>NC_137505.1:1190000-2518750 GCF_041902795.1 Electrophorus electricus | reverse complement strand
TGGCTCTTTGGAAAGGGCTGCATCTCCCCTGTAATCGCCTTTAAGCGGCACGCGGATCGAACCCACGGTTTTCACGTTACGATTTTTTTTAAATGTGTTGCGCGGCGGAGAATAGACGCGCGCCGGACGTATTTGCGGCTTAATATCTCTTGTCTCATTGGGAGTAGAAAGTCTGTTCATGGCTCTTTGGAAAGGGCTGCATCTCCCCTGTAATCGCCTTTAAGCGGCACGCGGATCGGACCCACCGTTCTCACGCTACGATTTTTTAAACGTGGTGCGCGTCGGAGAAAATGCGCGTAATATCTCTTGTCTCCTTGGGAGTAGAAAGTCTGTTCATGGCTCTTTGGAAAGGGCTGTATCTCCCCTGTAATCGCCTTCGAGCGGCACGCGCATCGGAACCATCGTTATCACGCTACGATTTTTTAATGCCGCCAGGGATAGGCCGAAAGCGTGGCAGGTGGCGTTCGTTAGGGACAGTCATGGAGGTGATGCACACCGAGTTGCACGCCATTTGGAGTTGGCCCGGCCTAGATGTGAGCGTTCAAAGTCAGCGCGTTTGTTTAAACTTTCTCCTCCAATTCGTTGCAATTGTACAAGCGTTTCTCGTTCATCCGACTGGAGCGTAACGCTTTATATGTTAATATTTCTGGTCTCCTTGGGAGTAGAAAGTCTGTTCATGGCTCTTTTGAAAGGGATGCATCTCCCCTGTAATGGCCTTCGAGCGGCACGCGGATCGAACCCACGTTTTTCACGCTAGGATTTTTTTAAAATGTGTTGCGCGGCGGAGAAAAGACGCGCGCCGGACGTATTTGCGGCTTAATATCTCTTGTCTCATTGGGAGTAGAAAGTCTGTTCATGGCTCTTTGGAAAGGTTTGCATCTTCCCTGTAATCGCCTTTAAGCGGCACGCGGATCGGACCCACCGTTCTCACGCTACGATTTTTTAAACGTGGTGCGCGTCGGAGAAAATGCGCGTAATATCTCTTGTCTCCTTGGGAGTAGAAAGTCTGTTCATGGCTCTTTGGAAAGGGCTGCATCTCCCCTGTAATCGCCTTCGAGCGGCACGCGGATCGAACCCACGGTTTTCAAGCTATGATTTTTTTAAATGTGGTGCGCGGCGGAGGAAATGCGCGCGTCGGACGTCATTTCGGCTTAATATCTCTTGTCTCCTTGGGAGTAGAAAGTCTTTTCATGGCTCTTTGGAAAGGGCTGCATCTCCGCTGTAATCGCCTTCGAGCGGCACGCGGATCGAACCCACGGTTTTCACGCTATGATTTTTTTAAATGTGGTGCGCGGCGGAGAAAATGCGCGCGTCGGACGTCATTTCGGCTTAATATCTATTGTCTCCTTGGGAGTAGAAAGTCTTTTCATGGCTCTTTGGAAAGGTTTGCATCTCCCTTGTAATCGCCTTTAAGCGGCACGCGGATTGGACCCACCGTTCTTCCGATACGATTTTTTAAATGTGGTGCGCGGCGTAGAAAAGACGCGCGTAGGACGTATTTGCGGCTTAATATCTTTGGGCTCCTTGGGAGTAGGAAGTCTGTTCATGCCTCTTTGGAAAGGGCTGCATCTCCCCTGTAATCGCCTTCGAGCGGCACGCGGATCGAACCCACGGTTTTCACGCTATGATTTTTTTAAATGTGGTGCGCGGCGGAGGAAATGCGCGCGTCGGACGTCATTTCGGCTTAATATCTCTTGTCTCCTTGGGAGTAGAAAGTCTTTTCATGGCTCTTTGGAAAGGGCTGCATCTCCCCTGTAATCGCCTTTAAGCGGCACGCGGATCGAACCCACGGTTTTCACGTTACGATTTCTTTTAAATGTGTTGCGCGGCGGAGAATAGACGCGCGCCGGACGTATTTGCGGCTTGATATCTCTTGTCTCATTGGGAGTAGAAAGTCTGTTCATGGCTCTTTGGAAAGGGCTGCATCTCCCCTGTAATCGCCTTCGAGCGGCACGCGGATCGAACCCACGGTTTTCACGCTATGATTTTTTTAAATGTGTTGCGCGTCGGAGAAAATGCGCGCGTCGGACGTCATTGCGGCTTAATATCTCTTGTCTCCTTGGGAGTAGAAAGTCTTTTCATGGCTCTTTGGAAAGGTTTGCATCTCCCCTGTAATCGCCTTTAAGCGCCACGCGGATCGGACCCACCGTTCTTACGCTACGATTTTTTAAATGTGGTGCGCGGCGTAGAAAAGACGCGCGTAGGACGTATTTGCGGCTTAATATCTTTGGGCTCCTTGGGAGTAGGAAGTCTGTTCATGCCTCTTTGGAAAGGGCTGCATCTCCCCTGTAATCGCCTTCGAGCGGCACGCGGATCGAACCCACGGTTTTCACGCTATGATTTTTTTAAATGTGGTGCGCGGCGGAGGAAATGCGCGCGTCGGACGTCATTTCGGCTTAATATCTCTTGTCTCCTTGGGAGTAGAAAGTCTTTTCATGGCTCTTTGGAAAGGGCTGCATCTCCCCTGTAATCGCCTTTAAGCGGCACGCGGATCGAACCCACGGTTTTCACGCTACGATTTTTTTTAAATGTGTTGCGCGGCGGAGAAAAGACGCGCGCCGGACGTATTTGCGGCTTGATATCTCTTGTCTCATTGGGAGTAGAAAGTCTGTTCATGGCTCTTTGGAAAGGGCTGCATCTCCCCTGTAATCGCCTTCGAGCGGCACGCGGATCGAACCCACGGTTTTCACGCTATGATTTTTTTAAATGTGTTGCGCGTCGGAGAAAATGCGCGCGTCGGACGTCATTGCGGCTTAATATCTCTTGTCTCCTTGGGAGTAGAAAGTCTTTTCATGGCTCTTTGGAAAGGTTTGCATCTCCCCTGTAATCGCCTTTAAGCGGCACGCGGATCGGACCCACCGTTCTCACGCTACGATTTTTTAAACGTGGTGCGCGTCGGAGAAAATGCGCGTAATATCTCTTGTCTCCTTGGGAGTAGAAAGTCTGTTCATGGCTCTTTGGAAAGGGCTGTATCTCCCCTGTAATCGCCTTCGAGCGGCACGCGCATCGGAACCATCGTTATCACGCTACGATTTTTTAATGCCGCCAGGGATAGGCCGAAAGCGTGGCAGGTGGCGTTCGTTAGGGACAGTCATGGAGGTGATGCACACCGAGTTGCACGCCATTTGGAGTTGGCCCGGCCTAGATGTGAGCGTTCAAAGTCAGCGCGTTTGTTTAAACTTTCTCCTCCAATTCGTTGCAATTGTACAAGCGTTTCTCGTTCATCCGACTGGAGCGTAACGCTTTATATGTTAATATTTCTGGTCTCCTTGGGAGTAGAAAGTCTGTTCATGGCTCTTTTGAAAGGGATGCATCTCCCCTGTAATCGCCTTCGAGCGGCACGAGGATCGAACCCACGTTTTTCACGCTACGATTTTTTTTAAATGTGTTGCGCGGCGGAGGAAATGCGCGCGTCGGACGTCATTTCGGCTTAATATCTCTTGTCTCCTTGGGAGTAGAAAGTCTTTTCATGGCTCTTTGGAAAGGGCTGCATCTCCGCTGTAATCGCCTTCGAGCGGCACGCGGATCGAACCCACGGTTTTCACGCTATGATTTTTTTAAATGTGGTGCGCGGCGGAGGAAATGCGCGCGTCGGACGTCATTTCGGCTTAATATCTCTTGTCTCCTTGGGAGTAGAAAGTCTTTTCATGGCTCTTTGGAAAGGTTTGCATCTCCCCTGTAATCGCCTTTAAGCTGCACGCGGATCGGACCCACCGTTCTTACGCTACGATTTTTTAAATGTGGTGCGCGGCGTAGAAAAGACGCGCGTAGGACGTATTTGCGGCTTAATATCTTTGGGCTCCTTGGGAGTAGGAAGTCTGTTCATGCCTCTTTGGAAAGGGCTCCATCTCCCCTGTAATCGCCTTCGAGCGGCACGCGGATCGAACCCACGGTTTTCACGCTATGACTTTTTTAAATGTGCTGCGCGGCGGAGAAAATGCGCGCGTCGGACGTCATTGCGGCTTAATATCTCCTGTCTCCTTGGGAGTAGAAAGTCTTTTCATGGTTCTTTGGAAAGGGTTGCATCTCCCCTGTAATCGCCTTTAAGCGGCACGCGGATCGGACCCACCGTTCTCACGCTACGATTTTTTAAACGTGGTGCGCGTCGGAGAAAATGCGCGTAATATCTCTTGTCTCCTTGGGAGTAGAAAGTCTGTTCATGGCTCTTTGGAAAGGGCTGTATCTCCCCTGTAATCGCCTTCGAGCGGCACGCGCATCGGAACCATCGTTATCACGCTACGATTTTTTAATGCCGCCAGGGACGGGCCGAAAGCGTGGCAGGTGGCGTTCGTTAGGGACAGTCATGGAGGTGATGCACACCGAGTTGCACGCCATTTGGAGTTGGCCCGGCCTAGATGTGAGCGTTCAAAGTCAGCGCGTTTGTTTAAACTTTCTCCTCCAATTCGTTGCAATTGTACAAGCGTTTCTCGTTCATCCGACTGGAGCGTAACGCTTTATATGTTAATATTTCTGGTCTCCTTGGGAGTAGAAAGTCTGTTCATGGCTCTTTTGAAAGGGATGCATCTCCCCTGTAATCGCCTTCGAGCGGCACGCGGATCGAACCCACGTTTTTCACGCTACGATTTTTTTTAAATGTGTTGCGCGGCGGAGAAAAGACGCGCGCCGGACATATTTGCGGCTTAATATCTCTTGTCTCATTGGGTGTAGAAAGTCTGTTCATGGCTCTTTGGAAAGGGCTGCATCTCCCCTGTAATCGCCTTCGAGCGGCACGCGGATCGAACCCACGGTTTTCACGCTATGATTTTTTTAAATGTGGTGCGCGGCGTAGAAAAGACGCGCGTAGGACGTATTTGCGGCTTAATATCTTTGGGCTCCTTGGGAGTAGGAAGTCTGTTCATGCCTCTTTGGAAAGGGCTGCATCTCCCCTGTAATCGCCTTCGAGCGGCACGCGGATCGAACCCACGGTTTTCACGCTATGATTTTTTTAAATGTGGTGCGCGGCGGAGGAAATGCGCGCGTCGGACGTCATTTCGGCTTAATATCTCTTGTCTCCTTGGGAGTAGAAAGTCTTTTCATGGCTCTTTGGAAAGGGCTGCATCTCCCCTGTAATCGCCTTTAAGCGGCACGCGGATCGAACCCACGGTTTTCACGTTACGATTTCTTTTAAATGTGTTGCGCGGCGGAGAATAGACGCGCGCCGGACGTATTTGCGGCTTGATATCTCTTGTCTCATTGGGAGTAGAAAGTCTGTTCATGGCTCTTTGGAAAGGGCTGCATCTCCCCTGTAATCGCCTTCGAGCGGCACGCGGATCGAACCCACGGTTTTCACGCTATGATTTTTTTAAATGTGTTGCGCGTCGGAGAAAATGCGCGCGTCGGACGTCATTGCGGCTTAATATCTCTTGTCTCCTTGGGAGTAGAAAGTCTTTTCATGGCTCTTTGGAAAGGTTTGCATCTCCCCTGTAATCGCCTTTAAGCGCCACGCGGATCGGACCCACCGTTCTTACGCTACGATTTTTTAAATGTGGTGCGCGGCGTAGAAAAGACGCGCGTAGGACGTATTTGCGGCTTAATATCTTTGGGCTCCTTGGGAGTAGGAAGTCTGTTCATGCCTCTTTGGAAAGGGCTGCATCTCCCCTGTAATCGCCTTCGAGCGGCACGCGGATCGAACCCACGGTTTTCACGCTATGATTTTTTTAAATGTGGTGCGCGGCGGAGGAAATGCGCGCGTCGGACGTCATTGCGGCTTAATATCTCTTGTCTCCTTGGGAGTAGAAAGTCTTTTCATGGCTCTTTGGAAAGGGCTGCATCTCCCCTGTAATAGCCTTTAAGCGGCACGCGGATCGAACCCACGGTTTTCACGCTACGATTTTTTTTAAATGTGTTGCGCGGCGGAGAAAAGACGCGCGCCGGACGTATTTGCGGCTTGATATCTCTTGTCTCATTGGGAGTAGAAAGTCTGTTCATGGCTCTTTGGAAAGGGCTGCATCTCCCCTGTAATCGCCTTCGAGCGGCACGCGGATCGAACCCACGGTTTTCACGCTATGATTTTTTTAAATGTGTTGCGCGTCGGAGAAAATGCGCGCGTCGGACGTCATTGCGGCTTAATATCTCTTGTCTCCTTGGGAGTAGAAAGTCTTTTCATGGCTCTTTGGAAAGGTTTGCATCTCCCCTGTAATCGCCTTTAAGCGGCACGCGGATCGGACCCACCGTTCTCACGCTACGATTTTTTAAACGTGGTGCGCGTCGGAGAAAATGCGCGTAATATCTCTTGTCTCCTTGGGAGTAGAAAGTCTGTTCATGGCTCTTTGGAAAGGGCTGTATCTCCCCTGTAATCGCCTTCGAGCGGCACGCGCATCGGAACCATCGTTATCACGCTACGATTTTTTAATGCCGCCAGGGATAGGCCGAAAGCGTGGCAGGTGGCGTTCGTTAGGGACAGTCATGGAGGTGATGCACACCGAGTTGCACGCCATTTGGAGTTGGCCCGGCCTAGATGTGAGCGTTCAAAGTCAGCGCCTTTGTTTAAACTTTCTCCTCCAATTCGTTGCAATTGTACAAGCGTTTCTCGTTCATCCGACTGGAGCGTAACGCTTTATATGTTAATATTTCTGGTCTCCTTGGGAGTAGAAAGTCTGTTCATGGCTCTTTTGAAAGGGATGCATCTCCCCTGTAATCGCCTTCGAGCGGCACGAGGATCGAACCCACGTTTTTCACGCTACGATTTTTTTTAAATGTGTTGCGCGGCGGAGGAAATGCGCGCGTCGGACGTCATTTCGGCTTAATATCTCTTGTCTCCTTGGGAGTAGAAAGTCTTTTCATGGCTCTTTGGAAAGGGCTGCATCTCCGCTGTAATCGCCTTCGAGCGGCACGCGGATCGAACCCACGGTTTTCACGCTATGATTTTTTTAAATGTGGTGCGCGGCGTAGAAAATGCGCGCGTCGGACGTCATTTCGGCTTAATATCTATTGTCTCCTTGGGAGTAGAAAGTCTTTTCATGGCTCTTTGGAAAGGTTTGCATCTCCCTTGTAATCGCCTTTAAGCGGCACGCGGATTGGACCCACCGTTCTTCCGATACGATTTTTTAAATGTGGTGCGCGGCGTAGAAAAGACGCGCGTAGGACGTATTTGCGGCTTAATATCTTTGGGCTCCTTGGGAGTAGGAAGTCTGTTCATGCCTCTTTGGAAAGGGCTCCATCTCCCCTGTAATCGCCTTCGAGCGGCACGCGGATCGAACCCACGGTTTTCACGCTATGATTTTTTTAAATGTGCTGCGCGGCGGAGAAAATGCGCGCGTCGGACGTCATTGCGGCTTAATATCTCTTGTCTCCTTGGGAGTAGAAAGTCTTTTCATGGTTCTTTGGAAAGGGTTGCATCTCCCCTGTAATCGCCTTTAAGCGGCACCCGGATCGGACCCACCGTTCTCACGCTACGATTTTTTAAACGTGGTGCGCGTCGGAGAAAATGCGCGTAATATCTCTTGTCTCCTTGGGAGTAGAAAGTCTGTTCATGGCTCTTTGGAAAGGGCTGTATCTCCCCTGTAATCGCCTTTGAGCTGCACGCGCATCGGAACCATCGTTATCACACTACGATTTTTTAATGCCGCCAGGGATAGGCCGAAAGCGTGGCAGGTGGCGTTCGTTAGCGACAGTCATGGAGGTGATGCGCACCGAGTTGCACGCCATTTGGAGTTGGCCCGGCCTAGATGTGAGCGTTCAAAGTCAGCGCGTTTGTTTAAACTTTCTCCTCCAATTCGTTGCAATTGTACAAGCGTTTCTCGTTCATCCGACTGGAGCGTAACGATTTATATGTTAATATTTCTGGTCTCCTTGGGAGTAGAAAGTCTGTTCATGGCTCTTTTGAAAGGGATGCATCTCCCCTGTAATCGCCTTCGAGCGGCACGCGGATCGAACCCACGTTTTTCACGCTACGATTTTTTTTAAATGTGTTGCGCGGCGGAGAAAAGACGCGCGCCGGACGTATTTGCGGCTTAATATCTCTTGTCTCCTTGGGAGTAGAAAGTCTGTTCATGGCTCTTTGGAAAGGGCTGCATCTCCCCTGTAATCGCCTTCGAGCGGCACGCGGATCGAACCCACGGTTTTCACGCTATGATTTTTTTAAATGTGGTGCGCGGCGGAGGAAATGCGCGCGTCGGACGTCATTTCGGCTTAATATCTCTTGTCTCCTTGGGAGTAGAAAGTCTTTTCATGGCTCTTTGGAAAGGGCTGCATCTCCGCTGTAATCGCCTTCGAGCGGCACGCGGATCGAACCCACGGTTTTCACGCTATGATTTTTTTAAATGTGGTGCGCGGCGGAGGAAATGCGCGCGTCGGACGTCATTTCGGCTTAATATCTCTTGTCTCCTTGGGAGTAGAAAGTCTTTTCATGGCTCTTTGGAAAGGTTTGCATCTCCCCTGTAATCGCCTTTAAGCTGCACGCGGATCGGACCCACCGTTCTTACGCTACGATTTTTTAAATGTGGTGCGCGGCGTAGAAAAGACGCGCGTAGGACGTATTTGCGGCTTAATATCTTTGGGCTCCTTGGGAGTAGGAAGTCTGTTCATGCCTCTTTGGAAAGGGCTCCATCTCCCCTGTAATCGCCTTCGAGCGGCACGCGGATCGAACCCACGGTTTTCACGCTATGACTTTTTTAAATGTGCTGCGCGGCGGAGAAAATGCGCGCGTCGGACGTCATTGCGGCTTAATATCTCTTGTCTCCTTGGGAGTAGAAAGTCTTTTCATGGTTCTTTGGAAAGGGTTGCATCTCCCCTGTAATCGCCTTTAAGCGGCACGCGGATCGGACCCACCGTTCTCACGCTACGATTTTTTAAACGTGGTGCGCGTCGGAGAAAATGCGCGTAATATCTCTTGTCTCCTTGGGAGTAGAAAGTCTGTTCATGGCTCTTTGGAAAGGGCTGTATCTCCCCTGTAATCGCCTTCGAGCGGCACGCGCATCGGAACCATCGTTATCACGCTACGATTTTTTAATGCCGCCAGGGACGGGCCGAAAGCGTGGCAGGTGGCGTTCGTTAGGGACAGTCATGGAGGTGATGCACACCGAGTTGCACGCCATTTGGAGTTGGCCCGGCCTAGATGTGAGCGTTCAAAGTCAGCGCGTTTGTTTAAACTTTCTCCTCCAATTCGTTGCAATTGTACAAGCGTTTCTCGTTCATCCGACTGGAGCGTAACGCTTTATATGTTAATATTTCTGGTCTCCTTGGGAGTAGAAAGTCTGTTCATGGCTCTTTTGAAAGGGATGCATCTCCCCTGTAATCGCCTTCGAGCGGCACGCGGATCGAACCCACGTTTTTCACGCTACGATTTTTTTTAAATGTGTTGCGCGGCGGAGAAAAGACGCGCGCCGGACGTATTTGCGGCTTAATATCTCTTGTCTCATTGGGTGTAGAAAGTCTGTTCATGGCTCTTTGGAAAGGGCTGCATCTCCCCTGTAATCGCCTTCGAGCGGCACGCGGATCGAACCCACGGTTTTCACGCTATGATTTTTTTAAATGTGGTGCGCGGCGTAGAAAAGACGCGCGTAGGACGTATTTGCGGCTTAATATCTTTGGGCTCCTTGGGAGTAGGAAGTCTGTTCATGCCTCTTTGGAAAGGGCTGCATCTCCCCTGTAATCGCCTTCGAGCGGCACGCGGATCGAACCCACGGTTTTCACGCTATGATTTTTTTAAATGTGCTGCGCGGCGGAGAAAATGCGCGCGTCGGACGTCATTGCGGCTTAATATCTCTTGTCTCCTTGGGAGTAGAAAGTCTTTTCATGGTTCTTTGGAAAGGGTTGCATCTCCCCTGTAATCGCCTTTAAGCGGCACGCGGATCGGACCCATCGTTCTCACGCTACGATTTTTTAAAATCCGCCAGGGACGGAACGAACGCTTGGCAGGTGGCGTTCGTGACGGACAGTCAAGCAGTTAATGCGCACCGAGCTGCAGGCCATTTGGACCTGGCCCAGCCTAGATGTGAGTATTCAAAGTCAGCACGTTTGTTTCAAAGTTCTCCACCAATTCGTTGTAATTGCGTGTGTGCGCGTGAACACCAGGTTTGTGGAGGAGTTCGTCCTTGGACTGTACAAGGGGAGACAGTGTGTGGCCTGGCTGCGTGAGGTTGCAGTTTGCTGGGCATGAGAGATTGGCATGTGGTGCCCTGGAGGTGTGGTTGTTCCAGGACGGGCAAGGTGGGGTAGTGTGGCTGGGTGACGGTGCGCTTCACTGGGGATGTGGTTGTGAGTTGCAGGCCCATTCCTTTGAATGACAGAAAGGATCTGATTTGTTTCCAGGTTTAAACGTACTTTGCTGGGTATGACTGTGACCTCTTGGGCCAGGAAGTCTGTTTCTAGTTTTATTTAAACGGTCAAACTGCGTGAAGTGTGCCCAGGCCCAGAGCTACTTTGATGGGCATGATTCTGTGACCTCTTGGGCCTTGAAATGTGGTGCTTTGAATGATTTAAAGAGTGAAACGGTCTGAAGTGTGCCCACGTTTAAAGCAACCTTGCTGGGCATGACTGTGTGACCTCTTGGGCCAGGAAGTCTGTTTCTAGTTTTATTTAAACGGTCAAACTGCGTGAAGTGTGCCCAGGCCCAGAGCTACTTTGCTGGGCATGACTGTGTGACCTCTTGGGCCTGGAAGTCTGGTTGTAGTATGATTTTAAAGGGTCAAATGGTCTCCATTGTGTGTCCAGGTTTAAGGCTACTTTTCTGGGCATGTGATTTGGACCCATCGGGTACGGAAGCCTTTCCGTCACGTGCTCGTTTTCCACGCCTTCAGCGCAGGTAGCCTGGGAATTTAAAACCGACGTGCATTTTATTCTTTTCCCCTTTTATCCTTTCATATCTCTCCGCTACCTTGGAGAAGAGAGACGCATGCGGGTAAATAAAATGTAAATATCTGTAAATATCTGTATAATATGTAAATAAAAGGAAGAAGTGGTTGTGTAGTGTAGTCGTTTGATTATGAATAATCTCATAATAATTTTATCCACAAATTCTTATACATTTATACATGTTTATCTCTCTCTTTGTGTGTGTGTGTGTGTGTGTGTGTGTGTGTGTGTGTGTGTGTGTGTGTGGTTCTGTGTCACTAGTGGGGCCTGTGGCCCGATTGGAGTGTTTGCGGTGTGAGAATGAGGAATGAGGAGTTGCAGAACAGTTTGTTGGAGCAGCTGAAGGAGTTGAGGTTGCAGAAGCAGAAGGAGCTGCAGGTTCTTCAGGAGATGCTGAAACACAAGCAGCAGGAGGAGACAGAGCTCCTGCAGAAACAGCAGGAGGAGGAGGAGCATAACAGGTCCATCAAGAGTAAGTACTATGGAAATGCAATAATACTAACATAACTAATAATGAATGTTAGCCTTTAGGCTCCAATAAAAGTGATACTAATATATGTATAGTACTATATATATTATATTTTATATATTCAGTAGTAATTATGTAGTATATACAATCTGTGTTATATCCAGCAGTAATGATACTTGCTCTGGCAGATATGAAAATGGCCTGTGAACAGGAGAAGAAATCTCTGGAGGAAGAACTTGAGAAGCTCAGACTGTCACTGCAGGTAGAGATCCCTTATAGTGTCAGTACACATCCACCAGTACCTCCACCTCTCACTTATAACGTCAGTACACATTCAGTACACATTCCCACCTTTCCATTGTACTGGCTGTAGTGATGATTCGTGTGTGTGTTATACCAGCCCATAGAGGAGGACTTTATGAGTCTGAAAGTGGCGCTGGAGATGAAGAACCAGGAGATCAAAGATCAGCACGATCTTTTGGTCAAACTATATACTCTGTATGTATACTATATCGAACCCACGGTTTTCACGCTTCGATTTTTTTAAATGTGGTGAGCTGCGGAGAAAAGACGCGCGTCGGACGTCATTGCGGCTTAATATCTCTTGTCTCCTTGGGAGTAGGAAGTCTGTTCATGGCTCTTTGGAAAGGGATGCATCTCCCCTGTAATCGCCTTCGAGCGGCACGCGGATCGAACCCACTGTTTTCACGCTACGATTTTTTATATGTGGTGCGCGGCGGAGAAAATGCGCGCGTCGGACGTCATTGCGGCTTAATATCTCTTGTGTCCTTGGGAGTAGAAAGTATGTTCATGGCTCTTTGGAGAGGGTTGCATCTCCCCTGTAATCGCCTTCGAGCGGCACGCGGATCGGAACCATCGTTATCACGCTACGATTTTTTAATGCCGCCAGGGACGGGCCGAAAGCGTGGCAGGTGGCGTTCGTTAGGGACAGTCATGGAGGTGATGGGCACCGAGCTGCAGGCCGTTTGGACCTGGCCCAGCCTAGATGTGAGTATTCAAAGTCAGCACGTTTGTTTCAAAGTTCTCCACCAATTCGTTGTAATTGCGTGTGTGTGCGTGAACACCAGGTTTGTGGAGGAGTTCGTCCCTGGACGGTACAAGGGGAGACAGTGTGTGGCCTGGCTGCGTGAGGTTGCAGTTTGCTGGGCATGAGAGATTGGCATGTGGTGCCCTGGAGGTGTGGTTGTTCCAGGACGGGCAAGGTGGCGTAGTGTGGCTGGGTGACGGTGCGCTTCACTGGGGATGTGGTTGTGAGTTGCAGGCCCATTCCTTTGAATGACAGAAAGGATCTGATTTGTTTCCAGGTTTAAACGTACTTTGCTGGGTATGACTGTGACCTCTTGGGCCAGGAAGTCTGTTTCTAGTTTTATTTAAACGGTCAAACTGCGTGAAGTGTGCCCAGGCCCAGAGCTACTTTGCTGGGCATGACTGTGTGACCTCTTGGGCCTGGAAGTCTGGTTGTAGTATGATTTTAAAGGGTCAAATGGTCTCCATTGTGTGTCCAGGTTTAAGGCTACTTTGCTGGGCATGTGATTTGGACCCATCGGGTACGGAAGCCTTTCCGTCACGTGCTCGTTTTCCACGCCTTCAGCGCAGGTAGCCTGCGAATTTAAAACCGACGTGCATTTTATTCTTTTCCCCTTTTATCCTTTCATATCTCTCCGCTACCTTGGAGAAGAGAGACGCACGCGGGTAAATAAAATGTAAATATCTGTACATATCTGTATAATATCTAAATAAAAGGAAGAAGTGGTTGTATAGTGTAGTCGTTTGATTATAAATAATCTCATAATAATTTTATCCTCAAATTCTTATACATTTATACATGTTTATCTCTCTCTGTGTGTGTGTGTGTGTGTGTGTGTGTGTGTGTGTGTGTGTGTGTGTGTGTGTGTGTGTGTGTGTGTGGTTCTGTGTCACTAGTGGGGCCTGTGGCCCGATTGGAGTGTTTGCGGTGTGAGAAGGAGGAGTTGGAGAACAGTTTGTTGGAGCAGCTGAAGGAGTTGAGGTTGCAGAAGCAGAAGGAGCTGCAGGTTCTTCAGGAGATGCTGAAACACAAGCAGCAGGAGGAGACAGAGCTCCTGCAGAAACAGCAGGAGGAGGAGGAGCATAACAGGTCCATCAAGAGTAAGTACTATGGAAATGCAATAATACTAACATAACTAATAATGAATGTTAGCCTTTAGGCTCCAATAAAAGTGACACTAATATATGTATAGTACTATATATATTATATTTTATATATTCAGTAGTAATTATTTAGTATATACAATCTGTGTTATATCCAGCAGTAATGATACTTGCTCTGGCAGATATGAAAATGGCCTGTGAACAGGAGAAGAAATCTCTGGAGGAAGAACTTGAGAAGCTCAGACTGTCACTGCAGGTAGAGATCCCTTATAGTGTCAGTACACATCCACCAGTACCTCCACCTTTCACTTATAACGTCAGTACACATTCAGTACACATTCCCACCTTTCCATTGTACTGGCTGTAGTGATGATTCGTGTGTGTGTTATACCAGCCCATAGAGGAGGACATTATGAGTCTGAAAGTGGCGCTGGAGATGAAGATCCAGGAGATCAAAGATCAGCACGATCTTTTGGTCAA
This sequence comes from Electrophorus electricus, assembly GCF_041902795.1. Lineage (NCBI taxonomy): Eukaryota > Metazoa > Chordata > Actinopteri > Gymnotiformes > Gymnotidae > Electrophorus > Electrophorus electricus. The sequence continues at coordinate 2,504,856 of NC_137505.1, read as the reverse complement.
ACTATATACTCTGTATGTAGTACCTGGTTTAACATTATATCCTCTGTATATATACTATATACTGTTTATGTAGTACCTGGTTTAACACTATACCCTCAGCTTACTCTAGTCTGCAGATGTGAAGAAATTAAACAGAATGTGTATCTGTGTATATGTGCGCACCTGTATGCGTCTGGTTGTAGTATTATTTAAAGGGTCAAACTGCGTGAAGTGTGCCCAGGCCCAGAGCTACTTTGATGGGCATGATTCTGTGACCTCTTGGGCCTTGAAATGTGCTGCTTTGAATGATTTAAAGAGTGAAACGGTCTGAAGTGTGCCCACGTTTAAAGTAACCTTGCTGGGCATGACTGTGTGACCTCTTGTGCCTGGAAGTCTGGTTGTAGTATTATTTAAACGGTCAAACTGCGGGAAGTGTGCCCAGGCCCAGAGCTACTTTGCTGGGCATGACTGTGTGACCTCTTGGGCCTGGAAGTCTGGTTGTAGTATGATTTTAAAGGGTCAAATGGTCTCCATTGTGTGTCCAGGTTTAAGGCTACTTTGCTGGGCATGTGATTTGGACCCATCGGGTACGGAAGCCTTTCCGTCACGTGCTCGTTTTCCACGCCTTCAGCGCAGGTAGCCTGCGAATTTAAAACCGACGTGCATTTTATTCTTTTCCCCTTTTATCCCTTCATATCTCTCCGCTACCTTGGAGAAGAGAGACGCACGCGGGTAAATAAAATGTAAATATCTGTATAATATGTATATAAAAGGAAGAAGTGGTTGTGTAGTGTAGTCGTTTGATTATAAATAGTCTCATAATAATTTTATCCACAAATTCTTATACATTTATACATGTTTATCTTTCTCTGTGTGTGTGTGTGTGTGTGTGTGTGTGTGTGTGTGTGTGTCTGTGTCTGTGTGTGTGTGTGGTTCTGTGTCACTAGTGGGGCCTGTGGCCCGATTGGAGTGTTTGCGGTGTGAGAAGGAGGAGTTGGAGAACAGTTTGTTGGAGCAGCTGAAGGAGTTGAGGTTGCAGAAGCAGAAGGAGCTGCAGGTTCTTCAGGAGATGCTGAAACACAAGCAGCAGGAGGAGACAGAGCTCCTGCAGAAACAGCAGGAGGAGGAGGAGCATAACAGGTCCCTCAAGGGTAAGTACTATGGAAATGCAATAATACTAACATAACTAATAATGAATGTTAGCCTTTAGGCTCCAATAAAAGTGATACTAATATATGTATAGTACTATATATATTATATTTTATATATTCAGTAGTAATTATGTAGTATATACAATCTGTGTTAAATCCAGCAGTAATGATACTTGCTCTGGCAGATATGAAAATGGCCTGTGAACAGGAGAAGAAATCTCTGGAGGAAGAACTTGAGAAGCTGAGACTGTCACTGTAGGTAGAGATCCCTTATAGTGTCAGTACACATCCACCAGTAGCTCCACCTTTCACTTATAACGTCAGTACACATTCAGTACACATTCCCACCTTTCCATTGTACTCGCTGTAGTGATGATTCGTGTGTGTGTTATACCAGCCCATAGAGGAGGACATTATGAGTCTGAAAGTGGCGCTGGAGATGAAGAACCAGGAGATCAAAGATCAGCACGATCTTTTGGTCAAACTATATACTCTGTATGTATACTATATACTCTGTATGTAGTACCTGGTTTAACACTATATCCTCTGTATATATACTATATACTGTTTATGTAGCACCTGGTTTAACACTATACCCTCAGCTTACTCTAGTCTGCAGATGTGAAGAAATTAAACAGAATGTGTATCTGTGTATATGTGCGCACCTGTATGTGTCTGGTTGTAGTATTATTTAAAGGGTCAAACTCCGTAAAGTGTGCCCAGGCCCAGAGGTACTTTGATGGGCATGATTCTGTGACCTCTTGGGCCTTGAAATGTGGTGCATTGAATGATTTAAAGAGTGAAACGGTCTGAAGTGTGCCCACGTTTAAAGCAACCTTGCTGGGCATGACTGTGTGACCTCTTGGGCCAGGAAGTCTGTTTCTAGTTTTATTTAAACGGTCAAACTGCGTGAAGTGTGCCCAGGCCCAGAGCTACTTTGCTGGGCATGACTGTGTGACCTCTTGGGCCTGGAAGTCTGGTTGTAGTATGATTTTAAAGGGTCAAATGGTCTCCATTGTGTGTCCAGGTTTAAGGCTACTTTGCTGGGCATGTGATTTGGACCCATCGGGTACGGAAGCCTTTCCGTCACGTGCTCGTTTTCCACGCCTTCAGCGCAGGTAGCCTGCGAATTTAAAACCGACGTGCATTTTATTCTTTTCCCCTTTTATCCTTTCATATCTCTCCGCTACCTTGGAGAAGAGAGACGCACGCGGGTAAATAAAATGTAAATATCTGTACATATCTGTATAATATCTAAATAAAAGGAAGAAGTGGTTGTATAGTGTAGTCGTTTGATTATAAATAATCTCATAATAATTTTATCCTCATATTCTTATACATTTATACATGTTTATCTCTCTCTCTGTGTGTGTGTGTGTGTGTGTGTGTGTGTGTGTGGTTCTGTGTCACTAGTGGGGCCTGTGGCCCGATTGGAGTGTTTGCGGTGTGAGAAGGAGGAGTTGGAGAACAGTTTGTTGGAGCAGCTGAAGGAGTTGAGGTTGCAGAAGCAGAAGGAGCTGCAGGTTCTTCAGGAGATGCTGAAACACAAGCAGCAGGAGGAGACAGAGCTCCTGCAGAAACAGCAGGAGGAGGAGGAGCATAACAGGTCCATCAAGAGTAAGTACTATGGAAATGCAATAATACTAACATAACTAATAATGAATGTTAGCCTTTAGGCTCCAATAAAAGTGATACTAATATATGTATAGTACTATATATATTATATTTTATATATTCAGTAGTAATTATGTAGTATATACAATCTGTGTTATATCCAGCAGTAATGATACTTGCTCTGGCAGATATGAAAATGGCCTGTGAACAGGAGAAGAAATCTCTGGAGGAAGAACTTGAGAAGCTCAGACTGTCACTGCAGGTAGAGATCCCTTATAGTGTCAGTACACATCCACCAGTACCTCCACCTCTCACTTATAACGTCAGTACACATTCAGTACACATTCCCACCTTTCCATTGTACTGGCTGTAGTGATGATTCGTGTGTGTGTTATACCAGCCCATAGAGGAGGACTTTATGAGTCTGAAAGTGGCGCTGGAGATGAAGAACCAGGAGATCAAAGATCAGCACGATCTTTTGGTCAAACTATATACTCTGTATGTATACTATATCGAACCCACGGTTTTCACGCTTCGATTTTTTTAAATGTGGTGAGCTGCGGAGAAAAGACGCGCGTCGGACGTCATTGCGGCTTAATATCTCTTGTCTCCTTGGGAGTAGGAAGTCTGTTCATGGCTCTTTGGAAAGGGATGCATCTCCCCTGTAATCGCCTTCGAGCGGCACGCGGATCGAACCCACTGTTTTCACGCTACGATTTTTTATATGTGGTGCGCGGCGGAGAAAATGCGCGCGTCGGACGTCATTGCGGCTTAATATCTCTTGTGTCCTTGGGAGTAGAAAGTATGTTCATGGCTCTTTGGAGAGGGTTGCATCTCCCCTGTAATCGCCTTCGAGCGGCACGCGGATCGGAACCATCGTTATCACGCTACGATTTTTTAATGCCGCCAGGGACGGGCCGAAAGCGTGGCAGGTGGCGTTCGTTAGGGACAGTCATGGAGGTGATGGGCACCGAGCTGCAGGCCGTTTGGACCTGGCCCAGCCTAGATGTGAGTATTCAAAGTCAGCACGTTTGTTTCAAAGTTCTCCACCAATTCGTTGTAATTGCGTGTGTGTGCGTGAACACCAGGTTTGTGGAGGAGTTCGTCCCTGGACGGTACAAGGGGAGACAGTGTGTGGCCTGGCTGCGTGAGGTTGCAGTTTGCTGGGCATGAGAGATTGGCATGTGGTGCCCTGGAGGTGTGGTTGTTCCAGGACCGGCAAGGTGGCGTAGTGTGGCTGGGTGACGGTGCGCTTCACTGGGGATGTGGTTGTGAGTTGCAGGCCCATTCCTTTGAATGACAGAAAGGATCTGATTTGTTTCCAGGTTTAAACGTACTTTGCTGGGTATGACTGTGACCTCTTGGGCCAGGAAGTCTGTTTCTAGTTTTATTTAAACGGTCAAACTGCGTGAAGTGTGCCCAGGCCCAGAGCTACTTTGCTGGGCATGACTGTGTGACCTCTTGGGCCTGGAAGTCTGGTTGTAGTATGATTTTAAAGGGTCAAATGGTCTCCATTGTGTGTCCAGGTTTAAGGCCACTTTGCTGGGCATGTGATTTGGACCCATCGGGTACGGAAGCCTTTCCGTCACGTGCTCGTTTTCCACGCCTTCAGCGCAGGTAGCCTGCGAATTTAAAACCGACGTGCATTTTATTCTTTTCCCCTTTTATCCTTTCATATCTCTCCGCTACCTTGGAGAAGAGAGACGCACGCGGGTAAATAAAATGTAAATATCTGTACATATCTGTATAATATCTAAATAAAAGGAAGAAGTGGTTGTATAGTGTAGTCGTTTGATTATAAATAATCTCATAATAATTTTATCCTCAAATTCTTATACATTTATACATGTTTATCTCTCTCTGTGTGTGTGTGTGTGTGTGTGTGTGTGTGTGTGTGTGTGTGTGTGTGTGTGTGTGTGTGTGTGGTTCTGTGTCACTAGTGGGGCCTGTGGCCCGATTGGAGTGTTTGCGGTGTGAGAAGGAGGAGTTGGAGAACAGTTTGTTGGAGCAGCTGAAGGAGTTGAGGTTTCAGAAGCAGAAGGAGCTGCAGGTTCTTCAGGAGATGCTGAAACACAAGCAGCAGGAGGAGACAGAGCTCCTGCAGAAACAGCAGGAGGAGGAGGAGCATAACAGGTCCATCAAGAGTAAGTACTATGGAAATGCAATAATACTAACATAACTAATAATGAATGTTAGCCTTTAGGCTCCAATAAAAGTGACACTAATATATGTATAGTACTATATATATTATATTTTATATATTCAGTAGTAATTATTTAGTATATACAATCTGTGTTATATCCAGCAGTAATGATACTTGCTCTGGCAGATATGAAAATGGCCTGTGAACAGGAGAAGAAATCTCTGGAGGAAGAACTTGAGAAGCTCAGACTGTCACTGCAGGTAGAGATCCCTTATAGTGTCAGTACACATCCACCAGTACCTCCACCTTTCACTTATAACGTCAGTACACATTCAGTACACATTCCCACCTTTCCATTGTACTGGCTGTAGTGATGATTCGTGTGTGTGTTATACCAGCCCATAGAGGAGGACATTATGAGTCTGAAAGTGGCGCTGGAGATGAAGATCCAGGAGATCAAAGATCAGCACGATCTTTTGGTCAAACTATATACTCTGTATGTAGTACCTGGTTTAACATTATATCCTCTGTATATATACTATATACTGTTTATGTAGTACCTGGTTTAACACTATACCCTCAGCTTACTCTAGTCTGCAGATGTGAAGAAATTAAACAGAATGTGTATCTGTGTATATGTGCGCACCTGTATGCGTCTGGTTGTAGTATTATTTAAAGGGTCAAACTGCGTGAAGTGTGCCCAGGCCCAGAGCTACTTTGATGGGCATGATTCTGTGACCTCTTGGGCCTTGAAATGTGCTGCTTTGAATGATTTAAAGAGTGAAACGGTCTGAAGTGTGCCCACGTTTAAAGTAACCTTGCTGGGCATGACTGTGTGACCTCTTGTGCCTGGAAGTCTGGTTGTAGTATTATTTAAACGGTCAAACTGCGGGAAGTGTGCCCAGGCCCAGAGCTACTTTGCTGGGCATGACTGTGTGACCTCTTGGGCCTGGAAGTCTGGTTGTAGTATGATTTTAAAGGGTCAAATGGTCTCCATTGTGTGTCCAGGTTTAAGGCTACTTTGCTGGGCATGTGATTTGGACCCATCGGGTACGGAAGCCTTTCCGTCACGTGCTCGTTTTCCACGCCTTCAGCGCAGGTAGCCTGCGAATTTAAAACCGACGTGCATTTTATTCTTTTCCCCTTTTATCCCTTCATATCTCTCCGCTACCTTGGAGAAGAGAGACGCACGCGGGTAAATAAAATGTAAATATCTGTATAATATGTATATAAAAGGAAGAAGTGGTTGTGTAGTGTAGTCGTTTGATTATAAATAGTCTCATAATAATTTTATCCACAAATTCTTATACATTTATACATGTTTATCTTTCTCTGTGTGTGTGTGTGTGTGTGTGTGTGTGTGTGTGTGTGTGTGTGTCTGTGTCTGTGTGTGTGTGTGGTTCTGTGTCACTAGTGGGGCCTGTGGCCCGATTGGAGTGTTTGCGGTGTGAGAAGGAGGAGTTGGAGAACAGTTTGTTGGAGCAGCTGAAGGAGTTGAGGTTGCAGAAGCAGAAGGAGCTGCAGGTTCTTCAGGAGATGCTGAAACACAAGCAGCAGGAGGAGACAGAGCTCCTGCAGAAACAGCAGGAGGAGGAGGAGCATAACAGGTCCCTCAAGGGTAAGTACTATGGAAATGCAATAATACTAACATAACTAATAATGAATGTTAGCCTTTAGGCTCCAATAAAAGTGATACTAATATATGTATAGTACTATATATATTATATTTTATATATTCAGTAGTAATTATGTAGTATATACAATCTGTGTTAAATCCAGCAGTAATGATACTTGCTCTGGCAGATATGAAAATGGCCTGTGAACAGGAGAAGAAATCTCTGGAGGAAGAACTTGAGAAGCTGAGACTGTCACTGTAGGTAGAGATCCCTTATAGTGTCAGTACACATCCACCAGTAGCTCCACCTTTCACTTATAACGTCAGTACACATTCAGTACACATTCCCACCTTTCCATTGTACTCGCTGTAGTGATGATTCGTGTGTGTGTTATACCAGCCCATAGAGGAGGACATTATGAGTCTGAAAGTGGCGCTGGAGATGAAGAACCAGGAGATCAAAGATCAGCACGATCTTTTGGTCAAACTATATACTCTGTATGTATACTATATACTCTGTATGTAGTACCTGGTTTAACACTATATCCTCTGTATATATACTATATACTGTTTATGTAGCACCTGGTTTAACACTATACCCTCAGCTTACTCTAGTCTGCAGATGTGAAGAAATTAAACAGAATGTGTATCTGTGTATATGTGCGCACCTGTATGTGTCTGGTTGTAGTATTATTTAAAGGGTCAAACTCCGTAAAGTGTGCCCAGGCCCAGAGGTACTTTGATGGGCATGATTCTGTGACCTCTTGGGCCTTGAAATGTGGTGCATTGAATGATTTAAAGAGTGAAACGGTCTGAAGTGTGCCCACGTTTAAAGCAACCTTGCTGGGCATGACTGTGTGACCTCTTGGGCCAGGAAGTCTGTTTCTAATTTTATTTAAACGGTCAAACTGCGTGAAGTGTGCCCAGGCCCAGAGCTACTTTGCTGGGCATGACTGTGTGACCTCTTGGGCCTGGAAGTCTGGTTGTAGTATGATTTTAAAGGGTCAAATGGTCTCCATTGTGTGTCCAGGTTTAAGGCCACTTTGCTGGGCATGTGATTTGGACCCATCGGGTACGGAAGCCTTTCCGTCACGTGCTCGTTTTCCACGCCTTCAGCGCAGGTAGCCTGCGAATTTAAAACCGACGTGCATTTTATTCTTTTCCCCTTTTATCCTTTCATATCTCTCCGCTACCTTGGAGAAGAGAGACGCACGCGGGTAAATAAAATGTAAATATCTGTACATATCTGTATAATATCTAAATAAAAGGAAGAAGTGGTTGTATAGTGTAGTCGTTTGATTATAAATAATCTCATAATAATTTTATCCTCAAATTCTTATACATTTATACATGTTTATCTCTCTCTGTGTGTGTGTGTGTGTGTGTGTGTGTGTGTGTGTGTGTGTGTGTGTGTGTGTGTGTGTGTGTGTGTGTGTGGTTCTGTGTCACTAGTGGGGCCTGTGGCCCGATTGGAGTGTTTGCGGTGTGAGAAGGAGGAGTTGGAGAACAGTTTGTTGGAGCAGCTGAAGGAGTTGAGGTTGCAGAAGCAGAAGGAGCTGCAGGTTCTTCAGGAGATGCTGAAACACAAGCAGCAGGAGGAGACAGAGCTCCTGCAGAAACAGCAGGAGGAGGAGGAGCATAACAGGTCCATCAAGAGTAAGTACTATGGAAATGCAATAATACTAACATAACTAATAATGAATGTTAGCCTTTAGGCTCCAATAAAAGTGACACTAATATATGTATAGTACTATATATATTATATTTTATATATTCAGTAGTAATTATTTAGTATATACAATCTGTGTTATATCCAGCAGTAATGATACTTGCTCTGGCAGATATGAAAATGGCCTGTGAACAGGAGAAGAAATCTCTGGAGGAAGAACTTGAGAAGCTCAGACTGTCACTGCAGGTAGAGATCCCTTATAGTGTCAGTACACATCCACCAGTACCTCCACCTTTCACTTATAACGTCAGTACACATTCAGTACACATTCCCACCTTTCCATTGTACTGGCTGTAGTGATGATTCGTGTGTGTGTTATACCAGCCCATAGAGGAGGACATTATGAGTCTGAAAGTGGCGCTGGAGATGAAGATCCAGGAGATCAAAGATCAGCACGATCTTTTGGTCAAACTATATACTCTGTATGTAGTACCTGGTTTAACATTATATCCTCTGTATATATACTATATACTGTTTATGTAGTACCTGGTTTAACACTATACCCTCAGCTTACTCTAGTCTGCAGATGTGAAGAAATTAAACAGAATGTGTATCTGTGTATATGTGCGCACCTGTATGCGTCTGGTTGTAGTATTATTTAAAGGGTCAAACTGCGTGAAGTGTGCCCAGGCCCAGAGCTACTTTGATGGGCATGATTCTGTGACCTCTTGGGCCTTGAAATGTGCTGCTTTGAATGATTTAAAGAGTGAAACGGTCTGAAGTGTGCCCACGTTTAAAGTAACCTTGCTGGGCATGACTGTGTGACCTCTTGTGCCTGGAAGTCTGGTTGTAGTATTATTTAAACGGTCAAACTGCGGGAAGTGTGCCCAGGCCCAGAGCTACTTTGCTGGGCATGACTGTGTGACCTCTTGGGCCTGGAAGTCTGGTTGTAGTATGATTTTAAAGGGTCAAATGGTCTCCATTGTGTGTCCAGGTTTAAGGCTACTTTGCTGGGCATGTGATTTGGACCCATCGGGTACGGAAGCCTTTCCGTCACGTGCTCGTTTTCCACGCCTTCAGCGCAGGTAGCCTGCGAATTTAAAACCGACGTGCATTTTATTCTTTTCCCCTTTTATCCCTTCATATCTCTCCGCTACCTTGGAGAAGAGAGACGCACGCGGGTAAATAAAATGTAAATATCTGTATAATATGTATATAAAAGGAAGAAGTGGTTGTGTAGTGTAGTCGTTTGATTATAAATAGTCTCATAATAATTTTATCCACAAATTCTTATACATTTATACATGTTTATCTTTCTCTGTGTGTGTGTGTGTGTGTGTGTGTGTGTGTGTGTGTGTGTGTGTCTGTGTCTGTGTGTGTGTGTGGTTCTGTGTCACTAGTGGGGCCTGTGGCCCGATTGGAGTGTTTGCGGTGTGAGAAGGAGGAGTTGGAGAACAGTTTGTTGGAGCAGCTGAAGGAGTTGAGGTTGCAGAAGCAGAAGGAGCTGCAGGTTCTTCAGGAGATGCTGAAACACAAGCAGCAGGAGGAGACAGAGCTCCTGCAGAAACAGCAGGAGGAGGAGGAGCATAACAGGTCCCTCAAGGGTAAGTACTATGGAAATGCAATAATACTAACATAACTAATAATGAATGTTAGCCTTTAGGCTCCAATAAAAGTGATACTAATATATGTATAGTACTATATATATTATATTTTATATATTCAGTAGTAATTATGTAGTATATACAATCTGTGTTAAATCCAGCAGTAATGATACTTGCTCTGGCAGATATGAAAATGGCCTGTGAACAGGAGAAGAAATCTCTGGAGGAAGAACTTGAGAAGCTGAGACTGTCACTGTAGGTAGAGATCCCTTATAGTGTCAGTACACATCCACCAGTAGCTCCACCTTTCACTTATAACGTCAGTACACATTCAGTACACATTCCCACCTTTCCATTGTACTCGCTGTAGTGATGATTCGTGTGTGTGTTATACCAGCCCATAGAGGAGGACATTATGAGTCTGAAAGTGGCGCTGGAGATGAAGAACCAGGAGATCAAAGATCAGCACGATCTTTTGGTCAAACTATATACTCTGTATGTATACTATATACTCTGTATGTAGTACCTGGTTTAACACTATATCCTCTGTATATATACTATATACTGTTTATGTAGCACCTGGTTTAACACTATACCCTCAGCTTACTCTAGTCTGCAGATGTGAAGAAATTAAACAGAATGTGTATCTGTGTATATGTGCGCACCTGTATGTGTCTGGTTGTAGTATTATTTAAAGGGTCAAACTCCGTAAAGTGTGCCCAGGCCCAGAGGTACTTTGATGGGCATGATTCTGTGACCTCTTGGGCCTTGAAATGTGGTGCATTGAATGATTTAAAGAGTGAAACGGTCTGAAGTGTGCCCACGTTTAAAGCAACCTTGCTGGGCATGACTGTGTGACCTCTTGGGCCAGGAAGTCTGTTTCTAGTTTTATTTAAACGGTCAAACTGCGTGAAGTGTGCCCAGGCCCAGAGCTACTTTGCTGGGCATGACTGTGTGACCTCTTGGGCCTGGAAGTCTGGTTGTAGTATGATTTTAAAGGGTCAAATGGTCTCCATTGTGTGTCCAGGTTTAAGGCTACTTTGCTGGGCATGTGATTTGGACCCATCGGGTACGGAAGCCTTTCCGTCACGTGCTCGTTTTCCACGCCTTCAGCGCAGGTAGCCTGCGAATTTAAAACCGACGTGCATTTTATTCTTTTCCCCTTTTATCCTTTCATATCTCTCCGCTACCTTGGAGAAGAGAGACGCACGCGGGTAAATAAAATGTAAATATCTGTACATATCTGTATAATATCTAAATAAAAGGAAGAAGTGGTTGTATAGTGTAGTCGTTTGATTATAAATAATCTCATAATAATTTTATCCTCATATTCTTATACATTTATACATGTTTATCTCTCTCTCTGTGTGTGTGTGTGTGTGTGTGTGTGTGTGTGTGGTTCTGTGTCACTAGTGGGGCCTGTGGCCCGATTGGAGTGTTTGCGGTGTGAGAAGGAGGAGTTGGAGAACAGTTTGTTGGAGCAGCTGAAGGAGTTGAGGTTGCAGAAGCAGAAGGAGCTGCAGGTTCTTCAGGAGATGCTGAAACACAAGCAGCAGGAGGAGACAGAGCTCCTGCAGAAACAGCAGGAGGAGGAGGAGCATAACAGGTCCATCAAGAGTAAGTACTATGGAAATGCAATAATACTAACATAACTAATAATGAATGTTAGCCTTTAGGCTCCAATAAAAGTGACACTAATATATGTATAGTACTATATATATTATATTTTATATATTCAGTAGTAATTATGTAGTATATACAATCTGTGTTATATCCAGCAGTAATGATACTTGCTCTGGCAGATATGAAAATGGCCTGTGAACAGGAGAAGAAATCTCTGGAGGAAGAACTTGAGAAGCTCAAATTGTCACTGCAGGTAGAGATCCCTTATAGTGTCAGTACACATCCACCAGTACCACCACCTCTCACTTATAACGTCAGTACACATTCAGTACACATTCCCACCTTTCCATTGTACTGGCTGTAGTGATGATTCGTGTCTGTGTTATACCAGCCCATAGAGGAGGACATTGAGTCTGAAAGTGGCGCTGGAGATGAAGAACCAGAAGATCAAAGATCAGCACGATCTTTTGGTCAAACTATATACGCTGTATGTATACTATATCGAACCCACGGTTTTCACGCTTCGATTTTTTTAAATGTGGTGAGCTGCGGAGAAAAGACGCGCGTCGGACGTCATTGCGGCTTAATATCTCTTGTCTCCTTGGGAGTAGGAAGTCTGTTCATGGCTCTTTGGAAAGGGATGCATCTCCCCTGTAATCGCCTTCGAGCGGCACGCGGATCGAACCCACTGTTTTCACGCTACGATTTTTTATATGTGGTGCGCGGCGCAGAAAATGCGCGCGTCGGACGTCATTGCGGCTTAATATCTCTTGTGTCCTTGGGAGTAGAAAGTATGTTCATGGCTCTTTGGAGAGGGTTGCATCTCCCCTGTAATCGCCTTCGAGCGGCACGCGGATCGGAACCATCGTTATCACGCTACGATTTTTTAATGCCGCCAGGGACGGGCCGAAAGCGTGGCAGGTGGCGTTCGTTAGGGACAGTCATGGAGGTGATGGGCACCGAGCTGCAGGCCGTTTGGACCTGGCCCAGCCTAGATGTGAGTATTCAAAGTCAGCACGTTTGTTTCAAAGTTCTCCACCAATTCGTTGTAATTGCGTGTGTGTGCGTGAACACCAGGTTTGTGGAGGAGTTCGTCCCTGGACGGTACAAGGGGAGACAGTGTGTGGCCTGGCTGCGTGAGGTTGCAGTTTGCTGGGCATGAGAGATTGGCATGTGGTGCCCTGGAGGTGTGGTTGTTCCAGGACGGGCAAGGTGGCGTAGTGTGGCTGGGTGACGGTGCGCTTCACTGGGGATGTGGTTGTGAGTTGCAGGCCCATTCCTTTGAATGACAGAAAGGATCTGATTTGTTTCCAGGTTTAAACGTACTTTGCTGGGTATGACTGTGACCTCTTGGGCCAGGAAGTCTGTTTCTAGTTTTATTTAAACGGTCAAACTGCGTGAAGTGTGCCCAGGCCCAGAGCTACTTTGCTGGGCATGACTGTGCGACCTCTTGGGCCTGGAAGTCTGGTTGTAGTATGATTTTAAAGGGTCAAATGGTCTCCATTGTGTGTCCAGGTTTAAGGCTACTTTGCTGGGCATGTGATTTGGACCCATCGGGTACGGAAGCCTTTCCGTCACGTGCTCGTTTTCCACGCCTTCAGCGCAGGTAGCCTGCGAATTTAAAACCGACGTGCATTTTATTCTTTTCCCCTTTTATCCTTTCATATCTCTCCGCTACCTTGGAGAAGAGAGACGCACGCGGGTAAATAAAATGTAAATATCTGTACATATCTGTATAATATCTAAATAAAAGGAAGAAGTGGTTGTATAGTGTAGTCGTTTGATTATAAATAATCTCATAATAATTTTATCCACAAATTCTTATACATTTATACATGTTTATCTCTCTCTTTGTGTTTGTGTGTGTGTGTGTGGTTCTGTGTCACTAGTGGGGCCTGTGGCCCGATTGGAGTGTTTGCGGTGTGAGAAGGAGGAGTTGGAGAACAGTTTGTTGGAGCAGCTGAAGGAGTTGAGGTTGCAGAAGCAGAAGGAGCTGCAGGTTCTTCAGGAGATGCTGAAACACAAGCAGCAGGAGGAGACAGAGCTCCTGCAGAAACAGCAGGAGGAGGAGGAGCATAACAGGTCCATCAAGAGTAAGTACTATGGAAATGCAATAATACTAACATAATAATGAATGCTAGCCATTAGGCTCCAATAAAAGTGATACTAATATATGTATAGTACTATATATATTATATTTTATATATTCAGTAGTAATTATGTAGTATATACAATCTATGTTATATCCAGCAGTAATGATACTTGCTCTGGCAGATATGAAAATGGCCTGTGAACAGGAGAAGAAATCTCTGGAGGAAGAACTTGAGAAGCTCAGACTGTCACTGCAGGTAGAGATCCCTTATAGTGTCAGTACACATCCACCAGTAGCTCCACCTTTCACTTATAACGTCAGTACACATTCAGTACACATTCCCACCTTTCCATTGTACTGGCTGTAGTGATGATTCGTGTGTGTGTTATACCAGCCCATAGAGGAGGACATTATGAGTCTGAAAGTGGCGCTGGAGATGAAGATCCAGGAGATCAAAGATCAGCACGATCTTTTGGTCAAACTATATACTCTGTATGTAGTACCTGGTTTAACATTATATCCTCTGTATATATACTATATACTGTTTATGTAGTACCTGGTTTAACACTATACCCTCAGCTTACTCTAGTCTGCAGATGTGAAGAAATTAAACAGAATGTGTATCTGTGTATATGTGCGCACCTGTATGCGTCTGGTTGTAGTATTATTTAAAGGGTCAAACTGCGTGAAGTGTGCCCAGGCCCAGAGCTACTTTGATGGGCATGATTCTGTGACCTCTTGGGCCTTGAAATGTGCTGCTTTGAATGATTTAAAGAGTGAAACGGTCTGAAGTGTGCCCACGTTTAAAGTAACCTTGCTGGGCATGACTGTGTGACCTCTTGTGCCTGGAAGTCTGGTTGTAGTATTATTTAAACGGTCAAACTGTGGGAAGTGTGCCCAGGCCCAGAGCTACTTTGCTGGGCATGACTGTGTGACCTCTTGGGCCTGGAAGTCTGGTTGTAGTATGATTTTAAAGGGTCAAATGGTCTCCATTGTGTGTCCAGGTTTAAGGCTACTTTGCTGGGCATGTGATTTGGACCCATCGGGTACGGAAGCCTTTCCGTCACGTGCTCGTTTTCCACGCCTTCAGCGCAGGTAGCCTGCGAATTTAAAACCGACGTGCATTTTATTCTTTTCCCCTTTTATCCCTTCATATCTCTCCGCTACCTTGGAGAAGAGAGACGCACGCGGGTAAATAAAATGTAAATATCTGTATAATATGTATATAAAAGGAAGAAGTGGTTGTGTAGTGTAGTCGTTTGATTATAAATAGTCTCATAATAATTTTATCCACAAATTCTTATACATTTATACATGTTTATCTTTCTCTGTGTGTGTGTGTGTGTGTGTGTGTGTGTGTGTGTGTGGTTCTGTGTCACTAGTGGGGCCTGTGGTCCGATTGGAGTGTTTGCGGTGTGAGAAGGAGGAGTTGGAGAACAGTTTGTTGGAGCAGCTGAAGGAGTTGAGGTTGCAGAAGCAGAAGGAGCTGCAGGTTCTTCAGGAGATGCTGAAACACAAGCAGCAGGAGGAGACAGAGCTCCTGCAGAAACAGCAGGAGGAGGAGGAGCATAACAGGTCCATCAAGAGTAAGTACTATGGAAATGCAATAATACTAACATAACTAATAATGAATGTTAGCCTTTAGGCTCCAATAAAAGTGATACTAATATATGTATAGTACTATATATATTATATTTTATATATTCAGTAGTAATTATGTAGTATATACAATCTGTGTTATATCCAGCAGTAATGATACTTGCTCTGGCAGATATGAAAATGGCCTGTGAACAGGAGAAGAAATCTCTGGAGGAAGAACTTGAGAAGCTCAGACTGTCACTGCAGGTAGAGATCCCTTATAGTGTCAGTACACATCCACCAGTACCTCCACCTTTTACTTATAACGTCAGTACACATGCAGTACACATTCCCACCTTTCCATTGTACTGGCTGTAGTGATGATTCGTGTGTGTGTTATACCAGCCCATAGAGGAGGACATTATGAGTCTGAAAGTGGCGCTGGAGATGAAGAACCAGGAGATCAAAGATCAGCACGATCTTTTGGTCAAACTATATACTCTGTATGTATACTATATACTCTGTATGTAGTACCTGGTTTAACACTATATCCTCTGTATATATACTATATACTGTTTATGTAGTACCTGGTTTAACACTATACCCTCAGCTTACTCTAGTCTGCAGATGTGAAGAAATTAAACAGAATGTGTATCTGTGTATATGTGCGCACCTGTATGCGTCTGGTTGTAGTATTATTTAAAGGGTCAAACTGCGTGAAGTGTGCCCAGGCCCAGAGCTACTTTGATGGGCATGATTCTGTGACCTCTTGGGCCTTGAAATGTGGTGCTTTGAATGATTTAAAGAGTGAAACGGTCTGAAGTGTGCCCACGTTTAAAGTAACCTTGCTGGGCATGACTGTGTGACCTCTTGTGCCTGGAATTCTGGTTGTAGTATTATTTAAACGGTCAAACTGCGTGAAGTGTGCCCAGGCCCAGAGCTACTTTGCTGGGCATGACTGTGTGACCTCTTGGGCCTGGAAGTCTGGTTGTAGAATGATTTTAAAGGGTCAAATGGTCTCCATTGTGTGTCCAGGTTTAAGGCTACTTTGCTGGGCATGTGATTTGGACCCATCGGGTACGGAAGCCTTTCCGTCATGTGCTCGTTTTCCACGCCTTCAGCGCAGGTAGCCTGCGAATTTAAAACCGACGTGCATTTTATTCTTTTCCCCTTTTATCCCTTCATATCTCTCCGCTACCTTGGAGAAGAGAGACGCACGCGGGTAAATAAAATGTAAATATCTGTAAATATCTGTATAATATGTAAATAAAAGGAAGAAGTGAATTATGTAGTATATACTATCTGTGTTATATCCAGCAGTAATGATACTTGCTCTGGCAGATATGAAAATGGCCTGTGAACAGGAGAAGAAATCTCTGGAGGAAGAACTTGAGAAGCACAGACTGTCACTGCAGGTAGAGATCCCTTATAGTGTCAGTACACATCCACCAGTACCTCCACCTTTCACTTATAACGTCAGTACACATTCAGTACACATTCCCACCTTTCCATTGTACTGGCTGTAGTGATGATTCGTGTGTGTGTTATACCAGCCCATAGAGGAGGACATTATGAGTCTGAAAGTGGCGCTGGAGATGAAGAACCAGGAGATCAAAGATCAGCACGATCTTTTGGTCAAACTATATACTCTGTATGTATACTATATACTCTGTATGTAGTACCTGGTTTAACACTATATCCTCTGTATATATACTATATACTGTTTATGTAGTACCTGGTTTAACACTATACCCTCAGCTTACTCTAGTCTGCAGATGTGAAGAAATTAAACAGAATGTGTATCTGTGTATATGTGCGCACCTGTATGTGTCTGGTTGTAGTATTATTTAAAGGGTCAAACTGCATGAAGTGTGCCCAGGCCCAGAGCTACTTTGCTGTGCATGACTGTGTGACCTCTAGGCCCTGGAAGTCTGGTGGTAGTAGTAGTATGATTTAAAGGCACAAAGTGATTGAAGTGTGCCCAGGCCAAGAGCTACTTTGCTGGGCATGACTGTGTGACCTCTTGGGCCAGGAAGTATGTTTCTAGTTTTATTTAAACGGTCAAACTGCGTGAAGTGTGCCCAGGCCCAGACCTACTTTGCTGGGCATGACTGTGTGACCTCTTGTGCCTGGAAGTCTGGTTGTAGTATGATTTTAAAGGGTCAAATGGTCTCCATTGTGTGTCCAGGTTTAAGGCTACTTTGCTGGGCATGTGATTTGGACCCATCGGGTACGGAAGCTTTTCCGTCACGTGCTCGTTTTCCACGCCTTCAGCGCAGGTAGCCTGCGAATTTAAAACCGACGTGCATTTTATTGTTTTCCCCTTTTATCCTTTCATATCTCTCCGCTACCTTGGAGAAGAGAGACGCACGCGGGTAAATAAAATGTAAATATCTCTAAATATCTGTATAATATGTAAATAAAAGGAAGATGTGGTTGTGTAGTGTAGTCGTTTGATTATAAATAATCTCATAATAATTTTATCCACAAATTCTTATACATTTATACATGTTTATCTCTCTCTGTGTGTGTGTGTGTGTGTGTGTCTGTGTGTGTGTGTGTGTGGTTCTGTGTCACTAGTGGGGCCTGTGGCCCGATTGGAGTGTTTGCGGTGTGAGAAGGAGGAGTTGGAGAACAGTTTGTTTGAGCAGCTGAAGGAGTTGAGGTTGCAGAAGCAGAAGGAGCTGCAGGTTCTTCAGGAGATGCTGAAACACAAGCAGCAGGAGGAGACAGAGCTCCTGCAGAAACAGCAGGAGGAGGAGGAGCATAACAGGTCCATCAAGAGTAAGTACTATGGAAATGCAATAATACTAACATAACTAATAATGAATGTTAGCCTTTAGGCTCCAATAAAAGTGACACTAATATATGTATAGTACTATATATATTATATTTTATATATTCAGCAGTAATTATGTAGTATATACAATCTGTGTTATATCCAGCAGTAATGATACTTGCTCTGGCAGATATGAAAATGGCCTGTGAACAGGAGAAGAAATCTCTGGAGGAAGAACTTGAGAAGCTCAAACTGTCACTGCAGGTAGAGATCCCTTATAGTGTCAGTACACATCCACCAGTACCACCACCTCTCACTTATAACGTCAGTACACATTCAGTACACATTCCCACCTTTCCATTGTACTGGCTGTAGTGATGATTCGTGTCTGTGTTATACCAGCCCATAGAGGAGGACATTATGAGTCTGAAAGTGGCGCTGGAGATGAAGAACCAGGAGATCAAAGATCAGCACGATCTTTTGGTCAAACTATATACTCTGTATGTATACTATATCGAACCCACGGTTTTCACGCTACGATTTTTTTAAATGTGGTGAGCTGCGGAGAAAAGACGCGGTCCGGACGTATTTGTGGCTTAATATCTCTTGTCTCCTTGGGAGTAGGAAGTCTGTTCATGGCTCTTTGGAAAGGGCTGCATCTCCCCTCTAATCGCCTTCGAGCTTCAACCAGATTGGACCCACGGTTATCACGCTACGATTTTTTAAAGCCGCCAGGGACGGGCCGAAAGCGTGGCAGGTGGCGTTCGTTAGGGACAGTCATGGAGGTGATGCGCACCGAGTTGCACGCCATTTGGACTTGGCCAGACCTAGATGTGAGCGTTCAAAGTCAGCGCGTTTGTTTAAACTTTCTCCTCCAATTCGTTGCAACTGCTCAAGCGTTTCTCGCTCATCCGACTGGAGCGTAACGCTTTATATGTTAATATCGCTTGTCTCCTTGGGAGTAGGAAGTCTGTTCATGGATCTTTGGAAAGGGCTGCATCTCCCCTGTAATCGCCTTCGAGCGGCACGCGGATCGAACCCACGGTTTTCACGCTATGATTTTTTTAAATGTGTTGCGCGTCGGAGAAAATGCGCGCGTCGGACGTCATTTCGGCTTAAATCTCTTGTCTCCTTGGGAGTAGAAAGTCTTTTCATGGCTCTTTGGAAAGGGCTGCATCTCCCCTGTAATCGCCTTCGCGCGGCACGCGGATCGGAACCATCGTTATCACGCTATGATTTTTTAATGCCGACAGGGACGGGCCGAAAGCTTGGCAGGTGGCGTTCGTTAGGAAAAGTCATGGACGTGATGCGGACCGAGTTGCAGGCCATTTGGACCTGGCCCGGCCTAGATGTGAGCGTTCAAAGTCAGCGCGTTTGTTTAAACTTTCTCCTCCAATTCGTTGCAATTGTACAAGCGTTTCTCGTTCATCCGACTGGAGCGTAACGCTTTATAAGTTAATATTTCTGGTCTCCTTGGGAGTAAAAAGTCTGTTCATGGCTCTTTGGAAAGGGCTGCATCTCCCCTGTAATCGCCTTCGAGCGGCACGCGGATCGAACCCACGGTTTTCACGCTATGATTTTTTTAAATGTGGTGCGCGGCGGAGGAAATGCGCGCGTCGGACGTCATTTCGGCTTAATATCTCTTGTCTCCTTGGGAGTAGAAAGTCTTTTCATGGCTCTTTGGAAAGGGCTGCATCTCCGCTGTAATCGCCTTCGAGCGGCACGCGGATCGAACCCACGGTTTTCACGCTATGATTTTTTTAAATGTGGTGCGCGTCGGAGAAAATGCGCGCGTCGGACGTCATTTCGGCTTAATATCTATTGTCTCCTTGGGAGTAGAAAGTCTTTTCATGGCTCTTTGGAAAGGTTTGCATCTCCCTTGTAATCGCCTTTAAGCGGCACGCGGATTGGACCCACCGTTCTTCCGATACGATCTTTTAAATGTGGTGCGCGGCGTAGAAAAGACGCGCGTAGGACGTATTTGCGGCTTAATATCTTTGGGCTCCTTGGGAGTAGGAAGTCTGTTCATGCCTCTTTGGAAAGGGCTGCATCTCCCCTGTAATCGCCTTCGAGCGGCACGTGGATCGAACCCACGGTTTTCACGCTATGATTTTTTTAAATGTGCTGCGCGGCGGAGAAAATGCGCGCGTCGGACGTCATTGCGGCTTAATATCTCTTGTCTCCTTGGGAGTAGAAAGTCTTTTCATGGTTCTTTGGAAAGGGATGCATCTCCCCTGTAATCGCCTTTAAGCGGCACGCGGATCGGACCCACCGTTCTTACGCTACGATTTTTTAAATGTGGTGCGAGGCGTAGAAAAGACGCGCGTAGGACTTATTTGCGGCTTAATATCTTTGGGCTCCTTGGGAGTAGAAAGTCTGTTCATGGCTCTTTGGAAAGGGCTGCATCTCCCCTGTAATCGCCTTCGCGCGGCACGCGGATCGGAACCATCGTTATCACGCTACGATTTTTTAATGCCGACAGGGACGGGCCGAAAGCTTGGCAGGTGGCGTTCGTTAGGAAAAGTCATGGACGTGATGCGGACCGAGTTGCAGGCCATTTGGACCTGGCCCGGCCTAGATGTGAGCCTTCAAAGTCAGCGCGTTTGTTTAAACTTTCTCCTCCAATTCGTTGCAATTGTACAAGCGTTTCTCGCTCATCCGACTGGAGCGTAACGCTTTATCTGTTAATATCTCTGGTCTCCTTGGGAGTAGAAAGTCTGTTCATGGCTCTTTGGAAAGGGATGCATCTCCCCTGTAATCGCCTTTAAGCCGCACGCGGATCGGACCCACCGTTCTCACGCTACGATTTTTTAAACGTGGTGCGCGTCGGAGAAAATGCGCGTAATATCTCTTGTCTCCTTGGGAGTAGAAAGTCTTTTCATGGCTCTTTGGAAAGGTTTGCATCTCCCTTGTAATCGCCTTTAAGCGGCACGCGGATTGGACCCACCGTTCTTCCGATACGATTTTTTAAATGTGGTGCGCGGCGTAGAAAAGACGCGCGTAGGACGTATTTGCGGCTTAATATCTTTGGGCTCCTTGGGAGTAGGAAGTCTGTTCATGCCTCTTTGGAAAGGGCTGCATCTCCCCTGTAATCGCCTTCGAGCGGCACGCGGATCGGACCCATCGTTCTCACGCTACGATTTTTTAAAATCCGCCAGGGACGGAACGAACGCTTGGCAGGTGGCGTTCGTGACGGACAGTCAAGCAGTTAATGCGCACCGAGCTGCAGGCCATTTGGACCTGGCCCAGCCTAGATGTGAGTATTCAAAGTCAGCACGTTTGTTTCAAAGTTCTCCACCAATTCGTTGTAATTGCGTGTGTGCGCGTGAACACCAGGTTTGTGGAGGAGTTCGTCCTTGGACTGTACAAGGGGAGAGAGTGTGTGGCCTGGCTGCGTGAGGTTGCAGTTTGCTGGGCATGAGAGATTGGCATGTGGTGCCCTGGAGGTGTGGTTGTTCCAGGACGGGCAAGGTGGGGTAGTGTGGCTGGGTGACGGTGCGCTTCACTGGGGATGTGGTTGTGAGTTGCAGGCCCATTCCTTTGAATGACAGAAAGGATCTGATTTGTTTCCAGGTTTAAACGTACTTTGCTGGGTATGACTGTGACCTCTTGGGCCAGGAAGTCTGTTTCTAGTTTTATTTAAACGGTCAAACTGCGTGAAGTGTGCCCAGGCCCAGAGCTACTTTGCTGGGCATGGCTGTGTGACCTCTTGGGCCTGGAAGTCTGGTTGTAGTATGATTTTAAAGGGTCAAATGCTCTCCATTGCGTGTCCAGGTTTAAGGCTACTTTGCTGGGCATGTGATTTGGACCCATCGGGTACGGAAGCCTTTCCGTCACGTGCTCGTTTTCCACGCCTTCAGCGCAGGTAGCCTGCGAATTTAAAACCGACGTGCATTTTATTCTTTTCCCCTTTTATCCTTTCATATCTCTCCGCTACCTTGGAGAAGAGAGACGCACGCGGGTAAATAAAATGTAAATATCTCTAAATATCTGTATAATATGTAAATAAAAGGAAGATGTGGTTGTGTAGTGTAGTCGTTTGATTATAAATAATCTCATAATAATTTTATCCACAAATTCTTATACATTTATACATGTTTATCTCTCTCTTTGTGTGTGTGTGTGTGTGTGTGTGGTTCTGTGTCACTAGTGGGGCCTGTGGCCCGATTGGAGTGTTTGCGGTGTGAGAAGGAGGAGTTGGAGAACAGTTTGTTGGAGCAGCTGAAGGAGTTGAGGTTGCAGAAGCAGAAGGAGCTGCAGGTTCTTCAGGAGATGCTGAAACACAAGCAGCAGGAGGAGACAGAGCTCCTGCAGAAACAGCAGGAGGAGGAGGAGCATAACAGGTCCATCAAGAGTAAGTACTATGGAAATGCAATAATACTAACATAACTAATAATGAATGCTAGCCTTTAGGCTCCAATAAAAGTGACACTAATATATGTATAGTACTATATATATTATATTTTATATATTCAGCAGTAATTATGTAGTATATACAATCTGTGTTATATCCAGCAGTAATGATACTTGCTCTGGCAGATATGAAAATGGCCTGTGAACAGGAGAAGAAATCTCTGGAGGAAGAACTTGAGAAGCTCAAACTGTCACTGCAGGTAGAGATCCCTTATAGTGTCAATACACATCCACCAGTACCACCACCTCTCACTTATAACGTCAGTACACATTCAGTACACATTCCCACCTTTCCATTGTACTGGCTGTAGTGATGATTCGTGTCTGTGTTATACCAGCCCATAGAGGAGGACATTATGAGTCTGAAAGTGGCGCTGGAGATGAAGAACCAGGAGATCAAAGATCAGCACGATCTTTTGGTCAAACTATATACTCTGTATGTATACTATATCGAACCCACGGTTTTCACGCTACGATTTTTTTAAATGTGGTGAGCTGCGGAGAAAAGACGCGGTCCGGACGTATTTGTGGCTTAATATCTCTTGTCTCCTTGGGAGTAGGAAGTCTGTTCATGGCTCTTTGGAAAGGGATGCATCTCCCCTCTAATCGCCTTCGAGCGGCACGCGGATCGAACCCACGGTTTTCACGCTACGATTTTTTTTAAGTGTGTTGCGCGGCGGAGAAAAGACGCGCGCCGGACGTATTTGCGGCTTAATATCTCTTGTCTCATTGGGAGTAGAAAGTCTGTTCATGGCTCTTTGGAAAGGGCTGCATCTCCCCTGTAATCGCCTTCGAGCGGCACGCGGATGGAACCCACGGTTTTCACGCTATGATTTTTTTAAATGTGGTGCGCGGCGGAGAAAATGCGCGCGTCGGACGTCATTGCGGCTTAATATCTCTGGTCTCCTTGGGAGTAGAAAGTCTGTTCATGGCTCTTTGGAAAGGGTTGCATCTCCCTTGTAATCGACTTTAAGCGGCACGCGGATCGAACCCACGGTTTTCACGCTACGATTTTTTTAAATGTGGTGCGCGGCGGAGGAAATGCGCGCGTCGGACGTCATTTCGGCTTAATATCTCTTGGCTCCTTGGGAGTAGAAAGTCTTTTCATGGCTCTTTGGAAAGGGCTGCATCTCCCCTGTAATCGCCTTTAAGCGGCACGCGGATCGAACCCACGGTTTTCACGCTATGATTTTTTTAAATGTGTTGCGCGTCGGAGAAAATGCGCGCGTAGGACGTGTTTGCGGCTTAATATCTTTGGGCTCCTTGGGAGTAGGAAGTCTCTTCATGCCTCTTTGGAAAGGGCTGCATCTCCCCTGTAATCGCCTTCGAGCGGCACGCGGATCGAACCCACGGTTTTCACGCTATGATTTTTTTAAATGTGGTGCGCGGCGGAGAAAATGCGCGCGTCGGACGTCATTGCGGCTTAATATCTCTGGTCTCCTTGGGAGTAGAAAGTCTGTTCATGGCTCTTTGGAAAGGGTTGCATCTCCCTTGTAATCGCCTTTAAGCGGCACGCGGATCGAACCCACGGTTTTCACGCTACGATTTTTTTAAATGTGGTGCGCGGCGGAGGAAATGCGCGCGTCGGACGTCATTTCGGCTTAATATCTCTTGTCTCCTTGGGAGTAGAAAGTCTTTTCATGGCTCTTTGGAAAGGGCTGCATCTCCCCTGTAATCGCCTTTAAGCGGCACGCGGATCGAACCCACGGTTTTCACGCTATGATTTTTTTAAATGTGTTGCGCGTCGGAGAAAATGCGCGCGTAGGACGTGTTTGCGGCTTAATATCTTTGGGCTCCTTGGGAGTAGGAAGTCTCTTCATGCCTCTTTGGAAAGGGCTGCATCTCCCCTGTAATCGCCTTCGAGCGGCACGCGGATCGAACCCACGGTTTTCACGCTATGATTTTTTTAAATGTGCTGCGCGTCGGAGAAAATGCGCGCGTCGGACGTCATTGCGGCTTAATATCTATTGTCTCCTTGGGAGTAGGAAGTCTGTTCATGGCTCTTTGGAAAGGGCTGCATCTCCCCTGTAATCGCCTTCGAGCGGCACGCGCATCGGAACCATCGTTATCACGCTACGATTTTTTAATGCCGCCAGGGACGGGCCGAAAGCGTGGCAGGTGGCGTTCGTTAGGGACAGTCATGGAGGTGATGCGCACCGAGTTGCACGCCATTTGGAGTTGGCCCGGCCTAGATGTGAGCGTTCAAAGTCAGCGCGTTTGTTTAAACTTTCTCCTCCAATTCGTTGCAATTGTACAAGCGTTTCTCGTTCATCCGACTGGAGCGTAACGCTTTATATGTTAATATTTCTGGTCTCCTTGGGAGTAGAAAGTCTGTTCATGGCTCTTTTGAAAGGGATGCATCTCCCCTGTAATCGCCTTCGAGCGGCACGCGGATCGAACCCACGTTTTTCACGCTACGATTTTTTTTAAATGTGTTGCGCGGCGGAGAAAAGACGCGCGCCGGACGTATTTGCGGCTTAATATCTCTTGTCTCATTGGGTGCAGAAAGTCTTTTCATGGCTCTTTGGAAAGGGCTGCATCTCCGCTGTAATCGCCTTCGAGCGGCACGCGGATCGGAACCATCGTTATCACGCTATGATTTTTTTAAATGTGGTGCGCGGCGGAGAAAATGCGCGTGTCGGACGTCATTTCGGCTTAATATCTCTTGTCTCCTTGGGAGTAGGAAGTCTTTTCATGGCTCTTTGGAAAGGGCTGCATTTCCCTTGTAATCGCCTTTAAGCGGCACGCGGATCGGACCCACCGTTCTCACGCTAAGATTTTTTAAATGTGGTGCACGGCGGAGAAAATGCGCGCGTCGGACATCATTGCGGCTTAATATCTCTTGTCTCCTTGGGAGTAGGAAGTCTGTTCATGGCTCTTTAGAAAGGGTTGCATCTCCCCTGTAATCGCCTTTAAGCGGCACGCGGATCGAACCCACGGTTTTCACGCTATGATTTTTTTAATTGTGGTGCGCGGCGGAGAAAATGCGCGTGTCGGACGTCATTTCGGCTTAATATCTCTTGTCTCCTTGAGAGTAGAAAGTCTTTTCATGGCTCTTTGGAAAGGGTTGCGTCTCCCCTGTAATCACCTTCGCGCGGCACGCGGATCGGAACCATCGTTATCACGCTACGATTTTTTAATGCCGACAGGGACGGGCCGAAAGCGTGGCAGGTGGCGTTCGTTAGGGACAGTCATGGAGGTGATGCGCGCCGAGTTGCAGGCCATTTGGCCCTGGCCCGGCCTAGATGTGAGCGTTCAAAGTCAGCGCGTTTGTTTAAACTTTCTCCTCCAATTCGTTGCAATTGTACAAGCGTTTCTCGCTCATCCGACTGGAGCGAAACGCTTTTTCTGTTAATATCTCTGGTCTCCTTGGGAGTAGAAAGTCTGTTCATGGCTCTTTGGAAAGAGATGCATCTCCCCTGTAATCGCCTTTAAGCGGCACGCGGATCGGACCCACCGTTCTCACGCTACGATTTTTTAAACGTGGTGCGCGGCGGAGAAAATGCGCGCGTCGGACGTCATTGCGGCTTAATATCTCTTGTCTCCTTGGGAGTAGAAAGTCTGTTCATGGCTCTTTTGAAAGGGATGCATCTCCCCTGTAATCGCCTTCGAGCGGCACGCGGATCGAACCCACGTTTTTCACGCTACGATTTTTTTTAAATGTGTTGCGCGGCGGAGAAAAGACGCGCGCCGGACGTATTTGCGGCTTAATATCTATTGTCTCCTTGGGAGTCGAAAGTCTTTTCATGGCTCTTTGGAAAGGTTTGCATCTCCCCTGTAATCGCCTTTAAGCCGCACGCGGATCGGACCCACCGTTCTTACGCTACGATTTTTTAAATGTGGTGCGCGGCGTAGAAAAGACGCGCGTAGGACGTATTTGCGGCTTAATATCTTTGGGCTCCTTGGGAGTAGGAAGTCTGTTCATGCCTCTTTGGAAAGGGATGCATCTCCCCTGTAATCGCCTTCGAGCGGCACGCGGATCGAACCCACGGTTTTCACGCTACGATTTTTTAAAATGTGCTGCGAGGCGTAGAAAAGACGCTCGTAGGACTTATTGCGGCTTAATATCTTTGGGCTCCTTGGGAGTAGAAAGTCTGTTCATGGCTCTTTGGAAAGGGCTGCATCTCCCCTGTAATCGCCTTCGCGCGGCACGCGGATCGGAACCATCGTTATCACGCTACGATTTTTTAATGCCGACAGGGACGGGCCGAAAGCTTGGCAGGTGGCGTTCGTTAGGAAAAGTCATGGACGTGATGCGGACCGAGTTGCAGGCCATTTGGACCTGGCCCGGCCTAGATGTGAGCCTTCAAAGTCAGCGCGTTTGTTTAAACTTTCTCCTCCAATTCGTTGCAATTGTACAAGCGTTTCTCGCTCATCCGACTGGAGCATAACGCTTTATCTGTTAATATCTCTGGTCTCCTTGGGAGTAGAAAGTCTGTTCATGGCTCTTTGGAAAGGGATGCATCTCCCCTGTAATCGCCTTCGAGCGGCACGCGGATCGAACCCACGGTTTTCACGCTATGATTTTTTTAAATGTGGTGCGCAGCGGAGAAAATGCGCGCGTCGGACGTCATTTCGGCTTAATATCTATTGTCTCCTTGGGAGTAGAAAGTCTTTTCATGGCTCTTTGGAAAGGTTTGCATCTCCCTTGTAATCGCCTTTAAGCGGCACGCGGATTGGACCCACCGTTCTTCCGATACGATTTTTTAAATGTGGTGCGCGGCGTAGAAAAGACGCGCGTAGGACGTATTTGCGGCTTAATATCTTTGGGCTCCTTGGGAGTAGGAAGTCTGTTCATGCCTCTTTGGAAAGGGCTGCATCTCCCCTGTAATCGCCTTTAAGCGGCACGCGGATCGAACCCACGGTTTTCACGCTACGATTTTTTTTAAATGTGTTGCACGGCGGAGAATAGACGCGCGCCGGACGTATTTGCGGCTTGATATCTCTTGTCTCATTGGGAGTAGAAAGTCTGTTCATGGCTCTTTGGAAAGGGCTGCATCTCCCCTGTAATCGCCTTCGAGCGGCACGCGCATCGGAACCATCGTTATCACGCTACGATTTTTTAATGCCGCCAGGGATAGGCCGAAAGCGTGGCAGGTGGCGTTCGTTAGGGACAGTCATGGAGGTGATGCGCACCGAGTTGCACGCCATTTGGAGTTGGCCCGGCCTAGATGTGAGCGTTCAAAGTCAGCGCGTTTGTTTAAACTTTCTCCTCCAATTCGTTGCAATTGTACAAGCGTTTCTCGTTCATCCGACTGGAGCGTAACGCTTTATATGTTAATATTTCTGGTCTCCTTGGGAGTAGAAAGTCTGTTCATGGCTCTTTTGAAAGGGATGCATCTCCCCTGTAATCGCCTTCGAGCGGCACGCGGATCGAACCCACGGTTTTCACGCTATGATTTTTTTAAATATGGTGCGCGGCGGAGGAAATGCGCGCGTCGGACGTCATTTCGGCTTAATATCTCGTCTCCTTGGGAGTAGAAAGTCTTTTCATGGCTCTTTGGAAAGGGCTGCATTTCCCTTGTAAACGCCTTTAAGCGGCACGCGGATCGGACCCACCGTTCTCACGCTAAGATTTTTTAAATGTGGTGCGCGGCGGAGAAAATGCGCGCGTCGGACATCATTGCGGCTTAATATCTCTTGTCTCCTTGGGAGTAGGAAGTCTGTTCATGGCTCTTTGGAAAGGGTTGCATCTCCCCTGTAATCGCCTTTAAGCGGCACGCGGATCGGACCCACCGTTCTTACGCTACGATTTTTTAAATGTGGTGCGCGGCGTAGAAAAGACGCGCGTAGGACGTATTTGCGGCTTAATATCTTTGGGCTCCTTGGGAGTAGGAAGTCTGTTCATGCCTCTTTGGAAAGGGCTGCATCTCCCCTGTAATCGCCTTCGAGCGGCACGCGGATCGAACCCACGGTTTTCACGCTATGATTTTTTTAAATGTGGTGCGCGGCGGAGAAAATGCGCGCGTCGGACGTCATTTCGGCTTAATATCTATTGTCTCCTTGGGAGTAGAAAGTCTTTTCATGGCTCTTTGGAAAGGTTTGCATCTCCCTTGTAATCGCCTTTAAGCGGCACGCGGATTGGACCCACCGTTCTTCCGATACGATCTTTTAAATGTGGTGCGCGGCGTAGAAAAGACGCGCGTAGGACGTATTTGCGGCTTAATATCTTTGGGCTCCTTGGGAGTAGGAAGTCTGTTCATGCCTCTTTGGAAAGGGCTGCATCTCCCCTGTAATCGCCTTCGAGCGGCACGTGGATCGAACCCACGGTTTTCACGCTATGATTTTTTTAAATGTGCTGCGCGGCGGAGAAAATGCGCGCGTCGGACGTCATTGCGGCTTAATATCTCTTGTCTCCTTGGGAGTAGAAAGTCTTTTCATGGTTCTTTGGAAAGGGATGCATCTCCCCTGTAATCGCCTTTAAGCGGCACGCGGATCGGACCCACCGTTCTTACGCTACGATTTTTTAAATGTGGTGCGAGGCGTAGAAAAGACGCGCGTAGGACTTATTTGCGGCTTAATATCTTTGGGCTCCTTGGGAGTAGAAAGTCTGTTCATGGCTCTTTGGAAAGGGCTGCATCTCCCCTGTAATCGCCTTCGCGCGGCACGCGGATCGGAACCATCGTTATCACGCTACGATTTTTTAATGCCGACAGGGACGGGCCGAAAGCTTGGCAGGTGGCGTTCGTTAGGAAAAGTCATGGACGTGATGCGGACCGAGTTGCAGGCCATTTGGACCTGGCCCGGCCTAGATGTGAGCCTTCAAAGTCAGCGCGTTTGTTTAAACTTTCTCCTCCAATTCGTTGCAATTGTACAAGCGTTTCTCGCTCATCCGACTGGAGCGTAACGCTTTATCTGTTAATATCTCTGGTCTCCTTGGGAGTAGAAAGTCTGTTCATGGCTCTTTGGAAAGGGATGCATCTCCCCTGTAATCGCCTTTAAGCCGCACGCGGATCGGACCCACCGTTCTCACGCTACGATTTTTTAAACGTGGTGCGCGTCGGAGAAAATGCGCGTAATATCTCTTGTCTCCTTGGGAGTAGAAAGTCTTTTCATGGCTCTTTGGAAAGGTTTGCATCTCCCTTGTAATCGCCTTTAAGCGGCACGCGGATTGGACCCACCGTTCTTCCGATACGATTTTTTAAATGTGGTGCGCGGCGTAGAAAAGACGCGCGTAGGACGTATTTGCGGCTTAATATCTTTGGGCTCCTTGGGAGTAGGAAGTCTGTTCATGCCTCTTTGGAAAGGGCTGCATCTCCCCTGTAATCGCCTTCGAGCGGCACGCGGATCGGACCCATCGTTCTCACGCTACGATTTTTTAAAATCCGCCAGGGACGGAACGAACGCTTGGCAGGTGGCGTTCGTGACGGACAGTCAAGCAGTTAATGCGCACCGAGCTGCAGGCCATTTGGACCTGGCCCAGCCTAGATGTGAGTATTCAAAGTCAGCACGTTTGTTTCAAAGTTCTCCACCAATTCGTTGTAATTGCGTGTGTGCGCGTGAACACCAGGTTTGTGGAGGAGTTCGTCCTTGGACTGTACAAGGGGAGAGAGTGTGTGGCCTGGCTGCGTGAGGTTGCAGTTTGCTGGGCATGAGAGATTGGCATGTGGTGCCCTGGAGGTGTGGTTGTTCCAGGACGGGCAAGGTGGGGTAGTGTGGCTGGGTGACGGTGCGCTTCACTGGGGATGTGGTTGTGAGTTGCAGGCCCATTCCTTTGAATGACAGAAAGGATCTGATTTGTTTCCAGGTTTAAACGTACTTTGCTGGGTATGACTGTGACCTCTTGGGCCAGGAAGTCTGTTTCTAGTTTTATTTAAACGGTCAAACTGCGTGAAGTGTGCCCAGGCCCAGAGCTACTTTGCTGGGCATGGCTGTGTGACCTCTTGGGCCTGGAAGTCTGGTTGTAGTATGATTTTAAAGGGTCAAATGCTCTCCATTGCGTGTCCAGGTTTAAGGCTACTTTGCTGGGCATGTGATTTGGACCCATCGGGTACGGAAGCCTTTCCGTCACGTGCTCGTTTTCCACGCCTTCAGCGCAGGTAGCCTGCGAATTTAAAACCGACGTGCATTTTATTCTTTTCCCCTTTTATCCTTTCATATCTCTCCGCTACCTTGGAGAAGAGAGACGCACGCGGGTAAATAAAATGTAAATATCTCTAAATATCTGTATAATATGTAAATAAAAGGAAGATGTGGTTGTGTAGTGTAGTCGTTTGATTATAAATAATCTCATAATAATTTTATCCACAAATTCTTATACATTTATACATGTTTATCTCTCTCTTTGTGTGTGTGTGTGTGTGTGTGTGTGGTTCTGTGTCACTAGTGGGGCCTGTGGCCCGATTGGAGTGTTTGCGGTGTGAGAAGGAGGAGTTGGAGAACAGTTTGTTGGAGCAGCTGAAGGAGTTGAGGTTGCAGAAGCAGAAGGAGCTGCAGGTTCTTCAGGAGATGCTGAAACACAAGCAGCAGGAGGAGACAGAGCTCCTGCAGAAACAGCAGGAGGAGGAGGAGCATAACAGGTCCATCAAGAGTAAGTACTATGGAAATGCAATAATACTAACATAACTAATAATGAATGCTAGCCTTTAGGCTCCAATAAAAGTGACACTAATATATGTATAGTACTATATATATTATATTTTATATATTCAGCAGTAATTATGTAGTATATACAATCTGTGTTATATCCAGCAGTAATGATACTTGCTCTGGCAGATATGAAAATGGCCTGTGAACAGGAGAAGAAATCTCTGGAGGAAGAACTTGAGAAGCTCAAACTGTCACTGCAGGTAGAGATCCCTTATAGTGTCAATACACATCCACCAGTACCACCACCTCTCACTTATAACGTCAGTACACATTCAGTACACATTCCCACCTTTCCATTGTACTGGCTGTAGTGATGATTCGTGTCTGTGTTATACCAGCCCATAGAGGAGGACATTATGAGTCTGAAAGTGGCGCTGGAGATGAAGAACCAGGAGATCAAAGATCAGCACGATCTTTTGGTCAAACTATATACTCTGTATGTATACTATATCGAACCCACGGTTTTCACGCTACGATTTTTTTAAATGTGGTGAGCTGCGGAGAAAAGACGCGGTCCGGACGTATTTGTGGCTTAATATCTCTTGTCTCCTTGGGAGTAGGAAGTCTGTTCATGGCTCTTTGGAAAGGGATGCATCTCCCCTCTAATCGCCTTCGAGCGGCACGCGGATCGAACCCACGGTTTTCACGCTACGATTTTTTTTAAGTGTGTTGCGCGGCGGAGAAAAGACGCGCGCCGGACGTATTTGCGGCTTAATATCTCTTGTCTCATTGGGAGTAGAAAGTCTGTTCATGGCTCTTTGGAAAGGGCTGCATCTCCCCTGTAATCGCCTTCGAGCGGCACGCGGATGGAACCCACGGTTTTCACGCTATGATTTTTTTAAATGTGGTGCGCGGCGGAGAAAATGCGCGCGTCGGACGTCATTGCGGCTTAATATCTCTGGTCTCCTTGGGAGTAGAAAGTCTGTTCATGGCTCATTGGAAAGGGTTGCATCTCCCTTGTAATCGACTTTAAGCGGCACGCGGATCGAACCCACGGTTTTCACGCTACGATTTTTTTAAATGTGGTGCGCGGCGGAGGAAATGCGCGCGTCGGACGTCATTTCGGCTTAATATCTCTTGGCTCCTTGGGAGTAGAAAGTCTTTTCATGGCTCTTTGGAAAGGGCTGCATCTCCCCTGTAATCGCCTTTAAGCGGCACGCGGATCGAACCCACGGTTTTCACGCTATGATTTTTTTAAATGTGTTGCGCGTCGGAGAAAATGCGCGCGTAGGACGTGTTTGCGGCTTAATATCTTTGGGCTCCTTGGGAGTAGGAAGTCTCTTCATGCCTCTTTGGAAAGGGCTGCATCTCCCCTGTAATCGCCTTCGAGCGGCACGCGGATCGAACCCACGGTTTTCACGCTATGATTTTTTTAAATGTGGTGCGCGGCGGAGAAAATGCGCGCGTCGGACGTCATTGCGGCTTAATATCTCTGGTCTCCTTGGGAGTAGAAAGTCTGTTCATGGCTCTTTGGAAAGGGTTGCATCTCCCTTGTAATCGCCTTTAAGCGGCACGCGGATCGAACCCACGGTTTTCACGCTACGATTTTTTTAAATGTGGTGCGCGGCGGAGGAAATGCGCGCGTCGGACGTCATTTCGGCTTAATATCTCTTGTCTCCTTGGGAGTAGAAAGTCTTTTCATGGCTCTTTGGAAAGGGCTGCATCTCCCCTGTAATCGCCTTTAAGCGGCACGCGGATCGAACCCACGGTTTTCACGCTATGATTTTTTTAAATGTGTTGCGCGTCGGAGAAAATGCGCGCGTAGGACGTGTTTGCGGCTTAATATCTTTGGGCTCCTTGGGAGTAGGAAGTCTCTTCATGCCTCTTTGGAAAGGGCTGCATCTCCCCTGTAATCGCCTTCGAGCGGCACGCGGATCGAACCCACGGTTTTCACGCTATGATTTTTTTAAATGTGCTGCGCGTCGGAGAAAATGCGCGCGTCGGACGTCATTGCGGCTTAATATCTATTGTCTCCTTGGGAGTAGGAAGTCTGTTCATGGCTCTTTGGAAAGGGCTGCATCTCCCCTGTAATCGCCTTCGAGCGGCACGCGCATCGGAACCATCGTTATCACGCTACGATTTTTTAATGCCGCCAGGGACGGGCCGAAAGCGTGGCAGGTGGCGTTCGTTAGGGACAGTCATGGAGGTGATGCGCACCGAGTTGCACGCCATTTGGAGTTGGCCCGGCCTAGATGTGAGCGTTCAAAGTCAGCGCGTTTGTTTAAACTTTCTCCTCCAATTCGTTGCAATTGTACAAGCGTTTCTCGTTCATCCGACTGGAGCGTAACGCTTTATATGTTAATATTTCTGGTCTCCTTGGGAGTAGAAAGTCTGTTCATGGCTCTTTTGAAAGGGATGCATCTCCCCTGTAATCGCCTTCGAGCGGCACGCGGATCGAACCCACGTTTTTCACGCTACGATTTTTTTTAAATGTGTTGCGCGGCGGAGAAAAGACGCGCGCCGGACGTATTTGCGGCTTAATATCTCTTGTCTCATTGGGTGCAGAAAGTCTTTTCATGGCTCTTTGGAAAGGGCTGCATCTCCGCTGTAATCGCCTTCGAGCGGCACGCGGATCGGAACCATCGTTATCACGCTATGATTTTTTTAAATGTGGTGCGCGGCGGAGAAAATGCGCGTGTCGGACGTCATTTCGGCTTAATATCTCTTGTCTCCTTGGGAGTAGGAAGTCTTTTCATGGCTCTTTGGAAAGGGCTGCATTTCCCTTGTAATCGCCTTTAAGCGGCACGCGGATCGGACCCACCGTTCTCACGCTAAGATTTTTTAAATGTGGTGCGCGGCGGAGAAAATGCGCGCGTCGGACATCATTGCGGCTTAATATCTCTTGTCTCCTTGGGAGTAGAAAGTCTGTTCATGGCTCTTTAGAAAGGGTTGCATCTCCCCTGTAATCGCCTTTAAGCGGCACGCGGATCGAACCCACGGTTTTCACGCTATGATTTTTTTAATTGTGGTGCGCGGCGGAGAAAATGCGCGTGTCGGACGTCATTTCGGCTTAATATCTCTTGTCTCCTTGAGAGTAGAAAGTCTTTTCATGGCTCTTTGGAAAGGGTTGCGTCTCCCCTGTAATCACCTTCGCGCGGCACGCGGATCGGAACCATCGTTATCACGCTACGATTTTTTAATGCCGACAGGGACGGGCCGAAAGCGTGGCAGGTGGCGTTCGTTAGGGACAGTCATGGAGGTGATGCGCGCCGAGTTGCAGGCCATTTGGACCTGGCCCGGCCTAGATGTGAGCGTTCAAAGTCAGCGCGTTTGTTTAAACTTTCTCCTCCAATTCGTTGCAATTGTACAAGCGTTTCTCGCTCATCCGACTGGAGCGAAACGCTTTTTCTGTTAATATCTCTGGTCTCCTTGGGAGTAGAAAGTCTGTTCATGGCTCTTTGGAAAGAGATGCATCTCCCCTGTAATCGCCTTTAAGCGGCACGCGGATCGGACCCACCGTTCTCACGCTACGATTTTTTAAACGTGGTGCGCGGCGGAGAAAATGCGCGCGTCGGACGTCATTGCGGCTTAATATCTCTTGTCTCCTTGGGAGTAGAAAGTCTGTTCATGGCTCTTTTGAAAGGGATGCATCTCCCCTGTAATCGCCTTCGAGCGGCACGCGGATCGAACCCACGTTTTTCACGCTACGATTTTTTTTAAATGTGTTGCGCGGCGGAGAAAAGACGCGCGCCGGACGTATTTGCGGCTTAATATCTATTGTCTCCTTGGGAGTCGAAAGTCTTTTCATGGCTCTTTGGAAAGGTTTGCATCTCCCCTGTAATCGCCTTTAAGCCGCACGCGGATCGGACCCACCGTTCTTACGCTACGATTTTTTAAATGTGGTGCGCGGCGTAGAAAAGACGCGCGTAGGACGTATTTGCGGCTTAATATCTTTGGGCTCCTTGGGAGTAGGAAGTCTGTTCATGCCTCTTTGGAAAGGGATGCATCTCCCCTGTAATCGCCTTCGAGCGGCACGCGGATCGAACCCACGGTTTTCACGCTACGATTTTTTAAAATGTGCTGCGAGGCGTAGAAAAGACGCTCGTAGGACTTATTGCGGCTTAATATCTTTGGGCTCCTTGGGAGTAGAAAGTCTGTTCATGGCTCTTTGGAAAGGGCTGCATCTCCCCTGTAATCGCCTTCGCGCGGCACGCGGATCGGAACCATCGTTATCACGCTACGATTTTTTAATGCCGACAGGGACGGGCCGAAAGCTTGGCAGGTGGCGTTCGTTAGGAAAAGTCATGGACGTGATGCGGACCGAGTTGCAGGCCATTTGGACCTGGCCCGGCCTAGATGTGAGCCTTCAAAGTCAGCGCGTTTGTTTAAACTTTCTCCTCCAATTCGTTGCAATTGTACAAGCGTTTCTCGCTCATCCGACTGGAGCATAACGCTTTATCTGTTAATATCTCTGGTCTCCTTGGGAGTAGAAAGTCTGTTCATGGCTCTTTGGAAAGGGATGCATCTCCCCTGTAATCGCCTTCGAGCGGCACGCGGATCGAACCCACGGTTTTCACGCTATGATTTTTTTAAATGTGGTGCGCAGCGGAGAAAATGCGCGCGTCGGACGTCATTTCGGCTTAATATCTCTTGTCTCCTTGGGAGTAGAAAGTCTTTTCATGGCTCTTTGGAAAGGGCTGCATCTCCCCTGTAATCGCCTTTAAGCGGCACGCGGATCGAACCCACGGTTTTCACGCTACGATTTTTTTTAAATGTGTTGCGCGGCGGAGAATAGACGCGCGCCGGACGTATTTGCGGCTTGATATCTCTTGTCTCATTGGGAGTAGAAAGTCTGTTCATGGCTCTTTGGAAAGGGCTGCATCTCCCCTGTAATCGCCTTCGAGCGGCACGCGGATCGAACCCACGGTTTTCACGCTATGATTTTTTTAAATGTGTTGCGCGTCGGAGAAAATGCGCGCGTCGGAAAGTCATTGCGGCTTAATATCTCTTGTCTCCTTGGGAGTAGAAAGTCTTTTCATGGCTCTTTGGAAAGGTTTGCATCTCCCCTGTAATCGCCTTTAAGCGGCACGCGGATCGGACCCACCGTTCTTACGCTACGATTTTTTAAATGTGGTGCGCGGCGTAGAAAAGACGCGCGTAGGACGTATTTGCGGCTTAATATCTTTGGGCTCCTTGGGAGTAGGAAGTCTGTTCATGCCTCTTTGGAAAGGGCTCCATCTCCCCTGTAATCGCCTTCGAGCGGCACGCGGATCGAACCCACGGTTTTCACGCTATGATTTTTTTAAATGTGCTGCGCGGCGGAGAAAATGCGCGCGTCGGACGTCATTGCGGCT
This sequence comes from Electrophorus electricus, assembly GCF_041902795.1. Taxonomy (NCBI): domain Eukaryota; kingdom Metazoa; phylum Chordata; class Actinopteri; order Gymnotiformes; family Gymnotidae; genus Electrophorus; species Electrophorus electricus. The sequence continues at coordinate 2,468,713 of NC_137505.1, read as the reverse complement.
TAATATCTCTTGTCTCCTTGGGAGTAGGAAGTCTGTTCATGGCTCTTTGGAAAGGGCTGTATCTCCCCTGTAATCGCCTTCGAGCGGCACGCGCATCGGAACCATCGTTATCACGCTACGATTTTTTAATGCCGCCAGGGATAGGCCGAAAGCGTGGCAGCTGGCGTTCGTTAGGGACAGTCATGGAGGTGATGCACACCGAGTTGCACGCCATTTGGAGTTGGCCCGGCCTAGATGTGAGCGTTCAAAGTCAGCGCGTTTGTTTAAACTTTCTCCTCCAATTCGTTGCAATTGTACAAGCGTTTCTCGTTCATCCGACTGGAGCGTAACGCTTTATAAGTTAATATTTCTGGTCTCCTTGGGAGTAGAAAGTCTGTTCATGGCTCTTTGGAAAGGGCTGCATCTCCCCTGTAATCGCCTCGAGCGGCACGCGGATCGAACCCACGGTTTTCACGCTATGATTTTTTTAAATGTGGTGCGCGGCGGAGGAAATGCGCGCGTCGGACGTCATTTCGGCTTAATATCTCTTGTCTCCTTGGGAGTAGAAAGTCTTTTCATGGCTCTTTGGAAAGGGCTGCATCTCCGCTGTAATCGCCTTCGAGCGGCACGCGGATCGAACCCACGGTTTTCACGCTACGATTTTTTTAAATGTGGTGCGCGGCGGAGGAAATGCGCGCGTCGGACGTCATTTCGGCTTAATATCTCTTGGCTCCTTGGGAGTAGAAAGTCTTTTCATGGCTCTTTGGAAAGGGCTGCATCTCCCCTGTAATCGCCTTTAAGCGGCACGCGGATCGAACCCACGGTTTTCACGCTATGATTTTTTTAAATGTGTTGCGCGTCGGAGAAAATGCGCGCGTAGGACGTGTTTGCGGCTTAATATCTTTGGGCTCCTTGGGAGTAGGAAGTCTCTTCATGCCTCTTTGGAAAGGGCTGCATCTCCCCTGTAATCGCCTTCGAGCGGCACGCGGATCGAACCCACGGTTTTCACGCTATGATTTTTTTAAATGTGGTGCGCGGCGGAGAAAATGCGCGCGTCGGACGTCATTGCGGCTTAATATCTCTGGTCTCCTTGGGAGTAGAAAGTCTGTTCATGGCTCTTTGGAAAGGGTTGCATCTCCCTTGTAATCGCCTTTAAGCGGCACGCGGATCGAACCCACGGTTTTCACGCTACGATTTTTTTAAATGTGGTGCGCGGCGGAGGAAATGCGCGCGTCGGACGTCATTTCGGCTTAATATCTCTTGTCTCCTTGGGAGTAGAAAGTCTTTTCATGGCTCTTTGGAAAGGGCTGCATCTCCCCTGTAATCGCCTTTAAGCGGCACGCGGATCGAACCCACGGTTTTCACGCTATGATTTTTTTAAATGTGTTGCGCGTCGGAGAAAATGCGCGCGTAGGACGTGTTTGCGGCTTAATATCTTTGGGCTCCTTGGGAGTAGGAAGTCTCTTCATGCCTCTTTGGAAAGGGCTGCATCTCCCCTGTAATCGCCTTCGAGCGGCACGCGGATCGAACCCACGGTTTTCACGCTATGATTTTTTTAAATGTGCTGCGCGTCGGAGAAAATGCGCGCGTCGGACGTCATTGCGGCTTAATATCTCTTGTCTCCTTGGGAGTAGGAAGTCTGTTCATGGCTCTTTGGAAAGGGCTGTATCTCCCCTGTAATCGCCTTCGAGCGGCACGCGCATCGGAACCATCGTTATCACGCTACGATTTTTTAATGCCGCCAGGGATAGGCCGAAAGCGTGGCAGCTGGCGTTCGTTAGGGACAGTCATGGAGGTGATGCACACCGAGTTGCACGCCATTTGGAGTTGGCCCGGCCTAGATGTGAGCGTTCAAAGTCAGCGCGTTTGTTTAAACTTTCTCCTCCAATTCGTTGCAATTGTACAAGCGTTTCTCGTTCATCCGACTGGAGCGTAACGCTTTATAAGTTAATATTTCTGGTCTCCTTGGGAGTAGAAAGTCTGTTCATGGCTCTTTGGAAAGGGCTGCATCTCCCCTGTAATCGCCTCGAGCGGCACGCGGATCGAACCCACGGTTTTCACGCTATGATTTTTTTAAATGTGGTGCGCGGCGGAGGAAATGCGCGCGTCGGACGTCATTTCGGCTTAATATCTCTTGTCTCCTTGGGAGTAGAAAGTCTTTTCATGGCTCTTTGGAAAGGGCTGCATCTCCGCTGTAATCGCCTTCGAGCGGCACGCGGATCGAACCCACGGTTTTCACGCTACGATTTTTTTAAATGTGGTGCGCGGCGGAGGAAATGCGCGCGTCGGACGTCATTTCGGCTTAATATCTCTTGGCTCCTTGGGAGTAGAAAGTCTTTTCATGGCTCTTTGGAAAGGGCTGCATCTCCCCTGTAATCGCCTTTAAGCGGCACGCGGATCGAACCCACGGTTTTCACGCTATGATTTTTTTAAATGTGTTGCGCGTCGGAGAAAATGCGCGCGTAGGACGTGTTTGCGGCTTAATATCTTTGGGCTCCTTGGGAGTAGGAAGTCTCTTCATGCCTCTTTGGAAAGGGCTGCATCTCCCCTGTAATCGCCTTCGAGCGGCACGCGGATCGAACCCACGGTTTTCACGCTATGATTTTTTTAAATGTGGTGCGCGGCGGAGAAAATGCGCGCGTCGGACGTCATTGCGGCTTAATATCTCTGGTCTCCTTGGGAGTAGAAAGTCTGTTCATGGCTCTTTGGAAAGGGTTGCATCTCCCTTGTAATCGCCTTTAAGCGGCACGCGGATCGAACCCACGGTTTTCACGCTACGATTTTTTTAAATGTGGTGCGCGGCGGAGGAAATGCGCGCGTCGGACGTCATTTCGGCTTAATATCTCTTGTCTCCTTGGGAGTAGAAAGTCTTTTCATGGCTCTTTGGAAAGGGCTGCATCTCCCCTGTAATCGCCTTTAAGCGGCACGCGGATCGAACCCACGGTTTTCACGCTATGATTTTTTTAAATGTGTTGCGCGTCGGAGAAAATGCGCGCGTAGGACGTGTTTGCGGCTTAATATCTTTGGGCTCCTTGGGAGTAGGAAGTCTCTTCATGCCTCTTTGGAAAGGGCTGCATCTCCCCTGTAATCGCCTTCGAGCGGCACGCGGATCGAACCCACGGTTTTCACGCTATGATTTTTTTAAATGTGCTGCGCGTCGGAGAAAATGCGCGCGTCGGACGTCATTGCGGCTTAATATCTATTGTCTCCTTGGGAGTAGGAAGTCTGTTCATGGCTCTTTGGAAAGGGCTGCATCTCCCCTGTAATCGCCTTCGAGCGGCACGCGCATCGGAACCATCGTTATCACGCTACGATTTTTTAATGCCGCCAGGGACGGGCCGAAAGCGTGGCAGGTGGCGTTCGTTAGGGACAGTCATGGAGGTGATGCGCACCGAGTTGCACGCCATTTGGAGTTGGCCCGGCCTAGATGTGAGCGTTCAAAGTCAGCGCGTTTGTTTAAACTTTCTCCTCCAATTCGTTGCAATTGTACAAGCGTTTCTCGTTCATCCGACTGGAGCGTAACGCTTTATATGTTAATATTTCTGGTCTCCTTGGGAGTAGAAAGTCTGTTCATGGCTCTTTTGAAAGGGATGCATCTCCCCTGTAATCGCCTTCGAGCGGCACGCGGATCGAACCCACGTTTTTCACGCTACGATTTTTTTTAAATGTGTTGCGCGGCGGAGAAAAGACGCGCGCCGGACGTATTTGCGGCTTAATATCTCTTGTCTCATTGGGTGCAGAAAGTCTTTTCATGGCTCTTTGGAAAGGGCTGCATCTCCGCTGTAATCGCCTTCGAGCGGCACGCGGATCGGAACCATCGTTATCACGCTATGATTTTTTTAAATGTGGTGCGCGGCGGAGAAAATGCGCGTGTCGGACGTCATTTCGGCTTAATATCTCTTGTCTCCTTGGGAGTAGGAAGTCTTTTCATGGCTCTTTGGAAAGGGCTGCATTTCCCTTGTAATCGCCTTTAAGCGGCACGCGGATCGGACCCACCGTTCTCACGCTAAGATTTTTTAAATGTGGTGCGCGGCGGAGAAAATGCGCGCGTCGGACATCATTGCGGCTTAATATCTCTTGTCTCCTTGGGAGTAGAAAGTCTGTTCATGGCTCTTTAGAAAGGGTTGCATCTCCCCTGTAATCGCCTTTAAGCGGCACGCGGATCGAACCCACGGTTTTCACGCTATGATTTTTTTAATTGTGGTGCGCGGCGGAGAAAATGCGCGTGTCGGACGTCATTTCGGCTTAATATCTCTTGTCTCCTTGAGAGTAGAAAGTCTTTTCATGGCTCTTTGGAAAGGGTTGCGTCTCCCCTGTAATCACCTTCGCGCGGCACGCGGATCGGAACCATCGTTATCACGCTACGATTTTTTAATGCCGACAGGGACGGGCCGAAAGCGTGGCAGGTGGCGTTCGTTAGGGACAGTCATGGAGGTGATGCGCGCCGAGTTGCAGGCCATTTGGACCTGGCCCGGCCTAGATGTGAGCGTTCAAAGTCAGCGCGTTTGTTTAAACTTTCTCCTCCAATTCGTTGCAATTGTACAAGCGTTTCTCGCTCATCCGACTGGAGCGAAACGCTTTTTCTGTTAATATCTCTGGTCTCCTTGGGAGTAGAAAGTCTGTTCATGGCTCTTTGGAAAGAGATGCATCTCCCCTGTAATCGCCTTTAAGCGGCACGCGGATCGGACCCACCGTTCTCACGCTACGATTTTTTAAACGTGGTGCGCGGCGGAGAAAATGCGCGCGTCGGACGTCATTGCGGCTTAATATCTCTTGTCTCCTTGGGAGTAGAAAGTCTGTTCATGGCTCTTTTGAAAGGGATGCATCTCCCCTGTAATCGCCTTCGAGCGGCACGCGGATCGAACCCACGTTTTTCACGCTACGATTTTTTTTAAATGTGTTGCGCGGCGGAGAAAAGACGCGCGCCGGACGTATTTGCGGCTTAATATCTATTGTCTCCTTGGGAGTCGAAAGTCTTTTCATGGCTCTTTGGAAAGGTTTGCATCTCCCCTGTAATCGCCTTTAAGCCGCACGCGGATCGGACCCACCGTTCTTACGCTACGATTTTTTAAATGTGGTGCGCGGCGTAGAAAAGACGCGCGTAGGACGTATTTGCGGCTTAATATCTTTGGGCTCCTTGGGAGTAGGAAGTCTGTTCATGCCTCTTTGGAAAGGGATGCATCTCCCCTGTAATCGCCTTCGAGCGGCACGCGGATCGAACCCACGGTTTTCACGCTACGATTTTTTAAAATGTGCTGCGAGGCGTAGAAAAGACGCTCGTAGGACTTATTGCGGCTTAATATCTTTGGGCTCCTTGGGAGTAGAAAGTCTGTTCATGGCTCTTTGGAAAGGGCTGCATCTCCCCTGTAATCGCCTTCGCGCGGCACGCGGATCGGAACCATCGTTATCACGCTACGATTTTTTAATGCCGACAGGGACGGGCCGAAAGCTTGGCAGGTGGCGTTCGTTAGGAAAAGTCATGGACGTGATGCGGACCGAGTTGCAGGCCATTTGGACCTGGCCCGGCCTAGATGTGAGCCTTCAAAGTCAGCGCGTTTGTTTAAACTTTCTCCTCCAATTCGTTGCAATTGTACAAGCGTTTCTCGCTCATCCGACTGGAGCATAACGCTTTATCTGTTAATATCTCTGGTCTCCTTGGGAGTAGAAAGTCTGTTCATGGCTCTTTGGAAAGGGATGCATCTCCCCTGTAATCGCCTTCGAGCGGCACGCGGATCGAACCCACGGTTTTCACGCTATGATTTTTTTAAATGTGGTGCGCAGCGGAGAAAATGCGCGCGTCGGACGTCATTTCGGCTTAATATCTATTGTCTCCTTGGGAGTAGAAAGTCTTTTCATGGCTCTTTGGAAAGGTTTGCATCTCCCTTGTAATCGCCTTTAAGCGGCACGCGGATTGGACCCACCGTTCTTCCGATACGATTTTTTAAATGTGGTGCGCGGCGTAGAAAAGACGCGCGTAGGACGTATTTGCGGCTTAATATCTTTGGGCTCCTTGGGAGTAGGAAGTCTGTTCATGCCTCTTTGGAAAGGGCTGCATCTCCCCTGTAATCGCCTTTAAGCGGCACGCGGATCGAACCCACGGTTTTCACGCTACGATTTTTTTTAAATGTGTTGCACGGCGGAGAATAGACGCGCGCCGGACGTATTTGCGGCTTGATATCTCTTGTCTCATTGGGAGTAGAAAGTCTGTTCATGGCTCTTTGGAAAGGGCTGCATCTCCCCTGTAATCGCCTTCGAGCGGCACGCGCATCGGAACCATCGTTATCACGCTACGATTTTTTAATGCCGCCAGGGATAGGCCGAAAGCGTGGCAGGTGGCGTTCGTTAGGGACAGTCATGGAGGTGATGCGCACCGAGTTGCACGCCATTTGGAGTTGGCCCGGCCTAGATGTGAGCGTTCAAAGTCAGCGCGTTTGTTTAAACTTTCTCCTCCAATTCGTTGCAATTGTACAAGCGTTTCTCGTTCATCCGACTGGAGCGTAACGCTTTATATGTTAATATTTCTGGTCTCCTTGGGAGTAGAAAGTCTGTTCATGGCTCTTTTGAAAGGGATGCATCTCCCCTGTAATCGCCTTCGAGCGGCACGCGGATCGAACCCACGGTTTTCACGCTATGATTTTTTTAAATATGGTGCGCGGCGGAGGAAATGCGCGCGTCGGACGTCATTTCGGCTTAATATCTCGTCTCCTTGGGAGTAGAAAGTCTTTTCATGGCTCTTTGGAAAGGGCTGCATTTCCCTTGTAAACGCCTTTAAGCGGCACGCGGATCGGACCCACCGTTCTCACGCTAAGATTTTTTAAATGTGGTGCGCGGCGGAGAAAATGCGCGCGTCGGACATCATTGCGGCTTAATATCTCTTGTCTCCTTGGGAGTAGGAAGTCTGTTCATGGCTCTTTGGAAAGGGTTGCATCTCCCCTGTAATCGCCTTTAAGCGGCACGCGGATCGGACCCACCGTTCTTACGCTACGATTTTTTAAATGTGGTGCGCGGCGTAGAAAAGACGCGCGTAGGACGTATTTGCGGCTTAATATCTTTGGGCTCCTTGGGAGTAGGAAGTCTGTTCATGCCTCTTTGGAAAGGGCTGCATCTCCCCTGTAATCGCCTTCGAGCGGCACGCGGATCGAACCCACGGTTTTCACGCTATGATTTTTTTAAATGTGGTGCGCGGCGGAGAAAATGCGCGTGTCGGACGTCATTTCGGCTTAATATCTCTTGTCTCCTTGAGAGTCGAAAGTCTTTTCATGGCTCTTTGGAAAGGGTTGCGTCTCCCCTGTAATCGCCTTTAAGCGGCACGCGGATCGGACCCACCGTTCTTACGCTACGATTTTTTAAATGTGGTGCGCGGCGTAGAAAAGACGCGCGTAGGACGTATTTGCGGCTTAATATCTTTGGGCTCCTTGGGAGTAGAAAGTCTGTTCATGGCTCTTTGGAAAGGGCTGCATCTCCCCTGTAATCGCCTTCGCGCGGCACGCGGATCGGAACCATCGTTATCACGCTACGATTTTTTAATGCCGACAGGGACGGGCCGAAAGCGTGGCAGGTGGCGTTCGTTAGGGACAGTCATGGAGGTGATGCGCGCCGAGTTGCAGGCCATTTGGACCTGGCCCGGCCTAGATGTGAGCGTTCAAAGTCAGCGCGTTTGTTTAAACTTTCTCCTCCAATTCGTTGCAATTGTACAAGCGTTTCTCGCTCATACGACTGGAGCGTAACGCTTTTTCTGTTAATATCTCTGGTCTCCTTGGGAGTAGAAAGTCTATTCATGGCTCTTTGGAAAGGGCTGCATCTCCCCTGTAATCGCCTTTAATCGGCACGCGGATCGAACCCACGGTTTTCACGCTACGATTTTTTTTAAGTGTGTTGCGCGGCGGAGAAAAGACGCGCGCTAGACGTATTTGCGGCTTAATATCTCTTGTCTCATTGGGAGTAGAAAGTCTGTTCATGCCTCTTTGGAAAGGGCTGCATCTCCCCTGCAATCGCCTTCGAGCGGCACGCGGATCGAACCCACGGTTTTCACGCTATGATTTTTTTAAATGTGGTGCGCGGCGGAGGAAATGCGCGCGTCGGACGTCATTTCGGCTTACTATCTCTTGTCTCCTTGGGAGTAGAAAGTCTTTTCATGGCTCTTTGGAAAGGGCTGCATCTCCCCTGTAATCGCCTTTAAGCGGCACGCGGATCGAACCCACGGTTTTCACGCTACGATTTTTTTTAAATGTGTTGCGCGGCGGAGAATAGACGCGCGCCGGACGTATTTGCGGCTTGATATCTCTTGTCTCATTGGGAGTAGAAAGTCTGTTCATGGCTCTTTGGAAAGGGCTGCATCTCCCCTGTAATCGCCTTCGAGCGGCACGCGGATCGAACCCACGGTTTTCACGCTATGATTTTTTTAAATGTGTTGCGCGTCGGAGAAAATGCGCGCGTCGGACGTCATTGCGGCTTAATATCTCTTGTCTCCTTGGGAGTAGAAAGTCTTTTCATGGCTCTTTGGAAAGGTTTGCATCTCCCCTGTAATCGCCTTTAAGCGGCACGCGGATCGGACCCACCGTTCTTACGCTACGATTTTTTAAATGTGGTGCGCGGCGTAGAAAAGACGCGCGTAGGACGTGTTTGCGGCTTAATATCTTTGGGCTCCTTGGGAGTAGGAAGTCTCTTCATGCCTCTTTGGAAAGGGCTGCATCTCCCCTGTAATGGCCTTCGAGCGGCACGCGGATCGAACCCACGGTTTTCACGCTATGATTTTTTTAAATGTGCTGCGCGTCGGAGAAAATGCGCGCGTCGGACGTCATTGCGGCTTAATATCTATTGTCTCCTTGGGAGTAGGAAGTCTGTTCATGGCTCTTTGGAAAGGGCTGCATCTCCCCTGTAATCGCCTTCGAGCGGCACGCGCATCGGAACCATCGTTATCACGCTACGATTTTTTAATGCCGCCAGGGACGGGCCGAAAGCGTGGCAGGTGGCGTTCGTTAGGGACAGTCATGGAGGTGATGCGCACCGAGTTGCACGCCATTTGGAGTTGGCCCGGCCTAGATGTGAGCGTTCAAAGTCAGCGCGTTTGTTTAAACTTTCTCCTCCAATTCGTTGCAATTGTACAAGCGTTTCTCGTTCATCCGACTGGAGCGTAACGCTTTATATGTTAATATTTCTGGTCTCCTTGGGAGTAGAAAGTCTGTTCATGGCTCTTTTGAAAGGGATGCATCTCCCCTGTAATCGCCTTCGAGCGGCACGCGGATCGAACCCACGTTTTTCACGCTACGATTTTTTTTAAATGTGTTGCGCGGCGGAGAAAAGACGCGCGCCGGACGTATTTGCGGCTTAATATCTCTTGTCTCATTGGGTGTAGAAAGTCTGTTCATGGCTCTTTGGAAAGGGCTGCATCTCCCCTGTAATCGCCTTCGAGCGGCACGCGGATCGAACCCACGGTTTTCACGCTATGATTTTTTTAAATGTGGTGCGCGGCGGAGAAAATGCGCGCGTCGGACGTCATTTCGGCTTAATATCTCTTGTCTCCTTGAGAGTAGAAAGTCTTTTCATGGCTCTTTGGAAAGGGTTGCGTCTCCCCTGTAATCGCCTTCGCGCGGCACGCGGATCGGAACCATCGTTATCACGCTACGATTTTTTAATGCCGACAGGGACGGGCCGAAAGCGTGGCAGGTGGCGTTCGTTAGGGACAGTCATGGAGGTGATGCGCGCCGAGTTGCAGGCCATTTGGACCTGGCCCGGCCTAGATGTGAGCGTTCAAAGTCAGCGCGTTTGTTTAAACTTTCTCCTCCAATTCGTTGCAATTGTACAAGCGTTTCTCGCTCATCCGACTGGAGCGTAACGCTTTTTCTGTTAATATCTCTGGTCTCCTTGGGAGTAGAAAGTCTGTTCATGGCTCTTTGGAAAGGGCTGCATCTCCCCTGTAATCGCCTTTAAGCGGCACGCGGATCGGACCCACCGTTCTCACGCTACGATTTTTTAAATGTGGTGCGCGGCGCAATAAATGCGCGCGTCGGACGTCATTGCGGCTTAATATCTCTTGTCTCGATGGGAGTAGGAAGTCTGTTCATGGCTCTTTGGAAAGGGCTGCATCTCCCCTGTAATCGCCTTCGAGCGGCACGCGGATCAAACCCACGGTTTTCACGCTATGATTTTTTAAAATGTGTTGCGCGGCGGAGAAAATGCGCGCGTCGGACGTCATTTCGGCTTAATATCTCTTGTCTCCTTGGGAGTAGAAAGTCTTTTCATGGCTCTTTGGAAAGGGCTGCATTTCCCTTGTAATCGCCTTTAAGCGGCACGCGGATCGGACCCACCGTTCTCACGCTAAGATTTTTTAAATGTGGTGCGCGGCGGAGAAAATGCGCGCGTCGGACATCATTGCGGCTTAATATCTCTTGTCTCCTTGGGAGTAGGAAGTCTGTTCATGGCTCTTTAGAAAGGGCTGCATCTCCGCTGTAATCGCCTTCGAGCGGCACGCGGATCGGAACCATCGTTATCACGCTACGATTTTTTAATGCCGCCAGGGACGGGCCGAAAGCGTGGCAGGTGGCGTTCGTTAGGGACAGTCATGGAGGTGATGCGCACCGAGCTGCAGGCCGTTTGGACCTGGCCCAGCCTAGATGTGAGTATTCAAATCAGCACGTTTGTTTCAAAGTTCTCCACCAATTCGTTGTAATTGCGTGTGTGTGCGTGAACACCAGGTTTGTGGAGGAGTTCGTCCCTGGACGGTACAAGGGGAGACAGTGTGTGGCCTGGCTGCGTGAGGTTGCAGTTTGCTGGGCATGAGAGATTGGCATGTGGTGCCCTGGAGGTGTGGTTGTTCCAGGACGGGCAAGGTGGCGTAGTGTGGCTGGGTGACGGTGCGCTTCACTGGGGATGTGGTTGTGAGTTGCAGGCCCATTCCTTTGAATGACAGAAAGGATCTGATTTGTTTCCAGGTTTAAACGTACTTTGCAGGGTATGACTGTGACCTTTTGGGCCAGGAAGTCTGTTTCTAGTTTTATTTAAACGGTCAAACTGCGTGAAGTGTGCCCAGGCCCAGAGCTACTTTGCTGGGCATGACTGTGTGACCTCTTGGGCCTGGAAGTCTGGTTGTAGTATGATTTTAAAGGGTCAAATGGTCTCCATTGTGTGTCCAGGTTTAAGGCTACTTTGCTGGGCATGTGATTTGGACCCATCGGGTACGGAAGCCTTTCCGTCACGTGCTCGTTTTCCACGCCTTCAGCGCAGGTAGCCTGCGAATTTAAAACCGACGTGCATTTTATTCTTTTCCCCTTTTATCCCTTCATATCTCTCCGCTACCTTGGAGAAGAGAGACGCACGCGGGTAAATAAAATGTAAATATCTGTACATATCTGTATAATATCTAAATAAAAGGAAGAAGTGGTTGTATAGTGTAGTCGTTTGATTATAAATAATCTCATAATAATTTTATCCTCAAATTCTTATACATTTATACATGTTTATCTCTCTCTCTGTGTGTGTGTGTGTGTGTGTGTGTGTGTGTGTGTGTGTGTGTGTGTGTGGTTCTGTGTCACTAGTGGGGCCTGTGGTCCGATTGGAGTGTTTGCGGTGTGAGAAGGAGGAGTTGGAGAACAGTTTGTTGGAGCAGCTGAAGGAGTTGAGGTTGCAGAAGCAGAAGGAGCTGCAGGTTCTTCAGGAGATGCTGAAACACAAGCAGCAGGAGGAGACAGAGCTCCTGCAGAAACAGCAGGAGGAGGAGGAGCATAACAGGTCCATCAAGAGTAAGTACTATGGAAATGCAATAATACTAACATAACTAATAATGAATGTTAGCCTTTAGGCTCCAATAAAAGTGACACTAATATATGTATAGTACTATATATATTATATTTTATATATTCAGTAGTAATTATGTAGTATATACAATCTGTGTTATATCCAGCAGTAATGATACTTGCTCTGGCAGATATGAAAATGGCCTGTGAACAGGAGAAGAAATCTCTGGAGGAAGAACTTGAGAAGCTCAAACTGTCACTGCAGGTAGAGATCCCTTATAGTGTCAGTACACATCCACCAGTACCACCACCTCTCACTTATAACGTCAGTACACATTCAGTACACATGCCCACCTTTCCATTGTACTGGCTGTAGTGATGATTCGTGTCTGTGTTATACCAGCCCATAGAGGAGGACATTGAGTCTGAAAGTGGCGCTGGAGATGAAGAACCAGGAGATCAAAGATCAGCACGATCTTTTGGTCAAACTATATACTCTGTATGTATACTATATCGAACCCACGGTTTTCACGCTTCGATTTTTTTTTAAATGTGGTGCGCGGCGTAGAAAAGACGCGCGTAGGACGTATTTGCGGCTTAATATCTTTGGGCTCCTTGGGAGTAGGAAGTCTGTTCATGGCTCTTTGGAAAGGGCTGCATCTCCCCTGTAATCGCCTTCGAGCGGCACGCGGATCGAACCCACGGTTTTCACGCTATGATTTTTTTAAATGTGGTGCGCGGCGGAGAAAATGCGCGTGTCGGACGTCATTTCGGCTTAATATCTCTTGTCTCCTTGAGAGTAGAAAGTCTTTTCATGGCTCTTTGGAAAGGGTTGCGTCTCCCCTGTAATCGCCTTTAAGCGGCACGCGGATCGGACCCACCGTTCTTACGATACGATTTTTTAAATGTGGTGCGCGGCGTAGAAAAGACGCTCGTAAGACGTATTTGCGGCTTAATATCTTTGGGCTCCTTGGGAGTATGAAGTCTTTTCATGGCTCTTTGGAAAGGGCTGCATCTCCCCTGTAATCGCCTTCGAGCGGCACGCGGATCGAACCCACGGTTTTCACGCTATGATTTTTTTAAATGTGGTGCGCGGCGGAGAAAATGCGCGCGTCGGACGTCATTGCGGCTTAATATCTCTTGTCTCCTTGGGAGTAGAAAGTCTGTTCATGGCTCTTTGGAAAGGGCTGCATCTCCCCTGTAATCGCCTTCGCGCGGCACGCGGATCGGAACCATCGTTATCACGCTATGATTTTTTAATGCCGACAGGGACGGGCCGAAAGCTTGGCAGGTGGCGTTCGTTAGGAAAAGTCATGGACGTGATGCGGACCGAGTTGCAGGCCATTTGGACCTGGCCCAGCCTAGATGTGAGCGTTCAAAGTCAGCGCGTTTGTTTAAACTTTCTCCTCCAATTCGTTGCAATTGTACAAGCGTTTCTCGTTCATCCGACTGGAGCGTAACGCTTTATAAGTTAATATTTCTGGTCTCCTTGGGAGTAGAAAGTCTGTTCATGGCTCTTTGGAAAGGGCTGCATCTCCCCTGTAATCGCCTTCGAGCGGCACGCGGATCGAACCCACGGTTTTCACGCTATGATTTTTTTAAATGTGGTGCGCGGCGGAGGAAATGCGCGCGTCGGACGTCATTTCGGCTTAATATCTCTTGTCTCCTTGGGAGTAGAAAGTCTTTTCATGGCTCTTTGGAAAGGGCTGCATCTCCGCTGTAATCGCCTTCGAGCGGCACGCGGATCGAACCCACGGTTTTCACGCTATGATTTTTTTAAATGTGGTGCGCGTCGGAGAAAATGCGCGCGTCGGACGTCATTTCGGCTTAATATCTATTGTCTCCTTGGGAGTAGAAAGTCTTTTCATGGCTCTTTGGAAAGGTTTGCATCTCCCTTGTAATCGCCTTTAAGCGGCACGCGGATTGGACCCACCGTTCTTCCGATACGATCTTTTAAATGTGGTGCGCGGCGTAGAAAAGACGCGCGTAGGACGTATTTGCGGCTTAATATCTTTGGGCTCCTTGGGAGTAGGAAGTCTGTTCATGCCTCTTTGGAAAGGGCTGCATCTCCCCTGTAATCGCCTTCGAGCGGCACGTGGATCGAACCCACGGTTTTCACGCTATGATTTTTTTAAATGTGCTGCGCGGCGGAGAAAATGCGCGCGTCGGACGTCATTGCGGCTTAATATCTCTTGTCTCCTTGGGAGTAGAAAGTCTTTTCATGGTTCTTTGGAAAGGGATGCATCTCCCCTGTAATCGCCTTTAAGCGGCACGCGGATCGGACCCACCGTTCTTACGCTACGATTTTTTAAATGTGGTGCGAGGCGTAGAAAAGACGCGCGTAGGACTTATTTGCGGCTTAATATCTTTGGGCTCCTTGGGAGTAGAAAGTCTGTTCATGGCTCTTTGGAAAGGGCTGCATCTCCCCTGTAATCGCCTTCGCGCGGCACGCGGATCGGAACCATCGTTATCACGCTACGATTTTTTAATGCCGACAGGGACGGGCCGAAAGCTTGGCAGGTGGCGTTCGTTAGGAAAAGTCATGGACGTGATGCGGACCGAGTTGCAGGCCATTTGGACCTGGCCCGGCCTAGATGTGAGCCTTCAAAGTCAGCGCGTTTGTTTAAACTTTCTCCTCCAATTCGTTGCAATTGTACAAGCGTTTCTCGCTCATCCGACTGGAGCGTAACGCTTTATCTGTTAATATCTCTGGTCTCCTTGGGAGTAGAAAGTCTGTTCATGGCTCTTTGGAAAGGGATGCATCTCCCCTGTAATCGCCTTTAAGCCGCACGCGGATCGGACCCACCGTTCTCACGCTACGATTTTTTAAACGTGGTGCGCGTCGGAGAAAATGCGCGTAATATCTCTTGTCTCCTTGGGAGTAGAAAGTCTTTTCATGGCTCTTTGGAAAGGTTTGCATCTCCCTTGTAATCGCCTTTAAGCGGCACGCGGATTGGACCCACCGTTCTTCCGATACGATTTTTTAAATGTGGTGCGCGGCGTAGAAAAGACGCGCGTAGGACGTATTTGCGGCTTAATATCTTTGGGCTCCTTGGGAGTAGGAAGTCTGTTCATGCCTCTTTGGAAAGGGCTGCATCTCCCCTGTAATCGCCTTCGAGCGGCACGCGGATCGGACCCATCGTTCTCACGCTACGATTTTTTAAATTCCGCCAGGGACGGAACGAACGCTTGGCAGGTGGCGTTCGTGACGGACAGTCAAGCAGTTAATGCGCACCGAGCTGCAGGCCATTTGGACCTGGCCCAGCCTAGATGTGAGTATTCAAAGTCAGCACGTTTGTTTCAAAGTTCTCCACCAATTCGTTGTAATTGCGTGTGTGCGCGTGAACACCAGGTTTGTGGAGGAGTTCGTCCTTGGACTGTACAAGGGGAGACAGTGTGTGGCCTGGCTGCGTGAGGTTGCAGTTTGCTGGGCATGAGAGATTGGCATGTGGTGCCCTGGAGGTGTGGTTGTTCCAGGACGGGCAAGGTGGGGTAGTGTGGCTGGGTGACGGTGCGCTTCACTGGGGATGTGGTTGTGAGTTGCAGGCCCATTCCTTTGAATGACAGAAAGGATCTGATTTGTTTCCAGGTTTAAACGTACTTTGCTGGGTATGACTGTGACCTCTTGGGCCAGGAAGTCTGTTTCTAGTTTTATTTAAACGGTCAAACTGCGTGAAGTGTGCCCAGGCCCAGAGCTACTTTGCTGGGCATGGCTGTGTGACCTCTTGGGCCTGGAAGTCTGGTTGTAGTATGATTTTAAAGGGTCAAATGCTCTCCATTGCGTGTCCAGGTTTAAGGCTACTTTGCTGGGCATGTGATTTGGACCCATCGGGTACGGAAGCCTTTCCGTCACGTGCTCGTTTTCCACGCCTTCAGCGCAGGTAGCCTGCGAATTTAAAACCGACGTGCATTTTATTCTTTTCCCCTTTTATCCTTTCATATCTCTCCGCTACCTTGGAGAAGAGAGACGCACGCGGGTAAATAAAATGTAAATATCTCTAAATATCTGTATAATATGTAAATAAAAGGAAGATGTGGTTGTGTAGTGTAGTCGTTTGATTATAAATAATCTCATAATAATTTTATCCACAAATTCTTATACATTTATACATGTTTATCTCTCTCTTTGTGTGTGTGTGTGTGTGTGTGTGGTTCTGTGTCACTAGTGGGGCCTGTGGCCCGATTGGAGTGTTTGCGGTGTGAGAAGGAGGAGTTGGAGAACAGTTTGTTGGAGCAGCTGAAGGAGTTGAGGTTGCAGAAGCAGAAGGAGCTGCAGGTTCTTCAGGAGATGCTGAAACACAAGCAGCAGGAGGAGACAGAGCTCCTGCAGAAACAGCAGGAGGAGGAGGAGCATAACAGGTCCATCAAGAGTAAGTACTATGGAAATGCAATAATACTAACATAACTAATAATGAATGCTAGCCTTTAGGCTCCAATAAAAGTGACACTAATATATGTATAGTACTATATATATTATATTTTATATATTCAGCAGTAATTATGTAGTATATACAATCTGTGTTATATCCAGCAGTAATGATACTTGCTCTGGCAGATATGAAAATGGCCTGTGAACAGGAGAAGAAATCTCTGGAGGAAGAACTTGAGAAGCTCAAACTGTCACTGCAGGTAGAGATCCCTTATAGTGTCAATACACATCCACCAGTACCACCACCTCTCACTTATAACGTCAGTACACATTCAGTACACATTCCCACCTTTCCATTGTACTGGCTGTAGTGATGATTCGTGTCTGTGTTATACCAGCCCATAGAGGAGGACATTATGAGTCTGAAAGTGGCGCTGGAGATGAAGAACCAGGAGATCAAAGATCAGCACGATCTTTTGGTCAAACTATATACTCTGTATGTATACTATATCGAACCCACGGTTTTCACGCTACGATTTTTTTAAATGTGGTGAGCTGCGGAGAAAAGACGCGGTCCGGACGTATTTGTGGCTTAATATCTCTTGTCTCCTTGGGAGTAGGAAGTCTGTTCATGGCTCTTTGGAAAGGGATGCATCTCCCCTCTAATCGCCTTCGAGCGGCACGCGGATCGAACCCACGGTTTTCACGCTACGATTTTTTTTAAGTGTGTTGCGCGGCGGAGAAAAGACGCGCGCCGGACGTATTTGCGGCTTAATATCTCTTGTCTCATTGGGAGTAGAAAGTCTGTTCATGGCTCTTTGGAAAGGGCTGCATCTCCCCTGTAATCGCCTTCGAGCGGCACGCGGATGGAACCCACGGTTTTCACGCTATGATTTTTTTAAATGTGGTGCGCGGCGGAGAAAATGCGCGCGTCGGACGTCATTGCGGCTTAATATCTCTGGTCTCCTTGGGAGTAGAAAGTCTGTTCATGGCTCTTTGGAAAGGGTTGCATCTCCCTTGTAATCGACTTTAAGCGGCACGCGGATCGAACCCACGGTTTTCACGCTACGATTTTTTTAAATGTGGTGCGCGGCGGAGGAAATGCGCGCGTCGGACGTCATTTCGGCTTAATATCTCTTGGCTCCTTGGGAGTAGAAAGTCTTTTCATGGCTCTTTGGAAAGGGCTGCATCTCCCCTGTAATCGCCTTTAAGCGGCACGCGGATCGAACCCACGGTTTTCACGCTATGATTTTTTTAAATGTGTTGCGCGTCGGAGAAAATGCGCGCGTAGGACGTGTTTGCGGCTTAATATCTTTGGGCTCCTTGGGAGTAGGAAGTCTCTTCATGCCTCTTTGGAAAGGGCTGCATCTCCCCTGTAATCGCCTTTAAGCGGCACGCGGATCGGACCCACCGTTCTTACGCTACGATTTTTTAAATGTGGTGCGCGGCGTAGAAAAGACGCGCGTAGGACGTATTTGCGGCTTAATATCTTTGGGCTCCTTGGGAGTAGGAAGTCTGTTCATGCCTCTTTGGAAAGGGCTGCATCTCCCCTGTAATCGCCTTCGAGCGGCACGCGGATCGAACCCACGGTTTTCACGCTATGATTTTTTTAAATGTGGTGCGCGGCGGAGAAAATGCGCGTGTCGGACGTCATTTCGGCTTAATATCTCTTGTCTCCTTGAGAGTCGAAAGTCTTTTCATGGCTCTTTGGAAAGGGTTGCGTCTCCCCTGTAATCGCCTTTAAGCGGCACGCGGATCGGACCCACCGTTCTTACGCTACGATTTTTTAAATGTGGTGCGCGGCGTAGAAAAGACGCGCGTAGGACGTATTTGCGGCTTAATATCTTTGGGCTCCTTGGGAGTAGAAAGTCTGTTCATGGCTCTTTGGAAAGGGCTGCATCTCCCCTGTAATCGCCTTCGCGCGGCACGCGGATCGGAACCATCGTTATCACGCTACGATTTTTTAATGCCGACAGGGACGGGCCGAAAGCGTGGCAGGTGGCGTTCGTTAGGGACAGTCATGGAGGTGATGCGCGCCGAGTTGCAGGCCATTTGGACCTGGCCCGGCCTAGATGTGAGCGTTCAAAGTCAGCGCGTTTGTTTAAACTTTCTCCTCCAATTCGTTGCAATTGTACAAGCGTTTCTCGCTCATACGACTGGAGCGTAACGCTTTTTCTGTTAATATCTCTGGTCTCCTTGGGAGTAGAAAGTCTATTCATGGCTCTTTGGAAAGGGCTGCATCTCCCCTGTAATCGCCTTTAATCGGCACGCGGATCGAACCCACGGTTTTCACGCTACGATTTTTTTTAAGTGTGTTGCGCGGCGGAGAAAAGACGCGCGCTAGACGTATTTGCGGCTTAATATCTCTTGTCTCATTGGGAGTAGAAAGTCTGTTCATGCCTCTTTGGAAAGGGCTGCATCTCCCCTGCAATCGCCTTCGAGCGGCACGCGGATCGAACCCACGGTTTTCACGCTATGATTTTTTTAAATGTGGTGCGCGGCGGAGGAAATGCGCGCGTCGGACGTCATTTCGGCTTACTATCTCTTGTCTCCTTGGGAGTAGAAAGTCTTTTCATGGCTCTTTGGAAAGGGCTGCATCTCCCCTGTAATCGCCTTTAAGCGGCACGCGGATCGAACCCACGGTTTTCACGCTACGATTTTTTTTAAATGTGTTGCGCGGCGGAGAATAGACGCGCGCCGGACGTATTTGCGGCTTGATATCTCTTGTCTCATTGGGAGTAGAAAGTCTGTTCATGGCTCTTTGGAAAGGGCTGCATCTCCCCTGTAATCGCCTTCGAGCGGCACGCGGATCGAACCCACGGTTTTCACGCTATGATTTTTTTAAATGTGTTGCGCGTCGGAGAAAATGCGCGCGTCGGACGTCATTGCGGCTTAATATCTCTTGTCTCCTTGGGAGTAGAAAGTCTTTTCATGGCTCTTTGGAAAGGTTTGCATCTCCCCTGTAATCGCCTTTAAGCGGCACGCGGATCGGACCCACCGTTCTTACGCTACGATTTTTTAAATGTGGTGCGCGGCGTAGAAAAGACGCGCGTAGGACGTGTTTGCGGCTTAATATCTTTGGGCTCCTTGGGAGTAGGAAGTCTCTTCATGCCTCTTTGGAAAGGGCTGCATCTCCCCTGTAATGGCCTTCGAGCGGCACGCGGATCGAACCCACGGTTTTCACGCTATGATTTTTTTAAATGTGCTGCGCGTCGGAGAAAATGCGCGCGTCGGACGTCATTGCGGCTTAATATCTATTGTCTCCTTGGGAGTAGGAAGTCTGTTCATGGCTCTTTGGAAAGGGCTGCATCTCCCCTGTAATCGCCTTCGAGCGGCACGCGCATCGGAACCATCGTTATCACGCTACGATTTTTTAATGCCGCCAGGGACGGGCCGAAAGCGTGGCAGGTGGCGTTCGTTAGGGACAGTCATGGAGGTGATGCGCACCGAGTTGCACGCCATTTGGAGTTGGCCCGGCCTAGATGTGAGCGTTCAAAGTCAGCGCGTTTGTTTAAACTTTCTCCTCCAATTCGTTGCAATTGTACAAGCGTTTCTCGTTCATCCGACTGGAGCGTAACGCTTTATATGTTAATATTTCTGGTCTCCTTGGGAGTAGAAAGTCTGTTCATGGCTCTTTTGAAAGGGATGCATCTCCCCTGTAATCGCCTTCGAGCGGCACGCGGATCGAACCCACGTTTTTCACGCTACGATTTTTTTTAAATGTGTTGCGCGGCGGAGAAAAGACGCGCGCCGGACGTATTTGCGGCTTAATATCTCTTGTCTCATTGGGTGTAGAAAGTCTGTTCATGGCTCTTTGGAAAGGGCTGCATCTCCCCTGTAATCGCCTTCGAGCGGCACGCGGATCGAACCCACGGTTTTCACGCTATGATTTTTTTAAATGTGGTGCGCGGCGGAGAAAATGCGCGTGTCGGACGTCATTTCGGCTTAATATCTCTTGTCTCCTTGAGAGTAGAAAGTCTTTTCATGGCTCTTTGGAAAGGGTTGCGTCTCCCCTGTAATCGCCTTCGCGCGGCACGCGGATCGGAACCATCGTTATCACGCTACGATTTTTTAATGCCGACAGGGACGGGCCGAAAGCGTGGCAGGTGGCGTTCGTTAGGGACAGTCATGGAGGTGATGCGCGCCGAGTTGCAGGCCATTTGGACCTGGCCCGGCCTAGATGTGAGCGTTCAAAGTCAGCGCGTTTGTTTAAACTTTCTCCTCCAATTCGTTGCAATTGTACAAGCGTTTCTCGCTCATCCGACTGGAGCGTAACGCTTTTTCTGTTAATATCTCTGGTCTCCTTGGGAGTAGAAAGTCTGTTCATGGCTCTTTGGAAAGGGCTGCATCTCCCCTGTAATCGCCTTTAAGCGGCACGCGGATCGGACCCACCGTTCTCACGCTACGATTTTTTAAATGTGGTGCGCGGCGCAATAAATGCGCGCGTCGGACGTCATTGCGGCTTAATATCTCTTGTCTCGATGGGAGTAGGAAGTCTGTTCATGGCTCTTTGGAAAGGGCTGCATCTCCCCTGTAATCGCCTTCGAGCGGCACGCGGATCAAACCCACGGTTTTCACGCTATGATTTTTTAAAATGTGTTGCGCGGCGGAGAAAATGCGCGCGTCGGACGTCATTTCGGCTTAATATCTCTTGTCTCCTTGGGAGTAGAAAGTCTTTTCATGGCTCTTTGGAAAGGGCTGCATTTCCCTTGTAATCGCCTTTAAGCGGCACGCGGATCGGACCCACCGTTCTCACGCTAAGATTTTTTAAATGTGGTGCGCGGCGGAGAAAATGCGCGCGTCGGACATCATTGCGGCTTAATATCTCTTGTCTCCTTGGGAGTAGGAAGTCTGTTCATGGCTCTTTAGAAAGGGCTGCATCTCCGCTGTAATCGCCTTCGAGCGGCACGCGGATCGGAACCATCGTTATCACGCTACGATTTTTTAATGCCGCCAGGGACGGGCCGAAAGCGTGGCAGGTGGCGTTCGTTAGGGACAGTCATGGAGGTGATGCGCACCGAGCTGCAGGCCGTTTGGACCTGGCCCAGCCTAGATGTGAGTATTCAAATCAGCACGTTTGTTTCAAAGTTCTCCACCAATTCGTTGTAATTGCGTGTGTGTGCGTGAACACCAGGTTTGTGGAGGAGTTCGTCCCTGGACGGTACAAGGGGAGACAGTGTGTGGCCTGGCTGCGTGAGGTTGCAGTTTGCTGGGCATGAGAGATTGGCATGTGGTGCCCTGGAGGTGTGGTTGTTCCAGGACGGGCAAGGTGGCGTAGTGTGGCTGGGTGACGGTGCGCTTCACTGGGGATGTGGTTGTGAGTTGCAGGCCCATTCCTTTGAATGACAGAAAGGATCTGATTTGTTTCCAGGTTTAAACGTACTTTGCAGGGTATGACTGTGACCTTTTGGGCCAGGAAGTCTGTTTCTAGTTTTATTTAAACGGTCAAACTGCGTGAAGTGTGCCCAGGCCCAGAGCTACTTTGCTGGGCATGACTGTGTGACCTCTTGGGCCTGGAAGTCTGGTTGTAGTATGATTTTAAAGGGTCAAATGGTCTCCATTGTGTGTCCAGGTTTAAGGCTACTTTGCTGGGCATGTGATTTGGACCCATCGGGTACGGAAGCCTTTCCGTCACGTGCTCGTTTTCCACGCCTTCAGCGCAGGTAGCCTGCGAATTTAAAACCGACGTGCATTTTATTCTTTTCCCCTTTTATCCCTTCATATCTCTCCGCTACCTTGGAGAAGAGAGACGCACGCGGGTAAATAAAATGTAAATATCTGTACATATCTGTATAATATCTAAATAAAAGGAAGAAGTGGTTGTATAGTGTAGTCGTTTGATTATAAATAATCTCATAATAATTTTATCCTCAAATTCTTATACATTTATACATGTTTATCTCTCTCTCTGTGTGTGTGTGTGTGTGTGTGTGTGTGTGTGTGTGTGTGTGTGTGTGTGTGTGGTTCTGTGTCACTAGTGGGGCCTGTGGTCCGATTGGAGTGTTTGCGGTGTGAGAAGGAGGAGTTGGAGAACAGTTTGTTGGAGCAGCTGAAGGAGTTGAGGTTGCAGAAGCAGAAGGAGCTGCAGGTTCTTCAGGAGATGCTGAAACACAAGCAGCAGGAGGAGACAGAGCTCCTGCAGAAACAGCAGGAGGAGGAGGAGCATAACAGGTCCATCAAGAGTAAGTACTATGGAAATGCAATAATACTAACATAACTAATAATGAATGTTAGCCTTTAGGCTCCAATAAAAGTGACACTAATATATGTATAGTACTATATATATTATATTTTATATATTCAGTAGTAATTATGTAGTATATACAATCTGTGTTATATCCAGCAGTAATGATACTTGCTCTGGCAGATATGAAAATGGCCTGTGAACAGGAGAAGAAATCTCTGGAGGAAGAACTTGAGAAGCTCAAACTGTCACTGCAGGTAGAGATCCCTTATAGTGTCAGTACACATCCACCAGTACCACCACCTCTCACTTATAACGTCAGTACACATTCAGTACACATGCCCACCTTTCCATTGTACTGGCTGTAGTGATGATTCGTGTCTGTGTTATACCAGCCCATAGAGGAGGACATTGAGTCTGAAAGTGGCGCTGGAGATGAAGAACCAGGAGATCAAAGATCAGCACGATCTTTTGGTCAAACTATATACTCTGTATGTATACTATATCGAACCCACGGTTTTCACGCTTCGATTTTTTTTTAAATGTGGTGCGCGGCGTAGAAAAGACGCGCGTAGGACGTATTTGCGGCTTAATATCTTTGGGCTCCTTGGGAGTAGGAAGTCTGTTCATGGCTCTTTGGAAAGGGCTGCATCTCCCCTGTAATCGCCTTCGAGCGGCACGCGGATCGAACCCACGGTTTTCACGCTATGATTTTTTTAAATGTGGTGCGCGGCGGAGAAAATGCGCGTGTCGGACGTCATTTCGGCTTAATATCTCTTGTCTCCTTGAGAGTAGAAAGTCTTTTCATGGCTCTTTGGAAAGGGTTGCGTCTCCCCTGTAATCGCCTTTAAGCGGCACGCGGATCGGACCCACCGTTCTTACGATACGATTTTTTAAATGTGGTGCGCGGCGTAGAAAAGACGCTCGTAAGACGTATTTGCGGCTTAATATCTTTGGGCTCCTTGGGAGTATGAAGTCTTTTCATGGCTCTTTGGAAAGGGCTGCATCTCCCCTGTAATCGCCTTCGAGCGGCACGCGGATCGAACCCACGGTTTTCACGCTATGATTTTTTTAAATGTGGTGCGCGGCGGAGAAAATGCGCGCGTCGGACGTCATTGCGGCTTAATATCTATTGTCTCCTTGGGAGTAGGAAGTCTGTTCATGGCTCTTTGGAAAGGGCTGCATCTCCCCTGTAATCGCCTTCGAGCGGCACGCGCATCGGAACCATCGTTATCACGCTACGATTTTTTAATGCCGCCAGGGACGGGCCGAAAGCGTGGCAGGTGGCGTTCGTTAGGGACAGTCATGGAGGTGATGCGCACCGAGTTGCACGCCATTTGGAGTTGGCCCGGCCTAGATGTGAGCGTTCAAAGTCAGCGCGTTTGTTTAAACTTTCTCCTCCAATTCGTTGCAATTGTACAAGCGTTTCTCGTTCATCCGACTGGAGCGTAACGCTTTATATGTTAATATTTCTGGTCTCCTTGGGAGTAGAAAGTCTGTTCATGGCTCTTTTGAAAGGGATGCATCTCCCCTGTAATCGCCTTCGAGCGGCACGCGGATCGAACCCACGTTTTTCACGCTACGATTTTTTTTAAATGTGTTGCGCGGCGGAGAAAAGACGCGCGCCGGACGTATTTGCGGCTTAATATCTCTTGTCTCATTGGGTGTAGAAAGTCTGTTCATGGCTCTTTGGAAAGGGCTGCATCTCCCCTGTAATCGCCTTCGAGCGGCACGCGGATCGAACCCACGGTTTTCACGCTATGATTTTTTTAAATGTGGTGCGCGGCGGAGAAAATGCGCGTGTCGGACGTCATTTCGGCTTAATATCTCTTGTCTCCTTGAGAGTAGAAAGTCTTTTCATGGCTCTTTGGAAAGGGTTGCGTCTCCCCTGTAATCGCCTTCGCGCGGCACGCGGATCGGAACCATCGTTATCACGCTACGATTTTTTAATGCCGACAGGGACGGGCCGAAAGCGTGGCAGGTGGCGTTCGTTAGGGACAGTCATGGAGGTGATGCGCGCCGAGTTGCAGGCCATTTGGACCTGGCCCGGCCTAGATGTGAGCGTTCAAAGTCAGCGCGTTTGTTTAAACTTTCTCCTCCAATTCGTTGCAATTGTACAAGCGTTTCTCGCTCATCCGACTGGAGCGTAACGCTTTTTCTGTTAATATCTCTGGTCTCCTTGGGAGTAGAAAGTCTGTTCATGGCTCTTTGGAAAGGGCTGCATCTCCCCTGTAATCGCCTTTAAGCGGCACACGGATCGGACCCACCGTTCTCACGCTACGATTTTTTAAATGTGGTGCGCGGCGCAATAAATGCGCGCGTCGGACGTCATTGCGGCTTAATATCTCTTGTCTCGATGGGAGTAGGAAGTCTGTTCATGGCTCTTTGGAAAGGGCTGCATCTCCCCTGTAATCGCCTTCGAGCGGCACGCGGATCAAACCCACGGTTTTCACGCTATGATTTTTTAAAATGTGTTGCGCGGCGGAGAAAATGCGCGCGTCGGACGTCATTTCGGCTTAATATCTCTTGTCTCCTTGGGAGTAGAAAGTCTTTTCATGGCTCTTTGGAAAGGGCTGCATTTCCCTTGTAATCGCCTTTAAGCGGCACGCGGATCGGACCCACCGTTCTCACGCTAAGATTTTTTAAATGTGGTGCGCGGCGGAGAAAATGCGCGCGTCGGACATCATTGCGGCTTAATATCTCTTGTCTCCTTGGGAGTAGGAAGTCTGTTCATGGCTCTTTAGAAAGGGCTGCATCTCCGCTGTAATCGCCTTCGAGCGGCACGCGGATCGGAACCATCGTTATCACGCTACGATTTTTTAATGCCGCCAGGGACGGGCCGAAAGCGTGGCAGGTGGCGTTCGTTAGGGACAGTCATGGAGGTGATGCGCACCGAGCTGCAGGCCGTTTGGACCTGGCCCAGCCTAGATGTGAGTATTCAAATCAGCACGTTTGTTTCAAAGTTCTCCACCAATTCGTTGTAATTGCGTGTGTGTGCGTGAACACCAGGTTTGTGGAGGAGTTCGTCCCTGGACGGTACAAGGGGAGACAGTGTGTGGCCTGGCTGCGTGAGGTTGCAGTTTGCTGGGCATGAGAGATTGGCATGTGGTGCCCTGGAGGTGTGGTTGTTCCAGGACGGGCAAGGTGGCGTAGTGTGGCTGGGTGACGGTGCGCTTCACTGGGGATGTGGTTGTGAGTTGCAG
The DNA here is from genome assembly GCF_041902795.1 of Electrophorus electricus. Lineage (NCBI taxonomy): Eukaryota > Metazoa > Chordata > Actinopteri > Gymnotiformes > Gymnotidae > Electrophorus > Electrophorus electricus. The sequence goes on along the minus strand of NC_137505.1, from coordinate 2,443,246 downwards.
GCCCATTCCTTTGAATGACAGAAAGGATCTGATTTGTTTCCAGGTTTAAACCTACTTTGCAGGGTATGACTGTGACCTTTTGGGCCAGGAAGTCTGTTTCTAGTTTTATTTAAACGGTCAAACTGCGTGAAGTGTGCCCAGGCCCAGAGCTACTTTGCTGGGCATGACTGTGTGACCTCTTGGGCCTGGAAGTCTGGTTGTAGTATGATTTTAAAGGGTCAAATGGTCTCCATTGTGTGTCCAGGTTTAAGGCTACTTTGCTGGGCATGTGATTTGGACCCATCGGGTACGGAAGCCTTTCCGTCACGTGCTCGTTTTCCACGCCTTCAGCGCAGGTAGCCTGCGAATTTAAAACCGACGTGCATTTTATTCTTTTCCCCTTTTATCCCTTCATATCTCTCCGCTACCTTGGAGAAGAGAGACGCACGCGGGTAAATAAAATGTAAATATCTGTACATATCTGTATAATATCTAAATAAAAGGAAGAAGTGGTTGTATAGTGTAGTCGTTTGATTATAAATAATCTCATAATAATTTTATCCTCAAATTCTTATACATTTATACATGTTTATCTCTCTCTCTGTGTGTGTGTGTGTGTGTGTGTGTGTGTGTGTGTGTGTGTGTGTGTGTGTGGTTCTGTGTCACTAGTGGGGCCTGTGGTCCGATTGGAGTGTTTGCGGTGTGAGAAGGAGGAGTTGGAGAACAGTTTGTTGGAGCAGCTGAAGGAGTTGAGGTTGCAGAAGCAGAAGGAGCTGCAGGTTCTTCAGGAGATGCTGAAACACAAGCAGCAGGAGGAGACAGAGCTCCTGCAGAAACAGCAGGAGGAGGAGGAGCATAACAGGTCCATCAAGAGTAAGTACTATGGAAATGCAATAATACTAACATAACTAATAATGAATGTTAGCCTTTAGGCTCCAATAAAAGTGACACTAATATATGTATAGTACTATATATATTATATTTTATATATTCAGTAGTAATTATGTAGTATATACAATCTGTGTTATATCCAGCAGTAATGATACTTGCTCTGGCAGATATGAAAATGGCCTGTGAACAGGAGAAGAAATCTCTGGAGGAAGAACTTGAGAAGCTCAAACTGTCACTGCAGGTAGAGATCCTTTATAGTGTCAGTACACATCCACCAGTACCACCACCTCTCACTTATAACGTCAGTACACATTCAGTACACATGCCCACCTTTCCATTGTACTGGCTGTAGTGATGATTCGTGTCTGTGTTATACCAGCCCATAGAGGAGGACATTGAGTCTGAAAGTGGCGCTGGAGATGAAGAACCAGGAGATCAAAGATCAGCACGATCTTTTGGTCAAACTATATACTCTGTATGTATACTATATCGAACCCACGGTTTTCACGCTTCGATTTTTTTTTAAATGTGGTGCGCGGCGTAGAAAAGACGCGCGTAGGACGTATTTGCGGCTTAATATCTTTGGGCTCCTTGGGAGTAGGAAGTCTGTTCATGGCTCTTTGGAAAGGGCTGCATCTCCCCTGTAATCGCCTTCGAGCGGCACGCGGATCGAACCCACGGTTTTCACGCTATGATTTTTTTAAATGTGGTGCGCGGCGGAGAAAATGCGCGTGTCGGACGTCATTTCGGCTTAATATCTCTTGTCTCCTTGAGAGTAGAAAGTCTTTTCATGGCTCTTTGGAAAGGGTTGCGTCTCCCCTGTAATCGCCTTTAAGCGGCACGCGGATCGGACCCACCGTTCTTACGATACGATTTTTTAAATGTGGTGCGCGGCGTAGAAAAGACGCTCGTAAGACGTATTTGCGGCTTAATATCTTTGGGCTCCTTGGGAGTATGAAGTCTTTTCATGGCTCTTTGGAAAGGGCTGCATCTCCCCTGTAATCGCCTTCGAGCGGCACGCGGATCGAACCCACGGTTTTCACGCTATGATTTTTTTAAATGTGGTGCGCGGCGGAGAAAATGCGCGCGTCGGACGTCATTGCGGCTTAATATCTCTTGTCTCCTTGGGAGTAGAAAGTCTGTTCATGGCTCTTTGGAAAGGGCTGCATCTCCCCTGTAATCGCCTTCGCGCGGCACGCGCATCGGAACCATAGTTATCACGCTACGATTTTTTAATGCCGCCAGGGACGGGCCGAAAGCGTGGCAGGTGGCGTTCGTTAGGGACCGTCATGGAGGTGATGCGCACCGAGTTGCAGGCCATTTGGACCTGGCCCGGCCTAGATGTGAGCGTTCAAAGTCAGCGCGTTTGTTTAAACTTTCTCCTCCAATTCGTTGCAATTGTACAAGCGTTTCTCGCTCATCCGACTGGAGCGTAACGCTTTATCTGTTAATATCTCTGGTCTCCTTGGGAGTAGAAAGTCTGTTCATGGCTCTTTAGAAAGGGCTGCATCTCCCCTGTAATCGCCTTCGAGCGGCACGCGGATCGAACCCACGGTTTTCACTCTATGATTTTTTTAAATTTGGTGCGCGGCGGAGAAAATGCGCGCGTCGGACGTCATTGCGGCTTAATATCTCTTGTCTCATTGGGAGTAGAAAGTCTGTTCATGGCTCTTTGGAAAGGGCTGCATCTCCCCTATAATCGCCTTCGAGCGGCACGCGGATCGAACCCACGGTTTTCACGCTATGATTTTTTTAAATGTGGTGCGCGGCGCAATAAATGCGCGCGTCGGACATCATTGCGGCTTAATATCTTTGGGCTCCTTGGGAGTAGAAAGTCTGTTCATGGCTCTTTGGAAAGGGCTGCATCTCCCCTGTAATCGCCTTCGCGCGGCACGCGGATCGGAACCATCGTTATCACGCTACGATTTTTTAATGCCGACAGGGACGGGCCGAAAGCGTGGCAGGTGGCGTTCGTTAGGGACAGTCATGGAGGTGATGCGCGCCGAGTTGCAGGCCATTTGGACCTGGCCCGGCCTAGATGTGAGCGTTCAAAGTCAGCGCGTTTGTTTAAACTTTCTCCTCCAATTCGTTGCAATTGTACAAGCGTTTCTCGCTCATCCGACTGGAGCGTAACGCTTTATCTGTTAATATCTCTGGTCTCCTTGGGAGTAGAAAGTCTGTTCATGGCTCTTTGGAAAGGGATGCATCTCCCCTGTAATCGCCTTTAAGCGGCACGCGGATCGGACCCACCGTTCTTACGCTACGATTTTTTAAATGTGGTGCGCGGCGTAGAAAAGACGCGCGTAGGACGTATTTGCGGCTTAATATCTTTGGGCTCCTTGGGAGTAGGAAGTCTGTTCATGGCTCTTTGGAAAGGGTTGCATCTCCCCTGTAATCGCCTTTAAGCGGCACGCGGATCGGACCCACCGTTCTTACGCTACGATTTTTTAAATGTGGTGCGCGGCGTAGAAAAGACGCGCGTAGGACGTATTTGCGGCTTAATATCTTTGGGCTCCTTGGGAGTAGGAAGTCTGTTCATGCCTCTTTGGAAAGGGCTGCATCTCCCCTGTAATCGCCTTCGCGCGGCACGCGGATCGGAACCATCGTTATCACGCTACGATTTTTTAATGCCGACAGGGACGGGCCGAAAGCGTGGCAGGTGGCGTTCGTTAGGGACAGTCATGGAGGTGATGCGCGCCGAGTTGCAGGCCATTTGGACCTGGCCCGGCCTAGATGTGAGCGTTCAAAGTCAGCGCGTTTGTTTAAACTTTCTCCTCCAATTCGTTGCAATTGTACAAGCGTTTCTCGCTCATCCGACTGGAGCGTAACGCTTTTTCTGTTAATATCTCTGGTCTCCTTAGGAGTAGAAAGTCTGTTCATGGCTCTTTGGAAAGGGCTGCATCTCCCCTGTAATCGCCTTTAAGCGGCACGCGGATCGGACCCACCGTTCTCACGCTACGATTTTTTAAATGTGGTGCGCGGCGCAATAAATGCGCGCGTCGGACGTCATTGCGGCTTAATATCTCTTGTCTCGTTGGGAGTAGGAAGTCTGTTCATGGCTCTTTGGAAAGGGCTGCATCTCCCCTGTAATCGCCTTCGAGCGGCACGCGGATCAAACCCACGGTTTTCACGCTATGATTTTTTAAAATGTGTTGCGCGGCGGAGAAAATGCGCGCGTCGGACGTCATTTCGGCTTAATATCTCTTGTCTCCTTGGGAGTAGAAAGTCTTTTCATGGCTCTTTGGAAAGGGCTGCATTTCCCTTGTAATCGCCTTTAAGCGGCACGCGGATCGGACCCACCGTTCTCACGCTAAGATTTTTTAAATGTGGTGCGCGGCGGAGAAAATGCGCGCGTCGGACATCATTGCGGCTTAATATCTCTTGTCTCCTTGGGAGTAGGAAGTCTGTTCATGGCTCTTTGGAAAGGGTTGCATCTCCCCTGTAATCGCCTTTAAGCGGCACGCGGATCGGACCCACCGTTCTTACGCTACGATTTTTTAAATGTGGTGCGCGGCGTAGAAAAGACGCGCGTAGGACGTATTTGCGGCTTAATATCTTTGGGCTCCTTGGGAGTAGGAAGTCTGTTCATGCCTCTTTGGAAAGGGCTGCATCTCCCCTGTAATCGACTTCGAGCGGCACGCGGATCGAACCCACGGTTTTCACGCTATGATTTTTTTAAATGTGGTGCGCGGCGGAGAAAATGCGCGTGTCGGACGTCATTTCGGCTTAATATCTCTTGTCTCCTTGAGAGTAGAAAGTCTTTTCATGGCTCTTTGGAAAGGGTTGCGTCTCCCCTGTAATCGCCTTTAAGCGGCACGCGGATCGGACCCACCGTTCTTACGCTACGATTTTTTAAATGTGGTGCGCGGCGTAGAAAAGACGCGCGTAGGACGTATTTGCGGCTTAATATCTTTGGGCTCCTTGGGAGTAGAAAGTCTGTTCATGGCTCTTTGGAAAGGGCTGCATCTCCCCTGTAATCGCCTTCGCGCGGCACGCGGATCGGAACCATCGTTATCACGCTACGATTTTTTAATGCCTCTAGGGACGGGCCGAAAGCGTGGCAGGTGGCGTTCGTTAGGGACAGTCATGGAGGTGATGCGCGCCGAGTTGCAGGCCATTTGGACCTGGCCCGGCCTAGATGTGAGCGTTCAAAGTCAGCGCGTTTGTTTAAACTTTCTCCTCCAATTCGTTGCAATTGTACAAGCGTTTCTCGCTCATCCGACTGGAGCGTAACGCTTTTTCTGTTAATATCTCTGGTCTCCTTGGGAGTAGAAAGTCTGTTCATGGCTCTTTGGAAAGGGCTGCATCTCCCCTGTAATCGCCTTTAAGCGGCACGCGGATCGGACCCACCGTTCTCACGCTACGATTTTTTAAATGTGGTGCGCGGCGCAATAAATGCGCGCGTAGGACGTCATTGCGGCTTAATATCTCTTGTCTCGTTGGGAGTAGGAAGTCTGTTCATGCCTCTTTGGAAAGGGCTGCATCTCCCCTGTAATCGCCTTCGAGCGGCACGCGGATCGAACCCACGGTTTTCACGCTATGATTTTTTTAAATGTGTTGCGCGTCGGAGAAAATGCGCGCGTCGGACGTCATTGCGGCTTAATATCTCTTGTCTCCTTGAGAGTAGAAAGTCTTTTCATGGCTCTTTGGAAAGGTTTGCATCTCCCCTGTAATCGCCTTTAAGCGGCACGCGGATCGGACCCATCGTTCTCACGCTACGATTTTTTAAAATCCGCCAGGGACGGAACGAACGCTTGGCAGGTGGCGTTCGTGACGGACAGTCAAGCAGTTAATGCGCACCGAGCTGCAGGCCATTTGGACCTGGCCCAGCCTAGATGTGAGTATTCAAAGTCAGCACGTTTGTTTCAAAGTTCTCCACCAATTCGTTGTAATTGCGTGTGTGCGCGTGAACACCAGGTTTGTGGAGGAGTTTGTCCTTGGACGGTACAAGGGGAGACAGTGTGTGGCCTGGCTGCGTGAGGTTGCAGTTTGCTGGGCATGAGAGATTGGCATGTGTTGCCCTGGAGGTGTGGTTGTTCCAGGACGGGCAAGGTGGGGTAGTGTGGCTGGGTGACGGTGCGCTTCACTGGGGATGTGGTTGTGAGTTGCAGGCCCATTCCTTTGAATGACAGAAAGGATCTGATTTGTTTCCAGGTTTAAACGTACTTTGCTGGGTATGACTGTGACCTCTTGGGCCAGGAAGTCTGTTTCTAGTTTTATTTAAACGGTCAAACTGCGTGAAGTGTGCCCAGGCCCAGAGCTACTTTGCTGGGCATGGCTGTGTGACCTCTTGGGCCTGGAAGTCTGGTTGTAGTATGATTTTAAAGGGTCAAATGCTCTCCATTGTGTGTCCAGGTTTAAGGCTACTTTGCTGGGCATGTGATTTGGACCCATCGGGTACGGAAGCCTTTCCGTCACGTGCTCGTTTTCCACGCCTTCAGCGCAGGTAGCCTGCGAATTTAAAACCGACGTGCATTTTATTCTTTTCCCCTTTTATCCTTTCATATCTCTCCGCTACCTTGGAGAAGAGAGATGCACGCGGGTAAATAAAATGTAAATATCTATAAATATCTGTATAATATGTAAATAAAAGGAAGATGTGGTTGTGTAGTGTAGTCGTTTGATTATAAATAATCTCATAATAATTTTATCCACAAATTCTTATACATTTATACATGTTTATCTCTCTCTTTGTGTGTGTGTGTGTGTGTGTGGTTCTGTGTCACTAGTGGGGCCTGTGGCCCGATTGGAGTGTTTGCGGTGTGAGAAGGAGGAGTTGGAGAACAGTTTGTTGGAGCAGCTGAAGGAGTTGAAGTTGCAGAAGCAGAAGGAGCTGCAGGTTCTTCAGGAGATGCTGAAACACAAGCAGCAGGAGGAGACAGAGCTCCTGCAGAAACAGCAGGAGGAGGAGGAGCATAACAGGTCCATCAAGAGTAAGTACTATGGAAATGCAATAATACTAACATAACTAATAATGAATGTTAGCCTTTAGGCTCCAATAAAAGTGATACTAATATATGTATAGTACTATATATATTATATTTTATATATTCAGTAGTAATTATGTAGTATATACAATCTATGTTATATCCAGCAGTAATGATACTTGCTCTGGCAGATATGAAAATGGCCTGTGAACAGGAGAAGAAATCTCTGGAGGAAGAACTTGAGAAGCTCAGACTGTCACTGCAGGTAGAGATCCCTTATAGTGTCAGTACACATCCACCAGTACCTCCACCTTTCACTTATAACGTCAGTACACATTCAGTACACATTCCCACCTTTCCATTGTACTGGCTGTAGTGATGATTCGTGTCTGTGGGTTATACCAGCCCATAGAGGAGGACATTATGAGTCTGAAAGTGGTGCTGTAGATGAAGAACCAGGAGATCAAAGATCAGCACGATCTTTTGGTCAAACTATATACTCTGTATGTATACTATATACTCTGTATGTAGTACCTGGTTTAACACTATATCCTCTGTATATATACTAAATACTGTTTATGTAGTACCTGGTTTAACACTATACCCTCAGCTTACTCTAGTCTGCAGATGTGAAGAAATTAAACAGAATGTGTATCTGTGTATATGTGCGCACCTGTATGTGTCTGGTTGTAGTATTATTTAAAGGGTCAAACTGCGTGAAGTGTGCCCAGGCCCAGAGCTACTTTGATGGGCATGATTCTGTGACCTCTTGGGCCTTGAAATGTGGTGCTTTGAATGATTTAAAGAGTGAAACGGTCTGAAATGTGCCCACGTTTAAAGTAACCTTGCTGGGCATGACTGTGTGACCTCTTGTGCCTGGAAGTCTGGTTGTAGTATTATTTAAAGGGTCAAATTGCATGAAGTGTGCCCAGGCCCAGAGCTACTTTGCTGGGCATGACTGTGTGACCTCTTGGGCCTTGAAATGTGGTGCTTTGAACGATTTAAAGAGTGAAACGGTCTGAAGTGTGCTCACGTTTAAAGTAACCTTGCTGGGCATGACTGTGTGACCTCTTGGGCCAGGAAGTCTGTTTCTAGTTTTATTTAAACGGTCAAACTGCGTGAAGTGTGCCCAGGCCCAGAGCTACTTTGCTGGGCATGACTGTGTGACCTCTTGGGCATGGAAGTCTGGTTGTAGTATGATTTTAAAGGGTCAAATGGTCTCCATTGTGTGTCCAGGTTTAAGGCTACTTTGATGGGCATGTGATTTGGACCCATCGGGTACGGAAGCCTTTCCGTCACGTTCTTGTTTTCCACGCCTTCAGCGCAGGTAGCCTGCGAATTTAAAACCGACGTGCATTTTATTCTTTTCCGTTTTATCCTTTCATATCTCTCCACTACCTTGGAGAAGAGAGACGCACGCGGGTAAATAAAATGTAAATATCTGTAAATATCTGTATAATATGTAAATAAAAGGAAGAAGTGGTTGTGTAGTGTAGTCGTTTGATTATAAATAATCTCATAATAATTTTATTCACAAATTCTTTTACATTTATACATGTTTATCTCTCTCTTTGTGTGTGTGTGTGTGTCTTTGTGTGTGTCTTTGTGTGTGTCTTTGTGTGTGTCTGTGTGTGTGTCTGTGTCTGTGTGTGTGTGTGTGGTTCTGTGTCACTAGTGGGGCCTGTGGCCCGATTGGAGTGTTTGCGGTGTGAGAAGGAGGAGTTGGAGAACAGTTTGTTGGAGCAGCTGAAGGAGTTGAGGTTGCAGAAGCAGAAGGAGCTGCAGGTTCTTCAGGAGATGCTGAAACACAAGCAGCAGGAGGAGACAGAGCTCCTGCAGAAACAGCAGGAGGAGGAGGAGCATAACAGGTCCATCAAGAGTAAGTACTATGGAAATGCAATAATACTAACATAACTAATAATGAATGCTAGCCTTTAGGCTCCAATAAAAGTGATACTAATATATGTATAGTACTATATATATTATATTTTATATATTCAGTAGTAATTATGTAGTATATACAATCTATGTTATATCCAGCAGTAATGATACTTGCTCTGGCAGATATGAAAATGGCCTGTGAACAGGAGAAGAAATCTCTGGAGGAAGAACTTGAGAAGCTCAGACTGTCACTGCAGGTAGAGATCCCTTATAGTGTCAGTACACATCCACCAGTACCTCCACCTTTCACTTATAACGTCAGTACACATTCAGTACACATTCCCACCTTTCCATTGTACTGGCTGTAGTGATGATTCGTGTCTGTGGGTTATACCAGCCCATAGAGGAGGACATTATGAGTCTGAAAGTGGTGCTGTAGATGAAGAACCAGGAGATCAAAGATCAGCACGATCTTTTGGTCAAACTATATACTCTGTATGTATACTATATACTCTGTATGTAGTACCTGGTTTAACACTATATCCTCTGTATATATACTAAATACTGTTTATGTAGTACCTGGTTTAACACTATACCCTCAGCTTACTCTAGTCTGCAGATGTGAAGAAATTAAACAGAATGTGTATCTGTGTATATGTGCGCACCTGTATGTGTCTGGTTGTAATATTATTTAAAGGGTCAAACTGCGTGAAGTGTGCCCAGGCCCAGAGCTACTTTGATGGGCATGATTCTGTGACCTCTTGGGCCTTGAAATGTGGTGCTTTGAATGATTTAAAGAGTGAAACGGTCTGAAATGTGCCCACGTTTAAAGTAACCTTGCTGGGCATGACTGTGTGACCTCTTGTGCCTGGAAGTCTGGTTGTAGTATTATTTAAAGGGTCAAATTGCATGAAGTGTGCCCAGGCCCAGAGCTACTTTGCTGGGCATGACTGTGTGACCTCTTGGGCCTTGAAATGTGGTGCTTTGAACGATTTAAAGAGTGAAACGGTCTGAAGTGTGCTCACGTTTAAAGTAACCTTGCTGGGCATGACTGTGTGACCTCTTGGGCCAGGAAGTCTGTTTCTAGTTTTATTTAAACGGTCAAACTGCGTGAAGTGTGCCCAGGCCCAGAGCTACTTTGCTGGGCATGACTGTGTGACCTCTTGGGCATGGAAGTCTGGTTGTAGTATGATTTTAAAGGGTCAAATGGTCTCCATTGTGTGTCCAGGTTTAAGGCTACTTTGATGGGCATGTGATTTGGACCCATCGGGTACGGAAGCCTTTCCGTCACGTTCTTGTTTTCCACGCCTTCAGCGCAGGTAGCCTGCGAATTTAAAACCGACGTGCATTTTATTCTTTTCCGTTTTATCCTTTCATATCTCTCCACTACCTTGGAGAAGAGAGACGCACGCGGGTAAATAAAATGTAAATATCTGTAAATATCTGTATAATATGTAAATAAAAGGAAGAAGTGGTTGTGTAGTGTAGTCGTTTGATTATAAATAATCTCATAATAATTTTATTCACAAATTCTTTTACATTTATACATGTTTATCTCTCTCTTTGTGTGTGTGTGTGTGTCTTTGTGTGTGTCTTTGTGTGTGTCTTTGTGTGTGTCTGTGTGTGTGTCTGTGTCTGTGTGTGTGTGTGTGGTTCTGTGCCACTAGTGGGGCATGTGGCCCGATTGGAGTGTTTGCGGTGTGAGAAGGAGGAGTTGGAGAACAATATGTTGGAGCAGCTGAAGGAGTTGAGGTTGCAGAAGCAGAAGGAGCTGCAGGTTCTTCAGGAGATGCTGAAACACAAGCAGCAAGAGGAGACAGACCTCCTGCAGAAACAGCAGGAGGAGGAGGAGCATAACAGGTCCATCAAGAGTAAGTACTATGGAAATGCAATAATACTAACATAACTAATAATGAATGTTAGCCTTTAGGCTCCAATAAAAGTGATACTAATATATGTATAGTACTATATATATTATATTTTATATATTCAGTAGTAATTATGTAGTATATACAATCTGTGTTATGTCCAGCAGTAATGATACTTGCTCTGGCAGATATGAAAATGGCCTGTGAACAGGAGAAGAAATCTCTGGAGGAAGAACTTGAGAAGCTCAGACTGTCACTGCAGGTAGAGATCCCTTATAGTGTCAGTACACATCCACCAGTACCTCCACCTTTCACTTATAACGTCAGTACACATTCGGTACACATTCCCACCTTTCCATTGTACTGGCTGTAGTGATGATTCGTGTGTGTGTTATACCAGCCCATAGAGGAGGACATTATGAGTCTGAAAGTGGCGCTGGAGATGAAGAACCAGGAGATCAAAGATCAGCACGATCTTTTGGTCAAACTATATACTCTGTATGTATACTATATACTCTGTATGTAGTACCTGGTTTAACATTATATCCTCTGTATATATACTATATACTGTTTATGTAGTACCTGGTTTAACACTATACCCTCAGCTTACTCTAGTCTGCAGATGTGAAGAAATTTAAACAGAATGTGTATCTGTGTATATGTGCGCACCTGTATGTGTCTGGTTGTAGTATTATTTAAAGGGTCAAACTGCCTGAAGTGTGCCCAGGCCCAGAGCTACTTTGATGGGCATGATTTTGTGACCTCTTGGGCCTTGGAATGTGGTGCTTTGAATGATTTAAAGAGTGAAACGGTCTGAAGTGTGCCCACGTTTAAAGCAACCTTGCTGGGCATGACTGTGTGACCTCTTGGGCCAGGAAGTCTGTTTCTAGTTTTATTTAAACGGTCAAACTGCGTGAAGTGTGCCCAGGCCCAGAGGTACTTTGCTGGGCATGACTGTGTGACCTCTTGGGCCTGGAAGTCTGCTTGTAGTATGATTTTAAAGGGTCAAATGGTCTCCATTGTGTGTCCAGGTTTAAGGCTACTTTGCTGGGCATGTGATTTGGAACCATCGGGTACGGAAGCCTTTCCGTCACGTGCTCGTTTTCCACGCCTTCAGCGCACGTAGCCTGCGAATTTAAAACCTACTTGCATTTTATTCTTTTCCCCTTTTATCCTTTCATATCTCTCCCCTACCTTGGAGAAGAGAGACGCATGCGGGTAAATAAAATGTAAATATCTGTAAATATCTGTATAATATGTAAATAAAAGGAAGAAGTGGTTGTGTAGTGTAGTCGTTTGATTATAAATAATCTCATAATAATTTTATCCACAAATTCTTATACATTTATACATGTTTATCTCACTCTGTGTGTGTGTGTGTGTGTGTGTGTGTGTGTGTGTGTGTGTCTGTGTCTGTGTGTGTGTGTGGTTCTGTGTCACTAGTGGGGCCTGTGGCCCGATTGGAGTGTTTGCGGTGTGAGAAGGAGGAGTTGGAGAACAGTTTGTTGGAGCAGCTGAAGGAGTTGAGGTTGCAGAAGCAGAAGGAGCTGCAGGTTCTTCAGGAGATGCTGAAACACAAGCAGCAGGAGGAGACAGAGCTCCTGCAGAAACAGCAGGAGGAGGAGGAGCATAACAGGTCCATCAAGAGTAAGTAGTATGTAAATGCAATAATACTAACATAACTAATAATCAATGTTAGCCTTTAGGCTCCAATAAAAGTGATACTAATATATGTATAGTACTATATATATTATATTTTATATATTCAGTAGTAATTATGTAGTATATACAATCTGTGTTATATCCAGCAGTAATGATACATGCTCTGGCAGATATGAAAATGGCCTGTGAACAGGAGAAGAAATCTCTGGAGGAAGAACTTGAGAAGCTCAGACTGTCACTGCAGGTAGAGATCCCTTATAGTGTCAGTACACATCCACCAGTAGCTCCAACTTTCACTTATAACGTCAGTACACATTCAGTACACATTCCCACCTTTCCATTGTACTGGCTGTAGTGATGATTCGTGTGTGTGTTATACCAGCCCATAGAGGAGGACATTATGAGTCTGAAAGTGGCGCTGGAGATGAAGAACCAGGAGATCAAAGATCAGCACGATCTTTTGGTCAAACTATATACTCTGTATGTATACTATATACTCTGTATGTAGTACCTGGTTTAACATTATATCCTCTGTATATATACTATATACTGTTTATGTAGTACCTGGTTTAACACTATACCCTCAGCTTACTCTAGTCTGCAGATGTGAAGAAATTAAACAAAATGTGTTTCTGTGTATATGTGCGCACCTGTATGTGTCTGTTTCTAGTTTTATTTAAACGGTAAAACTGCGTGAAGTGTGCCCAGGCCCAGAGCTACTTTGCTGGGCATGACTGTGTGACCTCTTGGGCCTGGAAGTCTGGTTGTAGTATGATTTTAAAGGGTCAAATGGTCTCCATTGTGTGTCCAGGTTTAAGGCTACTTTGCTGGGCATGTGATTTGGACCCATCGGGTACGGAAGCCTTTCCGTCACGTGCTCGTTTTCCACGCCTTCAGCGCAGGTAGCCTGCGAATTTAAAACCGACGTGCATTTTATTCTTTTCCCCTTTTATCCCTTCATATCTCTCCGCTACCTTGGAGAAGAGAGACGCACGCGGGTAAATAAAATGTAAATATCTCTAAATATCTGTATAATATGTAAATAAAAGGAAGAAGTGGTTGTGTAGTGTAGTCGTTTCATTATAAATAATCTCATAATAATTTTATCCACAAATTCTTATACATTTATACATGTTTATCTCTCTCTCTGTGTGTGTGTGTGTGTCTGTGTGTCTGTGTGTGTGTGTGTGGTTCTGTGTCACTAGTGGGGCATGTGGCCCGATTGGAGTGTTTGCGGTGTGAGAAGGAGGAGTTGGAGAACAATATGTTGGAGCAGCTGAAGGAGTTGAGGTTGCAGAAGCAGAAGGAGCTGCAGGTTCTTCAGGAGATGCTGAAACACAAGCAGCAAGAGGAGACAGAGCTCCTGCAGAAACAGCAGGAGGAGGAGGAGCATAACAGTTCCATCAAGAGTAAGTACTATGGAAATGCAATAATACTAACATAACTAATAATGAATGTTAGCCTTTAGGCTCCAATAAAAGTGATACTAATATATGTATAGTACTATATATATTATATTTTATATATTCAGTAGTAATTATGTAGTATATACAATCTGTGTTATGTCCAGCAGTAATGATACTTGCTCTGGCAGATATGAAAATGGCCTGTGAACAGGAGAAGAAATCTCTGGAGGAAGAACTTGAGAAGCTCAGACTGTCACTGCAGGTAGAGATCCCTTATAGTGTCAGTACACATCCACCAGTACCTCCACCTTTCACTTATAACGTCAGTACACATTCGGTACACATTCCCACCTTTCCATTGTACTGGCTGTAGTGATGATTCGTGTGTGTGTTATACCAGCCCATAGAGGAGGACATTATGAGTCTGAAAGTGGCGCTGGAGATGAAGAACCAGGAGATCAAAGATCAGCACGAACTTTTGGTCAAACTATATACTCTGTATGTAGTACCTGGTTTAACATTATATCCTCTGTATATATACTATATACTGTTTATGTAGTACATGGTTTAACACTATACCCACATCTTACTCTAGTCTGCAGATGTGAAGAAATTAAAAAGAATGTGTATATGTGTGCACCTGTATGTGTCTGGTTGTAATATTATTTAAAGGGTCAAACTGCGTGAAGTGTGCCCAGGCCCAGAGCTACTTTGATGGGCATGACTGTGTGACCTCTTGGGCCAGGAAGTCTGTTTCTAGTTTTATTTAAATGGTCAAACTGCGTGAAGTGTACCCAGGCCCGGAGCTACTTTGCTGTGCATGACTGTGTGACCTCTTGGCCCTGGAAGTCTGGTAGTAGTAGTATGATTTAAAGGCACAAATTGATAGAAGTGTGCCCAGGCCCAGAGCTACTTTGCTGTGCATGACTGTGTTTGACCTCTTGGGCCTGGAAGTCTGGTAGTAGTAGTAGTATGATTTAAAGGTACAAAGTGAATGAAGTGTGCCCAGGCCCAGAGCTACTTTGCTGTGCATGACTGTGTGACCTCTTGGGCCTGGAAGTCTGGTAGTAGTAGTAGTATGATTTAAAGGTACAAAGTGAATGAAGTGTGCCCAGGCCCAGAGCTACTTTGCTGTGCATGACTGTGTGACGTCTTGTGCCTGGAAGTCTGGTTGTAGTATTATTTAAAGGGTCAAACTGCGTGAAGTGTGCCCAGGCCCAGAGCTACTTTGCTGGGCATGACTGTGTGACCTCTTGGGCCTGGAAGTCTGGTTTTCGTATGATTTTAAAGGGTCAAATGGTCTCCATTGTGTGTCCAGGTTTAAGGCTACTTTGCTGGGCATGTGATTTGGACCCATCGGGTACGGAAGCCTTTCCGTCACGTGCTCGTTTTCCACGCCTTCAGCGCAGGTAGCCTGCGAATTTAAGACCGACGTGCATTTTATTCTTTTCCCCTTTTATCCTTTCATATCTCTCCGCTACCGTGGAGAAGAGAGACGCACGCTTGTAAATAAAATGTAAATATCTCTACATATCTGTATAATATGTAAATAAAAGGAAGATGTGGTTGTGTAGTGTAGTCTTTTGATTATAAATAATCTCATAGTAATTTTATCCACAAATTCTTATACATTTATACATGTTTATCTCTCTCTCTGTGTGTGTGTGTGTGTGTGTCTGTGTGTCTGTGTGTGTGTGTGTGGTTCTGTGTCACTAGTGGGGCATGTGGCCCGATTGGAGTGTTTGCGGTGTGAGAAGGAGGAGTTGGAGAACAATATGTTGGAGCAGCTGAAGGAGTTGAGGTTGCAGAAGCAGAAGGAGCTGCAGGTTCTTCAGGAGATGCTGAAACACAAGCAGCAAGAGGAGACAGACCTCCTGCAGAAACAGCAGGAGGAGGAGGAGCATAACAGGTCCATCAAGAGTAAGTACTATGGAAATGCAATAATACTAACATAACTAATAATGAATGTTAGCCTTTAGGCTCCAATAAAAGTGATACTAATATATGTATAGTACTATATATATTATATTTTATATATTCAGTAGTAATTATGTAGTATATACAATCTGTGTTATGTCCAGCAGTAATGATACTTGCTCTGGCAGATATGAAAATGGCCTGTGAACAGGAGAAGAAATCTCTGGAGGAAGAACTTGAGAAGCTCAGACTGTCACTGCAGGTAGAGATCCCTTATAGTGTCAGTACACATCCACCAGGACCTCCACCTTTCACTTATAACGTCAGTACACATTCGGTACACATTCCCACCTTTCCATTGTACTGGTTGTAGTGATGATTCGTGTGTGTGTTATACCAGCCCATAGAGGAGGACATTATGAGTCTGAAAGTGGCGCTGGAGATGAAGAACCAGGAGATCAAAGATCAGCACGATCTTTTGGTCAAACTATATACTCTGTATGTATACTATATACTCTGTATGTAGTACCTGGTTTAACATTATATCCTCTGTATATATACTATATACTGTTTATGTAGTACCTGGTTTAACACTATACCCTCAGCTTACTCTAGTCTGCAGATGTGAAGAAATTTAAACAGAATGTGTATCTGTGTATATGTGCGCACCTGTATGTGTCTGGTTGTAGTATTATTTAAAGGGTCAAACTGCCTGAAGTGTGCCCAGGCCCAGAGCTACTTTGATGGGCATGATTTTGTGACCTCTTGGGCCTTGGAATGTGGTGCTTTGAATGATTTAAAGAGTGAAACGGTCTGAAGTGTGCCCACGTTTAAAGCAACCTTGCTGGGCATGACTGTGTGACCTCTTGGGCCAGGAAGTCTGTTTCTAGTTTTATTTAAACGGTCAAACTGCGTGAAGTGTGCCCAGGCCCAGAGCTACTTTGCTGGGCATGACTGTGTGACCTCTTGGGCCTGGAAGTCTGGTTGTAGTATGATTTTAAAGGGTCAAATGGTCTCCATTGTGTGTCCAGGTTTAAGGCTACTTTGCTGGGCATGTGATTTGGACCCATCGGGTACGGAAGCCTTTCCGTCACGTGCTCGTTTTCCACGCCTTCAGCGCAGGTAGCCTGCGAATTTAAAACCGACGTGCATTTTATTCTTTTCCCCTTTTATCCCTTCATATCTCTCCGCTACCTTGGAGAAGAGAGACGCACGCGGGTAAATAAAATGTAAATATCTCTAAATATCTGTATAATATGTAAATAAAAGGAAGAAGTGGTTGTGTAGTGTAGTCGTTTCATTATAAATAATCTCATAATAATTTTATCCACAAATTCTTATACATTTATACATGTTTATCTCTCTCTCTCTGTGTGTGTGTGTGTGTCTGTGTGTCTGTGTGCGTGTGTGTGGTTCTGTGTCACTAGTGGGGCATGTGGCCCGATTGGAGTGTTTGCGGTGTGAGAAGGAGGAGTTGGAGAACAATATGTTGGAGCAGCTGAAGGAGTTGAGGTTGCAGAAGCAGAAGGAGCTGCAGGTTCTTCAGGAGATGCTGAAACACAAGCAGCAAGAGGAGACAGAGCTCCTGCAGAAACAGCAGGAGGAGGAGGAGCATAACAGTTCCATCAAGAGTAAGTACTATGGAAATGCAATAATACTAACATAACTAATAATGAATGTTAGCCTTTAGGCTCCAATAAAAGTGATACTAATATATGTATAGTACTATATATATTATATTTTATATATTCAGTAGTAATTATGTAGTATATACAATCTGTGTTATGTCCAGCAGTAATGATACTTGCTCTGGCAGATATGAAAATGGCCTGTGAACAGGAGAAGAAATCTCTGGAGGAAGAACTTGAGAAGCTCAGACTGTCACTGCAGGTAGAGATCCCTTATAGTGTCAGTACACATCCACCAGTACCTCCACCTTTCACTTATAACGTCAGTACACATTCGGTACACATTCCCACCTTTCCATTGTACTGGCTGTAGTGATGATTCGTGTGTGTGTTATACCAGCCCATAGAGGAGGACATTATGAGTCTGAAAGTGGCGCTGGAGATGAAGAACCAGGAGATCAAAGATCAGCACGAACTTTTGGTCAAACTATATACTCTGTATGTAGTACCTGGTTTAACATTATATCCTCTGTATATATACTATATACTGTTTATGTAGTACATGGTTTAACACTATACCCACATCTTACTCTAGTCTGCAGATGTGAAGAAATTAAAAAGAATGTGTATATGTGTGCACCTGTATGTGTCTGGTTGTAATATTATTTAAAGGGTCAAACTGCGTGAAGTGTGCCCAGGCCCAGAGCTACTTTGATGGGCATGACTGTGTGACCTCTTGGGCCAGGAAGTCTGTTTCTAGTTTTATTTAAATGGTCAAACTGCGTGAAGTGTACCCAGGCCCGGAGCTACTATGCTGTGCATGACTGTGTGACCTCTTGGCCCTGGAAGTCTGGTAGTAGTAGTATGATTTAAAGGCACAAATTGATAGAAGTGTGCCCAGGCCCAGAGCTACTTTGCTGTGCATGACTGTGTTTGACCTCTTGGGCCTGGAAGTCTGGTAGTAGTAGTAGTATGATTTAAAGGTACAAAGTGAATGAAGTGTGCCCAGGCCCAGAGCTACTTTGCTGTGCATGACTGTGTGACCTCTTGGGCCTGGAAGTCTGGTAGTAGTAGTACTATGATTTAAAGGTACAAAGTGAATGAAGTGTGCCCAGGCCCAGAGCTACTTTGCTGTGCATGACTGTGTGACGTCTTGTGCCTGGAAGTCTGGTTGTAGTATTATTTAAAGGGTCAAACTGCGTGAAGTGTGCCCAGGCCCAGAGCTACTTTGCTGGGCATGACTGTGTGACCTCTTGGGCCTGGAAGTCTGGTTTTCGTATGATTTTAAAGGGTCAAATGGTCTCCATTGTGTGTCCAGGTTTAAGGCTACTTTGCTGGGCATGTGATTTGGACCCATCGGGTACGGAAGCCTTTCCGTCACGTGCTCGTTTTCCACGCCTTCAGCGCAGGTAGCCTGCGAATTTAAGACCGACGTGCATTTTATTCTTTTCCCCTTTTATCCTTTCATATCTCTCCGCTACCTTGGAGAAGAGAGACGCACGCGGGTAAATAAAATGTAAATATCTGTAAATATCTGTATAATATGTAAATAAAACGAAGAAGTGGTTGTGTAGTGTAGTCGTTTGATTATGAATAATCTCATAATAATTTTATCCACAAATTCTTATACATTTATACATGTTTATCTCTCTCTTTGTGTGTGTGTGTGTGTGTGTGTGTGTGTGTGTGTGTGTGTGTGTGTGTGTGGTTCTGTGTCACTAGTGGGGCCTGTGGCCCGATTGGAGTGTTTGCGGAGTGAGAAGGAGGAGTTGGAGAACAGTTTGTTGGAGCAACTGAAGGAGTTGAGGTTGCAGAAGCAGAAGGAGCTGCAGGTTCTTCAGGAGATGCTGAAACACAAGCAGCAGGAGGAGACAGAGCTCCTGCAGAAACAGCAGGAGGAGGAGGAGCATAACAGGTCCATCAAGAGTAAGTACTATGGAAATGCAATAATACTAACATAACTAATAATGAATGTTAGCCTTTAGGCTACAATAAAAGTGATACTAATATATGTATAGTACTATATATATTATATTTTATATATTCAGTAGTAATTATGTAGTATATACAATCTGTGTTATATCCAGGAGTAATGATACTTGCTCTGGCAGATATGAAAATGGCCTGTGAACAGGAGAAGAAATCTCTGGAGGAAGAACTTGAGAAGCTCAGACTGTCACTGCAGGTAGAGATCCCTTCTAGTGTCAGTACACATCCACCAGTACCTCCACCTTTCACTTATAAAGTCAGTACACATTCAGTACACATTCCCACCTTTCCATTGTACTGGCTGTAGTGATGATTCGTGTGTGTGGGTTATACCAGCCCATAGAGGAGGACATTATGAGTCTGAAAGTGGCGCTGGAGATGAAGAACCAGGAGATCAAAGATCAGCACGATCTTTTGGTCAAACTATATACTCTGTATGTATACTATATACTCTGTATGTAGTACCTGGTTTAACACTATATCCTCTGTATATATACTATATACTGTTTATGTAGTACCTGGTTGAACACTATACCCTCAGCTTACTCTAGTCTGCAGATGTGAAGAAATTAAACAGAATGTGTATCTGTGTATATGTGCCCACCTGTATGTGTCTGGTTGTAGTATTATTTAAAGGGTCAAACTGCGTGAAGTGTGCCCAGGCCCAGAGCTACTTTGCTGGGCATGACTGTGTGACCTCTTGGGCCTGGAAGTCTGCTTGTAGTATGATTTTAAAGGGTCAAATGGTCTCCATTGTGTGTCCAGGTTTAAGGCTACTTTGCTGGGCATGTGATTTGGACCCATCGGGTACGGAAGCCTTTCCGTCACGTGCTCGTTTTACACGCCTTCAGTGCAGGTAGCCTGCGAATTTAAAACCGACGTGCATTTTATTCTTTTCCCCTTTTATCCTTTCATATCTCTCCGCTACCTTGGAGAAGAGAGACGCACGCGGGTAAATAAAATGTAAATATCTGTATAATATGTAAATAAAAGGAAGAAGTGGTTGTGTAGTGTAGTCGTTTGATTATAAATAATCTCATAATAATTTTATCCACAAATTCTCTATTTTATCGTTTTTTCCTGATCAATAATAGAAGAAAAGAAAATAAAAGATGAACAGCACCCTCTAGCGATGAACCTCAATTATTTCAAGATATCTGTAAAACATGGCTAGGTTAAGTCGGCGTTAGAACAAAAAATGCTCAGATTAACTTGTGTCTCATGGCACGCAGCTGAGTTTAAAATTAAACACAATGAAATCAAATTAAATTGACCCAGCTGCAACAGGCTCAGCAACCACATTTAATTTCACTGATTGGTCAGTTAGCCAGGCTATACAAAACAGGCTATTGTTAGAAATTCTGCACATGTGCTTCGCTTAGCTTCACATCTCACACTGCTTATAATTATAAGATAACGTATCCACGTTCGTAATAACGTGGTGAAATCTGCCAAAAATGGTGAGACTGAGCATAATAAGTAATAAGACAATCTGAGCACTTAGTCCACATATTTCTAAATGAGAAGAAAAAGTTCCTCCAAACAATATAAGGCACACAATTCTATATGGGAAAACAGTTACAGTTGTCATTAAGAGAAGCACTACTCATTACACAGATGTCAATAACCGTCCTAATATTAATAGTTCAACAGTCTTCCTCTGTCTATTATACGCACTGTACACATGTTAAATATCTGCCTTGAAATGACAATGAAATGACTTCCGGGCGCACTGAAAATTGTTATATACACACACAGACACCCCCATACCAACATAAGCATAGTGCAACTCTTTGTTTACGCACCAGAGATTGAGTGGGCAAGTGCGTGTATATGCGAGTTTAAATTATTATACACAAATGTAAGTAGTAGGCTATTTATGTGAAAATGTTTCATATGTATGTACAAGTAGTGTTTCCCTGATTTCTCCCTAAATGGCCCCTCATAGTTCAGCAGTAATGAGGCTAGTTAGATTTTGCTCAGAATTAAGTACACTTTGGGATGTTATACGTATCACAGTCTCCGGTGAGCCGTACATGGTTGATCAATCCAGGTTGAGGTAGAGTCACTGCATTAATGACACGTCTGTTTGCATTGCCAGTTGTTGCTATGGCAGCAATGAAATTAGGAAATTCAAAGAAAAACAACTCATCTACGCTCTTGGAACTTTAGAACCCCATATGTCCTGTGGCCCGATGTCACACGTGAGGGGAATCCCATGAACACCTTTACAGATCAGTCTGTGGAAAGACACTGAAGAGGACAGAGGAAAAATGAGGCGTTTCTGGAGCTGGTGTGCTGGACGCATCGAGGACGAATACACAGACACAAAGGATGTGGAGGGTAAATGTAAATATAATGCCACTCACACCTGCGGTTGCTGGTACTGGCACTCATACCTGTGGTTAAAATTCCTTTTTTGTCTTTAGCGCTGCATTGTCGCCTCTATCTCCCAATAATTCATACTCGAGGCTTTAGAAATCTAAGTTTTTGGGGGGTATATGCCATTTCCTGTTATTTGTGCAGAATACACACACTTTCACTTTGGAATCCACAAAGTTTTATAAATGAGGTCCCTGAATAACATCTATCTATTTCTACACTACATGGCTTGCTAATTTGTGTGTGTGTGTGTGTGTGTGTGTGTGTGTGTGTGTGTTATACCAGCCCATAGAGGAGGACATGAGTCTGAAAGTGGTGCTGGAGATGAAGAACCAGGAGATCAAAGATCAGCACGATCTTTTGGTAAAACTATATACTCTGTATGTAGTACCTGGTTTAACATTATATCCTCTGTATATATATTATATACTGTTTATGTAGTACCTGGTTTAACACTATACCCTCAGCTTACTCTAGTCTGCAGATGTGAAGAAATTAAACAGAATGTGTATCTGTGTATATGTGCGCACCTGTATGTGTCTGGTTGTAGTATTATTTAAAGGGTCAAACTGCGTGAAGTGTGCCCAGACCCAGGCATGACTCTGTGACCTCTTGGGCCAGGAAGTCTGTTTCTAGTTTTATTTAAACGGTCAAACTGCGTGAAGTGTGCCCAGGCCCAGAGCTACTTTGCTGGGCATGACTGTGTGACCTCTTGGGCCTGGAAGTCTGGTTTTAGTATGATTTTAAAGGGTCAAATGGTCTCCATTGTGTGTCCAGGTTTAAGGCTAGTTTGCTGGGCATGTGATTTGGACCCATCGGGTACGGAAGCCTTTCCCTCAAGTGCTCGTTTTATACGCCTTCAGCGCAGGTAGCCTGCGAATTTAAAACCGACGTGCATTTTATTCTTTTCCCCTTTTATCCTTTCATATCTCTCCGCTACCTTGGAGAAGAGAGACGCACGCGGGTAAATAAAATGTAAATATCTGAATAATATGTAAATAAAAGGAAGAAGTGGTTGTGTAGTGTAGTCGTTTGGTTATAAATAATCTCATAATAATTTTATCCACAAATTCTTATACATTTATACATGTTTATCTCTCTCTCTGTGTGTGTGTGTGTGTGTGTGTCTGTGTGTGTGTGTGGTTCTGTGTCACTAGTTGTGCCTGTGGCCCGATTGGAGTGTTTGCGGTGTGAGAAGGAGGAGTTGGAGAACAGTTTGTTGGAGCAGCTGAAGGATGTGAGGTTGCAGAAGCAGAAGGAGCTGCAGGTTCTTCAGGAGATGCTGAAACACAAGCAGCAAAAGGAGACAGAGCTCCTGCAGAAACAGCAGGAGGAGGAGGAGCATAACAGGTCCATCAAGAGTAAGTACTATGGAAATGCAATAATAATAACATAACTAATAATGAATGTTAGCCTTTAGGCTCCAATAAAAGTGATACTAATATATGTATAGTACTATATATATTATATTTTATATATTCAGTAGTAATTACGTAGTATATACAATCTGTGTTATGTCCAGCAGTAATGATACTTGCTCTGGCAGATATGAAAATGTCCTGTGAACAGGAGAAGAAATCTCTGGAGGAAGAACTTGAGAAGCTCAGACTGTCACTGCAGGTAGAGATCCCTTATAGTGTCAGTACACATCCACCAGTACCTCCACCTTTCACGTATAACGTCAGTACACATTCGGTACACATTCCCACCTTTCCATTGTACTGGCTGTAGTGATGATTCGTGTGTGTGTTATACCAGCCCATAGAGGAGGACATTGAGTCTGAAAGTGGCGCTGGAGATGAAGAACCAGGAGATCAAAGATCAGCACGAACTTTTGGTCAAACTATATACTCTGTATGTAGTACCTGGTTTAACATTATATCCTCTGTATATATACTATATACTGTTTATGTAGTTCCTGGTTTAACACTATACCCTCAGCTTACTCTAGTCTGCAGATGTGAAGAAATTTAAACAGAATGTGTATCTGTGTATATGTGCGCACCTGTATGTGTCTGGTTGTAGTATTATTTAAAGGGTCAAATGGTCTCCATTGTGTGTCCAGGTTTAAGGCTACTTTGCTGGGCATGTGATTTGGACCCATCGGGTACGGAAGCCTTTCCGTCACGTGCTCGTTTTCCACGCCTTCAGCGCAGGTAGCCTGCGAATTTAAAACCGACGTGCATTTTATTCTTTTCCCCTTTTATCCTTTCATATCTCTCCGCTATGTTGGAGAAGAGAGACGCACGCGGGTAAATAAAATGTAAATATCTGTAAATATCTGTATAATATGTAAATAAAAGGAAGAAGTGGCTGTGTAGTGTAGTCGTTTCATTATAAATAATCTCATAATAATTTTATCCACAAATTCTTATACATTTATACATGTTTATCTCTCTCTTTGTGTGTGTGTGTGTGTGTGTGTGTGTGTGTGTGTGTCTGTGTGTGTGTGTGTGTTGTTCTGTGTCACTAGTGGGGCCTGTGGCCCGATTGGAGTGTTTGCGGTGTGAGAAGGAGGAGTTGGAGAACAGTTTGTTGGAGCAGCTGAAGGAGTTGAGGTTGCAGAAGCAGAAGGAGCTGCAGGTTCTTCAGGAGATGCTGAAACACAAGCAGCAGGAGGAGACAGAGCTCCTGCAGAAACAGCAGGAGGAGGAGGAGCATAACAGGTCCCTCAAGGTTAAGTACTATGGAAATGCAATAATACTAACATAACTAATAATGAATGTTAGCCTTTAGGCTCCAATAAAAGTGATACTAATATATGTATAGTACTATATATATTATATTTTATATATTCAGTAGTAATTATGTAGTATATACAATCTGTGTTATATCCAGCAGTAATGATACTTGCTCTGGCAGATATGAAAATGGCCTGTGAACAGGAGAAGAAATCTCTGGAGGAAGAACTTGAGAAGCTCAGACTGTCACTGCAGGTAGAGATCCCTTATAGTGTCAGTACACATCCACCAGTACCTCCACCTTTCACTTATAACGTCAGTACACATTCAGTACACATTCCCACCTTTCCATTGTACTGGCTGTAGTGATGATTCGTGTGTGTGTTATAGCAGCCCATAGAGGAGGACATTATGAGTCTGAAAGTGGCGCTGGAGATGAAGAACCAGGAGATCAAAGATCAGCACGATCTTTTGGTCAAACTATATACTCTGTATGTAGTACCTGGTTTAACATTATATCCTCTGTATATATACTATATACTGTTTATGTAGTACCTGGTTTAACACTATACCCTCAGCTTACTCTAGTCTGCAGATGTGAAGAAATTAAACAGAATGTGTATCTGTGTATATGTGCGCACCTGTATGTGTCTGGTTGTAGTATTATTTAAAGGGTCAAACTGCGTGAAGTGTGCCCAGGCCCAGAGCTACTTTGATGGGCATGACTGTGTGACCTCTTGGGCCAGGAAGTCTGTTTCTAGTTTTATTTAAACGGTCAAACTGCGTGAAGTGTGCCCAGGCCCAGAGCTACTTTGCTGGGCATGACTGTGTGACCTCTTGGGCCTGGAAGTCTGGTTGTAGTATGATTTTAAAGGGTCAAATGGTCTCCATTGTGTGTCCAGGTTTAAGGCTACTTTGCTGGGCATGACTGTGTGACCTCTTGGGCCAGGAAGTCTGTTTCTAGTTTTATTTAAACGGTCAAACTGCGTGAAGTGTGTATAGGCCCAGAGTTACTTTTCTGGGCATGACTGTGTGACCTCTTGGGCCTGGAGGTCTGGTGTTTCCATTATATAAAAGGTGAAATGGCCTGAAGTGTACACAGGCCCAGAGCTACTTTGATGGGCATGATTCTGTGACCTCCTGGGCTTTGAGTTCTGTTTCTAGTTTTGGTTAAAGGGTCAAATTGCATGGTCTGCCCAGGCCCATAGCGACTTTGCTGGGCATGACTCTGTGACCTCTTCGGCTTGGAAGTCTGGTTGTAGTATTATTTAAAGGCACAAAGTACATGAAGTGTGCCCTGGCCCAGCACTACTTTGCTGTGCATGACTGTGTGACCTCTTGTGCCTGGAAGTCTGGTTGTAGTATTATTTAAAGGGTCAAACTGCATGAAGTGTGCCCAGGCCCAGAGCTACTTTGCTGGGCATGACTGTGTGACCTCTTGTGCCTGGAAGTCTGGTTGTAGTATTATTTAAAGGGTCAAACTGCATGAAGTGTGCCCAGGCCCAGAGCTACTTTGCTGGGCATGATTCTGTGACCTCTTGGGCCTTGAAATCTGGTGCTTTGAACGATTTAAAGAGTGAAACGGTCTGAAGTGTGCCCACGTTTAAAGCAACCTTGCTGGGCATGACTGTGTGACCTCTTGTGCCTGGAAGTCTGGTTGTAGTATTATTTAAAGGGTCAAACTGTGCCCTGTAAACCGCACTGTGCCCTTCTGCGAAGAGCAAAGATGGTAAGGAAATCTCACAATTAATATCGTGATATGTCATCAGCTTGGCAAACGTCACATCCGGGTCAACCCAACACCATCTCAGCCTGCAGATGGCGTAAGTTTACACGACGGATTCTTTTATTCTCTTCAACGACAAAACTCAGGTCTATACACCAAAAATATGGCTGATTAAAATGCACGTAAATTAAATTTTGAGTCAATAAAATGCATATGAATTGACGTTTTGACTGATAAGTAGTTTTATTTGACTCAAGTTTAATCAACTTATCTTTCAACTTTATCCATTTTTATTACTTGCCTTATTTATCGTTTATTTGAAGTTTGCGGGCGCAACGTTCTGATTGACATTTTTGCCTCGAGAGGCGGAAGTAACGAAAATTGCTTGGGTTAAACCATGGATTGATTAATTAATGAATGTTATTGGATAAACAAGGCAACTAAAACAGTTACTAATGTTAAGTGATAAAAAAGTCCGGTAACACAAACGGCTTGAGTTAAACGTTAAATGACGTGACACAAAGTTATTCCAATTATTTAATTATATACCACTGTAGTATTTAGTTCACATGCATTTGTTGTTTACACCCTCATAGAAACTCCCTTGGTCATGAATGATCAAACTTGATATTTGATTTTTAAAAATATATCAAATCAAGACTGTTTTAATCCTATCACTTACATTTTCAATTCACAAGCATTTTTTCATGACCAGTTTATATTTTCATGGATTTTTATCAGCTTCGATTTCATCATTTAGAATTTGCTAGTTCCTCCACTCATGTGCCTGAAATGTTACTAAATTAGTAGATTCATTCCTGTTTGAGGAATTCTGGCTTGTGTTTATTGTCTGTGGGCAGAAAGGCTTTCCTAGATGCCAACTGGCAAAATGTTCCAAGATTTCTAAGAAATTATTAAACTTCCCTGAAAAAAACACACACACAAAAAAACCAAATAAGTAAGCTGAGAGAACTAAAACGAAAGCTATAAATACAACTTGACAGTTTTCAGCAGCAGGCGAATTTGTACGGTTACTGAGCTGCTAGCTAGCTAGCGAGCTACCGGCTGCAAGGTTAACAGTGCAAAGTCAGTAGCTAGCTAGCTAGCTACAGTAGCTACTACTAGCTAGCTACTGACTTTGCACTGTTAAAAGTGCTTCCGGTAGCTAGCTAGCTACAGTAGCTACTACTAGCTAGCTACTGACTTTGCACTGTTAAAAGTGCTTCCGGTAGCTAGCTAGCTAGCTAGGTAGCTTGGTAATGGCTTTGCACTGTTAACCGTGCAGCCGGTAACTAGCGGTATCTAGTGGTTTAAATGCTTGCGGTTTAAATGCTTGGTGGACATTTGATTGTATGGTTTACTGAGCTGATAGCTAGATAGCTAGCTACGGTTACTGAGCTGAAAGCTAGCTAGCTACTTTACTGGGTATGATTCTGTGAGCTCCTGGGCTTGCAGGTCTGTTTCTAGTTTTGGTTAAAGGGTCAAACTGCGTGAAGTGTGCCCAGGCCCAGAGCTACTTTGCTGGGTATGACTGTGTGACCTCTTGGGCCTGGAAGTCTGGTTGTAGTATGATTTTAAAGGGTCAAATGGTCTCCATTGTGTGTCCAGGTTTAAGGCTACTTTGCTGGGCATGTGATTTGGACCCATCGGGTACGGAAGCCTGTCCGTTACGTGCTCGTTTTCCACGCCTTCAGCGCAGGTAGCCTGCGAATTTAAAACCGACGTGCATTTTATTCTTTTCCCCTTTTATCCTTTCATATCTCTCCGCTACCTTGGAGAAGAGAGACGCACACGGGTAAATATCTGTAAATATCTGTATAATATGTAAATAAAAGGAAGAAGTGGTTGTGTAGTGTAGTCGTTTGATTATAAATAATCTCATAATAATTTTATCCACAAATTCTTATACATTTATACATGTTTATCTCTGTGTGTGTGTGTGTGGGGTTCTGTGTCACTAGTGGGGCCTGTGGCCCGATTGGAGTGTTTGCGGTGTGAGAAGGAGGAGTTGGAGAACAATTTGTTGGAGCAGCTGAAGGAGTTGAGGTTGCAGAAGCAGAAGGAGCTGCAGGTTCTTCAGGAGATGCTGAAACACAAGCAGCAGGAGGAGACTGAGCTCCTGCAGAAACAGCAGGAGGAGGAGGAGCATAACAGGTCCATCAAGAGTAAGTACTATGGAAATGCAATAATACTAACATAACTAATAATGAATGTTAGCCTTTAGGCTCCAATAAAAGTGATACTAATATATGTATAGTACTATATATATTATATTTTGTATATTCAGTAGTAATTATGTAGTATATACAATCTGTGTTATATCCAGCAGTAATGATACTTGCTCTGGCAGATATGAAAATGGCCTGTGAACAGGAGAAGAAATCTCTGGAGGAAGAACTTGAGAAGCTCAGACTGTCACTGCAGGTAGAGATCCCTTATAGTGTCAGTACACATCCACCAGTAGCTCCACCTTTCACTTATAACGTCAGTACACATTCAGTACACATTCCCACCTTTCCATTGTACTGGCTGTAGTGATGATTTGGGTGTGTGTTATACCAGCCCATAGAGGAGGACATTATGAGTCTGAAAGTGGCGCTGGAGATGAAGAACCAGGAGATCAAAGATCAGCACGATCTTTTGGTCAAACTATATACTCTGTATGTATACTATATACTCTGTATGTAGTACCTGGTTTAACACTATATCCTCTGTATATATACTATATACTGTTTATGTAATACCTGGTATAACACTATACCCTCAGCTTACTCTAGTCTGCAGATGTGAAGAAATTAAACAGAATGTGTATCTGTGTATATGTGCCCACCTGTATGTGTCTGGTTGTAGTATTATTTAAAGGGTCAAACTGCGTGAAGTGTGCCCAGGCCCAGAGCTACTTTGCTGGGAATGACTATGTGACCTCTTGGGCCTGGAAGTCTGGTTGTAGTATGATTTTAAAGGGTCAAATGGTCTCCATTGTGTGTCCAGGTTTAAGGCTACTTTGCTGGGCATGTGATTTGGACCCATCGGGTACGGAAGCCTTTCCGTCACGTGCTCGTTTTCCACGCCTTCAGTGCAGGTAGCCTGCGAATTTAAAACCGACGTGCATTTTATTCTTTTCCCCTTTTATCCTTTCATATCTCTCTGCTACCTTGGAGAAGAGAGACGCACGCGGGTAAATAAAATGTAAATATCTCTAAATGTCTGTATAATATGTAAATAAAAGGAAGATGTGGTTGTATAGTGTAGTCGTTTGATTATAAATAATCTCATAGTAATTTTATCCACAAATTCTTATACATTTATACATGTTTATCTCTCTCTCTGTGTGTGTGTGTGTGTCTGTGTGTGTGTGTGTGTGGTTCTGTGTCACTAGTGTGGCCTGTGGCCCGATTGGAGTGTTTGCGGTGTGAGAAGGAGGAGTTGGAGAACAATTTGTTGGAGCAGCTGAAGGAGTTGAGGTTGCAGAAGCAGAAAGAGCTGCAGGTTCTTCAGGAGATGCTGAAACACAAGCAGCAAGAGGAGACAGAGCTCCTGCAGAAACAGCAGGAGGAGGAGGAGCATAACAGGTCCATCAAGAGTAAGTACTATGGAAATGCAATAATACTAACATAACTAATAATGAATGTTAGCCTTTAGGCTCCAATAAAAGTGATACTAATATATGTATAGTACTATATATATTATATTTTATATATTCAGTAGTAATTATGTAGTATATACAATCTGTGTTATATCCAGCAGTAATGATACTTGCTCTGGCAGATATGAAAATGGCCTGTGAACAGGAGAAGAAATCTCTGGAGGAAGAACTTGAGAAGCTCAGACTGTCACTGCAGGTAGAGATCCCTTATAGTGTCAGTACACATCCACCAGTAGCTCCACCTTTCACTTATAACGTCAGTACACATTCAGTACACATTCCCACCTTTCCATTGTACTGGCTGTAGTGATGATTCGTGTGTGTGTTATACCAGCCCATAGAGGAGGACATTATGAGTCTGAAAGTAGCGCTGGAGATGAAGAACCAGGAGATCAAAGATCAGCACGATCTTTTGGTCAAACTATATACTCTGTATGTATACTATATACTCTGTATGTAGTACCTGGTTTAACACTATATCCTCTGTATATATACTATATACTGTTTATGTAATACCTGGTTTAACACTATACCCTCAGCTTACTCTAGTCTGCAGATGTGAAGAAATTAAACAGAATGTGTATCTGTGTATATGTGCCCACCTGTATGTGTCTGGTTGTAGTATTATTTAAAGGGTCAAACTGCGTGAAGTGTGCCCAGGCCCAGAGCTACTTTGCTGGAAATGACTATGTGACCTCTTGGGCCTGGAAGTCTGGTTGTAGTATGATTTTAAAGGGTCAAATGGTCTCCATTGTGTGTCCAGGTTTAAGGCTACTTTGCTGGGCATGTGATTTGGACCCATCGGGTACGGAAGCCTTTCCGTCACGTGCTCGTTTTCCACGCCTTCAGTGCAGGTAGCCTGCGAATTTAAAACCGACGTGCATTTTATTCTTTTCCCCTTTTATCCTTTCATATCTCTCTGCTTCCTTGGAGAAGAGAGATGCACGCGGGTAAATAAAATGTAAATATCTCTAAATGTCTGTATAATATGTAAATAAAAGGAAGATGTGGTTGTATAGTGTAGTCGTTTGATTATAAATAATCTCATAGTAATTTTATCCACAAATTCTTATACATTTATACATGTTTATCTCTCTCTCTGTGTGTGTGTGTGTGTCTGTGTGTGTGTGTGTGTGGTTCTGTGTCACTAGTGTGGCCTGTGGCCCGATTGGAGTGTTTGCGGTGTGAGAAGGAGGAGTTGGAGAACAATTTGTTGGAGCAGCTGAAGGAGTTGAGGTTGCAGAAGCAGAAAGAGCTGCAGGTTCTTCAGGAGATGCTGAAACACAAGCAGCAAGAGGAGACAGAGCTCCTGCAGAAACAGCAGGAGGAGGAGGAGCATAACAGGTCCATCAAGAGTAAGTACTATGGAAATGCAATAATACTAACATAACTAATAATGAATGTTAGCCTTTAGGCTCCAATAAAAGTGATACTAATATATGTATAGTACTATATATATTATATTTTATATATTCAGTAGTAATTATGTAGTATATACAATCTGTGTTATATCCAGCAGTAATGATACTTGCTCTGGCAGATATGAAAATGGCCTGTGAACAGGAGAAGAAATCTCTGGAGGAAGAACTTGAGAAGCTCAGACTGTCACTGCAGGTAGAGATCCCTTATAGTGTCAGTACACATCCACCAGTAGCTCCACCTTTCACTTATAACGTCAGTACACATTCAGTACACATTCCCACCTTTCCATTGTACTGGCTGTAGTGATGATTCGTGTGTGTGTTATACCAGCCCATAGAGGAGGACATTATGAGTCTGAAAGTAGCGCTGGAGATGAAGAACCAGGAGATCAAAGATCAGCACGATCTTTTGGTCAAACTATATACTCTGTATGTATACTATATACTCTGTATGTAGTACCTGGTTTAACACTATATCCTCTGTATATATACTATATACTGTTTATGTAATACCTGGTTTAACACTATACCCTCAGCTTACTCTAGTCTGCAGATGTGAAGAAATTAAACAGAATGTGTATCTGTGTATATGTGCCCACCTGTATGTGTCTGGTTGTAGTATTATTTAAAGGGTCAAACTGCGTGAAGTGTGCCCAGGCCCAGAGCTACTTTGCTGGGAATGACTATGTGACCTCTTGGGCCTGGAAGTCTGGTTGTAGTATGATTTTAAAGGGTCAAATGGTCTCCATTGTGTGTCCAGGTTTAAGGCTACTTTGCTGGGCATGTGATTTGGACCCATCGGGTACGGAAGCCTTTCCGTCACGTGCTCGTTTTCCACGCCTTCAGTGCAGGTAGCCTGCGAATTTAAAACCGACGTGCATTTTATTCTTTTCCCCTTTTATCCTTTCATATCTCTCTGCTACCTTGGAGAAGAGAGATGCACGCGGGTAAATAAAATGTAAATATCTCTAAATGTCTGTATAATATGTAAATAAAAGGAAGATGTGGTTGTATAGTGTAGTCGTTTGATTATAAATAATCTCATAGTAATTTTATCCACAAATTCTTATACATTTATACATGTTTATCTCTCTCTCTGTGTGTGTGTGTGTGTCTGTGTGTGTGTGTGTGTGGTTCTGTGTCACTAGTGTGGCCTGTGGCCCGATTGGAGTGTTTGCGGTGTGAGAAGGAGGAGTTGGAGAACAATTTGTTGGAGCAGCTGAAGGAGTTGAGGTTGCAGAAGCAGAAAGAGCTGCAGGTTCTTCAGGAGATGCTGAAACACAAGCAGCAAGAGGAGACAGAGCTCCTGCAGAAACAGCAGGAGGAGGAGGAGCATAACAGGTCCATCAAGAGTAAGTACTATGGAAATGCAATAATACTAACATAACTAATAATGAATGTTAGCCTTTAGGCTCCAATAAAAGTGATACTAATATATGTATAGTACTATATATATTATATTTTATATATTCAGTAGTAATTATGTAGTATATACAATCTGTGTTATATCCAGCAGTAATGATACTTGCTCTGGCAGATATGAAAATGGCCTGTGAACAGGAGAAGAAATCTCTGGAGGAAGAACTTGAGAAGCTCAGACTGTCACTGCAGGTAGAGATCCCTTATAGTGTCAGTACACATCCACCAGTAGCTCCACCTTTCACTTATAACGTCAGTACACATTCAGTACACATTCCCACCTTTCCATTGTACTGGCTGTAGTGATGATTCGTGTGTGTGTTATACCAGCCCATAGAGGAGGACATTATGAGTCTGAAAGTAGCGCTGGAGATGAAGAACCAGGAGATCAAAGATCAGCACGATCTTTTGGTCAAACTATATACTCTGTATGTATACTATATACTCTGTATGTAGTACCTGGTTTAACACTATATCCTCTGTATATATACTATATACTGTTTATGTAATACCTGGTTTAACACTATACCCTCAGCTTACTCTAGTCTGCAGATGTGAAGAAATTAAACAGAATGTGTATCTGTGTATATGTGCCCACCTGTATGTGTCTGGTTGTAGTATTATTTAAAGGGTCAAACTGCGTGAAGTGTGCCCAGGCCCAGAGCTACTTTGCTGGGAATGACTATGTGACCTCTTGGGCCTGGAAGTCTGGTTGTAGTATGATTTTAAAGGGTCAAATGGTCTCCATTGTGTGTCCAGGTTTAAGGCTACTTTGCTGGGCATGTGATTTGGACCCATCGGGTACGGAAGCCTTTCCGTCACGTGCTCGTTTTCCACGCCTTCAGTGCAGGTAGCCTGCGAATTTAAAACCGACGTGCATTTTATTCTTTTCCCCTTTTATCCTTTCATATCTCTCTGCTACCTTGGAGAAGAGAGATGCACGCGGGTAAATAAAATGTAAATATCTCTAAATGTCTGTATAATATGTAAATAAAAGGAAGATGTGGTTGTATAGTGTAGTCGTTTGATTATAAATAATCTCATAGTAATTTTATCCACAAATTCTTATACATTTATACATGTTTATCTCTCTCTCTGTGTGTGTGTGTGTGTCTGTGTGTGTGTGTGTGTGTGGTTCTGTGTCACTAGTGGGGCCTGTGGCCCGATTGGAGTGTTTGCGGTGTGAGAAGGAGGAGTTGGAGAACAATTTGTTGGAGCAGCTGAAGGAGTTGAGGTTGCAGAAGCAGAAAGAGCTGCAGGTTCTTCAGGAGATGCTGAAACACAAGCAGCAAGAGGAGACAGAGCTCCTGCAGAAACAGCAGGAGGAGGAGGAGCATAACAGGTCCATCAAGAGTAAGTACTATGGAAATGCAATAATACTAACATAACTAATAATGAATGTTAGCCTTTAGGCTCCAATAAAAGTGATACTAATATATGTATAGTACTATATATATTATATTTTATATATTCAGTAGTAATTATGTAGTATATACAATCTGTGTTATATCCAGCAGTAATGATACTTGCTCTGGCAGATATGAAAATGGCCTGTGAACAGGAGAAGAAATCTCTGGAGGAAGAACTTGAGAAGCTCAGACTGTCACTGCAGGTAGAGATCCCTTATAGTGTCAGTACACATCCACCAGTAGCTCCACCTTTCACTTATAACGTCAGTACACATTCGGTACACATTCCCACCTTTCCATTGTACTGGCTGTAGTGATGATTTGTGTGTGTGTTATACCAGCCCATAGAGGAGGACATTATGAGTCTGAAAGTGGCGCTGGAGATGAAGAACCAGGAGATCAAAGATCAGCACGATCTTTTGGTCAAACTATATACTCTGTATGTATACTATATACTCTGTATGTAGTACCTGGTTTAACACTATATCCTCTGTATATATACTATATACTGTTTATGTAGTACCTGGTTTAACACTATACCCTCAGCTTACTCTAGTCTGCAGATGTGAAGAAATTAAACAGAATGTGTATCTGTGTATATGTGCGCACCTGTATGTGTCTGGTTGTAGTATTATTTAAAGGGTCAAACTGCATGAAGTGTGCCCAGGCCCAGAGCTACTTTGCTGTGCATGACTGTGTGACCTCTAGGCCCTGGAAGTCTGGTGGTAGTAGTAGTATGATTTAAAGGCACAAAGTGATTGAAGTGTGCCCAGGCCAAGAGCTACTTTGCTGGGCATGACTGTGTGACCTCTTGGGCCAGGAAGTATGTTTCTAGTTTTATTTAAACGGTCAAACTGCGTGAAGTGTGCCCAGGCCCAGACCTACTTTGCTGGGCATGACTGTGTGACCTCTTGTGCCTGGAAGTCTGGTTGTAGTATGATTTTAAAGGGTCAAATGGTCTCCATTGTGTGTCCAGGTTTAAGGCTACTTTGCTGGGCATGTGATTTGGACCCATCGGGTACGGAAGCTTTTCCGTCACGTGCTCGTTTTCCACGCCTTCAGCGCAGGTAGCCTGCGAATTTAAAACCGACGTGCATTTTATTGTTTTCCCCTTTTATCCTTTCATATCTCTCCGCTACCTTGGAGAAGAGAGACGCACGCGGGTAAATAAAATGTAAATATCTGTAAATATCTGTATAATATGTAAATAAAAGGAAGAAGTGGTTGTGTAGTGTAGTCGTTTCATTATAAATAATCTCATAATAATTTTTTCCACAAATTCTTATACATTTATACATGTTTATCTCTCTCTTTGTGTGTGTGTGTGTGTGTGTGTGTGTGTCTGTGTGTGTGTGTGTGTGGTTCTGTGTCACTATTGGGGCCTGTGGCCCGATTGGAGTGTTTGCGGTGTGAGAAGGAGGAGTTGGAGAACAATTTGTTGGAGCAGCTGAAGGAGTTGAGGTTGCAGAAGCAGAAGGAGCTGCAGGTTCTTCAGGAGATGCTGAAACATAAGCAGCAGGAGGAGACAGAGCTCCTGCAGAAACAGCAGGAGGAGGAGGAGCATAACAGGTCCATCAAGAGTAAGTACTATGGAAATGCAATAATACTAACATAATAATGAATGTTAGCCTTTAGGCTCCAATAAAAGTGATACTAATATATGTATAGTACTATATATATTATATTTTATATATTCAGTAGTAATTATGTAGTATATACAATCTGTGTTATATCCAGCAGTAATGATACTTGTTCTGGCAGATATGAAAATGGCCTGTGAACAGGAGAAGAAATCTCTGGAGGAAGAACTTGAGAAGCTCAGACTGTCACTGCAGGTAGAGATCCCTTATAGTGTCAGTACACATCCACCAGTACCTCCACCTTTCACTTATAACGTCAGTACACATTCAGTACACATTCCCACCTTTCCATTGTACTGGCTGTAGTGATGATTCGTGTGCGTGGGTTATACCAGCCCATAGAGGAGGACATTATGAGTCTGAAAGTGGCGCTGGAGATGAAGAACCAGGAGATCAAAGATCAGCACGATCTTTTGGTCAAACTATATACTCTGTATGTATACTATATACTCTGTATGTAGTACCTGGTTTAACACTATATCCTCTGTATATATACTATATACTGTTTATGTAGTACCTGGTTTAACACTATACCCTCAGCTTACTCTAGTCTGCAGATGTGAAGAAATTAAACAGAATGTGTATCTGTGTATATGTGCGCACCTGTATGTTTCTGGTTGTAGTATTATTTAAAGGGTCAAACTGCGTGAAGTGTGCCCAGGCGCAGAGCTACTTTGATGGGCATGATTCTGTGACCTCTTGGGTCTTGAAATGTGGTGCTTTGAATGATTTAAAGAGTGAAACGGTCTGAAGTGTGCCCACGTTTAAAGCATCCTTGCTGGGCATGACTGTGTGACCTCTTGGGCCTGGAAGTCTGGTTGCAGTATGATTTTAAAGGGTCAAATGGTCTCCATTGTGTGTCCAGGTTTAAGGCTACTTTGCTGGGCATGTGATTTGGACCCATCGGGTACGGAAGCCTTTCCGTCACGTGCTCGTTTTCCACGCCTTCAGCGCAGGTAGCCTGCGAATTTAAAACCGACGTGCATTTTATTCTTTTCCCCTTTTATCCTTTCATATCTCTCCGCTACCTTGGAGAAGAGAGAC
Organism: Electrophorus electricus; assembly: GCF_041902795.1. Classification (NCBI taxonomy): domain Eukaryota; kingdom Metazoa; phylum Chordata; class Actinopteri; order Gymnotiformes; family Gymnotidae; genus Electrophorus; species Electrophorus electricus. Next base: position 2,406,730 of record NC_137505.1, on the reverse strand, counting down.
GCATGCGGGTAAATAAAATGTAAATATCTGTAAATATCTGTATAATATGTAAATAAAAGGAAGAAGTGGTTGTGTAGTGTAGTCGTTTGATTATGAATAATCTCATAATAATTTTATCCACAAATTCTTATACATTTATACATGTTTATCTCTCTCTTTGTGTGTGTGTGTGTTTGTGTGTGTGTGTGTGGTTCTGTGTCACTAGTGGGGCCTGTGGCCCGATTGCAGTGTTTGCGGTGTGAGAAGGACTAGTTGGAGAACAGTTTGTTGGAGCAGCTGAAGGAGTTGAGATTGCAGAAGCAGAAGGAGCTGCAGGTTCTTCAGGAGATGCTGAAACACAAGCAGCAGGAGGAGACAGAGCTCCTGCAGAAACAGCAGGAGGAGGAGGAGCATAACAGGTCCATCAAGAGTAAGTACTATGGAAATGCAATAATACTAACATAATAATGAATGCTAGCCATTAGGCTCCAATAAAAGTGATACTAATATATGTATAGTACTATATATATTATATTTTATATATTCAGTAGTAATTATATAGTATATACAATCTATGTTATATCCAGCAGTAATGATACTTGCTCTGGCAGATATGAAAATGGCCTGTGAACAGGAGAAGAAATCTCTGGAGGAAGAACTTGAGAAGCTCAGACTGTCACTGCAGGTAGAGATCCCTTATAGTGTCAGTACACATCCACCAGTACCTCCACCTTTCACTTATAACGTCAGTACACATTCAGTACACATTCCCACCTTTCCATTGTACTGGCTGTAGTGATGATTCGTGTGTGTGGGTTATACCAGCCCATAGAGGAGGACATTATGAGTCTGAAAGTGGCGCTGGAGATGAAGAACCAGGAGATCAAAGATCAGCACGATCTTTTGGTCAAACTATATACTCTGTATGTATACTATATACTCTGTATGTAGTACCTGGTTTAACACTATATCCTCTGTATATATACTATATACTGTTTATGTAGTTCCTGGTTTAACACTATACCCTCAGCTTACTCTAGTCTGCAGATGTGAAGAAATTTAAACAGAATGTGTATCTGTGTATATGTGCGCACCTGTATGTGTCTGGTTGTAGTATTATTTAAAGGGTCAAATGGTCTCCATTGTGTGTCCAGGTTTAAGGCTACTTTGCTGGGCATGTGATTTGGACCCATCGGGTACGGAAGCCTTTCCGTCACGTGCTCGTTTTCCACGCCTTCAGCGCAGGTAGCCTGCGAATTTAAAACCGACGTGCATTTTATTCTTTTCCCCTTTTATCCTTTCATATCTCTCCGCTACCTTGGAGAAGAGAGACGCACGCGGGTAAATAAAATGTAAATATCTCTAAATATCTGTATAATATGTAAATAAAAGGAAGATGTGGTTGTGTAGTGTAGTCGTTTGATTATAAATAATCTCATAATAATTTTATCCACAAATTCTTATACATTTATACATGTTTATCTCTCTCTTTGTGTGTGTGTGTGTGTGTGTGTGTGTGTGTGTGTGTGGTTCTGTGTCACTAGTGGGGCCTGTGGCCCGATTGGAGTGTTTGCGGTGTGAGAATGAGGAATGAGGAGTTGGAGAACAGTTTGTTGGAGCAGCTGAAGGAGTTGAGGTTGCAGAAGCAGAAGGAGCTGCAGGTTCTTCAGGAGATGCTGAAACACAAGCAGCAGGAGGAGACAGAGCTCCTGCAGAAACAGCAGGAGGAGGAGGAGCATAACAGGTCCATCAAGAGTAAGTACTATGGAAATGCAATAATACTAACATAACTAATAATGAATGTTAGCCTTTAGGCTCCAATAAAAGTGATACTAATATATGTATAGTACTATATATATTATATTTTATATATTCAGTAGTAATTATGTAGTATATACAATCTGTGTTATATCCAGCAGTAATGATACTTGCTCTGGCAGATATGAAAATGGCCTGTGAACAGGAGAAGAAATCTCTGGAGGAAGAACTTGAGAAGCTCAGACTGTCACTGCAGGTAGAGATCCCTTATAGTGTCAGTACACATCCACCAGTACCTCGACCTCTCACTTATAACGTCAGTACACATTCAGTACACATTCCCACCTTTCCATTGTACTGGCTGTAGTGATGATTCGTGTGTGTGTTATAGCAGCCCATAGAGGAGGACTTTATGAGTCTGAAAGTGGCGCTGGAGATGAAGAACCAGGAGATCAAAGATCAGCACGATCTTTTGGTCAAACTATATACTCTGTATGTATACTATATCGAACCCACGGTTTTCACGCTGCGATTTTTTTAAATGTGGTGAGCTGCGGAGAAAAGACGCGGTCCGGACGTATTTGTGGCTTAATATCTCTTGTCTCCTTGGGAGTAGGAAGTCTGTTCATGCCTCTTTGGAAAGGGCTGCATCTCCCCTCTATTCGCCTTCGAGCGGCACGCGGATCGAACCCACGGTTTTCACGCTATGATTTTTTTAAATGTGCTGCGCGGCAGAGAAAATGCGCGCGTCGGACGTCATTGCGGCTTAATATCTCTTGTCTCCTTGGGAGTAGAAAGTCTTTTCATGGTTCTTTGGAAAGGGTTGCATCTCCCCTGTAATCGCCTTTAAGCGGCACGCGGATCGGACCCACCGTTCTCACGCTACGATTTTTTAAACGTGGTGCGCGTCGGAGAAAATGCGCGTAATATCTCTTGTCTCCTTGGGAGTAGAAAGTCTGTTCATGGCTCTTTGGAAAGGGCTGTATCTCCCCTGTAATCGCCTTCGAGCGGCACGCGCATCGGAACCATCGTTATCACGCTACGATTTTTTAATGCCGCCAGGGATAGGCCGAAAGCGTGGCAGGTGGCGTTCGTTAGGGACATTCATGGAGGTGATGCGCACCGAGTTGCACGCCATTTGGAGTTGGCCCGGCCTAGATGTGAGCGTTCAAAGTCAGCGCGTTTGTTTAAACTTTCTCCTCCAATTCGTTGCAATTGTACAAGCGTTTCTCGTTCATCCGACTGGAGCGTAACGCTTTATATGTTAATATTTCTGGTCTCCTTGGGAGTAGAAAGTCTGTTCATGGCTCTTTTGAAAGGGCTGCATCTCCCCTGTAATCGCCTTTAAGCGGCACGCGGATCGGACCCACCGTTCTCACGCTACGATTTTTTAAATGTGGTGCGCGGCGCAATAAATGCGCGCGTCGGACGTCATTGCGGCTTAATATCTCTTGTCTCGTTGGGAGTAGGAAGTCTGTTCATGGCTCTTTGGAAAGGGCTGCATCTCCCCTATAATCGCCTTCGAGCGGCACGCGGATCGAACCCACGGTTTTCACGCTATGATTTTTTAAAATGTGTTGCGCGGCGGAGAAAATGCGCGCGTCGGACGTCATTTCGGCTTAATATCTCTTGTCTCCTTGGGAGTAGAAAGTCTTTTCATGGCTCTTTGGAAAGGGCTGCATTTCCCTTGTAATCGCCTTTAAGCGGCACGCGGATCGGACCCACCGTTCTCACGCTAAGATTTTTTAAATGTGGTGCGCGGCGTAGAAAAGACGCGCGTAGGACGTATTTGCGGCTTAATATCTTTGGGCTCCTTGGGAGTAGAAAGTCTGTTCATGGCTCTTTGGAAAGGGCTGCATCTCCCCTGTAATCGCCTTCGCGCGGCACGCGGATCGGAACCATCGTTATCACGCTACGATTTTTTAATGCCGACAGGGACGGGCCGAAAGCTTGGCAGGTGGCGTTCGTTAGGAAAAGTCATGGACGTGATGCGGACCGAGTTGCAGGCCATTTGGACCTGGCCCGGCCTAGATGTGAGCCTTCAAAGTCAGCGCGTTTGTTTAAACTTTCTCCTCCAATTCGTTGCAATTGTACAAGCGTTTCTCGCTCATCCGACTGGAGCGTAACGCTTTATCTGTTAATATCTCTGGTCTCCTTGGGAGTAGAAAGTCTGTTCATGGCTCTTTGGAAAGGGCTGCATCTCCCCTGTAATCGCCTTTAAGCGGCACGCGGATCGGACCCACCGTTCTCACGCTACGATTTTTTAAACGTGGTGCGCGTCGGAGAAAATGCGCGTAATATCTCTTGTCTCCTTGGGAGTAGAAAGTCTGTTCATGGCTCTTTGGAAAGGGCTGTATCTCCCCTGTAATCGCCTTCGAGCGGCACGCGCATCGGAACCATCGTTATCACGCTACGATTTTTTAATGCCGCCAGGGATAGGCCGAAAGCGTGGCAGGTGGCGTTCGTTAGGGACAGTCATGGAGGTGATGCGCACCGAGTTGCACGCCATTTGGAGTTGGCCCGGCCTAGATGTGAGCGTTCAAAGTCAGCGCGTTTGTTTAAACTTTCTCCTCCAATTCGTTGCAATTGTACAAGCGTTTCTCGTTCATCCGACTGGAGCGTAACGCTTTATATGTTAATATTTCTGGTCTCCTTGGGAGTAGAAAGTCTGTTCATGGCTCTTTTGAAAGGGATGCATCTCCCCTGTAATCGCCTTCGAGCGGCACGCGGATCGAACCCACGTTTTTCACGCTACGATTTTTTTTAAATGTGTTGCGCGTCGGAGAAAAGACGCGCGCCGGACGTATTTGCGGCTTAATATCTCTTGTCTCATTGGGTGTAGAAAGTCTGTTCATGGCTCTTTGGAAAGGGCTGCATCTCCCCTGTAATCGCCTTCGAGCGGCACGCGGATCGAACCCACGGTTTTCACGCTATGATTTTTTTAAATGTGGTGCGCGGCGGAGGAAATGCGCGCGTCGGACGTCATTTCGGCTTAATATCTCTTGTCTCCTTGGGAGTAGAAAGTCTTTTCATGGCTCTTTGGAAAGGGCTGCATCTCCCCTGTAATCGCCTTTAAGCGGCACGCGGATCGAACCCACGGTTTTCACGCTACGATTTTTTTTAAATGTGTTGCGCGCGGAGAATAGACGCGCGCCGGACGTATTTGCGGCTTGATATCTCTTGTCTCATTGGGAGTAGAAAGTCTGTTCATGGCTCTTTGGAAAGGGCTGCATCTCCCCTGTAATCGCCTTCGAGCGGCACGCGGATCGAACCCACGGTTTTCACGCTATGATTTTTTTAAATGTGGTGCGCGGCGGAGAAAATGCGCGCGTCGGACGTCATTGCGGCTTAATATCTCTTGTCTCATTGGGAGTAGAAAGTCTGTTCATGGCTCTTTGGAAAGGGCTGCATCTCCCCTGTAATCGCCTTCGAGCGGCACGCGGATGGAACCCACGGTTTTCACGCTATGATTTTTTTAAATGTGGTGCGCGGCGGAGAAAATGCGCGCGTCGGACGTCATTGCGGCTTAATATCTCTTGTCTCCTTGGGAGTAGAAAGTCTGTTCATGGCTCTTTGGAAAGGGCTGCATCTCCCCTGTAATCGCCTTTAAGCGGCACGCGGATCGGACCCACCGTTCTCACGCTACGATTTTTTAAATGTGGTGCGCGGCGCAATAAATGCGCGCGTTGGACGTCATTGCGGCTTAATATCTCTTGTCTCGTTGGGAGTAGGAAGTCTGTTCATGGCTCTTTGGAAAGGGCTGCATCTCCCCTGTAATCGCCTTCGAGCGGCACGCGCATCGGAACCATCGTTATCACGCTACGATTTTTTAATGCCGCCAGGGATAGGCCGAAAGCGTGGCAGGTGGCGTTCGTTAGGGACATTCATGGAGGTGATGCGCACCGAGTTGCACGCCATTTGGAGTTGGCCCGGCCTAGATGTGAGCGTTCAAAGTCAGCGCGTTTGTTTAAACTTTCTCCTCCAATTCGTTGCAATTGTACAAGCGTTTCTCGTTCATCCGACTGGAGCGTAACGCTTTATATGTTAATATTTCTGGTCTCCTTGGGAGTAGAAAGTCTGTTCATGGCTCTTTTGAAAGGGCTGCATCTCCCCTGTAATCGCCTTTAAGCGGCACGCGGATCGGACCCACCGTTCTCACGCTACGATTTTTTAAATGTGGTGCGCGGCGCAATAAATGCGCGCGTCGGACGTCATTGCGGCTTAATATCTCTTGTCTCCTTGGGAGTAGAAAGTCTGTTCATGGCTCTTTGGAAAGGGCTGCATCTCCCCTGTAATCGCCTTTAAGCGGCACGCGGATCGGACCCACCGTTCTCACGCTACGATTTTTTAAATGTGGTGCGCGGCGCAATAAATGCGCGCGTTGGACGTCATTGCGGCTTAATATCTCTTGTCTCGTTGGGAGTAGGAAGTCTGTTCATGGCTCTTTGGAAAGGGCTGCATCTCCCCTGTAATCGCCTTCGAGCGGCACGCGGATGGAACCCACGGTTTTCACGCTATGATTTTTTTAAATGTGGTGCGCGGCGGAGAAAATGCGCGCGTCGGACGTCATTTCGGCTTAATATCTCTTGTCTCCTTGGGAGTAGAAAGTCTGTTCATGGCTCTTTGGAAAGGGCTGCATCTCCCCTGTAATCGCCTTTAAGCGGCACGCGGATCGGACCCACCGTTCTCACGCTACGATTTTTTAAATGTGGTGCGCGGCGCAATAAATGCGCGCGTTGGACGTCATTGCGGCTTAATATCTCTTGTCTCGTTGGGAGTAGGAAGTCTGTTCATGGCTCTTTGGAAAGGGCTGCATCTCCCCTGTAATCGCCTTCGAGCGGCACGCGCATCGGAACCATCGTTATCACGCTACGATTTTTTAATGCCGCCAGGGATAGGCCGAAAGCGTGGCAGGTGGCGTTCGTTAGGGACATTCATGGAGGTGATGCGCACCGAGTTGCACGCCATTTGGAGTTGGCCCGGCCTAGATGTGAGCGTTCAAAGTCAGCGCGTTTGTTTAAACTTTCTCCTCCAATTCGTTGCAATTGTACAAGCGTTTCTCGTTCATCCGACTGGAGCGTAACGCTTTATATGTTAATATTTCTGGTCTCCTTGGGAGTAGAAAGTCTGTTCATGGCTCTTTTGAAAGGGCTGCATCTCCCCTGTAATCGCCTTTAAGCGGCACGCGGATCGGACCCACCGTTCTCACGCTACGATTTTTTAAATGTGGTGCGCGGCGCAATAAATGCGCGCGTCGGACGTCATTGCGGCTTAATATCTCTTGTCTCCTTGGGAGTAGAAAGTCTTTTCATGGCTCTTTGGAAAGGTTTGCATCTCCCCTGTAATCGACTTTAAGCGGCACGCGGATCGGACCCACCGTTCTTACGCTACGATTTTTTAAATGTGGTGCGCGGCGTAGAAAAGACGCGCGTAGGACGTATTTGCGGCTTAATATCTTTGGGCTCCTTGGGAGTAGAAAGTCTGTTCATGGCTCTTTGGAAAGGGCTGCATCTCCCCTGTAATCGCCTTCGCGCGGCACGCGGATCGAACCCACGGTTTTCACGCTATGATTTTTTTAAATGTGGTGCGCGGCGGAGAAAATGCGCGCGTCGGACGTCATTGCGGCTTAATATCTCTTGTCTCCTTGGGAGTAGAAAGTCTTTTCATGGTTCTTTGGAAAGGGTTGCATCTCCCCTGTAATCGCCTTTAAGCGGCATGCGGATCGGACCCACCGTTTTTACGCTACGATTTTTTAAATGTGGTGCGAGGCGTAGAAAAGACGCGCGTAGGACTTATTTGCGGCTTAATATCTTTGGGCTCCTTGGGAGTAGAAAGTCTGTTCATGGCTCTTTGGAAAGGGCTGCATCTCCCCTGTAATCGCCTTCGCGCGGCACGCGGATCGGAACCATCGTTATCACGCTACGATTTTTTAATGCCGACAGGGACGGGCCGAAAGCTTGGCAGGTGGCGTTCGTTAGGAAAAGTCATGGACGTGTTCCGGACCGAGTTGCAGGCCATTTGGACCTGGCCCGGCCTAGATGTGAGCCTTCAAAGTCAGCGCGTTTGTTTAAACTTTCTCCTCCAATTCGTTGCAATTGTACAAGCGTTTCTCGCTCATCCGACTGGAGCGTAACGATTTATCTGTTAATATCTCTGGTCTCCTTGGGAGTAGAAAGTCTGTTCATGGCTCTTTGGAAAGGGATGCATCTCCCCTGTAATCGCCTTTAAGCGGCACGCGGATCGGACCCACCGTTCTCACGCTACGATTTTTTAAACGTGGTGCGCGTCGGAGAAAATGCGCGTAATATCTCTTGTCTCCTTGGGAGTAGAAAGTCTGTTCATGGCTCTTTGGAAAGGGCTGTATCTCCCCTGTAATCGCCTTCGAGCGGCACGCGCATCGGAACCATCGTTATCACGCTACGATTTTTTAATGCCGCCAGGGATAGGCCGAAAGCGTGGCAGGTGGCGTTCGTTAGGGACAGTCATGGAGGTGATGCGCACCGAGTTGCACGCCATTTGGAGTTGGCCCGGCCTAGATGTGAGCGTTCAAAGTCAGCGCGTTTGTTTAAACTTTCTCCTCCAATTCGTTGCAATTGTACAAGCGTTTCTCGTTCATCCGACTGGAGCGTAACGCTTTATATGTTAATATTTCTGGTCTCTTTGGGACTAGAAAGTCTGTTCATGGCTCTTTTGAAAGGGATGATATCCCCTGTAATCGCCTTCGAGCGGCACGCGGATCGAACCCACGTTTTTCACGCTACGATTTTTTTTAAATGTGTTGCGCGGCGGAGAAAAGACGCGCGCCGGACGTCATTGCGGCTTAATATCTCTTGTCTCGTTGGGAGTAGGAAGTCTGTTCATGGCTCTTTGGAAAGGGCTGCATCTCCCCTGTAATCGCCTTCGAGCGGCACGCGCATCGGAACCATCGTTATCACGCTACGATTTTTTAATGCCGCCAGGGACGGGCCGAAAGCGTGGCAGGTGGCGTTCGTTAGGGACATTCATGGAGGTGATGCGCACCGAGTTGCACGCCATTTGGAGTTGGCCCGGCCTAGATGTGAGCGTTCAAAGTCAGCGCGTTTGTTTAAACTTTCTCCTCCAATTCGTTGCAATTGTACAAGCGTTTCTCGTTCATCCGACTGGAGCGTAACGCTTTATATGTTAATATTTCTGGTCTCCTTGGGAGTAGAAAGTCTGTTCATGGCTCTTTTGAAAGGGCTGCATCTCCCCTGTAATCGCCTTTAAGCGGCACGCGGATCGGACCCACCGTTCTCACGCTACGATTTTTTAAATGTGGTGCGCGGCGCAATAAATGCGCGCGTCGGACGTCATTGCGGCTTAATATCTCTTGTCTCCTTGGGAGTAGAAAGTCTTTTCATGGCTCTTTGGAAAGGTTTGCATCTCCCCTGTAATCGACTTTAAGCGGCACGCGGATCGGACCCACCGTTCTTACGCTACGATTTTTTAAATGTGGTGCGCGGCGTAGAAAAGACGCGCGTAGGACGTATTTGCGGCTTAATATCTTTGGGCTCCTTGGGAGTAGAAAGTCTGTTCATGGGTCTTTGGAAAGGGCTGCATCTCCCCTGTAATCGCCTTCGCGCGGCACGCGGATCGAACCCACGGTTTTCACGCTATGATTTTTTTAAATGTGGTGCGCGGCGGAGAAAATGCGCGCGTCGGACGTCATTGCGGCTTAATATCTCTTGTCTCCTTGGGAGTAGAAAGTCTTTTCATGGTTCTTTGGAAAGGGTTGCATCTCCCCTGTAATCGCCTTTAAGCGGCATGCGGATCGGACCCACCGTTTTTACGCTACGATTTTTTAAATGTGGTGCGAGGCGTAGAAAAGACGCGCGTAGGACTTATTTGCGGCTTAATATCTTTGGGCTCCTTGGGAGTAGAAAGTCTGTTCATGGCTCTTTGGAAAGGGCTGCATCTCCCCTGTAATCGCCTTCGCGCGGCACGCGGATCGGAACCATCGTTATCACGCTACGATTTTTTAATGCCGACAGGGACGGGCCGAAAGCTTGGCAGGTGGCGTTCGTTAGGAAAAGTCATGGACGTGTTCCGGACCGAGTTGCAGGCCATTTGGACCTGGCCCGGCCTAGATGTGAGCCTTCAAAGTCAGCGCGTTTGTTTAAACTTTCTCCTCCAATTCGTTGCAATTGTACAAGCGTTTCTCGCTCATCCGACTGGAGCGTAACGATTTATCTGTTAATATCTCTGGTCTCCTTGGGAGTAGAAAGTCTGTTCATGGCTCTTTGGAAAGGGATGCATCTCCCCTGTAATCGCCTTTAAGCGGCACGCGGATCGGACCCACCGTTCTCACGCTACGATTTTTTAAACGTGGTGCGCGTCGGAGAAAATGCGCGTAATATCTCTTGTCTCCTTGGGAGTAGAAAGTCTGTTCATGGCTCTTTGGAAAGGGCTGTATCTCCCCTGTAATCGCCTTCGAGCGGCACGCGCATCGGAACCATCGTTATCACGCTACGATTTTTTAATGCCGCCAGGGATAGGCCGAAAGCGTGGCAGGTGGCGTTCGTTAGGGACAGTCATGGAGGTGATGCGCACCGAGTTGCACGCCATTTGGAGTTGGCCCGGCCTAGATGTGAGCGTTCAAAGTCAGCGCGTTTGTTTAAACTTTCTCCTCCAATTCGTTGCAATTGTACAAGCGTTTCTCGTTCATCCGACTGGAGCGTAACGCTTTATATGTTAATATTTCTGGTCTCTTTGGGAGTAGAAAGTCTGTTCATGGCTCTTTTGAAAGGGATGATATCCCCTGTAATCGCCTTCGAGCGGCACGCGGATCGAACCCACGTTTTTCACGCTACGATTTTTTTTAAATGTGTTGCGCGGCAGAGAAAAGACGCGCGCCGGACGTATTTGCGGCTTAATATCTCTTGTCTCATTGGGTGTAGAAAGTCTGTTCATGGCTCTTTGGAAAGGGCTGTATCTCCCCTGTAATCGCCTTCGAGCGGCACGCGGATCGAACCCACGGTTTTCACGCTATGATTTTTTTAAATGTGGTGCGCGGCGGAGAAAATGCGCGCGTCGGACGTCATTTCGGCTTAATATCTATTGTCTCCTTGGGAGTAGAAAGTCTTTTCATGGCTCTTTAGAAAGGTTTGCATCTCCCTTGTAATCGCCTTTAAGCGGCACGCGGATTGGACCCACCATTCTTCCGATACGATTTTTTAAATGTGGTGCGCGGCGTAGAAAAGACGTGCGTAGGACGTATTTGCGGCTTAATATCTTTGGGCTCCTTGGGAGTAGGAAGTCTGTTCATGCCTCTTTGGAAAGGGCTGCATCTCCCCTGTAATCGCCTTCGCGCGGCACGCGGATCGGAACCATCGTTATCACGCTACGATTTTTTAATGCCGACAGGGACGGGCCGAAAGCTTGGCAGGTGGCGTTCGTTAGGAAAAGTCATGGACGTGATGCGGACCGAGTTGCAGGCCATTTGGACCTGGCCCAGCCTAGATGTGAGTATTCAAAGTCAGCACGTTTGTTTCAAAGTTCTCCACCAATTCGTTGTAATTGCGTGTGTGCGCGTGAACACCAGGTTTGTGGAGGAGTTCGTCCTTGGACTGTACAAGGGGAGACAGTGTGTGGCCTGGCTGCGTGAGGTTGCAGTTTGCTGGGCATGAGAGATTGGCATGTGGTGCCCTGGAGGTGTGGTTGTTCCAGGACGGGCAAGGTGGGGTAGTGTGGCTGGGTGACGGTGCGCTTCACTGGGGATGTGGTTGTGAGTTGCAGGCCCATTCCTTTGAATGACAGAAAGGATCTGATTTGTTTCCAGGTTTAAACGTACTTTGCTGGGTATGACTGTTACCTCTTGGGCCAGGAAGTCTGTTTCTAGTTTTATTTAAACGGTCAAACTGCGTGAAGTGTGCCCAGGCCCAGAGCTACTTTGCTGGGCATGGCTGTGTGACCTCTTGGGCCTGGAAGTCTGGTTGTAGTATGATTTTAAAGGGTCAAATGCTCTCCATTGTGTGTCCAGGTTTAAGGCTACTTTGCTGGGCATGTGATTTGGACCCATCGGGTAGGGAAGCCTTTCCGTCACGTGCTCGTTTTCCACGCCTTCAGCGCAGGTAGCCTGCGAATTTAAAACCGACGTGCATTTTATTCTTTTCCCCTTTTATCCTTTCATATCTCTCCGCTACCTTGGAGAAGAGAGACGCACGCGGGTAAATAAAATGTAAATATCTCTAAATATCTGTATAATATGTAAATAAAAGGAAGATGTGGTTGTGTAGTGTAGTCGTTTGATTATAAATAATCTCATAATAATTTTATCCACAAATTCTTATACATTTATACATGTTTATCTCTCTCTTTGTGTGTGTGTGTGTGTGTGTGTGTGTGGTTCTGTGTCACTAGTGGGGCCTGTGGCCCGATTGGAGTGTTTGCGGTGTGAGAAGGAGGAGTTGGAGAACAGTTTGTTGGAGCAGCTGAAGGAGTTGAGGTTGCAGAAGCAGAAGGAGCTGCAGGTTCTTCAGGAGATGCTGAAACACAAGCAGCAGGAGGAGACAGAGCTCCTGCAGAAACAGCAGGAGGAGGAGGAGCATAACAGGTCCATCAAGAGTAAGTACTATGGAAATGCAATAATACTAACATAACTAATAATGAATGTTAGCCTTTAGGCTCCAATAAAAGTGATACTAATATATGTATAGTACTATATATATTATATTTTATATATTCAGTAGTAATTATGTAGTATATACAATCTATTTTATATCCAGCAGTAATGATACTTGCTCTGGCAGATATGAAAATGGCCTGTGAACAGGAGAAGAAATCTCTGGAGGAAGAACTTGAGAAGCTCAGACTGTCACTGCAGGTAGAGATCCCTTATAGTGTCAGTACACATCCACCAGTACCTCCACCTTTCACTTATAACGTCAGTACACATTCAGTACACATTCCCACCTTTCCATTGTACTGGCTGTAGTGATGATTCGTGTGTGTGTTATACCAGCCCATAGAGGAGGACATTATGAGTCTGAAAGTGGCGCTGGAGATGAAGAACCAGGAGATCAAAGATCAGCACGATCTTTTGGTCAAACTATATACTCTGTATGTATACTATATACTCTGTATGTAGTACCTGGTTTAACACTATATCCTCTGTATCTATACTATATACTGTTTATGTAGTACCTGGTTTAACACTATACCCTCAGCTTACTCTAGTCTGCAGATGTGAAGAAATTAAACAGAATGTGTATCTGTGTATATGTGCGCACCTGTATGTGTCTGGTTGTAGTATTATTTAAAGGGTCAAACTGCGTGAAGTGTGCCCAGGCCCAGAGCTACTTTGATGGGCATGATTCTGTGACCTCTTGGGCCTTGAAATGTGGTGCTTTGAATGATTTAAAGAGTGAAACGGTCTGAAGTGTGCCCACGTTTAAAGCAACCTTGCTGGGCATGACTGTGTGACCTCTTGGGCCAGGAAGTCTGTTTCTAGTTTTATTTAAACGGTCAAACTGCGTGAAGTGTGCCCAGGCCCAGAGCTACTTTGCTGGGCATGACTGTGTGACCTCTTGGGCCTGGAAGTCTGGTTGTAGTATGATTTTAAAGGGTCAAATGGTCTCCATTGTGTGTCCAGGTTTAAGGCTACTTTGCTGGGCATGTGATTTGGACCCATCGGGTACGGAAGCCTTTCCGTCACGTGCTCGTTTTCCACGCCTTCAGCGCAGGTAGCCTGCGAATTTAAAACCGACGTGCATTTTATTCTTTTCCCCTTTTATCCCTTCATATCTCTCCGCTACCTTGGAGAAGAGAGACGCACGCGGGTAAATAAAATGTAAATATCTCTAAATATCTGTATAATATGTAAATAAAAGGAAGATGTGGTTGTGTAGTGTAGTCGTTTGATTATAAATAATCTCATAATAATTTTATCCACAAATTCTTATACATTTATACATGTTTATCTCTTTGTGTGTGTGTGTGTGTGTGTGTCTGTGTGTGTGTGTGTGTGGTTCTGTGTCACTAGTGGGGCCTGTGGCCCGATTGGAGTGTTTGCGGTGTGAGAAGGAGGAGTTGGAGAACAGTTTGTTTGAGCAGCTGAAGGAGTTGAGGTTGCAGAAGCAGAAGGAGCTGCAGGTTCTTCAGGAGATGCTGAAACACAAGCAGCAGGAGGAGACAGAGCTCCTGCAGAAACAGCAGGAGGAGGAGGAGCATAACAGGTCCATCAAGAGTAAGTACTATGGAAATGCAATAATACTAACATAACTAATAATGAATGTTAGCCTTTAGGCTCCAATAAAAGTGACACTAATATATGTATAGTACTATATATATTATATTTTATATATTCAGCAGTAATTATGTAGTATATACAATCTGTGTTATATCCAGCAGTAATGATACTTGCTCTGGCAGATATGAAAATGGCCTGTGAACAGGAGAAGAAATCTCTGGAGGAAGAACTTGAGAAGCTCAAACTGTCACTGCAGGTAGAGATCCCTTATAGTGTCAGTACACATCCACCAGTACCACCACCTCTCACTTATAACGTCAGTACACATTCAGTACACATTCCCACCTTTCCATTGTACTGGCTGTAGTGATGATTCGTGTCTGTGTTATACCAGCCCATAGAGGAGGACATTATGAGTCTGAAAGTGGCGCTGGAGATGAAGAACCAGGAGATCAAAGATCAGCACGATCTTTTGGTCAAACTATATACTCTGTATGTATACTATATCGAACCCACGCTTTTCACGCTACGATTTTTTTAAATGTGGTGAGCTGCGGAGAAAAGACGCGGTCCGGACGTATTTGTGGCTTAATATCTCTTGTCTCCTTGGGAGTAGGAAGTCTGTTCATGGCTCTTTGGAAAGGGCTGCATCTCCCCTGTAATCGCCTTCGAGCGGCACGCGGATCGAACCCACGGTTTTCACGCTATGACTTTTTTAAATGTGCTGCGCGGCGGAGAAAATGCGCGCGTCGGACGTCATTGCGGCTTAATATCTCTTGTCTCCTTGGGAGTAGGAAGTCTGTTCATGCCTCTTTGGAAAGGGTTGCATCTCCCCTGTAATCGCCTTTAAGCGGCACGCGGATCGGACCCACCGTTCTCACGCTACGATTTTTTAAACGTGGTGCGCGTCGGAGAAAATGCGCGTAATATCTCTTGTCTCCTTGGGAGTAGAAAGTCTGTTCATGGCTCTTTGGAAAGGGCTGTATCTCCCCTGTAATCGCCTTCGAGCGGCACGCGCATCGGAACCATCGTTATCACGCTACGATTTTTTAATGCCGCCAGGGATAGGCCGAAAGCGTGGCAGGTGGCGTTCGTTAGGGACAGTCATGGAGGTGATGCACACCGAGTTGCACGCCATTTGGAGTTGGCCCGGCCTAGATGTGAGCGTTCAAAGTCAGCGCGTTTGTTTAAACTTTCTCCTCCAATTCGTTGCAATTGTACAAGCGTTTCTCGTTCATCCGACTGGAGCGTAACGCTTTATAAGTTAATATTTCTGGTTTCCTTGGGAGTAGAAAGTCTGTTCATGGCTCTTTGGAAAGGGCTGCATCTCCCCTGTAATCGCCTTCGAGCGGCACGCGGATCGAACCCACGGTTTTCACGCTATGATTTTTTTAAATGTGGTGCGCGGCGGAGGAAATGCGCGCGTCGGACGTCATTTCGGCTTAATATCTCTTGTCTCCTTGGGAGTAGAAAGTCTTTTCATGGCTCTTTGGAAAGGGCTGCATCTCCCCTGTAATCGCCTTTAAGCGGCACGCGGATCGAACCCACGGTTTTCACGCTACGATTTTTTTAAATGTGTTGCGCGTTGGAGAATAGACGCGCGCCGGACGTATTTGCGGCTTGATATCTCTTGTCTCATTGGGAGTAGAAAGTCTCTTCATGGCTCTTTGTAAAGGGCTGCATCTCCCCTGTAATCGCCTTTGAGCGGCACGCGGATCGAACCCACGGTTTTCACGCTATGATTTTTTTAAATGTGGTGCGCGGCGGAGGAAATGCGCGCGTCGGACGTCATTTCGGCTTAATATCTCTTGTCTCCTTGGGAGTAGAAAGTCTTTTCATGGCTCTTTGGAAAGGGCTGCATCTCCGCTGTAATCGCCTTCGAGCGGCACGCGGATCGAACCCACGGTTTTCACGCTATGATTTTTTTAAATGTGGTGCGCGGCGGAGAAAATGCGCGCGTCGGACGTCATTTCGGCTTAATATCTATTGTCTCCTTGGGAGTAGAAAGTCTTTTCATGGCTCTTTGGAAAGGTTTGCATCTCCCTTGTAATCGCCTTTAAGCGGCACGCGGATTGGACCCACCGTTCTTCCGATACGATTTTTTAAATGTGGTGCGCGGCGTAGAAAAGACGCGCGTAGGACGTATTTGCGGCTTAATATCTTTGGGCTCCTTGGGAGTAGGAAGTCTGTTCATGCCTCTTTGGAAAGGGCTGCATCTCCCCTGTAATCGCCTTCGAGCGGCACGCGGATCGAACCCACGGTTTTCACGCTATGATTTTTTTAAATGTGGTGCGCGGCGGAGGAAATGCGCGCGTCGGACGTCATTTCGGCTTAATATCTCTTGTCTCCTTGGGAGTAGAAAGTCTTTTCATGGCTCTTTGGAAAGGGCTGCATCTCCCCTGTAATCGCCTTTAAGCGGCACGCGGATCGAACCCACGGTTTTCACGCTACGATTTTTTTAAATGTGTTGCGCGGCGGAGAATAGACGCGCGCCGGACGTATTTGCGGCTTGATATCTCTTGTCTCATTGGGAGTAGAAAGTCTGTTCATGGCTCTTTGGAAAGGGCTGCATCTCCCATGTAATCGCCTTCGAGCGGCACGCGGATCGAACCCACGGTTTTCACGCTATGATTTTTTTTAAATGTGTTGCGCGTCGGAGAAAATGCGCGCGTCGGACGTCATTGCGGCTTAATATCTCTTGTCTCCTTGGGAGTAGAAAGTCTTTTCATGGCTCTTTGGAAAGGTTTGCATCTCCCCTGTAATCGCCTTTAAGCGGCACGCGGATCGGACCCACCGTTCTTACGCTACGATTTTTTAAATGTGGTGCGCGGCGTAGAAAAGACGCGCGTAGGACGTATTTGCGGCTTAATATCTTTGGGCTCCTTGGGAGTAGGAAGTCTGTTCATGCCTCTTTGGAAAGGGCTGCATCTCCCCTCTAATCGCCTTCGAGCGGCACGCGGATCGAACCCACGGTTTTCACGCTATGATTTTTTTAAATGTGCTGCGCGGCAGAGAAAATGCGCGCGTCGGACGTCATTGCGGCTTAATATCTCTTGTCTCCTTGGGAGTAGAAAGTCTTTTCATGGTTCTTTGGAAAGGGTTGCATCTCCCCTGTAATCGCCTTTAAGCGGCACGCGGATCGGACCCATCGTTCTCACGCTACGATTTTTTAAACGTGGTGCGCGTCGGAGAAAATGCGCGTAATATCTCTTGTCTCCTTGGGAGTAGAAAGTCTGTTCATGGCTCTTTGGAAAGGGTTGTATCTCCCCTGTAATCGCCTTCGAGCGGCACGCGCATCGGAACCATCGTTATCACGCTACGATTTTTTAATGCCGCCAGGGATAGGCCGAAAGCGTGGCAGGTGGCGTTCGTTAGGGACAGTCATGGAGGTGATGCACACCGAGTTGCACGCCATTTGGAGTTGGCCCGGCCTAGATGTGAGCGTTCAAAGTCAGCGCGTTTGTTTAAAGTTTCTCCTCCAATTCGTTGCAATTGTACAAGCGTTTCTCGTTCATCCGACTGGAGCGTAACGCTTTATATGTTAATATTTCTGGTCTCCTTGGGAGTAGAAAGTCTGTAAATGGCTCTTTTGAAAGGGATGCATCTCCCCTGTAATCGCCTTCGAGCGGCACGCGGATCGAACCCACGTTTTTCACGCTACGATTTTTTTTAAATGTGTTGCGCGGCGGAGAAAAGACGCGCGCCGGACGTATTTGCGGCTTAATATATCTTGTCTCATTGGGTGTAGAAAGTCTGTTCATGGCTCTTTGGAAAGGGCTGCATCTCCCCTGTAATCGCCTTTGAGCGGCACGCGGATCGAACCCACGGTTTTCACGCTATGATTTTTTTAAATGTGGTGCGCGGCGGAGGAAATGCGCGCGTCGGACGTCATTTCGGCTTAATATCTCTTGTCTCCTTGGGAGTAGAAAGTCTTTTCATGGCTCTTTGGAAAGGGCTGCATCTCCGCTGTAATCACCTTCGAGCGGCACGCGGATCGAACCCACGGTTTTCACGCTATGATTTTTTTAAATGTGGTGCGCGGCGGAGAAAATGCGCGCGTCGGACGTCATTTCGGCTTAATATCTATTGTCTCCTTGGGAGTAGAAAGTCTTTTCATGGCTCTTTGGAAAGGTTTGCATCTCCCTTGTAATCGCCTTTAAGCGGCACGCGGATTGGACCCACCGTTCTTCCGATACGATTTTTTAAATGTGGTGCGCGGCGTAGAAAAGACGCGCGTAGGACGTATTTGCGGCTTAATATCTTTGGGCTCCTTGGGAGTAGGAAGTCTGTTCATGCCTCTTTGGAAAGGGCTGCATCTCCCCTGTAATCGCCTTCGAGCGGCACGCGGATCGAACCCACGGTTTTCACGCTATGATTTTTTTAAATGTGGTGCGCGGCGGAGGAAATGCGCGCGTCGGACGTCATTTCGGCTTAATATCTCTTGTCTCCTTGGGAGTAGAAAGTCTTTTCATGGCTCTTTGGAAAGGGCTGCATCTCCCCTGTAATCGCCTTTAAGCGGCACGCGGATCGAACCCACGGTTTTCACGCTACGATTTTTTTAAATGTGTTGCGCGGCGGAGAATAGACGCGCGCCGGACGTATTTGCGGCTTGATATCTCTTGTCTCATTGGGAGTAGAAAGTCTGTTCATGGCTCTTTGGAAAGGGCTGCATCTCCCCTGTAATCGCCTTCGAGCGGCACGCGGATCGAACCCACGGTTTTCACGCTATGATTTTTTTAAATGTGTTGCGCGTCGGAGAAAATGCGCGCGTCGGACGTAATTGCGGCTTAATATCTCTTGTCTCCTTGGGAGTAGAAAGTCTTTTCATGGCTCTTTGGAAAGGTTTGCATCTCCCCTGTAATCGCCTTTAAGCGGCACGCGGATCGGAACCACCGTTCTTACGCTACGATTTTTTAAATGTGGTGCGCGGCGTAGAAAAGACGCGCGTAGGACGTATTTGCGGCTTAATATCTTTGGGCTCCTTGGGAGTAGGAAGTCTGTTCATGCCTCTTTGGAAAGGGCTGCATCTCCCCTCTAATCGCCTTCGAGCGGCACGCGGATCGAACCCACGGTTTTCACGCTATGATTTTTTTAAATGTGCTGCGCGGCAGAGAAAATGCGCGCGTCGGACGTCATTGCGGCTTAATATCTCTTGTCTCCTTGGGAGTAGAAAGTCTTTTCATGGTTCTTTGGAAAGGGTTGCATCTCCCCTGTAATCGCCTTTAAGCGGCACGCGGATCGGACCCATCGTTCTCACGCTACGATTTTTTAAACGTGGTGCGCGTCGGAGAAAATGCGCGTAATATCTCTTGTCTCCTTGGCAGTAGAAAGTCTGTTCATGGCTCTTTGGAAAGGGTTGTATCTCCCCTGTAATCGCCTTCGAGCGGCACGCGCATCGGAACCATCGTTATCACGCTACGATTTTTTAATGCCGCCAGGGATAGGCCGAAAGCGTGGCAGGTGGCGTTCGTTAGGGACAGTCATGGAGGTGATGCACACCGAGTTGCACGCCATTTGGAGTTGGCCCGGCCTAGATGTGAGCGTTCAAAGTCAGCGCGTTTGTTTAAAGTTTCTCCTCCAATTCGTTGCAATTGTACAAGCGTTTCTCGTTCATCCGACTGGAGCGTAACGCTTTATATGTTAATATTTCTGGTCTCCTTGGGAGTAGAAAGTCTGTAAATGGCTCTTTTGAAAGGGATGCATCTCCCCTGTAATCGCCTTCGAGCGGCACGCGGATCGAACCCACGTTTTTCACGCTACGATTTTTTTTAAATGTGTTGCGCGGCGGAGAAAAGACGCGCGCCGGACGTATTTGCGGCTTAATATATCTTGTCTCATTGGGTGTAGAAAGTCTGTTCATGGCTCTTTGGAAAGGGCTGCATCTCCCCTGTAATCGCCTTTGAGCGGCACGCGGATCGAACCCACGGTTTTCACGCTATGATTTTTTTAAATGTGGTGCGCGGCGGAGGAAATGCGCGCGTCGGACGTCATTTCGGCTTAATATCTCTTGTCTCCTTGGGAGTAGAAAGTCTTTTCATGGCTCTTTGGAAAGGGCTGCATCTCCGCTGTAATCACCTTCGAGCGGCACGCGGATCGAACCCACGGTTTTCACGCTATGATTTTTTTAAATGTGGTGCGCGGCGGAGAAAATGCGCGCGTCGGACGTCATTTCGGCTTAATATCTATTGTCTCCTTGGGAGTAGAAAGTCTTTTCATGGCTCTTTGGAAAGGTTTGCATCTCCCTTGTAATCGCCTTTAAGCGGCACGCGGATTGGACCCACCGTTCTTCCGATACGATTTTTTAAATGTGGTGCGCGGCGTAGAAAAGACGCGCGTAGGACGTATTTGCGGCTTAATATCTTTGGGCTCCTTGGGAGTAGGAAGTCTGTTCATGCCTCTTTGGAAAGGGCTGCATCTCCCCTGTAATCGCCTTCGAGCGGCACGCGGATCGAACCCACGGTTTTCACGCTATGATTTTTTTAAATGTGGTGCGCGGCGGAGGAAATGCGCGCGTCGGACGTCATTTCGGCTTAATATCTCTTGTCTCCTTGGGAGTAGAAAGTCTTTTCATGGCTCTTTGGAAAGGGCTGCATCTCCCCTGTAATCGCCTTTAAGCGGCACGCGGATCGAACCCACGGTTTTCACGCTACGATTTTTTTAAATGTGTTGCGCGGCGGAGAATAGACGCGCGCCGGACGTATTTGCGGCTTGATATCTCTTGTCTCATTGGGAGTAGAAAGTCTGTTCATGGCTCTTTGGAAAGGGCTGCATCTCCCCTGTAATCGCCTTCGAGCGGCACGCGGATCGAACCCACGGTTTTCACGCTATGATTTTTTTAAATGTGTTGCGCGTCGGAGAAAATGCGCGCGTCGGACGTAATTGCGGCTTAATATCTCTTGTCTCCTTGGGAGTAGAAAGTCTTTTCATGGCTCTTTGGAAAGGTTTGCATCTCCCCTGTAATCGCCTTTAAGCGGCACGCGGATCGGAACCACCGTTCTTACGCTACGATTTTTTAAATGTGGTGCGCGGCGTAGAAAAGACGCGCGTAGGACGTATTTGCGGCTTAATATCTTTGGGCTCCTTGGGAGTAGGAAGTCTGTTCATGCCTCTTTGGAAAGGGCTGCATCTCCCCTCTAATCGCCTTCGAGCGGCACGCGGATCGAACCCACGGTTTTCACGCTATGATTTTTTTAAATGTGCTGCGCGGCGGAGAAAATGCGCGCGTCGGACGTCATTGCGGCTTAATATCTCTTGTCTCCTTGGGAGTAGGAAGTCTGTTCATGCCTCTTTGGAAAGGGTTGCATCTCCCCTGTAATCGCCTTTAAGCGGCACGCGGATCGGACCCACCGTTCTCACGCTACGATTTTTTAAACGTGGTGCGCGTCGGAGAAAATGCGCGTAATATCTCTTGTCTCCTTGGGAGTAGAAAGTCTGTTCATGGCTCTTTGGAAAGGGCTGTATCTCCCCTGTAATCGCCTTCGAGCGGCACGAGCATCGGAACCATCGTTATCACGCTACGATTTTTTAATGCCGCCAGGGATAGGCCGAAAGCGTGGCAGGTGGCGTTCGTTAGGGACAGTCATGGAGGTGATGCACACCGAGTTGCACGCCATTTGGAGTTGGCCCGGCCTAGATGTGAGCGTTCAAAGTCAGCGCGTTTGTTTAAACTTTCTCCTCCAATTCGTTGCAATTGTACAAGCGTTTCTCGTTCATCCGACTGGAGCGTAACGCTTTATAAGTTAATATTTCTGGTCTCCTTGGGAGTAGAAAGTCTGTTCATGGCTCTTTGGAAAGGGCTGCATCTCCCCTGTAATCGCCTTCGAGCGGCACGCGGATCGAACCCACGGTTTTCACGCTATGATTTTTTTAAATGTGGTGCGCGGCGGAGGAAATGCGCGCGTCGGACTTCATTTCGGCTTAATATCTCTTGTCTCCTTGGGAGTAGAAAGTCTTTTCATGGCTCTTTGGAAAGGGCTGCATCTCCGCTGTAATCGCCTTCGAGCGGCACGCGGATCGAACCCACGGTTTTCACGCTATGATTTTTTTAAATGTGGTGCGCGTCGGAGAAAATGCGCGCGTCGGACGTAATTGCGGCTTAATATCTCTTGTCTCCTTGGGAGTAGAAAGTCTTTTCATGGCTCTTTGGAAAGGGCTGCATCTCCCCTGTAATCGCCTTTAAGCGGCACGCGGATCGAACCCACGGTTTTCACGCTACGATTTTTTTAAATGTGTTGCGCGGCGGAGAATAGACGCGCGCCGGACGTATTTGCGGCTTGATATCTCTTGTCTCATTGGGAGTAGAAAGTCTGTTCATGGCTCTTTGGAAAGGGCTGCATCTCCCCTGTAATCGCCTTGGAGCGGCACGCGGATCGAACCCACGGTTTTCACGCTATGATTTTTTTAAATGTGTTGCGCGTCGGAGAAAATGCGCGCGTCGGACGTCATTGCGGCTTAATATCTCTTGTCTCCTTGGGAGTAGAAAGTCTTTTCATGGCTCTTTGGAAAGGTTTGCATCTCCCCTGTAATCGCCTTTAAGCGGCACGCGGATCGGACCCACCGTTCTTACGCTACGATTTTTTAAATGTGGTGCGCGGCGTAGAAAAGACGCGCGTAGGACGTATTTGCGGCTTAATATCTTTGGGCTCCTTGGGAGTAGGAAGTCTGTTCATGCCTCTTTGGAAAGGGCTCCATCTCCCCTGTAATCGCCTTCGAGCGGCACGCGGATCGGACCCACCGTTCTCACGCTACGATTTTTCAAACGTGGTGCGCGTCGGAGAAAATGCGCGTAATATCTCTTGTCTCCTTGGGAGTAGAAAGTCTGTTCATGGCTCTTTGGAAAGGGCTGTATCTCCCCTGTAATCGCCTTCGAGCGGCACGCGCATCGGAACCATCGTTATCACGCTACGATTTTTTAATGCCGCCAGGGATAGGCCGAAAGCGTGGCAGGTGGCGTTCGTTAGGGACAGTCATGGAGGTGATGCACACCGAGTTGCACGCCATTTGGAGTTGGCCCGGCCTAGATGTGAGCGTTCAAAGTCAGCGCGTTTGTTTAAACTTTCTCCTCCAATTCGTTGCAATTGTACAAGCGTTTCTCGTTCATCCGACTGGAGCGTAACGCTTTATAAGTTAATATTTCTGGTCTCCTTGGGAGTAGAAAGTCTTTTCATGGCTCTTTGGAAAGGGCTGCATCTCCGCTGTAATCGCCTTCGAGCGGCACGCGGATCGAACCCACGGTTTTCACGCTATGATTTTTTTAAATGTGGTGCGCGTCGGAGAAAATGCGCGCATCGGACGTCATTTCGGCTTAATATCTATTGTCTCCTTGGGAGTAGAAAGTCTTTTCATGGCACTTTGGAAAGGTTTGCATCTCCCTTGTAATCGCCTTTAAGCGGCACGCGGATTGGACCCACCGTTCTTCCGATACGATTTTTTAAATGTGGTGCGCGGCGTAGAAAAGACGCGCGTAGGACGTATTTGCGGCTTAATATCTTTGGGCTCCTTGGGAGTAGGAAGTCTGTTCATGCCTCTTTGGAAAGGGCTGCATCTCCCCTGTAATCGCCTTCGAGCGGCACGCGGATCGAACCCACGGTTTTCACGCTATGATTTTTTTAAATGTGGTGCGCGGCGGAGGAAATGCGCGCGTCGGACGTCATTTCGGCTTAATATCTCTTGTCTCCTTGGGAGTAGAAAGTCTTTTCATGGCTCTTTGGAAAGGGCTGCATCTCCCCTGTAATCGCCTTTAAGCGGCACGCGGATCGAACCCACGGTTTTCACGCTACGATTTTTTTAAATGTGTTGCGCGGCGGAGAATAGACGCGCGCCGGACGTATTTGCGGCTTGATATCTCTTGTCTCATTGGGAGTAGAAAGTCTGTTCATGGCTCTTTGTAAAGGGCTGCATCTCCCCTGTAATCGCCTTTGAGCGGCACGCGGATCGAACCCACGGTTTTCACGCTATGATTTTTTTAAATGTGGTGCGCGGCGGAGGAAATGCGCGCGTCGGACGTAATTTCGGCTTAATATCTCTTGTCTCCTTGGGAGTAGAAAGTCTTTTCATGGCTCTTTGGAAAGGGCTGCATCTCCCATGTAATCGCCTTCGAGCGGCACGCGGATCGAACCCACGGTTTTCACGCTATGATTTTTTTTAAATGTGTTGCGCGTCGGAGAAAATGCGCGCGTCGGACGTCATTGCGGCTTAATATCTCTTGTCTCCTTGGGAGTAGGAAGTCTGTTCATGCCTCTTTGGAAAGGGCTGCATCTCCCCTCTAATCGCCTTCGAGCGGCACGCGGATCGAACCCACGGTTTTCACGCTATGATTTTTTTAAATGTGCTGCGCGGCAGAGAAAATGCGCGCGTCGGACGTCATTGCGGCTTAATATCTCTTGTCTCCTTGGGAGTAGAAAGTCTGTTCATGGCTCTTTGGAAAGGGTTGTATCTCCCCTGTAATCGCCTTCGAGCGGCACGCGCATCGGAACCATCGTTATCACGCTACGATTTTTTAATGCCGCCAGGGATAGGCCGAAAGCGTGGCAGGTGGCGTTCGTTAGGGACAGTCATGGAGGTGATGCACACCGAGTTGCACGCCATTTGGAGTTGGCCCGGCCTAGATGTGAGCGTTCAAAGTCAGCGCGTTTGTTTAAAGTTTCTCCTCCAATTCGTTGCAATTGTACAAGCGTTTCTCGTTCATCCGACTGGAGCGTAACGCTTTATATGTTAATATTTCTGGTCTCCTTGGGAGTAGAAAGTCTGTTCATGGCTCTTTTGAAAGGGATGCATCTCCGCTGTAATCGCCTTCGAGCGGCACGCGGATCGAACCCACGGTTTTCACGCTATGATTTTTTTAAATGTGGTGCGCGTCGGAGAAAATGCGCGCATCGGACGTCATTTCGGCTTAATATCTATTGTCTCCTTGGGAGTAGAAAGTCTTTTCATGGCACTTTGGAAAGGTTTGCATCTCCCTTGTAATCGCCTTTAAGCGGCACGCGGATTGGACCCACCGTTCTTCCGATACGATTTTTTAAATGTGGTGCGCGGCGTAGAAAAGACGCGCGTAGGACGTATTTGCGGCTTAATATCTTTGGGCTCCTTGGGAGTAGGAAGTCTGTTCATGCCTCTTTGGAAAGGGCTGCATC
This sequence comes from Electrophorus electricus, assembly GCF_041902795.1. Classification (NCBI taxonomy): domain Eukaryota; kingdom Metazoa; phylum Chordata; class Actinopteri; order Gymnotiformes; family Gymnotidae; genus Electrophorus; species Electrophorus electricus. The sequence goes on along the minus strand of NC_137505.1, from coordinate 2,381,656 downwards.
TCCCCTGTAATCGCCTTCGAGCGGCACGCGGATCGAACCCACGGTTTTCACGCTATGATTTTTTTAAATGTGGTGCGCGGCGGAGGAAATGCGCGCGTCGGACGTCATTTCGGCTTAATATCTCTTGTCTCCTTGGGAGTAGAAAGTCTTTTCATGGCTCTTTGGAAAGGGCTGCATCTCCCCTGTAATCGCCTTTAAGCGGCACGCGGATCGAACCCACGGTTTTCACGCTACGATTTTTTTAAATGTGTTGCGCGGCGGAGAATAGACGCGCTTGACGTATTTGCGGCTTGATATCTCTTGTCTCATTGGGAGTAGAAAGTCTGTTCATGGCTCTTTGTAAAGGGCTGCATCTCCCCTGTAATCGCCTTTGAGCGGCACGCGGATCGAACCCACGGTTTTCACGCTATGATTTTTTTAAATGTGGTGCGCGGCGGAGGAAATGCGCGCGTCGGACGTAATTTCGGCTTAATATCTCTTGTCTCCTTGGGAGTAGAAAGTCTTTTCATGGCTCTTTGGAAAGGGCTGCATCTCCCATGTAATCGCCTTCGAGCGGCACGCGGATCGAACCCACGGTTTTCACGCTATGATTTTTTTTAAATGTGTTGCGCGTCGGAGAAAATGCGCGCGTCGGACGTCATTGCGGCTTAATATCTCTTGTCTCCTTGGGAGTAGAAAGTCTTTTCATGGCTCTTTGGAAAGGTTTGCATCTCCCCTGTAATCGCCTTTAAGCGGCACGCGGATCGGACCCACCGTTCTTACGCTACGATTTTTTAAATGTGGTGCGCGGCGTAGAAAAGACGCGCGTAGGACGTATTTGCGGCTTAATATCTTTGGGCTCCTTGGGAGTAGGAAGTCTGTTCATGCCTCTTTGGAAAGGGCTGCATCTCCCCTCTAATCGCCTTCGAGCGGCACGCGGATCGAACCCACGGTTTTCACGCTATGATTTTTTTAAATGTGCTGCGCGGCAGAGAAAATGCGCGCGTCGGACGTCATTGCGGCTTAATATCTCTTGTCTCCTTGGGAGTAGAAAGTCTGTTCATGGCTCTTTGGAAAGGGTTGTATCTCCCCTGTAATCGCCTTCGAGCGGCACGCGCATCGGAACCATCGTTATCACGCTACGATTTTTTAATGCCGCCAGGGATAGGCCGAAAGCGTGGCAGGTGGCGTTCGTTAGGGACAGTCATGGAGGTGATGCACACCGAGTTGCACGCCATTTGGAGTTGGCCCGGCCTAGATGTGAGCGTTCAAAGTCAGCGCGTTTGTTTAAAGTTTCTCCTCCAATTCGTTGCAATTGTACAAGCGTTTCTCGTTCATCCGACTGGAGCGTAACGCTTTATATGTTAATATTTCTGGTCTCCTTGGGAGTAGAAAGTCTGTTCATGGCTCTTTTGAAAGGGATGCATCTCCCCTGTAATCGCCTTCGAGCGGCACGCGGATCGAACCCACGTTTTTCACGCTACGATTTTTTTTAAATGTGTTGCGCGGCGGAGAAAAGACGCGCGCCGGACGTATTTGCGGCTTAATATATCTTGTCTCATTGGGTGTAGAAAGTCTGTTCATGGCTCTTTGGAAAGGGCTGCATCTCCCCTGTAATCGCCTTTGAGCGGCACGCGGATCGAACCCACGGTTTTCACGCTATGATTTTTTTAAATGTGGTGCGCGGCGGAGGAAATGCGCGCGTCGGACGTCATTTCGGCTTAATATCTCTTGTCTCCTTGGGAGTAGAAAGTCTTTTCATGGCTCTTTGGAAAGGGCTGCATCTCCGCTGTAATCGCCTTCGAGCGGCACGCGGATCGAACCCACGGTTTTCACGCTATGATTTTTTTAAATGTGGTGCGCGGCGGAGAAAATGCGCGCGTCGGACGTCATTTCGGCTTAATATCTATTGTCTCCTTGGGAGTAGAAAGTCTTTTCATGGCTCTTTGGAAAGGTTTGCATCTCCCTTGTAATCGCCTTTAAGCGGCACGCGGATTGGACCCACCGTTCTTCCGATACGATTTTTTAAATGTGGTGCGCGGCGTAGAAAAGACGCGCGTAGGACGTATTTGCGGCTTAATATCTTTGGGCTCCTTGGGAGTAGGAAGTCTGTTCATGCCTCTTTGGAAAGGGCTGCATCTCCCCTGTAATCGCCTTCGAGCGGCACGCGGATCGAACCCACGGTTTTCACGCTATGATTTTTTTAAATGTGGTGCGCGGCGGAGGAAATGCGCGCGTCGGACGTCATTTCGGCTTAATATCTCTTGTCTCCTTGGGAGTAGAAAGTCTTTTCATGGCTCTTTGGAAAGGGCTGCATCTCCCCTGTAATCGCCTTTAAGCGGCACGCGGATCGAACCCACGGTTTTCACGCTACGATTTTTTTAAATGTGTTGCTCGGCGGAGAATAGACGCGCGCCGGACGTATTTGCGGCTTGATATCTCTTGTCTCATTGGGAGTAGAAAGTCTGTTCATGGCTCTTTGGAAAGGGCTGCATCTCCCCTGTAATCGCCTTCGAGCGGCACGCGGATCGAACCCACGGTTTTCACGCTATGATTTTTTTAAATGTGTTGCGCGTCGGAGAAAATGCGCGCGTCGGACGTCATTGCGGCTTAATATCTCTTGTCTCCTTGGGAGTAGAAAGTCTTTTCATGGCTCTTTGGAAAGGTTTGCATCTCCCCTGTAATCGCCTTTAAGCGGCACGCGGATCGGACCCACCGTTCTTACGCTACGATTTTTTAAATGTGGTGCGCGGCGTAGAAAAGACGCGCGTAGGACGTATTTGCGGCTTAATATCTTTGGGCTCCTTGGGAGTAGGAAGTCTGTTCATACCTCTTTGGAAAGGGCTCCATCTCCCCTGTAATCGCCTTCGAGCGGCACGCGGATCGAACCCACGGTTTTCACGCTATGACTTTTTTAAATGTGCTGCGCGGCGGAGAAAATGCGCGCGTCGGACGTCATTGCGGCTTAATATCTCTTGTCTCCTTGGGAGTAGGAAGTCTGTTCATGCCTCTTTGGAAAGGGTTGCATCTCCCCTGTAATCGCCTTTAAGCGGCACGCGGATCGGACCCACCGTTCTCACGCTACGATTTTTTAAACGTGGTGCGCGTCGGAGAAAATGCGCGTAATATCTCTTGTCTCCTTGGGAGTAGAAAGTCTGTTCATGGCTCTTTGGAAAGGGCTGTATCTCCCCTGTAATCGCCTTCGAGCGGCACGCGCATCGGAACCATCGTTATCACGCTACGATTTTTTAATGCCGCCAGGGATAGGCCGAAAGCGTGGCAGGTGGCGTTCGTTAGGGACAGTCATGGAGGTGATGCACACCGAGTTGCACGCCATTTGGAGTTGGCCCGGCCTAGATGTGAGCGTTCAAAGTCAGCGCGTTTGTTTAAACTTTCTCCTCCAATTCGTTGCAATTGTACAAGCGTTTCTCGTTCATCCGACTGGAGCGTAACGCTTTATAAGTTAATATTTCTGGTCTCCTTGGGAGTAGAAAGTCTGTTCATGGCTCTTTGGAAAGGGCTGCATCTCCCCTGTAATCGCCTTCGAGCGGCACGCGGATCGAACCCACGGTTTTCACGCTATGATTTTTTTAAATGTGGTGCGCGGCGGAGGAAATGCGCGCGTCGGACGTCATTTCGGCTTAATATCTCTTGTCTCCTTGGGAGTAGAAAGTCTTTTCATGGCTCTTTGGAAAGGGCTGCATCTCCGCTGTAATCGCCTTCGAGCGGCACGCGGATCGAACCCACGGTTTTCACGCTATGATTTTTTTAAATGTGGTGCGCGTCGGAGAAAATGCGCGCGTCGGACGTCATTTCGGCTTAATATCTATTGTCTCCTTGGGAGTAGAAAGTCTTTTCATGGCTCTTTGGAAAGGTTTGCATCTCCCTTGTAATCGCCTTTAAGCGGCACGCGGATTGGACCCACCGTTCTTCCGATACGATTTTTTAAATGTGGTGCGCGGCGTAGAAAAGACGCGCGTAGGACGTATTTGCGGCTTAATATCTTTGGGCTCCTTGGGAGTAGGAAGTCTGTTCATGCCTCTTTGGAAAGGGCTGCATCTCCCCTGTAATCGCCTTCGAGCGGCACGCGGATCGAACCCACGGTTTTCACGCTATGATTTTTTTAAATGTGGTGCGCGGCGGAGGAAATGCGCGCGTCGGACGTCATTTCGGCTTAATATCTCTTGTCTCCTTGGGAGTAGAAAGTCTTTTCATGGCTCTTTGGAAAGGGCTGCATCTCCCCTGTAATCGCCTTTAAGCGGCACGCGGATCGAACCCACGGTTTTCACGCTACGATTTTTTTAAATGTGTTTCGCGGCGGAGAATAGACGCGCGCCGGACGTATTTGCGGCTTGATATCTCTTGTCTCATTGGGAGTAGAAAGTCTGTTCATGGCTCTTTGGAAAGGGCTGCATCTCCCCTGTAATCGCCTTCGAGCGGCACGCGGATCGAACCCACGGTTTTCACGCTATGATTTTTTTAAATGTGTTGCGCGTCGGAGAAAATGCGCGCGTCGGACGTCATTGCGGCTTAATATCTCTTGTCTCCTTGTGAGTAGAAAGTCTTTTCATGGCTCTTTGGAAAGGTTTGCATCTCCCCTGTAATCGCCTTTAAGCGGCACGCGGATCGGACCCACCGTTCTTACGCTACGATTTTTTAAATGTGGTGCGCGGCGTAGAAAAGACGCGCGTAGGACGTATTTGCGGCTTAATATCTTTGGGCTCCTTGGGAGTAGGAAGTCTGTTCATGCCTCTTTGGAAAGGGCTCCATCTCCCCTGTAATCGCCTTCGAGCGGCACGCGGATCGAACCCACGGTTTTCACGCTATGATTTTTTTAAATGTGCTGCGCGGCGGAGAAAATGCGCGCGTCGGACGTCATTGCGGCTTAATATCTCTTGTCTCCTTGGGAGTAGAAAGTCTTTTCATGGTTCTTTGGAAAGGGTTGCATCTCCCCTGTAATCGCCTTTAAGCGGCACGCGGATCGGACCCATCGTTCTCACGCTACGATTTTTTAAACGTGGTGCGCGTCGGAGAAAATGCGCGTAATATCTCTTGTCTCCTTGGGAGTAGAAAGTCTGTTCATGGCTCTTTGGAAAGGGTTGTATCTCCCCTGTAATCGCCTTCGAGCGGCACGCGCATCGGAACCATCGTTATCACGCTACGATTTTTTAATGCCGCCAGGGATAGGCCGAAAGCGTGGCAGGTGGCGTTCGTTAGGGACAGTCATGGAGGTGATGCACACCGAGTTGCACGCCATTTGGAGTTGGCCCGGCCTAGATGTGAGCGTTCAAAGTCAGCGCGTTTGTTTAAAGTTTCTCCTCCAATTCGTTGCAATTGTACAAGCGTTTCTCGTTCATCCGACTGGAGCGTAACGCTTTATATGTTAATATTTCTGGTCTCCTTGGGAGTAGAAAGTCTGTAAATGGCTCTTTTGAAAGGGATGCATCTCCCCTGTAATCGCCTTCGAGCGGCACGCGGATCGAACCCACGTTTTTCACGCTACGATTTTTTTTAAATGTGTTGCGCGGCGGAGAAAAGACGCGCGCCGGACGTATTTGCGGCTTAATATATCTTGTCTCATTGGGTGTAGAAAGTCTGTTCATGGCTCTTTGGAAAGGGCTGCATCTCCCCTGTAATCGCCTTTGAGCGGCACGCGGATCGAACCCACGGTTTTCACGCTATGATTTTTTTAAATGTGGTGCGCGGCGGAGGAAATGCGCGCGTCGGACGTCATTTCGGCTTAATATCTCTTGTCTCCTTGGGAGTAGAAAGTCTTTTCATGGCTCTTTGGAAAGGGCTGCATCTCCGCTGTAATCACCTTCGAGCGGCACGCGGATCGAACCCACGGTTTTCACGCTATGATTTTTTTAAATGTGGTGCGCGGCGGAGAAAATGCGCGCGTCGGACGTCATTTCGGCTTAATATCTATTGTCTCCTTGGGAGTAGAAAGTCTTTTCATGGCTCTTTGGAAAGGTTTGCATCTCCCTTGTAATCGCCTTTAAGCGGCACGCGGATTGGACCCACCGTTCTTCCGATACGATTTTTTAAATGTGGTGCGCGGCGTAGAAAAGACGCGCGTAGGACGTATTTGCGGCTTAATATCTTTGGGCTCCTTGGGAGTAGGAAGTCTGTTCATGCCTCTTTGGAAAGGGCTGCATCTCCCCTGTAATCGCCTTCGAGCGGCACGCGGATCGAACCCACGGTTTTCACGCTATGATTTTTTTAAATGTGGTGCGCGGCGGAGGAAATGCGCGCGTCGGACGTCATTTCGGCTTAATATCTCTTGTCTCCTTGGGAGTAGAAAGTCTTTTCATGGCTCTTTGGAAAGGGCTGCATCTCCCCTGTAATCGCCTTTAAGCGGCACGCGGATCGAACCCACGGTTTTCACGCTACGATTTTTTTAAATGTGTTGCGCGGCGGAGAATAGACGCGCGCCGGACGTATTTGCGGCTTGATATCTCTTGTCTCATTGGGAGTAGAAAGTCTGTTCATGGCTCTTTGGAAAGGGCTGCATCTCCCCTGTAATCGCCTTCGAGCGGCACGCGGATCGAACCCACGGTTTTCACGCTATGATTTTTTTAAATGTGTTGCGCGTCGGAGAAAATGCGCGCGTCGGACGTAATTGCGGCTTAATATCTCTTGTCTCCTTGGGAGTAGAAAGTCTTTTCATGGCTCTTTGGAAAGGTTTGCATCTCCCCTGTAATCGCCTTTAAGCGGCACGCGGATCGGAACCACCGTTCTTACGCTACGATTTTTTAAATGTGGTGCGCGGCGTAGAAAAGACGCGCGTAGGACGTATTTGCGGCTTAATATCTTTGGGCTCCTTGGGAGTAGGAAGTCTGTTCATGCCTCTTTGGAAAGGGCTGCATCTCCCCTCTAATCGCCTTCGAGCGGCACGCGGATCGAACCCACGGTTTTCACGCTATGATTTTTTTAAATGTGCTGCGCGGCGGAGAAAATGCGCGCGTCGGACGTCATTGCGGCTTAATATCTCTTGTCTCCTTGGGAGTAGGAAGTCTGTTCATGCCTCTTTGGAAAGGGTTGCATCTCCCCTGTAATCGCCTTTAAGCGGCACGCGGATCGGACCCACCGTTCTCACGCTACGATTTTTTAAACGTGGTGCGCGTCGGAGAAAATGCGCGTAATATCTCTTGTCTCCTTGGGAGTAGAAAGTCTGTTCATGGCTCTTTGGAAAGGGCTGCATCTCCGCTGTAATCGCCTTCGAGCGGCACGCGGATCGAACCCACGGTTTTCACGCTATGATTTTTTTAAATGTGTTGCGCGTCGGAGAAAATGCGCGCGTCGGACGTCATTGCGGCTTAATATCTCTTGTCTCCTTGGGAGTAGAAAGTCTTTTCATGGCTCTTTGGAAAGGTTTGCATCTCCCCTGTAATCGCCTTTAAGCGGCACGCGGATCGGACCCACCGTTCTTACGCTACGATTTTTTAAATGTGGTGCGCGGCGTAGAAAAGACGCGCGTAGGACGTATTTGCGGCTTAATATCTTTGGGCTCCTTGGGAGTAGGAAGTCTGTTCATGCCTCTTTGGAAAGGGCTCCATCTCCCCTGTAATCGCCTTCGAGCGGCACGCGGATCGAACCCACGGTTTTCACGCTATGACTTTTTTAAATGTGCTGCGCGGCGGAGAAAATGCGCGCGTCGGACGTCATTGCGGCTTAATATCTCTTGTCTCCTTGGGAGTAGGAAGTCTGTTCATGCCTCTTTGGAAAGGGTTGCATCTCCCCTGTAATCGCCTTTAAGCGGCACGCGGATCGGACCCACCGTTCTCACGCTACGATTTTTTAAACGTGGTGCGCGTCGGAGAAAATGCGCGTAATATCTCTTGTCTCCTTGGGAGTAGAAAGTCTGTTCATGGCTCTTTGGAAAGGGCTGTATCTCCCCTGTAATCGCCTTCGAGCGGCACGCGCATCGGAACCATCGTTATCACGCTACGATTTTTTAATGCCGCCAGGGATAGGCCGAAAGCGTGGCAGGTGGCGTTCGTTAGGGACAGTCATGGAGGTGATGCACACCGAGTTGCACGCCATTTGGAGTTGGCCCGGCCTAGATGTGAGCGTTCAAAGTCAGCGCGTTTGTTTAAACTTTCTCCTCCAATTCGTTGCAATTGTACAAGCGTTTCTCGTTCATCCGACTGGAGCGTAACGCTTTATAAGTTAATATTTCTGGTCTCCTTGGGAGTAGAAAGTCTGTTCATGGCTCTTTGGAAAGGGCTGCATCTCCCCTGTAATCGCCTTCGAGCGGCACGCGGATCGAACCCACGGTTTTCACGCTATGATTTTTTTAAATGTGGTGCGCGGCGGAGGAAATGCGCGCGTCGGACGTCATTTCGGCTTAATATCTCTTGTCTCCTTGGGAGTAGAAAGTCTTTTCATGGCTCTTTGGAAAGGGCTGCATCTCCGCTGTAATCGCCTTCGAGCGGCACGCGGATCGAACCCACGGTTTTCACGCTATGATTTTTTTAAATGTGGTGCGCGTCGGAGAAAATGCGCGCGTCGGACGTCATTTCGGCTTAATATCTATTGTCTCCTTGGGAGTAGAAAGTCTTTTCATGGCTCTTTGGAAAGGTTTGCATCTCCCTTGTAATCGCCTTTAAGCGGCACGCGGATTGGACCCACCGTTCTTCCGATACGATTTTTTAAATGTGGTGCGCGGCGTAGAAAAGACGCGCGTAGGACGTATTTGCGGCTTAATATCTTTGGGCTCCTTGGGAGTAGGAAGTCTGTTCATGCCTCTTTGGAAAGGGCTGCATCTCCCCTGTAATCGCCTTCGAGCGGCACGCGGATCGAACCCACGGTTTTCACGCTATGCTTTTTTTAAATGTGGTGCGCGGCGGAGGAAATGCGCGCGTCGGACGTCATTTCGGCTTAATATCTCTTGTCTCCTTGGGAGTAGAAAGTCTTTTCATGGCTCTTTGGAAAGGGCTGCATCTCCCCTGTAATCGCCTTTAAGCGGCACGCGGATCGAACCCACGGTTTTCACGCTACGATTTTTTTAAATGTGTTTCGCGGCGGAGAATAGACGCGCGCCGGACGTATTTGCGGCTTGATATCTCTTGTCTCATTGGGAGTAGAAAGTCTGTTCATGGCTCTTTGGAAAGGGCTGCATCTCCCCTGTAATCGCCTTCGAGCGGCACGCGGATCGAACCCACGGTTTTCACGCTATGATTTTTTTAAATGTGTTGCGCGTCGGAGAAAATGCGCGCGTCGGACGTCATTGCGGCTTAATATCTCTTGTCTCCTTGTGAGTAGAAAGTCTTTTCATGGCTCTTTGGAAAGGTTTGCATCTCCCCTGTAATCGCCTTTAAGCGGCACGCGGATCGGACCCACCGTTCTTACGCTACGATTTTTTAAATGTGGTGCGCGGCGTAGAAAAGACGCGCGTAGGACGTATTTGCGGCTTAATATCTTTGGGCTCCTTGGGAGTAGGAAGTCTGTTCATGCCTCTTTGGAAAGGGCTCCATCTCCCCTGTAATCGCCTTCGAGCGGCACGCGGATCGAACCCACGGTTTTCACGCTATGATTTTTTTAAATGTGCTGCGCGGCGGAGAAAATGCGCGCGTCGGACGTCATTGCGGCTTAATATCTCTTGTCTCCTTGGGAGTAGAAAGTCTTTTCATGGTTCTTTGGAAAGGGTTGCATCTCCCCTGTAATCGCCTTTAAGCGGCACGCGGATCGGACCCATCGTTCTCACGCTACGATTTTTTAAACGTGGTGCGCGTCGGAGAAAATGCGCGTAATATCTCTTGTCTCCTTGGGAGTAGAAAGTCTGTTCATGGCTCTTTGGAAAGGGTTGTATCTCCCCTGTAATCGCCTTCGAGCGGCACGCGCATCGGAACCATCGTTATCACGCTACGATTTTTTAATGCCGCCAGGGATAGGCCGAAAGCGTGGCAGGTGGCGTTCGTTAGGGACAGTCATGGAGGTGATGCACACCGAGTTGCACGCCATTTGGAGTTGGCCCGGCCTAGATGTGAGCGTTCAAAGTCAGCGCGTTTGTTTAAAGTTTCTCCTCCAATTCGTTGCAATTGTACAAGCGTTTCTCGTTCATCCGACTGGAGCGTAACGCTTTATATGTTAATATTTCTGGTCTCCTTGGGAGTAGAAAGTCTGTAAATGGCTCTTTTGAAAGGGATGCATCTCCCCTGTAATCGCCTTCGAGCGGCACGCGGATCGAACCCACGTTTTTCACGCTACGATTTTTTTTAAATGTGTTGCGCGGCGGAGAAAAGACGCGCGCCGGACGTATTTGCGGCTTAATATATCTTGTCTCATTGGGTGTAGAAAGTCTGTTCATGGCTCTTTGGAAAGGGCTGCATCTCCCCTGTAATCGCCTTTGAGCGGCACGCGGATCGAACCCACGGTTTTCACGCTATGATTTTTTTAAATGTGGTGCGCGGCGGAGGAAATGCGCGCGTCGGACGTCATTTCGGCTTAATATCTCTTGTCTCCTTGGGAGTAGAAAGTCTTTTCATGGCTCTTTGGAAAGGGCTGCATCTCCGCTGTAATCACCTTCGAGCGGCACGCGGATCGAACCCACGGTTTTCACGCTATGATTTTTTTAAATGTGGTGCGCGGCGGAGAAAATGCGCGCGTCGGACGTCATTTCGGCTTAATATCTATTGTCTCCTTGGGAGTAGAAAGTCTTTTCATGGCTCTTTGGAAAGGTTTGCATCTCCCTTGTAATCGCCTTTAAGCGGCACGCGGATTGGACCCACCGTTCTTCCGATACGATTTTTTAAATGTGGTGCGCGGCGTAGAAAAGACGCGCGTAGGACGTATTTGCGGCTTAATATCTTTGGGCTCCTTGGGAGTAGGAAGTCTGTTCATGCCTCTTTGGAAAGGGCTGCATCTCCCCTGTAATCGCCTTCGAGCGGCACGCGGATCGAACCCACGGTTTTCACGCTATGATTTTTTTAAATGTGGTGCGCGGCGGAGGAAATGCGCGCGTCGGACGTCATTTCGGCTTAATATCTCTTGTCTCCTTGGGAGTAGAAAGTCTTTTCATGGCTCTTTGGAAAGGGCTGCATCTCCCCTGTAATCGCCTTTAAGCGGCACGCGGATCGAACCCACGGTTTTCACGCTACGATTTTTTTAAATGTGTTGCGCGGCGGAGAATAGACGCGCGCCGGACGTATTTGCGGCTTGATATCTCTTGTCTCATTGGGAGTAGAAAGTCTGTTCATGGCTCTTTGGAAAGGGCTGCATCTCCCCTGTAATCGCCTTCGAGCGGCACGCGGATCGAACCCACGGTTTTCACGCTATGATTTTTTTAAATGTGTTGCGCGTCGGAGAAAATGCGCGCGTCGGACGTAATTGCGGCTTAATATCTCTTGTCTCCTTGGGAGTAGAAAGTCTTTTCATGGCTCTTTGGAAAGGTTTGCATCTCCCCTGTAATCGCCTTTAAGCGGCACGCGGATCGGAACCACCGTTCTTACGCTACGATTTTTTAAATGTGGTGCGCGGCGTAGAAAAGACGCGCGTAGGACGTATTTGCGGCTTAATATCTTTGGGCTCCTTGGGAGTAGGAAGTCTGTTCATGCCTCTTTGGAAAGGGCTGCATCTCCCCTCTAATCGCCTTCGAGCGGCACGCGGATCGAACCCACGGTTTTCACGCTATGATTTTTTTAAATGTGCTGCGCGGCGGAGAAAATGCGCGCGTCGGACGTCATTGCGGCTTAATATCTCTTGTCTCCTTGGGAGTAGGAAGTCTGTTCATGCCTCTTTGGAAAGGGTTGCATCTCCCCTGTAATCGCCTTTAAGCGGCACGCGGATCGGACCCACCGTTCTCACGCTACGATTTTTTAAACGTGGTGCGCGTCGGAGAAAATGCGCGTAATATCTCTTGTCTCCTTGGGAGTAGAAAGTCTGTTCATGGCTCTTTGGAAAGGGCTGCATCTCCGCTGTAATCGCCTTCGAGCGGCACGCGGATCGAACCCACGGTTTTCACGCTATGATTTTTTTAAATGTGGTGCGCGTCGGAGAAAATGCGCGCGTCGGACGTAATTGCGGCTTAATATCTCTTGTCTCCTTGGGAGTAGAAAGTCTTTTCATGGCTCTTTGGAAAGGGCTGCATCTCCCCTGTAATCGCCTTTAAGCGGCACGCGGATCGAACCCACGGTTTTCACGCTACGATTTTTTTAAATGTGTTGCGCGGCGGAGAATAGACGCGCGCCGGACGTATTTGCGGCTTGATATCTCTTGTCTCATTGGGAGTAGAAAGTCTGTTCATGGCTCTTTGGAAAGGGCTGCATCTCCCCTGTAATCGCCTTGGAGCGGCACGCGGATCGAACCCACGGTTTTCACGCTATGATTTTTTTAAATGTGTTGCGCGTCGGAGAAAATGCGCGCGTCGGACGTCATTGCGGCTTAATATCTCTTGTCTCCTTGGGAGTAGAAAGTCTTTTCATGGCTCTTTGGAAAGGTTTGCATCTCCCCTGTAATCGCCTTTAAGCGGCACGCGGATCGGACCCACCGTTCTTACGCTACGATTTTTTAAATGTGGTGCGCGGCGTAGAAAAGACGCGCGTAGGACGTATTTGCGGCTTAATATCTTTGGGCTCCTTGGGAGTAGGAAGTCTGTTCATGCCTCTTTGGAAAGGGCTCCATCTCCCCTGTAATCGCCTTCGAGCGGCACGCGGATCGGACCCACCGTTCTCACGCTACGATTTTTCAAACGTGGTGCGCGTCGGAGAAAATGCGCGTAATATCTCTTGTCTCCTTGGGAGTAGAAAGTCTGTTCATGGCTCTTTGGAAAGGGCTGTATCTCCCCTGTAATCGCCTTCGAGCGGCACGCGCATCGGAACCATCGTTATCACGCTACGATTTTTTAATGCCGCCAGGGATAGGCCGAAAGCGTGGCAGGTGGCGTTCGTTAGGGACAGTCATGGAGGTGATGCACACCGAGTTGCACGCCATTTGGAGTTGGCCCGGCCTAGATGTGAGCGTTCAAAGTCAGCGCGTTTGTTTAAACTTTCTCCTCCAATTCGTTGCAATTGTACAAGCGTTTCTCGTTCATCCGACTGGAGCGTAACGCTTTATAAGTTAATATTTCTGGTCTCCTTGGGAGTAGAAAGTCTTTTCATGGCTCTTTGGAAAGGGCTGCATCTCCGCTGTAATCGCCTTCGAGCGGCACGCGGATCGAACCCACGGTTTTCACGCTATGATTTTTTTAAATGTGGTGCGCGTCGGAGAAAATGCGCGCATCGGACGTCATTTCGGCTTAATATCTATTGTCTCCTTGGGAGTAGAAAGTCTTTTCATGGCACTTTGGAAAGGTTTGCATCTCCCTTGTAATCGCCTTTAAGCGGCACGCGGATTGGACCCACCGTTCTTCCGATACGATTTTTTAAATGTGGTGCGCGGCGTAGAAAAGACGCGCGTAGGACGTATTTGCGGCTTAATATCTTTGGGCTCCTTGGGAGTAGGAAGTCTGTTCATGCCTCTTTGGAAAGGGCTGCATCTCCCCTGTAATCGCCTTCGAGCGGCACGCGGATCGAACCCACGGTTTTCACGCTATGATTTTTTTAAATGTGGTGCGCGGCGGAGGAAATGCGCGCGTCGGACGTCATTTCGGCTTAATATCTCTTGTCTCCTTGGGAGTAGAAAGTCTTTTCATGGCTCTTTGGAAAGGGCTGCATCTCCCCTGTAATCGCCTTTAAGCGGCACGCGGATCGAACCCACGGTTTTCACGCTACGATTTTTTTAAATGTGTTGCGCGGCGGAGAATAGACGCGCGCCGGACGTATTTGCGGCTTGATATCTCTTGTCTCATTGGGAGTAGAAAGTCTGTTCATGGCTCTTTGTAAAGGGCTGCATCTCCCCTGTAATCGCCTTTGAGCGGCACGCGGATCGAACCCACGGTTTTCACGCTATGATTTTTTTAAATGTGGTGCGCGGCGGAGGAAATGCGCGCGTCGGACGTAATTTCGGCTTAATATCTCTTGTCTCCTTGGGAGTAGAAAGTCTTTTCATGGCTCTTTGGAAAGGGCTGCATCTCCGCTGTAATCGCCTTCGAGCGGCACGCGGATCGAACCCACGGTTTTCACGCTATGATTTTTTTAAATGTGGTGCGCGGCGGAGAAAATGCGCGTGTCGGACGTCATTTCGGCTTAATATCTATTGTCTCCTTGGGAGTAGAAAGTCTTTTCATGGCTCTTTGGAAAGGTTTGCATCTCCCTTGTAATCGCCTTTAAGCGGCACGCGGATTGGACCCACCGTTCTTCCGATACGATTTTTTAAATGTGGTGCGCGGCGTAGAAAAGACGCGCGTAGGACGTATTTGCGGCTTAATATCTTTGGGCTCCTTGGGAGTAGGAAGTCTGTTCATGCCTCTTTGGAAAGGGCTGCATCTCCCCTGTAATCGCCTTCGAGCGGCACGCGGATCGAACCCACGGTTTTCACGCTATGATTTTTTTAAATGTGGTGCGCGGCGGAGGAAATGCGCGCGTCGGACGTCATTTCGGCTTAATATCTCTTGTCTCCTTGGGAGTAGAAAGTCTTTTCATGGCTCTTTGGAAAGGGCTGCATCTCCCCTGTAATCGCCTTTAAGCGGCACGCGGATCGAACCCACGGTTTTCACGCTACGATTTTTTTAAATGTGTTGCGCGGCGGAGAATAGACGCGCGCCGGACGTATTTGCGGCTTGATATCTCTTGTCTCATTGGGAGTAGAAAGTCTGTTCATGGCTCTTTGGAAAGGGCTGCATCTCCCATGTAATCGCCTTCGAGCGGCACGCGGATCGAACCCACGGTTTTCACGCTATGATTTTTTTTAAATGTGTTGCGCGTCGGAGAAAATGCGCGCGTCGGACGTCATTGCGGCTTAATATCTCTTGTCTCCTTGGGAGTAGAAAGTCTGTTCATGGCTCTTTGGAAAGGGCTGCATCTCCCCTGTAATCGCCTTTAAGCGGCACGCGGATCGGACCCACCGTTCTCACGCTACGATTTTTTAAATGTGGTGCGCGGCGCAATAAATGCGCGCGTTGGACGTCATTGCGGCTTAATATCTCTTGTCTCGTTGGGAGTAGGAAGTCTGTTCATGGCTCTTTGGAAAGGGCTGCATCTCCCCTGTAATCGCCTTCGAGCGGCACGCGCATCGGAACCATCGTTATCACGCTACGATTTTTTAATGCCGCCAGGGATAGGCCGAAAGCGTGGCAGGTGGCGTTCGTTAGGGACATTCATGGAGGTGATGCGCACCGAGTTGCACGCCATTTGGAGTTGGCCCGGCCTAGATGTGAGCGTTCAAAGTCAGCGCGTTTGTTTAAACTTTCTCCTCCAATTCGTTGCAATTGTACAAGCGTTTCTCGTTCATCCGACTGGAGCGTAACGCTTTATATGTTAATATTTCTGGTCTCCTTGGGAGTAGAAAGTCTGTTCATGGCTCTTTTGAAAGGGCTGCATCTCCCCTGTAATCGCCTTTAAGCGGCACGCGGATCGGACCCACCGTTCTCACGCTACGATTTTTTAAATGTGGTGCGCGGCGCAATAAATGCGCGCGTCGGACGTCATTGCGGCTTAATATCTCTTGTCTCCTTGGGAGTAGAAAGTCTGTTCATGGCTCTTTGGAAAGGGCTGCATCTCCCCTGTAATCGCCTTTAAGCGGCACGCGGATCGGACCCACCGTTCTCACGCTACGATTTTTTAAATGTGGTGCGCGGCGCAATAAATGCGCGCGTTGGACGTCATTGCGGCTTAATATCTCTTGTCTCGTTGGGAGTAGGAAGTCTGTTCATGGCTCTTTGGAAAGGGCTGCATCTCCCCTGTAATCGCCTTCGAGCGGCACGCGGATGGAACCCACGGTTTTCACGCTATGATTTTTTTAAATGTGGTGCGCGGCGGAGAAAATGCGCGCGTCGGACGTCATTGCGGCTTAATATCTCTTGTCTCCTTGGGAGTAGAAAGTCTGTTCATGGCTCTTTGGAAAGGGCTGCATCTCCCCTGTAATCGCCTTTAAGCGGCACGCGGATCGGACCCACCGTTCTCACGCTACGATTTTTTAAATGTGGTGCGCGGCGCAATAAATGCGCGCGTTGGACGTCATTGCGGCTTAATATCTCTTGTCTCGTTGGGAGTAGGAAGTCTGTTCATGGCTCTTTGGAAAGGGCTGCATCTCCCCTGTAATCGCCTTCGAGCGGCACGCGCATCGGAACCATCGTTATCACGCTACGATTTTTTAATGCCGCCAGGGATAGGCCGAAAGCGTGGCAGGTGGCGTTCGTTAGGGACATTCATGGAGGTGATGCGCACCGAGTTGCACGCCATTTGGAGTTGGCCCGGCCTAGATGTGAGCGTTCAAAGTCAGCGCGTTTGTTTAAACTTTCTCCTCCAATTCGTTGCAATTGTACAAGCGTTTCTCGTTCATCCGACTGGAGCGTAACGCTTTATATGTTAATATTTCTGGTCTCCTTGGGAGTAGAAAGTCTGTTCATGGCTCTTTTGAAAGGGCTGCATCTCCCCTGTAATCGCCTTTAAGCGGCACGCGGATCGGACCCACCGTTCTCACGCTACGATTTTTTAAATGTGGTGCGCGGCGCAATAAATGCGCGCGTCGGACGTCATTGCGGCTTAATATCTCTTGTCTCCTTGGGAGTAGAAAGTCTTTTCATGGCTCTTTGGAAAGGTTTGCATCTCCCCTGTAATCGACTTTAAGCGGCACGCGGATCGGACCCACCGTTCTTACGCTACGATTTTTTAAATGTGGTGCGCGGCGTAGAAAAGACGCGCGTAGGACGTATTTGCGGCTTAATATCTTTGGGCTCCTTGGGAGTAGAAAGTCTGTTCATGGCTCTTTGGAAAGGGCTGCATCTCCCCTGTAATCGCCTTCGCGCGGCACGCGGATCGAACCCACGGTTTTCACGCTATGATTTTTTTAAATGTGGTGCGCGGCGGAGAAAATGCGCGCGTCGGACGTCATTGCGGCTTAATATCTCTTGTCTCCTTGGGAGTAGAAAGTCTTTTCATGGTTCTTTGGAAAGGGTTGCATCTCCCCTGTAATCGCCTTTAAGCGGCATGCGGATCGGACCCACCGTTTTTACGCTACGATTTTTTAAATGTGGTGCGAGGCGTAGAAAAGACGCGCGTAGGACTTATTTGCGGCTTAATATCTTTGGGCTCCTTGGGAGTAGAAAGTCTGTTCATGGCTCTTTGGAAAGGGCTGCATCTCCCCTGTAATCGCCTTCGCGCGGCACGCGGATCGGAACCATCGTTATCACGCTACGATTTTTTAATGCCGACAGGGACGGGCCGAAAGCTTGGCAGGTGGCGTTCGTTAGGAAAAGTCATGGACGTGTTCCGGACCGAGTTGCAGGCCATTTGGACCTGGCCCGGCCTAGATGTGAGCCTTCAAAGTCAGCGCGTTTGTTTAAACTTTCTCCTCCAATTCGTTGCAATTGTACAAGCGTTTCTCGCTCATCCGACTGGAGCGTAACGATTTATCTGTTAATATCTCTGGTCTCCTTGGGAGTAGAAAGTCTGTTCATGGCTCTTTGGAAAGGGATGCATCTCCCCTGTAATCGCCTTTAAGCGGCACGCGGATCGGACCCACCGTTCTCACGCTACGATTTTTTAAACGTGGTGCGCGTCGGAGAAAATGCGCGTAATATCTCTTGTCTCCTTGGGAGTAGAAAGTCTGTTCATGGCTCTTTGGAAAGGGCTGTATCTCCCCTGTAATCGCCTTCGAGCGGCACGCGCATCGGAACCATCGTTATCACGCTACGATTTTTTAATGCCGCCAGGGATAGGCCGAAAGCGTGGCAGGTGGCGTTCGTTAGGGACAGTCATGGAGGTGATGCGCACCGAGTTGCACGCCATTTGGAGTTGGCCCGGCCTAGATGTGAGCGTTCAAAGTCAGCGCGTTTGTTTAAACTTTCTCCTCCAATTCGTTGCAATTGTACAAGCGTTTCTCGTTCATCCGACTGGAGCGTAACGCTTTATATGTTAATATTTCTGGTCTCTTTGGGACTAGAAAGTCTGTTCATGGCTCTTTTGAAAGGGATGATATCCCCTGTAATCGCCTTCGAGCGGCACGCGGATCGAACCCACGTTTTTCACGCTACGATTTTTTTTAAATGTGTTGCGCGGCGGAGAAAAGACGCGCGCCGGACGTCATTGCGGCTTAATATCTCTTGTCTCGTTGGGAGTAGGAAGTCTGTTCATGGCTCTTTGGAAAGGGCTGCATCTCCCCTGTAATCGCCTTCGAGCGGCACGCGCATCGGAACCATCGTTATCACGCTACGATTTTTTAATGCCGCCAGGGACGGGCCGAAAGCGTGGCAGGTGGCGTTCGTTAGGGACATTCATGGAGGTGATGCGCACCGAGTTGCACGCCATTTGGAGTTGGCCCGGCCTAGATGTGAGCGTTCAAAGTCAGCGCGTTTGTTTAAACTTTCTCCTCCAATTCGTTGCAATTGTACAAGCGTTTCTCGTTCATCCGACTGGAGCGTAACGCTTTATATGTTAATATTTCTGGTCTCCTTGGGAGTAGAAAGTCTGTTCATGGCTCTTTTGAAAGGGCTGCATCTCCCCTGTAATCGCCTTTAAGCGGCACGCGGATCGGACCCACCGTTCTCACGCTACGATTTTTTAAATGTGGTGCGCGGCGCAATAAATGCGCGCGTCGGACGTCATTGCGGCTTAATATCTCTTGTCTCCTTGGGAGTAGAAAGTCTTTTCATGGCTCTTTGGAAAGGTTTGCATCTCCCCTGTAATCGACTTTAAGCGGCACGCGGATCGGACCCACCGTTCTTACGCTACGATTTTTTAAATGTGGTGCGCGGCGTAGAAAAGACGCGCGTAGGACGTATTTGCGGCTTAATATCTTTGGGCTCCTTGGGAGTAGAAAGTCTGTTCATGGGTCTTTGGAAAGGGCTGCATCTCCCCTGTAATCGCCTTCGCGCGGCACGCGGATCGAACCCACGGTTTTCACGCTATGATTTTTTTAAATGTGGTGCGCGGCGGAGAAAATGCGCGCGTCGGACGTCATTGCGGCTTAATATCTCTTGTCTCCTTGGGAGTAGAAAGTCTTTTCATGGTTCTTTGGAAAGGGTTGCATCTCCCCTGTAATCGCCTTTAAGCGGCATGCGGATCGGACCCACCGTTTTTACGCTACGATTTTTTAAATGTGGTGCGAGGCGTAGAAAAGACGCGCGTAGGACTTATTTGCGGCTTAATATCTTTGGGCTCCTTGGGAGTAGAAAGTCTGTTCATGGCTCTTTGGAAAGGGCTGCATCTCCCCTGTAATCGCCTTCGCGCGGCACGCGGATCGGAACCATCGTTATCACGCTACGATTTTTTAATGCCGACAGGGACGGGCCGAAAGCTTGGCAGGTGGCGTTCGTTAGGAAAAGTCATGGACGTGTTCCGGACCGAGTTGCAGGCCATTTGGACCTGGCCCGGCCTAGATGTGAGCCTTCAAAGTCAGCGCGTTTGTTTAAACTTTCTCCTCCAATTCGTTGCAATTGTACAAGCGTTTCTCGCTCATCCGACTGGAGCGTAACGATTTATCTGTTAATATCTCTGGTCTCCTTGGGAGTAGAAAGTCTGTTCATGGCTCTTTGGAAAGGGATGCATCTCCCCTGTAATCGCCTTTAAGCGGCACGCGGATCGGACCCACCGTTCTCACGCTACGATTTTTTAAACGTGGTGCGCGTCGGAGAAAATGCGCGTAATATCTCTTGTCTCCTTGGGAGTAGAAAGTCTGTTCATGGCTCTTTGGAAAGGGCTGTATCTCCCCTGTAATCGCCTTCGAGCGGCACGCGCATCGGAACCATCGTTATCACGCTACGATTTTTTAATGCCGCCAGGGATAGGCCGAAAGCGTGGCAGGTGGCGTTCGTTAGGGACAGTCATGGAGGTGATGCGCACCGAGTTGCACGCCATTTGGAGTTGGCCCGGCCTAGATGTGAGCGTTCAAAGTCAGCGCGTTTGTTTAAACTTTCTCCTCCAATTCGTTGCAATTGTACAAGCGTTTCTCGTTCATCCGACTGGAGCGTAACGCTTTATATGTTAATATTTCTGGTCTCTTTGGGAGTAGAAAGTCTGTTCATGGCTCTTTTGAAAGGGCTGCATCTCCCCTGTAATCGCCTTCGAGCGGCACGCGGATCGAACCCACGTTTTTCACGCTACGATTTTTTTTAAATGTGTTGCGCGGCAGAGAAAAGACGCGCGCCGGACGTATTTGCGGCTTAATATCTCTTGTCTCATTGGGTGTAGAAAGTCTGTTCATGGCTCTTTGGAAAGGGCTGTATCTCCCCTGTAATCGCCTTCGAGCGGCACGCGGATCGAACCCACGGTTTTCACGCTATGATTTTTTTAAATGTGGTGCGCGGCGGAGAAAATGCGCGCGTCGGACGTCATTTCGGCTTAATATCTATTGTCTCCTTGGGAGTAGAAAGTCTTTTCATGGCTCTTTAGAAAGGTTTGCATCTCCCTTGTAATCGCCTTTAAGCGGCACGCGGATTGGACCCACCATTCTTCCGATACGATTTTTTAAATGTGGTGCGCGGCGTAGAAAAGACGTGCGTAGGACGTATTTGCGGCTTAATATCTTTGGGCTCCTTGGGAGTAGGAAGTCTGTTCATGCCTCTTTGGAAAGGGCTGCATCTCCCCTGTAATCGCCTTCGCGCGGCACGCGGATCGGAACCATCGTTATCACGCTACGATTTTTTAATGCCGACAGGGACGGGCCGAAAGCTTGGCAGGTGGCGTTCGTTAGGAAAAGTCATGGACGTGATGCGGACCGAGTTGCAGGCCATTTGGACCTGGCCCAGCCTAGATGTGAGTATTCAAAGTCAGCACGTTTGTTTCAAAGTTCTCCACCAATTCGTTGTAATTGCGTGTGTGCGCGTGAACACCAGGTTTGTGGAGGAGTTCGTCCTTGGACTGTACAAGGGGAGACAGTGTGTGGCCTGGCTGCGTGAGGTTGCAGTTTGCTGGGCATGAGAGATTGGCATGTGGTGCCCTGGAGGTGTGGTTGTTCCAGGACGGGCAAGGTGGGGTAGTGTGGCTGGGTGACGGTGCGCTTCACTGGGGATGTGGTTGTGAGTTGCAGGCCCATTCCTTTGAATGACAGAAAGGATCTGATTTGTTTCCAGGTTTAAACGTACTTTGCTGGGTATGACTGTTACCTCTTGGGCCAGGAAGTCTGTTTCTAGTTTTATTTAAACGGTCAAACTGCGTGAAGTGTGCCCAGGCCCAGAGCTACTTTGCTGGGCATGGCTGTGTGACCTCTTGGGCCTGGAAGTCTGGTTGTAGTATGATTTTAAAGGGTCAAATGCTCTCCATTGTGTGTCCAGGTTTAAGGCTACTTTGCTGGGCATGTGATTTGGACCCATCGGGTAGGGAAGCCTTTCCGTCACGTGCTCGTTTTCCACGCCTTCAGCGCAGGTAGCCTGCGAATTTAAAACCGACGTGCATTTTATTCTTTTCCCCTTTTATCCTTTCATATCTCTCCGCTACCTTGGAGAAGAGAGACGCACGCGGGTAAATAAAATGTAAATATCTCTAAATATCTGTATAATATGTAAATAAAAGGAAGATGTGGTTGTGTAGTGTAGTCGTTTGATTATAAATAATCTCATAATAATTTTATCCACAAATTCTTATACATTTATACATGTTTATCTCTCTCTTTGTGTGTGTGTGTGTGTGTGTGTGTGTGGTTCTGTGTCACTAGTGGGGCCTGTGGCCCGATTGGAGTGTTTGCGGTGTGAGAAGGAGGAGTTGGAGAACAGTTTGTTGGAGCAGCTGAAGGAGTTGAGGTTGCAGAAGCAGAAGGAGCTGCAGGTTCTTCAGGAGATGCTGAAACACAAGCAGCAGGAGGAGACAGAGCTCCTGCAGAAACAGCAGGAGGAGGAGGAGCATAACAGGTCCATCAAGAGTAAGTACTATGGAAATGCAATAATACTAACATAACTAATAATGAATGTTAGCCTTTAGGCTCCAATAAAAGTGATACTAATATATGTATAGTACTATATATATTATATTTTATATATTCAGTAGTAATTATGTAGTATATACAATCTATTTTATATCCAGCAGTAATGATACTTGCTCTGGCAGATATGAAAATGGCCTGTGAACAGGAGAAGAAATCTCTGGAGGAAGAACTTGAGAAGCTCAGACTGTCACTGCAGGTAGAGATCCCTTATAGTGTCAGTACACATCCACCAGTACCTCCACCTTTCACTTATAACGTCAGTACACATTCAGTACACATTCCCACCTTTCCATTGTACTGGCTGTAGTGATGATTCGTGTGTGTGTTATACCAGCCCATAGAGGAGGACATTATGAGTCTGAAAGTGGCGCTGGAGATGAAGAACCAGGAGATCAAAGATCAGCACGATCTTTTGGTCAAACTATATACTCTGTATGTATACTATATACTCTGTATGTAGTACCTGGTTTAACACTATATCCTCTGTATCTATACTATATACTGTTTATGTAGTACCTGGTTTAACACTATACCCTCAGCTTACTCTAGTCTGCAGATGTGAAGAAATTAAACAGAATGTGTATCTGTGTATATGTGCGCACCTGTATGTGTCTGGTTGTAGTATTATTTAAAGGGTCAAACTGCGTGAAGTGTGCCCAGGCCCAGAGCTACTTTGATGGGCATGATTCTGTGACCTCTTGGGCCTTGAAATGTGGTGCTTTGAATGATTTAAAGAGTGAAACGGTCTGAAGTGTGCCCACGTTTAAAGCAACCTTGCTGGGCATGACTGTGTGACCTCTTGGGCCAGGAAGTCTGTTTCTAGTTTTATTTAAACGGTCAAACTGCGTGAAGTGTGCCCAGGCCCAGAGCTACTTTGCTGGGCATGACTGTGTGACCTCTTGGGCCTGGAAGTCTGGTTGTAGTATGATTTTAAAGGGTCAAATGGTCTCCATTGTGTGTCCAGGTTTAAGGCTACTTTGCTGGGCATGTGATTTGGACCCATCGGGTACGGAAGCCTTTCCGTCACGTGCTCGTTTTCCACGCCTTCAGCGCAGGTAGCCTGCGAATTTAAAACCGACGTGCATTTTATTCTTTTCCCCTTTTATCCCTTCATATCTCTCCGCTACCTTGGAGAAGAGAGACGCACGCGGGTAAATAAAATGTAAATATCTCTAAATATCTGTATAATATGTAAATAAAAGGAAGATGTGGTTGTGTAGTGTAGTCGTTTGATTATAAATAATCTCATAATAATTTTATCCACAAATTCTTATACATTTATACATGTTTATCTCTTTGTGTGTGTGTGTGTGTGTGTGTCTGTGTGTGTGTGTGTGTGGTTCTGTGTCACTAGTGGGGCCTGTGGCCCGATTGGAGTGTTTGCGGTGTGAGAAGGAGGAGTTGGAGAACAGTTTGTTTGAGCAGCTGAAGGAGTTGAGGTTGCAGAAGCAGAAGGAGCTGCAGGTTCTTCAGGAGATGCTGAAACACAAGCAGCAGGAGGAGACAGAGCTCCTGCAGAAACAGCAGGAGGAGGAGGAGCATAACAGGTCCATCAAGAGTAAGTACTATGGAAATGCAATAATACTAACATAACTAATAATGAATGTTAGCCTTTAGGCTCCAATAAAAGTGACACTAATATATGTATAGTACTATATATATTATATTTTATATATTCAGCAGTAATTATGTAGTATATACAATCTGTGTTATATCCAGCAGTAATGATACTTGCTCTGGCAGATATGAAAATGGCCTGTGAACAGGAGAAGAAATCTCTGGAGGAAGAACTTGAGAAGCTCAAACTGTCACTGCAGGTAGAGATCCCTTATAGTGTCAGTACACATCCACCAGTACCACCACCTCTCACTTATAACGTCAGTACACATTCAGTACACATTCCCACCTTTCCATTGTACTGGCTGTAGTGATGATTCGTGTCTGTGTTATACCAGCCCATAGAGGAGGACATTATGAGTCTGAAAGTGGCGCTGGAGATGAAGAACCAGGAGATCAAAGATCAGCACGATCTTTTGGTCAAACTATATACTCTGTATGTATACTATATCGAACCCACGCTTTTCACGCTACGATTTTTTTAAATGTGGTGAGCTGCGGAGAAAAGACGCGGTCCGGACGTATTTGTGGCTTAATATCTCTTGTCTCCTTGGGAGTAGGAAGTCTGTTCATGGCTCTTTGGAAAGGGCTGCATCTCCCCTGTAATCGCCTTCGAGCGGCACGCGGATCGAACCCACGGTTTTCACGCTATGACTTTTTTAAATGTGCTGCGCGGCGGAGAAAATGCGCGCGTCGGACGTCATTGCGGCTTAATATCTCTTGTCTCCTTGGGAGTAGGAAGTCTGTTCATGCCTCTTTGGAAAGGGTTGCATCTCCCCTGTAATCGCCTTTAAGCGGCACGCGGATCGGACCCACCGTTCTCACGCTACGATTTTTTAAACGTGGTGCGCGTCGGAGAAAATGCGCGTAATATCTCTTGTCTCCTTGGGAGTAGAAAGTCTGTTCATGGCTCTTTGGAAAGGGCTGTATCTCCCCTGTAATCGCCTTCGAGCGGCACGCGCATCGGAACCATCGTTATCACGCTACGATTTTTTAATGCCGCCAGGGATAGGCCGAAAGCGTGGCAGGTGGCGTTCGTTAGGGACAGTCATGGAGGTGATGCACACCGAGTTGCACGCCATTTGGAGTTGGCCCGGCCTAGATGTGAGCGTTCAAAGTCAGCGCGTTTGTTTAAACTTTCTCCTCCAATTCGTTGCAATTGTACAAGCGTTTCTCGTTCATCCGACTGGAGCGTAACGCTTTATAAGTTAATATTTCTGGTTTCCTTGGGAGTAGAAAGTCTGTTCATGGCTCTTTGGAAAGGGCTGCATCTCCCCTGTAATCGCCTTCGAGCGGCACGCGGATCGAACCCACGGTTTTCACGCTATGATTTTTTTAAATGTGGTGCGCGGCGGAGGAAATGCGCGCGTCGGACGTCATTTCGGCTTAATATCTCTTGTCTCCTTGGGAGTAGAAAGTCTTTTCATGGCTCTTTGGAAAGGGCTGCATCTCCCCTGTAATCGCCTTTAAGCGGCACGCGGATCGAACCCACGGTTTTCACGCTACGATTTTTTTAAATGTGTTGCGCGTTGGAGAATAGACGCGCGCCGGACGTATTTGCGGCTTGATATCTCTTGTCTCATTGGGAGTAGAAAGTCTCTTCATGGCTCTTTGTAAAGGGCTGCATCTCCCCTGTAATCGCCTTTGAGCGGCACGCGGATCGAACCCACGGTTTTCACGCTATGATTTTTTTAAATGTGGTGCGCGGCGGAGGAAATGCGCGCGTCGGACGTCATTTCGGCTTAATATCTCTTGTCTCCTTGGGAGTAGAAAGTCTTTTCATGGCTCTTTGGAAAGGGCTGCATCTCCGCTGTAATCGCCTTCGAGCGGCACGCGGATCGAACCCACGGTTTTCACGCTATGATTTTTTTAAATGTGGTGCGCGGCGGAGAAAATGCGCGCGTCGGACGTCATTTCGGCTTAATATCTATTGTCTCCTTGGGAGTAGAAAGTCTTTTCATGGCTCTTTGGAAAGGTTTGCATCTCCCTTGTAATCGCCTTTAAGCGGCACGCGGATTGGACCCACCGTTCTTCCGATACGATTTTTTAAATGTGGTGCGCGGCGTAGAAAAGACGCGCGTAGGACGTATTTGCGGCTTAATATCTTTGGGCTCCTTGGGAGTAGGAAGTCTGTTCATGCCTCTTTGGAAAGGGCTGCATCTCCCCTGTAATCGCCTTCGAGCGGCACGCGGATCGAACCCACGGTTTTCACGCTATGATTTTTTTAAATGTGGTGCGCGGCGGAGGAAATGCGCGCGTCGGACGTCATTTCGGCTTAATATCTCTTGTCTCCTTGGGAGTAGAAAGTCTTTTCATGGCTCTTTGGAAAGGGCTGCATCTCCCCTGTAATCGCCTTTAAGCGGCACGCGGATCGAACCCACGGTTTTCACGCTACGATTTTTTTAAATGTGTTGCGCGGCGGAGAATAGACGCGCGCCGGACGTATTTGCGGCTTGATATCTCTTGTCTCATTGGGAGTAGAAAGTCTGTTCATGGCTCTTTGGAAAGGGCTGCATCTCCCATGTAATCGCCTTCGAGCGGCACGCGGATCGAACCCACGGTTTTCACGCTATGATTTTTTTTAAATGTGTTGCGCGTCGGAGAAAATGCGCGCGTCGGACGTCATTGCGGCTTAATATCTCTTGTCTCCTTGGGAGTAGAAAGTCTTTTCATGGCTCTTTGGAAAGGTTTGCATCTCCCCTGTAATCGCCTTTAAGCGGCACGCGGATCGGACCCACCGTTCTTACGCTACGATTTTTTAAATGTGGTGCGCGGCGTAGAAAAGACGCGCGTAGGACGTATTTGCGGCTTAATATCTTTGGGCTCCTTGGGAGTAGGAAGTCTGTTCATGCCTCTTTGGAAAGGGCTGCATCTCCCCTCTAATCGCCTTCGAGCGGCACGCGGATCGAACCCACGGTTTTCACGCTATGATTTTTTTAAATGTGCTGCGCGGCAGAGAAAATGCGCGCGTCGGACGTCATTGCGGCTTAATATCTCTTGTCTCCTTGGGAGTAGAAAGTCTTTTCATGGTTCTTTGGAAAGGGTTGCATCTCCCCTGTAATCGCCTTTAAGCGGCACGCGGATCGGACCCATCGTTCTCACGCTACGATTTTTTAAACGTGGTGCGCGTCGGAGAAAATGCGCGTAATATCTCTTGTCTCCTTGGGAGTAGAAAGTCTGTTCATGGCTCTTTGGAAAGGGTTGTATCTCCCCTGTAATCGCCTTCGAGCGGCACGCGCATCGGAACCATCGTTATCACGCTACGATTTTTTAATGCCGCCAGGGATAGGCCGAAAGCGTGGCAGGTGGCGTTCGTTAGGGACAGTCATGGAGGTGATGCACACCGAGTTGCACGCCATTTGGAGTTGGCCCGGCCTAGATGTGAGCGTTCAAAGTCAGCGCGTTTGTTTAAAGTTTCTCCTCCAATTCGTTGCAATTGTACAAGCGTTTCTCGTTCATCCGACTGGAGCGTAACGCTTTATATGTTAATATTTCTGGTCTCCTTGGGAGTAGAAAGTCTGTAAATGGCTCTTTTGAAAGGGATGCATCTCCCCTGTAATCGCCTTCGAGCGGCACGCGGATCGAACCCACGTTTTTCACGCTACGATTTTTTTTAAATGTGTTGCGCGGCGGAGAAAAGACGCGCGCCGGACGTATTTGCGGCTTAATATATCTTGTCTCATTGGGTGTAGAAAGTCTGTTCATGGCTCTTTGGAAAGGGCTGCATCTCCCCTGTAATCGCCTTTGAGCGGCACGCGGATCGAACCCACGGTTTTCACGCTATGATTTTTTTAAATGTGGTGCGCGGCGGAGGAAATGCGCGCGTCGGACGTCATTTCGGCTTAATATCTCTTGTCTCCTTGGGAGTAGAAAGTCTTTTCATGGCTCTTTGGAAAGGGCTGCATCTCCGCTGTAATCACCTTCGAGCGGCACGCGGATCGAACCCACGGTTTTCACGCTATGATTTTTTTAAATGTGGTGCGCGGCGGAGAAAATGCGCGCGTCGGACGTCATTTCGGCTTAATATCTATTGTCTCCTTGGGAGTAGAAAGTCTTTTCATGGCTCTTTGGAAAGGTTTGCATCTCCCTTGTAATCGCCTTTAAGCGGCACGCGGATTGGACCCACCGTTCTTCCGATACGATTTTTTAAATGTGGTGCGCGGCGTAGAAAAGACGCGCGTAGGACGTATTTGCGGCTTAATATCTTTGGGCTCCTTGGGAGTAGGAAGTCTGTTCATGCCTCTTTGGAAAGGGCTGCATCTCCCCTGTAATCGCCTTCGAGCGGCACGCGGATCGAACCCACGGTTTTCACGCTATGATTTTTTTAAATGTGGTGCGCGGCGGAGGAAATGCGCGCGTCGGACGTCATTTCGGCTTAATATCTCTTGTCTCCTTGGGAGTAGAAAGTCTTTTCATGGCTCTTTGGAAAGGGCTGCATCTCCCCTGTAATCGCCTTTAAGCGGCACGCGGATCGAACCCACGGTTTTCACGCTACGATTTTTTTAAATGTGTTGCGCGGCGGAGAATAGACGCGCGCCGGACGTATTTGCGGCTTGATATCTCTTGTCTCATTGGGAGTAGAAAGTCTGTTCATGGCTCTTTGGAAAGGGCTGCATCTCCCCTGTAATCGCCTTCGAGCGGCACGCGGATCGAACCCACGGTTTTCACGCTATGATTTTTTTAAATGTGTTGCGCGTCGGAGAAAATGCGCGCGTCGGACGTAATTGCGGCTTAATATCTCTTGTCTCCTTGGGAGTAGAAAGTCTTTTCATGGCTCTTTGGAAAGGTTTGCATCTCCCCTGTAATCGCCTTTAAGCGGCACGCGGATCGGAACCACCGTTCTTACGCTACGATTTTTTAAATGTGGTGCGCGGCGTAGAAAAGACGCGCGTAGGACGTATTTGCGGCTTAATATCTTTGGGCTCCTTGGGAGTAGGAAGTCTGTTCATGCCTCTTTGGAAAGGGCTGCATCTCCCCTCTAATCGCCTTCGAGCGGCACGCGGATCGAACCCACGGTTTTCACGCTATGATTTTTTTAAATGTGCTGCGCGGCAGAGAAAATGCGCGCGTCGGACGTCATTGCGGCTTAATATCTCTTGTCTCCTTGGGAGTAGAAAGTCTTTTCATGGTTCTTTGGAAAGGGTTGCATCTCCCCTGTAATCGCCTTTAAGCGGCACGCGGATCGGACCCATCGTTCTCACGCTACGATTTTTTAAACGTGGTGCGCGTCGGAGAAAATGCGCGTAATATCTCTTGTCTCCTTGGCAGTAGAAAGTCTGTTCATGGCTCTTTGGAAAGGGTTGTATCTCCCCTGTAATCGCCTTCGAGCGGCACGCGCATCGGAACCATCGTTATCACGCTACGATTTTTTAATGCCGCCAGGGATAGGCCGAAAGCGTGGCAGGTGGCGTTCGTTAGGGACAGTCATGGAGGTGATGCACACCGAGTTGCACGCCATTTGGAGTTGGCCCGGCCTAGATGTGAGCGTTCAAAGTCAGCGCGTTTGTTTAAAGTTTCTCCTCCAATTCGTTGCAATTGTACAAGCGTTTCTCGTTCATCCGACTGGAGCGTAACGCTTTATATGTTAATATTTCTGGTCTCCTTGGGAGTAGAAAGTCTGTAAATGGCTCTTTTGAAAGGGATGCATCTCCCCTGTAATCGCCTTCGAGCGGCACGCGGATCGAACCCACGTTTTTCACGCTACGATTTTTTTTAAATGTGTTGCGCGGCGGAGAAAAGACGCGCGCCGGACGTATTTGCGGCTTAATATATCTTGTCTCATTGGGTGTAGAAAGTCTGTTCATGGCTCTTTGGAAAGGGCTGCATCTCCCCTGTAATCGCCTTTGAGCGGCACGCGGATCGAACCCACGGTTTTCACGCTATGATTTTTTTAAATGTGGTGCGCGGCGGAGGAAATGCGCGCGTCGGACGTCATTTCGGCTTAATATCTCTTGTCTCCTTGGGAGTAGAAAGTCTTTTCATGGCTCTTTGGAAAGGGCTGCATCTCCGCTGTAATCACCTTCGAGCGGCACGCGGATCGAACCCACGGTTTTCACGCTATGATTTTTTTAAATGTGGTGCGCGGCGGAGAAAATGCGCGCGTCGGACGTCATTTCGGCTTAATATCTATTGTCTCCTTGGGAGTAGAAAGTCTTTTCATGGCTCTTTGGAAAGGTTTGCATCTCCCTTGTAATCGCCTTTAAGCGGCACGCGGATTGGACCCACCGTTCTTCCGATACGATTTTTTAAATGTGGTGCGCGGCGTAGAAAAGACGCGCGTAGGACGTATTTGCGGCTTAATATCTTTGGGCTCCTTGGGAGTAGGAAGTCTGTTCATGCCTCTTTGGAAAGGGCTGCATCTCCCCTGTAATCGCCTTCGAGCGGCACGCGGATCGAACCCACGGTTTTCACGCTATGATTTTTTTAAATGTGGTGCGCGGCGGAGGAAATGCGCGCGTCGGACGTCATTTCGGCTTAATATCTCTTGTCTCCTTGGGAGTAGAAAGTCTTTTCATGGCTCTTTGGAAAGGGCTGCATCTCCCCTGTAATCGCCTTTAAGCGGCACGCGGATCGAACCCACGGTTTTCACGCTACGATTTTTTTAAATGTGTTGCGCGGCGGAGAATAGACGCGCGCCGGACGTATTTGCGGCTTGATATCTCTTGTCTCATTGGGAGTAGAAAGTCTGTTCATGGCTCTTTGGAAAGGGCTGCATCTCCCCTGTAATCGCCTTCGAGCGGCACGCGGATCGAACCCACGGTTTTCACGCTATGATTTTTTTAAATGTGTTGCGCGTCGGAGAAAATGCGCGCGTCGGACGTAATTGCGGCTTAATATCTCTTGTCTCCTTGGGAGTAGAAAGTCTTTTCATGGCTCTTTGGAAAGGTTTGCATCTCCCCTGTAATCGCCTTTAAGCGGCACGCGGATCGGAACCACCGTTCTTACGCTACGATTTTTTAAATGTGGTGCGCGGCGTAGAAAAGACGCGCGTAGGACGTATTTGCGGCTTAATATCTTTGGGCTCCTTGGGAGTAGGAAGTCTGTTCATGCCTCTTTGGAAAGGGCTGCATCTCCCCTCTAATCGCCTTCGAGCGGCACGCGGATCGAACCCACGGTTTTCACGCTATGATTTTTTTAAATGTGCTGCGCGGCGGAGAAAATGCGCGCGTCGGACGTCATTGCGGCTTAATATCTCTTGTCTCCTTGGGAGTAGGAAGTCTGTTCATGCCTCTTTGGAAAGGGTTGCATCTCCCCTGTAATCGCCTTTAAGCGGCACGCGGATCGGACCCACCGTTCTCACGCTACGATTTTTTAAACGTGGTGCGCGTCGGAGAAAATGCGCGTAATATCTCTTGTCTCCTTGGGAGTAGAAAGTCTGTTCATGGCTCTTTGGAAAGGGCTGTATCTCCCCTGTAATCGCCTTCGAGCGGCACGAGCATCGGAACCATCGTTATCACGCTACGATTTTTTAATGCCGCCAGGGATAGGCCGAAAGCGTGGCAGGTGGCGTTCGTTAGGGACAGTCATGGAGGTGATGCACACCGAGTTGCACGCCATTTGGAGTTGGCCCGGCCTAGATGTGAGCGTTCAAAGTCAGCGCGTTTGTTTAAACTTTCTCCTCCAATTCGTTGCAATTGTACAAGCGTTTCTCGTTCATCCGACTGGAGCGTAACGCTTTATAAGTTAATATTTCTGGTCTCCTTGGGAGTAGAAAGTCTGTTCATGGCTCTTTGGAAAGGGCTGCATCTCCCCTGTAATCGCCTTCGAGCGGCACGCGGATCGAACCCACGGTTTTCACGCTATGATTTTTTTAAATGTGGTGCGCGGCGGAGGAAATGCGCGCGTCGGACTTCATTTCGGCTTAATATCTCTTGTCTCCTTGGGAGTAGAAAGTCTTTTCATGGCTCTTTGGAAAGGGCTGCATCTCCGCTGTAATCGCCTTCGAGCGGCACGCGGATCGAACCCACGGTTTTCACGCTATGATTTTTTTAAATGTGGTGCGCGTCGGAGAAAATGCGCGCGTCGGACGTAATTGCGGCTTAATATCTCTTGTCTCCTTGGGAGTAGAAAGTCTTTTCATGGCTCTTTGGAAAGGGCTGCATCTCCCCTGTAATCGCCTTTAAGCGGCACGCGGATCGAACCCACGGTTTTCACGCTACGATTTTTTTAAATGTGTTGCGCGGCGGAGAATAGACGCGCGCCGGACGTATTTGCGGCTTGATATCTCTTGTCTCATTGGGAGTAGAAAGTCTGTTCATGGCTCTTTGGAAAGGGCTGCATCTCCCCTGTAATCGCCTTGGAGCGGCACGCGGATCGAACCCACGGTTTTCACGCTATGATTTTTTTAAATGTGTTGCGCGTCGGAGAAAATGCGCGCGTCGGACGTCATTGCGGCTTAATATCTCTTGTCTCCTTGGGAGTAGAAAGTCTTTTCATGGCTCTTTGGAAAGGTTTGCATCTCCCCTGTAATCGCCTTTAAGCGGCACGCGGATCGGACCCACCGTTCTTACGCTACGATTTTTTAAATGTGGTGCGCGGCGTAGAAAAGACGCGCGTAGGACGTATTTGCGGCTTAATATCTTTGGGCTCCTTGGGAGTAGGAAGTCTGTTCATGCCTCTTTGGAAAGGGCTCCATCTCCCCTGTAATCGCCTTCGAGCGGCACGCGGATCGGACCCACCGTTCTCACGCTACGATTTTTCAAACGTGGTGCGCGTCGGAGAAAATGCGCGTAATATCTCTTGTCTCCTTGGGAGTAGAAAGTCTGTTCATGGCTCTTTGGAAAGGGCTGTATCTCCCCTGTAATCGCCTTCGAGCGGCACGCGCATCGGAACCATCGTTATCACGCTACGATTTTTTAATGCCGCCAGGGATAGGCCGAAAGCGTGGCAGGTGGCGTTCGTTAGGGACAGTCATGGAGGTGATGCACACCGAGTTGCACGCCATTTGGAGTTGGCCCGGCCTAGATGTGAGCGTTCAAAGTCAGCGCGTTTGTTTAAACTTTCTCCTCCAATTCGTTGCAATTGTACAAGCGTTTCTCGTTCATCCGACTGGAGCGTAACGCTTTATAAGTTAATATTTCTGGTCTCCTTGGGAGTAGAAAGTCTTTTCATGGCTCTTTGGAAAGGGCTGCATCTCCGCTGTAATCGCCTTCGAGCGGCACGCGGATCGAACCCACGGTTTTCACGCTATGATTTTTTTAAATGTGGTGCGCGTCGGAGAAAATGCGCGCATCGGACGTCATTTCGGCTTAATATCTATTGTCTCCTTGGGAGTAGAAAGTCTTTTCATGGCACTTTGGAAAGGTTTGCATCTCCCTTGTAATCGCCTTTAAGCGGCACGCGGATTGGACCCACCGTTCTTCCGATACGATTTTTTAAATGTGGTGCGCGGCGTAGAAAAGACGCGCGTAGGACGTATTTGCGGCTTAATATCTTTGGGCTCCTTGGGAGTAGGAAGTCTGTTCATGCCTCTTTGGAAAGGGCTGCATCTCCCCTGTAATCGCCTTCGAGCGGCACGCGGATCGAACCCACGGTTTTCACGCTATGATTTTTTTAAATGTGGTGCGCGGCGGAGGAAATGCGCGCGTCGGACGTCATTTCGGCTTAATATCTCTTGTCTCCTTGGGAGTAGAAAGTCTTTTCATGGCTCTTTGGAAAGGGCTGCATCTCCCCTGTAATCGCCTTTAAGCGGCACGCGGATCGAACCCACGGTTTTCACGCTACGATTTTTTTAAATGTGTTGCGCGGCGGAGAATAGACGCGCGCCGGACGTATTTGCGGCTTGATATCTCTTGTCTCATTGGGAGTAGAAAGTCTGTTCATGGCTCTTTGTAAAGGGCTGCATCTCCCCTGTAATCGCCTTTGAGCGGCACGCGGATCGAACCCACGGTTTTCACGCTATGATTTTTTTAAATGTGGTGCGCGGCGGAGGAAATGCGCGCGTCGGACGTAATTTCGGCTTAATATCTCTTGTCTCCTTGGGAGTAGAAAGTCTTTTCATGGCTCTTTGGAAAGGGCTGCATCTCCCATGTAATCGCCTTCGAGCGGCACGCGGATCGAACCCACGGTTTTCACGCTATGATTTTTTTTAAATGTGTTGCGCGTCGGAGAAAATGCGCGCGTCGGACGTCATTGCGGCTTAATATCTCTTGTCTCCTTGGGAGTAGAAAGTCTTTTCATGGCTCTTTGGAAAGGTTTGCATCTCCCCTGTAATCGCCTTTAAGCGGCACGCGGATCGGACCCACCGTTCTTACGCTACGATTTTTTAAATGTGGTGCGCGGCGTAGAAAAGACGCGCGTAGGACGTATTTGCGGCTTAATATCTTTGGGCTCCTTGGGAGTAGGAAGTCTGTTCATGCCTCTTTGGAAAGGGCTGCATCTCCCCTCTAATCGCCTTCGAGCGGCACGCGGATCGAACCCACGGTTTTCACGCTATGATTTTTTTAAATGTGCTGCGCGGCAGAGAAAATGCGCGCGTCGGACGTCATTGCGGCTTAATATCTCTTGTCTCCTTGGGAGTAGAAAGTCTGTTCATGGCTCTTTGGAAAGGGTTGTATCTCCCCTGTAATCGCCTTCGAGCGGCACGCGCATCGGAACCATCGTTATCACGCTACGATTTTTTAATGCCGCCAGGGATAGGCCGAAAGCGTGGCAGGTGGCGTTCGTTAGGGACAGTCATGGAGGTGATGCACACCGAGTTGCACGCCATTTGGAGTTGGCCCGGCCTAGATGTGAGCGTTCAAAGTCAGCGCGTTTGTTTAAAGTTTCTCCTCCAATTCGTTGCAATTGTACAAGCGTTTCTCGTTCATCCGACTGGAGCGTAACGCTTTATATGTTAATATTTCTGGTCTCCTTGGGAGTAGAAAGTCTGTTCATGGCTCTTTTGAAAGGGATGCATCTCCGCTGTAATCGCCTTCGAGCGGCACGCGGATCGAACCCACGGTTTTCACGCTATGATTTTTTTAAATGTGGTGCGCGTCGGAGAAAATGCGCGCATCGGACGTCATTTCGGCTTAATATCTATTGTCTCCTTGGGAGTAGAAAGTCTTTTCATGGCACTTTGGAAAGGTTTGCATCTCCCTTGTAATCGCCTTTAAGCGGCACGCGGATTGGACCCACCGTTCTTCCGATACGATTTTTTAAATGTGGTGCGCGGCGTAGAAAAGACGCGCGTAGGACGTATTTGCGGCTTAATATCTTTGGGCTCCTTGGGAGTAGGAAGTCTGTTCATGCCTCTTTGGAAAGGGCTGCATCTCCCCTGTAATCGCCTTCGAGCGGCACGCGGATCGAACCCACGGTTTTCACGCTATGATTTTTTTAAATGTGGTGCGCGGCGGAGGAAATGCGCGCGTCGGACGTCATTTCGGCTTAATATCTCTTGTCTCCTTGGGAGTAGAAAGTCTTTTCATGGCTCTTTGGAAAGGGCTGCATCTCCCCTGTAATCGCCTTTAAGCGGCACGCGGATCGAACCCACGGTTTTCACGCTACGATTTTTTTAAATGTGTTGCGCGGCGGAGAATAGACGCGCTTGACGTTTTTGCGGCTTGATATCTCTTGTCTCATTGGGAGTAGAAAGTCTGTTCATGGCTCTTTGTAAAGGGCTGCATCTCCCCTGTAATCGCCTTTGAGCGGCACGCGGATCGAACCCACGGTTTTCACGCTATGATTTTTTTAAATGTGGTGCGCGGCGGAGGAAATGCGCGCGTCGGACGTAATTTCGGCTTAATATCTCTTGTCTCCTTGGGAGTAGAAAGTCTTTTCATGGCTCTTTGGAAAGGGCTGCATCTCCCATGTAATCGCCTTCGAGCGGCACGCGGATCGAACCCACGGTTTTCACGCTATGATTTTTTTTAAATGTGTTGCGCGTCGGAGAAAATGCGCGCG
This sequence comes from Electrophorus electricus, assembly GCF_041902795.1. Lineage (NCBI taxonomy): Eukaryota > Metazoa > Chordata > Actinopteri > Gymnotiformes > Gymnotidae > Electrophorus > Electrophorus electricus. The sequence continues at coordinate 2,346,220 of NC_137505.1, read as the reverse complement.
TCGGACGTCATTGCGGCTTAATATCTCTTGTCTCCTTGGGAGTAGAAAGTCTTTTCATGGCTCTTTGGAAAGGTTTGCATCTCCCCTGTAATCGCCTTTAAGCGGCACGCGGATCGGACCCACCGTTCTTACGCTACGATTTTTTAAATGTGGTGCGCGGCGTAGAAAAGACGCGCGTAGGACGTATTTGCGGCTTAATATCTTTGGGCTCCTTGGGAGTAGGAAGTCTGTTCATGCCTCTTTGGAAAGGGCTGCATCTCCCCTCTAATCGCCTTCGAGCGGCACGCGGATCGAACCCACGGTTTTCACGCTATGATTTTTTTAAATGTGCTGCGCGGCAGAGAAAATGCGCGCGTCGGACGTCATTGCGGCTTAATATCTCTTGTCTCCTTGGGAGTAGAAAGTCTGTTCATGGCTCTTTGGAAAGGGTTGTATCTCCCCTGTAATCGCCTTCGAGCGGCACGCGCATCGGAACCATCGTTATCACGCTACGATTTTTTAATGCCGCCAGGGATAGGCCGAAAGCGTGGCAGGTGGCGTTCGTTAGGGACAGTCATGGAGGTGATGCACACCGAGTTGCACGCCATTTGGAGTTGGCCCGGCCTAGATGTGAGCGTTCAAAGTCAGCGCGTTTGTTTAAAGTTTCTCCTCCAATTCGTTGCAATTGTACAAGCGTTTCTCGTTCATCCGACTGGAGCGTAACGCTTTATATGTTAATATTTCTGGTCTCCTTGGGAGTAGAAAGTCTGTTCATGGCTCTTTTGAAAGGGATGCATCTCCCCTGTAATCGCCTTCGAGCGGCACGCGGATCGAACCCACGTTTTTCACGCTACGATTTTTTTTAAATGTGTTGCGCGGCGGAGAAAAGACGCGCGCCGGACGTATTTGCGGCTTAATATATCTTGTCTCATTGGGTGTAGAAAGTCTGTTCATGGCTCTTTGGAAAGGGCTGCATCTCCCCTGTAATCGCCTTTGAGCGGCACGCGGATCGAACCCACGGTTTTCACGCTATGATTTTTTTAAATGTGGTGCGCGGCGGAGGAAATGCGCGCGTCGGACGTCATTTCGGCTTAATATCTCTTGTCTCCTTGGGAGTAGAAAGTCTTTTCATGGCTCTTTGGAAAGGGCTGCATCTCCGCTGTAATCGCCTTCGAGCGGCACGCGGATCGAACCCACGGTTTTCACGCTATGATTTTTTTAAATGTGGTGCGCGGCGGAGAAAATGCGCGCGTCGGACGTCATTTCGGCTTAATATCTATTGTCTCCTTGGGAGTAGAAAGTCTTTTCATGGCTCTTTGGAAAGGTTTGCATCTCCCTTGTAATCGCCTTTAAGCGGCACGCGGATTGGACCCACCGTTCTTCCGATACGATTTTTTAAATGTGGTGCGCGGCGTAGAAAAGACGCGCGTAGGACGTATTTGCGGCTTAATATCTTTGGGCTCCTTGGGAGTAGGAAGTCTGTTCATGCCTCTTTGGAAAGGGCTGCATCTCCCCTGTAATCGCCTTCGAGCGGCACGCGGATCGAACCCACGGTTTTCACGCTATGATTTTTTTAAATGTGGTGCGCGGCGGAGGAAATGCGCGCGTCGGACGTCATTTCGGCTTAATATCTCTTGTCTCCTTGGGAGTAGAAAGTCTTTTCATGGCTCTTTGGAAAGGGCTGCATCTCCCCTGTAATCGCCTTTAAGCGGCACGCGGATCGAACCCACGGTTTTCACGCTACGATTTTTTTAAATGTGTTGCTCGGCGGAGAATAGACGCGCGCCGGACGTATTTGCGGCTTGATATCTCTTGTCTCATTGGGAGTAGAAAGTCTGTTCATGGCTCTTTGGAAAGGGCTGCATCTCCCCTGTAATCGCCTTCGAGCGGCACGCGGATCGAACCCACGGTTTTCACGCTATGATTTTTTTAAATGTGTTGCGCGTCGGAGAAAATGCGCGCGTCGGACGTCATTGCGGCTTAATATCTCTTGTCTCCTTGGGAGTAGAAAGTCTTTTCATGGCTCTTTGGAAAGGTTTGCATCTCCCCTGTAATCGCCTTTAAGCGGCACGCGGATCGGACCCACCGTTCTTACGCTACGATTTTTTAAATGTGGTGCGCGGCGTAGAAAAGACGCGCGTAGGACGTATTTGCGGCTTAATATCTTTGGGCTCCTTGGGAGTAGGAAGTCTGTTCATACCTCTTTGGAAAGGGCTCCATCTCCCCTGTAATCGCCTTCGAGCGGCACGCGGATCGAACCCACGGTTTTCACGCTATGACTTTTTTAAATGTGCTGCGCGGCGGAGAAAATGCGCGCGTCGGACGTCATTGCGGCTTAATATCTCTTGTCTCCTTGGGAGTAGGAAGTCTGTTCATGCCTCTTTGGAAAGGGTTGCATCTCCCCTGTAATCGCCTTTAAGCGGCACGCGGATCGGACCCACCGTTCTCACGCTACGATTTTTTAAACGTGGTGCGCGTCGGAGAAAATGCGCGTAATATCTCTTGTCTCCTTGGGAGTAGAAAGTCTGTTCATGGCTCTTTGGAAAGGGCTGTATCTCCCCTGTAATCGCCTTCGAGCGGCACGCGCATCGGAACCATCGTTATCACGCTACGATTTTTTAATGCCGCCAGGGATAGGCCGAAAGCGTGGCAGGTGGCGTTCGTTAGGGACAGTCATGGAGGTGATGCACACCGAGTTGCACGCCATTTGGAGTTGGCCCGGCCTAGATGTGAGCGTTCAAAGTCAGCGCGTTTGTTTAAACTTTCTCCTCCAATTCGTTGCAATTGTACAAGCGTTTCTCGTTCATCCGACTGGAGCGTAACGCTTTATAAGTTAATATTTCTGGTCTCCTTGGGAGTAGAAAGTCTGTTCATGGCTCTTTGGAAAGGGCTGCATCTCCCCTGTAATCGCCTTCGAGCGGCACGCGGATCGAACCCACGGTTTTCACGCTATGATTTTTTTAAATGTGGTGCGCGGCGGAGGAAATGCGCGCGTCGGACGTCATTTCGGCTTAATATCTCTTGTCTCCTTGGGAGTAGAAAGTCTTTTCATGGCTCTTTGGAAAGGGCTGCATCTCCGCTGTAATCGCCTTCGAGCGGCACGCGGATCGAACCCACGGTTTTCACGCTATGATTTTTTTAAATGTGGTGCGCGTCGGAGAAAATGCGCGCGTCGGACGTCATTTCGGCTTAATATCTATTGTCTCCTTGGGAGTAGAAAGTCTTTTCATGGCTCTTTGGAAAGGTTTGCATCTCCCTTGTAATCGCCTTTAAGCGGCACGCGGATTGGACCCACCGTTCTTCCGATACGATTTTTTAAATGTGGTGCGCGGCGTAGAAAAGACGCGCGTAGGACGTATTTGCGGCTTAATATCTTTGGGCTCCTTGGGAGTAGGAAGTCTGTTCATGCCTCTTTGGAAAGGGCTGCATCTCCCCTGTAATCGCCTTCGAGCGGCACGCGGATCGAACCCACGGTTTTCACGCTATGATTTTTTTAAATGTGGTGCGCGGCGGAGGAAATGCGCGCGTCGGACGTCATTTCGGCTTAATATCTCTTGTCTCCTTGGGAGTAGAAAGTCTTTTCATGGCTCTTTGGAAAGGGCTGCATCTCCCCTGTAATCGCCTTTAAGCGGCACGCGGATCGAACCCACGGTTTTCACGCTACGATTTTTTTAAATGTGTTTCGCGGCGGAGAATAGACGCGCGCCGGACGTATTTGCGGCTTGATATCTCTTGTCTCATTGGGAGTAGAAAGTCTGTTCATGGCTCTTTGGAAAGGGCTGCATCTCCCCTGTAATCGCCTTCGAGCGGCACGCGGATCGAACCCACGGTTTTCACGCTATGATTTTTTTAAATGTGTTGCGCGTCGGAGAAAATGCGCGCGTCGGACGTCATTGCGGCTTAATATCTCTTGTCTCCTTGTGAGTAGAAAGTCTTTTCATGGCTCTTTGGAAAGGTTTGCATCTCCCCTGTAATCGCCTTTAAGCGGCACGCGGATCGGACCCACCGTTCTTACGCTACGATTTTTTAAATGTGGTGCGCGGCGTAGAAAAGACGCGCGTAGGACGTATTTGCGGCTTAATATCTTTGGGCTCCTTGGGAGTAGGAAGTCTGTTCATGCCTCTTTGGAAAGGGCTCCATCTCCCCTGTAATCGCCTTCGAGCGGCACGCGGATCGAACCCACGGTTTTCACGCTATCATTTTTTTAAATGTGCTGCGCGGCGGAGAAAATGCGCGCGTCGGACGTCATTGCGGCTTAATATCTCTTGTCTCCTTGGGAGTAGAAAGTCTTTTCATGGTTCTTTGGAAAGGGTTGCATCTCCCCTGTAATCGCCTTTAAGCGGCACGCGGATCGGACCCATCGTTCTCACGCTACGATTTTTTAAACGTGGTGCGCGTCGGAGAAAATGCGCGTAATATCTCTTGTCTCCTTGGGAGTAGAAAGTCTGTTCATGGCTCTTTGGAAAGGGTTGTATCTCCCCTGTAATCGCCTTCGAGCGGCACGCGCATCGGAACCATCGTTATCACGCTACGATTTTTTAATGCCGCCAGGGATAGGCCGAAAGCGTGGCAGGTGGCGTTCGTTAGGGACAGTCATGGAGGTGATGCACACCGAGTTGCACGCCATTTGGAGTTGGCCCGGCCTAGATGTGAGCGTTCAAAGTCAGCGCGTTTGTTTAAAGTTTCTCCTCCAATTCGTTGCAATTGTACAAGCGTTTCTCGTTCATCCGACTGGAGCGTAACGCTTTATATGTTAATATTTCTGGTCTCCTTGGGAGTAGAAAGTCTGTAAATGGCTCTTTTGAAAGGGATGCATCTCCCCTGTAATCGCCTTCGAGCGGCACGCGGATCGAACCCACGTTTTTCACGCTACGATTTTTTTTAAATGTGTTGCGCGGCGGAGAAAAGACGCGCGCCGGACGTATTTGCGGCTTAATATATCTTGTCTCATTGGGTGTAGAAAGTCTGTTCATGGCTCTTTGGAAAGGGCTGCATCTCCCCTGTAATCGCCTTTGAGCGGCACGCGGATCGAACCCACGGTTTTCACGCTATGATTTTTTTAAATGTGGTGCGCGGCGGAGGAAATGCGCGCGTCGGACGTCATTTCGGCTTAATATCTCTTGTCTCCTTGGGAGTAGAAAGTCTTTTCATGGCTCTTTGGAAAGGGCTGCATCTCCGCTGTAATCACCTTCGAGCGGCACGCGGATCGAACCCACGGTTTTCACGCTATGATTTTTTTAAATGTGGTGCGCGGCGGAGAAAATGCGCGCGTCGGACGTCATTTCGGCTTAATATCTATTGTCTCCTTGGGAGTAGAAAGTCTTTTCATGGCTCTTTGGAAAGGTTTGCATCTCCCTTGTAATCGCCTTTAAGCGGCACGCGGATTGGACCCACCGTTCTTCCGATACGATTTTTTAAATGTGGTGCGCGGCGTAGAAAAGACGCGCGTAGGACGTATTTGCGGCTTAATATCTTTGGGCTCCTTGGGAGTAGGAAGTCTGTTCATGCCTCTTTGGAAAGGGCTGCATCTCCCCTGTAATCGCCTTCGAGCGGCACGCGGATCGAACCCACGGTTTTCACGCTATGATTTTTTTAAATGTGGTGCGCGGCGGAGGAAATGCGCGCGTCGGACGTCATTTCGGCTTAATATCTCTTGTCTCCTTGGGAGTAGAAAGTCTTTTCATGGCTCTTTGGAAAGGGCTGCATCTCCCCTGTAATCGCCTTTAAGCGGCACGCGGATCGAACCCACGGTTTTCACGCTACGATTTTTTTAAATGTGTTGCGCGGCGGAGAATAGACGCGCGCCGGACGTATTTGCGGCTTGATATCTCTTGTCTCATTGGGAGTAGAAAGTCTGTTCATGGCTCTTTGGAAAGGGCTGCATCTCCCCTGTAATCGCCTTCGAGCGGCACGCGGATCGAACCCACGGTTTTCACGCTATGATTTTTTTAAATGTGTTGCGCGTCGGAGAAAATGCGCGCGTCGGACGTAATTGCGGCTTAATATCTCTTGTCTCCTTGGGAGTAGAAAGTCTTTTCATGGCTCTTTGGAAAGGTTTGCATCTCCCCTGTAATCGCCTTTAAGCGGCACGCGGATCGGAACCACCGTTCTTACGCTACGATTTTTTAAATGTGGTGCGCGGCGTAGAAAAGACGCGCGTAGGACGTATTTGCGGCTTAATATCTTTGGGCTCCTTGGGAGTAGGAAGTCTGTTCATGCCTCTTTGGAAAGGGCTGCATCTCCCCTCTAATCGCCTTCGAGCGGCACGCGGATCGAACCCACGGTTTTCACGCTATGATTTTTTTAAATGTGCTGCGCGGCGGAGAAAATGCGCGCGTCGGACGTCATTGCGGCTTAATATCTCTTGTCTCCTTGGGAGTAGGAAGTCTGTTCATGCCTCTTTGGAAAGGGTTGCATCTCCCCTGTAATCGCCTTTAAGCGGCACGCGGATCGGACCCACCGTTCTCACGCTACGATTTTTTAAACGTGGTGCGCGTCGGAGAAAATGCGCGTAATATCTCTTGTCTCCTTGGGAGTAGAAAGTCTGTTCATGGCTCTTTGGAAAGGGCTGCATCTCCGCTGTAATCGCCTTCGAGCGGCACGCGGATCGAACCCACGGTTTTCACGCTATGATTTTTTTAAATGTGTTGCGCGTCGGAGAAAATGCGCGCGTCGGACGTCATTGCGGCTTAATATCTCTTGTCTCCTTGGGAGTAGAAAGTCTTTTCATGGCTCTTTGGAAAGGTTTGCATCTCCCCTGTAATCGCCTTTAAGCGGCACGCGGATCGGACCCACCGTTCTTACGCTACGATTTTTTAAATGTGGTGCGCGGCGTAGAAAAGACGCGCGTAGGACGTATTTGCGGCTTAATATCTTTGGGCTCCTTGGGAGTAGGAAGTCTGTTCATGCCTCTTTGGAAAGGGCTCCATCTCCCCTGTAATCGCCTTCGAGCGGCACGCGGATCGAACCCACGGTTTTCACGCTATGACTTTTTTAAATGTGCTGCGCGGCGGAGAAAATGCGCGCGTCGGACGTCATTGCGGCTTAATATCTCTTGTCTCCTTGGGAGTAGGAAGTCTGTTCATGCCTCTTTGGAAAGGGTTGCATCTCCCCTGTAATCGCCTTTAAGCGGCACGCGGATCGGACCCACCGTTCTCACGCTACGATTTTTTAAACGTGGTGCGCGTCGGAGAAAATGCGCGTAATATCTCTTGTCTCCTTGGGAGTAGAAAGTCTGTTCATGGCTCTTTGGAAAGGGCTGTATCTCCCCTGTAATCGCCTTCGAGCGGCACGCGCATCGGAACCATCGTTATCACGCTACGATTTTTTAATGCCGCCAGGGATAGGCCGAAAGCGTGGCAGGTGGCGTTCGTTAGGGACAGTCATGGAGGTGATGCACACCGAGTTGCACGCCATTTGGAGTTGGCCCGGCCTAGATGTGAGCGTTCAAAGTCAGCGCGTTTGTTTAAACTTTCTCCTCCAATTCGTTGCAATTGTACAAGCGTTTCTCGTTCATCCGACTGGAGCGTAACGCTTTATAAGTTAATATTTCTGGTCTCCTTGGGAGTAGAAAGTCTGTTCATGGCTCTTTGGAAAGGGCTGCATCTCCCCTGTAATCGCCTTCGAGCGGCACGCGGATCGAACCCACGGTTTTCACGCTATGATTTTTTTAAATGTGGTGCGCGGCGGAGGAAATGCGCGCGTCGGACGTCATTTCGGCTTAATATCTCTTGTCTCCTTGGGAGTAGAAAGTCTTTTCATGGCTCTTTGGAAAGGGCTGCATCTCCGCTGTAATCGCCTTCGAGCGGCACGCGGATCGAACCCACGGTTTTCACGCTATGATTTTTTTAAATGTGGTGCGCGTCGGAGAAAATGCGCGCGTCGGACGTCATTTCGGCTTAATATCTATTGTCTCCTTGGGAGTAGAAAGTCTTTTCATGGCTCTTTGGAAAGGTTTGCATCTCCCTTGTAATCGCCTTTAAGCGGCACGCGGATTGGACCCACCGTTCTTCCGATACGATTTTTTAAATGTGGTGCGCGGCGTAGAAAAGACGCGCGTAGGACGTATTTGCGGCTTAATATCTTTGGGCTCCTTGGGAGTAGGAAGTCTGTTCATGCCTCTTTGGAAAGGGCTGCATCTCCCCTGTAATCGCCTTCGAGCGGCACGCGGATCGAACCCACGGTTTTCACGCTATGCTTTTTTTAAATGTGGTGCGCGGCGGAGGAAATGCGCGCGTCGGACGTCATTTCGGCTTAATATCTCTTGTCTCCTTGGGAGTAGAAAGTCTTTTCATGGCTCTTTGGAAAGGGCTGCATCTCCCCTGTAATCGCCTTTAAGCGGCACGCGGATCGAACCCACGGTTTTCACGCTACGATTTTTTTAAATGTGTTTCGCGGCGGAGAATAGACGCGCGCCGGACGTATTTGCGGCTTGATATCTCTTGTCTCATTGGGAGTAGAAAGTCTGTTCATGGCTCTTTGGAAAGGGCTGCATCTCCCCTGTAATCGCCTTCGAGCGGCACGCGGATCGAACCCACGGTTTTCACGCTATGATTTTTTTAAATGTGTTGCGCGTCGGAGAAAATGCGCGCGTCGGACGTCATTGCGGCTTAATATCTCTTGTCTCCTTGTGAGTAGAAAGTCTTTTCATGGCTCTTTGGAAAGGTTTGCATCTCCCCTGTAATCGCCTTTAAGCGGCACGCGGATCGGACCCACCGTTCTTACGCTACGATTTTTTAAATGTGGTGCGCGGCGTAGAAAAGACGCGCGTAGGACGTATTTGCGGCTTAATATCTTTGGGCTCCTTGGGAGTAGGAAGTCTGTTCATGCCTCTTTGGAAAGGGCTCCATCTCCCCTGTAATCGCCTTCGAGCGGCACGCGGATCGAACCCACGGTTTTCACGCTATGATTTTTTTAAATGTGCTGCGCGGCGGAGAAAATGCGCGCGTCGGACGTCATTGCGGCTTAATATCTCTTGTCTCCTTGGGAGTAGAAAGTCTTTTCATGGTTCTTTGGAAAGGGTTGCATCTCCCCTGTAATCGCCTTTAAGCGGCACGCGGATCGGACCCATCGTTCTCACGCTACGATTTTTTAAACGTGGTGCGCGTCGGAGAAAATGCGCGTAATATCTCTTGTCTCCTTGGGAGTAGAAAGTCTGTTCATGGCTCTTTGGAAAGGGTTGTATCTCCCCTGTAATCGCCTTCGAGCGGCACGCGCATCGGAACCATCGTTATCACGCTACGATTTTTTAATGCCGCCAGGGATAGGCCGAAAGCGTGGCAGGTGGCGTTCGTTAGGGACAGTCATGGAGGTGATGCACACCGAGTTGCACGCCATTTGGAGTTGGCCCGGCCTAGATGTGAGCGTTCAAAGTCAGCGCGTTTGTTTAAAGTTTCTCCTCCAATTCGTTGCAATTGTACAAGCGTTTCTCGTTCATCCGACTGGAGCGTAACGCTTTATATGTTAATATTTCTGGTCTCCTTGGGAGTAGAAAGTCTGTAAATGGCTCTTTTGAAAGGGATGCATCTCCCCTGTAATCGCCTTCGAGCGGCACGCGGATCGAACCCACGTTTTTCACGCTACGATTTTTTTTAAATGTGTTGCGCGGCGGAGAAAAGACGCGCGCCGGACGTATTTGCGGCTTAATATATCTTGTCTCATTGGGTGTAGAAAGTCTGTTCATGGCTCTTTGGAAAGGGCTGCATCTCCCCTGTAATCGCCTTTGAGCGGCACGCGGATCGAACCCACGGTTTTCACGCTATGATTTTTTTAAATGTGGTGCGCGGCGGAGGAAATGCGCGCGTCGGACGTCATTTCGGCTTAATATCTCTTGTCTCCTTGGGAGTAGAAAGTCTTTTCATGGCTCTTTGGAAAGGGCTGCATCTCCGCTGTAATCACCTTCGAGCGGCACGCGGATCGAACCCACGGTTTTCACGCTATGATTTTTTTAAATGTGGTGCGCGGCGGAGAAAATGCGCGCGTCGGACGTCATTTCGGCTTAATATCTATTGTCTCCTTGGGAGTAGAAAGTCTTTTCATGGCTCTTTGGAAAGGTTTGCATCTCCCTTGTAATCGCCTTTAAGCGGCACGCGGATTGGACCCACCGTTCTTCCGATACGATTTTTTAAATGTGGTGCGCGGCGTAGAAAAGACGCGCGTAGGACGTATTTGCGGCTTAATATCTTTGGGCTCCTTGGGAGTAGGAAGTCTGTTCATGCCTCTTTGGAAAGGGCTGCATCTCCCCTGTAATCGCCTTCGAGCGGCACGCGGATCGAACCCACGGTTTTCACGCTATGATTTTTTTAAATGTGGTGCGCGGCGGAGGAAATGCGCGCGTCGGACGTCATTTCGGCTTAATATCTCTTGTCTCCTTGGGAGTAGAAAGTCTTTTCATGGCTCTTTGGAAAGGGCTGCATCTCCCCTGTAATCGCCTTTAAGCGGCACGCGGATCGAACCCACGGTTTTCACGCTACGATTTTTTTAAATGTGTTGCGCGGCGGAGAATAGACGCGCGCCGGACGTATTTGCGGCTTGATATCTCTTGTCTCATTGGGAGTAGAAAGTCTGTTCATGGCTCTTTGGAAAGGGCTGCATCTCCCCTGTAATCGCCTTCGAGCGGCACGCGGATCGAACCCACGGTTTTCACGCTATGATTTTTTTAAATGTGTTGCGCGTCGGAGAAAATGCGCGCGTCGGACGTAATTGCGGCTTAATATCTCTTGTCTCCTTGGGAGTAGAAAGTCTTTTCATGGCTCTTTGGAAAGGTTTGCATCTCCCCTGTAATCGCCTTTAAGCGGCACGCGGATCGGAACCACCGTTCTTACGCTACGATTTTTTAAATGTGGTGCGCGGCGTAGAAAAGACGCGCGTAGGACGTATTTGCGGCTTAATATCTTTGGGCTCCTTGGGAGTAGGAAGTCTGTTCATGCCTCTTTGGAAAGGGCTGCATCTCCCCTCTAATCGCCTTCGAGCGGCACGCGGATCGAACCCACGGTTTTCACGCTATGATTTTTTTAAATGTGCTGCGCGGCGGAGAAAATGCGCGCGTCGGACGTCATTGCGGCTTAATATCTCTTGTCTCCTTGGGAGTAGGAAGTCTGTTCATGCCTCTTTGGAAAGGGTTGCATCTCCCCTGTAATCGCCTTTAAGCGGCACGCGGATCGGACCCACCGTTCTCACGCTACGATTTTTTAAACGTGGTGCGCGTCGGAGAAAATGCGCGTAATATCTCTTGTCTCCTTGGGAGTAGAAAGTCTGTTCATGGCTCTTTGGAAAGGGCTGCATCTCCGCTGTAATCGCCTTCGAGCGGCACGCGGATCGAACCCACGGTTTTCACGCTATGATTTTTTTAAATGTGGTGCGCGTCGGAGAAAATGCGCGCGTCGGACGTAATTGCGGCTTAATATCTCTTGTCTCCTTGGGAGTAGAAAGTCTTTTCATGGCTCTTTGGAAAGGGCTGCATCTCCCCTGTAATCGCCTTTAAGCGGCACGCGGATCGAACCCACGGTTTTCACGCTACGATTTTTTTAAATGTGTTGCGCGGCGGAGAATAGACGCGCGCCGGACGTATTTGCGGCTTGATATCTCTTGTCTCATTGGGAGTAGAAAGTCTGTTCATGGCTCTTTGGAAAGGGCTGCATCTCCCCTGTAATCGCCTTGGAGCGGCACGCGGATCGAACCCACGGTTTTCACGCTATGATTTTTTTAAATGTGTTGCGCGTCGGAGAAAATGCGCGCGTCGGACGTCATTGCGGCTTAATATCTCTTGTCTCCTTGGGAGTAGAAAGTCTTTTCATGGCTCTTTGGAAAGGTTTGCATCTCCCCTGTAATCGCCTTTAAGCGGCACGCGGATCGGACCCACCGTTCTTACGCTACGATTTTTTAAATGTGGTGCGCGGCGTAGAAAAGACGCGCGTAGGACGTATTTGCGGCTTAATATCTTTGGGCTCCTTGGGAGTAGGAAGTCTGTTCATGCCTCTTTGGAAAGGGCTCCATCTCCCCTGTAATCGCCTTCGAGCGGCACGCGGATCGGACCCACCGTTCTCACGCTACGATTTTTCAAACGTGGTGCGCGTCGGAGAAAATGCGCGTAATATCTCTTGTCTCCTTGGGAGTAGAAAGTCTGTTCATGGCTCTTTGGAAAGGGCTGTATCTCCCCTGTAATCGCCTTCGAGCGGCACGCGCATCGGAACCATCGTTATCACGCTACGATTTTTTAATGCCGCCAGGGATAGGCCGAAAGCGTGGCAGGTGGCGTTCGTTAGGGACAGTCATGGAGGTGATGCACACCGAGTTGCACGCCATTTGGAGTTGGCCCGGCCTAGATGTGAGCGTTCAAAGTCAGCGCGTTTGTTTAAACTTTCTCCTCCAATTCGTTGCAATTGTACAAGCGTTTCTCGTTCATCCGACTGGAGCGTAACGCTTTATAAGTTAATATTTCTGGTCTCCTTGGGAGTAGAAAGTCTTTTCATGGCTCTTTGGAAAGGGCTGCATCTCCGCTGTAATCGCCTTCGAGCGGCACGCGGATCGAACCCACGGTTTTCACGCTATGATTTTTTTAAATGTGGTGCGCGTCGGAGAAAATGCGCGCATCGGACGTCATTTCGGCTTAATATCTATTGTCTCCTTGGGAGTAGAAAGTCTTTTCATGGCACTTTGGAAAGGTTTGCATCTCCCTTGTAATCGCCTTTAAGCGGCACGCGGATTGGACCCACCGTTCTTCCGATACGATTTTTTAAATGTGGTGCGCGGCGTAGAAAAGACGCGCGTAGGACGTATTTGCGGCTTAATATCTTTGGGCTCCTTGGGAGTAGGAAGTCTGTTCATGCCTCTTTGGAAAGGGCTGCATCTCCCCTGTAATCGCCTTCGAGCGGCACGCGGATCGAACCCACGGTTTTCACGCTATGATTTTTTTAAATGTGGTGCGCGGCGGAGGAAATGCGCGCGTCGGACGTCATTTCGGCTTAATATCTCTTGTCTCCTTGGGAGTAGAAAGTCTTTTCATGGCTCTTTGGAAAGGGCTGCATCTCCCCTGTAATCGCCTTTAAGCGGCACGCGGATCGAACCCACGGTTTTCACGCTACGATTTTTTTAAATGTGTTGCGCGGCGGAGAATAGACGCGCGCCGGACGTATTTGCGGCTTGATATCTCTTGTCTCATTGGGAGTAGAAAGTCTGTTCATGGCTCTTTGTAAAGGGCTGCATCTCCCCTGTAATCGCCTTTGAGCGGCACGCGGATCGAACCCACGGTTTTCACGCTATGATTTTTTTAAATGTGGTGCGCGGCGGAGGAAATGCGCGCGTCGGACGTAATTTCGGCTTAATATCTCTTGTCTCCTTGGGAGTAGAAAGTCTTTTCATGGCTCTTTGGAAAGGGCTGCATCTCCGCTGTAATCGCCTTCGAGCGGCACGCGGATCGAACCCACGGTTTTCACGCTATGATTTTTTTAAATGTGGTGCGCGGCGGAGAAAATGCGCGTGTCGGACGTCATTTCGGCTTAATATCTATTGTCTCCTTGGGAGTAGAAAGTCTTTTCATGGCTCTTTGGAAAGGTTTGCATCTCCCTTGTAATCGCCTTTAAGCGGCACGCGGATTGGACCCACCGTTCTTCCGATACGATTTTTTAAATGTGGTGCGCGGCGTAGAAAAGACGCGCGTAGGACGTATTTGCGGCTTAATATCTTTGGGCTCCTTGGGAGTAGGAAGTCTGTTCATGCCTCTTTGGAAAGGGCTGCATCTCCCCTGTAATCGCCTTCGAGCGGCACGCGGATCGAACCCACGGTTTTCACGCTATGATTTTTTTAAATGTGGTGCGCGGCGGAGGAAATGCGCGCGTCGGACGTCATTTCGGCTTAATATCTCTTGTCTCCTTGGGAGTAGAAAGTCTTTTCATGGCTCTTTGGAAAGGGCTGCATCTCCCCTGTAATCGCCTTTAAGCGGCACGCGGATCGAACCCACGGTTTTCACGCTACGATTTTTTTAAATGTGTTGCGCGGCGGAGAATAGACGCGCGCCGGACGTATTTGCGGCTTGATATCTCTTGTCTCATTGGGAGTAGAAAGTCTGTTCATGGCTCTTTGGAAAGGGCTGCATCTCCCATGTAATCGCCTTCGAGCGGCACGCGGATCGAACCCACGGTTTTCACGCTATGATTTTTTTTAAATGTGTTGCGCGTCGGAGAAAATGCGCGCGTCGGACGTCATTGCGGCTTAATATCTCTTGTCTCCTTGGGAGTAGAAAGTCTTTTCATGGCTCTTTGGAAAGGTTTGCATCTCCCCTGTAATCGCCTTTAAGCGGCACGCGGATCGGACCCACCGTTCTTACGCTACGATTTTTTAAATGTGGTGCGCGGCGTAGAAAAGACGCGCGTAGGACGTATTTGCGGCTTAATATCTTTGGGCTCCTTGGGAGTAGGAAGTCTGTTCATGCCTCTTTGGAAAGGGCTGCATCTCCCCTCTAATCGCCTTCGAGCGGCACGCGGATCGAACCCACGGTTTTCACGCTATGATTTTTTTAAATGTGCTGCGCGGCAGAGAAAATGCGCGCGTCGGACGTCATTGCGGCTTAATATCTCTTGTCTCCTTGGGAGTAGAAAGTCTGTTCATGGCTCTTTGGAAAGGGTTGTATCTCCCCTGTAATCGCCTTCGAGCGGCACGCGCATCGGAACCATCGTTATCACGCTACGATTTTTTAATGCCGCCAGGGATAGGCCGAAAGCGTGGCAGGTGGCGTTCGTTAGGGACAGTCATGGAGGTGATGCACACCGAGTTGCACGCCATTTGGAGTTGGCCCGGCCTAGATGTGAGCGTTCAAAGTCAGCGCGTTTGTTTAAAGTTTCTCCTCCAATTCGTTGCAATTGTACAAGCGTTTCTCGTTCATCCGACTGGAGCGTAACGCTTTATATGTTAATATTTCTGGTCTCCTTGGGAGTAGAAAGTCTGTTCATGGCTCTTTTGAAAGGGATGCATCTCCCCTGTAATCGCCTTCGAGCGGCACGCGGATCGAACCCACGTTTTTCACGCTACGATTTTTTTTAAATGTGTTGCGCGGCGGAGAAAAGACGCGCGCCGGACGTATTTGCGGCTTAATATATCTTGTCTCATTGGGTGTAGAAAGTCTGTTCATGGCTCTTTGGAAAGGGCTGCATCTCCCCTGTAATCGCCTTTGAGCGGCACGCGGATCGAACCCACGGTTTTCACGCTATGATTTTTTTAAATGTGGTGCGCGGCGGAGGAAATGCGCGCGTCGGACGTCATTTCGGCTTAATATCTCTTGTCTCCTTGGGAGTAGAAAGTCTTTTCATGGCTCTTTGGAAAGGGCTGCATCTCCGCTGTAATCGCCTTCGAGCGGCACGCGGATCGAACCCACGGTTTTCACGCTATGATTTTTTTAAATGTGGTGCGCGGCGGAGAAAATGCGCGCGTCGGACGTCATTTCGGCTTAATATCTATTGTCTCCTTGGGAGTAGAAAGTCTTTTCATGGCTCTTTGGAAAGGTTTGCATCTCCCTTGTAATCGCCTTTAAGCGGCACGCGGATTGGACCCACCGTTCTTCCGATACGATTTTTTAAATGTGGTGCGCGGCGTAGAAAAGACGCGCGTAGGACGTATTTGCGGCTTAATATCTTTGGGCTCCTTGGGAGTAGGAAGTCTGTTCATGCCTCTTTGGAAAGGGCTGCATCTCCCCTGTAATCGCCTTCGAGCGGCACGCGGATCGAACCCACGGTTTTCACGCTATGATTTTTTTAAATGTGGTGCGCGGCGGAGGAAATGCGCGCGTCGGACGTCATTTCGGCTTAATATCTCTTGTCTCCTTGGGAGTAGAAAGTCTTTTCATGGCTCTTTGGAAAGGGCTGCATCTCCCCTGTAATCGCCTTTAAGCGGCACGCGGATCGAACCCACGGTTTTCACGCTACGATTTTTTTAAATGTGTTGCTCGGCGGAGAATAGACGCGCGCCGGACGTATTTGCGGCTTGATATCTCTTGTCTCATTGGGAGTAGAAAGTCTGTTCATGGCTCTTTGGAAAGGGCTGCATCTCCCCTGTAATCGCCTTCGAGCGGCACGCGGATCGAACCCACGGTTTTCACGCTATGATTTTTTTAAATGTGTTGCGCGTCGGAGAAAATGCGCGCGTCGGACGTCATTGCGGCTTAATATCTCTTGTCTCCTTGGGAGTAGAAAGTCTTTTCATGGCTCTTTGGAAAGGTTTGCATCTCCCCTGTAATCGCCTTTAAGCGGCACGCGGATCGGACCCACCGTTCTTACGCTACGATTTTTTAAATGTGGTGCGCGGCGTAGAAAAGACGCGCGTAGGACGTATTTGCGGCTTAATATCTTTGGGCTCCTTGGGAGTAGGAAGTCTGTTCATGCCTCTTTGGAAAGGGCTCCATCTCCCCTGTAATCGCCTTCGAGCGGCACGCGGATCGAACCCACGGTTTTCACGCTATGACTTTTTTAAATGTGCTGCGCGGCGGAGAAAATGCGCGCGTCGGACGTCATTGCGGCTTAATATCTCTTGTCTCCTTGGGAGTAGGAAGTCTGTTCATGCCTCTTTGGAAAGGGTTGCATCTCCCCTGTAATCGCCTTTAAGCGGCACGCGGATCGGACCCACCGTTCTCACGCTACGATTTTTTAAACGTGGTGCGCGTCGGAGAAAATGCGCGTAATATCTCTTGTCTCCTTGGGAGTAGAAAGTCTGTTCATGGCTCTTTGGAAAGGGCTGTATCTCCCCTGTAATCGCCTTCGAGCGGCACGCGCATCGGAACCATCGTTATCACGCTACGATTTTTTAATGCCGCCAGGGATAGGCCGAAAGCGTGGCAGGTGGCGTTCGTTAGGGACAGTCATGGAGGTGATGCACACCGAGTTGCACGCCATTTGGAGTTGGCCCGGCCTAGATGTGAGCGTTCAAAGTCAGCGCGTTTGTTTAAACTTTCTCCTCCAATTCGTTGCAATTGTACAAGCGTTTCTCGTTCATCCGACTGGAGCGTAACGCTTTATAAGTTAATATTTCTGGTCTCCTTGGGAGTAGAAAGTCTGTTCATGGCTCTTTGGAAAGGGCTGCATCTCCCCTGTAATCGCCTTCGAGCGGCACGCGGATCGAACCCACGGTTTTCACGCTATGATTTTTTTAAATGTGGTGCGCGGCGGAGGAAATGCGCGCGTCGGACGTCATTTCGGCTTAATATCTCTTGTCTCCTTGGGAGTAGAAAGTCTTTTCATGGCTCTTTGGAAAGGGCTGCATCTCCGCTGTAATCGCCTTCGAGCGGCACGCGGATCGAACCCACGGTTTTCACGCTATGATTTTTTTAAATGTGGTGCGCGTCGGAGAAAATGCGCGCGTCGGACGTCATTTCGGCTTAATATCTATTGTCTCCTTGGGAGTAGAAAGTCTTTTCATGGCTCTTTGGAAAGGTTTGCATCTCCCTTGTAATCGCCTTTAAGCGGCACGCGGATTGGACCCACCGTTCTTCCGATACGATTTTTTAAATGTGGTGCGCGGCGTAGAAAAGACGCGCGTAGGACGTATTTGCGGCTTAATATCTTTGGGCTCCTTGGGAGTAGGAAGTCTGTTCATGCCTCTTTGGAAAGGGCTGCATCTCCCCTGTAATCGCCTTCGAGCGGCACGCGGATCGAACCCACGGTTTTCACGCTATGATTTTTTTAAATGTGGTGCGCGGCGGAGGAAATGCGCGCGTCGGACGTCATTTCGGCTTAATATCTCTTGTCTCCTTGGGAGTAGAAAGTCTTTTCATGGCTCTTTGGAAAGGGCTGCATCTCCCCTGTAATCGCCTTTAAGCGGCACGCGGATCGAACCCACGGTTTTCACGCTACGATTTTTTTAAATGTGTTTCGCGGCGGAGAATAGACGCGCGCGGACGTATTTGCGGCTTGATATCTCTTGTCTCATTGGGAGTAGAAAGTCTGTTCATGGCTCTTTGGAAAGGGCTGCATCTCCCCTGTAATCGCCTTCGAGCGGCACGCGGATCGAACCCACGGTTTTCACGCTATGATTTTTTTAAATGTGTTGCGCGTCGGAGAAAATGCGCGCGTCGGACGTCATTGCGGCTTAATATCTCTTGTCTCCTTGTGAGTAGAAAGTCTTTTCATGGCTCTTTGGAAAGGTTTGCATCTCCCCTGTAATCGCCTTTAAGCGGCACGCGGATCGGACCCACCGTTCTTACGCTACGATTTTTTAAATGTGGTGCGCGGCGTAGAAAAGACGCGCGTAGGACGTATTTGCGGCTTAATATCTTTGGGCTCCTTGGGAGTAGGAAGTCTGTTCATGCCTCTTTGGAAAGGGCTCCATCTCCCCTGTAATCGCCTTCGAGCGGCACGCGGATCGAACCCACGGTTTTCACGCTAGGATTTTTTTAAATGTGCTGCGCGGCGGAGAAAATGCGCGCGTCGGACGTCATTGCGGCTTAATATCTCTTGTCTCCTTGGGAGTAGGAAGTCTGTTCATGCCTCTTTGGAAAGGGTTGCATCTCCCCTGTAATCGTCTTTAAGCGGCACGCGGATCGGACCCACCGTTCTCACGCTACGATTTTTTAAACGTGGTGCGCGTCGGAGAAAATGCGCGTAATATCTCTTGTCTCCTTGGGAGTAGAAAGTCTGTTCATGGCTCTTTGGAAAGGGCTGTATCTCCCCTGTAATCGCCTTCGAGCGGCACGCGGATTGGACCCACGGTTATCACGCTACGATTTTTTAAAGCCGCCAGGGACGGGCCGAAAGCGTGGCAGGTGGCGTTCGTTAGGGACAGTCATGGAGGTGATGCGCACCGAGTTGCACGCCATTTGGACTTGGCCAGACCTAGATGTGAGCGTTCAAAGTCAGCGCGTTTGTTTAAACTTTCTCCTCCAATTCGTTGCAACTGCTCAAGCGTTTCTCGTTCATCCGACTGGAGCGTAACGCTTTATATGTTAATATCTCTTGTCTCCTTGGGAGTAGGAAGTCTGTTCATGGATCTTTGGAAAGGGCTGCATCTCCCCTGTAATCGCCTTCGAGCGGCACGCGGATCGAACCCACCGTTCTCACGCTACGATTTTTTAAATGTGGTGCGCGGCGCAATAAATGCGCGCGTCGGACATCATTGCGGCTTAATATCTTTGGGCTCCTTGGGAGTAGAAAGTCTTTTCATGGCTCTTTGGAAAGGGCTGCATCTCCCCTGTAATCGCCTTCGAGCGGCACGCGGATCGAACCCACGGTTTTCACGCTATGATTTTTTTAAATGTGGTGCGCGTCGGAGAAAATGCGCGCGTCGGACGTCATTTCGGCTTAATATCTATTGTCTCCTTGGGAGTAGAAAGTCTTTTCATGGCTCTTTGGAAAGGTTTGCATCTCCCTTGTAATCGCCTTTAAGCGGCACGCGGATTGGACCCACCGTTCTTCCGATACGATTTTTTAAATGTGGTGCGCGGCGTGGAAAAGACGCGCGTAGGACGTATTTGCGGCTTAATATCTTTGGGCTCCTTGGGAGTAGGAAGTCTGTTCATGGCTCTTTGGAAAGGGCTGCATCTCCCCTGTAATCGCCTTCGAGCGGCACGTGGATCGAACCCACGGTTTTCACACTATGATTTTTTTAAATGTGCTGCGCGGCGGAGAAAATGCGCGCGTCGGACGTCATTGCGGCTTAATATCTCTTGTCTCCTTGGGAGTAGAAAGTCTTTTCATGGTTCTTTGGAAAGGGCTGCATCTCCCCTGTAATCGCCTTCGCGCGGCACGCGGATCGGAACCATCGTTATCACGCTACGATTTTTTAATGCCGACAGGGACGGGCCGAAAGCTTGGCAGGTGGCGTTCGTTAGGAAAAGTCATGGACGTGATGCTGACCGAGTTGCAGGCCATTTGGACCTGGCCCGGCCTAGATGTGAGCCTTCAAAGTCAGCGCGTTTGTTTAAACTTTCTCCTCCAATTCGTTGCAATTGTACAAGCGTTTCTCGCTCATCCGACTGGAGCGTAACGCTTTATCTGTTAATATCTCTGGTCTCCTTGGGAGTAGAAAGTCTGTTCATGGCTCTTTGGAAAGGGATGCATCTCCCCTGTAATCGCCTTTAAGCGGCACGCGGATCGAACCCACAGTTTTCACGCTACGATTTTTTTTAAATGTGTTGCGCGGCGGAGAATAGACGCGCGCCGGACGTATTTGCGGCTTAATATCTCTTGTCTCATTGGGTGTAGAAAGTCTGTTCATGGCTCTTTGGAAAGGGCTGCATCTCCCCTGTAATCGTCTTCGAGCGGCACGCGGATCGATCCCACGGTTTTCACGCTACGATTTTTTTTAAATGTGTTGCGCGGCGGAGAAAAGACGCGCGCCGGACGTATTTGCGGCTTAATATCTCTTGTCTCATTGGGTGTAGAAAGTCTGTTCATGGCTCTTTGGAAAGGGCTGCATCTCCCCTGTAATCGCCTTCGAGCGGCACGCGGATCGAACCCACGGTTTTCACGCTATGATTTTTTTAAATGTGGTGCGCGGCGGAGGAAATGCGCGCGTCGGACGTCATTTCGGCTTAATATCTCTTGTCTCCTTGGGAGTAGAAAGTCTTTTCATGGCTCTTTGGAAAGGGCTGCATCTCCGCTGTAATCGCCTTCGAGCGGCACGCGGATCGAACCCACCGTTCTTCCGATACGATTTTTTAAATGTGGTGCGCGGCGTAGAAAAGACGCGCGTAGGGCGTATTTGCGGCTTAATATCTTTGGGCTCCTTGGGAGTAGGAAGTCTGTTCATGCCTCTTTGGAAAGGGCTGCATCTCCCCTGTAATCGCCTTCGAGCGGCACGCGGATCGAACCCACGGTTTTCACGCTATGATTTTTTTAAATGTGTTGCGCGTCGGAGAAAATGCGCGCGTCGGACGTCATTGCGGCTTAATATCTCTTGTCTCCTTGGGAGTAGAAAGTCTTTTCATGGCTCTTTGGAAAGGTTTGCATCTCCCCTGTAATCGCCTTTAAGCGGCACGCGGATCGGACCCACCGTTCTTACGCTACGATTTTTTAAATGTGGTGCGCGGCGTAGAAAAGACGCGCGTAGGACGTATTTGCGGCTTAATATCTTTGGGCTCCTTGGGAGTAGGAAGTCTGTTCATGCCTCTTTGGAAAGGGATGCATCTCCCCTGTAATCGCCTTCGAGCGGCACGCGGATCGAACCCACGTTTTTCACGCTACGATTTTTTTTAAATGTGTTGCGCGGCGGAGAAAAGACGCGCGCCGGACGTATTTGCGGCTTAATATCTCTTGTCTCATTGGGTGTAGAAAGTCTGTTCATGGCTCTTTGGAAAGGGCTGCATCTCCCCTGTAATCTCCTTCGAGCGACACGTGGATCGAACCCACGGTTTTCACACTATGATTTTTTTAAATGTGCTGCCCGGCGGAGAAAATGCGCGCGTCGGACGTCATTGCGGCTTAATATCTCTTGTCTCCTTGGGAGTAGAAAGTCTTTTCATGGTTCTTTGGAAAGGGCTGCATCTCCCCTGTAATCGCCTTCGCGCGGCACGCGGATCGGAACCATCGTTATCACGCTACGATTTTTTAATGCCGACAGGGACGGGCCGAAAGCTTGGCAGGTGGCGTTCGTTAGGAAAAGTCATGGACGTGATGCGGACCGAGTTGCAGGCCATTTGGACCTGGCCCAGCCTAGATGTGAGCCTTCAAAGTCAGCGCGTTTGTTTAAACTTTCTCCTCCAATTCGTTGCAATTGTACAAGCGTTTCTCGCTCATCCGACTGGAGCGTAACGCTTTATCTGTTAATATCTCTGGTCTCCTTGGGAGTAGAAAGTCTGTTCATGGCTCTTTGGAAAGGGATGCATCTCCCCTGTAATCGCCTTTAAGCGGCACGCGGATCGGGCCCACCGTTCTCACGCTACGATTTTTTAAACGTGGTGCGCGTCGGAGAAAATGCGCGTAATATTTCTTGTCTCCTTGGGAGTAGAAAGTCTGTTCATGGCTCTTTGGAAAGGGCTGTATCTCCCCTGTAATCGCCTTCGAGCGGCACGCGCATCGGAACCATCGTTATCACGCTACGATTTTTTAATGCCGCCAGGGACGGGCCGAAAGCGTGGCAGGTGGCGTTCGTTAGGGACAGTCATGGAGGTGATGCGCACCGAGTTGCACGCCATTTGGAGTTGGCCCGGCCTAGATGTGAGCGTTCAAAGTCAGCGCGTTTGTTTAAACTTTCTCCTCCAATTCGTTGCAATTGTACAAGCGTTTCTCGTTCATCCGACTGGAGCGTAACGCTTTATATGTTAATATTTCTGGTCTCCTTGGGAGTAGAAAGTCTGTTCATGGCTCTTTTGAAAGGGATGCATCTCCCCTGTAATCGCCTTCGAGCGGCACGCGGATCGAACCCACGTTTTTCACGCTACGATTTTTTTTAAATGTGTTGCGCGGCGGAGAAAAGACGCGCGCCGGACGTATTTGCGGCTTAATATCTCTTGTCTTATTGGGTGTAGAAAGTCTGTTCATGGCTCTTTTGAAAGGGCTGCATCTCCCCTGTAATCGCCTTCGAGCGGCACGCGGATCGAACCCACGGTTTTCACGCTATGATTTTTTTAAATGTGGTGCGCGGCGGAGGAAATGCGCGCGTCGGACGTCATTTCGGCTTAATATCTCTTGTCTCCTTGGGAGTAGAAAGTCTTTTCATGGCTCTTTGGAAAGGGCTGCATCTCCGCTGTAATCGCCTTCGAGCGGCACGCGGATCGAACCCACGGTTTTCACGCTATGATTTTTTTAAATGTGGTGCGTGGCGGAGAAAATGCGCGCGTCGGACGTCATTTCGGCTTAATATCTATTGTCTCCTTGGGAGTAGAAAGTCTTTTCATGGCTCTTTGGAAAGGTTTGCATCTCCCTTGTAATCGCCTTTAAGCGGCACGCGGATTGGACCCACCGTTCTTCCGATACGATTTTTTAAATGTGGTGCGCGGCGTAGAAAAGACGCGCGTAGGACATATTTGCGGCTTAATATCTTTGGGCTCCTTGGGAGTAGGAAGTCTGTTCATGCCTCTTTGGAAAGGGCTGCATCTCCCCTGTAATCTCCTTCGAGCGGCACGTGGATCGAACCCACGGTTTTCACACTATGATTTTTTTAAATGTGCTGCCCGGCGGAGAAAATGCGCGCGTCGGACGTCATTGCGGCTTAATATCTCTTGTCTCCTTGGGAGTAGAAAGTCTTTTCATGGTTCTTTGGAAAGGGCTGCATCTCCCCTGTAATCGCCTTCGCGCGGCACGCGGATCGGAACCATCGTTATCACGCTACGATTTTTTAATGCCGACAGGGACGGGCCGAAAGCTTGGCAGGTGGCGTTCGTTAGGAAAAGTCATGGACGTGATGCGGACCGAGTTGCAGGCCATTTGGACCTGGCCCGGCCTAGATGTGAGCCTTCAAAGTCAGCGCGTTTGTTTAAACTTTCTCCTCCAATTCGTTGCAATTGTACAAGCGTTTCTCGCTCATCCGACTGGAGCGTAACGCTTTATCTGTTAATATCTCTGGTCTCCTTGGGAGTAGAAAGTCTGTTCATGGCTCTTTGGAAAGGGCTGTATCTCCCCTGTAATCGCCTTCGAGCGGCACGCGGATCGAACCCACGGTTTTCACGCTGTGATTTTTTTAAATGTGCTGCGCGGCGGAGAAAATGCGCGCGTCGGATGTCATTGCGGCTTAATATCTCGTTTCCTTGGGAGTAGAAAGTCTTTTCATGGTTCTTTGGAAAGGGTTGCATCTCCCCTGTAATCGCCTTTAAGCGGCACGCGGATCGGACCCATCGTTCTCACGCTACGATTTTTTAAAATCCGCCAGGGACGGAACGAACGCTTGGCAGGTGGCGTTCGTGACGGACAGTCAAGCAGTTAATGCGCACCGAGCTGCAGGCCATTTGGACCTGGCCCAGCCTAGATGTGAGTATTCAAAGTCAGCACGTTTGTTTCAAAGTTCTCCACCAATTCGTTGTAATTGCGTGTGCGCGTGAACACCAGGTTTGTGGAGGAGTTCGTCCTTGGACTGTACAAGGGGAGACAGTGTGTGGCCTGGCTGCGTGAGGTTGCAGTTTGCTGGGCATGAGAGATTGGCATGTGGTGCCCTGGAGGTGTGGTTGTTCCAGGACGGGCAAGGTGGGGTAGTGTGGCTGGGTGACGGTGCGCTTCACTGGGGATGTGGTTGTGAGTTGCAGGCCCATTCCTTTGAATGACAGAAAGGATCTGATTTGTTTCCAGGTTTAAACGTACTTTGCTGGGTATGACTGTGTGACCTCTTGGGCCAGGAAGTCTGTTTCTAGTTTTATTTAAACGGTCAAACTGCGTGAAGTGTGCCCAGGCCCAGAGCTACTTTGCTGGGCATGACTGTGTGACCTCTTGGGCCTGGAAGTCTGCTTGTAGTATGATTTTAAAGGGTCAAATGGTCTCCATTGTGTGTCCAGGTTTAAGGCTACTTTGCTGGGCATGTGATTTGGACCCATCGGGTACGGAAGCCTTTCCGTCACGTGCTCGTTTTCCACGCCTTCAGCGCAGGTAGCCTGCGAATTTAAAACCGACGTGCATTTTATTCTTTTCCCCTTTTATCCTTTCATATCTCTCCGCTACCTTGGAGAAGAGAGACGCATGCGGGTAAATAAAATGTAAATATCTGTAAATATCTGTATAATATGTAAATAAAAGGAAGAAGTGGTTGTGTAGTGTAGTCGTTTGATTATGAATAATCTCATAATAATTTTATCCACAAATTCTTATACATTTATACATGTTTATCTCTCTCTTTGTGTGTGTGTGTGTGTGTGTGTGTGTGTGTGTGTGTTTGTGTGTGTGTGTGTGTGGTTCTCTGTCACTAGTGGGGCCTGTGGCCCGATTGGAGTGTTTGCGGTGTGAGAAGGAGGAGTTGGAGAACAGTTTGTTTGAGCAGCTGAAGGAGTTGAGGTTGCAGAAGCAGAAGGAGCTGCAGGTTCTTCAGGAGATGCTGAAACACAAGCAGCAGGAGGAGACAGAGCTCCTGCAGAAATAGCAGGAGGAGGAGGAGCATAACAGGTCCATCAAGAGTAAGTACTATGGAAATGCAATAATACTAACATAACTAATAATGAATGTTAGCCTTTAGGCTCCAATAAAAGTGATACTAATATATGTATAGTACTATATATATTATATTTTATATATTCAGTAGTAATTATGTAGTATATACAATCTGTGTTATATCCAGCAGTAATGATACTTGCTCTGGCAGATATGAAAATGGCCTGTGAACAGGAGAAGAAATCTCTGGAGGAAGAACTTGAGAAGCTCAAACTGTCACTGCAGGTAGAGATCCCTTATAGTGTCAGTACACATCCACCAGTACCACCACCTCTCACTTATAACGTCAGTACACATTCAGTACACATTCCCACCTTTCCATTGTACTGGCTGTAGTGATGATTCGTGTGTGTGTTATACCAGCCCATAGAGGAGGACATTATGAGTCTGAAAGTGGCGCTGGAGATGAAGAACCAGGAGATCAAAGATCAGCACGATCTTTTGGTCAAACTATATACTCTGTATGTATACTATATACTCTGTATGTAGTACCTGGTTTAACACTATATCCTCTGTATATATACTATATACTGTTTATGTAGTACCTGGTTTAACACTATACCCTCAGCTTACTCTAGTCTGCAGATGTGAAGAAATTAAACAGAATGTGTATCTGTGTATATGTGCGCACCTGTATGTGTCTGGTTGTAGTATTATTTAAAGGGTCAAACTGCGTGAAGTGTGCCCAGGCCCAGAGCTACTTTGATGGGCATGATTCTGTGACCTCTTGGGCCTTGAAATGTGGTGCTTTGAATGATTTAAAGAGTGAAACGGTCTGAAGTGTGCCCACGTTTAAAGCAACCTTGCTGGGCATGACTGTGTGACCTCTTGGGCCAGGAAGTCTGTTTCTAGTTTTATTTAAACGGTCAAACTGCGTGAAGTGTGCCCAGGCCCAGAGCTACTTTGCTGGGCATGACTGTGTGACCTCTTGGGCCTGGAAGTCTGGTTGTAGTATGATTTTAAAGGGTCAAATGGTCTCCATTGTGTGTCCAGGTTTAAGGCTACTTTGCTGGGCATGTGATTTGGACCCATCGGGTACGGAAGCCTTTCCGTCACGTGCTCCTTTTCCACGCCTTCAGTGCAGGTAGCCTGCGAATTTAAAACCGACGTGCATTTTATTCTTTTCCCCTTTTATCCTTTCATATCTCTCCGCTACCTTGGAGAAGAGAGACGCATGCGGGTAAATAAAATGTAAATATCTGTAAATATCTGTATAATATGTAAATAAAAGGAAGAAGTGGTTGTGTAGTGTAGTCGTTTGATTATGAATAATCTCATAATAATTTTATCCACAAATTCTTATACATTTATACATGTTTATCTCTCTCTTTGTGTGTGTGTGTGTGTGTGTGTGTTTGTGTGTGTGTGTGTGTGGTTCTCTGTCACTAGTGGGGCCTGTGGCCCGATTGGAGTGTTTGCGGTGTGAGAAGGAGGAGTTGGAGAACAGTTTGTTGGAGCAGCTGAAGGAGTTGAGGTTGCAGAAGCAGAAGGAGCTGCAGGTTCTTCAGGAGATGCTGAAACACAAGCAGCAGGAGGAGACAGAGCTCCTGCAGAAACAGCAGGAGGAGGAGGAGCATAACAGGTCCATCAAGAGTAAGTACTATGGAAATGCAATAATACTAACATAACTAATAATGAATGCTAGCCTTTAGGCTCCAATAAAAGTGATACTAATATATGTATAGTACTATATATATTATATTTTATATATTCAGTAGTAATTATGTAGTATATACAATCTATGTTATATCCAGCAGTAATGATACTTGCTCTGGCAGATATGAAAATGGCCTGTGAACAGGAGAAGAAATCTCTGGAGGAAGAACTTGAGAAGCTCAGACTGTCACTGCAGGTAGAGATCCCTTATAGTGTCAGTACACATCCACCAGTACCTCCACCTTTCACTTATAACGTCAGTACACATTCAGTACACATTCCCACCTTTCCATTGTACTGGCTGTAGTGATGATTCGTGTGTGTTTTATACCAGCCCATAGAGGAGGACATTATGAGTCTGAAAGTAGCGCTGGAGATGAAGAAGCAGGAGATCAAAGATCAGCACGAACTTTTGGTCAAACTATATACTCTGTATGTAGTACCTGGTTTAACATTATATCCTCTGTATATATACTATATACTGTTTATGTAGTACCTGGTTTAACACTATACTCTCAGCTTACTCTAGTCTGCAGATGTGAAGAAATTAAACAGAATGTGTATCTATGTATATGTGCGCACCTGTATGTGTCTGGTTGTAGTATTATTTAAAGGGTCAAACTGCGTGAAGTGTGCCCAGGCCCAGAGCTACTTTGATGGGCATGATTCTGTGACCTCTTGGGCCTTGAAATGTGGTGCTTTGAATGATTTAAAGAGTGAAACGGTCTGAAGTGTGCCCACGTTTAAAGCAACCTTGCTGGGCATGACTGTGTGACCTCTTGGGCCAGGAAGTCTGTTTCTAGTTTTATTTAAACGGTCAAACTGCGTGAAGTGTGCCCAGGCCCAGAGCTACTTTGCTGGGCATGACTGTGTGACCTCTTGGGCCTGGAAGTCTGGTTGTAGTATGATTTTAAAGGGTCAAATGGTCTCCATTGTGTGTCCAGGTTTAAGGCTACTTTGCTGGGCATGTGATTTGGACCCATCGGGTACGGAAGCCTTTCCGTCACGTGCTCGTTTTCCACGCCTTCAGCGCAGGTAGCCTGCGAATTTAAAACCGACGTGCATTTTATTCTTTTCCCCTTTTATCCCGTCATATCTCTCCGCTACCTTGGAGAAGAGAGACGCACGCGGGTAAATAAAATGTAAATATCTCTAAATATCTGTATAATATGTAAATAAAAGGAAGAAGTGGTTGTGTAGTGTAGTCGTTTCATTATAAATAATCTCATAATAATTTTATCCACAAATTCTTATACATTTATACATGTTTATCTCTCTCTGTGTGTGTGTGTGTGTGTGTGTGTGTGTGTGTGTGTGTGTGTGTGTGTGTGTGTGTGTGTGGTTCTGTGTCACTAGTGGGGCCTGTGGCCCGATTGGAGTGTTTGCGGTGTGAGAAGGAGGAGTTGGAGAACAGTTTGTTGGAGCAGCTGAAGGAGTTGAGGTTGCAGAAGCAGAAGGAGCTGCAGGTTCTTCAGGAGATGCTGAAACACAAGCAGCATGAGGAGACAGAGCTCCTGCAGAAACAGCAGGAGGAGGAGGAGCATAACAGGTCCATCAAGAGTAAGTACTATGGAAATGCAATAATACTAACATAACTAATAATGAATGCTAGCCTTTAGGCTCCAATAAAAGTGATACTAATATATGTATAGTACTATATATATTATATTTTATACATTCAGTAGTAATTATGTATTATATACAATCTATGTTATATCCAGCAGTAATGATACTTGCTCTGGCAGATATGAAAATGGCCTGTGAACAGGAGAAGAAATCTCTGGAGGAAGAACTTGAGAAGCTCAGACTGTCACTGCAGGTAGAGATCCCTTATAGTGTCAGTACACATCCACCAGTACCTCCACCTTTCACTTATAACGTCAGTACACATTCAGTACACATTCCCACCTTTCCATTGTACTGGCTGTAGTGATGATTCGTATGTGTGGGTTATACCAGCCCATAGAGGAGGACATTATGAGTCTGAAAGTGGCGCTGGAGATGAAGAACCAGGAGATCAAAGATCAGCACGATCTTTTGGTCAAACTATATACTCTGTATGTATACTATATACTCTGTATGTAGTACCTGGTTTAACACTATATCCTCTTTATATATACTATATACTGTTTATGTAGCTCCTGGTTTAACACTATACCCTCAGCTTACTCTAGTCTGCAGATGTGAAGAAATTAAACAGAATGTGTATCTGTGTATATGTGCGCACCTGTATGTGTCTGGTTGTAGTATTATTTAAAGGGTCAAACTCCGTAAAGTGTGCCCAGGCCCAGAGCTACTTTGATGGGCATGATTCTGTGACCTCTTGGGCCTTGAAATGTGGTGCTTTGAATGATTTAAAGAGTGAAACGGTCTGAAGTGTGCCCACGTTTAAAGTAACCTTGCTGGGCATGACTGTGTGACCTCTTGTGCCTGGAAGTCTGGTTGTAGTATTATTTAAAGGGTCAAATTGCATGAAGTGTGCCCAGGCCCAGAGCTACTTTGCTGGGCATGACTGTGTGACCTCTTGGGCCTTGAAATGTGGTGCTTTGAACGATTTAAAGAATGAAACGGTCTGAAGTGTGCTCACGTTTAAAGTAACCTTGCTGGGCATGACTGTGTGACCTCTTGGGCCAGGAAGTCTGTTTCTAGTTTTATTTAAACGGTCAAACTGCGTGAAGTGTGCCCAGGCCCAGAGCTACTTTGCTGGGCATGACTGTGTGACCTCTTGGGCCTGGAAGTCTGGTTGTAGTATGATTTTAAAGGGTCAAATGGTCTCCATTGTGTGTCCAGGTTTAAGGCTACTTTGATGGGCATGTGATTTGGACCCATCGGGTACGGAAGCCTTTCCGTCACGTTCTTGTTTTCCACGCCTTCAGCGCAGGTAGCCTGCGAATTTAAAACCGACGTGCATTTTATTCTTTTCCCTTTTATCCTTTCATATCTCTCCGCTACCTTGGAGAAGAGAGACGCACGCGGGTAAATAAAATGTAAATATCTGTAAATATCTGTATAATATGTAAATAAAAGGAAGATGTGGTTGTGTAGTGTAGTCGTTTGATTATAAATAATCTCATAATAATTTTATTCACAAATTCTTTTACATTTATACATGTTTATCTCTCTCTTTGTGTGTGTGTGTGTCTTTGTGTGTGTCTTTGTGTGTGTCTTTGTGTGTGTCTTTGTGTGTGTCTTTGTGTGTGTCTGTGTGTGTGTCTGTGTCTCTGTGTGTGTGTGTGTGGTTCTGTGTCACTAGTGGGGCCTGTGGCCCGATTGGAGTGTTTGCGGTGTGATAAGGAGGAGTTGGAGAACAATTTGTTGGAGCAGCTGAAGGAGTTGAGGTTGCAGAAGCAGAAGGAGCTGCAGGTTCTTCAGGAGATGCTGAAACACAAGCAGCAGGAGGAGACAGAGCTCCTGCAGAAACAGCAGGAGGAGGAGGAGCATAACAGGTCCATCAAGAGTAAGTACTATGGAAATGCAATAATACTAACATAACTAATAATGAATGTTAGCCTTTAGGCTCCAATAAAAGTGATACTAATATATATATAGTACTATATATATTATATTTTATATATTCAGTAGTAATTATGTAGTATATACAATCTATGTTATATCCAGCAGTAATGATACTTGCTCTGGCAGATATGAAAATGGCCTGTGAACAGGAGAAGAAATCTCTGGAGGAAGAACTTGAGAAGCTCAGACTGTCACTGCAGGTAGAGATCCCTTATAGTGTCAGTACACATCCACCAGTACCTCCACCTTTCACTTATAACATCAGTACACATTCAGTACACATTCCCACCTTTCCATTGTACTGGCTGTAGTGATGATTCGTGTGTGTGGGTTATACCAGCCCATAGAGGAGGACATTATGAGTCTGAAAGTGGCGCTGGAGATGAAGAACCAGGAGATCAAAGATCAGCACGATCTTTTGGTCAAACTATATACTCTGTATGTATACTATATACTCTGTATGTAGTACCTGGTTTAACATTATATCCTCTGTATATATACTATATACTGTTTATGTAGTACCTGGTTTAACACTATACCCTCAGCTTACTCTAGTCTGCAGATGTGAAGAAATTAAACAGAATGTGTTTCTGTGTATATATGCGCACCTGTATGTGTCTGTTTCTAGTTTTATTTAAACGGTAAAACTGCGTGAAGTGTGCCCAGGCCCAGAGCTACTTTGCTGGGCATGACTGTGTGACCTCTTGGGCCTGGAAGTCTGGTTGTAGTATGATTTTAAAGGGTCAAATGGTCTCCATTGTGTGTCCAGGTTTAAGGCTACTTTGCTGGGCATGTGATTTGGACCCATCGGGTACGGAAGCCTTTCCGTCACGTGCTCGTTTTCCACGCCTTCAGCGCAGGTAGCCTGCAAATTTAAAACCGACGTGCATTTTATTCTTTTCCCCTTTTATCCTTTCATATCTCTCCGCTACCTTGGAGAAGAGAGACGCACGCGGGTAAATAAAATGTAAATATCTGTATAATATGTAAATAAAAGGAAGAAGTGGTTGTGTAGTGTAGTCGTTTGATTATAAATAATCTCATAATAATTTTATCCACAAATTCTTATACATTTATACATGTTTATCTCTCTGTGTGTGTGTGTGTGTGTGTGTGTGTGTGTGTCTGTGTGTGTGTGTGGTTCTGTGTCACTAGTGGGGCCTGTGACCCGATTGGAGTGTTTGCGGTGTGATAAGGAGGAGTTGGAGAACAATTTGTTGGAGCAGCTGAAGGAGTTGAGGTTGCAGAAGCAGAAGGAGCTGCAGGTTCTTCAGGAGATGCTGAAACACAAGCAGCAGGAGGAGACAGAGCTCCTGCAGAAACAGCAGGAGGAGGAGGAGCATAACAGGTCCATCAAGAGTAAGTACTATGGAAATGCAATAATACTAACATAACTAATAATGAATGTTAGCCTTTAGGCTCCAATAAAAGTGATACTAATATATGTATAGTACTATATATATTATATTTTATATATTCAGTAGTAATTATGTAGTATATACAATCTATGTTATATCCAGCAGTAATGATACTTGCTCTGGCAGATATGAAAATGGCCTGTGAACAGGAGAAGAAATCTCTGGAGGAAGAACTTGAGAAGCTCAGACTGTCACTGCAGGTAGAGATCCCTTATAGTGTCAGTACACATCCACCAGTACCTCCACCTTTCACTTATAACATCAGTACACATTCAGTACACATTCCCACCTTTCCATTGTACTGGCTGTAGTGATGATTCGTGTGTGTGGGTTATACCAGCCCATAGAGGAGGACATTATGAGTCTGAAAGTGGCGCTGGAGATGAAGAACCAGGAGATCAAAGATCAGCACGATCTTTTGGTCAAACTATATACTCTGTATGTATACTATATCGAACCCACGGTTTTCACGCTACGATTTTTTTAAATGTGGTGAGCTGCGGAGAAAATGCGCGTAATATCTCTTGTCTCCTTGGGAGTAGGAAGTCTGTTCATGGCTCTTTGGAAAGGGCTGCATCTCCCCTCTAATCGCCTTCGAGCTTCAAGCGGATTGGACCCACGGTTATCACGCTACGATTTTTTAAAGCCGCCAGGGACGGGCCGAAAGCGTGGCAGGTGGCGTTCGTTAGGGACAGTCATGGAGGTGATGCGCACCGAGTTGCACGCCATTTGGACTTGGCCAGACCTAGATGAGAGCGTTCAAAGTCAGCGCGTTTGTTTAAACTTTCTCCTCCAATTCGTTGCAACTGCTCAAGCGTTTCTCGCTCATCCGACTGGAGCGTAACGCTTTATATGTTAATATCTCTTGTCTCCTTGGGAGTAGGAAGTCTGTTCATGGATCTTTGGAAAGGGCTGCATCTCCCCTGTAATCGCCTTCGCGCGGCACGTGCATCGGAACCATCGTTATCACGCTACGATTTTTTAATGCCGCCAGGGACGGGCCGAAAGCGTGGCAGGTGGCGTTCGTTAGGGACCGTCATGGAGGTGATGCGCACCGAGTTGCAGGCCATTTGGACCTGGCCCGGCCTAGATGTGAGCGTTCAAAGTCAGCGCGTTTGTTTAAACTTTCTCCTCCAATTCGTTGCAATTGTACAAGCGTTTCTCGCTCATCCGACTGGAGCGTAACGCTTTATCTGTTAATATCTCTGGTCTCCTTGGGAGTAGAAAGTCTGTTCATGGCTCTTTGGAAAGGGCTGCATCTCCCCTGTAATCGCCTTCGAGCGGCACGAGGATCGAACCCACGGTTTTCACGCTATGATTTTTTTAAATGTGGTGCGCGGCGGAGAAAATGCGCGCGTCGGACGTCATTGCGGCTTAATATCTCTTGTCTCCTTGGGAGTAGAAAGTCTGTTCATGGCTCTTTGGAAAGGGCTGCATCTCCCCTGTAATCGCCTTCGAGCGGCACGCGGATGGAACCCACGGTTTTCACGCTATAATTTTTTTAAATGTGGTGCGCGACGGAGAAAATGCGCGCGTCGGACGTCATTGCGGCTTAATATCTCTTGTCTCCTTGGGAGTAGAAAGTCTGTTCATGGCTCTTTGGAAAGGGCTGCATCTCCCCTGTAATCGCCTTTAAGCGGCACGCGGATCGGACCCACCGTTCTCACGCTACGATTTTTTAAATGTGGTGCGCGGCGCAATAAATGCGCGCGTCGGACGTCATTGCGGCTTAATATCTCTTGTCTCGTTGGGAGTAGGAAGTCTGTTCATGGCTCTTTGGAAAGGGCTGCATCTCCCCTGTAATCGCCTTCGAGCGGCACGCGGATCGAACCCACGGTTTTCACGCTATGATTTTTTAAAATGTGTTGCGCGGCGGAGAAAATGCGCGCGTCGGACGTCATTGCGGCTTAATATCTCTTGTCTCCTTGGGAGTAGAAAGTCTGTTCATGGCTCTTTGGAAAGGGCTGCATCTCCCCTGTAATCGCCTTTAAGCGGCACGCGGATCGGACCCACCGTTCTCACGCTACGATTTTTTAAATGTGGTGCGCGGCGCAATAAATGCGCGCGTCGGACGTCATTGCGGCTTAATATCTCTTGTCTCGTTGGGAGTAGAAAGTCTTTTCATGGCTCTTTGGAAAGGGCTGCATCTCCCCTGTAATCGCCTTCGCGCGGCACGCAGATCGGAACCATCGTTATCACGCTACGATTTTTTAATGCCGACAGGGACGGGCCGAAAGCGTGGCAGGTGGCGTTCGTTAGGAAAAGTCATGGAGGTGATGCGCGCCGAGTTGCAGGCCATTTGGACCTGGCCCGGCCTAGATGTGAGCGTTCAAAGTCAGCGCGTTTGTTTAAACTTTCTCCTCCAATTCGTTGCAATTGTACAAGCGTTTCTCGCTCATCCGACTGGAGCGTAACGCTTTATCTGTTAATATCTCTGGTCTCCTTGGGAGCAGAAAGTCTGTTCATGGCTCTTTGGAAAGGGATGCATCTCCCCTGTAATCGCCTTTAAGCGGCACGCGGATCGGACCCACCGTTCTCACGCTACGATTTTTTAAACGTGGTGCGCGTCGGAGAAAATGCGCGCGTCGGACGTCATTGCGGCTTAATATCTATTGTCTCCTTGGGAGTAGAAAGTCTTTTCATGGCTCCTTGGAAAGGGTTGCATCTCCCTTGTAATCGCCTTTAAGCGGCACGCGGATTGGACCCACCGTTCTTACGATACGATTTTTTAAATGTGGTGCGCGTCGTAGAAAATACGCGCGTAGGACGTATTTGCGGCTTAATATCTTTGGGCTCCTTGGGAGTAGGAAGTCTGTTCATGCCTCTTTGGAAAGGGCTGCATCTCCCCTGTAATCGCCTTCGAGCGGCACGCGGATCGAACCCACGGTTTTCACGCTACGATTTTTTTTAAATGTGTTGCGCGGCGGAGAATAGACGCGCGCCGGACGTATTTGCGGCTTAATATCTCTTGTCTCATTGGGAGTAGAAAGTCTGTTCATGGCTCTTTGGAAAGGGCTGTATCTCCCCTGTAATCGCCTTCGAGCGGCACGCGCATCGGAACCATCGTTATCACGCTACGATTTTTTAATGCCGCCAGGGATAGGCCGAAAGCGTGGCAGGTGGCGTTCGTTAGGGACAGTCATGGAGGTGATGCGCACCGAGTTGCACGCCATTTGGAGTTGGCCCGGCCTAGATGTGAGCGTTCAAAGTCAGCGCGTTTGTTTAAACTTTCTCCTCCAATTCGTTGCAATTGTACAAGCGTTTCTCGTTCATCCGACTGGAGCGTAACGCTTTATATGTTAATATTTCTGGTCTCCTTGGGAGTAGAAAGTCTGTTCATGGCTCTTTTGAAAGGGATGCATCTCCCCTGTAATCGCCTTCGAGCGGCACGCGGATCGAACCCACGTTTTTCACGCTACGATTTTTTTTAAATGTGTTGCGCGGCGGAGAAAAGACGCGCGCCGGACGTATTTGCGGCTTAATATCTCTTGTCTCATTGGGTGTAGAAAGTCTGTTCATGGCTCTTTGGAAAGGGCTGCATCTCCCCTGTAATCGCCTTCGAGCGGCACGCGGATCGAACCCACGGTTTTCACGCTATGATTTTTTTAAATGTGGTGCGCGGCGGAGGAAATGCGCGCGTCGGACGTCATTTCGGCTTAATATCTCTTGTCTCCTTGGGAGTAGAAAGTCTTTTCATGGCTCTTTGGAAAGGGCTGCATCTCCGCTGTAATCGACTTCGAGCGGCACGCGGATCGAACCCACGGTTTTCACGCTATGATTTTTTTAAATGTGGTGCGCGGCGGAGAAAATGCGCGCGTCGGACGTCATTTCGACTTAATATCTATTGTCTCCTTGGGAGTAGAAAGTCTTTTCATGGCTCTTTGGAAAGGTTTGCATCTCCCTTGTAATCGCCTTTAAGCGGCACGCGGATTGGACCCACCGTTCTTCCGATACGATTTTTTAAATGTGGTGCGCGGCGTAGAAAAGACGCGCGTAGGACGTATTTGCGGCTTAATATCTTTGGGCTCCTTGGGAGTAGAAAGTCTGTTCATGGCTCTTTGGAAAGGGCTGCATCTCCCCTGTAATCGCCTTCGCGCGGCACGCGGATCGGAACCATCGTTATCACGCTACGATTTTTTAATGCCGACAGGGACGGGCCGAAAGCGTGGCAGGTGGCGTTCGTTAGGGACAGTCATGGAGGTGATGCGCGCCGAGTTGCAGGCCATTTGGACCTGGCCCGGCCTAGATGTGAGCGTTCAAAGTCAGCGCGTTTGTTTAAACTTTCTCCTCCAATTCGTTGCAATTGTACAAGCGTTTCTCGCTCATCCGACTGGAGCGTAACGCTTTATCTGTTAATATTTCTGGTCTCCTTGGGAGTAGAAAGTCTGTTCATGGCTCTTTTGAAAGGGCTGCATCTCCCCTGTAATCGCCTTTAAGCGGCACGCGGATCGGACCCACCGTTCTCACGCTACGATTTTTTAAACGTGGTGCGCGTCGGAGAAAATGCGCGTAATATCTCTTGTCTCCTTGGGAGTAGAAAGTCTGTTCATGGCTCTTTTGAAAGGGATGCATCTCCCCTGTAATCGCCTTCGAGCGGCACGCGGATCGAACCCACGTTTTTCACGCTACGATTTTTTTTAAATGTGTTGCGCGGCGGAGAAAAGACGCGAGCCGGACGTATTTGCGGCTTAATATCTCTTGTCTCATTGGGTGTAGAAAGTCTGTTCATGGCTCTTTGGAAAGGTTTGCATCTCCCTTGTAATCGCCTTTAAGCGGCACGCGGATTGGACCCACCGTTCTTCCGATACGATTTTTTTAATGTGGTGCGCGGCGTAGGAAAGACGCGCGTAGGACGTATTTGCGGCTTAATATCTTTGGGCTCCTTGGGAGTAGGAAGTCTATTCATGCCTCTTTGGAAAGGGCTGCATCTCCCCTGTAATCGCCTTCGAGCGGCACGCGGATCGAACCCACGGTTTTCACGCTATGATTTTTTTAAATGTGGTGCGCGGCGGAGGAAATGCGCGCGTCGGACGTCATTTCGGTTTAATATCTCTTGTCTCCTTGGGAGTAGAAAGTCTTTTCATGGCTCTTTGGAAAGGGCTGCATCTCCCCTGTAATCGCCTTTAAGCGGCACGCGGATCGAACCCCCGGTTTTCACGCTACGATTTTTTTTAAATGTGTTGCGCGGCGGAGAATAGACGCGCGCCGGACGTATTTGCGGCTTGATATCTCTTGTCTCATTGGGAGTAGAAAGTCTGTTCATGGCTCTTTGGAAAGGGCTGCATCTCCCCTGTAATCGCCTTCGAGCGGTACGCGGATCGAACCCACGGTTTTCACGCCATGATTTTTTTAAATGTGTTGCGCGTCGGAGAAAATGCGCGCGTCGGACGTCATTGCGGCGTAATATCTCTTGTCTCCTTGGGAGTAGAAAGTCTTTTCATGGCTCTTTGGAAAGGTTTGCATCTCCCCTGTAATCGCCTTTAAGCGGCACGCGGATCGGACCCACCGTTCTTACGCTACGATTTTTTTAAATGTGGTGCGCGGCGTAGAAAAGACTCGCGTAGGACGTATTTGCGGCTTAATATCTTTGGGCTCCTTGGGAGTAGGAAGTCTGTTCATGCCTCTTTGGAAAGGGCTGCATCTCCCCTGTAATCGCCTTCGAGCGGCACGCGGATCGAACCCACGGTTTTCACGCTATGATTTTTTTAAATGTGCTGCGCGGCGGAGAAAATGAGCGCGTCGGACGTCATTGCGGCTTAATATCTCTTGTCTCCTTGGGAGTAGTAAGTCTTTTCATGGCTCTTTGGAAAGGTTTGCATCTCCCTTGTAATCGCCTTTAAGCGGCACGCGGATTGGACCCACCGTTCTTCCGATACGATTTTTTTTAATGTGGTGCGCGGCGTAGGAAAGACGCGCGTAGGACGTATTTGCGGCTTAATATCTTTGGGCTCCTTGGGAGTAGGAAGTCTGTTCATGCCTCTTTGGAAAGGGCTGCATCTCCCCTGTAATCGCCTTCGAGCGGCACGCGGATCGAACCCACGGTTTTCACGCTATGATTTTTTTAAATGTGGTGCGCGGCGGAGGAAATGCGCGCGTCGGACGTCATTTCGGCGTAATATCTCTTGTCTCCTTGGGAGTAGAAAGTCTTTTCATGGCTCTTTGGAAAGGGCTGCATCTCCCCTGTAATCGCCTTTAAGCGGCACGCGGATCGAACCCACGGTTTTCACGCTACGATTTTTTTTTAAATGTGTTGCGCGGCGGAGAATAGACGCGCGCCGGACGTATTTGCGGCTTGATATCTCTTGTCTCATTGGGAGTAGAAAGTCTGTTCATGGCTCTTTGGAAAGGGCTGCATCTCCCCTGTAATCGCCTTCGCGCGGCACGCGGATCGGAACCATCGTTATCACGCTACGATTTTTTAATGCCGACAGGGACGGGCCGAATGCTTGGCAGGTGGCGTTCGTTAGGAAAAGTCATGGACGTGATGCGGACCGAGTTGCAGGCCATTTGGACCTGGCCCGGCCTAGATGTGAGCCTTCAAAGTCAGCGCGTTTGTTTAAACTTTCTCCTCCAATTCGTTGCAATTGTACAAGCGTTTCTCGCTCATCCGACTGGAGCGTAACGCTTT
This sequence comes from Electrophorus electricus, assembly GCF_041902795.1. Taxonomy (NCBI): domain Eukaryota; kingdom Metazoa; phylum Chordata; class Actinopteri; order Gymnotiformes; family Gymnotidae; genus Electrophorus; species Electrophorus electricus. Next base: position 2,307,977 of record NC_137505.1, on the reverse strand, counting down.
ATCTGTTAATATCTCTGGTCTCCTTGGGAGTAGAAAGTCTGTTCATGGCTCTTTGGAAAGGGATGCATCTCCCCTGTAATCGCCTTTAAGCGGCACGCGGATCGGACCCACCGTTCTCACGCTATGATTTTTTTAAACGTGGTGCTCGTCGGAGAAAATGCGCGCGTCGGACGTCATTGCGGCTTAATATCTCTTGTCTCCTTGGGAGTAGAAAGTCTGTTCATGGCTCTTTTGAAAGGGATGCATCTCCCCTGTAATCGCCTTTAAGCGGCACGCGGATCGGACCCACCGTTCTCACGCTACGATTTTTTAAACGTGGTGCGCGTCGGAGAAAATGCGCGTAATATCTCTTGTCTCCTTGGGAGTAGAAAGTCTGTTCATGGCTCTTTGGAAAGGGCTGTATCTCCCCTGTAATCGCCTTCGAGCGGCACGCGCATCGGAAGCATCGTTATCACGCTACGATTTTTTAATGCCGCCAGGGACGGGCCGAAAGCGTGGCAGGTGGCGTTCGTTAGCGACAGTCATGGAGGTGATGCGCACCGAGTTGCACGCCATTTGGAGTTGGCCCGGCCTAGATGTGAGCGTTCAAAGTCAGCGCGTTTGTTTAAACTTTCTCCTCCAATTCGTTGCAATTGTACAAGCGTTTCTCGTTCATCCGACTGGAGCGTAACGATTTATATGTTAATATTTCTGGTCTCCTTGGGAGTAGAAAGTCTGTTCATGGCTCTTTTGAAAGGGATGCATCTCCCCTGTAATCGCCTTCGAGCGGCACGCGGATCGAACCCACGTTTTTCACGCTACGATTTTTTTTAAATGTGTTGCGCGGCGGAGAAAAGACGCGCGACGGACGTATTTGCGGCTTAATATCTCTTGTCTCATTGGGTGTAGAAAGTCTGTTCATGGCTCTTTGCAAAGGGCTGCATCTCCCCTGTAATCGCCTTCGAGCGGCACGCGGATCGAACCCACGGTTTTCACGCTATGATTTTTTTAAATGTGGTGCGCGGCGGAGGAAATGCGCGCGTCGGACGTCATTTCGGCTTAATATCTCTTGTCTCCTTGGGAGTAGAAAGTCTTTTCATGGCTCTTTGGAAAGGGCTGCATCTCCGCTGTAATCGCCTTTAAGCGGCACGCGGATCGAACCCACGGTTTTCACGCTACGATTTTTTTTAAATGTGTTGCGCGGCGGAGAATAGACGCGCGCCGGACGTATTTGCGGCTTGATATCTCTTGTCTCATTGGGAGTAGAAAGTCTGTTCATGGCTCTTTGGAAAGGGCTGCATCTCCCCTGTAATCGCCTTCGAGCGGCACGCGGATCGAACCCACGGTTTTCACGCTACGATTTTTTTTAAATGTGTTGCGCGGCGGAGAATAGACGCGCGCCGGACGTATTTGCGGCTTGATATCTCTTGTCTCATTGGGAGTAGGAAGTCTGTTCATGGCTCTTTGGAAACGGCTGCATCTCCCCTGTAATCGCCTTCGAGCGGCACGCGGATCGAACCCACGGTTTTCACGCTATGATTTTTTTAAATGTGCTGCGCGGCGGAGAAAATGCGCGCGTCGGACGTCATTGCGGCTTAATATCTCTTGTCTCCTTGGGAGTAGGAAGTCTGTTCATGCCTCTTTGGAAAGGGTTGCATCTCCCCTGTAATCGCCTTTAAGCGGCACGCGGATCGGACCCACCGTTCTCACGCTACGATTTTTTAAACGTGGTGCGCGTCGGAGAAAATGCGCGTAATATCTCTTGTCTCCTTGGGAGTAGAAAGTCTGTTCATGGCTCTTTGGAAAGGGCTGTATCTCCCCTGTAATCGCCTTCGAGCGGCACGCGCATCGGAACCATCGTTATCACGCTACGAGTTTTTTAATGCCGCCAGGGATAGGCCGAAAGCGTGGCAGGTGGCGTTCGTTAGGGACAGTCATGGAGGTGATGCACACCGAGTTGCACGCCATTTGGAGTTGGCCCGGCCTAGATGTGAGCGTTCAAAGTCAGCGCGTTTGTTTAAACTTTCTCCTCCAATTCGTTGCAATTGTACAAGCGTTTCTCGTTCATCCGACTGGAGCGTAACGCTTTATAAGTTAATATTTCTGGTCTCCTTGGGAGTAGAAAGTCTGTTCATGGCTCTTTGGAAAGGGCTGCATCTCCCCTGTAATCGCCTTCGAGCGGCACGCGGATCGAACCCACGGTTTTCACGCTATGATTTTTTTAAATGTGGTGCGCGGCGGAGGAAATGCGCGCGTCGGACGTCATTTCGGCTTAATATCTCTTGTCTCCTTGGGAGTAGAAAGTCTTTTCATGGCTCTTTGGAAAGGGCTGCATCTCCGCTGTAATCGCCTTTAAGCGGCACGCGGATCGAACCCACGGTTTTCACGCTACGATTTTTTTTAAATGTGTTGCGCGGCGGAGAATAGACGCGCGCCGGACGTATTTGCGGCTTGATATCTCTTGTCTCATTGGGAGTAGAAAGTCTGTTCATGGCTCTTTGGAAAGGGCTGCATCTCCCCTGTAATCGCCTTCGAGCGGCACGCGGATCGAACCCACGGTTTTCACGCTACGATTTTTTTTAAATGTGTTGCGCGGCGGAGAATAGACGCGCGCCGGACGTATTTGCGGCTTGATATCTCTTGTCTCATTGGGAGTAGAAAGTCTGTTCATGGCTCTTTGGAAACGGCTGCATCTCCCCTGTAATCGCCTTCGAGCGGCACGAGGATCGATCCCACGGTTTTCACGCTATGATTTTTTTAAATGTGTTGCGCGTCGGAGAAAATGCGCGCGTCGGACGTCATTGCGGCTTAATATCTCTTGTCTCTTTGGGAGTAGAAAGTCTTTTCATGGCTCTTTGGAAAGGTTTGCATCTCCCCTGTAATCGCCTTTAAGCGGCACGCGGATCGGACCCACCGTTCTTACGCTACGATTTTTTAAATGTGGTGCGCGGCGTAGAAAAGACGCGCGTAGGACGTATTTGCGGCTTAATATCTTTGGGCTCCTTGGGAGTAGGAAGTCTATTCATGCCTATTTGGAAAGGGCTCCATCTCCCCTGTAATCGCCTTCGAGCGGCACGCGGATCGAACCCACGGTTTTCACGCTATGATTTTTTTAAATGAGCTGCGCGGCGGAGAAAATGCGCGCGTCGGACGTCATTGCGGCTTAATATCTCTTGTCTCCTTGGGAGTAGAAAGTCTTTTCATGGTTCTTTGGAAAGGGTTGCATCTCCCCTGTAATCGCCTTTAAGCGGCACGCGGATCGGACCCACCGTTCTCACGCTACGATTTTTTAAACGTGGTGCGCGTGGGAGAAAATGCGCGTAATATCTCTTGTCTCCTTGGGAGTAGAAAGTCTGTTCATGGCTCTTTGGAAAGGGCTGTATCTCCCCTGTAATCGCCTTCGAGCGGCACGCGCATCGGAACCATCGTTATCACGCTACGATTTTTTAATGCCGCCAGGGATAGGCCGAAAGCGTGGCAGGTGGCGTTCGTTAGGGACAGTCATGGAGGTGATGCACACCGAGTTGCACGCCATTTGGAGTTGGCCCGGCCTAGATGTGAGCGTTCAAAGTCAGCGCGTTTGTTTAAACTTTCTCCTCCAATTCGTTGCAGTTGTACAAGCGTTTCTCGTTCATCCGACTGGAGCGTAACGCTTTATATGTTAATATTTCTGGTCTCCTTGGGAGTAGAAAGTCTGTTCATGGCTCTTTTGAAAGGGATGCATCTCCCCTGTAATCGCCTTCGAGCGGCACGCGGATCGAACCCACGTTTTTCACGCTACGATTTTTTTTAAATGTGTTGCGCGGCGGAGAAAAGACGCGCGCCGGACGTATTTGCGGCTTAATATCTCTTGTCTCATTGGGTGTAGAAAGTCTGTTCATGGCTCTTTGGAAAGGGCTGCATCTCCCCTGTAATCGCCTTCGAGCGGCACGCGGATCGAACCCACGGTTTTCAAGCTATGATTTTTTTAAATGTGGTGCGCGGCGGAGGAAATGCGCGCGTCGGACGTCATTTCGGCTTAATATCGCTTGTCTCCTTGGGAGTAGAAAGTCTTTTCATGGCTCTTTGGAAAGGTTTGCATCTCCCTTGTAATCGCCTTTAAGCGGCACGCGGATTGGACCCACCGTTCTTCCGATACGATTTTTTAAATGTGGTGCGCGGCGTAGAAAAGACGCGCGTAGGACGTATTTGCGGCTTAATATCTTTGGGCTCCTTGGGAGTAGGAAGTCTGTTCATGCCTCTTTGGAAAGGGCTGCATCTCCCCTGTAATCGCCTTCGAGCGGCACGTGGATCGAACCCACGGTTTTCACGCTATGATTTTTTTAAATGTGCTGCGCGGCGGAGAAAATGCGCGCGTCGGACGTCATTGCGGCTTAATATCTCTTGTCTCCTTGGGAGTAGGAAGTCTGTTCATGCCTCTTTGGAAAGGGCTGCATCTCCCCTGTAATCGCCTTCGAGCGGCACGCGGATCGAACCCACGGTTTTCACGCTATGATTTTTTTAAATGTGCTGCGCGGCGGAGAAAATGCGCGCGTCGGATGTCATTGCGGCTTAATATCTCGTTTCCTTGGGAGTAGAAAGTCTTTTCATGGTTCTTTGGAAAGGGTTGCATCTCCCCTGTAATCGCCTTTAAGCGGCACGCGGATCGGACCCATCGTTCTCACGCTACGATTTTTTAAATTCCGCCAGGGACAGAAAGAACGCTTGGCAGGTGGCGTTCGTGACGGACAGTCAAGCAGTTAATGCGCACCGAGCTGCAGGCCATTTGGACCTGGCCCAGCCTAGATGTGAGTATTCAAAGTCAGCACGTTTGTTTCAAAGTTCTCCACCAATTCGTTGTAATTGCGTGTGTGCGCGTGAACACCAGGTTTGTGGAGGAGTTCGTCCTTGGACTGTACAAGGGGAGACAGTGTGTGGCCTGGCTGCGTGAGGTTGCAGTTTGCTGGGCATGAGAGATTGGCATGTGGTGCCCTGGAGGTGTGGTTGTTCCAGGACGGGCAAGGTGGGGTAGTGTGGCTGGGTGACGGTGCGCTTCACTGGGGATGTGGTTGTGAGTTGCAGGCCCATTCCTTTGAATGACAGAAAGGATCTGATTTGTTTGCAGGTTTAAACGTACTTTGCTGGGTATGACTGTTACCTCTTGGGCCAGGAAGTCTGTTTCTAGTTTTATTTAAACGGTCAAACTGCGTGAAGTGTGCCCAGGCCCAGAGCTACTTTGCTGGGCATGGCTGTGTGACCTCTTGGGCCTGGAAGTCTGGTTGTAGTATGATTTTAAAGGGTCAAATGCTCTCCATTGTGTGTCCAGGTTTAAGGCTACTTTGCTGGGCATGTGATTTGGACCCATCGGGTACGGAAGCCTTTCCGTCACGTGCTCGTTTTCCACGCCTTCAGCGCAGGTAGCCTGCGAATTTAAAACCGACGTGCATTTTATTCTTTTCCCCTTTTATCCTTTCATATCTCTCCGCTACCTTGGAGAAGAGAGACGCACGCGGGTAAATAAAATGTAAATATCTCTAAATATCTGTATAATATGTAAATAAAAGGAAGAAGTGGTTGTGTAGTGTAGTCGTTTGATTATAAATAATCTCATAATAATTTTATCCACAAATTCTTATACATTTATACATGTTTATCTCTCTCTTTGTGTGTGTGTGTGTGTGTGTGTGTGTGTGTGTGTGTGTGGTTCTGTGTCACTAGTGGGGCCTGTGGCCCGATTGGAGTGTTTGCGGTGTGAGAAGGAGGAGTTGGAGAACAGTTTGTTGGAGCAGCTGAAGGAGTTGAGGTTGCAGGAGCAGAAGGAGCTGCAGGTTCTTCAGGAGATGCTGAAACACAAGCAGCATGAGGAGACAGAGCTCCTGCAGAAACAGCAGGAGGAGGAGGAGCATAACAGGTCCATCAAGAGTAAGTACTATGGAAATGCAATAATACTAACATAACTAATAATGAATGCTAGCCTTTAGGCTCCAATAAAAGTGATACTAGTATATGTATAGTACTATATATATTATATTTTATATATTCAGTAGTAATTATGTAGTATATACAATCTATGTTATATCCAGCAGTAATGATACTTGCTCTGGCAGATATGAAAATGGCCTGTGAACAGGAGAAGAAATCTCTGGAGGAAGAACTTGAGAAGCTCAGACTGTCACTGCAGGTAGAGATCCCTTATAGTGTCAGTACACATCCACCAGTAGCTCCACCTTTCACTTATAAAGTCAGTACACATTCAGTACACATTCCCACCTTTCCATTGTACTGGCTGTAGTGATGATTCGTGTGTGTGTTATACCAGCCCATAGAGGAGGACATTATGAGTCTGAAAGTGGCGCTGGAGATGAAGAACCAGGAGATCAAAGATCAGCACGATCTTTTGGTGAAACTATATACTCTGTATGTATACTATATCGAACCCACGGTTTTCACGCTACGATTTTTTTAAATGTGGTGAGCTGCGGAGAAAAGACGCGGTCCGGACGTATTTGTGGCTTAATATCTCTTGTCTCCTTGGGAGTAGGAAGTCTGTTCATGGCTCTTTGGAAAGGGCTGCATCTCCCCTGTAATCGCCTTCGAGCGGCACGCGGATCGAACCCACGGTTTTCACGCTATGATTTTTTTAAATGTGGTGCGCGGCGGAGGAAATGCGCGCGTCGGACGTCATTTTGGCTTAATATCTCTTGTCTCCTTGGGAGTAGAAAGTCTTTTCATGGCTCTTTGGAAAGGGCTGCATCTCCGCTGTAATCGCCTTCGAGCGGCACGCGGATCGAACCCACGGTTTTCACGCTATGATTTTTTTAAATGTGGTGCGCGGCGGAGAAAATGCGCGCGTCGGACGTCATTTCGGCTTAATATCTATTGTCTCCTTGGGAGTAGAAAGTCTTTTCATGGCTCTTTGGAAAGGGTTGCATCTCCCCTGTAATCGCCTTTAAGCGGCACGCGGATCGGACCCACCGTTCTCACGCTACGATTTTTTAAACGTGGTGCGCGTCGGAGAAAATGCGCGTAATATCTCTTGTCTCCTTGGGAGTAGAAAGTCTGTTCATGGCTCTTTGGAAAGGGCTGTATCTCCCCTGTAATCGCCTTCGAGCGGCACGCGCATCGGAACCATCGTTATCACGCTACGATTTTTTAAAGCCGCCAGGGACGGGCCGAAAGAGTGGCAGGTGGCGTTCGTTAGCGACAGTCATGGAGGTGATGCACACCGAGTTGCACGCCATTTGGAGTTGGCCCGGCCTAGATGTGAGCGTTCAAAGTCAGCGCGTTTGTTTAAACTTTCTCCTCCAATTCGTTGCAATTGTAAAAGCGTTTCTCGTTCATCCGACTGGAGCGTAACGCTTTATATGTTAATATTTCTGGTCTCCTTGGGAGTAGAAAGTCTGTTCATGGCTCTTTTGAAAGGGATGCATCTCCCCTGTAATCGCCTTCGAGCGGCACGCGGATCGAACCCACGTTTTTCACGCTACGATTTTTTTTAAATGTGTTGCGCGGCGGAGGAAATGCGCGCGTCGGACGTCATTTCGGCTTAATATCTCTTGTCTCCTTGGGAGTAGAAAGTCTTTTCATGGCTCTTTGGAAAGGGCTGCATCTCCGCTGTAATCGCCTTTAAGCGGCACGCGGATTGGACCCACCGTTCTTCCGATACGATTTTTTAAATGTGGTGCGCGGCGTAGAAAAGACGCGCGTAGGACGTATTTGCGGCTTAATATCTTTGGGCTCCTTGGGAGTAGGAAGTCTGTTCATGCCTCTTTGGAAAGGGCTGCATCTCCCCTGTAATCGCCTTCGAGCGGCACGCAGATCGAACCCACGGTTTTCACGCTATGATTTTTTTAAATGTGGTGCGCGGCGGAGGAAATGCGCGCGTCGGACGTCATTTCGGCTTAATATCTCTTGTCTCCTTGGGAGTAGAAAGTCTTTTCATGGCTCTTTGGAAAGGGCTGCATCTCCCCTGTAATCGCCTTTAAGCGGCACGCGGATCGAACCCACGGTTTTCACGCTACGATTTTTTTTAAATGTGTTGCGCGGCGGAGAATAGACGCGCGCCGGACATATTTGCGGCTTGATATCTCTTGTCTCATTGGGAGTAGAAAGTCTGTTCATGGCTCTTTGGAAAGGGCTGCATCTCCCCTGTAATCGCCTTCGAGCGGCACGCGGATCGAACCCACGGTTTTCACGCTATGATTTTTTTAAATGTGTTGCGCGTCGGAGAAAATGCGCGCGTCGGACGTCATTGCGGCTTAATATCTCTTGTCTCCTTGGGAGTAGAAAGTCTTTTCATGGCTCTTTGGAAAGGTTTGCATCTCGCTTGTAATCGCCTTTAAGCGGCACGCGGATTGGACCCACCGTTCTTCCGATACGATCTTTTAAATGTGGTGCGCGGCGTAGAAAAGACGCGCGTAGGACGTATTTGCGGCTTAATATCTTTGGGCTCCTTGGGAGTAGGAAGTCTGTTCATGCCTCTTTGGAAAGGGCTGCATCTCCCCTGTAATCGCCTTCGAGCGGCACGTGGATCGAACCCACGGTTTTCACGCTATGATTTTTTTAAATGTGCTGCGCGGCGGAGAAAATGCGCGCGTCGGACGTCATTGCGGCTTAATATCTCTTGTCTCCTTGGGAGTAGAAAGTCTTTTCATGGTTCTTTGGAAAGGGCTGCATCTCCCCTGTAATCGCCTTCGCGCGGCACGCGGATCGGAACCATCCTTATCACGCTACGATTTTTTAATGCCGACAGGGACGGGCCGAAAGCTTGGCAGGTGGCGTTCGTTAGGAAAAGTCATGGACGTGATGCGGACCGAGTTTCAGGCCATTTGGACCTGGCCCGGCCTAGATGTGAGCCTTCAAAGTCAGCGCGTTTGTTTAAACTTTCTCCTCCAATTCGTTGCAATTGTACAAGCGTTTCTCGCTCATCCGACTGGAGCGTAACGCTTTATCTGTTAATATCTCTGGTCTCCTTGGGAGTAGAAAGTCTGTTCATGGCTCTTTGGAAAGGGCTGCATCTCCCCTGTAATCGCCTTCGAGCGGCACGCGGATCGAACCCACGGTTTTCAAGCTATGATTTTTTTAAATGTGGTGCGCGGCGGAGGAAATGCGCGCGTCGGACGTCATTTCGGCTTAATATCTCTTGTCTCCTTGGGAGTAGAAAGTCTTTTCATGGCTCTTTGGAAAGGGCTGCATCTCCGCTGTAATCGCCTTCGAGCGGCACGCGGATCGAACCTACGGTTTTCACGCTATGATTTTTTTAAATGTGGTGCGCGGCGGAGAAAATGCGCGCGTCGGACGTCATTTCGGCTTAATATCTATTGTCTCCTTGGGAGTAGAAAGTCTTTTCATGGCTCTTTGGAAAGGTTTGCATCTCCCTTGTAATCGCCTTTAAGCGGCACGCGGATTGGACCCACCGTTCTTCCGATACGATTTTTTAAATGTGGTGCGCGGCGTAGAAAAGACGCGCGTAGGACGTATTTGCGGCTTAATATCTTTGGGCTCCTTGGGAGTAGGAAGTCTGTTCATGCCTCTTTGGAAAGGGCTGCATCTCCCCTGTAATCGCCTTCGAGCGGCACGCGGATCGAACCCACGGTTTTCACGCTATGATTTTTTTAAATGTGGTGCGCGGCGGAGGAAATGCGCGCGTCGGACGTCATTTCGGCTTAATATCTCTTGTCTCCTTGGGAGTAGAAAGTCTTTTCATGGCTCTTTGGAAAGGGCTGCATCTCCCCTGTAATCGCCTTTAAGCGGCACGCGGATCGAACCCACGGTTTTCACGCTACGATTTTTTTTAAATGTGTTGCGCGGGCGAGAATAGACGCGCGCCGGACGTATTTGCGGCTTGATATCTCTTGTCTCATTGGGAGTAGAAAGTCTTTTCATGGCTCTTTGGAAAGGGCTGCATCTCCCCTGTAATCGCCTTCGAGCGGCACGCGGATCGAACCCACGGTTTTCACGCTATGATTTTTTTAAATGTGTTGCGCGTCGGAGAAAATGCGCGCGTCGGACGTCATTGCGGCTTAATATCTCTTGTCTCCTTGGGAGTAGAAAGTCTTTTCATGGCTCTTTGGAAAGGGCTGCATCTCCGCTGTAATCGCCTTCGAGCGGCACGCGGATCGAACCCACGGTTTTCACGCTATGATTTTTTTAAATGTGGTGCGCGTCGGAGAAAATGCGCGCGTCGGACGTCATTTCGGCTTAATATCTATTGTCTCCTTGGGAGTAGAAAGTCTTTTCATGGCTCTTTGGAAAGGTTTGCATCTCCCTTGTAATCGCCTTTAAGCGGCACGCGGATTGGACCCACCGTTCTTCCGATACGATTTTTTAAATGTGGTGCGCGGCGTAGAAAAGACGCGCGTAGGACGTATTTGCGGCTTAATATCTTTGGGCTCCTTGGGAGTAGGAAGTCTGTTCATGCCTCTTTGGAAAGGGCTGCATCTCCCCTGTAATCGCCTTCGAGCGGCACGTGGATCGAACCCACGGTTTTCACGCTATGATTTTTTTAAATGTGCTGCGCGGCGGAGAAAATGCGCGCGTCGGACGTCATTGCGGCTTAATATCTCTTGTCTCCTTGGGAGTAGAAAGTCTTTTCATGGTTCTTTGGAAAGGGCTGCATCTCCCCTTGTAATCGCCTTCGCGCGGCACGCGGATCGGAACTATCCTTATCACGCTACGATTTTTTAATGCCGACAGGGACGGGCCGAAAGCTTGGCAGGTGGCGTTCGTTAGGAAAAGTCATGGACGTGATGCGGACCGAGTTGCAGGCCATTTGGACCTGGCCCGGCCTAGATGTGAGCGTTCAAAGTCAGCGCGTTTGTTTAAACTTTCTCCTCCAATTCGTTGCAATTGTACAAGCGTTTCTCGTTCATCCGACTGGAGCGTAACGCTTTATATGTTAATATTTCTGGTCTCCTTGGGAGTAGAAAGTCTGTTCATGGCTCTTTTGAAAGGGATGCATCTCCCCTGTAATCGCCTTCGAGCGGCACGCGGATCGAACCCACGTTTTTCACGCTACGATTTTTTTTAAATGTGTTGCGCGGCGGAGAAAAGACGCGCGCCGGACGTATTTGTGGCTTAATATCTCTTGTCTCATTGGGTGTAGAAAGTCTGTTCATGGCTCTTTGGAAAGGGCTGCATCTCCCCTGTAATCGCCTTCGAGCGGCACGCGGATCGAACCCACGGTTTTCACGCTATGATTTTTTTAAATGTGGTGCGCGGCGGAGGAAATGCGCGCGTCGGACGTCATTTCGGCTTAATATCTCTTGTCTCCTTGGGAGTAGAAAGTCTTTTCATTGCTCTTTGGAAAGGTTTGCATCTCCCTTGTAATCGCCTTTAAGCGGCACGCGGATTGGACCCACCGTTCTTCCGATACGATTTTTTAAATGTGGTGCGCGGCGTAGAAAAGACGCGCGTAGGACGTATTTGCGGCTTAATATCTTTGGGCTCCTTGGGAGTAGGAAGTCTGTTCATGCCTCTTTGGAAAGGGCTGCATCTCCCCTGTAATCGCCTTCGAGCGGCACGCGGATCGAACCCACGGTTTTCACGCTATGATTTTTTTAAATGTGCTGCGCGGCGGAGAAAATGCGCGCGTCGGACGTCATTGCGGCTTAATATCTCTTGTCTCCTTGGGAGTAGAAAGTCTTTTCATGGTTCTTTGGAAAGGGTTGCATCTCCCCTGTAATCGCCTTTAAGCGGCACGCGGATCGGACCCATCGTTCTCACGCTACGATTTTTTAAAATCCGCCAGGGACGGAACGAACGCTTGGCAGGTGGCGTTCGTGACGGACAGTCAAGCAGTTAATGCGCACCGAGCTGCAGGCCATTTGGACCTGGCCCAGCCTAGATGTGAGTATTCAAAGTCAGCACGTTTGTTTCAAAGTTCTCCACCAATTCGTTGTAATTGCGTGTGTGCGCGTGAACACCAGGTTTGTGGAGGAGTTCGTCCTTGGACTGTACAAGGGGAGACAGTGTGTGGCCTGGCTGCGTGAGGTTGCAGTTTGCTGGGCATGAGAGATTGGCATGTGGTGCCCTGGAGGTGTGGTTGTTCCAGGACGGACAAGGTGGGGTAGTGTGGCTGGGTGACGGTGCGCTTCACTGGGGATGTGGTTGTGAGTTGCAGGCCCATTCCTTTGAATGATAGAAAGGATCTGATTTGTTTCCAGGTTTAAACGTACTTTGCTGGGTATGACTGTGACCTCTTGGGCCAGGAAGTCTGTTTCTAGTTTTATTTAAACGGTCAAACTGCGTGAAGTGTGCCCAGGCCCAGAGCTACTTTGCTGGGCATGGCTGTGTGACCTCTTGGGCCTGGAAGTCTGGTTGTAGTATGATTTTAAAGGGTCAAATGCTCTCCATTGTGTGTCCAGGTTTAAGGCTACTTTGCTGGGCATGTGATTTGGACCCATCGGGTACGGAAGCCTTTCCGTCACGTGCTCGTTTTCCACGCCTTCAGCGCAGGTAGCCTGCGAATTTAAAACCGACGTGCATTTTATTCTTTTCCCCTTTTATCCTTTCATATCTCTCCGCTACCTTGGAGAAGAGAGACGCACGCGGGTAAATAAAATGTAAATATCTCTAAATATCTGTATAATATGTAAATAAAAGGAAGATGTGGTTGTGTAGTGTAGTCGTTTGATTATAAATAATCTCATAATAATTTTATCCACAAATTCTTATACATTTATACATGTTTATCTCTCTCTTTGTGTGTGTGTGTGTGTGTGTGGTTCTGTGTCACTAGTGGGGCCTGTGGCCCGATTGGAGTGTTTGCGGTGTGAGAATGAGGAATGAGGAGTTGGAGAACAGTTTGTTGGAGCAGCTGAAGGAGTTGAGGTTGCAGAAGCAGAAGGAGCTGCAGGTTCTTCAGGAGATGCTGAAACACAAGCAGCAGGAGGAGACAGAGCTCCTGCAGAAACAGCAGGAGGAGGAGGAGCATAACAGGTCCATCAAGAGTAAGTACTATGGAAATGCAATAATACTAACATAACTAATAATGAATGCTAGCCTTTAGGCTCCAATAAAAGTGATACTAATATATGTATAGTACTATATATATTATATTTTATATATTCAGTAGTAATTATGTAGTATATACAATCTATGTTATATCCAGCAGTAATGATACTTGCTCTGGCAGATATGAAAATGGCCTGTGAACAGGAGAAGAAATCTCTGGAGGAAGAACTTGAGAAGCTCAGACTGTCACTGCAGGTAGAGATCCCTTATAGTGTCAGTACACATCCACCAGTACCTCCACCTTTCACTTATAACGTCAGTACACATTCAGTACACATTCCCACCTTTCCATTGTACTGGCTGTAGTGATGATTCGTGTGTGTGGGTTATACCAGCCCATAGAGGAGGACATTATGAGTCTGAAAGTGGCGCTGGAGATGAAGAACCAGGAGATCAAAGATCAGCACGATCTTTTGGTCAAACTATATACTCTGTATGTATACTATATACTCTGTATGTAGTACCTGGTTTAACACTATATCCTCTGTATATATACTATATACTGTTTATGTAGTTCCTGGTTTAACACTATACCCTCAGCTTACTCTAGTCTGCAGATGTGAAGAAATTTAAACAGAATGTGTATCTGTGTATATGTGCGCACCTGTATGTGTCTGGTTGTAGTATTATTTAAAGGGTCAAATGGTCTCCATTGTGTGTCCAGGTTTAAGGCTACTTTGCTGGGCATGTGATTTGGACCCATCGGGTACGGAAGCCTTTCCGTCACGTGCTCGTTTTCCACGCCTTCAGCGCAGGTAGCCTGCGAATTTAAAACCGACGTGCATTTTATTCTTTTCCCCTTTTATCCTTTCATATCTCTCCGCTACCTTGGAGAAGAGAGACGCACGCTGGGAAATAAAATGTAAATATCTGTAAATATCTGTATAATATGTAAATAAAAGGAAGAAGTGGTTGTGTAGTGTAGTCGTTTCATTATAAATAATCTCATAATAATTTTATCCACAAATTCTTATACATTTATACATGTTTATCTCTCTCTTTGTGTGTGTGTGTGTGTGTGTGTGTGTGTCTGTGTGTGCGTGTTTGTGGTTCTGTGTCACTAGTGGGGCCTGTGGCCCGATTGGAGTGTTTGCGGTGTGAGAAGGAGGAGTTGGAGAACAGTTTGTTGGAGCAGCTGAAGGAGTTGAGGTTGCAGAAGCAGAAGGAGCTGCAGGTTCTTCAGGAGATGCTGAAACACAAGCAGCAGGAGGAGACAGAGCTCCTGCAGAAACAGCAGGAGGAGGAGGAGCATAACAGGTCCCTCAAGGGTAAGTACTATGGAAATGCAATAATACTAACATAACTAATAATGAATGTTAGCCTTTAGGCTCCAATAAAAGTGATACTAATATATGTATAGTACTATATATATTATATTTTATATATTCAGTAGTAATTATGTAGTATATACAATCTGTGTTATATCCAGCAGTAATGATACTTGCTCTGGCAGATATGAAAATGGCCTGTGAACAGGAGAAGAAATCTCTGGAGGAAGAACTTGAGAAGCTCAGACTGTCACTGCAGGTAGAGATCCCTTATAGTGTCAGTACACATCCACCAGTAGCTCCACCTTTCACTTATAACGTCAGTACACATTCAGTACACATTCCCACCTTTCCATTGTACTGGCTGTAGTGATGATTCGAGTGTGTGTTATACCAGCCCATAGAGGAGGACATTATGAGTCTGAAAGTGGCGCTGGAGATGAAGAACCAGGAGATCAAAGATCAGCACGATCTTTTGGTCAAACTATATACTCTGTATGTATACTATATACTCTGTATGTAGTACCTGGTTTAACACTATATCCTCTGTATATATACTATATACTGTTTATGTAGTACCTGGTTTAACACTATACCCTCAGCTTACTCTAGTCTGCAGATGTGAAGAAATTAAACAGAATGTGTATCTGTGTATATGTGCGCACCTGTATGTGTCTGGTTGTAGTATTATTTAAAGGGTCAAACTGCGTGAAGTGTGCCCAGACCCAGGCATGACTGTGTGACCTCTTGGGCCAGGAAGTCTGTTTCTAGTTTTATTTAAACGGTCAAACTGCGTGAAGTGTGCCCAGGCCCAGAGCTACTTTGCTGGGCATGACTGTGTGACCTCTTGGGCCTGGAAGTCTGGTTGTAGTATGATTTTAAAGGGTCAAATGGTCTCCATTGTGTGTCCAGGTTTAAGGCTACTTTGCTGGGCATGTGATTTGGACCCATCGGGTACGGAAGCCTTTCCGTCACGTGCTCGTTTTCCACGCCTTCAGCGCAGGTAGCCTGCGAATTTAAAACCGACGTGCATTTTATTCTTTTCCCCTTTTATCCTTTCATATCTCTCCGCTACCTTGGAGAAGAGAGACGCACGCGGGTAAATAAAATGTAAATATCTCTAAATATCTGTATAATATGTAAATAAAAGGAAGATGTGGTTGTGTAGTGTAGTCGTTTGATTATAAATAATCTCATAATAATTTTATCCACAAATTCTTATACATTTATACATGTTTATCTCTCTCTCTGTGTGTGTGTGTGTGGTTCTGTGTCACTAGTGGGGCCTGTGGCCCGATTGGAGTGTTTGCGGTGTGAGAAGGAGGAGTTGGAGAACAATTTGTTGGAGCAGCTGAAGGAGTTGAGGTTGCAGAAGCAGAAGGAGCTGCAGGTTCTTCAGGAGATGCTGAAACACAAGCAGCAGGAGGAGACAGAGCTCCTGCAGAAACAGCAGGAGGAGGAGGAGCATAACAGGTCCATCAAGAGTAAGTACTATGGAAATGCAATAATACTAACATAACTAATAATGAATGTTAGCCTTTAGGCTCCAATAAAAGTGATACTAATATATGTATAGTACTATATATATTATATTTTATATATTCAGTAGTAATTATGTAGTATATACAATCTGTGTTATATCCAGCAGTAATGATACTTGCTCTGGCAGATATGAAAATGGCCTGTGAACAGGAGAAGAAATCTCTGGAGGAAGAACTTGAGAAGCTCAGACTGTCACTGCAGGTAGAGATCCCTTATAGTGTCAGTACACATCCACCAGTACCTCCACCTTTCACTTATAACGTCAGTACACATTCAGTACACATTCCCACCTTTCCATTGTACTGGCTGTAGTGATGATTCGTGTGTGTGGGTTATACCAGCCCATAGAGGAGGACATTATGAGTCTGAAAGTGGCGCTGGAGATGAAGAACCAGGAGATCAAAGATCAGCACGATCTTTTGGTCAAACTATATACTCTGTATGTATACTATATACTCTGTATGTAGTACCTGGTTTAACACTATATCCTCTGTATATATACTATATACTGTTTATGTAGTACCTGGTTTAACACTATACCCTCAGCTTACTCTAGTCTGCAGATGTGAAGAAATTAAACAGAATGTGTATCTGTGTATATGTGCGCACCTGTATGTGTCTGGTTGTAGTATTATTTAAAGGGTCAAACTGCGTGAAGTGTGCCCAGGCCCAGAGCTACTTTGATGGGCATGATTCTGTGACCTCTTGGGCCTTGAAATGTGGTGCTTTGAATGATTTAAAGAGTGAAACGGTCTGAAGTGTGCCCACGTTTAAAGCAACCTTGCTGGGCATGACTGTGTGACCTCTTGGGCCAGGAAGTCTGTTTCTAGTTTTATTTAAACGGTCAAACTGCGTGAAGTGTGCCCAGGCCCAGAGGTACTTTGCTGGGCATGACTGTGTGACCTCTTGGGCCTGGAAGTCTGCTTGTAGTATGATTTTAAAGGGTCAAATGGTCTCCATTGTGTGTCCAGGTTTAAGGCTACTTTGCTGGGCATGTGATTTGGACCCATCGGGTACGGAAGCCTTTCCGTCACGTGCTCGTTTTCCACGCCTTCAGCGCAGGTAGCCTGCGAATTTAAAACCGACGTGCATTTTATTCTTTTCCCCTTTTATCCTTTCATATCTCTCCGCTACCTTGGAGAAGAGAGACGCACGCGGGTAAATAAAATGTAAATATCTGTAAATATCTGTATAATATGTAAATAAAAGGAAGATGTGGTTGTGTAGTGTAGTCGTTTGATTATAAATAATCTCATAATAATTTTATCCACAAATTCTTATACATTTATACATGTTTATCTCTCTCTTTGTGTGTGTGTGTGTGTGTGTGTGTGTGTGTGTGTGTGTGTGTGTGTGTGTGTGTGTGTGTGTGTGTGTGTGTGTGTGGTTCTGTGTCACTAGTGGGGCCTGTGGCCCGATTGGAGTGTTTGCGGTGTGAGAATGAGGAATGAGGAGTTGGAGAACAGTTTGTTGGAGCAGCTGAAGGAGTTGAGGTTGCAGAAGCAGAAGGAGCTGCAGGTTCTTCAGGAGATGCTGAAACACAAGCAGCAGGAGGAGACAGAGCTCCTGCAGAAACAGCAGGAGGAGGAGGAGCATAACAGGTCCATCAAGAGTAAGTACTATGGAAATGCAATAATACTAACATAACTAATAATGAATGTTAGCCTTTAGGCTCCAATAAAAGTGATACTAATATATGTATAGTACTATATATATTATATTTTATATATTCAGTAGTAATTATGTAGTATATACAATCTGTGTTATATCCAGCAGTAATGATACTTGCTCTGGCAGATATGAAAATGGCCTGTGAACAGGAGAAGAAATCTTTGGAGGAAGAACTTGAGAAGCTCAGACTGTCACTGCAGGTAGAGATCCCTTATAGTGTCAGTACACATCCACCAGTACCTCCACCTCTCACTTATAACGTCAGTACACATTCAGTACACATTCCCACCTTTCCATTGTACTGGCTGTAGTGATGATTCGTGTGTGTGTTATACCAGCCCATAGAGGAGGACTTTATGAGTCTGAAAGTGGCGCTGGAGATGAAGAACCAGGAGATCAAAGATCAGCACGATCTTTTGGTCAAACTATATACTCTGTATGTATACTATATACTCTGTATGTAGTACCTGGTTTAACACTATATCCTCTGTATATATACTATATACTGTTTATGTAGTACCTGGTTTAACACTATACCCTCAGCTTACTCTAGTCTTCAGATGTGAAGAAATTTAAACAGAATGTGTATCTGTGTATATGTGCGCACCTGTATGTGTCTGGTTGTAGTATTATTTAAAGGGTCAAACTGCGTGAAGTGTGCCCAGGCCCAGAGCTACTTTGATGGGCATGATTCTGTGACCTCTTGGGCCTTGAAATGTGGTGCTTTGAATGATTTAAAGAGTGAAACGGTCTGAAGTGTGCCCACGTTTAAAGCAACCTTGCTGGGCATGACTGTGTGACCTCTTGGGCCAGGAAGTCTGTTTCTAGTTTTATTTAAACGGTCAAACTGCGTGAAGTGTGCCCAGGCCCAGAGGTACTTTGCTGGGCATGACTGTGTGACCTCTTGGGCCTGGAAGTCTGCTTGTAGTATGATTTTAAAGGGTCAAATGGTCTCCATTGTGTGTCCAGGTTTAAGGCTACTTTGCTGGGCATGTGATTTGGACCCATCGGGTACGGAAGCCTTTCCGTCACGTGCTCGTTTTCCACGCCTTCAGCGCAGGTAGCCTGCGAATTTAAAACCGACGTGCATTTTATTCTTTTCCCCTTTTATCCTTTCATATCTCTCCGCTACCTTGGAGAAAAGAGACGCACGCGGGTAAATAAAATGTAAATATCTGTAAATATCTGTATAATATGTAAATAAAAGGAAGAAGTGGTTGTTTAGTGTAGTCGTTTGATTATAAATAATCTCATAATAATTTTATCCACAAATTATTACACATTTATACATGTTTATCTCTCTCTGTGTGTGTGTGTGTGTGTGTGTGTGTGTGTGTGTGTGTGTGTGTGTGTCACTAGTGGGGCCTGTGGCCCGATTGGAGTGTTTGCGGTGTGAGAAGGAGGAGTTGGAGAACAGTTTGTTGGAGCAGCTGAAGGAGTTGAGGTTGCAGAAGCAGAAGGAGCTGCAGGTTCTTCAGGAGATGCTGAAACACAAGCAGCAGGAGGAGACAGAGCTCCTGCAGAAACAGCAGGAGGAGGAGGAGCATAACAGGTCCATCAAGAGTAAGTACTATGGAAATGCAATAATACTAACATAACTAATAATGAATGTTAGCCTTTAGGCTCCAATAAAAGTGATACTAATATATGTATAGTACTATATATATTATATTTTATATATTCAGTAGTAATTATGTAGTATATACAATCTGTGTTATATCCAGCAGTAATGATACATGCTCTGGCAGATATGAAAATGGCCTGTGAACAGGAGAAGAAATCTCTGGAGGAAGAACTTGAGAAGCTCAGACTGTCACTGCAGGTAGAGATCCCTTATAGTGTCAGTACACATCCACCAGTAGCTCCACCTTTCACTTATAACGTCAGTACACATTCAGTACACATTCCCACCTTTCCATTGTACTGGCTGTAGTGATGATTCGTGTGTGTGTTATACCAGCCCATAGAGGAGGACATTATGAGTCTGAAAGTGGCGCTGGAGATGAAGAACCAGGAGATCAAAGATCAGCACGATCTTTTGGTCAAACTATATACTCTGTATGTAGTACCTGGTTTAACATTATATCCTCTGTATATATACTATATACTGTTTATGTAGTACCTGGTTTAACACTATACCCTCAGCTTACTCTAGTCTGCAGATGTGAAGAAATTAAACAGAATGTGTATCTGTGTATATGTGCGCACCTGTATGTGTCTGGTTGTAGTATTATTTAAAGGGTCAAACTGCGTGAAGTGTGCCCAGGCGCAGAGCTACTTTGATGGGCATGATTCTGTGACCTCTTGGGTCTTGAAATGTGGTGCTTTGAATGATTTAAAGAGTGAAACGGTCTGATGTGTGCCCACGTTTAAAGCATCCTTGCTGGGCATGACTGTGTGACCTCTTGGGCCTGGAAGTCTGCTTGTAGTATGATTTTAAAGGGTCAAATGGTCTCCATTGTGTGTCCAGGTTTAAGGCTACTTTGCTGGGCATGTGATTTGGACCCATCGGGTACGGAAGCCTTTCCGTCACGTGCTCGTTTTCCACGCCTTCAGTGCAGGTAGCCTGCGAATTTAAAACCGACATGCATTTTATTCTTTTCCCCTTTTATCCTTTCATATCTCTCCGCTACCTTGGAGAAGAGAGACGCATGCGGGTAAATAAAATGTAAATATCTCTAAATATCTGTATAATATGTAAATAAAAGGAAGAAGTGGTTGTGTAGTGTAGTCGTTTGATTATGAATAATCTCATAATAATTTTATCCACAAATTCTTATACATTTATACATGTTTATCTCTCTCTTTGTGTGTGTGTGTGTGTGTGTTTGTGGTTCTGTGTCACTAGTGGGGCCTGTGGCCCGATTGGAGTGTTTGCGGTGTGAGAAGGAGGAGTTGGAGAACAGTTTGTTGGAGCAGCTGAAGGAGTTGAGGTTGCAGAAGCAGAAGGAGCTGCAGGTTCTTCACGAGATGCTGAAACACAAGCAGCAGGAGGAGACAGAGCTCCTGCAGAAACAGCAGGAGGAGGAGGAGCATAACAGGTCCATCAAGAGTAAGTACTATGGAAATGCAATAATACTAACATAATTAATAATGAATGTTAGCCTTTAGGCTCCAATAAAACTGATACTAATAGATGTATAGTACTATATATATTATATTTTATATATTCAGTAGTAATTATGTAGTATATACAATCTGTGTTATATCCAGCAGTAATGATACTTGCTCTGGCAGATATGAAAATGGCCTGTGAACAGGAGAAGAAATCTCTGGAGGAAGAACTTGAGAAGCTCAGACTGTCACTGCAGGTAGAGATCCCTTATAGTGTCAATAGACATCCACCAGTACCTCCACCTTTCACTTATAACGTCAGTACACATTCAGTACACATTCCCACCTTTCCATTGTACTGGCTGTAGTGATGATTCGTGTGTGTGTTATACCAGCCCATAGAGGAGGAAATTATGAGTCTGAAAGTGGCGCTGGAGATGAAGAACCAGGAGATCAAAGATCAGCACGATCTTTTGGTCAAACTATATACTCTGTATGTAGTACCTGGTTTAACACTATATCCTCTGTATATATACTATATACTGTTTATGTAGTACCTGGTTTAACACTATACCCTCAGCTTACTCTAGTCTGCAGATGTGAAGAAATTAAACAGAATGTGTATCTGTGTATATGTGCGC
Source organism: Electrophorus electricus (assembly GCF_041902795.1). Classification (NCBI taxonomy): domain Eukaryota; kingdom Metazoa; phylum Chordata; class Actinopteri; order Gymnotiformes; family Gymnotidae; genus Electrophorus; species Electrophorus electricus. The sequence goes on along the minus strand of NC_137505.1, from coordinate 2,286,829 downwards.
ACCTGTATGTGTCTGGTTGTAGTATTATTTAAAGGGTCAAACTGCGTGAAGTGTGCCCAGGCGCAGAGCTACTTTGATGGGCATGATTCTGTGACCTCTTGGGCCTTGAAATGTGGTGCTTTGAATGATTTAAAGAGTGAAACGGTCTGAAGTGTGCCCACGTTTAAAGCATCCTTGCTGCGCATGACTGTGTGACCTCTTGGGCCAGGAAGTCTGTTTCTACTTTTATTTAAACGGTCAAACTGCGTGAAGTGTGCCCAGGCCCAGAGCTACTTTGCTGTGCATGACTGTGTGACCTCTTGGGCCTGGAAGTCTGGTTGTAGTATGATTTTAAAGGGTCAAATGGTCTCCATTGTGTGTCCAGGTTTAAGGCTACTTTGCTGGGCATGTGATTTGGACCCATCGGGTACGGAAGCCTTTCCGTCACGTGCTCGTTTTCCACGCCTTCAGCGCAGGTAGCCTGCGAAATTAAAACCGACGTGCATTTTATTCTTTTCCCCTTTTATCCTTTCATATCTCTCCGCTACCTTGGAGAAGAGAGACGCACGCGGGTAAATAAAATGTAAATATCTGTAAATATCTGTATAACATGTAAATAAAAGGAAGAAGTGGTTGTGTAGTGTAGTCGTTTGATTATGAATAATCTCATAATAATTTTATCCACAAATTCTTATACATTTATACATGTTTATCTCTCTCTTTGTGTGTGTCTGTGTGTGTGTCTGTGTGTGTGTCTGTGTGTGTGTGTGTGGTTCTGTGTCACTAGTGGGGCCTGTGGCCCGATTGGAGTGTTTGCGGTGTGAGAATGAGGAATGAGGAGTTGGAGAACAGTTTGTTGGAGCAGCTGAAGGAGTTGAGGTTGCAGAAGCAGAAGGAGCTGCAGGTTCTTCAGGAGATGCTGAAACACAAGCAGCAGGAGGAGACAGAGCTCCTGCAGAAACAGCAGGAGGAGGAGGAGCATAACAGGTCCATCAAGAGTAAGTACTATGGAAATGCAATAATACTAACATAACTAATAATGAATGTTAGCCTTTAGGCTCCAATAAAAGTGATACTAATATATGTATAGTACTATATATATTATATTTTATATATTCAGTAGTAATTATGTAGTATATACAATCTGTGTTATATCCAGCAGTAATGATACTTGCTCTGGCAGATATGAAAATGGCCTGTGAACAGGAGAAGAAATCTTTGGAGGAAGAACTTGAGAAGCTCAGACTGTCACTGCAGGTAGAGATCCCTTATAGTGTCAGTACACATCCACCAGTACCTCCACCTCTCACTTATAACGTCAGTACACATTCAGTACACATTCCCACCTTTCCATTGTACTGGCTGTAGTGATGATTCGTGTGTGTGTTATACCAGCCCATAGAGGAGGACTTTATGAGTCTGAAAGTGGCGCTGGAGATGAAGAACCAGGAGATCAAAGATCAGCACGATCTTTTGGTCAAACTATATACTCTGTATGTATACTATATACTCTGTATGTAGTACCTGGTTTAACACTATATCCTCTGTATATATACTATATACTGTTTATGTAGTACCTGGTTTAACACTATACCCTCAGCTTACTCTAGTCTTCAGATGTGAAGAAATTTAAACAGAATGTGTATCTGTGTATATGTGCGCACCTGTATGTGTCTGGTTGTAGTATTATTTAAAGGGTCAAACTGCGTGAAGTGTGCCCAGGCCCAGAGCTACTTTGATGGGCATGATTCTGTGACCTCTTGGGCCTTGAAATGTGGTGCTTTGAATGATTTAAAGAGTGAAACGGTCTGAAGTGTGCCCACGTTTAAAGCAACCTTGCTGGGCATGACTGTGTGACCTCTTGGGCCAGGAAGTCTGTTTCTAGTTTTATTTAAACGGTCAAACTGCGTGAAGTGTGCCCAGGCCCAGAGGTACTTTGCTGGGCATGACTGTGTGACCTCTTGGGCCTGGAAGTCTGCTTGTAGTATGATTTTAAAGGGTCAAATGGTCTCCATTGTGTGTCCAGGTTTAAGGCTACTTTGCTGGGCATGTGATTTGGACCCATCGGGTACGGAAGCCTTTCCGTCACGTGCTCGTTTTCCACGCCTTCAGCGCAGGTAGCCTGCGAATTTAAAACCGACGTGCATTTTATTCTTTTCCCCTTTTATCCTTTCATATCTCTCCGCTACCTTGGAGAAAAGAGACGCACGCGGGTAAATAAAATGTAAATATCTGTAAATATCTGTATAATATGTAAATAAAAGGAAGAAGTGGTTGTTTAGTGTAGTCGTTTGATTATAAATAATCTCATAATAATTTTATCCACAAATTATTACACATTTATACATGTTTATCTCTCTCTGTGTGTGTGTGTGTGTGTGTGTGTGTGTGTGTGTGTGTGTGTGTCACTAGTGGGGCCTGTGGCCCGATTGGAGTGTTTGCGGTGTGAGAAGGAGGAGTTGGAGAACAGTTTGTTGGAGCAGCTGAAGGAGTTGAGGTTGCAGAAGCAGAAGGAGCTGCAGGTTCTTCAGGAGATGCTGAAACACAAGCAGCAGGAGGAGACAGAGCTCCTGCAGAAACAGCAGGAGGAGGAGGAGCATAACAGGTCCATCAAGAGTAAGTACTATGGAAATGCAATAATACTAACATAACTAATAATGAATGTTAGCCTTTAGGCTCCAATAAAAGTGATACTAATATATGTATAGTACTATATATATTATATTTTATATATTCAGTAGTAATTATGTAGTATATACAATCTGTGTTATATCCAGCAGTAATGATACATGCTCTGGCAGATATGAAAATGGCCTGTGAACAGGAGAAGAAATCTCTGGAGGAAGAACTTGAGAAGCTCAGACTGTCACTGCAGGTAGAGATCCCTTATAGTGTCAGTACACATCCACCAGTAGCTCCACCTTTCACTTATAACGTCAGTACACATTCAGTACACATTCCCACCTTTCCATTGTACTGGCTGTAGTGATGATTCGTGTGTGTGTTATACCAGCCCATAGAGGAGGACATTATGAGTCTGAAAGTGGCGCTGGAGATGAAGAACCAGGAGATCAAAGATCAGCACGATCTTTTGGTCAAACTATATACTCTGTATGTAGTACCTGGTTTAACATTATATCCTCTGTATATATACTATATACTGTTTATGTAGTACCTGGTTTAACACTATACCCTCAGCTTACTCTAGTCTGCAGATGTGAAGAAATTAAACAGAATGTGTATCTGTGTATATGTGCGCACCTGTATGTGTCTGGTTGTAGTATTATTTAAAGGGTCAAACTGCGTGAAGTGTGCCCAGGCGCAGAGCTACTTTGATGGGCATGATTCTGTGACCTCTTGGGTCTTGAAATGTGGTGCTTTGAATGATTTAAAGAGTGAAACGGTCTGATGTGTGCCCACGTTTAAAGCATCCTTGCTGGGCATGACTGTGTGACCTCTTGGGCCTGGAAGTCTGCTTGTAGTATGATTTTAAAGGGTCAAATGGTCTCCATTGTGTGTCCAGGTTTAAGGCTACTTTGCTGGGCATGTGATTTGGACCCATCGGGTACGGAAGCCTTTCCGTCACGTGCTCGTTTTCCACGCCTTCAGTGCAGGTAGCCTGCGAATTTAAAACCGACATGCATTTTATTCTTTTCCCCTTTTATCCTTTCATATCTCTCCGCTACCTTGGAGAAGAGAGACGCATGCGGGTAAATAAAATGTAAATATCTCTAAATATCTGTATAATATGTAAATAAAAGGAAGAAGTGGTTGTGTAGTGTAGTCGTTTGATTATGAATAATCTCATAATAATTTTATCCACAAATTCTTATACATTTATACATGTTTATCTCTCTCTTTGTGTGTGTGTGTGTGTGTTTGTGGTTCTGTGTCACTAGTGGGGCCTGTGGCCCGATTGGAGTGTTTGCGGTGTGAGAAGGAGGAGTTGGAGAACAGTTTGTTGGAGCAGCTGAAGGAGTTGAGGTTGCAGAAGCAGAAGGAGCTGCAGGTTCTTCACGAGATGCTGAAACACAAGCAGCAGGAGGAGACAGAGCTCCTGCAGAAACAGCAGGAGGAGGAGGAGCATAACAGGTCCATCAAGAGTAAGTACTATGGAAATGCAATAATACTAACATAATTAATAATGAATGTTAGCCTTTAGGCTCCAATAAAAGTGATACTAATAGATGTATAGTACTATATATATTATATTTTATATATTCAGTAGTAATTATGTAGTATATACAATCTGTGTTATATCCAGCAGTAATGATACTTGCTCTGGCAGATATGAAAATGGCCTGTGAACAGGAGAAGAAATCTCTGGAGGAAGAACTTGAGAAGCTCAGACTGTCACTGCAGGTAGAGATCCCTTATAGTGTCAATAGACATCCACCAGTACCTCCACCTTTCACTTATAACGTCAGTACACATTCAGTACACATTCCCACCTTTCCATTGTACTGGCTGTAGTGATGATTCGTGTGTGTGTTATACCAGCCCATAGAGGAGGAAATTATGAGTCTGAAAGTGGCGCTGGAGATGAAGAACCAGGAGATCAAAGATCAGCACGATCTTTTGGTCAAACTATATACTCTGTATGTAGTACCTGGTTTAACACTATATCCTCTGTATATATACTATATACTGTTTATGTAGTACCTGGTTTAACACTATACCCTCAGCTTACTCTAGTCTGCAGATGTGAAGAAATTAAACAGAATGTGTATCTGTGTATATGTGCGCACCTGTATGTGTCTGGTTGTAGTATTATTTAAAGGGTCAAACTGCGTGAAGTGTGCCCAGGCGCAGAGCTACTTTGATGGGCATGATTCTGTGACCTCTTGGGCCTTGAAATGTGGTGCTTTGAATGATTTAAAGAGTGAAACGGTCTGAAGTGTGCCCACGTTTAAAGCATCCTTGCTGCGCATGACTGTGTGACCTCTTGGGCCAGGAAGTCTGTTTCTACTTTTATTTAAACGGTCAAACTGCGTGAAGTGTGCCCAGGCCCAGAGCTACTTTGCTGTGCATGACTGTGTGACCTCTTGGGCCTGGAAGTCTGGTTGTAGTATGATTTTAAAGGGTCAAATGGTCTCCATTGTGTGTCCAGGTTTAAGGCTACTTTGCTGGGCATGTGATTTGGACCCATCGGGTACGGAAGCCTTTCCGTCACGTGCTCGTTTTCCACGCCTTCAGCGCAGGTAGCCTGCGAAATTAAAACCGACGTGCATTTTATTCTTTTCCCCTTTTATCCTTTCATATCTCTCCGCTACCTTGGAGAAGAGAGACGCACGCGGGTAAATAAAATGTAAATATCTGTAAATATCTGTATAACATGTAAATAAAAGGAAGAAGTGGTTGTGTAGTGTAGTCGTTTGATTATGAATAATCTCATAATAATTTTATCCACAAATTCTTATACATTTATACATGTTTATCTCTCTCTTTGTGTGTGTCTGTGTGTGTGTCTGTGTGTGTGTCTGTGTGTGTGTGTGTGGTTCTGTGTCACTAGTGGGGCCTGTGGCCCGATTGGAGTGTTTGCGGTGTGAGAAGGAGGAGTTGGAGAACAGTTTGTTGGAGCAGCTGAAGGAGTTGAGGTTGCAGAAGCAGAAGGAGCTGCAGGTTCTTCAGGAGATGCTGAAACACAAGCAGCAGGAGGAGACAGAGCTCCTGCAGAAACAGCAGGAGGAGGAGGAGCATAACAGGTCCCTCAAGGGTAAGTACTATGGAAATGCAATAATACTAACATAACTAATAATGAATGTTAGCCTTTAGGCTCCAATAAAAGTGATACTAATATATGTATAGTACTATTTATATTATATTTTATATATTCAGTAGTAATTATGTAGTATATACAATCTGTGTTATATCCAGCAGTAATGATACTTGCTCTGGCAGATATGAAAATGGCCTGTGAACAGGAGAAGAAATCTCTGGAGGAAGAACTTGAGAAGCTCAGACTGTCACTGCAGGTAGAGATCCCTTATAGTGTCAGTACACATCCACCAGTAGCTCCACCTTTCACTTATAACGTCAGTACACATTCAGTACACATTCCCACCTTTCCATTGTACTGGCTGTAGTGATGATTCGTGTGTGTGTTATACCAGCCCATAGAGGAGGACATTATGAGTCTGAAAGTGGCGCTGGAGATGAAGAACCAGGAGATCAAAGATCAGCACGATCTTTTGGTCAAACTATATACTCTGTATGTATACTATATACTCTGTATGTAGTACCTGGTTTAACACTATATCCTCTGTATATATACTATATACTGTTTATGTAGTACCTGGTTTAACACTATAACCTCAGCTTACTCTAGTCTGCAGATGTGAAGAAATTAAACAGAATGTGTATCTGTGTATATGTGCGCACCTGTATGCGTCTGGTTGTAGTATTATTTAAAGGGTCAAACTGCGTGAAGTGTGCCCAGGCCCAGAGCTACTTTGATGGGCATGATTCTGTGACCTCTTGGGCCTTGAAATGTGGTGCTTTGAATGATTTAAAGAGTGAAACGGTCTGAAGTGTGCCCACGTTTAAAGTAACCTTGCTGGGCATGACTGTGTGACCTCTTGTGCCTGGAAGTCTGGTTGTAGTATTATTTAAACGGTCAAACTGCGTGAAGTGTGCCCAGGCCCAGAGCTACTTTGCTGTGCATGACTGTGTGACCTCTTGGGCCTGGAAGTCTGGTTGTAGAATGATTTTAAAGGGTCAAATGGTCTCCATTGTGTGTCCAGGTTTAAGGCTACTTTGCTGGGCATGTGATTTGGACCCATCGGGTACGGAAGCCTTTCCATCATGTGCTAGTTTTCCACGCCTTCAGCGCAGGTAGCCTGCGAATTTAAAACCGACGTGCATTTTATTCTTTTCCCCTTTTATCCCTTCATATCTCTCCGCTACCTTGGAGAAGAGAGACGTACGTGGGTAAATAAAATGTAAATATCTGTATAATATGTAAATAAAAGGAAGAAGTGGTTGTGTAGTGTAGTCGTTTGATTATAAATAATCTCATAATAATTTTATCCACAAATTCTTATACATTTATACATGTTTATCTCTCTCTGTGTGTGTGTTTGTGTGTGTGTGTGTGTGTGTGTGTGGTTCTGTGTCACTAGTGGGGCCTGTGGCCCGATTGGAGTGTTTGCGGTGTGAGAAGGAGGAGTTGGAGAACAATTTGTTGGAGCAGCTGAAGGAGTTGAGGTTGCAGAAGCAGAAGGAGCTGCAGGTTCTTCAGGAGATGCTGAAACACAAGCAGCAGGAGGAGACAGAGCTCCTGCAGAAACAGCAGGAGGAGGAGGAGCATAACAGGTCCATCAAGAGTAAGTACTATGGAAATGCAATAATACTAACATAATTAATAATGAATGTTAGCCTTTAGGCTCCAATAAAAGTGATACTAATAGATGTATAGTACTATATATATTATATTTTATATATTCAGTAGTAATTATGTAGTATATACAATCTGTGTTATATCCAGCAGTAATGATACTTGCTCTGGCAGATATGAAAATGGCCTGTGAACAGGAGAAGAAATCTCTGGAGGAAGAACTTGAGAAGCTCAGACTGTCACTGCAGGTAGAGATCCCTTATAGTGTCAATAGACATCCACCAGTACCTCCACCTTTCACTTATAACGTCAGTACACATTCAGTACACATTCCCACCTTTCCATTGTACTGGCTGTAGTGATGATTCGTGTGTGTGTTATACCAGCCCATAGAGGAGGACATTATGAGTCTGAAAGTGGCGCTGGAGATGAAGAACCAGGAGATCACAGATCAGCACGATCTTTTGGTCAAACTATATACTCTGTATGTAGTACCTGGTTTAACACTATATCCTCTGTATATATACTATATACTGTTTATGTAGTACCTGGTTTAACACTATACCCTCATCTTACTCTAGTCTGCAGATGTGAAGAAATTAAACAGAATGTGTATCTGTGTATATGTGCGCACCTGTATGTGTCTGGTTGTAGTATTATTTAAAGGGTCAAACTGCGTGAAGTGTGCCCAGGCGCAGAGCTACTTTGATGGGCATGATTCTGTGACCTCTTGGGCCTTGAAATGTGGTGCTTTGAATGATTTAAAGAGTGAAACGGTCTGAAGTGTGCCCACGTTTAAAGCATCCTTGCTGGGCATGACTGTGTGACCTCTTGGGCCAGGAAGTCTGTTTCTACTTTTATTTAAACGGTCAAACTGCGTGAAGTGTGCCCAGGCCCAGAGCTACTTTGCTGTGCATGACTGTGTGACCTCTTGGGCCTGGAAGTCTGGTTGTAGTATGATTTTAAAGGGTCAAATGGTCTCCATTGTGTGTCCAGGTTTAAGGCTACTTTGCTGGGCATGTGATTTGGACCCATCGGGTACGGAAGCCTTTCCGTCACGTGCTCGTTTTCCACGCCTTCAGCGCAGGTAGCCTGGGAATTTAAAACCGACGTGCATTTTATTCTTTTCCCCTTTTATCCTTTCATATCTCTCCGCTACCTTGGAGAAGAGAGACGCAAGCGGGTAAATAAAATGTAAATATCTGTAAATATCTGTATAATATGTAAATAAAAGGAAGAAGTGGTTGTGTAGTGTAGTCGTTTGATTATGAATAATCTCATAATAATTTTATCCACAAATTCTTATACATTTATACATGTTTATCTCTCTCTTTGTGTGTGTGTGTGTGTGTGTGTGTGTGTGTGTGTGTGTGTGTGTGTTTGTGTGTGTGTGTGTGTGGTTCTGTGTCACTAGTGGGGCCTGTGGCCCGATTGGATTGTTTGCGGTGTGAGAAGGAGGAGTTGGAGAACAGTTTGTTGGAGCAGCTGAAGGAGTTGAGGTTGCAGAAGCAGAAGGAGCTGCAGGTTCTTCAGGAGATGCTGAAACACAAGCAGCAGGAGGAGACAGAGCTCCTGCAGAAACAGCAGGAGGAGGAGGAGCATAACAGGTCCATCAAGAGTAAGTACTATGGAAATGCAATAATACTAACATAATAATGAATGCTAGCCATTAGGCTCCAATAAAAGTGATACTAATATATGTATAGTACTATATATATTATATTTTATATATTCAGTAGTAATTATGTAGTATATACAATCTATGTTATATCCAGCAGTAATGATACTTGCTCTGGCAGATATGAAAATGGCCTGTGAACAGGAGAAGAAATCTCTGGAGGAAGAACTTGAGAAGCTCAGACTGTCACTGCAGGTAGAGATCCCTTATAGTGTCAGTACACATCCACCAGTACCTCCACCTTTCACTTATAACGTCAGTACACATTCAGTACACATTCCCACCTTTCCATTGTACTGGCTGTAGTGATGATTCGTGTGTGTGTTATACCAGCCCATAGAGGAGGACATTATGAGTCTGAAAGTGGCGCTGGAGATGAAGAACCAGGAGATCAAAGATCAGCACGATCTTTTGGTCAAACTATATACTCTGTATGTAGTACCTGGTTTAACATTATATCCTCTGTATATATACTATATACTGTTTATGTGGTACCTGGTTTAACACTATACCCTCAGCTTACTCTAGTCTGCAGATGTGAAGAAATTAAACAGAATGTGTATCTGTGTATATGTGCGCACCTGTATGTGTCTGGTTGTAGTATTATTTAGAGGGTCAAACTGCGTGAAGTGTGCCCAGGCGCAGAGCTACTTTGATGGGCATGATTCTGTGACCTCTTGGGTCTTGAAATGTGGTGCTTTGAATGATTTAAAGAGTGAAACGGTCTGAAGTGTGCCCACGTTTAAAGCATCCTTGCTGGGCATGACTGTGTGACCTCTTGGGCCTGGAAGTCTGGTTGTAGTATGATTTTAAAGGGTCAAATGGTCTCCATTGTGTGTCCAGGTTTAAGGCTACTTTGCTGGGCATGTGATTTGGACCCATCGGGTACGGAAGCCTTTCCGTCACGTGCTCGTTTTCCACGCCTTCAGTGCAGGTAGCCTGCGAATTTAAAACCGACGTGCATTTTATTCTTTTCCCCTTTTATCCTTTCATATCTCTCCGCTACATTGGAGAAGAGAGACGCACACGAGTAAATAAAATGTAAATATCTGTATAATATGTAAATAAAAGGAAGAAGTGGTTGTGTAGTGTAGTCATTTGATTATAAATAATCTCATAATAATTTTATCCACAAATTCTCTGTTTTATCGTTTTTTCCTGATCAATAATAGAAGAAAAGAAAAAAAAAGATGAACAGCACCCTCTAGCGATGAACCTCAATTATTTCAAGATAACTGTAAAACATGGCTAGGTTAAGTCGGCGTTAGAACAAAAAATGCTCAGATTAACTTGTGTCTCATGGCACGCAGCTGAGTTTAAAATTAAACACAATTAAATCAAATTAAACTGACCCAGCTGCAACAGGCTCAGCAACCACATTTAATTTCACTGATTGGTCAGTTAGCCAGGCTATACAAAACAGGCTATTGTTAGAAATTCTGCACATGTGCTTCGCTTAGCTTCACATCTCACACTGCTTATAATTATAAGATAACGTATCCACGTTCGTAATAACGTGGTGAAATCTGCCAAAAATGGTGAGACTGAGCATAATACGTAATAAGACAATCTGAGCACTTAGTCCACATATTTCTAAATGAGAAGAAAAAGTTCCTCCAAACAATACACACAGACACCCCCATACCAACATAAGCATAGTGCAACTCTTTGTTTACGCACCAGAGACTGAGTGGGCAAGTGCGTGTATATGCGAGTTTAAATTATTATACACAAATGTAAGTAGTAGGCTATTTATGTGAAAATGTTTCATATGTATGTACAAGTAGTGTTTCCCTGATTTCTCCCTAAATGGCCCCTCATAGTTCAGCAGTAATGAGGCTAGTTAGATTTTGCTCAGAATTAAGTACACTTTGGGATGTTATACGTATCACAGTCTCCGGTGAGCCGTACATGGTTGATCAATCCAGGTTGAGGTAGAGTCACTGCATTAATGACACGTCTGTTTGCATTGCCAGTTGTTGCTATGGCAGCAATGAAATTAGGAAATTCAAAGAAAAACAACTCATCTACGCTCTTGGAACTTTAGAACCCCATATGTCCTGTGGCCCGATGTCACACGTGAGGGGAATCCCATGAACACCTTTACAGATCAGTCTGTGGAAAGACACTGAAGAAGACAGAGGAAAAATGAGGCGTTTCTGGAGATGGTGTGCTGGACGCATCGAGGACGAATACACAGACACAAAGGATGTGGAGGGTAAATGTAAATATAATGCCACTCACACCTGCGGTTGCTGGTGCTGCCACTCATACCTGTGGTTAAAATTCCTTTTTTGTCTTTAGCGCTGCATTGTCGCCTCTATCTCCCAACAATTCATACTCGAGGCTTTAGAAATCTAAGTTTTTGGGGGGTATATGCCATTTCCTGTTATTTGTGCAGAATACACACACTTTCACTTTGGAATCCACAAAGTTTTATAAATGAGGTCCCTGAATAACATCAATCTATTTCTACACTATATGGCTTGCTAATTTCATATGTCTGTGTGTCTTTCTGTTTGTCTCTGTGTGTGTGTGTGTGTGTGTGTGTGTGTGTGTGTGTGTGTGTGTGTGTGTGTGTGTGTGTGTGTGTGTGTTATACCAGCCCATAGAGGAGGACATGAGTCTGAAAGTGGCTGGAGATAAAGAACCAGGAGATCAAAGATCAGCACGATCTTTTGGTAAAACTATATACTGTTTACATAGTACCTGGTTTAACATTATACCCTCAGCTTACTCTAGTCTGCAGATGTGAAGAAATTAAACAGAATGTGTATCTGTGTATATGTGCGCACCTGTATGTGTCTGGTTGTAGTATTATTTAAAGGGTCAAACTGCGTGAAGTGTGCCCAGGCCCAGAGCTACTTTGATGGGCATGACTGTGTGACCTCTTGGGCCAGGAAGTCTGTTTCTAGTTTTATTTAAACGGTCAAACTGCGTGAAGTGTGCCCAGGCCCAGAGCTACTTTGCTGGGCATGACTGTGTGACCTCTTGGGCCTGGAAGTCTGGTTGTAGTATGATTTTAAAGGGTCAAATGGTCTCCATTGTGTGTCCAGGTTTAAGGCTACTTTGCTGGGCATGACTGTGTGACCTCTTGGGCCAGGAAGTCTGTTTCTAGTTTTATTTAAACGGTCAAACTGCGTGAAGTGTGCCCAGGCCCAGAGCTACTTTGCTGGGCATGACTGTGTGACCTCTTGGGCCTGGAAGTCTGGTTGTAGTATGATTTTAAAGGGTCAAATGGTCTCCATTGTGTGTCCAGGTTTAAGGCTACTTTGCTGGGCATGACTGTGTGACCTCTTGGGCCAGGAAGTCTGTTTCTAGTTTTATTTAAACGGTCAAACTGCGTGAAGTGTGTATAGGCCCAGAGTTACTTTTCTGGGCATGACTGTGTGACCTCTTGGGCCTGGAGGTCTGGTGTTTCCATTATATAAAAGGTGAAATGGCCTGAAGTGTACACAGGCCCAGAGCTACTTTGATGGGCATGATTCTGTGACCTCCTGGGCTTTGAGTTCTGTTTCTAGTTTTGGTTAAAGGGTCAAATTGCATGGTCTGCCCAGGCCCATAGCGACTTTGCTGGGCATGACTCTGTGACCTCTTCGGCTTGGAAGTCTGGTTGTAGTATTATTTAAAGGCACAAAGTACATGAAGTGTGCCCTGGCCCAGCACTACTTTGCTGTGCATGACTGTGTGACCTCTTGTGCCTGGAAGTCTGGTTGTAGTATTATTTAAAGGGTCAAACTGCATGAAGTGTGCCCAGGCCCAGAGCTACTTTGCTGGGCATGACTGTGTGACCTCTTGTGCCTGGAAGTCTGGTTGTAGTATTATTTAAAGGGTCAAACTGCATGAAGTGTGCCCAGGCCCAGAGCTACTTTGCTGGGCATGATTCTGTGACCTCTTGGGCCTTGAAATCTGGTGCTTTGAACGATTTAAAGAGTGAAACGGTCTGAAGTGTGCCCACGTTTAAAGCAACCTTGCTGGGCATGACTGTGTGACCTCTTGTGCCTGGAAGTCTGGTTGTAGTATTATTTAAAGGGTCAAACTGTGCCCTGTAAACCGCACTGTGCCCTTCTGCTAAGAGCAAAGATGGTAAGGAAATCTCACAATTAATATCGTGATATGTCATCAGCTTGGCAAACGTCACATCCGGGTCAACCCAACACCATCTCAGCCTGCAGATGGCGTAAGTTTACACGACGGATTCTTTTATTCTCTTCAACGACAAAACTCAGGTCTATACACCAAAAATATGGCTGATTAAAATGCACGTAAATTAAATTTTGAGTCAATAAAATGCATATGAATTGACGTTTTGACTGATAAGTAGTTTTATTTGACTCAAGTTTAATCAACTTATCTTTCAACTTTATCCATTTTTATTACTTGCCTTATTTATCGTTTATTTGAAGTTTGCGGGCGCAACGTTCTGATTGACATTTTTGCCTCGAGAGGCGGAAGTAACGAAAATTGCTTGGGTTAAACCATGGATTGATTAATTAATGAATGTTATTGGATAAACAAGGCAACTAAAACAGTTACTAATGTTAAGTGATAAAAGAGTCCGGTAACACAAACGGCTTGAGTTAAACGTTAAATGACGTGACACAAAGTTATTCCAATTATTTAATTATATACCACTGTAGTATTTAGTTCACATGCATTTGTTGTTTACACCCTCATAGAAACTCCCTTGGTCATGAATGATCAAACTTGATATTTGATTTTTAAAAATATATCAAATCAAGACTGTTTTAATCCTATCACTTACATTTTCAATTCACAAGCATTTTTTCATGACCAGTTTATATTTTCATGGATTTTTATCAGCTTCGATTTCATCATTTAGAATTTGCTAGTTCCTCCACTCATGTGCCTGAAATGTTACTAAATTAGTAGATTCATTCCTGTTTGAGGAATTCTGGCTTGTGTTTATTGTCTGTGGGCAGAAAGGCTTTCCTAGATGCCAACTGGCAAAATGTTCCAAGATTTCTAAGAAATTATTAAACTTCCCTGAAAAAAACACACACACAAAAAAACCAAATAAGTAAGCTGAGAGAACTAAAACGAAAGCTATAAATACAACTTGACAGTTTTCAGCAGCAGGCGAATTTGTACGGTTACTGAGCTGCTAGCTAGCTAGCGAGCTACCGGCTGCAAGGTTAACAGTGCAAAGTCAGTAGCTAGCTAGCTAGCTACAGTAGCTACTACTAGCTAGCTACTGACTTTGCACTGTTAAAAGTGCTTCCGGTAGCTAGCTAGCTACAGTAGCTACTACTAGCTAGCTACTGACTTTGCACTGTTAAAAGTGCTTCCGGTAGCTAGCTAGCTACAGTAGCTACTACTAGCTAGCTACTGACTTTGCACTGTTAAAAGTGCTTCCGGTAGCTAGCTAGCTAGCTAGGTAGCTTGGTAATGGCTTTGCACTGTTAACCGTGCAGCCGGTAACTAGCGGTATCTAGTGGTTTAAATGCTTGCGGTTTAAATGCTTGGTGGACATTTGATTGTATGGTTTACTGAGCTGATAGCTAGCTAGCTAGCTACGGTTACTGAGCTGAAAGCTAGCTAGCTACTTTACTGGGTATGATTCTGTGAGCTCCTGGGCTTGCAGGTCTGTTTCTAGTTTTGGTTAAAGGGTCAAACTGCGTGAAGTGTGCCCAGGCCCAGAGCTACTTTGCTGGGCATGACTGTGTGACCTCTTGGGCCTCGAAATGTGGTGCTTTGAATGATTTAAAGAGTGAAACGGTCTGAAGTGTGCCCACGTTTAAAGCAACCTTGCTGGGCATGACTGTGTGACCTCTTGGGCCAGGAAGTCTGTTTCTAGTTTTATTTAAACGGTCAAACTGCGTGAAGTGTGCCCAGGCCCAGAGCTACTTTGCTGGGCATGACTGTGTGACCTCTTGGGCCTGGAAGTCTGGTTGTAGTATGATTTTAAAGGGTCAAATGGTCTCCATTGTGTGTCCAGGTTTAAGGCTACTTTGCTGGGCATGTGATTTGGACCCATCGGGTACGGAAGCCTTTCCGTCACGTGCTCGTTTTCCACGCCTTCAGCGCAGGTAGCCTGCGAATTTAAAACCGACGTGCATTTTATTCTTTTCCCCTTTTATCCTTTCATATCTCTCCACTACCTTGGAGAAGAGAGACGCACGCGGGTAAATAAAATGTAAATATCTCTAAATATCTGTATAATATGTAAATAAAAGGAAGGTGTGGTTGTGTAGTGTAGTCGTTTGATTATAAATAATCTCATAATAATTTTATCCACAAATTCTTATACATTTATACATGTTTATCTCTCTCTTTGTGTGTGTGTGTGTGGTTCTGTGTCACTCGTGGGGCCTGTGGCCCGATTGGAGTGTTTGCGGTGTGAGAAGGAGGAGTTGGAGAACAATTTGTTGGAGCAGCTGAAGGAGTTGAGGTTGCAGAAGCAGAAAGAGCTGCAGGTTCTTCAGGAGATGCTGAAACACAAGCAGCAAGAGGAGACAGAGCTCCTGCAGAAACAGCAGGAGGAGGAGGAGCATAACAGGTCCATCAAGAGTAAGTACTATGGAAATGCAATAATACTAACATAACTAATAATGAATGTTAGCCTTTAGGCTCCAATAAAAGTGATACTAATATATGTATAGTACTATATATATTATATTTTATATATTCAGTAGTAATTATGTAGTATATACAATCTGTGTTATATCCAGCAGTAATGATACTTGCTCTGGCAGATATGAAAATGGCCTGTGAACAGGAGAAGAAATCTCTGGAGGAAGAACTTGAGAAGCTCAGACTGTCACTGCAGGTAGAGATCCCTTATAGTGTCAGTACACATCCACCAGTAGCTCCACCTTTCACTTATAACGTCAGTACACATTCAGTACACATTCCCACCTTTCCATTGTACTGGCTGTAGTGATGATTCGTGTGTGTGTTATACCAGCCCATAGAGGAGGACATTATGAGTCTGAAAGTAGCGCTGGAGATGAAGAACCAGGAGATCAAAGATCAGCACGATCTTTTGGTCAAACTATATACTCTGTATGTATACTATATACTCTGTATGTAGTACCTGGTTTAACACTATATCCTCTGTATATATACTATATACTGTTTATGTAGTACCTGGTTTAACACTATACCCTCAGCTTACTCTAGTCTGCAGATGTGAAGAAATTAAACAGAATGTGTATCTGTGTATATGTGCGCACCTGTATGTGTCTGCTTGTAGTATTATTTAAAGGGTCAAATGGTCTCCATTGTGTGTCCAGGTTTAAGGCTACTTTGCTGGGCATGTGATTTGGACCCATCGGGTACGGAAGCCTTTCCGTCACGTGCTCGTTTTCCACGCCTTCAGCGCAGGTAGCCTGCGAATTTAAAACCGACGTGCATTTTATTGTTTTCCCCTTTTATCCTTTCATATCTCTCCGCTACCTTGGAGAAGAGAGACGCACGCGGGTAAATAAAATGTAAATATCTGTAAATATCTGTATAATATGTAAATAAAAGGAAGAAGTGGTTGTGTAGTGTAGTCGTTTCATTATAAATAATCTCATAATAATTTTATCCACAAATTCTTATACATTTATACATGTTTATCTCTCTCTTTGTGTGTGTGTGTGTGTGTGTGTGTCTGTGTGTGTGTGTGTGTGGTTCTGTGTCACTATTGGGGCCTGTGGCCCGATTGGAGTGTTTGCGGTGTGAGAAGGAGGAGTTGGAGAACAGTTTGTTGGAGCAGCTGAATGAGTTGAGGTTGCAGAAGCAGAAGGAGCTGCAGGTTCTTCAGGAGATGCTGAAACACAAGCAGCAGGAGGAGACAGAGCTCCTGCAGAAACAGCAGGAGGAGGAGGAGCATAACAGGTCCCTCAAGGGTAAGTACTATGGAAATGCAATAATACTAACATAACTAATAATGAATGTTAGCCTTTAGGCTCCAATAAAAGTGATACTAATATATGTATAGTACTATATATATTATATTTTATATATTCAGTAGTAATTATGTAGTATATACAATCTGTGTTATATCCAGCAGTAATGATACTTGCTCTGGCAGATATGAAAATGGCCTGTGAACAGGAGAAGAAATCTCTGGAGGAAGAACTTGAGAAGCTGAGACTGTCACTGCAGGTAGAGATCCCTTATAGTGTCAGTACACATCCACCAGTAGCTCCACCTTTCACTTATAACGTCAGTACACATTCAGTACACATTCCCACCTTTCCATTGTACTCGCTGTAGTGATGATTCGTGTGTGTGTTATACCAGCCCATAGAGGAGGACATTATGAGTCTGAAAGTGGCGCTGGAGATGAAGAACCAGGAGATCAAAGATCAGCACGATCTTTTGGTCAAACTATATACTCTGTATGTATACTATATACTCTGTATGTAGTACCTGGTTTAACACTATATCCTCTGTATATATACTATATACTGTTTATGTAGCACCTGGTTTAACACTATACCCTCAGCTTACTCTAGTCTGCAGATGTGAAGAAATTAAACAGAATGTGTATCTGTGTATATGTGCGCACCTGTATGTGTCTGGTTGTAGTATTATTTAAAGGGTCAAACTCCGTAAAGTGTGCCCAGGCCCAGAGCTACTTTGATGGGCATGATTCTGTGACCTCTTGGGCCTTGAAATGTGGTGCATTGAATGATTTAAAGAGTGAAACGGTCTGAAGTGTGCCCACGTTTAAAGCAACCTTGCTGGGCATGACTGTGTGACCTCTTGGGCCAGGAAGTCTGTTTCTAGTTTTATTTAAACGGTCAAACTGCGTGAAGTGTGCCCAGGCCCAGAGCTACTTTGCTGGGCATGACTGTGTGACCTCTTGGGCCTGGAAGTCTGGTTGTAGTATGATTTTAAAGGGTCAAATGGTCTCCATTGTGTGTCCAGGTTTAAGGCTACTTTGCTGGGCATGTGATTTGGACCCATCGGGTACGGAAGCCTTTCCGTCACGTGCTCGTTTTCCACGCCTTCAGCGCAGGTAGCCTGCGAATTTAAAACCGACGTGCATTTTATTCTTTTCCCCTTTTATCCTTTCATATCTCTCCGCTACCTTGGAGAAGAGAGACGCACGCGGGTAAATAAAATGTAAATATCTGTACATATCTGTATAATATCTAAATAAAAGGAAGAAGTGGTTGTATAGTGTAGTCGTTTGATTATAAATAATCTCATAATAATTTTATCCTCATATTCTTATACATTTATACATGTTTATCTCTCTCTCTGTGTGTGTGTGTGTGTGTGTGTGTGTGTGTGTGTGTGTGTGGTTCTGTGTCACTAGTGGGGCCTGTGGCCCGATTGGAGTGTTTGCGTTGTGAGAAGGAGGAGTTGGAGAAAAGTTTGTTGGAGCAGCTGAAGGAGTTGAGGTTGCAGAAGCAGAAGGAGCTGCAGGTTCTTCAGGAGATGCTGAAACACAAGCAGCAGGAGGAGACAGAGCTCCTGCAGAAACAGCAGGAGGAGGAGGAGCATAACAGGTCCATCAAGAGTAAGTACTATGGAAATGCAATAATACTAACATAACTAATAATGAATGTTAGCCTTTAGGCTCCAATAAAAGTGACACTAATATATGTATAGTACTATATATATTATATTTTATATATTCAGTAGTAATTATGTAGTATATACAATCTGTGTTATATCCAGCAGTAATGATACTTGCTCTGGCAGATATGAAAATGGCCTGTGAACAGGAGAAGAAATCTCTGGAGGAAGAACTTGAGAAGCTCAAATTGTCACTGCAGGTAGAGATCCCTTATAGTGTCAGTACACATCCACCAGTACCACCACCTCTCACTTATAACGTCAGTACACATTCAGTACACATTCCCACCTTTCCATTGTACTGGCTGTAGTGATGATTCGTGTCTGTGTTATACCAGCCCATAGAGGAGGACATTGAGTCTGAAAGTGGCGCTGGAGATGAAGAACCAGGAGATCAAAGATCAGCACGATCTTTTGGTCAAACTATATACTCTGTATGTATACTATATCGAACCCACGGTTTTCACGCTTCGATTTTTTTAAATGTGGTGAGCTGCGGAGAAAAGACGCGCGTCGGACGTCATTGCGGCTTAATATCTCTTGTCTCCTTGGGAGTAGGAAGTCTGTTCATGGCTCTTTGGAAAGGGATGCATCTCCCCTGTAATCGCCTTCGAGCGGCACGCGGATCGAACCCACTGTTTTCACGCTACGATTTTTTATATGTGGTGCGCGGCGGAGAAAATGCGCGCGTCGGACGTCATTGCGGCTTAATATCTCTTGTGTCCTTGGGAGTAGAAAGTATGTTCATGGCTCTTTGGAGAGGGTTGCATCTCCCCTGTAATCGCCTTCGAGCGGCACGCGGATCGGAACCATCGTTATCACGCTACGATTTTTTAATGCCGCCAGGGACGGGCCGAAAGCGTGGCAGGTGGCGTTCGTTAGGGACAGTCATGGAGGTGATGGGCACCGAGCTGCAGGCCGTTTGGACCTGGCCCAGCCTAGATGTGAGTATTCAAAGTCAGCACGTTTGTTTCAAAGTTCTCCACCAATTCGTTGTAATTGCGTGTGTGTGCGTGAACACCAGGTTTGTGGAGGAGTTCGTCCCTGGACGGTACAAGGGGAGACAGTGTGTGGCCTGGCTGCGTGAGGTTGCAGTTTGCTGGGCATGAGAGATTGGCATGTGGTGCCCTGGAGGTGTGGTTGTTCCAGGACGGGCAAGGTGGCGTAGTGTGGCTGGGTGACGGTGCGCTTCACTGGGGATGTGGTTGTGAGTTGCAGGCCCATTCCTTTGAATGACAGAAAGGATCTGATTTGTTTCCAGGTTTAAACGTACTTTGCTGGGTATGACTGTGACCTCTTGGGCCAGGAAGTCTGTTTCTAGTTTTATTTAAACGGTCAAACTGCGTGAAGTGTGCCCAGGCCCAGAGCTACTTTGCTGGGCATGACTGTGTGACCTCTTGGGCCTGGAAGTCTGGTTGTAGTATGATTTTAAAGGGTCAAATGGTCTCCATTGTGTGTCCAGGTTTAAGGCTACTTTGCTGGGCATGTGATTTGGACCCATCGGGTACGGAAGCCTTTCCGTCACGTGCTCGTTTTCCACGCCTTCAGCGCAGGTAGCCTGCGAATTTAAAACGGACGTGCATTTTATTCTTTTCCCCTTTTATCCTTTCATATCTCTCCGCTACCTTGGAGAAGAGAGACGCACGCGGGTAAATAAAATGTAAATATCTGTACATATCTGTATAATATCTAAATAAAAGGAAGAAGTGGTTGTATAGTGTAGTCGTTTGATTATAAATAATCTCATAATAATTTTATCCACAAATTCTTATACATTTATACATGTTTATCTCTCTCTTTGTGTGTGTGTGTGTGTGTGTGTGGTTCTGTGTCACTAGTGGGGCCTGTGGCCCGATTGGAGTGTTTGCGGTGTGAGAAGGAGGAGTTGGAGAACAGTTTGTTGGAGCAGCTGAAGGAGTTGAGGTTGCAGAAGCAGAAGGAGCTGCAGGTTCTTCAGGAGATGCTGAAACACAAGCAGCAGGAGGAGACAGAGCTCCTGCAGAAACAGCAGGAGGAGGAGGAGCATAACAGGTCCATCAAGAGTAAGTACTCTGGAAATGCAATAATACTAACATAATAATGAATGCTAGCCATTAGGCTCCAATAAAAGTGATACTAATATATGTATAGTACTATATATATTATATTTTATATATTCAGTAGTAATTATGTAGTATATACAATCTATGTTATATCCAGCAGTAATGATACTTGCTCTGGCAGATATGAAAATGGCCTGTGAACAGGAGAAGAAATCTCTGGAGGAAGAACTTGAGAAGCTCAGACTGTCACTGCAGGTAGAGATCCCTTATAGTGTCAGTACACATCCACCAGTATCTCCACCTTTCACTTATAACGTCAGTACACATTCAGTACACATTCCCACCTTTCCATTGTACTGGCTGTAGTGATGATTCGTGTGTGTGTTATACCAGCCCATAGAGGAGGACATTATGAGTCTGAAAGTGGCGCTGGAGATGAAGATCCAGGAGATCAAAGATCAGCACGATCTTTTGGTCAAACTATATACTCTGTATGTATACTATATACTCTGTATGTAGTACCTGGTTTAACACTATATCCTCTGTATCTATACTATATACTGTTTATGTAGTACCTGGTTGAATACTATACCCTCAGCTTACTCTAGTCTGCAGATGTGAAGAAATTAAACAGAATGTGTATCTGTGTATATGTGCGCACCTGTATGTGTCTGCTTGTAGTATTATTTAAAGGGTCAAATGGTCTCCATTGTGTGTCCAGGTTTAAGGCTACTTTGCTGGGCATGTGATTTGGACCCATCGGGTACGGAAGCCTTTCCGTCACGTGCTCGTTTTCCACGCCTTCAGCGCAGGTAGCCTGCGAATTTAAAACCGACGTGCATTTTATTGTTTTCCCCTTTTATCCTTTCATATCTCTCCGCTACCTTGGAGAAGAGAGACGCACGCGGGTAAATAAAATGTAAATATCTGTAAATATCTGTATAATATGTAAATAAAAGGAAGAAGTGGTTGTGTAGTGTAGTCGTTTCATTATAAATAATCTCATAATAATTTTATCCACAAATTCTTATACATTTATACATGTTTATCTCTCTCTTTGTGTGTGTGTGTGTGTGTGTGTGTCTGTGTGTGTGTGTGTGTGGTTCTGTGTCACTATTGGGGCCTGTGGCCCGATTGGAGTGTTTGCGGTGTGAGAAGGAGGAGTTGGAGAACAGTTTGTTGGAGCAGCTGAATGAGTTGAGGTTGCAGAAGCAGAAGGAGCTGCAGGTTCTTCAGGAGATGCTGAAACACAAGCAGCAGGAGGAGACAGAGCTCCTGCAGAAACAGCAGGAGGAGGAGGAGCATAACAGGTCCCTCAAGGGTAAGTACTATGGAAATGCAATAATACTAACATAACTAATAATGAATGTTAGCCTTTAGGCTCCAATAAAAGTGATACTAATATATGTATAGTACTATATATATTATATTTTATATATTCAGTAGTAATTATGTAGTATATACAATCTGTGTTATATCCAGCAGTAATGATACTTGCTCTGGCAGATATGAAAATGGCCTGTGAACAGGAGAAGAAATCTCTGGAGGAAGAACTTGAGAAGCTGAGACTGTCACTGCAGGTAGAGATCCCTTATAGTGTCAGTACACATCCACCAGTAGCTCCACCTTTCACTTATAACGTCAGTACACATTCAGTACACATTCCCACCTTTCCATTGTACTCGCTGTAGTGATGATTCGTGTGTGTGTTATACCAGCCCATAGAGGAGGACATTATGAGTCTGAAAGTGGCGCTGGAGATGAAGAACCAGGAGATCAAAGATCAGCACGATCTTTTGGTCAAACTATATACTCTGTATGTATACTATATACTCTGTATGTAGTACCTGGTTTAACACTATATCCTCTGTATATATACTATATACTGTTTATGTAGCACCTGGTTTAACACTATACCCTCAGCTTACTCTAGTCTGCAGATGTGAAGAAATTAAACAGAATGTGTATCTGTGTATATGTGCGCACCTGTATGTGTCTGGTTGTAGTATTATTTAAAGGGTCAAACTCCGTAAAGTGTGCCCAGGCCCAGAGCTACTTTGATGGGCATGATTCTGTGACCTCTTGGGCCTTGAAATGTGGTGCATTGAATGATTTAAAGAGTGAAACGGTCTGAAGTGTGCCCACGTTTAAAGCAACCTTGCTGGGCATGACTGTGTGACCTCTTGGGCCAGGAAGTCTGTTTCTAGTTTTATTTAAACGGTCAAACTGCGTGAAGTGTGCCCAGGCCCAGAGCTACTTTGCTGGGCATGACTGTGTGACCTCTTGGGCCTGGAAGTCTGGTTGTAGTATGATTTTAAAGGGTCAAATGGTCTCCATTGTGTGTCCAGGTTTAAGGCTACTTTGCTGGGCATGTGATTTGGACCCATCGGGTACGGAAGCCTTTCCGTCACGTGCTCGTTTTCCACGCCTTCAGCGCAGGTAGCCTGCGAATTTAAAACCGACGTGCATTTTATTCTTTTCCCCTTTTATCCTTTCATATCTCTCCGCTACCTTGGAGAAGAGAGACGCACGCGGGTAAATAAAATGTAAATATCTGTACATATCTGTATAATATCTAAATAAAAGGAAGAAGTGGTTGTATAGTGTAGTCGTTTGATTATAAATAATCTCATAATAATTTTATCCTCATATTCTTATACATTTATACATGTTTATCTCTCTCTCTGTGTGTGTGTGTGTGTGTGTGTGTGTGTGTGTGTGTGTGTGGTTCTGTGTCACTAGTGGGGCCTGTGGCCCGATTGGAGTGTTTGCGTTGTGAGAAGGAGGAGTTGGAGAAAAGTTTGTTGGAGCAGCTGAAGGAGTTGAGGTTGCAGAAGCAGAAGGAGCTGCAGGTTCTTCAGGAGATGCTGAAACACAAGCAGCAGGAGGAGACAGAGCTCCTGCAGAAACAGCAGGAGGAGGAGGAGCATAACAGGTCCATCAAGAGTAAGTACTATGGAAATGCAATAATACTAACATAACTAATAATGAATGTTAGCCTTTAGGCTCCAATAAAAGTGACACTAATATATGTATAGTACTATATATATTATATTTTATATATTCAGTAGTAATTATGTAGTATATACAATCTGTGTTATATCCAGCAGTAATGATACTTGCTCTGGCAGATATGAAAATGGCCTGTGAACAGGAGAAGAAATCTCTGGAGGAAGAACTTGAGAAGCTCAAATTGTCACTGCAGGTAGAGATCCCTTATAGTGTCAGTACACATCCACCAGTACCACCACCTCTCACTTATAACGTCAGTACACATTCAGTACACATTCCCACCTTTCCATTGTACTGGCTGTAGTGATGATTCGTGTCTGTGTTATACCAGCCCATAGAGGAGGACATTGAGTCTGAAAGTGGCGCTGGAGATGAAGAACCAGGAGATCAAAGATCAGCACGATCTTTTGGTCAAACTATATACTCTGTATGTATACTATATCGAACCCACGGTTTTCACGCTTCGATTTTTTTAAATGTGGTGAGCTGCGGAGAAAAGACGCGCGTCGGACGTCATTGCGGCTTAATATCTCTTGTCTCCTTGGGAGTAGGAAGTCTGTTCATGGCTCTTTGGAAAGGGATGCATCTCCCCTGTAATCGCCTTCGAGCGGCACGCGGATCGAACCCACTGTTTTCACGCTACGATTTTTTATATGTGGTGCGCGGCGGAGAAAATGCGCGCGTCGGACGTCATTGCGGCTTAATATCTCTTGTGTCCTTGGGAGTAGAAAGTATGTTCATGGCTCTTTGGAGAGGGTTGCATCTCCCCTGTAATCGCCTTCGAGCGGCACGCGGATCGGAACCATCGTTATCACGCTACGATTTTTTAATGCCGCCAGGGACGGGCCGAAAGCGTGGCAGGTGGCGTTCGTTAGGGACAGTCATGGAGGTGATGGGCACCGAGCTGCAGGCCGTTTGGACCTGGCCCAGCCTAGATGTGAGTATTCAAAGTCAGCACGTTTGTTTCAAAGTTCTCCACCAATTCGTTGTAATTGCGTGTGTGTGCGTGAACACCAGGTTTGTGGAGGAGTTCGTCCCTGGACGGTACAAGGGGAGACAGTGTGTGGCCTGGCTGCGTGAGGTTGCAGTTTGCTGGGCATGAGAGATTGGCATGTGGTGCCCTGGAGGTGTGGTTGTTCCAGGACGGGCAAGGTGGCGTAGTGTGGCTGGGTGACGGTGCGCTTCACTGGGGATGTGGTTGTGAGTTGCAGGCCCATTCCTTTGAATGACAGAAAGGATCTGATTTGTTTCCAGGTTTAAACGTACTTTGCTGGGTATGACTGTGACCTCTTGGGCCAGGAAGTCTGTTTCTAGTTTTATTTAAACGGTCAAACTGCGTGAAGTGTGCCCAGGCCCAGAGCTACTTTGCTGGGCATGACTGTGTGACCTCTTGGGCCTGGAAGTCTGGTTGTAGTATGATTTTAAAGGGTCAAATGGTCTCCATTGTGTGTCCAGGTTTAAGGCTACTTTGCTGGGCATGTGATTTGGACCCATCGGGTACGGAAGCCTTTCCGTCACGTGCTCGTTTTCCACGCCTTCAGCGCAGGTAGCCTGCGAATTTAAAACGGACGTGCATTTTATTCTTTTCCCCTTTTATCCTTTCATATCTCTCCGCTACCTTGGAGAAGAGAGACGCACGCGGGTAAATAAAATGTAAATATCTGTACATATCTGTATAATATCTAAATAAAAGGAAGAAGTGGTTGTATAGTGTAGTCGTTTGATTATAAATAATCTCATAATAATTTTATCCACAAATTCTTATACATTTATACATGTTTATCTCTCTCTTTGTGTGTGTGTGTGTGTGTGTGTGGTTCTGTGTCACTAGTGGGGCCTGTGGCCCGATTGGAGTGTTTGCGGTGTGAGAAGGAGGAGTTGGAGAACAGTTTGTTGGAGCAGCTGAAGGAGTTGAGGTTGCAGAAGCAGAAGGAGCTGCAGGTTCTTCAGGAGATGCTGAAACACAAGCAGCAGGAGGAGACAGAGCTCCTGCAGAAACAGCAGGAGGAGGAGGAGCATAACAGGTCCATCAAGAGTAAGTACTCTGGAAATGCAATAATACTAACATAATAATGAATGCTAGCCATTAGGCTCCAATAAAAGTGATACTAATATATGTATAGTACTATATATATTATATTTTATATATTCAGTAGTAATTATGTAGTATATACAATCTATGTTATATCCAGCAGTAATGATACTTGCTCTGGCAGATATGAAAATGGCCTGTGAACAGGAGAAGAAATCTCTGGAGGAAGAACTTGAGAAGCTCAGACTGTCACTGCAGGTAGAGATCCCTTATAGTGTCAGTACACATCCACCAGTATCTCCACCTTTCACTTATAACGTCAGTACACATTCAGTACACATTCCCACCTTTCCATTGTACTGGCTGTAGTGATGATTCGTGTGTGTGTTATACCAGCCCATAGAGGAGGACATTATGAGTCTGAAAGTGGCGCTGGAGATGAAGATCCAGGAGATCAAAGATCAGCACGATCTTTTGGTCAAACTATATACTCTGTATGTAGTACCTGGTTTAACATTATATCCTCTGTATATATACTATATACTGTTTATGTAGTACCTGGTTTAACACTATACCCTCAGCTTACTCTAGTCTGCAGATGTGAAGAAATTAAACAGAATGTGTATCTGTGTATATGTGCGCACCTGTATGCGTCTGGTTGTAGTATTATTTAAAGGGTCAAACTGCGTGAAGTGTGCCCAGGCCCAGAGCTACTTTGATGGGCATGATTCTGTGACCTCTTGGGCCTTGAAATGTGCTGCTTTGAATGATTTAAAGAGTGAAACGGTCTGAAGTGTGCCCACGTTTAAAGTAACCTTGCTGGGCATGACTGTGTGACCTCTTGTGCCTGGAAGTCTGGTTGTAGTATTATTTAAACGGTCAAACTGCGGGAAGTGTGCCCAGGCCCAGAGCTACTTTGCTGGGCATGACTGTGTGACCTCTTGGGCCTGGAAGTCTGGTTGTAGTATGATTTTAAAGGGTCAAATGGTCTCCATTGTGTGTCCAGGTTTAAGGCTACTTTGCTGGGCATGTGATTTGGACCCATCGGGTACGGAAGCCTTTCCGTCACGTGCTCGTTTTCCACGCCTTCAGCGCAGGTAGCCTGCGAATTTAAAACCGACGTGCATTTTATTCTTTTCCCCTTTTATCCCTTCATATCTCTCCGCTACCTTGGAGAAGAGAGACGCACGCGGGTAAATAAAATGTAAATATCTGTATAATATGTATATAAAAGGAAGAAGTGGTTGTGTAGTGTAGTCGTTTGATTATAAATAGTCTCATAATAATTTTATCCACAAATTCTTATACATTTATACATGTTTATCTTTCTCTGTGTGTGTGTGTGTGTGTGTGTGTGTGTGTGTGTGTGTGTGTGTGTGGTTCTGTGTCACTAGTGGGGCCTGTGGTCCGATTGGAGTGTTTGCGGTGTGAGAAGGAGGAGTTGGAGAACAGTTTGTTGGAGCAGCTGAAGGAGTTGAGGTTGCAGAAGCAGAAGGAGCTGCAGGTTCTTCAGGAGATGCTGAAACACAAGCAGCAGGAGGAGACAGAGCTCCTGCAGAAACAGCAGGAGGAGGAGGAGCATAACAGGTCCATCAAGAGTAAGTACTCTGGAAATGCAATAATACTAACATAATAATGAATGCTAGCCATTAGGCTCCAATAAAAGTGATACTAATATATGTATAGTACTATATATATTATATTTTATATATTCAGTAGTAATTATGTAGTATATACAATCTATGTTATATCCAGCAGTAATGATACTTGCTCTGGCAGATATGAAAATGGCCTGTGAACAGGAGAAGAAATCTCTGGAGGAAGAACTTGAGAAGCTCAGACTGTCACTGCAGGTAGAGATCCCTTATAGTGTCAGTACACATCCACCAGTATCTCCACCTTTCACTTATAACGTCAGTACACATTCAGTACACATTCCCACCTTTCCATTGTACTGGCTGTAGTGATGATTCGTGTGTGTGTTATACCAGCCCATAGAGGAGGACATTATGAGTCTGAAAGTGGCGCTGGAGATGAAGATCCAGGAGATCAAAGATCAGCACGATCTTTTGGTCAAACTATATACTCTGTATGTAGTACCTGGTTTAACATTATATCCTCTGTATATATACTATATACTGTTTATGTAGTACCTGGTTTAACACTATACCCTCAGCTTACTCTAGTCTGCAGATGTGAAGAAATTAAACAGAATGTGTATCTGTGTATATGTGCGCACCTGTATGCGTCTGGTTGTAGTATTATTTAAAGGGTCAAACTGCGTGAAGTGTGCCCAGGCCCAGAGCTACTTTGATGGGCATGATTCTGTGACCTCTTGGGCCTTGAAATGTGCTGCTTTGAATGATTTAAAGAGTGAAACGGTCTGAAGTGTGCCCACGTTTAAAGTAACCTTGCTGGGCATGACTGTGTGACCTCTTGTGCCTGGAAGTCTGGTTGTAGTATTATTTAAACGGTCAAACTGCGGGAAGTGTGCCCAGGCCCAGAGCTACTTTGCTGGGCATGACTGTGTGACCTCTTGGGCCTGGAAGTCTGGTTGTAGTATGATTTTAAAGGGTCAAATGGTCTCCATTGTGTGTCCAGGTTTAAGGCTACTTTGCTGGGCATGTGATTTGGACCCATCGGGTACGGAAGCCTTTCCGTCACGTGCTCGTTTTCCACGCCTTCAGCGCAGGTAGCCTGCGAATTTAAAACCGACGTGCATTTTATTCTTTTCCCCTTTTATCCCTTCATATCTCTCCGCTACCTTGGAGAAGAGAGACGCACGCGGGTAAATAAAATGTAAATATCTGTATAATATGTATATAAAAGGAAGAAGTGGTTGTGTAGTGTAGTCGTTTGATTATAAATAGTCTCATAATAATTTTATCCACAAATTCTTATACATTTATACATGTTTATCTTTCTCTGTGTGTGTGTGTGTGTGTGTGTGTGTGTGTGTGTGTGTGTGTGTGTGGTTCTGTGTCACTAGTGGGGCCTGTGGTCCGATTGGAGTGTTTGCGGTGTGAGAAGGAGGAGTTGGAGAACAGTTTGTTGGAGCAGCTGAAGGAGTTGAGGTTGCAGAAGCAGAAGGAGCTGCAGGTTCTTCAGGAGATGCTGAAACACAAGCAGCAGGAGGAGACAGAGCTCCTGCAGAAACAGCAGGAGGAGGAGGAGCATAACAGGTCCATCAAGAGTAAGTACTATGGAAATGCAATAATACTAACATAACTAATAATGAATGTTAGCCTTTAGGCTCCAATAAAAGTGATACTAATATATGTATAGTACTATATATATTATATTTTATATATTCAGTAGTAATTATGTAGTATATACAATCTGTGTTATATCCAGCAGTAATGATACTTGCTCTGGCAGATATGAAAATGGCCTGTGAACAGGAGAAGAAATCTCTGGAGGAAGAACTTGAGAAGCTCAGACTGTCACTGCAGGTAGAGATCCCTTATAGTGTCAGTACACATCCACCAGTACCTCCACCTTTCACTTATAACGTCAGTACACATGCAGTACACATTCCCACCTTTCCATTGTACTGGCTGTAGTGATGATTCGTGTGTGTGTTATACCAGCCCATAGAGGAGGACATTATGAGTCTGAAAGTGGCGCTGGAGATGAAGAACCAGGAGATCAAAGATCAGCACGATCTTTTGGTCAAACTATATACTCTGTATGTATACTATATACTGTTTATGTAGTACCTGGTTTAACACTATACCCTCAGCTTACTCTAGTCTGCAGATGTGAAGAAATTAAACAGAATGTGTATCTGTGTATATGTGCGCACCTGTATGCGTCTGGTTGTAGTATTATTTAAAGGGTCAAACTGCGTGAAGTGTGCCCAGGCCCAGAGCTACTTTGATGGGCATGATTCTGTGACCTCTTGGGCCTTGAAATGTGGTGCTTTGAATGATTTAAAGAGTGAAACGGTCTGAAGTGTGCCCACGTTTAAAGTAACCTTGATGGGCATGACTGTGTGACCTCTTGTGCCTGGAAGTCTGGTTGTAGTATTATTTAAACGGTCAAACTGCGTGAAGTGTGCCCAGGCCCAGAGCTACTTTGCTGGGCATGACTGTGTGACCTCTTGGGCCTGGAAGTCTGGTTGTAGAATGATTTTAAAGGGTCAAATGGTCTCCATTGTGTGTCCAGGTTTAAGGCTACTTTGCTGGGCATGTGATTTGGACCCATCGGGTACGGAAGCCTTTCCGTCATGTGCTCGTTTTCCACGCCTTCAGCGCAGGTAGCCTGCGAATTTAAAACCGACGTGCATTTTATTCTTTTCCCCTTTTATCCCTTCATATCTCTCCGCTACCTTGGAGAAGAGAGACGCACGCGGGTAAATAAAATGTAAATATCTGTATAATATGTAAATAAAAGGAAGAAGTGGTTGTGTAGTGTAGTCGTTTGATTATAAATAATCTCATAATAATTTTATCCACAAATACTTATACATTTATACATGTTTATCTCTCTGTGTGTGTGTGTGTGTGTGTGTGTGTGTGTGTGTGGTTCTGTGTCACTAGTGGGGCCTGTGGCCCGATTGGATTGTTTGCGGTGTGAGAAGGAGGAGTTGGAGAACAATTTGTTGGAGCAGCTGAAGGAGTTGAGGTTGCAGAAGCAGAAGGAGCTGCAGGTTCTTCAGGAGATGCTGAAACACAAGCAGCAGGAGGAGACAGAGCTCCTGCAGAAACAGCAGGAGGAGGAGGAGCATAACAGGTCCATCAAGAGTAAGTACTATGGAAATGCAATAATACTAACATAATAATGAATGCTAGCCATTAGGCTCCAATAAAAGTGATACTAATATATGTATAGTACTATATATATTATATTTTATATATTCAGTAGTAATTATGTAGTATATACAATCTATGTTATATCCAGCAGTAATGATACTTGCTCTGGCAGATATGAAAATGGCCTGTGAACAGGAGAAGAAATCTCTGGAGGAAGAACTTGAGAAGCTCAGACTGTCACTGCAGGTAGAGATCCCTTATAGTGTCAGTACACATCCACCAGTACCTCCACCTTTCACTTATAACGTCAGTACACATTCAGTACACATTCCCACCTTTCCATTGTACTGGCTGTAGTGATGATTCGTGTGTGTGTTATACCAGCCCATAGAGGAGGACATTATGAGTCTGAAAGTGGCGCTGGAGATGAAGAACCAGGAAATCAAAGATCAGCACGATCTTTTGGTCAAACTATATACTCTGTATGTATACTATATACTCTGTATGTAGTACCTGGTTTAACACTATATCCTCTGTATATATACTATATACTGTTTATGTAGTTCCTGGTTTAACACTATACCCTCAGCTTACTCTAGTCTGCAGATGTGAAGAAATTTAAACAGAATGTGTATCTGTGTATATGTGCGCACCTGTATGTGTCTGGTTGTAGTATTATTTAAAGGGTCAAATGGTCTCCATTGTGTGTCCAGGTTTAAGGCTACTTTGCTGGGCATGTGATTTGGACCCATCGGGTACGGAAGCCTTTCCGTCACGTGCTCGTTTTCCACGCCTTCAGCGCAGGTAGCCTGCGAATTTAAAACCGACGTGCATTTTATTCTTTTCCCCTTTTATCCTTTCATATCTCTCCGCTACCTTGGAGAAGAGAGACGCACGCTGGGAAATAAAATGTAAATATCTGTAAATATCTGTATAATATGTAAATAAAAGGAAGAAGTGGTTGTGTAGTGTAGTCGTTTCATTATAAATAATCTCATAATAATTTTATCCACAAATTCTTATACATTTATACATGTTTATCTCTCTCTTTGTGTGTGTGTGTGTGTGTGTCTGTGTGTGCGTGTGTGTGGTTCTGTGTCACTAGTGGGGCCTGTGGCCCGATTGGAGTGTTTGCGGTGTGAGAAGGAGGAGTTGGAGAACAGTTTGTTGGAGCAGCTGAAGGAGTTGAGGTTGCAGAAGCAGAAGGAGCTGCAGGTTCTTCAGGAGATGCTGAAACACAAGCAGCAGGAGGAGACAGAGCTCCTGCAGAAACAGCAGGAGGAGGAGGAGCATAACAGGTCCCTCAAGGGTAAGTACTATGGAAATGCAATAATACTAACATAACTAATAATGAATGTTAGCCTTTAGGCTCCAATAAAAGTGATACTAATATATGTATAGTACTATATATATTATATTTTATATATTCAGTAGTAATTATGTAGTATATACAATCTGTGTTATATCCAGCAGTAATGATACTTGCTCTGGCAGATATGAAAATGGCCTGTGAACAGCAGAAGAAATCTCTGGAGGAAGAACTTGAGAAGCTCAGACTGTCACTGCAGGTAGAGATCCCTTATAGTGTCAGTACACATCCACCAGTAGCTCCACCTTTCACTTATAACGTCAGTACACATTCAGTACACATTCCCACCTTTCCATTGTACTGGCTGTAGTGATGATTCGAGTGTGTGTTATACCAGCCCATAGAGGAGGACATTATGAGTCTGAAAGTGGCGCTGGAGATGAAGAACCAGGAGATCAAAGATCAGCACGATCTTTTGGTCAAACTATATAGTCTGTATGTAGTACCTGGTTTAACATTATATCCTCTGTATATATACTATATACTGTTTATGTAGTACCTGGTTTAACACTATACCCTCAGCTTACTCTAGTCTGCAGATGTGAAGAAATTAAACAGAATGTGTATCTGTGTATATGTGCGCACCTGTATGTGTCTGGTTGTAGTATTATTTAAAGGGTCAAACTGCATGAAGTGTGCCCAGGCCCAGAGCTACTTTGATGGGCATGATTCTGTGACCTCTTGGGCCTTGAAATGTGGTGCTTTGAATGATTTAAAGAGTGAAACGGTCTGAAGTGTGCCCACGTTTAAAGCATCCTTGCTGGGCATGACTGTGTGACCTCTTGGGCCAGGAAGTCTGTTTCTACTTTTATTTAAACGGTCAAACTGCGTGAAGTGTGCCCAGGCCCAGAGCTACTTTGCTGGGCATGACTGTGTGACCTCTTGGGCCTGGCAGTCTGGTTGTAGTATGATTTTAAAGGGTCAAATGGTCTCCATTGTGTGTCCAGGTTTAAGGCTACTTTGCTTGGCATGTGATTTGGACCCATCGGGTACGGAAGCCTTTCCGTCCCGTGCTCATTTTCCACGCCTTCAGCGCAGGTAGCCTGCGAATTTTAAACCGACGTGCATTTTATTCTTTTCCCCTTTTATCCTTTCATATCTCTCCGCTACCTTGGAGAAGAGAGACGCACGCGGGTAAATAAAATGTAAATATCTGTAAATATCTGTATAATATGTAAATAAAAGGAAGAAGTGAATTATGTAGTATATACTATCTGTGTTATATCCAGCAGTAATGATACTTGCTCTGGCAGATATGAAAATGGCCTGTGAACAGGAGAAGAAATCTCTGGAGGAAGAACTTGAGAAGCTCAGACTGTCACTGCAGGTAGAGATCCCTTATAGTGTCAGTACACATCCACCAGTACCTCCACCTTTCACTTATAACGTCAGTACACATTCAGTACACATTCCCACCTTTCCATTGTACTGGCTGTAGTGATGATTCGTGTGTGTGTGTTATACCAGCCCATAGAGGAGGACATTATGAGTCTGAAAGTGGCGCTGGAGATGAAGATCCAGGAGATCAAAGATCAGCACGATCTTTTGGTCAAACTATATACTCTGTATGTATACTATATACTCTGTATGTAGTACCTGGTTTAACACTATATCCTCTGTATATATACTATATACTGTTTATGTAGTACCTGGTTTAACACTATACCCTCAGCTTACTCTAGTCTGCAGATGTGAAGAATTTAAACAGAATGTGTGTCTGTGTATATGTGCGCACCTGTATGTGTCTGCTTGTAGTATTATTTAAAGGGTCAAATGGTCTCCATTGTGTGTCCAGGTTTAAGGCTACTTTGCTGGGCATGTGATTTGGACCCATCGGGTACGGAAGCCTTTCCGTCACGTGCTTGTTTTCCACACCTTCAGCGCAGGTAGCCTGCGAATTTAAAACCGACGTGCATTTTATTCTTTTCCCCTTTTATCCTTTCATATCTCTCTGCTACCTTGGAGAAGAGAGACGCACGCCGGTAAATAAAATGTAAATATCTCTAAATGTCTGTATAATATGTAAATAAAAGGAAGATGTGGTTGTATAGTGTAGTCGTTTGATTATAAATAATCTCATAATAATTTTATCCACAAATTCTTATACATTTATACATGTTTATCTCTCTCTCTGTGTGTGTGTGTGTGTCTGTGTGTGTGTGTGTGTGGTTCTGTGTCACTAGTGGGGCCTGTGGCCCGATTGGAGTGTTTGCGGTGTGAGAAGGAGGAGTTGGAGAACAATTTGTTGGAGCAGCTGAAGGAGTTGAGGTTGCAGAAGCAGAAAGAGCTGCAGGTTCTTCAGGAGATGCTGAAACACAAGCAGGAAGAGGAGACAGAGCTCCTGCAGAAACAGCAGGAGGAGGAGGAGCATAACAGGTCCATCAAGAGTAAGTACTATGGAAATGCAATAATACTAACATAACTAATAATGAATGTTAGCCTTTAGGCTCCAATAAAAGTGATACTAATATATGTATAGTACTATATATATATTATATTTTATATATTCAGTAGTAATTATGTAGTATATACAATCTGTGTTATATCCAGCAGTAATGATACTTGCTCTGGCAGATATGAAAATGGCTTGTGAACAGGAGAAGAAATCTCTGGAGGAAGAACTTGAGAAGCTCAGACTGTCACTGCAGGTAGAGATCCCTTATAGTGTCAGTACACATCCACCAGTAGCTCCACCTTTCACTTATAACGTCACTACACATTCAGTACACATTCCCACCTTTCCATTGTACTGGCTGTAGTGATGATTCGTGTGTGTGTTATACCAGCCCATAGAGGAGGACTTTGAGTCTGAAAGTGGCGCTGGAGATGAAGAACCAGGAGATCAAAGATCAGCACGATCTTTTGGTCAAACTATATACTCTGTATGTAGTACCTGGTTTAACATTATATCCTCTGTATATATACTATATACTGTTTATGCAGTACCTGGTTTAACACTATACCCTCAGCTTACTCTAGTCTGCAGATGTGAAGAAATTAAACAGAATGTGTATCTGTGTATATGTGCGCACCTGTATGTGTCTGTTTCTAGTTTTATTTAAACGGTAAAACTGCGTGAAGTGTGCCCAGGCCCAGAGCTACTTTGCTGGGCATGACTGTGTGACCTCTTGGGCCTGGAAGTCTGGTTGTAGTATGATTTTAAAGGGTCAAATGGTCTCCATTGTGTGTCCAGGTTTAAGGCTACTTTGCTGGGCATGTGATTTGGACCCATCGGGTACGGAAGCCTTTCCGTCACGTGCTCGTTTTCCACGCCTTCAGCGCAAGTAGCCTGCGAATTTAAAACCGACGTGCATTTTATTCTTTTCACCTTTTATCCTTTCAAATCTCTCCGCTACCTTGGAGAAGAGAGACGCACGCGGGTAAATAAAATGTAAATATCTGTAAATATCTGTATAATATGTAAATAAAAGGAAGAAGTGGTTGTGTAGTGTAGTCGTTTGATTATAAATAATCTCATAATAATTTTATCCACAAATTCTTATACATTTATACATTTTTATCTCTCTCTTTGTGTGTGTGTGTGTGTGTGTGTGTGTGTGTGTGTGTGTGTGTGTGTGCGTGGTTCTGTGTCACTAGTGGGGCCTGTGGCCCGATTGGAGTGTTTGTGGTGTGAGAAGGAGGAGTTGGAGAACAGTTTGTTGGAGCAGCTGAAGGAGTTGAGGTTGCAGAAGCAGAAGGAGCTGCAGGTTCTTCAGGAGATGCTGAAACACAAGCAGCAGGAGGAGACAGAGCTCCTGCAGAAACAGCAGGAGGAGGAGGAGCATAACAGGTCCATCAAGAGTAAGTACTATGTAAATGCAATAATACTAACATAACTAATAATGAATGTTAGCCTTTAGGCTCCAATAAAAGTGATACTAATATATGTATAGTACTATATATATTATATTTTATATATTCAGTAGTAATTATGTAGTATATACAATCTGTGTTATATCCAGCAGTAATGATACATGCTCTGGCAGATATGAAAATGGCCTGTGAACAGGAGAAGAAATCTCTGGAGGAAGAACTTGAGAAGCTCAGACTGTCACTGCAGGTAGAGATCCCTTATAGTGTCAGTACACATCCACCAGTAGCTCCACCTTTCACTTATAACGTCAGTACACATTCAGTACACATTCCCACCTTTCCATTGTACTGGCTGAAGTGATGATTCGTGTGTGTGTCATACCAGCCCATAGAGGAGGACATTGAGTCTGAAAGTGGCGCTGGAGATGAAGAACCAGGAGATCAAAGATCAGCACGATCTTTTGGTCAAACTATATAGTCTGTATGTAGTACCTGGTTTAACATTATATCCTCTGTATATATACTATATACTGTTTATGTAGTACCTGGTTTAACACTATACCCTCAGCTTACTCTAGTCTGCAGATGTGAAGAAATTAAACAGAATGTGTATCTGTGTATATGTGCGCACCTGTATGTGTCTGGTTGTAGTATTATTTAAAGGGTCAAACTGCATGAAGTGTGCCCAGGCCCAGAGCTACTTTGATGGGCATGATTCTGTGACCTCTTGGGCCTTGAAATGTGGTGCTTTGAATGATTTAAAGAGTGAAACGGTCTGAAGTGTGCCCACGTTTAAAGCATCCTTGCTGGGCATGACTGTGTGACCTCTTGGGCCAGGAAGTCTGTTTCTACTTTTATTTAAACGGTCAAACTGCGTGAAGTGTGCCCATGCCCAGAGCTACTTTGCTGGGCATGACTGTGTGACCTCTTGGGCCTGGAAGTCTGGTTGTAGTATGATTTTAAAGGGTCAAATGGTCTCCATTGTGTGTCCAGGTTTAAGGCTACTTTGCTGGGCATGTGATTTGGACCCATCGGGTACGGAAGCCTTTCCGTCACGTGCTCCTTTTCCACGCCTTCAGCGCAGGTAGCCTGCGAATTTAAAACCGACGTGCATTTTATTCTTTTCCCCTTTTATCCTTTCATATCTCTCCGCTACCTTGGAGAAGAGAGACGCACGCGGGTAAATAAAATGTAAATATCTGTAAATATCTGTATAATATGTAAATAAAAGGAAGAAGTGATTGTGTAGTGTAGTCGTTTGATTATGAATAATCTCATAATAATTTTATCCACAAATTCTTATACATTTATACATGTTTATCTCTCTCTTTGTGTGTGTGTGTGTGTGTGTGTGTGTGTGTGTGTGTGTGTGTGTGTGTGTGTGTGTTTGTGTGTGTGTGTGTGTGGTTCTGTGTCACTAGTGGGGCCTGTGGCCCGATTGGAGTGTTTGCGGTGTGAGAAGGAGGAGTTGGAGAACAGTTTGTTGGAGCAGCTGAAGGAGTTGAGGTTGCAGAAGCAGAAGGAGCTGCAGGTTCTTCAGGAGATGCTGAAACACAAGCAGCAGGAGGAGACAGAGCTCCTGCAGAAACAGCAGGAGGAGGAGGAGCATAACAGGTCCATCAAGAGTAAGTACTATGGAAATGCAATAATACTAACATAACTAATAATGAATGTTAGCCTTTAGGCTCCAATAAAAGTGATACTAATATATGTATAGTACTATATATATTATATTTTATATATTCAGTAGTAATTATGTAGTATATACAATCTGTGTTATATCCAGCAGTAATGATACTTGCTCTGGCAGATATGAAAATGGCCTGTGAACAGGAGAAGAAATCTCTGGAGGAAGAACTTGAGAAGCTCAGACTGTCACTGCAGGTAGAGATCCCTTATAGTGTCAGTACACATCCACCAGTACCTCCACCTTTCACTTATAACGTCAGTACACATGCAGTACACATTCCCACCTTTCCATTGTACTGGCTGTAGTGATGATTCGTGTGTGTGTTATACCAGCCCATAGAGGAGGACATTATGAGTCTGAAAGTGGCGCTGGAGATGAAGAACCAGGAGATCAAAGATCAGCACGATCTTTTGGTCAAACTATATACTCTGTATGTATACTATATACTCTGTATGTAGTACCTGGTTTAACACTATATCCTCTGTATATATACTATATACTGTTTATGTAGTACCTGGTTTAACACTATACCCTCAGCTTACTCTAGTCTGCAGATGTGAAGAAATTAAACAGAATGTGTATCTGTGTATATGTGCGCACCTGTATGCGTCTGGTTGTAGTATTATTTAAAGGGTCAAACTGCGTGAAGTGTGCCCAGGCCCAGAGCTACTTTGATGGGCATGATTCTGTGACCTCTTGGGCCTTGAAATGTGGTGCTTTGAATGATTTAAAGAGTGAAACGGTCTGAAGTGTGCCCACGTTTAAAGTAACCTTGCTGGGCATGACTGTGTGACCTCTTGTGCCTGGAAGTCTGGTTGTAGTATTATTTAAACGGTCAAACTGCGTGAAGTGTGCCCAGGCCCAGAGCTACTTTGCTGGGCATGACTGTGTGACCTCTTGGGCCTGGAAGTCTGGTAGTAGAATGATTTTAAAGGGTCAAATGGTCTCCATTGTGTGTCCAGGTTTAAGGCTACTTTGCTGGGCATGTGATTTGGACCCATCGGGTACGGAAGCCTTTCCGTCATGTGCTCGTTTTCCACGCCTTCAGCGCAGGTAGCCTGCGAATTTAAACCGACGTGCATTTTATTCTTTTCCCCTTTTATCCCTTCATATCTCTCCGCTACCTTGGAGAAGAGAGACGCACGCGGGTAAATAAAATGTAAATATCTGTATAATATGTAAATAAAAGGAAGAAGTGGTTGTGTAGTGTAGTCGTTTGATTATAAATAATCTCATAATAATTTTATCCACAAATACTTATACATTTATACATGTTTATCTCTCTGTGTGTGTGTGTGTGTGTGTGTGTGTGTGTGGTTCTGTGTCACTAGTGGGGCCTGTGGCCCGATTGGATTGTTTGCAGTGTGAGAAGGAGGAGTTGGAGAACAATTTGTTGGAGCAGCTGAACGAGTTGAGGTTGCAGAAGCAGAAGGAGCTGCAGGTTCTTCAGGAGATGCTGAAACACAAGCAGCAGGAGGAGACAGAGCTCCTGCAGAAACAGCAGGAGGAGGAGGAGCATAACAGGTCCATCAAGAGTAAGTACTATGGAAATGCAATAATACTAACATAATAATGAATGTTAGCCTTTAGGCTCCAATAAAAGTGATACTAATATATGTATAGTACTCTATTTATATTATATTTTATATATTCAGTAGTAATTATGTAGTATATACAATCTGTGTTATATCCAGCAGTAATGATACTTGTTCTGGCAGATATGAAAATGGCCTGTGAACAGGAGAAGAAATCTCTGGAGGAAGAACTTGAGAAGCTCAGACTGTCACTGCAGGTAGAGATCCCTTATAGTGTCAGTACACATCCACCAGTACCTCCACCTTTCACTTATAACGTCAGTACACATTCAGTACACATTCCCACCTTTCCATTGTACTGGCTGTAGTGATGATTCGTGTGCGTGGGTTATACCAGCCCATAGAGGAGGACATTATGAGTCTGAAAGTGGCGCTGGAGATGAAGAACCAGGAGATCAAAGATCAGCACGATCTTTTGGTCAAACTATATACTCTGTATGTATACTATATACTCTGTATGTAGTACCTGGTTTAACACTATATCCTCTGTATATATACTATATACTGTTTATGTAGTACCTGGTTTAACACTATACCCTCAGCTTACTCTAGTCTGCAGATGTGAAGAAATTAAACAGAATGTGTATCTGTGTATATGTGCGCACCTGTATGTTTCTGGTTGTAGTATTATTTAAAGGGTCAAACTGCGTGAAGTGTGCCCAGGCGCAGAGCTACTTTGATGGGCATGATTCTGTGACCTCTTGGGTCTTGAAATGTGGTGCTTTGAATGATTTAAAGAGTGAAACGGTCTGAAGTGTGCCCACGTTTAAAGCATCCTTGCTGGGCATGACTGTGTGACCTCTTGGGCCTGGAAGTCTGGTTGTAGTATGATTTTAAAGGGTCAAATGGTCTCCATTGTGTGTCCAGGTTTAAGGCTACTTTGCTGGGCATGTGATTTGGACCCATCGGGTACGGAAGCCTTTCCGTCACGTGCTCGTTTTCCACGCCTTCAGCGCAGGTAGCCTGCGAATTTAAAACCGACGTGCATTTTATTCTTTTCCCCTTTTATCCTTTCATATCTCTCCGCTACCTTGGAGAAGAGAGACGCATGCGGGTAAATAAAATGTAAATATCTGTAAATATCTGTATAATATGTAAATAAAAGGAAGAAGTGGTTGTGTAGTGTAGTCGTTTGATTATGAATAATCTCATAATAATTTTATCCACAAATTCTTATACATTTATACATGTTTATCTCTCTCTTTGTGTGTGTGTGTGTGTGTGTGTGTGTGTGTGTGTGTGTGTGTGTGTGTGTGTGTTTGTGTGTGTGTGTGTGGTTCTGTGTCACTAGTGGGGCCTGTGGCCCGATTGGAGTGTTTGCGGTGTGAGAAGGACTAGTTGGAGAACAGTTTGTTGGAGCAGCTGAAGGAGTTGAGGTTGCAGAAGCAGAAGGAGCTGCAGGTTCTTCAGGAGATGCTGAAACACAAGCAGCAGGAGGAGACAGAGCTCCTGCAGAAACAGCAGGAGGAGGAGGAGCATAACAGGTCCATCAAGAGTAAGTACTATGGAAATGCAATAATACTAACATAATAATGAATGCTAGCCATTAGGCTCCAATAAAAGTGATACTAATATATGTATAGTACTATATATATTATATTTTATATATTCAGTAGTAATTATGTAGTATATACAATCTATGTTATATCCAGCAGTAATGATACTTGCTCTGGCAGATATGAAAATGGCCTGTGAACAGGAGAAGAAATCTCTGGAGGAAGAACTTGAGAAGCTCAGACTGTCACTGCAGGTAGAGATCCCTTATAGTGTCAGTACACATCCACCAGTACCTCCACCTTTCACTTATAACGTCAGTACACATTCAGTACACATTCCCACCTTTCCATTGTACTGGCTGTAGTGATGATTCGTGTGTGTGGGTTATACCAGCCCATAGAGGAGGACATTATGAGTCTGAAAGTGGCGCTGGAGATGAAGAACCAGGAGATCAAAGATCAGCACGATCTTTTGGTCAAACTATATACTCTGTATGTATACTATACACTCTGTATGTAGTACCTGGTTTAACACTATATCCTCTGTATATATACTATATACTGTTTATGTAGTTCCTGGTTTAACACTATACCCTCAGCTTACTCTAGTCTGCAGATGTGAAGAAATTTAAACAGAATGTGTATCTGTGTATATGTGCGCACCTGTATGTGTCTGGTTGTAGTATTATTTAAAGGGTCAAATGGTCTCCATTGTGTGTCCAGGTTTAAGGCTACTTTGCTGGGCATGTGATTTGGACCCATCGGGTACGGAAGCCTTTCCGTCACGTGCTCGTTTTCCACGCCTTCAGCGCAGGTAGCCTGCGAATTTAAAACCGACGTGCATTTTATTCTTTTCCCCTTTTATCCTTTCATATCTCTCCGCTACCTTGGAGAAGAGAGACGCACGCGGGTAAATAAAATGTAAATATCTCTAAATATCTGTATAATATGTAAATAAAAGGAAGATGTGGTTGTGTAGTGTAGTCGTTTGATTATAAATAATCTCATAATAATTTTATCCACAAATTCTTATACATTTATACATGTTTATCTCTCTCTTTGTGTGTGTGTGTGTGTGTGTGTGTGTGTGGTTCTGTGTCACTAGTGGGGCCTGTGGCCCGATTGGAGTGTTTGCGGTGTGAGAATGAGGAATGAGGAGTTGGAGAACAGTTTGTTGGAGCAGCTGAAGGAGTTGAGGTTGCAGAAGCAGAAGGAGCTGCAGGTTCTTCAGGAGATGCTGAAACACAAGCAGCAGGAGGAGACAGAGCTCCTGCAGAAACAGCAGGAGGAGGAGGAGCATAACAGGTCCATCAAGAGTAAGTACTATGGAAATGCAATAATACTAACATAACTAATAATGAATGTTAGCCTTTAGGCTCCAATAAAAGTGATACTAATATATGTATAGTACTATATATATTATATTTTATATATTCAGTAGTAATTATGTAGTATATACAATCTGTGTTATATCCAGCAGTAATGATACTTGCTCTGGCAGATATGAAAATGGCCTGTGAACAGGAGAAGAAATCTCTGGAGGAAGAACTTGAGAAGCTCAGACTGTCACTGCAGGTAGAGATCCCTTATAGTGTCAGTACACATCCACCAGTACCTCCACCTCTCACTTATAACGTCAGTACACATTCAGTACACATTCCCACCTTTCCATTGTACTGGCTGTAGTGATGATTCGTGTGTGTGTTATAGCAGCCCATAGAGGAGGACTTTATGAGTCTGAAAGTGGCGCTGGAGATGAAGAACCAGGAGATCAAAGATCAGCACGATCTTTTGGTCAAACTATATACTCTGTATGTATACTATATCGAACCCACGGTTTTCACGCTGCGATTTTTTTAAATGTGGTGAGCTGCGGAGAAAAGACGCGGTCCGGACGTATTTGTGGCTTAATATCTCTTGTCTCGTTGGGAGTAGGAAGTCTGTTCATGGCTCTTTGGAAAGGGCTGCATCTCCCCTGTAATCGCCTTCGAGCGGCACGCGGATTGAACCCACGGTTTTCACTCTATGATTTTTTTAAATGTGTTGCGCGTCGGAGAAAATGCGCGCGTCGGACGTCATTGCGGCTTAATATCTCTTGTCTCCTTGGGAGTAGAAAGTCTTTTCATGGCTCTTTGGAAAGGGTTGCATCTCCCTTGTAATCGCCTTTAAGCGGCACGCGGATCGGACCCACCGTTCTTACGCTACGATTTTTTAAATGTGGTGCGCGGCGTAGAAAAGACGCGCGTAGGACGTATTTGCGGCTTAATATCTTTGGGCTCCTTGGGAGTAGGAAGTCTGTTCATGCCTCTTTGGAAAGGGCTGCATCTCCCCTGTAATCGCCTTCGAGCGGCACGCGGATCGAACCCACGGTTTTCACGCTGTGATTTTTTTAAATGTGTTGCGCGGCGGAGAAAATGCGCGCGTCGGACGTCATTGCGGCTTAATATCTCTTGTCTCCTTGGGAGTAGAAAGTCTTTTCATGGTTCTTTGGAAAGGGTTGCATCTCCCCTGTAATCGCCTTTAAGCGGCACGCGGATCGGACCCACCGTTCTTACGCTACGATTTTTTAAATGTGGTGCGCGGCGTAGAAAAGACGCGCGTAGGACGTATTTGCGGCTTAATATCTTTGGGCTCCTTGGGAGTAGAAAGTCTGTTCATGGCTCTTTGGAAAGGGCTGCATCTCCCCTGTAATCGCCTTCGCGCGGCACGCGGATCGGAACCATCGTTATCACGCTACGATTTTTTAATGCCGACAGGGACGGGCCGAAAGCTTGGCAGGTGGCGTTCGTTAGGAAAAGTCATGGACGTGATGCGGACCGAGTTGCAGGCCATTTGGACCTGGCCCGGCCTAGATGTGAGCCTTCAAAGTCAGCGCGTTTGTTTAAACTTTCTCCTCCAATTCGTTGCAATTGTACAAGCGTTTCTCGCTCATCCGACTGGAGCGTAACGCTTTATCTGTTAATATCTCTGGTCTCCTTGGGAGTAGAAAGTCTGTTCATGGCTCTTTGGAAAGGGATGCATCTCCCCTGTAATCGCCTTTAAGCGGCACGCGGATCGGACCCACCGTTCTCACGCTACGATTTTTTAAACGTGGTGCGCGTCGGAGAAAATGCGCGTAATATCTCTTGTCTCCTTGGGAGTAGAAAGTCTGTTCATGGCTCTTTGGAAAGGGCTGTATCTCCCCTGTAATCGCCTTCGAGCGGCACGCGCATCGGAACCATCGTTATCACTCTACGATTTTTTAATGCCGCCAGGGACGGGCCGAAAGCGTGGCAGGTGGCGTTCGTTAGGGACAGTCATGGAGGTGATGCGCACCGAGTTGCACGCCATTTGGAGTTGGCCCGGCCTAGATGTGAGCGTTCAAAGTCAGCGCGTTTGTTTAAACTTTCTCCTCCAATTCGTTGCAATTGTACAAGCGTTTCTCGTTCATCCGACTGGAGCGTAACGCTTTATATGTTAATATTTCTGGTCTCCTTGGGAGTAGAAAGTCTGTTCATGGCTCTTTTGAAAGGGATGCATCTCCCCTGTAATCGCCTTCGAGCGGCACGCGGATCGAACCCACGTTTTTCACGCTACGATTTTTTTTAAATGTGTTGCGCGGCGGAGAAAAGACGCGCGCCGGACGTATTTGCGGCTTAATATCTCTTGTCTCATTGGGTGTAGAAAGTCTGTTCATGGCTCTTTGGAAAGGGCTGCATCTCCCCTGTAATCGCCTTCGAGCGGCACGCGGATCGAACCCACGGTTTTCACGCTATGATTTTTTTAAATGTGGTGCGCGGCGGAGGAAATGCGCGCGTCGGACGTCATTTCGGCTTAATATCTCTTGTCTCCTTGGGAGTAGAAAGTCTTTTCATGGCTCTTTGGAAAGGGCTACATCTCCGCTGTAATCGCCTTCGAGCGGCACGCGGATCGAACCCACGGTTTTCACGCTATGATTTTTTTAAATGTGGTGCGCGGCGGAGAAAATGCGCGCGTCGGACGTCATTTCGGCTTAATATCTATTGTCTCCTTGGGAGTAGAAAGTCTTTTCATGGCTCTTTGGAAAGGTTTGCATCTCCCTTGTAATCGCCTTTAAGCGGCACGCGGATTGGACCCACCATTCTTCCGATACGATTTTTTAAATGTGGTGCGCGGCGTAGAAAAGACGCGCGTAGGACGTATTTGCGGCTTAATATCTTTGGGCTCCTTGGGAGTAGGAAGTCTGTTCATG
Organism: Electrophorus electricus; assembly: GCF_041902795.1. NCBI lineage: Eukaryota > Metazoa > Chordata > Actinopteri > Gymnotiformes > Gymnotidae > Electrophorus > Electrophorus electricus. The sequence continues at coordinate 2,242,283 of NC_137505.1, read as the reverse complement.
CCTCTTTGGAAAGGGCTGCATCTCCCCTGTAATCGCCTTCGAGCGGCACGCGGATCGAACCCACGGTTTTCACGCTATGATTTTTTTAAATGTGGTGCGCGGCGGAGGAAATGCGCGCGTCGGACGTCATTTCGGCTTAATATCTCTTGTCTCCTTGGGAGTAGAAAGTCTTTTCATGGCTCTTTGGAAAGGGCTGCATCTCCCCTGTAATCGCCTTTAAGCGGCACGCGGATCGAACCCACGGTTTTCACGCTACGATTTTTTTTAAATGTGTTGCGCGCGGAGAATAGACGCGCGCCGGACGTATTTGCGGCTTGATATCTCTTGTCTCATTGGGAGTAGAAAGTCTTTTCATGGTTCTTTGGAAAGGGTTGCATCTCCCCTGTAATCGCCTTTAAGCGGCACGCGGATCGGACCCACCGTTCTTACGCTACGATTTTTTAAATGTGGTGCGAGGCGTAGAAAAGACGCGCGTAGGACTTATTTGCGGCTTAATATCTTTGGGCTCCTTGGGAGTAGAAAGTCTGTTCATGGCTCTTTGGAAAGGGCTGCATCTCCCCTGTAATCGCCTTCGCGCGGCACGCGGATCGGAACCATCGTTATCACGCTACGATTTTTTAATGCCGACAGGGACGGGCCGAAAGCTTGGCAGGTGGCGTTCGTTAGGAAAAGTCATGGACGTGATGCGGACCGAGTTGTAGGCCATTTGGACCTGGCCCGGCCTAGATGTGAGCCTTCAAAGTCAGCGCGTTTGTTTAAACTTTCTCCTCCAATTCGTTGCAGTTGTACAAGCGTTTCTCGTTCATCCGACTGGAGCGTAACGCTTTATATGTTAATATTTCTGGTCTCCTTGGGAGTAGAAAGTATGTTCATGGCTCTTTTGAAAGGGATGCATCTCCCCTGTAATCGCCTTCGAGCGGCACGCGGATCGAACCCACGTTTTTCACGCTACGATTTTTTTTAAATGTGTTGCGCGGCGGAGAAAAGACGCGCGCCGGACGTATTTGCGGCTTAATATCTCTTGTCTCATTGGGTGTAGAAAGTCTGTTCATGGCTCTTTGGAAAGGGCTGCATCTCCCCTGTAATCGCCTTCGAGCGGCACGCGGATCGAACCCACGGTTTTCACGCTATGATTTTTTTAAATGTGGTGCGCGACGGAGAAAATGCGCGCGTCGGACTTCATTTCGGCTTAATATCTATTGTCTCCTTGGGAGTAGAAAGTCTTTTCATGGCTCTTTGGAAAGGTTTGCATCTCCCTTGTAATCGCCTTTAAGCGGCACGCGGATTGGACCCACCGTTCTTCCGATACGATTTTTTAAATGTGGTGCGCGGCGTGGAAAAGACGCGCGTAGGACGTATTTGCGGCTTAATATCTTTGGGCTCCTTGGGAGTAGGAAGTCTGTTCATGCCTCTTTGGAAAGGGCTGCATCTCCCCTGTAATCGCCTTCGAGCGGCACGCGGATCGAACCCACGGTTTTCACGCTATGATTTTTTTAAATGTGGTGCGCGGCGGAGGAAATGCGCGCGTCGGACGTCATTTCGGCTTAATATCTCTTGTCTCCTTGGGAGTAGAAAGTCTTTTCATGGCTCTTTGGAAAGGGCGGCATCTCCCCTGTAATCGCCTTTAAGCGGCACGCGGATCGAACCCACGGTTTTCACGTTACGATTTTTTTTAAATGTGTTGCGCGGCGGAGAATAGACGCGCGCCGGACGTATTTGTGGCTTGATATCTCTTGTCTCATTGGGAGTAGAAAGTCTGTTCATGGCTCTTTGGAAAGGGCTGCATCTCCCCTGTAATCGCCTTCGAGCGGCACACGGATCGAACCCACGGTTTTCACGCTATGATTTTTTTAAATGTGTTGCGCGTCGGAGAAAATGCGCGCGTCGGACGTCATTGCGGCTTAATATCTCTTGTCTCCTTTGGAGTAGAAAGTCTTTTCATGGCTCGTTGGAAAGGTTTGCATCTCCCCTGTAATCGCCTTTAAGCGGCACGCGGATCAGACCCACCGTTCTTACGCTACGATTTTTTAAATGTGGTGCGCGGCGTAGAAAAGACGCGCGTAGGACGTATTTGCGGCTTAATATCTTTGGGCTCCTTGGGAGTAGGAAGTCTGTTCATGCCTCTTTGGAAAGGGCTGCATCTCCCCTGTAATCGCCTTCGAGCGGCACGCGGATCGAACCCACGGTTTTCACGCTATGATTTTTTTAAATGTGGTGCGCGGCGGAGGAAATGCGCGCGTCGGACGTCATTTCGGCTTAATATCTCTTGTCTCCTTGGGAGTAGAAAGTCTTTTCATGGCTCTTTGGAAAGGGCTGCATCTCCCCTGTAATCGCCTTTAAGCGGCACGCGGATCGAACCCACGGTTTTCACGCTACGATTTTTTTTAAATGTGTTGCGCGGCGGAGAATAGACGCGCGCCGGACGTATTTGCGGCTTGATATCTCTTGTCTCATTGGGAGTAGAAAGTCTGTTCATGGCTCTTTGGAAAGGGCTGCATCTCCCCTGTAATCGCCTTCGAGCGGCACGCGGATCGAACCCACGGTTTTCACGCTACGATTTTTTTTAAATGTGTTGCGCGGCGGAGAAAAGACGCGCGCCGGACGTATTTGCGGCTTAATATCTCTTGTCTCATTGGGTGTAGAAAGTCTGTTCATGGCTCTTTGGAAAGGGCTGCATCTCCCCTGTAATCGCCTTCGAGCGGCACGCGGATCGAACCCACGGTTTTCACGCTATGATTTTTTTAAATGTGGTGCGCGGCGGAGGAAATGCGCGCGTCGGACGTCATTTCGGCTTAATATCTCTTGTCTCCTTGGGAGTAGAAAGTCTTTTCATGGCTCTTTGGAAAGGTTTGCATCTCCCTTGTAATCGCCTTTAAGCGGCACGCGGATTGGACCCACCGTTCTTCCGATACGATTTTTTAAATGTGGTGCGCGGCGTAGAAAAGACGCGCGTAGGACGTATTTGCGGCTTAATATCTTTGGGCTCCTTGGGAGTAGGAAGTCTGTTCATGCCTCTTTGGAAAGGGCTGCATCTCCCCTGTAATCGCCTTCGAGCGGCACGCGGATCGAACCCACGGTTTTCACGCTATGATTTTTTTAAATGTGTTGCGCGTCGGAGAAAATGCGCGCGTCGGACGTCATTGCGGCTTAATATCTCTTGTCTCCTTGGGAGTAGAAAGTCTTTTCATGGCTCTTTGGAAAGGTTTGCATCTCCCCTGTAATCGCCTTTAAGCGGCACGCGGATCAGACCCACCGTTCTTACGCTACGATTTTTTAAATGTGGTGCGCGGCGTAGAAAAGACGCGCGTAGGACGTATTTGCGGCTTAATATCTTTGGGCTCCTTGGGAGTAGGAAGTCTGTTCATGCCTCTTTGGAAAGGGCTGCATCTCCCCTGTAATCGCCTTCGAGCGGCACGCGGATCGAACCCACGGTTTTCACGCTATGATTTTTTTAAATGTGGTGCGCGGCGGAGGAAATGCGCGCGTCGGACGTCATTTCGGCTTAATATCTCTTGTCTCCTTGGGAGTAGAAAGTCTTTTCATGGCTCTTTGGAAAGGGCTGCATCTCCCCTGTAATCGCCTTTAAGCGGCACGCGGATCGAACCCACGGTTTTCACGCTACGATTTTTTTTAAATGTGTTGCGCGGCGGAGAATAGACGCGCGCCGGACGTATTTGCGGCTTGATATCTCTTGTCTCCTTGGGAGTAGAAAGTCTTTTCATGGCTCTTTGGAAAGGGCTGCATCTCCGCTGTAATCGCCTTCGAGCGGCACGCGGATCGAACCCACGGTTTTCACGCTATGATTTTTTTAAATGTGGTGCGCGGCGGAGAAAATGCGCGCGTCGGACGTCATTTCGGCTTAATATCTATTGTCTCCTTGGGAGTAGAAAGTCTTTTCATGGCTCTTTGGAAAGGTTTGCATCTCCCTTGTAATCGCCTTTAAGCGGCACGCGGATTGGACCCACCGTTCTTCCGATACGATTTTTTAAATGTGGTGCGCGGCGTAGAAAAGACGCGCGTAGGACGTATTTGCGGCTTAATATCTTTGGGCTCCTTGGGAGTAGGAAGTCTGTTCATGCCTCTTTGGAAAGGGCTGCATCTCCCCTGTAATCGCCTTCGAGCGGCACGCGGATCGAACCCACGGTTTTCACGCTATGATTTTTTTAAATGTGCTGCACGGCGGAGAAAATGCGCGCGTCGGATGTCATTGCGGCTTAATATCTCGTTTCCTTGGGAGTAGAAAGTCTTTTCATGGTTCTTTGGAAAGGGTTGCATCTCCCCTGTTGGAGTTGGAGAACAGTTTGTTGGAGCAGCTGAAGGAGTTGAGGTTGCAGAAGCAGAAGGAGCTGCAGGTTCTTCAGGAGATGCTGAAACACAAGCAGCAGGAGGAGACAGAGCTCCTGCAGAAACAGCAGGAGGAGGAGGAGCATAACAGGTCCCTCAAGGGTAAGTACTATGGAAATGCAATAATACTAACATAACTAATAATGAATGTTAGCCTTTAGGCTCCAATAAAAGTGATACTAATATATGTATAGTACTATATATATTATATTTTATATATTCAGTAGTAATTATGTAGTATATACAATCTGTGTTATATCCAGCAGTAATGATACTTGCTCTGGCAGATATGAAAATGGCCTGTGAACAGGAGAAGAAATCTCTGGAGGAAGAACTTGAGAAGCTCAGACTGTCACTGCAGGTAGAGATCCCTTATAGTGTCAGTACACATCCACCAGTAGCTCCACCTTTCACTTATAACGTCAGTACACATTCAGTACACATTCCCACCTTTCCATTGTACTGGCTGTAGTGATGATTCGTGTGTGTGTTATACCAGCCCATAGAGGAGGACATTATGAGTCTAAAAGTGGCGCTGGAGATGAAGAACCAGGAGATCAAAGATCAGCACGATCTTTTGGTCAAACTATATAGTCTGTATGTAGTACCTGGTTTAACATTATATCCTCTGTATATATACTATATACTGTTTATGTAGTACCTGGTTTAACACTATACCCTCAGCTTACTCTAGTCTGCAGATGTGAAGAAATTAAACAGAATGTGTATCTGTGTATATGTGCGCACCTGTATGTGTCTGGTTGTAGTATTATTTAAAGGGTCAAACTGCATGAAGTGTGCCCAGGCCCAGAGCTACTTTGATGGGCATGATTCTGTGACCTCTTGGGCCTTGAAATGTGGTGCTTTGAATGATTTAAAGAGTGAAACGGTCTGAAGTGTGCCCACGTTTAAAGCATCCTTGCTGGGCATGACTGTGGGACCTCTTGGGCCAGGAAGTCTGTTTCTACTTTTATTTAAACGGTCAAACTGCGTGAAGTGTGCCCATGCCCAGAGCTACTTTGCTGGGCATGACTGTGTGACCTCTTGGGCCTGGAAGTCTGGTTGTAGTATGATTTTAAAGGGTCAAATGGTCTCCATTGTGTGTCCAGGTTTAAGGCTACTTTGCTTGGCATGTGATTTGGACCCATCGGGTACGGAAGCCTTTCCGTCACGTGCTCATTTTCCACGCCTTCAGCGCAGGTAGCCTGCGAATTTAAAACCGACGTGCATTTTATTCTTTTCCCCTTTTATCCTTTCATATCTCTCCGCTACCTTGGAGAAGAGAGACGCACGCGGGTAAATAAAATGTAAATATCTGTATAATATGTAAATAAAAGGAAGAAGTGAATTATGTAGTATATACTATCTGTGTTATATCCAGCAGTAATGATACTTGCTCTGGCAGATATGAAAATGGCCTGTGAACAGGAGAAGAAATCTCTGGAGGAAGAACTTGAGAAGCACAGACTGTCACTGCAGGTAGAGATCCCTTATAGTGTCAGTACACATCCACCAGTACCTCCACCTTTCACTTATAACGTCAGTACACATTCAGTACACATTCCCACCTTTCCATTGTACTGGCTGTAGTGATGATTCGTGTGTGTGTTATACCAGCCCATAGAGGAGGACATTATGAGTCTGAAAGTGGCGCTGGAGATGAAGAACCAGGAGATCAAAGATCAGCACGATCTTTTGGTCAAACTATATACTCTGTATGTATACTATATACTCTGTATGTAGTACCTGGTTTAACACTATATCCTCTGTATATATACTATATACTGTTTATGTAGTACCTGGTTTAACACTATACCCTCAGCTTACTCTAGTCTGCAGATGTGAAGAAATTAAACAGAATGTGTATCTGTGTATATGTGCGCACCTGTATGTGTCTGGTTGTAGTATTATTTAAAGGGTCAAACTGCATGAAGTGTGCCCAGGCCCAGAGCTACTTTGCTGTGCATGACTGTGTGACCTCTAGGCCCTGGAAGTCTGGTGGTAGTAGTAGTATGATTTAAAGGCACAAAGTGATTGAAGTGTGCCCAGGCCCAGAGCTACTTTGCTGGGCATGACTGTGTGACCTCTTGGGCCAGGAAGTCTGTTTCTAGTTTTATTTAAACGGTCAAACTGCGTGAAGTGTGCCCAGGCCCAGACCTACTTTGCTGGGCATGACTGTGTGACCTCTTGTGCCTGGAAGTCTGGTTGTAGTATGATTTTAAAGGGTCAAATGGTCTCCATTGTGTGTCCAGGTTTAAGGCTACTTTGATGGGCATGTGATTTGGACCCATCGGGTACGGAAGCTTTTCCGTCACGTGCTCGTTTTCCACGCCTTCAGCGCAGGTAGCCTGCGAATTTAAAACCGACGTGCATTTTATTCTTTTCCCCTTTTATCCTTTCATATCTCTCCGCTACATTGGAGAAGAGAGACGCACACGAGTAAATAAAATGTAAATATCTGTATAATATGTAAATAAAAGGAAGAAGTGGTTGTGTAGTGTAGTCATTTGATTATAAATAATCTCATAATAATTTTATCCACAAATTCTCTGTTTTATCGTTTTTTCCTGATCAATAATAGAAAAAAAGAAAAAAAAAGATGAACAGCACCCTCTAGCGATGAACCTCAATTATTTCAAGATAACTGTAAAACATGGCTAGGTTAAGTCGGCGTTAGAACAAAAAATGCTCAGATTAACTTGTGTCTCATGGCACGCAGCTGAGTTTAAAATTAAACACAATGAAATCAAATTAAATTGACCCAGCTGCAACAGGCTCAGCAACCACATTTAATTTCACTGATTGGTCAGTTAGCCAGGCTATACAAAACAGACTATTGTTAGAAATTCTGCACATGTGCTTCGCTTAGCTTCACATCTCACACTGCTTATAATTATAAGATAACGTATCCACGTTCGTAATAACGTGGTGAAATCTGCCAAAAATGGTGAGACTGAGCATAATAAGTAATAAGACAATCTGAGCACTTAGTCCACATATTTCTAAATGAGAAGAAAAAGTTCCTCCAAACAATATAAGGCACACAATTCTATATGGGAAAACAGTTACAGTTGTCATTAAGAGAAGCACTACTCATTACACAGATGTCAATAACCGTCCTAATATTAATAGTTCAACAGTCTTCCTCTGTCTATTATACGCACTGTACACATGTTAAATATCTGCCTTGAAATGACAATGAAATGACTTCCGGGCGCACTGAAAATTGTTATATACACACAGACACCCCCATACCAACATAAGCATAGTGCAACTCTTTGTTTACGCACCAGAGATTGAGTGGGCAAGTGCGTGTATATGCGAGTTTAAATTATTATACACAAATGTAAGTAGTAGGCTATTTATGTGAAAATGTTTCATATGTATGTACAAGTAGTGTTTCCCTGATTTCTCCCTAAATGGCCCCTCATAGTTCAGCAGTAATGAGGCTAGTTAGATTTTGCTCAGAATTAAGTACACTTTGGGATGTTATACGTATCACAGTCTCCGGTGAGCCGTACATGGTTGATCAATCCAGGTTGAGGTAGAGTCACTGCATTAATGACACGTCTGTTTGCATTGCCAGTTGTTGCTATGGCAGCAATGAAATTAGGAAATTCAAAGAAAAACAACTCATCTACGCTCTTGGAACTTTAGAACCCCATATGTCCTGTGGCCCGATGTCACACGTGAGGGGAATCCCATGAACACCTTTACAGATCAGTCTGTGGAAAGACACTGAAGAGGACAGAGGAAAAATGAGGCGTTTCTGGAGCTGGTGTGCTGGACGCATCGAGGACGAATACACAGACACAAAGGATGTGGAGGGTAAATGTAAATATAATGCCACTCACACCTGCGGTTGCTGGTGCTGGCACTCATACCTGTGGTTAAAATTCCTTTTTTGTCTTTAGCGCTGCATTGTCGCCTCTATCTCCCAATAATTCATATTCGAGGCTTTAGAAATCTAAGTTTTTGGGGGGTATATGCCATTTCCTGTTATTTGTGCAGAATACACACACTTTCACTTTGGAATCCACAAAGTTTTATAAATGAGGTCCCTGAATAACATCAATCTATTTCTACACTATATGGCTTGCTAATTTCATATGTCTGTGTGTCTTTCTGTTTGTCTGTGTGTGTGTGTGTGTGTGTGTGTGTGTGTGTGTGTGTGTGTGTGTGTGTGTGTGTGTGTGTGTGTGTGTGTGTGTGTTATACCAGCCCATAGAGGAGGACATGAGTCTGAAAGTGGCTGGAGATAAAGAACCAGGAGATCAAAGATCAGCACGATCTTTTGGTCAAACTATATACTCTGTATGTATACTATATACTCTGTATGTAGTACCTGGTTTAACACTATATCCTCTGTATATATACTATATACTGTTTATGTAGTACCTGGTTTAACACTATACCCTCAGCTTACTCTAGTCTCCAGATGTGAAGAAATTAAACAGAATGTGTATCTGTGTATATGTGCGCACCTATATGTGTCTGGTTGTAGTATTATTTAAAGGGTCAAACTGCGTGAAGTGTGCCCAGGCCCAGAGCTACTTTGATGGGCATGACTTTGTGACCTCTTGGGCCAGGAAGTCTGTTTCTAGTTTTATTTAAACGGTCAAACTGCGTGAAGTGTGCCCAGGCCCAGAGCTACTTTGCTGGGCATGACTGTGTGACCTCTTGGGCCTGGAAGTCTGGTTGTAGTATGATTTTAAAGGGTCAAATGGTCTCCATTGTGTGTCCAGGTTTAAGGCTACTTTGCTGGGCATGACTGTGTGACCTCTTGGGCCAGGAAGTCTGTTTCTAGTTTTATTTAAACGGTCAAACTGCGTGAAGTGTGCCCAGGCCCAGAGCTACTTTGCTGGGCATGACTGTGTGACCTCTTGGGCCTGGAAGTCTGGTTGTAGTATGATTTTAAAGGGTCAAATGGTCTCCATTGTGTGTCCAGGTTTAAGGCTACTTTGCTGGGCATGACTGTGTGACCTCTTGGGCCAGGAAGTCTGTTTCTAGTTTTATTTAAACGGTCAAACTGCGTGAAGTGTGTATAGGCCCAGAGTTACTTTTCTGGGCATGACTGTGTGACCTCTTGGGCCTGGAGGTCTGGTGTTTCCATTATATAAAAGGTGAAATGGCCTGAAGTGTACACAGGCCCAGAGCTACTTTGATGGGCATGATTCTGTGACCTCCTGGGCTTTGAGTTCTGTTTCTAGTTTTGGTTAAAGGGTCAAATTGCATGGTCTGCCCAGGCCCATAGCGACTTTGCTGGGCATGACTCTGTGACCTCTTCGGCTTGGAAGTCTGGTTGTAGTATTATTTAAAGGCACAAAGTACATGAAGTGTGCCCTGGCCCAGCACTACTTTGCTGTGCATGACTGTGTGACCTCTTGTGCCTGGAAGTCTGGTTGTAGTATTATTTAAAGGGTCAAACTGCATGAAGTGTGCCCATGCCCAGAGCTACTTTGCTGGGCATGACTGTGTGACCTCTTGTGCCTGGAAGTCTGGTTGTAGTATTATTTAAAGGGTCAAACTGCATGAAGTGTGCCCAGGCCCAGAGCTACTTTGCTGGGCATGATTCTGTGACCTCTTGGGCCTTGAAATCTGGTGCTTTGAACGATTTAAAGAGTGAAACGGTCTGAAGTGTGCCCACGTTTAAAGCAACCTTGCTGGGCATGACTGTGTGACCTCTTGTGCCTGGAAGTCTGGTTGTAGTATTATTTAAACGGTCAAACTGTGCCCTGTAAACCGCACTGTGCCCTTCTGCGAAGAGCAAAGATGGTAAGGAAATCTCACAATTAATATCGTGATATGTCATCAGCTTGGCAAACGTCACATCCGGGTCAACCCAACACCATCTCAGCCTGCAGATGGCGTAAGTTTACACGACGGATTCTTTTATTCTCTTCAACGACAAAACTCAGGTCTATACACCAAAAATATGGCTGATTAAAATGCACGTAAATTAAATTTTGAGTCAATAAAATGCATATGAATTGACGTTTTGACTGATAAGTAGTTTTATTTGACTCAAGTTTAATCAACTTATCTTTCAACTTTATCCATTTTTATTACTTGCCTTATTTATCGTTTATTTGAAGTTTGCGGGCGCAACGTTCTGATTGACATTTTTGCGTCGAGAGGCGGAAGTAACGAAAATTGCTTGGGTTAAACCATGGATTGATTAATTAATGAATGTTATTGGATAAACAAGGCAACTAAAACAGTTACTAATGTTAAGTGATAAAAGAGTCCGGTAACACAAACGGCTTGAGTTAAACGTTAAATGACGTGACACAAAGTTATTCCAATTATTTAATTATATACCACTGTAGTATTTAGTTCACATGCATTTGTTGTTTACACCCTCATAGAAACTCCCTTGGTCATGAATGATCAAACTTGATATTTGATTTTTAAAAATATATCAAATCAAGACTGTTTTAATCCTATCACTTACATTTTCAATTCACAAGCATTTTTTCATGACCAGTTTATATTTTCATGGATTTTTATCAGCTTCGATTTCATCATTTAGAATTTGCTAGTTCCTCCACTCATGTGCCTGAAATGTTACTAAATTAGTAGATTCATTCCTGTTTGAGGAATTCTGGCTTGTGTTTATTGTCTGTGGGCAGAAAGGCTTTCCTAGATGCCAACTGGCAAAATGTTCCAAGATTTCTAAGAAATTATTAAACTTCCCTGAAAAAAACACACACACAAAAAAACCAAATAAGTAAGCTGAGAGAACTAAAACGAAAGCTATAAATACAACTTGACAGTTTTCAGCAGCAGGCGAATTTGTACGGTTACTGAGCTGCTAGCTAGCTAGCGAGCTACCGGCTGCAAGGTTAACAGTGCAAAGTCAGTAGCTAGCTAGCTAGCTACAGTAGCTACTACTAGCTAGCTACTGACTTTGCACTGTTAAAAGTGCTTCCGGTAGCTAGCTAGCTACAGTAGCTACTACTAGCTAGCTACTGACTTTGCACTGTTAAAAGTGCTTCCGGTAGCTAGCTAGCTAGCTAGGTAGCTTGGTAATGGCTTTGCACTGTTAACCGTGCAGCCGGTAACTAGCGGTATCTAGTGGTTTAAATGCTTGCGGTTTAAATGCTTGGTGGACATTTGATTGTATGGTTTACTGAGCTGATAGCTAGCTAGCTAGCTACGGTTACTGAGCTGAAAGCTAGCTAGCTACTTTACTGGGTATGATTCTGTGAGCTCCGGGGCTTGCAGGTCTGTTTCTAGTTTTGGTTAAAGGGTCAAACTGCGTGAAGTGTGCCCAGGCCCAGAGCTACTTTGCTGGGCATGACTGTGTGACCTCTTGGGCCTGGAAGTCTGGTTGTAGTATGATTTTAAAGGGTCAAATGGTCTCCATTGTGTGTCCAGGTTTAAGGCTACTTTGCTGGGCATGTGATTTGGACCCATCGGGTACGGAAGCCTGTCCGTTACGTGCTCGTTTTCCACGCCTTCAGCGCAGGTAGCCTGCGAATTTAAAACCGACGTGCATTTTATTCTTTTCCCCTTTTATCCTTTCATATCTCTCCGCTACCTTGGAGAAGAGAGACGCACACGGGTAAATATCTGTAAATATCTGTATAATATGTAAATAAAAGGAAGAAGTGGTTGTGTAGTGTAGTCGTTTGATTATAAATAATCTCATAATAATTTTATCCACAAATTCTTATACATTTATACATGTTTATCTCTCTGTGTGTGTGTGTGGGGTTCTGTGTCACTAGTGGGGCCTGTGGCCCGATTGGAGTGTTTGCGGTGTGAGAAGGAGGAGTTGGAGAACAATTTGTTGGAGCAGCTGAAGGAGTTGAGGTTGCAGAAGCAGAAGGAGCTGCAGGTTCTTCAGGAGATGCTGAAACACAAGCAGCAGGAGGAGACTGAGCTCCTGCAGAAACAGCAGGAGGAGGAGGAGCATAACAGGTCCATCAAGAGTAAGTACTATGGAAATGCAATAATACTAACATAACTAATAATGAATGTTAGCCTTTAGGCTCCAATAAAAGTGATACTAATATATGTATAGTACTATATATATTATATTTTGTATATTCAGTAGTAATTATGTAGTATATACAATCTGTGTTATATCCAGCAGTAATGATACTTGCTCTGGCAGATATGAAAATGGCCTGTGAACAGGAGAAGAAATCTCTGGAGGAAGAACTTGAGAAGCTCAGACTGTCACTGCAGGTAGAGATCCCTTATAGTGTCAGTACACATCCACCAGTAGCTCCACCTTTCACTTATAACGTCAGTACACATTCAGTACACATTCCCACCTTTCCATTGTACTGGCTGTAGTGATGATTTTTGTGTGTGTTATACCAGCCCATAGAGGAGGACATTGAGTCTGAAAGTGGCGCTGGAGATGAAGAACCAGGAGATCAAAGATCAGCACGATCTTTTGGTCAAACTATATACTCTGTATGTATACTATATACTCTGTATGTAGTACCTGGTTTAACACTATATCCTCTGTATATATACTATATACTGTTTATGTAGTACCTGGTTTAACACTATACCCTCAGCTTACTCTAGTCTGCAGATGTGAAGAAATTAAACAGAATGTGTATCTGTGTATATGTGCCCACCTGTATGTGTCTGGTTGTAGTATTATTTAAAGGGTCAAACTGCGTGAAGTGTGCCCAGGCCCAGAGCTACTTTGCTGGGAATGACTATGTGACCTCTTGGGCCTGGAAGTCTGGTTGTAGTATGATTTTAAAGGGTCAAATGGTCTCCATTGTGTGTCCAGGTTTAAGGCTACTTTGCTGGGCATGTGATTTGGACCCATCGGGTACGGAAGCTTTTCCGTCACGTGCTGGTTTTCCACGCCTTCAGCGCAGGTAGCCTGCGAATTTAAAACCGACGTGCATTTTATTCTTTTCCCCTTTTATCTTTTCATATCTCTCTGCTACCTTGGAGAAGAGAGACGCACGCGGGTAAATAAAATGTAAATATCTCTAAATGTCTGTATAATATGTAAATAAAAGGAAGATGTGGTTGTATAGTGTAGTCGTTTGATTATAAATAATCTCATAGTAATTTTATCCACAAATTCTTATACATTTATACATGTTTATCTCTCTCTCTGTGTGTGTGTGTGTGTCTGTGTGTGTGTGTGTGTGGTTCTGTGTCACTAGTGGGGCCTGTGGCCCGATTGGAGTGTTTGCAGTGTGAGAAGGAGGAGTTGGAGAACAATTTGTTGGAGCAGCTGAAGGAGTTGAGGTTGCAGAAGCAGAAAGAGCTGCAGGTTCTTCAGGAGATGCTGAAACACAAGCAGCAAGAGGAGACAGAGCTCCTGCAGAAACAGCAGGAGGAGGAGGAGCATAACAGGTCCATCAAGAGTAAGTACTATGGAAATGCAATAATACTAACATAACTAATAATGAATGTTAGCCTTTAGGCTCCAATAAAAGTGATACTAATATATGTATAGTACTATATATATTATATTTTATATATTCAGTAGTAATTATGTAGTATATACAATCTGTGTTATATCCAGCAGTAATGATACTTGCTCTGGCAGATATGAAAATGGCCTGTGAACAGGAGAAGAAATCTCTGGAGGAAGAACTTGAGAAGCTCAGACTGTCACTGCAGGTAGAGATCCCTTATAGTGTCAGTACACATCCACCAGTACCTCCACCTTTCACTTATAACGTCAGTACACATTCAGTACACATTCCCACCTTTCCATTGTACTGGCTGTAGTGATGATTCGTGTGTGTGTTATACCAGCCCATAGAGGAGGACATTATGAGTCTGAAAGTAGCGCTGGAGATGAAGAACCAGGAGATCAAAGATCAGCACGATCTTTTGGTCAAACTATATACTCTGTATGTATACTATATACTCTGTATGTAGTACCTGGTTTAACACTATATCCTCTGTATATATACTATATACTGTTTATGTAGTACCTGGTTTAACACTATACCCTCAGCTTACTCTAGTCTGCAGATGTGAAGCAATTAAACAGAATGTGTATCTGTGTATATGTGCGCACCTGTATGTGTCTGGTTTAGTTTTATTTAAACGGTCAAACTGCGTCATGTGTGCCCAGGCCCAGAGCTACTTTGCTGGGCATGACTGTGTGACCTCTTGGGCCTGGAAGTCTGGTTGTAGTATGATTTTAAAGGGTCAAATGGTCTCCATTGTGTGTCCAGGTTTAAGGGTACTTTGCTGGGCATGTGATTTGGACCCATCGGGTACGGAAGCCTTTCCGTCACGTGCTCGTTTTCCACGCCTTCAGCGCAGGTAGCCTGCGAATTTAAAACCGACGTGCATTTTATTCTTTTCCCCTTTTATCCTTTCATATCTCTCCGCTACCTTGGAGAAGAGAGACGCACGCGGGTAAATAAAATGTAAATATCTGTACATATCTGTATAATATCTAAATAAAAGGAAGAAGTGGTTGTATAGTGTAGTCGTTTGATTATAAATAATCTCATAATAATTTTATCCTCAAATTCTTATACATTTATACATGTTTATCTCTCTCTTTCTGTGTGTGTGTGTGTGTGTGTGTGTGTGTGGTTCTGTGTCACTAGTGGGGCCTGTGGCCCGATTGGAGTGTTTGCGGTGTGAGAAGGAGGAGTTGGAGAACAGTTTGTTGGAGCAGCTGAAGGAGTTGAGGTTGCAGAAGGAGCTGCAGGTTCTTCAGGAGATGCTGAAACACAAGCAGCAGGAGGAGACAGAGCTCCTGCAGAAACAGCAGGAGGAGGAGGAGCATAACAGGTCCATCAAGAGTAAGTACTATGGAAATGCAATAATACTAACATAACTAATAATGAATGTTAGCCTTTAGGCTCCAATAAAAGTGACACTAATATATGTATAGTACTATATATATTATATTTTATATATTCAGTAGTAATTATGTAGTATATACAATCTGTGTTATATCCAGCAGTAATGATACTTGCTCTGGCAGATATGAAAATGGCCTGTGAACAGGAGAAGAAATCTCTGGAGGAAGAACTTGAGAAGCTCAGACTGTCACTGCAGGTAGAGATCCCTTATAGTGTCAGTACACATCCACCAGTAGCTCCACCTTTCACTTATAACGTCAGTACACATTCAGTACACATTCCCACCTTTCCATTGTACTGGCTGTAGTGATGATTCGTGTGTGTTTTGTACCAGCCCATAGAGGAGGACATTATGAGTCTGAAAGTAGCGCTGGAGATGAAGAACCAGGAGATCAAAGATCAGCACGATCTTTTGGTCAAACTATATACTCTGTATGTATACTATATACTCTGTATGTAGTACCTGGTTTAACACTATATCCTCTGTATATATACTATATACTGTTTATGTAGTACCTGGTTTAACACTATACCCTCAGCTTACTCTAGTCTGCAGATGTGAAGAAATTAAACAGAATGTGTATCTGTGTATATGTGCCCACCTGTATGTGTCTGGTTGTAGTATTATTTAAAGGGTCAAACTGCGTGAAGTGTGCCCAGGCCCAGAGCTACTTTGCTGGGAATGACTATGTGACCTCTTGGGCCTGGAAGTCTGGTTGTAGTATGATTTTAAAGGGTCAAATGGTCTCCATTGTGTGTCCAGGTTTAAGGCTACTTTGCTGGGCATGTGATTTGGACCCATCGGGTACGGAAGCCTTTCCGTCACGTGCTCGTTTTCCACGCCTTCAGCGCAGGTAGCCTGCGAATTTAAAACCGACGTGCATTTTATTCTTTTCCCCTTTTATCCTTTAATATCTCTCTGCTACCTTGGAGAAGAGAGACGCACGTGGGTAAATAAAATGTAAATATCTCTAAATGTCTGTATAATATGTAAATAAAAGGAAGATGTGGTTGTATAGTGTAGTCGTTTGATTATAAATAATCTCATAGTAATTTTATCCACAAATTCTTATACATTTATACATGTTTATCTCTCTCTGTGTGTGTGCGTGTGTGTCTGTGTGTGTGTGTGTGTGGTTCTGTGTCACTAGTGGGGCCTGTGGCCCGATTGGAGTGTTTGCGGTGTGAGAAGGAGGAGTTGGAGAACAGTTTGTTGGAGCAGCTGAAGGAGTTGAGGTTGCAGAAGGAGCTGCAGGTTCTTCAGGAGATGCTGAAACACAAGCAGCAGGAGGAGACAGAGCTCCTGCAGAAACAGCAGGAGGAGGAGGAGCATAACAGGTCCATCAAGAGTAAGTACTATGGAAATGCAATAATACTAACATAACTAATAATGAATGTTAGCCTTTAGGCTCCAATAAAAGTGACACTAATATATGTATAGTACTATATATATTATATTTTATATATTCAGTAGTAATTATGTAGTATATACAATCTGTGTTATATCCAGCAGTAATGATACTTGCTCTGGCAGATATGAAAATGGCCTGTGAACAGGAGAAGAAATCTCTGGAGGAAGAACTTGAGAAGCTCAGACTGTCACTGCAGGTAGAGATCCCTTATAGTGTCAGTACACATCCACCAGTAGCTCCACCTTTCACTTATAACGTCAGTACACATTCAGTACACATTCCCACCTTTCCATTGTACTGGCTGTAGTGATGATTCGTGTGTGTTTTATACCAGCCCATAGAGGAGGACATTATGAGTCTGAAAGTAGCGCTGGAGATGAAGAACCAGGAGATCAAAGATCAGCACGATCTTTTGGTCAAACTATATACTCTGTATGTATACTATATACTCTGTATGTAGTACCTGGTTTAACACTATATCCTCTGAATATATACTATATACTGTTTATGTAGTACCTGGTTTAACACTATACCCTCAGCTTACTCTAGTCTGCAGATGTGAAGAAATTAAACAGAATGTGTATCTGTGTATATGTGCCGACCTGTATGTGTCTGGTTTAGTTTTATTTAAACGGTCAAACTGCGTCATGTGTGCCCAGGCCCAGAGCTACTTTGCTGGGCATGACTGTGTGACCTCTTGGGCCTGGAAGTCTGGTTGTAGTATGATTTTAAAGGGTCAAATGGTCTCCATTGTGTGTCCAGGTTTAAGGCTACTTTGCTGGGCATGTGATTTGGACCCATCGGGTACGGAAGCCTTTCCGTCACGTGCTCGTTTTCCACGCCTTCAGCGCAGGTAGCCTGCGAATTTAAAACCGACGTGCATTTTATTCTTTTCCCCTTTTATCCTTTCATATCTCTCCGCTACCTTGGAGAAGAGAGACGCACGCGGGTAAATAAAATGTAAATATCTCTAAATATCTGTATAATATGTAAATAAAAGGAAGATGTGGTTGTGTAGTGTAGTCGTTTGATTATAAATAATCTCATAATAATTTTATCCACAAATTCTTATACATTTATACATGTTTATCTCTCTCTTTGTGTGTGTGTGTGTGTGTGTGTGGTTCTGTGTCACTAGTGGGGCCTGTGGCCCGATTGGAGTGTTTGCGGTGTGAGAATGAGGAATGAGGAGTTGGAGAACAGTTTGTTGGAGCAGCTGAAGGAGTTGAGGTTGCAGAAGCAGAAGGAGCTGCAGGTTCTTCAGGAGATGCTGAAACACAAGCAGCAGGAGGAGACAGAGCTCCTGCAGAAACAGCAGGAGGAGGAGGAGCATAACAGGTCCATCAAGAGTAAGTACTATGGAAATGCAATAATACTAACATAACTAATAATGAATGCTAGCCTTTAGGCTCCAATAAAAGTGATACTAATATATGTATAGTACTATATATATTATATTTTATATATTCAGTAGTAATTATGTAGTATATACAATCTATGTTATATCCAGCAGTAATGATACTTGCTCTGGCAGATATGAAAATGGCCTGTGAACAGGAGAAGAAATCTCTGGAGGAAGAACTTGAGAAGCTCAGACTGTCACTGCAGGTAGAGATCCCTTATAGTGTCAGTACACATCCACCAGTACCTCCACCTTTCACTTATAACGTCAGTACACATTCAGTACACATTCCCACCTTTCCATTGTACTGGCTGTAGTGATGATTCGTGTGTGTGGGTTATACCAGCCCATAGAGGAGGACATTATGAGTCTGAAAGTGGCGCTGGAGATGAAGAACCAGGAGATCAAAGATCAGCACGATCTTTTGGTCAAACTATATACTCTGTATGTATACTATATACTCTGTATGTAGTACCTGGTTTAACACTATATCCTCTGTATATATACTATATACTGTTTATGTAGTTCCTGGTTTAACACTATACCCTCAGCTTACTCTAGTCTGCAGATTTGAAGAAATTTAAACAGAATGTGTATCTGTGTATATGTGCGCACCTGTATGTGTCTGGTTGTAGTATTATTTAAAGGGTCAAATGGTCTCCATTGTGTGTCCAGGTTTAAGGCTACTTTGCTGGGCATGTGATTTGGACCCATCGGGTACGGAAGCCTTTCCGTCACGTGCTCGTTTTCCACGCCTTCAGCGCAGGTAGCCTGCGAATTTAAAACCGACGTGCATTTTATTCTTTTCCCCTTTTATCCTTTCATATCTCTCCGCTACCTTGGAGAAGAGAGACGCACGCTGGGAAATAAAATGTAAATATCTGTAAATATCTGTATAATATGTAAATAAAAGGAAGAAGTGGTTGTGTAGTGTAGTCGTTTCATTATAAATAATCTCATAATAATTTTATCCACAAATTCTTATACATTTATACATGTTTATCTCTCTCTTTGTGTGTGTGTGTGTGTGTGTGTGTGTCTGTGTGTGCGTGTGTGTGGTTCTGTGTCACTAGTGGGGCCTGTGGCCCGATTGGAGTGTTTGCGGTGTGAGAAGGAGGAGTTGGAGAACAGTTTGTTGGAGCAGCTGAAGGAGTTGAGGTTGCAGAAGCAGAAGGAGCTGCAGGTTCTTCAGGAGATGCTGAAACACAAGCAGCAGGAGGAGACAGAGCTCCTGCAGAAACAGCAGGAGGAGGAGGAGCATAACAGGTCCCTCAAGGGTAAGTACTATGGAAATGCAATAATACTAACATAACTAATAATGAATGTTAGCCTTTAGGCTCCAATAAAAGTGATACTAATATATGTATAGTACTATATATATTATATTTTATATATTCAGTAGTAATTATGTAGTATATACAATCTGTGTTATATCCAGCAGTAATGATACTTGCTCTGGCAGATATGAAAATGGCCTGTGAACAGGAGAAGAAATCTCTGGAGGAAGAACTTGAGAAGCTCAGACTGTCACTGCAGGTAGAGATCCCTTATAGTGTCAGTACACATCCACCAGTAGCTCCACCTTTCACTTATAACGTCAGTACACATTCAGTACACATTCCCACCTTTCCATTGTACTGGCTGTAGTGATGATTCGAGTGTGTGTTATACCAGCCCATAGAGGAGGACATTATGAGTCTGAAAGTGGCGCTGGAGATGAAGAACCAGGAGATCAAAGATCAGCACGATCTTTTGGTCAAACTATATACTCTGTATGTATACTATATACTCTGTATGTAGTACCTGGTTTAACACTATATCCTCTGTATATATACTATATACTGTTTATGTAGTACCTGGTTTAACACTATACCCTCAGCTTACTCTAGTCTGCAGATGTGAAGAAATTAAACAGAATGTGTATCTGTGTATATGTGCGCACCTGTATGTGTCTGGTTGTAGTATTATTTAAAGGGTCAAACTGCATGAAGTGTGCCCAGGCCCAGAGCTACTTTGCTGTGCATGACTGTGTGACCTCTAGGCCCTGGAAGTCTGGTGGTAGTAGTAGTATGATTTAAAGGCACAAAGTGATTGAAATGTGCCCAGGCCCAGAGCTACTTTGCTGGGCATGACTGTGTGACCTCTTGGGCCAGGAAGTCTGTTTCTAGTTTTATTTAAACGGTCAAACTGCGTGAAGTGTGCCCAGGCCCAGACCTACTTTGCTGGGCATGACTGTGTGACCTCTTGTGCCTGGAAGTCTGGTTGTAGTATGATTTTAAAGGCTCAAATGGTCTCCATTGTGTGTCCAGGTTTAAGGCTACTTTGCTGGGCATGTGATTTGGACCCATCGGGTACGCAAGCTTTTCCGTCACGTGCTCGTTTTCCACGCCTTCAGCGCAGGTAGCCTGCGAATTTAAAACCGACGTGCATTTTATTCTTTTCCCCTTTTATCCTTTCATATCTCTCCGCTACCTTGGAGAAGAAAGACGCACGCAGGTAAATAAAATGTAAATATCTCTAAATATCTGTATAATATGTAAATAAAAGGAAGATGTGGTTGTGTAGTGTAGTCGTTTGATTATAAATAATCTCATAATAATTTTATCCACAAATTCTTATACATTTATACATGTTTATCTCTCTCTGTGTGTGTGTGTGTGTGGTTCTGTGTCACTAGTGGGGCCTGTGGCCCGATTGGAGTGTTTGCGGTGTGAGAAGGAGGAGTTGGAGAACAATTTGTTGGAGCAGCTGAAGGAGTTGAGGTTGCAGAAGCAGAAGGAGCTGCAGGTTCTTCAGGAGATGCTGAAACACAAGCAGCAGGAGGAGACAGAGCTCCTGCAGAAACAGCAAGAGGAGGAGGAGCATAACAGGTCCATCAAGAGTAAGTACTATGGAAATGCAATAATACTAACATAACTAATAATGAATGTTAGCCTTTAGGCTCCAATAAAAGTGATACTAATATATGTATAGTACTATATATATTATATTTTATATATTCAGTAGTAATTATGTAGTATATACAATCTGTGTTATATCCAGCAGTAATGATACTTGCTCTGGCAGATATGAAAATGGCCTGTGAACAGGAGAAGAAATCTCTGGAGGAAGAACTTGAGAAGCTCAGACTGTGACTGCAGGTAGAGATCCCTTATAGTGTCAGTACACATCCACCAGTACCTCCACCTTTCACTTATAACGTCAGTACACATTCAGTACACATTCCCACCTTTCCATTGTACTGGCTGTAGATATGATTCGTCTGTGTGTTATACCAGCCCATAGAGGAGGACTTTATGAGTCTGAAAGTGGCGCTGGAGATGAAGAACCAGGAGATCAAAGATCAGCACGATCTTTTGGTCAAACTATATACTCTGTATGTATACTATATACTCTTTATGTAGTACCTGGTTTAACACTATATCCTCTGTATATATACTATATACTGTTTATGTAGTACCTGGTTTAACACTATACCCTCAGCTTACTCTAGTCTGCAGATGTGAAGAAATTTAAACAGAATGTGTATCTGTGTATATGTGCGCACCTGTATGTGTCTGGTTGTAGTATTATTTAAAGGGTCAAATGGTCTCCATTGTGTGTCCAGGTTTAAGGCTACTTTGCTGGGCATGTGATTTGGACCCATCGGGTACGGAAGCCTTTCCGTCACGTGCTCGTTTTCCACGCCTTCAGCGCAGGTAGCCTGCGAATTTAAAACCGACGTGCATTTTATTCTTTTCCCCTTTTATCCTTTCATATCTCTCCGCTACCTTGGAGAAGAGAGACGCACGCGGGTAAATAAAATGTAAATATCTCTAAATATCTGTATAATATGTAAATAAAAGGAAGATGTGGTTGTGTAGTGTAGTCGTTTGATTATAAATAATCTCATAATAATTTTATCCACAAATTCTTATACATTTATACATGTTTATCTCTCTCTCTGTGTGTGTGTGTGTGGTTCTGTGTCACTAGTGGGGCCTGTGGCCCGATTGGAGTGTTTGCGGTGTGAGAAGGAGGAGTTGGAGAACAATTTGTTGGAGCAGCTGAAGGAGTTGAGGTTGCAGAAGCAGAAAGAGCTGCAGGTTCTTCAGGAGATGCTGAAACACAAGCAGCAAGAGGAGACAGAGCTCCTGCAGCAACAGCAGGAGGAGGAGGAGCATAACAGGTCCATCAAGAGTAAGTACTATGGAAATGCAATAATACTAACATAACTAATAATGAATGTTAGCCTTTAGGCTCCAATAAAAGTGATACTAATATATGTATAGTACTATATATATTATATTTTATATATTCAGTAGTAATTATGTAGTATATACAATCTGTGTTATATCCAGCAGTAATGATACTTGCTCTGGTAGATATGAAAATGGCCTGTGAACAGGAGAAGAAATCTCTGGAGGAAGAACTTGAGAAGCTCAGACTGTCACTGCAGGTAGAGATCCCTTATAGTGTCAGTACACATCCACCAGTAGCTCCACCTTTCACTTATAACGTCAGTACACATTCAGTACACATTCCCACCTTTCCATTGTACTGGCTGTAGTGATGATTCGTGTGTGTGTTATACCAGCCCATAGAGGAGGACATTATGAGTCTGAAAGTGGCGCTGGAGATGAAGAACCAGGAGATCAAAGATCAGCACGATCTTTTGGTCAAACTATATACTCTGTATGTAGTACCTGGTTTAACACTATATCCTCTGTATATATACTATATACTGTTTATGTAGTACCTGGTTTAACACTATACCCTCAGCTTACTCTAGTCTGCAGATGTGAATAAATTAAACAGAATGTGTATCTGTGTATATGTGCGCACCTGTATGTGTCTGGTTGTAGTATTATTTAAAGGGTCAAACTGCATGAAGTGTGCCCAGGCCCAGAGCTACTTTGATGGGCATGATTCTGTGACCTCTTGGGCCTTGAAATGTGGTGCTTTGAATGATTTAAAGAGTGAAACGGTCTGAAGTGTGCCCACGTTTAAAGCATCCTTGCTGGGCATGACTGTGTGACCTCTTGGGCCAGGAAGTCTGTTTCTACTTTTATTTAAACGGTCAAACTGCGTGAAGTGTGCCCAGGCCCAGAGCTACTTTGCTGGGCATGACTGTGTGACCTCTTGGGCCTGGAAGTCTGGTTGTAGTATGATTTTAAAGGGTCAAATGGTCTCCATTGTGTGTCCAGGTTTAAGGCTACTTTGCTTGGCATGTGATTTGGACCCATCGGGTACGGAAGCCTTTCCGTCACGTGCTCGTTTTCCACGCCTTCAGCGCAGGTAGCCTGCGAATTTAAAACCGACGTGCATTTTATTCTTTTCCCCTTTTATCCTTTCATATCTCTCCGCTACCTTGGAGAAGAGAGACGCACGCGGGTAAATAAAATGTAAATATCTCTAAATATCTGTATAATATGTAAATAAAAGGAAGAAGTGGTTGTGTAGTGTAGTCGTTTCATTATAAATAATCTCATAATAATTTTATCCACAAATTCTTATACATTTATACATGTTTATCTCTCTCTGTGTGTGTGTGTGTGTGGTTCTGTGTCACTAGTGGGGCCTGTGGCCCGATTGGAGTGTTTGCGGTGTGAGAAGGAGGAGTTGGAGAACAATTTGTTGGAGCAGCTGAAGGAGTTGAGGTTGCAGAAGCAGAAGGAGCTGCAGGTTCTTCAGGAGATGCTGAAACACAAGCAGCAGGAGGAGACAGAGCTCCTGCAGAAACAGCAGGAGGAGGAGGAGCATAACAGGTCCATCAAGAGTAAGTACTATGGAAATGCAATAATACTAACATAACTAATAATGAATGTTAGCCTTTAGGCTCCAATAAAAGTGATACTAATATATGTATAGTACTATATATATTATATTTTATATATTCAGTAGTAATTATGTAGTATATACAATCTGTGTTATATCCAGCAGTAATGATACTTGCTCTGGCAGATATGAAAATGGCCTGTGAACAGGAGAAGAAATCTCTGGAGGAAGAACTTGAGAAGCTCAGACTGTCACTGCAGGTAGAGATCCCTTATAGTGTCAGTACACATCCACCAGTACCTCCACTTTTCACTTATAACGTCAGTACACATTCAGTACACATTCCCACCTTTCCATTGTACTGGCTGTAGTGATGATTCGTGTGTGTGTTATACCAGCCCATAGAGGAGGACATTATGAGTCTGAAAGTGGCGCTGGAGATGAAGAAACAGGAGATCAAAGATCAGCACGATCTTTTGGTCAAACTATATACTCTGTATGTAGTACCTGGTTTAACATTATATCCTCTGTATATATACTATATACTGTTTATGTAGTACCTGGTTTAACACTATACCCTCAGCTTACTCTAGTCTGCAGATGTGAATAAATTAAACAGAATGTGTATCTGTGTATATGTGCGCACCTGTATGTGTCTGGTTGTAGTATTATTTAAAGGGTCAAACTGCATGAAGTGTGCCCAGGCCCAGAGCTACTTTGATGGGCATGATTCTGTGACCTCTTGGGCCTTGAAATGTGGTGCTTTGAATGATTTAAAGAGTGAAACGGTCTGAAGTGTGCCCACGTTTAAAGCATCCTTGCTGGGCATGACTGTGTGACCTCTTGGGCCAGGAAGTCTGTTTCTACTTTTATTTAAACGGTCAAACTGCGTGAAGTGTGCCCAGGCCCAGAGCTACTTTGCTGGGCATGACTGTGTGACCTCTTGGGCCTGGAAGTCTGGTTGTAGTATGATTTTAAAGGGTCAAATGGTCTCCATTGTGTGTCCAGGTTTAAGGCTACTTTGCTTGGCATGTGATTTGGACCCATCGGGTACGGAAGCCTTTCCGTCACGTGCTCGTTTTCCACGCCTTCAGCGCAGGTAGCCTGCGAATTTAAAACCGACGTGCATTTTATTGTTTTCCCCTTTTATCCTTTCATATCTCTCCGCTACCTTGGAGAATAGAGACGCACGCGGGTAAATAAAATGTAAATATCTCTAAATATCTGTATAATATGTAAATAAAAGGAAGAAGTGGTTGTGTAGTGTAGTCGTTTCATTATAAATAATCTCATAATAATTTTATCCACAAATTCTTATACATTTATACATGTTTATCTCTCTCTGTGTGTGTGTGTGTGTGTGGTTCTGTGTCACTAGTGGGGCCTGTGGCCCGATTGGAGTGTTTGCGGTGTGAGAAGGAGGAGTTGGAGAACAGTTTGTTGGAGCAGCTGAAGGAGTTGAGGTTGCAGAAGCAGAAGGAGCTGCAGGTTCTTCAGGAGATGCTGAAACACAAGCAGCAGGAGGAGACAGAGCTCCTGCAGAAACAGCAGGAGGAGGAAGAGCATAACAGGTCCATCAAGAGTAAGTACTATGGAAATGCAATAATACTAACATAACTAATAATGAATGTTAGCCTTTAGGCTCCAATAAAAGTGATACTAATATATGTATAGTACTATATATATTATATTTTATATATTCAGTAGTAATTATGTAGTATATACAATCTGTGTTATATCCAGCAGTAATGATACTTGCTCTGGCAGATATGAAAATGGCCTGTGAACAGGAGAAGAAATCTCTGGAGGAAGAACTTGAGAAGCTCAGACTGTCACTGCAGGTAGAGATCCCTTATAGTGTCAGTACACATCCACCAGTAGCTCCACCTTTCACTTATAACGTCAGTACACATTCAGTACACATTCCCACCTTTCCATTGTACTGGCTGTAGTGATGATTCGTGTGTGTGTTATACCAGCCCATAGAGGAGGACATTATGAGTCTGAAAGTGGCACTGGAGATGAAGAACCAGGAGATCAAATATCAGCACGATCTTTTGGTCAAACTATATACTCTCTATATAGTACCTGGTTTAACACTATATCCTCTGTATAAATACTATATACTGTTTATGTAGTACCTGGTTTAACACTATACCCTCAGCTTACTCTAGTCTGCAGATGTGAAGAAATTAAACAGAATGTGTATCTGTGTATATGTGCGCACCTGTATGTGTCTGGTTGTAGTATTATTTAAAGGGTCAAACTGCGTGAAGTGTGCCCAGGCGCAGAGCTACTTTGATGGGCATGATTCTGTGACCTCTTGGGCCTTGAAATGTGGTGCTTTGAATGATTTAAAGAGTGAAACGGTCTGAAGTGTGCCCACGTTTAAAGCATCCTTGCTGGGCATGACTGTGTGACCTCTTGGGCCAGGAAGTCTGTTTCTACTTTTATTTAAACGGTCAAACTGCGTGAAGTGTGCCCAGGCCCAGAGCTACTTTGCTGTGCATGACTGTGTGACCTCTTGGGCCTGGAAGTCTGGTTGTAATATGATTTTAAAGGGTCAAATGGTCTCCATTGTGTGTCCAGGTTTAAGGCTACTTTTCTGGGCATGTGATTTGGACCCATCGGGTACGGAAGCCTTTCCGTCACGTGCTCGTTTTCCACGCCTTCAGCGCAGGTAGCCTGCGAAATTAAAACCGACATGCATTTTATTCTTTTCCCCTTTTATCCTTTCATATCTCTCCGCTACCTTGGAGAAGAGAGACGCACGCGGGTAAATAAAATGTAAATATCTGTAAATATCTGTATAACATGTAAATAAAAGGAAGAAGTGGTTGTGTAGTGTAGTCGTTTGATTATGAATAATCTCATAATAATTTTATCCACAAATTCTTATACATTTATACATGTTTATCTCTCTCTTTGTGTGTGTGTGTGTCTGTGTGTGTGTCTGTGTGTGTGTGTGTGTGTTGTTCTGTGTCACTAGTGGGGCCTGTGGCCCGATTGGAGTGTTTGCGGTGTGAGAAGGAGTTTGAGAACAGTTTGTTGGAGCAGCTGAAGGAGTTGAGGTTGCAGAAGCAGAAGGAGCTGCAGGTTCTTCAGGAGATGCTGAAACACAAGCAGCAGGAGGAGACAGAGCTCTTGCAGAAACAGCAGGAGGAGTAGGAGCATAACAGGTCCATCAAGAGTAAGTACTATGGAAATGCAATAATACTAACATAACTAATAATGAATGTTAGCCTTTAGGCTCCAATAAAAGTGATACTAATATATGTATAGTACTATATATATTATATTTTATATATTCAGTAGTAATTATGTAGTATATACAATCTGTGTTATATCCAGCAGTAATGATACTTGCTCTGGCAGATATGAAAATGGCCTGTGAACAGGAGAAGAAATCTCTGGAGGAAGAACTTGAGAAGCTCAGACTGTCACTGCAGGTAGAGATCCCTTATAGTGTCAGTACACATCCACCAGTACCTCCACCTTTCACTTATAACGTCAATACACATTCAGTACACATTCCCACCTTTCCATTGTACTGGCTTTAGTGATGATTCGTGTGTGTGGGTTATACCAGCCCATAGAGGAGGACATTATGAGTCTGAAAGTGGCGCTGGAGATGAAGAACCAGGAGATCAAAGATCAGCACGATCTTTTGGTCAAACTATATACTCTGTATGTATACTATATACTCTGTATGTAGTACCTGGTTTAACACTATATCCTCTGTATATATACTATATACTGTTTATGTAGTACCTGGTTTAACACTATACCCTCAGCTTTCTCTAGTCTGCAGATGTGAAGAAATTAAACAGAATGTGTATCTGTGTATATGTGCGCACCTGTATGTGTCTGGTTGTAGTATTATTTAAAGGGTCAAACTGCGTGAAGTGTGCCCAGACCCAGGCATGACTGTGTGACCTCTTGGGCCAGGAAGTCTGTTTCTAGTTTTATTTAAACGGTCAAACTGCGTGAAGTGTGCCCAGGCCCAGAGCTACTTTGCTGGGCATGACTGTGTGACCTCTTGGGCCTGGAAGTCTGGTTGTAGTATGATTTTAAAGGGTCAAATGGTCTCCATTGTGTGTCCAGGTTTAAGGCTACTTTGCTGGGCATGTGATTTGGACCCATCGGGTACGGAAGCCTTTCCGTCACGTGCTCGTTTTCCACGCCTTCAGCGCAGGTAGCCTGCGAATTTAAAACCGACGTGCATTTTATTGTTTTCCCCTTTTATCCTTTCATATCTCTCCGCTACCTTGGAGAAGAGAGACGCACGCGGGTAAATAAAATGTAAATATCTCTAAATATCTGTATAATATGTAAATAAAAGGAAGATGTGGTTGTGTAGTGTAGTCGTTTGATTATAAATAATCTCATAATAATTTTATCCACAAATTCTTATACATTTATACATGTTTATCTCTCTCTCTGTGTGTGTGTGTGTGGTTCTGTGTCACTAGTGGGGCCTGTGGCCCGATTGGAGTGTTTGCGGTGTGAGAAGGAGGAGTTGGAGAACAATTTGTTGGAGCAGCTGAAGGAGTTGAGGTTGCAGAAGCAGAAGGAGCTGCAGGTTCTTCAGGAGATGCTGAAACACAAGCAGCAGGAGGAGACAGAGCTCCTGCAGAAACAGCAGGAGGAGGAGGAGCATAACAGGTCCATCAAGAGTAAGTACTATGGAAATGCAATAATACTAACATAACTAATAATGAATGTTAGCCTTTAGGCTCCAATAAAAGTGATACTAATATATGTATAGTACTATATATATTATATTTTATATATTCAGTAGTAATTATGTAGTATATACAATCTGTGTTATATCCAGCAGTAATGATACTTGCTCTGGCAGATATGAAAATGGCCTGTGAACAGGAGAAGAAATCTCTGGAGGAAGAACTTGAGAAGCTCAGACTGTCACTGCAGGTAGAGATCCCTTATAGTGTCAGTACACATCCACCAGTACCTCCACCTTTCACTTATAACGTCAGTACACATTCAGTACACATTCCCACCTTTCCATTGTACTGGCTGTAGTGATGATTCGTGTGTGTGGGTTATACCAGCCCATAGAGGAGGACATTATGAGTCTGAAAGTGGCGCTGGAGATGAAGAACCAGGAGATCAAAGATCAGCACGATCTTTTGGTCAAACTATATACTCTGTATGTATACTATATACTCTGTATGTAGTACCTGGTTTAACACTATATCCTCTGTATATATACTATATACTGTTTATGTAGTTCCTGGTTTAACACTATACCCTCAGCTTACTCTAGTCTGCAGATGTGAAGAAATTTAAACAGAATGTGTATCTGTGTATATGTGCGCACCTGTATGTGTCTGGTTGTAGTATTATTTAAAGGGTCAAATGGTCTCCATTGTGTGTCCAGGTTTAAGGCTACTTTGCTGGGCATGTGATTTGGACCCATCGGGTACGGAAGCCTTTCCGTCACGTGCTCGTTTTCCACGCCTTCAGCGCAGGTAGCCTGCGAATTTAAAACCGACGTGCATTTTATTCTTTTCCCCTTTTATCCTTTCATATCTCTCCGCTACCTTGGAGAAGAGAGACGCACGCGGGTAAATAAAATGTAAATATCTCTAAATATCTGTATAATATGTAAATAAAAGGAAGATGTGGTTGTGTAGTGTAGTCGTTTGATTATAAATAATCTCATAATAATTTTATCCACAAATTCTTATACATTTATACATGTTTATCTCTCTCTTTGTGTGTGTGTGTGTGTGTGTGTGTGTGTGTGTGTGTGGTTCTGTGTCACTAGTGGGGCCTGTGGCCCGATTGGAGTGTTTGCGGTGTGAGAATGAGGAATGAGGAGTTGGAGAACAGTTTGTTGGAGCAGCTGAAGGAGTTGAGGTTGCAGAAGCAGAAGGAGCTGCAGGTTCTTCAGGAGATGCTGAAACACAAGCAGCAGGAGGAGACAGAGCTCCTGCAGAAACAGCAGGAGGAGGAGGAGCATAACAGGTCCATCAAGAGTAAGTACTATGGAAATGCAATAATACTAACATAACTAATAATGAATGTTAGCCTTTAGGCTCCAATAAAAGTGATACTAATATATGTATAGTACTATATATATTATATTTTATATATTCAGTAGTAATTATGTAGTATATACAATCTGTGTTATATCCAGCAGTAATGATACTTGCTCTGGCAGATATGAAAATGGCCTGTGAACAGGAGAAGAAATCTCTGGAGGAAGAACTTGAGAAGCTCAGACTGTCACTGCAGGTAGAGATCCCTTATAGTGTCAGTACACATCCACCAGTACCTCCACCTCTCACTTATAACGTCAGTACACATTCAGTACACATTCCCACCTTTCCATTGTACTGGCTGTAGTGATGATTCGTGTGTGTGTTATAGCAGCCCATAGAGGAGGACTTTATGAGTCTGAAAGTGGCGCTGGAGATGAAGAACCAGGAGATCAAAGATCAGCACGATCTTTTGGTCAAACTATATACTCTGTATGTATACTATATCGAACCCACGGTTTTCACGCTGCGATTTTTTTAAATGTGGTGAGCTGCGGAGAAAAGACGCGGTCCGGACGTATTTGTGGCTTAATATCTCTTGTCTCGTTGGGAGTAGGAAGTCTGTTCATGGCTCTTTGGAAAGGGCTGCATCTCCCCTGTAATCGCCTTCGAGCGGCACGCGGATTGAACCCACGGTTTTCACTCTATGATTTTTTTAAATGTGTTGCGCGTCGGAGAAAATGCGCGCGTCGGACGTCATTGCGGCTTAATATCTCTTGTCTCCTTGGGAGTAGAAAGTCTTTTCATGGCTCTTTGGAAAGGTTTGCATCTCCCCTGTAATCGCCTTTAAGCGGCACGCGGATCGGACCCACCGTTCTTACGCTACGATTTTTTAAATGTGGTGCGCGGCGTAGAAAAGACGCGCGTAGGACGTATTTGCGGCTTAATATCTTTGGGCTCCTTGGGAGTAGAAAGTCTGTTCATGGCTCTTTGGAAAGGGCTGCATCTCCCCTGTAATCGCCTTCGCGCGGCACGCGGATCGGAACCATCGTTATCACGCTACGATTTTTTAATGCCGACAGGGACGGGCCGAAAGCTTGGCAGGTGGCGTTCGTTAGGAAAAGTCATGGACGTGATGCGGACCGAGTTGCAGGCCATTTGGACCTGGCCCGGCCTAGATGTGAGCCTTCAAAGTCAGCGCGTTTGTTTAAACTTTCTCCTCCAATTCGTTGCAATTGTACAAGCGTTTCTCGTTCATCCGACTGGAGCGTAACGCTTTATATGTTAATATTTCTGGTCTCCTTGGGAGTAGAAAGTCTGTTCATGGCTCTTTTGAAAGGGATGCATCTCCCCTGTAATCGCCTTCGAGCGGCACGCGGATCGAACCCACGGTTTTCACGCTATGATTTTTTTAAATGTGGTGCGCGGCGGAGGAAATGCGCGCGTCGGACGTCATTTCGGCTTAATATCTCTTGTCTCCTTGGGAGTAGAAAGTCTTTTCATGGCTCTTTGGAAAGGGCTGCATCTCCGCTGTAATCGCCTTCGAGCGGCACGCGGATCGAACCCACGGTTTTCACGCTATGATTTTTTTAAATGTGGTGCGCGGCGGAGAAAATGCGCGCGTCGGACGTCATTTCGGCTTAATATCTATTGTCTCCTTGGGAGTAGAAAGTCTTTTCATGGCTCTTTGGAAAGGTTTGCATCTCCCTTGTAATCGCCTTTAAGCGGCACGCGGATTGGACCCACCATTCTTCCGATACGATTTTTTAAATGTGGTGCGCGGCGTAGAAAAGACGCGCGTAGGACGTATTTGCGGCTTAATATCTTTGGGCTCCTTGGGAGTAGGAAGTCTGTTCATGCCTCTTTGGAAAGGGCTGCATCTCCCCTGTAATCGCCTTCGAGCGGCACGCGGATCGAACCCACGGTTTTCACGCTATGATTTTTTTAATTGTGGTGCGCGGCGGAGGAAATGCGCGCGTCGGACGTCATTTCGGCTTAATATCTCTTGTCTCCTTGGGAGTAGAAAGTCTTTTCATGGCTCTTTGGAAAGGGCTGCATCTCCCCTGTAATCGCCTTTAAGCGGCACGCGGATCGAACCCACGGTTTTCACGCTACGATTTTTTTTAAATGTGTTGCGCGCGGAGAATAGACGCGCGCCGGACGTATTTGCGGCTTGATATCTCTTGTCTCATTGGGAGTAGAAAGTCTTTTCATGGTTCTTTGGAAAGGGTTGCATCTCCCCTGTAATCGCCTTTAAGCGGCACGCGGATCGGACCCACCGTTCTTACGCTACGATTTTTTAAATGTGGTGCGAGGCGTAGAAAAGACGCGCGTAGGACTTATTTGCGGCTTAATATCTTTGGGCTCCTTGGGAGTAGAAAGTCTGTTCATGGCTCTTTGGAAAGGGCTGCATCTCCCCTGTAATCGCCTTCGCGCGGCACGCGGATCGGAACCATCGTTATCACGCTACGATTTTTTAATGCCGACAGGGACGGGCCGAAAGCTTGGCAGGTGGCGTTCGTTAGGAAAAGTCATGGACGTGATGCGGACCGAGTTGTAGGCCATTTGGACCTGGCCCGGCCTAGATGTGAGCCTTCAAAGTCAGCGCGTTTGTTTAAACTTTCTCCTCCAATTCGTTGCAGTTGTACAAGCGTTTCTCGTTCATCCGACTGGAGCGTAACGCTTTATATGTTAATATTTCTGGTCTCCTTGGGAGTAGAAAGTATGTTCATGGCTCTTTTGAAAGGGATGCATCTCCCCTGTAATCGCCTTCGAGCGGCACGCGGATCGAACCCACGTTTTTCACGCTACGATTTTTTTTAAATGTGTTGCGCGGCGGAGAAAAGACGCGCGCCGGACGTATTTGCGGCTTAATATCTCTTGTCTCATTGGGTGTAGAAAGTCTGTTCATGGCTCTTTGGAAAGGGCTGCATCTCCCCTGTAATCGCCTTCGAGCGGCACGCGGATCGAACCCACGGTTTTCACGCTATGATTTTTTTAAATGTGGTGCGCGGCGGAGAAAATGCGCGCGTCGGACGTCATTTCGGCTTAATATCTATTGTCTCCTTGGGAGTAGAAAGTCTTTTCATGGCTCTTTGGAAAGGTTTGCATCTCCCTTGTAATCGCCTTTAAGCGGCACGCGGATTGGACCCACCGTTCTTCCGATACGATTTTTTAAATGTGCTGCGCGGCGTAGAAAAGACGCGCGTAGGACGTATTTGCGGCTTAATATCTTTGGGCTCCTTGGGAGTAGGAAGTCTGTTCATGCCTCTTTGGAAAGGGCTGCATCTCCCCTGTAATCGCCTTCGAGCGGCACGCGGATCGAACCCACGGTTTTCACGCTATGATTTTTTTAAATGTGGTGCGCGGCGGAGGAAATGCGCGCGTCGGACGTCATTTCGGCTTAATATCTCTTGTCTCCTTGGGAGTAGAAAGTCTTTTCATGGCTCTTTGGAAAGGGCGGCATCTCCCCTGTAATCGCCTTTAAGCGGCACGCGGATCGAACCCACGGTTTTCACGTTACGATTTTTTTTAAATGTGTTGCGCGGCGGAGAATAGACGCGCGCCGGACGTATTTGTGGCTTGATATCTCTTGTCTCATTGGGAGTAGAAAGTCTGTTCATGGCTCTTTGGAAAGGGCTGCATCTCCCCTGTAATCGCCTTCGAGCGGCACACGGATCGAACCCACGGTTTTCACGCTATGATTTTTTTAAATGTGTTGCGCGTCGGAGAAAATGCGCGCGTCGGACGTCATTGCGGCTTAATATCTCTTGTCTCCTTTGGAGTAGAAAGTCTTTTCATGGCTCGTTGGAAAGGTTTGCATCTCCCCTGTAATCGCCTTTAAGCGGCACGCGGATCAGACCCACCGTTCTTACGCTACGATTTTTTAAATGTGGTGCGCGGCGTAGAAAAGACGCGCGTAGGACGTATTTGCGGCTTAATATCTTTGGGCTCCTTGGGAGTAGGAAGTCTGTTCATGCCTCTTTGGAAAGGGCTGCATCTCCCCTGTAATCGCCTTCGAGCGGCACGCGGATCGAACCCACGGTTTTCACGCTATGATTTTTTTAAATGTGGTGCGCGGCGGAGGAAATGCGCGCGTCGGACGTCATTTCGGCTTAATATCTCTTGTCTCATTGGGAGTAGAAAGTCTGTTCATGGCTCTTTGGAAAGGGCTGCATCTCCCCTGTAATCGCCTTCGAGCGGCACGCGGATCGAACCCACGGTTTTCACGCTACGATTTTTTTTAAATGTGTTGCGCGGCGGAGAAAAGACGCGCGCCGGACGTATTTGCGGCTTAATATCTCTTGTCTCATTGGGTGTAGAAAGTCTGTTCATGGCTCTTTGGAAAGGGCTGCATCTCCCCTGTAATCGCCTTCGAGCGGCACGCGGATCGAACCCACGGTTTTCACGCTATGATTTTTTTAAATGTGGTGCGCGGCGGAGGAAATGCGCGCGTCGGACGTCATTTCGGCTTAATATCTCTTGTCTCCTTGGGAGTAGAAAGTCTTTTCATGGCTCTTTGGAAAGGTTTGCATCTCCCTTGTAATCGCCTTTAAGCGGCACGCGGATTGGACCCACCGTTCTTCCGATACGATTTTTTAAATGTGGTGCGCGGCGTAGAAAAGACGCGCGTAGGACGTATTTGCGGCTTAATATCTTTGGGCTCCTTGGGAGTAGGAAGTCTGTTCATGCCTCTTTGGAAAGGGCTGCATCTCCCCTGTAATCGCCTTCGAGCGGCACGCGGATCGAACCCACGGTTTTCACGCTATGATTTTTTTAAATGTGGTGCGCGGCGGAGAAAATGCTCGCGTCGGACGTCATTTCGGCTTAATATCTATTGTCTCCTTGGGAGTAGAAAGTCTTTTCATGGCTCTTTGGAAAGGTTTGCATCTCCCTTGTAATCGCCTTTAAGCGGCACGCGGATTGGACCCACCGTTCTTCCGATACGATTTTTTAAATGTGGTGCGCGGCGTAGAAAAGACGCGCGTAGGACGTATTTGCGGCTTAATATCTTTGGGCTCCTTGGGAGTAGGAAGTCTGTTCATGCCTCTTTGGAAAGGGCTGCATCTCCCCTGTAATCGCCTTCGAGCGGCACGCGGATCGAACCCACGGTTTTCACGCTATGATTTTTTTAAATGTGCTGCACGGCGGAGAAAATGCGCGCATCGGATGTCATTGCGGCTTAATATCTCGTTTCCTTGGGAGTAGAAAGTCTGTTCATGGTTCTTTGGAAAGGGTTGCATCTCCCCTGTTGGAGTTGGAGAACAGTTTGTTGGAGCAGCTGAAGGAGTTGAGGTTGCAGAAGCAGAAGGAGCTGCAGGTTCTTCAGGAGATGCTGAAACACAAGCAGCAGGAGGAGACAGAGCTCCTGCAGAAACAGCAGGAGGAGGAGGAGCATAACAGGTCCCTCAAGGGTAAGTACTATGGAAATGCAATAATACTAACATAACTAATAATGAATGTTAGCCTTTAGGCTCCAATAAAAGTGATACTAATATATGTATAGTACTATATATATTATATTTTATATATTCAGTAGTAATTATGTAGTATATACAATCTGTGTTATATCCAGCAGTAATGATACTTGCTCTGGCAGATATGAAAATGGCCTGTGAACAGGAGAAGAAATCTCTGGAGGAAGAACTTGAGAAGCACAGACTGTCACTGCAGGTAGAGATCCCTTATAGTGTCAGTACACATCCACCAGTACCTCCACCTTTCACTTATAACGTCAGTACACATTCAGTACACATTCCCACCTTTCCATTGTACTGGCTGTAGTGATGATTCGTGTGTGTGTTATACCAGCCCATAGAGGAGGACATTATGAGTCTGAAAGTGGCGCTGGAGATGAAGAACCAGGAGATCAAAGATCAGCACGATCTTTTGGTCAAACTATATACTCTGTATGTATACTATATACTCTGTATGTAGTACCTGGTTTAACACTATATCCTCTGTATATATACTATATACTGTTTATGTAGTACCTGGTTTAACACTATACCCTCAGCTTACTCTAGTCTGCAGATGTGAAGAAATTAAACAGAATGTGTATCTGTGTATATGTGCGCACCTGTATGTGTCTGGTTGTAGTATTATTTAAAGGGTCAAACTGCATGAAGTGTGCCCAGGCCCAGAGCTACTTTGCTGTGCATGACTGTGTGACCTCTAGGCCCTGGAAGTCTGGTGGTAGTAGTAGTATGATTTAAAGGCACAAAGTGATTGAAGTGTGCCCAGGCCCAGAGCTACTTTGCTGGGCATGACTGTGTGACCTCTTGGGCCAGGAAGTCTGTTTCTAGTTTTATTTAAACGGTCAAACTGCGTGAAGTGTGCCCAGGCCCAGACCTACTTTGCTGGGCATGACTGTGTGACCTCTTGTGCCTGGAAGTCTGGTTGTAGTATGATTTTAAAGGGTCAAATGGTCTCCATTGTGTGTCCAGGTTTAAGGCTACTTTGCTGGGCATGTGATTTGGACCCATCGGGTACGGAAGCTTTTCCGTCACGTGCTCGTTTTCCACGCCTTCAGCGCAGGTAGCCTGCGAATTTAAAACCGACGTGCATTTTATTCTTTTCCCCTTTTATCCTTTCATATCTCTCCGCTACATTGGAGAAGAGAGACGCACACGAGTAAATAAAATGTAAATATCTGTATAATATGTAAATAAAAGGAAGAAGTGGTTGTGTAGTGTAGTCATTTGATTATAAATAATCTCATAATAATTTTATCCACAAATTCTCTGTTTTATCGTTTTTTCCTGATCAATAATAGAAAAAAAGAAAAAAAAAGATGAACAGCACCCTCTAGCGATGAACCTCAATTATTTCAAGATAACTGTAAAACATGGCTAGGTTAAGTCGGCGTTAGAACAAAAAATGCTCAGATTAACTTGTGTCTCATGGCACGCAGCTGAGTTTAAAATTAAACACAATGAAATCAAATTAAATTGACCCAGCTGCAACAGGCTCAGCAACCACATTTAATTTCACTGATTGGTCAGTTAGCCAGGCTATACAAAACAGACTATTGTTAGAAATTCTGCACATGTGCTTCGCTTAGCTTCACATCTCACACTGCTTATAATTATAAGATAACGTATCCACGTTCGTAATAACGTGGTGAAATCTGCCAAAAATGGTGAGACTGAGCATAATAAGTAATAAGACAATCTGAGCACTTAGTCCACATATTTCTAAATGAGAAGAAAAAGTTCCTCCAAACAATATAAGGCACACAATTCTATATGGGAAAACAGTTACAGTTGTCATTAAGAGAAGCACTACTCATTACACAGATGTCAATAACCGTCCTAATATTAATAGTTCAACAGTCTTCCTCTGTCTATTATACGCACTGTACACATGTTAAATATCTGCCTTGAAATGACAATGAAATGACTTCCGGGCGCACTGAAAATTGTTATATACACACAGACACCCCCATACCAACATAAGCATAGTGCAACTCTTTGTTTACGCACCAGAGATTGAGTGGGCAAGTGCGTGTATATGCGAGTTTAAATTATTATACACAAATGTAAGTAGTAGGCTATTTATGTGAAAATGTTTCATATGTATGTACAAGTAGTGTTTCCCTGATTTCTCCCTAAATGGCCCCTCATAGTTCAGCAGTAATGAGGCTAGTTAGATTTTGCTCAGAATTAAGTACACTTTGGGATGTTATACGTATCACAGTCTCCGGTGAGCCGTACATGGTTGATCAATCCAGGTTGAGGTAGAGTCACTGCATTAATGACACGTCTGTTTGCATTGCCAGTTGTTGCTATGGCAGCAATGAAATTAGGAAATTCAAAGAAAAACAACTCATCTACGCTCTTGGAACTTTAGAACCCCATATGTCCTGTGGCCCGATGTCACACGTGAGGGGAATCCCATGAACACCTTTACAGATCAGTCTGTGGAAAGACACTGAAGAGGACAGAGGAAAAATGAGGCGTTTCTGGAGCTGGTGTGCTGGACGCATCGAGGACGAATACACAGACACAAAGGATGTGGAGGGTAAATGTAAATATAATGCCACTCACACCTGCGGTTGCTGGTGCTGGCACTCATACCTGTGGTTAAAATTCCTTTTTTGTCTTTAGCGCTGCATTGTCGCCTCTATCTCCCAATAATTCATATTCGAGGCTTTAGAAATCTAAGTTTTTGGGGGGTATATGCCATTTCCTGTTATTTGTGCAGAATACACACACTTTCACTTTGGAATCCACAAAGTTTTATAAATGAGGTCCCTGAATAACATCAATCTATTTCTACACTATATGGCTTGCTAATTTCATATGTCTGTGTGTCTTTCTGTTTGTGTGTGTGTGTGTGTGTGTGTGTGTGTGTGTGTGTGTGTGTGTGTGTGTGTGTGTGTGTGTGTGTTATACCAGCCCATAGAGGAGGACATGAGTCTGAAAGTGGCTGGAGATAAAGAACCAGGAGATCAAAGATCAGCACGATCTTTTGGTAAAACTATATACTGTTTACATAGTACCTGGTTTAACATTATACCCTCAGCTTACTCTAGTCTCCAGATGTGAAGAAATTAAACAGAATGTGTATCTGTGTATATGTGCGCACCTGTATGTGTCTGGTTGTAGTATTATTTAAAGGGTCAAACTGTGTGAAGTGTGCCCAGGCCCAGAGCTACTTTGATGGGCATGACTGTGTGACCTCTTGGGCCAGGAAGTCTGTTTCTAGTTTTATTTAAACGGTCAAACTGCGTGAAGTGTGCCCAGGCC
The DNA here is from genome assembly GCF_041902795.1 of Electrophorus electricus. Taxonomy (NCBI): domain Eukaryota; kingdom Metazoa; phylum Chordata; class Actinopteri; order Gymnotiformes; family Gymnotidae; genus Electrophorus; species Electrophorus electricus. The sequence goes on along the minus strand of NC_137505.1, from coordinate 2,203,787 downwards.
CAGAGCTACTTTGCTGGGCATGACTGTGTGACCTCTTGGGCCTGGAAGTCTGGTTGTAGTATGATTTTAAAGGGTCAAATGGTCTCCATTGTGTGTCCAGGTTTAAGGCTACTTTGCTGGGCATGACTGTGTGACCTCTTGGGCCAGGAAGTCTGTTTCTAGTTTTATTTAAACGGTCAAACTGCGTGAAGTGTGCCCAGGCCCAGAGCTACTTTGCTGGGCATGACTGTGTGACCTCTTGGGCCTGGAAGTCTGGTTGTAGTATGATTTTAAAGGGTCAAATGGTCTCCATTGTGTGTCCAGGTTTAAGGCTACTTTGCTGGGCATGACTGTGTGACCTCTTGGGCCAGGAAGTCTGTTTCTAGTTTTATTTAAACGGTCAAACTGCGTGAAGTGTGTATAGGCCCAGAGTTACTTTTCTGGGCATGACTGTGTGACCTCTTGGGCCTGGAGGTCTGGTGTTTCCATTATATAAAAGGTGAAATGGCCTGAAGTGTACACAGGCCCAGAGCTACTTTGATGGGCATGATTCTGTGACCTCCTGGGCTTTGAGTTCTGTTTCTAGTTTTGGTTAAAGGGTCAAATTGCATGGTCTGCCCAGGCCCATAGCGACTTTGCTGGGCATGACTCTGTGACCTCTTCGGCTTGGAAGTCTGGTTGTAGTATTATTTAAAGGCACAAAGTACATGAAGTGTGCCCTGGCCCAGCACTACTTTGCTGTGCATGACTGTGTGACCTCTTGTGCCTGGAAGTCTGGTTGTAGTATTATTTAAAGGGTCAAACTGCATGAAGTGTGCCCATGCCCAGAGCTACTTTGCTGGGCATGACTGTGTGACCTCTTGTGCCTGGAAGTCTGGTTGTAGTATTATTTAAAGGGTCAAACTGCATGAAGTGTGCCCAGGCCCAGAGCTACTTTGCTGGGCATGATTCTGTGACCTCTTGGGCCTTGAAATCTGGTGCTTTGAACGATTTAAAGAGTGAAACGGTCTGAAGTGTGCCCACGTTTAAAGCAACCTTGCTGGGCATGACTGTGTGACCTCTTGTGCCTGGAAGTCTGGTTGTAGTATTATTTAAACGGTCAAACTGTGCCCTGTAAACCGCACTGTGCCCTTCTGCGAAGAGCAAAGATGGTAAGGAAATCTCACAATTAATATCGTGATATGTCATCAGCTTGGCAAACGTCACATCCGGGTCAACCCAACACCATCTCAGCCTGCAGATGGCGTAAGTTTACACGACGGATTCTTTTATTCTCTTCAACGACAAAACTCAGGTCTATACACCAAAAATATGGCTGATTAAAATGCACGTAAATTAAATTTTGAGTCAATAAAATGCATATGAATTGACGTTTTGACTGATAAGTAGTTTTATTTGACTCAAGTTTAATCAACTTATCTTTCAACTTTATCCATTTTTATTACTTGCCTTATTTATCGTTTATTTGAAGTTTGCGGGCGCAACGTTCTGATTGACATTTTTGCGTCGAGAGGCGGAAGTAACGAAAATTGCTTGGGTTAAACCATGGATTGATTAATTAATGAATGTTATTGGATAAACAAGGCAACTAAAACAGTTACTAATGTTAAGTGATAAAAGAGTCCGGTAACACAAACGGCTTGAGTTAAACGTTAAATGACGTGACACAAAGTTATTCCAATTATTTAATTATATACCACTGTAGTATTTAGTTCACATGCATTTGTTGTTTACACCCTCATAGAAACTCCCTTGGTCATGAATGATCAAACTTGATATTTGATTTTTAAAAATATATCAAATCAAGACTGTTTTAATCCTATCACTTACATTTTCAATTCACAAGCATTTTTTCATGACCAGTTTATATTTTCATGGATTTTTATCAGCTTCGATTTCATCATTTAGAATTTGCTAGTTCCTCCACTCATGTGCCTGAAATGTTACTAAATTAGTAGATTCATTCCTGTTTGAGGAATTCTGGCTTGTGTTTATTGTCTGTGGGCAGAAAGGCTTTCCTAGATGCCAACTGGCAAAATGTTCCAAGATTTCTAAGAAATTATTAAACTTCCCTGAAAAAAACACACACACAAAAAAACCAAATAAGTAAGCTGAGAGAACTAAAACGAAAGCTATAAATACAACTTGACAGTTTTCAGCAGCAGGCGAATTTGTACGGTTACTGAGCTGCTAGCTAGCTAGCGAGCTACCGGCTGCAAGGTTAACAGTGCAAAGTCAGTAGCTAGCTAGCTAGCTACAGTAGCTACTACTAGCTAGCTACTGACTTTGCACTGTTAAAAGTGCTTCCGGTAGCTAGCTAGCTACAGTAGCTACTACTAGCTAGCTACTGACTTTGCACTGTTAAAAGTGCTTCCGGTAGCTAGCTAGCTAGCTAGGTAGCTTGGTAATGGCTTTGCACTGTTAACCGTGCAGCCGGTAACTAGCGGTATCTAGTGGTTTAAATGCTTGCGGTTTAAATGCTTGGTGGACATTTGATTGTATGGTTTACTGAGCTGATAGCTAGCTAGCTAGCTACGGTTACTGAGCTGAAAGCTAGCTAGCTACTTTACTGGGTATGATTCTGTGAGCTCCGGGGCTTGCAGGTCTGTTTCTAGTTTTGGTTAAAGGGTCAAACTGCGTGAAGTGTGCCCAGGCCCAGAGCTACTTTGCTGGGCATGACTGTGTGACCTCTTGGGCCTGGAAGTCTGGTTGTAGTATGATTTTAAAGGGTCAAATGGTCTCCATTGTGTGTCCAGGTTTAAGGCTACTTTGCTGGGCATGTGATTTGGACCCATCGGGTACGGAAGCCTGTCCGTTACGTGCTCGTTTTCCACGCCTTCAGCGCAGGTAGCCTGCGAATTTAAAACCGACGTGCATTTTATTCTTTTCCCCTTTTATCCTTTCATATCTCTCCGCTACCTTGGAGAAGAGAGACGCACACGGGTAAATATCTGTAAATATCTGTATAATATGTAAATAAAAGGAAGAAGTGGTTGTGAAGTGTAGTCGTTTGATTATAAATAATCTCATAATAATTTTATCCACAAATTCTTATACATTTATACATGTTTATCTCTCTGTGTGTGTGTGTGGGGTTCTGTGTCACTAGTGGGGCCTGTGGCCCGATTGGAGTGTTTGCGGTGTGAGAAGGAGGAGTTGGAGAACAATTTGTTGGAGCAGCTGAAGGAGTTGAGGTTGCAGAAGCAGAAGGAGCTGCAGGTTCTTCAGGAGATGCTGAAACACAAGCAGCAGGAGGAGACTGAGCTCCTGCAGAAACAGCAGGAGGAGGAGGAGCATAACAGGTCCATCAAGAGTAAGTACTATGGAAATGCAATAATACTAACATAACTAATAATGAATGTTAGCCTTTAGGCTCCAATAAAAGTGATACTAATATATGTATAGTACTATATATATTATATTTTGTATATTCAGTAGTAATTATGTAGTATATACAATCTGTGTTATATCCAGCAGTAATGATACTTGCTCTGGCAGATATGAAAATGGCCTGTGAACAGGAGAAGAAATCTCTGGAGGAAGAACTTGAGAAGCTCAGACTGTCACTGCAGGTAGAGATCCCTTATAGTGTCAGTACACATCCACCAGTAGCTCCACCTTTCACTTATAACGTCAGTACACATTCAGTACACATTCCCACCTTTCCATTGTACTGGCTGTAGTGATGATTTTTGTGTGTGTTATACCAGCCCATAGAGGAGGACATTGAGTCTGAAAGTGGCGCTGGAGATGAAGAACCAGGAGATCAAAGATCAGCACGATCTTTTGGTCAAACTATATACTCTGTATGTATACTATATACTCTGTATGTAGTACCTGGTTTAACACTATATCCTCTGTATATATACTATATACTGTTTATGTAGTACCTGGTTTAACACTATACCCTCAGCTTACTCTAGTCTGCAGATGTGAAGAAATTAAACAGAATGTGTATCTGTGTATATGTGCCCACCTGTATGTGTCTGGTTGTAGTATTATTTAAAGGGTCAAACTGCGTGAAGTGTGCCCAGGCCCAGAGCTACTTTGCTGGGAATGACTATGTGACCTCTTGGGCCTGGAAGTCTGGTTGTAGTATGATTTTAAAGGGTCAAATGGTCTCCATTGTGTGTCCAGGTTTAAGGCTACTTTGCTGGGCATGTGATTTGGACCCATCGGGTACGGAAGCCTTTCCGTCACGTGCTGGTTTTCCACGCCTTCAGCGCAGGTAGCCTGCGAATTTAAAACCGACGTGCATTTTATTCTTTTCCCCTTTTATCTTTTCATATCTCTCTGCTACCTTGGAGAAGAGAGACGCACGCGGGTAAATAAAATGTAAATATCTCTAAATGTCTGTATAATATGTAAATAAAAGGAAGATGTGGTTGTATAGTGTAGTCGTTTGATTATAAATAATCTCATAGTAATTTTATCCACAAATTCTTATACATTTATACATGTTTATCTCTCTCTCTGTGTGTGTGTGTGTGTCTGTGTGTGTGTGTGTGTGGTTCTGTGTCACTAGTGGGGCCTGTGGCCCGATTGGAGTGTTTGCAGTGTGAGAAGGAGGAGTTGGAGAACAATTTGTTGGAGCAGCTGAAGGAGTTGAGGTTGCAGAAGCAGAAAGAGCTGCAGGTTCTTCAGGAGATGCTGAAACACAAGCAGCAAGAGGAGACAGAGCTCCTGCAGAAACAGCAGGAGGAGGAGGAGCATAACAGGTCCATCAAGAGTAAGTACTATGGAAATGCAATAATACTAACATAACTAATAATGAATGTTAGCCTTTAGGCTCCAATAAAAGTGATACTAATATATGTATAGTACTATATATATTATATTTTATATATTCAGTAGTAATTATGTAGTATATACAATCTGTGTTATATCCAGCAGTAATGATACTTGCTCTGGCAGATATGAAAATGGCCTGTGAACAGGAGAAGAAATCTCTGGAGGAAGAACTTGAGAAGCTCAGACTGTCACTGCAGGTAGAGATCCCTTATAGTGTCAGTACACATCCACCAGTACCTCCACCTTTCACTTATAACGTCAGTACACATTCAGTACACATTCCCACCTTTCCATTGTACTGGCTGTAGTGATGATTCGTGTGTGTGTTATACCAGCCCATAGAGGAGGACATTATGAGTCTGAAAGTAGCGCTGGAGATGAAGAACCAGGAGATCAAAGATCAGCACGATCTTTTGGTCAAACTATATACTCTGTATGTATACTATATACTCTGTATGTAGTACCTGGTTTAACACTATATCCTCTGTATATATACTATATACTGTTTATGTAGTACCTGGTTTAACACTATACCCTCAGCTTACTCTAGTCTGCAGATGTGAAGCAATTAAACAGAATGTGTATCTGTGTATATGTGCACACCTGTATGTGTCTGGTTTAGTTTTATTTAAACGGTCAAACTGCGTCATGTGTGCCCAGGCCCAGAGCTACTTTGCTGGGCATGACTGTGTGACCTCTTGGGCCTGGAAGTCTGGTTGTAGTATGATTTTAAAGGGTCAAATGGTCTCCATTGTGTGTCCAGGTTTAAGGCTACTTTGCTGGGCATGTGATTTGGACCCATCGGGTACGGAAGCCTTTCCGTCACGTGCTCGTTTTCCACGCCTTCAGCGCAGGTAGCCTGCGAATTTAAAACCGACGTGCATTTTATTCTTTTCCCCTTTTATCCTTTCATATCTCTCCGCTACCTTGGAGAAGAGAGACGCACGCGGGTAAATAAAATGTAAATATCTGTACATATCTGTATAATATCTAAATAAAAGGAAGAAGTGGTTGTATAGTGTAGTCGTTTGATTATAAATAATCTCATAATAATTTTATCCTCAAATTCTTATACATTTATACATGTTTATCTCTCTCTTTCTGTGTGTGTGTGTGTGTGTGTGTGTGTGTGTGGTTCTGTGTCACTAGTGGGGCCTGTGGCCCGATTGGAGTGTTTGCGGTGTGAGAAGGAGGAGTTGGAGAACAGTTTGTTGGAGCAGCTGAAGGAGTTGAGGTTGCAGAAGGAGCTGCAGGTTCTTCAGGAGATGCTGAAACACAAGCAGCAGGAGGAGACAGAGCTCCTGCAGAAACAGCAGGAGGAGGAGGAGCATAACAGGTCCATCAAGAGTAAGTACTATGGAAATGCAATAATACTAACATAACTAATAATGAATGTTAGCCTTTAGGCTCCAATAAAAGTGACACTAATATATGTATAGTACTATATATATTATATTTTATATATTCAGTAGTAATTATGTAGTATATACAATCTGTGTTATATCCAGCAGTAATGATACTTGCTCTGGCAGATATGAAAATGGCCTGTGAACAGGAGAAGAAATCTCTGGAGGAAGAACTTGAGAAGCTCAGACTGTCACTGCAGGTAGAGATCCCTTATAGTGTCAGTACACATCCACCAGTAGCTCCACCTTTCACTTATAACGTCAGTACACATTCAGTACACATTCCCACCTTTCCATTGTACTGGCTGTAGTGATGATTCGTGTGTGTTTTGTACCAGCCCATAGAGGAGGACATTATGAGTCTGAAAGTAGCGCTGGAGATGAAGAACCAGGAGATCAAAGATCAGCACGATCTTTTGGTCAAACTATATACTCTGTATGTATACTATATACTCTGTATGTAGTACCTGGTTTAACACTATATCCTCTGTATATATACTATATACTGTTTATGTAGTACCTGGTTTAACACTATACCCTCAGCTTACTCTAGTCTGCAGATGTGAAGAAATTAAACAGAATGTGTATCTGTGTATATGTGCCCACCTGTATGTGTCTGGTTGTAGTATTATTTAAAGGGTCAAACTGCGTGAAGTGTGCCCAGGCCCAGAGCTACTTTGCTGGGAATGACTATGTGACCTCTTGGGCCTGGAAGTCTGGTTGTAGTATGATTTTAAAGGGTCAAATGGTCTCCATTGTGTGTCCAGGTTTAAGGCTACTTTGCTGGGCATGTGATTTGGACCCATCGGGTACGGAAGCCTTTCCGTCACGTGCTCGTTTTCCACGCCTTCAGCGCAGGTAGCCTGCGAATTTAAAACCGACGTGCATTTTATTCTTTTCCCCTTTTATCCTTTAATATCTCTCTGCTACCTTGGAGAAGAGAGACGCACGTGGGTAAATAAAATGTAAATATCTCTAAATGTCTGTATAATATGTAAATAAAAGGAAGATGTGGTTGTATAGTGTAGTCGTTTGATTATAAATAATCTCATAGTAATTTTATCCACAAATTCTTATACATTTATACATGTTTATCTCTCTCTGTGTGTGTGCGTGTGTGTCTGTGTGTGTGTGTGTGTGGTTCTGTGTCACTAGTGGGGCCTGTGGCCCGATTGGAGTGTTTGCGGTGTGAGAAGGAGGAGTTGGAGAACAGTTTGTTGGAGCAGCTGAAGGAGTTGAGGTTGCAGAAGGAGCTGCAGGTTCTTCAGGAGATGCTGAAACACAAGCAGCAGGAGGAGACAGAGCTCCTGCAGAAACAGCAGGAGGAGGAGGAGCATAACAGGTCCATCAAGAGTAAGTACTATGGAAATGCAATAATACTAACATAACTAATAATGAATGTTAGCCTTTAGGCTCCAATAAAAGTGACACTAATATATGTATAGTACTATATATATTATATTTTATATATTCAGTAGTAATTATGTAGTATATACAATCTGTGTTATATCCAGCAGTAATGATACTTGCTCTGGCAGATATGAAAATGGCCTGTGAACAGGAGAAGAAATCTCTGGAGGAAGAACTTGAGAAGCTCAGACTGTCACTGCAGGTAGAGATCCCTTATAGTGTCAGTACACATCCACCAGTAGCTCCACCTTTCACTTATAACGTCAGTACACATTCAGTACACATTCCCACCTTTCCATTGTACTGGCTGTAGTGATGATTCGTGTGTGTTTTATACCAGCCCATAGAGGAGGACATTATGAGTCTGAAAGTAGCGCTGGAGATGAAGAACCAGGAGATCAAAGATCAGCACGATCTTTTGGTCAAACTATATACTCTGTATGTATACTATATACTCTGTATGTAGTACCTGGTTTAACACTATATCCTCTGAATATATACTATATACTGTTTATGTAGTACCTGGTTTAACACTATACCCTCAGCTTACTCTAGTCTGCAGATGTGAAGAAATTAAACAGAATGTGTATCTGTGTATATGTGCCGACCTGTATGTGTCTGGTTTAGTTTTATTTAAACGGTCAAACTGCGTCATGTGTGCCCAGGCCCAGAGCTACTTTGCTGGGCATGACTGTGTGACCTCTTGGGCCTGGAAGTCTGGTTGTAGTATGATTTTAAAGGGTCAAATGGTCTCCATTGTGTGTCCAGGTTTAAGGCTACTTTGCTGGGCATGTGATTTGGACCCATCGGGTACGGAAGCCTTTCCGTCACGTGCTCGTTTTCCACGCCTTCAGCGCAGGTAGCCTGCGAATTTAAAACCGACGTGCATTTTATTCTTTTCCCCTTTTATCCTTTCATATCTCTCCGCTACCTTGGAGAAGAGAGACGCACGCGGGTAAATAAAATGTAAATATCTCTAAATATCTGTATAATATGTAAATAAAAGGAAGATGTGGTTGTGTAGTGTAGTCGTTTGATTATAAATAATCTCATAATAATTTTATCCACAAATTCTTATACATTTATACATGTTTATCTCTCTCTTTGTGTGTGTGTGTGTGTGTGTGTGGTTCTGTGTCACTAGTGGGGCCTGTGGCCCGATTGGAGTGTTTGCGGTGTGAGAATGAGGAATGAGGAGTTGGAGAACAGTTTGTTGGAGCAGCTGAAGGAGTTGAGGTTGCAGAAGCAGAAGGAGCTGCAGGTTCTTCAGGAGATGCTGAAACACAAGCAGCAGGAGGAGACAGAGCTCCTGCAGAAACAGCAGGAGGAGGAGGAGCATAACAGGTCCATCAAGAGTAAGTACTATGGAAATGCAATAATACTAACATAACTAATAATGAATGCTAGCCTTTAGGCTCCAATAAAAGTGATACTAATATATGTATAGTACTATATATATTATATTTTATATATTCAGTAGTAATTATGTAGTATATACAATCTATGTTATATCCAGCAGTAATGATACTTGCTCTGGCAGATATGAAAATGGCCTGTGAACAGGAGAAGAAATCTCTGGAGGAAGAACTTGAGAAGCTCAGACTGTCACTGCAGGTAGAGATCCCTTATAGTGTCAGTACACATCCACCAGTACCTCCACCTTTCACTTATAACGTCAGTACACATTCAGTACACATTCCCACCTTTCCATTGTACTGGCTGTAGTGATGATTCGTGTGTGTGGGTTATACCAGCCCATAGAGGAGGACATTATGAGTCTGAAAGTGGCGCTGGAGATGAAGAACCAGGAGATCAAAGATCAGCACGATCTTTTGGTCAAACTATATACTCTGTATGTATACTATATACTCTGTATGTAGTACCTGGTTTAACACTATATCCTCTGTATATATACTATATACTGTTTATGTAGTTCCTGGTTTAACACTATACCCTCAGCTTACTCTAGTCTGCAGATGTGAAGAAATTTAAACAGAATGTGTATCTGTGTATATGTGCGCACCTGTATGTGTCTGGTTGTAGTATTATTTAAAGGGTCAAATGGTCTCCATTGTGTGTCCAGGTTTAAGGCTACTTTGCTGGGCATGTGATTTGGACCCATCGGGTACGGAAGCCTTTCCGTCACGTGCTCGTTTTCCACGCCTTCAGCGCAGGTAGCCTGCGAATTTAAAACCGACGTGCATTTTATTCTTTTCCCCTTTTATCCTTTCATATCTCTCCGCTACCTTGGAGAAGAGAGACGCACGCTGGGAAATAAAATGTAAATATCTGTAAATATCTGTATAATATGTAAATAAAAGGAAGAAGTGGTTGTGTAGTGTAGTCGTTTCATTATAAATAATCTCATAATAATTTTATCCACAAATTCTTATACATTTATACATGTTTATCTCTCTCTTTGTGTGTGTGTGTGTGTGTGTGTGTGTCTGTGTGTGCGTGTGTGTGGTTCTGTGTCACTAGTGGGGCCTGTGGCCCGATTGGAGTGTTTGCGGTGTGAGAAGGAGGAGTTGGAGAACAGTTTGTTGGAGCAGCTGAAGGAGTTGAGGTTGCAGAAGCAGAAGGAGCTGCAGGTTCTTCAGGAGATGCTGAAACACAAGCAGCAGGAGGAGACAGAGCTCCTGCAGAAACAGCAGGAGGAGGAGGAGCATAACAGGTCCCTCAAGGGTAAGTACTATGGAAATGCAATAATACTAACATAACTAATAATGAATGTTAGCCTTTAGGCTCCAATAAAAGTGATACTAATATATGTATAGTAATATATATATTATATTTTATATATTCAGTAGTAATTATGTAGTATATACAATCTGTGTTATATCCAGCAGTAATGATACTTGCTCTGGCAGATATGAAAATGGCCTGTGAACAGGAGAAGAAATCTCTGGAGGAAGAACTTGAGAAGCTCAGACTGTCACTGCAGGTAGAGATCCCTTATAGTGTCAGTACACATCCACCAGTAGCTCCACCTTTCACTTATAACGTCAGTACACATTCAGTACACATTCCCACCTTTCCATTGTACTGGCTGTAGTGATGATTCGAGTGTGTGTTATACCAGCCCATAGAGGAGGACATTATGAGTCTGAAAGTGGCGCTGGAGATGAAGAACCAGGAGATCAAAGATCAGCACGATCTTTTGGTCAAACTATATACTCTGTATGTATACTATATACTCTGTATGTAGTACCTGGTTTAACACTATATCCTCTGTATATATACTATATACTGTTTATGTAGTACCTGGTTTAACACTATACCCTCAGCTTACTCTAGTCTGCAGATGTGAAGAAATTAAACAGAATGTGTATCTGTGTATATGTGCGCACCTGTATGTGTCTGGTTGTAGTATTATTTAAAGGGTCAAACTGCATGAAGTGTGCCCAGGCCCAGAGCTACTTTGCTGTGCATGACTGTGTGACCTCTAGGCCCTGGAAGTCTGGTGGTAGTAGTAGTATGATTTAAAGGCACAAAGTGATTGAAGTGTGCCCAGGCCCAGAGCTACTTTGCTGGGCATGACTGTGTGACCTCTTGGGCCAGGAAGTCTGTTTCTAGTTTTATTTAAACGGTCAAACTGCGTGAAGTGTGCCCAGGCCCAGACCTACTTTGCTGGGCATGACTGTGTGACCTCTTGTGCCTGGAAGTCTGGTTGTAGTATGATTTTAAAGGCTCAAATGGTCTCCATTGTGTGTCCAGGTTTAAGGCTACTTTGCTGGGCATGTGATTTGGACCCATCGGGTACGCAAGCTTTTCCGTCACGTGCTCGTTTTCCACGCCTTCAGCGCAGGTAGCCTGCGAATATAAAACCGACGTGCATTTTATTCTTTTCCCCTTTTATCCTTTCATATCTCTCCGCTACCTTGGAGAAGAAAGACGCACGCAGGTAAATAAAATGTAAATATCTCTAAATATCTGTATAATATGTAAATAAAAGGAAGATGTGGTTGTGTAGTGTAGTCGTTTGATTATAAATAATCTCATAATAATTTTATCCACAAATTCTTATACATTTATACATGTTTATCTCTCTCTGTGTGTGTGTGTGTGTGTGGTTCTGTGTCACTAGTGGGGCCTGTGGCCCGATTGGAGTGTTTGCGGTGTGAGAAGGAGGAGTTGGAGAACAGTTTGTTGGAGCAGCTGAAGGAGTTGAGGTTGCAGAAGCAGAAGGAGCTGCAGGTTCTTCAGGAGATGCTGAAACACAAGCAGCAGGAGGAGACAGAGCTCCTGCAGAAACAGCAAGAGGAGGAGGAGCATAACAGGTCCATCAAGAGTAAGTACTATGGAAATGCAATAATACTAACATAACTAATAATGAATGTTAGCCTTTAGGCTCCAATAAAAGTGATACTAATATATGTATAGTACTATATATATTATATTTTATATATTCAGTAGTAATTATGTAGTATATACAATCTGTGTTATATCCAGCAGTAATGATACTTGCTCTGGCAGATATGAAAATGGCCTGTGAACAGGAGAAGAAATCTCTGGAGGAAGAACTTGAGAAGCTCAGACTGTGACTGCAGGTAGAGATCCCTTATAGTGTCAGTACACATCCACCAGTACCTCCACCTTTCACTTATAACGTCAGTACACATTCAGTACACATTCCCACCTTTCCATTGTACTGGCTGTAGATATGATTCGTCTGTGTGTTATACCAGCCCATAGAGGAGGACTTTATGAGTCTGAAAGTGGCGCTGGAGATGAAGAACCAGGAGATCAAAGATCAGCACGATCTTTTGGTCAAACTATATACTCTGTATGTATACTATATACTCTTTATGTAGTACCTGGTTTAACACTATATCCTCTGTATATATACTATATACTGTTTATGTAGTTCCTGGTTTAACACTATACCCTCAGCTTACTCTAGTCTGCAGATGTGAAGAAATTTAAACAGAATGTGTATCTGTGTATATGTGCGCACCTGTATGTGTCTGGTTGTAGTATTATTTAAAGGGTCAAATGGTCTCCATTGTGTGTCCAGGTTTAAGGCTACTTTGCTGGGCATGTGATTTGGACCCATCGGGTACGGAAGCCTTTCCGTCACGTGCTCGTTTTCCACGCCTTCAGCGCAGGTAGCCTGCGAATTTAAAACCGACGTGCATTTTATTCTTTTCCCCTTTTATCCTTTCATATCTCTCCGCTACCTTGGAGAAGAGAGACGCACGCGGGTAAATAAAATGTAAATATCTCTAAATATCTGTATAATATGTAAATAAAAGGAAGATGTGGTTGTGTAGTGTAGTCGTTTGATTATAAATAATCTCATAATAATTTTATCCACAAATTCTTATACATTTATACATGTTTATCTCTCTCTCTGTGTGTGTGTGTGTGGTTCTGTGTCACTAGTGGGGCCTGTGGCCCGATTGGAGTGTTTGCGGTGTGAGAAGGAGGAGTTGGAGAACAATTTGTTGGAGCAGCTGAAGGAGTTGAGGTTGCAGAAGCAGAAAGAGCTGCAGGTTCTTCAGGAGATGCTGAAACACAAGCAGCAAGAGGAGACAGAGCTCCTGCAGCAACAGCAGGAGGAGGAGGAGCATAACAGGTCCATCAAGAGTAAGTACTATGGAAATGCAATAATACTAACATAACTAATAATGAATGTTAGCCTTTAGGCTCCAATAAAAGTGATACTAATATATGTATAGTACTATATATATTATATTTTATATATTCAGTAGTAATTATGTAGTATATACAATCTGTGTTATATCCAGCAGTAATGATACTTGCTCTGGTAGATATGAAAATGGCCTGTGAACAGGAGAAGAAATCTCTGGAGGAAGAACTTGAGAAGCTCAGACTGTCACTGCAGGTAGAGATCCCTTATAGTGTCAGTACACATCCACCAGTAGCTCCACCTTTCACTTATAACGTCAGTACACATTCAGTACACATTCCCACCTTTCCATTGTACTGGCTGTAGTGATGATTCGTGTGTGTGTTATACCAGCCCATAGAGGAGGACATTATGAGTCTGAAAGTGGCGCTGGAGATGAAGAACCAGGAGATCAAAGATCAGCACGATCTTTTGGTCAAACTATATACTCTGTATGTAGTACCTGGTTTAACACTATATCCTCTGTATATATACTATATACTGTTTATGTAGTACCTGGTTTAACACTATACCCTCAGCTTACTCTAGTCTGCAGATGTGAATAAATTAAACAGAATGTGTATCTGTGTATATGTGCGCACCTGTATGTGTCTGGTTGTAGTATTATTTAAAGGGTCAAACTGCATGAAGTGTGCCCAGGCCCAGAGCTACTTTGATGGGCATGATTCTGTGACCTCTTGGGCCTTGAAATGTGGTGCTTTGAATGATTTAAAGAGTGAAACGGTCTGAAGTGTGCCCACGTTTAAAGCATCCTTGCTGGGCATGACTGTGTGACCTCTTGGGCCAGGAAGTCTGTTTCTACTTTTATTTAAACGGTCAAACTGCGTGAAGTGTGCCCAGGCCCAGAGCTACTTTGCTGGGCATGACTGTGTGACCTCTTGGGCCTGGAAGTCTGGTTGTAGTATGATTTTAAAGGGTCAAATGGTCTCCATTGTGTGTCCAGGTTTAAGGCTACTTTGCTTGGCATGTGATTTGGACCCATCGGGTACGGAAGCCTTTCCGTCACGTGCTCGTTTTCCACGCCTTCAGCGCAGGTAGCCTGCGAATTTAAAACCGACGTGCATTTTATTCTTTTCCCCTTTTATCCTTTCATATCTCTCCGCTACCTTGGAGAAGAGAGACGCACGCGGGTAAATAAAATGTAAATATCTCTAAATATCTGTATAATATGTAAATAAAAGGAAGAAGTGGTTGTGTAGTGTAGTCGTTTCATTATAAATAATCTCATAATAATTTTATCCACAAATTCTTATACATTTATACATGTTTATCTCTCTCTGTGTGTGTGTGTGTGTGGTTCTGTGTCACTAGTGGGGCCTGTGGCCCGATTGGAGTGTTTGCGGTGTGAGAAGGAGGAGTTGGAGAACAATTTGTTGGAGCAGCTGAAGGAGTTGAGGTTGCAGAAGCAGAAGGAGCTGCAGGTTCTTCAGGAGATGCTGAAACACAAGCAGCAGGAGGAGACAGAGCTCCTGCAGAAACAGCAGGAGGAGGAGGAGCATAACAGGTCCATCAAGAGTAAGTACTATGGAAATGCAATAATACTAACATAACTAATAATGAATGTTAGCCTTTAGGCTCCAATAAAAGTGATACTAATATATGTATAGTACTATATATATTATATTTTATATATTCAGTAGTAATTATGTAGTATATACAATCTGTGTTATATCCAGCAGTAATGATACTTGCTCTGGCAGATATGAAAATGGCCTGTGAACAGGAGAAGAAATCTCTGGAGGAAGAACTTGAGAAGCTCAGACTGTCACTGCAGGTAGAGATCCCTTATAGTGTCAGTACACATCCACCAGTACCTCCACTTTTCACTTATAACGTCAGTACACATTCAGTACACATTCCCACCTTTCCATTGTACTGGCTGTAGTGATGATTCGTGTGTGTGTTATACCAGCCCATAGAGGAGGACATTATGAGTCTGAAAGTGGCGCTGGAGATGAAGAACCAGGAGATCAAAGATCAGCACGATCTTTTGGTCAAACTATATACTCTGTATGTAGTACCTGGTTTAACATTATATCCTCTGTATATATACTATATACTGTTTATGTAGTACCTGGTTTAACACTATACCCTCAGCTTACTCTAGTCTGCAGATGTGAATAAATTAAACAGAATGTGTATCTGTGTATATGTGCGCACCTGTATGTGTCTGGTTGTAGTATTATTTAAAGGGTCAAACTGCATGAAGTGTGCCCAGGCCCAGAGCTACTTTGATGGGCATGATTCTGTGACCTCTTGGGCCTTGAAATGTGGTGCTTTGAATGATTTAAAGAGTGAAACGGTCTGAAGTGTGCCCACGTTTAAAGCATCCTTGCTGGGCATGACTGTGTGACCTCTTGGGCCAGGAAGTCTGTTTCTACTTTTATTTAAACGGTCAAACTGCGTGAAGTGTGCCCAGGCCCAGAGCTACTTTGCTGGGCATGACTGTGTGACCTCTTGGGCCTGGAAGTCTGGTTGTAGTATGATTTTAAAGGGTCAAATGGTCTCCATTGTGTGTCCAGGTTTAAGGCTACTTTGCTTGGCATGTGATTTGGACCCATCGGGTACGGAAGCCTTTCCGTCACGTGCTCGTTTTCCACGCCTTCAGCGCAGGTAGCCTGCGAATTTAAAACCGACGTGCATTTTATTCTTTTCCCCTTTTATCCTTTCATATCTCTCCGCTACCTTGGAGAAGAGAGACGCACGCGGGTAAATAAAATGTAAATATCTCTAAATATCTGTATAATATGTAAATAAAAGGAAGAAGTGGTTGTGTAGTGTAGTCGTTTCATTATAAATAATCTCATAATAATTTTATCCACAAATTCTTATACATTTATACATGTTTATCTCTCTCTGTGTGTGTGTGTGTGTGTGGTTCTGTGTCACTAGTGGGGCCTGTGGCCCGATTGGAGTGTTTGCGGTGTGAGAAGGAGGAGTTGGAGAACAGTTTGTTGGAGCAGCTGAAGGAGTTGAGGTTGCAGAAGCAGAAGGAGCTGCAGGTTCTTCAGGAGATGCTGAAACACAAGCAGCAGGAGGAGACAGAGCTCCTGCAGAAACAGCAGGAGGAGGAAGAGCATAACAGGTCCATCAAGAGTAAGTACTATGGAAATGCAATAATACTAACATAACTAATAATGAATGTTAGCCTTTAGGCTCCAATAAAAGTGATACTAATATATGTATAGTACTATATATATTATATTTTATATATTCAGTAGTAATTATGTAGTATATACAATCTGTGTTATATCCAGCAGTAATGATACTTGCTCTGGCAGATATGAAAATGGCCTGTGAACAGGAGAAGAAATCTCTGGAGGAAGAACTTGAGAAGCTCAGACTGTCACTGCAGGTAGAGATCCCTTATAGTGTCAGTACACATCCACCAGTAGCTCCACCTTTCACTTATAACGTCAGTACACATTCAGTACACATTCCCACCTTTCCATTGTACTGGCTGTAGTGATGATTCGTGTGTGTGTTATACCAGCCCATAGAGGAGGACATTATGAGTCTGAAAGTGGCACTGGAGATGAAGAACCAGGAGATCAAATATCAGCACGATCTTTTGGTCAAACTATATACTCTCTATATAGTACCTGGTTTAACACTATATCCTCTGTATAAATACTATATACTGTTTATGTAGTACCTGGTTTAACACTATACCCTCAGCTTACTCTAGTCTGCAGATGTGAAGAAATTAAACAGAATGTGTATCTGTGTATATGTGCGCACCTGTATGTGTCTGGTTGTAGTATTATTTAAAGGGTCAAACTGCGTGAAGTGTGCCCAGGCGCAGAGCTACTTTGATGGGCATGATTCTGTGACCTCTTGGGCCTTGAAATGTGGTGCTTTGAATGATTTAAAGAGTGAAACGGTCTGAAGTGTGCCCACGTTTAAAGCATCCTTGCTGGGCATGACTGTGTGACCTCTTGGGCCAGGAAGTCTGTTTCTACTTTTATTTAAACGGTCAAACTGCGTGAAGTGTGCCCAGGCCCAGAGCTACTTTGCTGTGCATGACTGTGTGACCTCTTGGGCCTGGAAGTCTGGTTGTAATATGATTTTAAAGGGTCAAATGGTCTCCATTGTGTGTCCAGGTTTAAGGCTACTTTGCTGGGCATGTGATTTGGACCCATCGGGTACGGAAGCCTTTCCGTCACGTGCTCGTTTTCCATGCCTTCAGCGCAGGTAGCCTGCGAAATTAAAACCGACGTGCATTTTATTCTTTTCCCCTTTTATCCTTTCATATCTCTCCGCTACCTTGGAGAAGAGAGACGCACGCGGGTAAATAAAATGTAAATATCTGTAAATATCTGTATAACATGTAAATAAAAGGAAGAAGTGGTTGTGTAGTGTAGTCGTTTGATTATGAATAATCTCATAATAATTTTATCCACAAATTCTTATACATTTATACATGTTTATCTCTCTCTTTGTGTGTGTGTGTGTCTGTGTGTGTGTCTGTGTGTGTGTGTGTGTGTTGTTCTGTGTCACTAGTGGGGCCTGTGGCCCGATTGGAGTGTTTGCGGTGTGAGAAGGAGTTTGAGAACAGTTTGTTGGAGCAGCTGAAGGAGTTGAGGTTGCAGAAGCAGAAGGAGCTGCAGGTTCTTCAGGAGATGCTGAAACACAAGCAGCAGGAGGAGACAGAGCTCTTGCAGAAACAGCAGGAGGAGTAGGAGCATAACAGGTCCATCAAGAGTAAGTACTATGGAAATGCAATAATACTAACATAACTAATAATGAATGTTAGCCTTTAGGCTCCAATAAAAGTGATACTAATATATGTATAGTACTATATATATTATATTTTATATATTCAGTAGTAATTATGTAGTATATACAATCTGTGTTATATCCAGCAGTAATGATACTTGCTCTGGCAGATATGAAAATGGCCTGTGAACAGGAGAAGAAATCTCTGGAGGAAGAACTTGAGAAGCTCAGACTGTCACTGCAGGTAGAGATCCCTTATAGTGTCAGTACACATCCACCAGTACCTCCACCTTTCACTTATAACGTCAATACACATTCAGTACACATTCCCACCTTTCCATTGTACTGGCTTTAGTGATGATTCGTGTGTGTGGGTTATACCAGCCCATAGAGGAGGACATTATGAGTCTGAAAGTGGCGCTGGAGATGAAGAACCAGGAGATCAAAGATCAGCACGATCTTTTGGTCAAACTATATACTCTGTATGTATACTATATACTCTGTATGTAGTACCTGGTTTAACACTATATCCTCTGTATATATACTATATACTGTTTATGTAGTACCTGGTTTAACACTATACCCTCAGCTTTCTCTAGTCTGCAGATGTGAAGAAATTAAACAGAATGTGTATCTGTGTATATGTGCGCACCTGTATGTGTCTGGTTGTAGTATTATTTAAAGGGTCAAACTGCGTGAAGTGTGCCCAGACCCAGGCATGACTGTGTGACCTCTTGGGCCAGGAAGTCTGTTTCTAGTTTTATTTAAACGGTCAAACTGCGTGAAGTGTGCCCAGGCCCAGAGCTACTTTGCTGGGCATGACTGTGTGACCTCTTGGGCCTGGAAGTCTGGTTGTAGTATGATTTTAAAGGGTCAAATGGTCTCCATTGTGTGTCCAGGTTTAAGGCTACTTTGCTGGGCATGTGATTTGGACCCATCGGGTACGGAAGCCTTTCCGTCACGTGCTCGTTTTCCACGCCTTCAGCGCAGGTAGCCTGCGAATTTAAAACCGACGTGCATTTTATTCTTTTCCCCTTTTATCCTTTCATATCTCTCCGCTACCTTGGAGAAGAGAGACGCACGCGGGTAAATAAAATGTAAATATCTCTAAATATCTGTATAATATGTAAATAAAAGGAAGATGTGGTTGTGTAGTGTAGTCGTTTGATTATAAATAATCTCATAATAATTTTATCCACAAATTCTTATACATTTATACATGTTTATCTCTCTCTCTGTGTGTGTGTGTGTGGTTCTGTGTCACTAGTGGGGCCTGTGGCCCGATTGGAGTGTTTGCGGTGTGAGAAGGAGGAGTTGGAGAACAATTTGTTGGAGCAGCTGAAGGAGTTGAGGTTGCAGAAGCAGAAGGAGCTGCAGGTTCTTCAGGAGATGCTGAAACACAAGCAGCAGGAGGAGACAGAGCTCCTGCAGAAACAGCAGGAGGAGGAGGAGCATAACAGGTCCATCAAGAGTAAGTACTATGGAAATGCAATAATACTAACATAACTAATAATGAATGTTAGCCTTTAGGCTCCAATAAAAGTGATACTAATATATGTATAGTACTATATATATTATATTTTATATATTCAGTAGTAATTATGTAGTATATACAATCTGTGTTATATCCAGCAGTAATGATACTTGCTCTGGCAGATATGAAAATGGCCTGTGAACAGGAGAAGAAATCTCTGGAGGAAGAACTTGAGAAGCTCAGACTGTCACTGCAGGTAGAGATCCCTTATAGTGTCAGTACACATCCACCAGTACCTCCACCTCTCACTTATAACGTCAGTACACATTCAGTACACATTCCCACCTTTCCATTGTACTGGCTGTAGTGATGATTCGTGTGTGTGTTATACCAGCCCATAGAGGAGGACTTTATGAGTCTGAAAGTGGCGCTGGAGATGAAGAACCAGGAGATCAAAGATCAGCACGATCTTTTGGTCAAACTATATACTCTGTATGTATACTATATACTCTGTATGTAGTACCTGGTTTAACACTATATCCTCTGTATATATACTATATACTGTTTATGTAGTACCTGGTTTAACACTATACCCTCAGCTTACTCTAGTCTTCAGATGTGAAGAAATTTAAACAGAATGTGTATCTGTGTATATGTGCGCACCTGTATGTGTCTGGTTGTAGTATTATTTAAA
This sequence comes from Electrophorus electricus, assembly GCF_041902795.1. NCBI lineage: Eukaryota > Metazoa > Chordata > Actinopteri > Gymnotiformes > Gymnotidae > Electrophorus > Electrophorus electricus. The sequence goes on along the minus strand of NC_137505.1, from coordinate 2,183,661 downwards.
GGGTCAAACTGCGTGAAGTGTGCCCAGGCCCAGAGCTACTTTGATGGGCATGATTCTGTGACCTCTTGGGCCTTGAAATGTGGTGCTTTGAATGATTTAAAGAGTGAAACGGTCTGAAGTGTGCCCACGTTTAAAGCAACCTTGCTGGGCATGACTGTGTGACCTCTTGGGCCAGGAAGTCTGTTTCTAGTTTTATTTAAACGGTCAAACTGCGTGAAGTGTGCCCAGGCCCAGAGGTACTTTGCTGGGCATGACTGTGTGACCTCTTGGGCCTGGAAGTCTGCTTGTAGTATGATTTTAAAGGGTCAAATGGTCTCCATTGTGTGTCCAGGTTTAAGGCTACTTTGCTGGGCATGTGATTTGGACCCATCGGGTACGGAAGCCTTTCCGTCACGTGCTCGTTTTCCACGCCTTCAGCGCAGGTAGCCTGCGAATTTAAAACCGACGTGCATTTTATTCTTTTCCCCTTTTATCCTTTCATATCTCTCCGCTACCTTGGAGAAAAGAGACGCACGCGGGTAAATAAAATGTAAATATCTGTAAATATCTGTATAATATGTAAATAAAAGGAAGAAGTGGTTGTTTAGTGTAGTCGTTTGATTATAAATAATCTCATAATAATTTTATCCACAAATTATTACACATTTATACATGTTTATCTCTCTCTGTGTGTGTGTGTGTGTGTGTGTGTGTGTGTGTGTGTGTGTGTCTGTGTGTGTGTGTGGTTCTGTGTCACTAGTGGGGCCTGTGGCCCGATTGGAGTGTTTGCGGTGTGAGAAGGAGGAGTTGGAGAACAGTTTGTTGGAGCAGCTGAAGGAGTTGAGGTTGCAGAAGCAGAAGGAGCTGCAGGTTCTTCAGGAGATGCTGAAACACAAGCAGCAGGAGGAGACAGAGCTCCTGCAGAAACAGCAGGAGGAGGAGGAGCATAACAGGTCCATCAAGAGTAAGTACTATGGAAATGCAATAATACTAACATAACTAATAATGAATGTTAGCCTTTAGGCTCCAATAAAAGTGATACTAATATATGTATAGTACTATATATATTATATTTTATATATTCAGTAGTAATTATGTAGTATATACAATCTGTGTTATATCCAGCAGTAATGATACATGCTCTGGCAGATATGAAAATGGCCTGTGAACAGGAGAAGAAATCTCTGGAGGAAGAACTTGAGAAGCTCAGACTGTCACTGCAGGTAGAGATCCCTTATAGTGTCAGTACACATCCACCAGTAGCTCCACCTTTCACTTATAACGTCAGTACACATTCAGTACACATTCCCACCTTTCCATTGTACTGGCTGTAGTGATGATTCGTGTGTGTGTTATACCAGCCCATAGAGGAGGACATTATGAGTCTGAAAGTGGCGCTGGAGATGAAGAACCAGGAGATCAAAGATCAGCACGATCTTTTGGTCAAACTATATACTCTGTATGTAGTACCTGGTTTAACACTATATCCTCTGTATATATACTATATACTGTTTATGTAGTACCTGGTTTAACACTATACCCTCAGCTTACTCTAGTCTGCAGATGTGAAGAAATTAAACAGAATGTGTATCTGTGTATATGTGCGCACCTGTATGTGTCTGGTTGTAGTATTATTTAAAGGGTCAAACTGCGTGAAGTGTGCCCAGGCGCAGAGCTACTTTGATGGGCATGATTCTGTGACCTCTTGGGTCTTGAAATGTGGTGCTTTGAATGATTTAAAGAGTGAAACGGTCTGATGTGTGCCCACGTTTAAAGCATCCTTGCTGGGCATGACTGTGTGACCTCTTGGGCCTGGAAGTCTGCTTGTAGTATGATTTTAAAGGGTCAAATGGTCTCCATTGTGTGTCCAGGTTTAAGGCTACTTTGCTGGGCATGTGATTTGGACCCATCGGGTACGGAAGCCTTTCCATCACGTGCTCGTTTTCCACGCCTTCAGTGCAGGTAGCCTGCGAATTTAAAACCGACATGCATTTTATTCTTTTCCCCTTTTATCCTTTCATATCTCTCCGCTACCTTGGAGAAGAGAGACGCATGCGGGTAAATAAAATGTAAATATCTCTAAATATCTGTATAATATGTAAATAAAAGGAAGAAGTGGTTGTGTAGTGTAGTCGTTTGATTATGAATAATCTCATAATAATTTTATCCACAAATTCTTATACATTTATACATGTTTATCTCTCTCTTTGTGTGTGTGTGTGTGTGTGTGTGGTTCTGTGTCACTAGTGGGGCCTGTGGCCCGATTGGAGTGTTTGCGGTGTGAGAAGGAGGAGTTGGAGAACAGTTTGTTGGAGCAGCTGAAGGAGTTGAGGTTGCAGAAGCAGAAGGAGCTGCAGGTTCTTCACGAGATGCTGAAACACAAGCAGCAGGAGGAGACAGAGCTCCTGCAGAAACAGCAGGAGGAGGAGGAGCATAACAGGTCCATCAAGAGTAAGTACTATGGAAATGCAATAATACTAACATAATTAATAATGAATGTTAGCCTTTAGGCTCCAATAAAAGTGATACTAATAGATGTATAGTACTATATATATTATATTTTATATATTCAGTAGTAATTATGTAGTATATACAATCTGTGTTATATCCAGCAGTAATGATACTTGCTCTGGCAGATATGAAAATGGCCTGTGAACAGGAGAAGAAATCTCTGGAGGAAGAACTTGAGAAGCTCAGACTGTCACTGCAGGTAGAGATCCCTTATAGTGTCAATAGACATCCACCAGTACCTCCACCTTTCACTTATAACGTCAGTACACATTCAGTACACATTCCCACCTTTCCATTGTACTGGCTGTAGTGATGATTCGTGTGTGTGTTATACCAGCCCATAGAGGAGGAAATTATGAGTCTGAAAGTGGCGCTGGAGATGAAGAACCAGGAGATCAAAGATCAGCACGATCTTTTGGTCAAACTATATACTCTGTATGTATACTATATACTCTGTATGTAGTACCTGGTTTAACACTATATCCTCTGTATATATACTATATACTGTTTATGTAGTACCTGGTTTAACACTATACCCTCAGCTTTCTCTAGTCTGCAGATGTGAAGAAATTAAACAGAATGTGTATCTGTGTATATGTGCGCACCTGTATGTGTCTGGTTGTAGTATTATTTAAAGGGTCAAACTGCGTGAAGTGTGCCCAGACCCAGGCATGACTGTGTGACCTCTTGGGCCAGGAAGTCTGTTTCTAGTTTTATTTAAACGGTCAAACTGCGTGAAGTGTGCCCAGGCCCAGAGCTACTTTGCTGGGCATGACTGTGTGACCTCTTGGGCCTGGAAGTCTGGTTGTAGTATGATTTTAAAGGGTCAAATGGTCTCCATTGTGTGTCCAGGTTTAAGGCTACTTTGCTGGGCATGTGATTTGGACCCATCGGGTACGGAAGCCTTTCCGTCACGTGCTCGTTTTCCACGCCTTCAGCGCAGGTAGCCTGCGAATTTAAAACCGACGTGCATTTTATTCTTTTCCCCTTTTATCCTTTCATATCTCTCCGCTACCTTGGAGAAGAGAGACGCACGCGGGTAAATAAAATGTAAATATCTCTAAATATCTGTATAATATGTAAATAAAAGGAAGATGTGGTTGTGTAGTGTAGTCGTTTGATTATAAATAATCTCATAATAATTTTATCCACAAATTCTTATACATTTATACATGTTTATCTCTCTCTCTGTGTGTGTGTGTGTGGTTCTGTGTCACTAGTGGGGCCTGTGGCCCGATTGGAGTGTTTGCGGTGTGAGAAGGAGGAGTTGGAGAACAATTTGTTGGAGCAGCTGAAGGAGTTGAGGTTGCAGAAGCAGAAGGAGCTGCAGGTTCTTCAGGAGATGCTGAAACACAAGCAGCAGGAGGAGACAGAGCTCCTGCAGAAACAGCAGGAGGAGGAGGAGCATAACAGGTCCATCAAGAGTAAGTACTATGGAAATGCAATAATACTAACATAACTAATAATGAATGTTAGCCTTTAGGCTCCAATAAAAGTGATACTAATATATGTATAGTACTATATATATTATATTTTATATATTCAGTAGTAATTATGTAGTATATACAATCTGTGTTATATCCAGCAGTAATGATACTTGCTCTGGCAGATATGAAAATGGCCTGTGAACAGGAGAAGAAATCTCTGGAGGAAGAACTTGAGAAGCTCAGACTGTCACTGCAGGTAGAGATCCCTTATAGTGTCAGTACACATCCACCAGTACCTCCACCTCTCACTTATAACGTCAGTACACATTCAGTACACATTCCCACCTTTCCATTGTACTGGCTGTAGTGATGATTCGTGTGTGTGTTATACCAGCCCATAGAGGAGGACTTTATGAGTCTGAAAGTGGCGCTGGAGATGAAGAACCAGGAGATCAAAGATCAGCACGATCTTTTGGTCAAACTATATACTCTGTATGTATACTATATACTCTGTATGTAGTACCTGGTTTAACACTATATCCTCTGTATATATACTATATACTGTTTATGTAGTACCTGGTTTAACACTATACCCTCAGCTTACTCTAGTCTTCAGATGTGAAGAAATTTAAACAGAATGTGTATCTGTGTATATGTGCGCACCTGTATGTGTCTGGTTGTAGTATTATTTAAAGGGTCAAACTGCGTGAAGTGTGCCCAGGCCCAGAGCTACTTTGATGGGCATGATTCTGTGACCTCTTGGGCCTTGAAATGTGGTGCTTTGAATGATTTAAAGAGTGAAACGGTCTGAAGTGTGCCCACGTTTAAAGCAACCTTGCTGGGCATGACTGTGTGACCTCTTGGGCCAGGAAGTCTGTTTCTAGTTTTATTTAAACGGTCAAACTGCGTGAAGTGTGCCCAGGCCCAGAGGTACTTTGCTGGGCATGACTGTGTGACCTCTTGGGCCTGGAAGTCTGCTTGTAGTATGATTTTAAAGGGTCAAATGGTCTCCATTGTGTGTCCAGGTTTAAGGCTACTTTGCTGGGCATGTGATTTGGACCCATCGGGTACGGAAGCCTTTCCGTCACGTGCTCGTTTTCCACGCCTTCAGCGCAGGTAGCCTGCGAATTTAAAACCGACGTGCATTTTATTCTTTTCCCCTTTTATCCTTTCATATCTCTCCGCTACCTTGGAGAAAAGAGACGCACGCGGGTAAATAAAATGTAAATATCTGTAAATATCTGTATAATATGTAAATAAAAGGAAGAAGTGGTTGTTTAGTGTAGTCGTTTGATTATAAATAATCTCATAATAATTTTATCCACAAATTATTACACATTTATACATGTTTATCTCTCTCTGTGTGTGTGTGTGTGTGTGTGTGTGTGTGTGTGTGTCTGTGTGTGTGTGTGGTTCTGTGTCACTAGTGGGGCCTGTGGCCCGATTGGAGTGTTTGCGGTGTGAGAAGGAGGAGTTGGAGAACAGTTTGTTGGAGCAGCTGAAGGAGTTGAGGTTGCAGAAGCAGAAGGAGCTGCAGGTTCTTCAGGAGATGCTGAAACACAAGCAGCAGGAGGAGACAGAGCTCCTGCAGAAACAGCAGGAGGAGGAGGAGCATAACAGGTCCATCAAGAGTAAGTACTATGGAAATGCAATAATACTAACATAACTAATAATGAATGTTAGCCTTTAGGCTCCAATAAAAGTGATACTAATATATGTATAGTACTATATATATTATATTTTATATATTCAGTAGTAATTATGTAGTATATACAATCTGTGTTATATCCAGCAGTAATGATACATGCTCTGGCAGATATGAAAATGGCCTGTGAACAGGAGAAGAAATCTCTGGAGGAAGAACTTGAGAAGCTCAGACTGTCACTGCAGGTAGAGATCCCTTATAGTGTCAGTACACATCCACCAGTAGCTCCACCTTTCACTTATAACGTCAGTACACATTCAGTACACATTCCCACCTTTCCATTGTACTGGCTGTAGTGATGATTCGTGTGTGTGTTATACCAGCCCATAGAGGAGGACATTATGAGTCTGAAAGTGGCGCTGGAGATGAAGAACCAGGAGATCAAAGATCAGCACGATCTTTTGGTCAAACTATATACTCTGTATGTAGTACCTGGTTTAACATTATATCCTCTGTATATATACTATATACTGTTTATGTAGTACCTGGTTTAACACTATACCCTCAGCTTACTCTAGTCTGCAGATGTGAAGAAATTAAACAGAATGTGTATCTGTGTATATGTGCGCACCTGTATGTGTCTGGTTGTAGTATTATTTAAAGGGTCAAACTGCGTGAAGTGTGCCCAGGCGCAGAGCTACTTTGATGGGCATGATTCTGTGACCTCTTGGGTCTTGAAATGTGGTGCTTTGAATGATTTAAAGAGTGAAACGGTCTGATGTGTGCCCACGTTTAAAGCATCCTTGCTGGGCATGACTGTGTGACCTCTTGGGCCTGGAAGTCTGCTTGTAGTATGATTTTAAAGGGTCAAATGGTCTCCATTGTGTGTCCAGGTTTAAGGCTACTTTGCTGGGCATGTGATTTGGACCCATCGGGTACGGAAGCCTTTCCGTCACGTGCTCGTTTTCCACGCCTTCAGTGCAGGTAGCCTGCGAATTTAAAACCGACATGCATTTTATTCTTTTCGCCTTTTATCCTTTCATATCTCTCCGCTACCTTGGAGAAGAGAGACGCATGCGGGTAAATAAAATGTAAATATCTCTAAATATCTGTATAATATGTAAATAAAAGGAAGAAGTGGTTGTGTAGTGTAGTCGTTTGATTATGAATAATCTCATAATAATTTTATCCACAAATTCTTATACATTTATACATGTTTATCTCTCTCTTTGTGTGTGTGTGTGTGTGTGTGGTTCTGTGTCACTAGTGGGGCCTGTGGCCCGATTGGAGTGTTTGCGGTGTGAGAAGGAGGAGTTGGAGAACAGTTTGTTGGAGCAGCTGAAGGAGTTGAGGTTGCAGAAGCAGAAGGAGCTGCAGGTTCTTCACGAGATGCTGAAACACAAGCAGCAGGAGGAGACAGAGCTCCTGCAGAAACAGCAGGAGGAGGAGGAGCATAACAGGTCCATCAAGAGTAAGTACTATGGAAATGCAATAATACTAACATAATTAATAATGAATGTTAGCCTTTAGGCTCCAATAAAAGTGATACTAATAGATGTATAGTACTATATATATTATATTTTATATATTCAGTAGTAATTATGTAGTATATACAATCTGTGTTATATCCAGCAGTAATGATACTTGCTCTGGCAGATATGAAAATGGCCTGTGAACAGGAGAAGAAATCTCTGGAGGAAGAACTTGAGAAGCTCAGACTGTCACTGCAGGTAGAGATCCCTTATAGTGTCAATAGACATCCACCAGTACCTCCACCTTTCACTTATAACGTCAGTACACATTCAGTACACATTCCCACCTTTCCATTGTACTGGCTGTAGTGATGATTCGTGTGTGTGTTATACCAGCCCATAGAGGAGGAAATTATGAGTCTGAAAGTGGCGCTGGAGATGAAGAACCAGGAGATCAAAGATCAGCACGATCTTTTGGTCAAACTATATACTCTGTATGTATACTATATACTCTGTATGTAGTACCTGGTTTAACACTATATCCTCTGTATATATACTATATACTGTTTATGTAGTACCTGGTTTAACACTATAACCTCAGCTTACTCTAGTCTGCAGATGTGAAGAAATTAAACAGAATGTGTATCTGTGTATATGTGCGCACCTGTATGCGTCTGGTTGTAGTATTATTTAAAGGGTCAAACTGCGTGAAGTGTGCCCAGGCCCAGAGCTACTTTGATGGGCATGATTCTGTGACCTCTTGGGCCTTGAAATGTGGTGCTTTGAATGATTTAAAGAGTGAAACGGTCTGAAGTGTGCCCACGTTTAAAGTAACCTTGCTGGGCATGACTGTGTGACCTCTTGTGCCTGGAAGTCTGGTTGTAGTATTATTTAAACGGTCAAACTGCGTGAAGTGTGCCCAGGCCCAGAGCTACTTTGCTGTGCATGACTGTGTGACCTCTTGGGCCTGGAAGTCTGGTTGTAGAATGATTTTAAAGGGTCAAATGGTCTCCATTGTGTGTCCAGGTTTAAGGCTACTTTGCTGGGCATGTGATTTGGACCCATCGGGTACGGAAGCCTTTCCATCATGTGCTAGTTTTCCACGCCTTCAGCGCAGGTAGCCTGCGAATTTAAAACCGACGTGCATTTTATTCTTTTCCCCTTTTATCCCTTCATATCTCTCCGCTACCTTGGAGAAGAGAGACGCACGCGGGTAAATAAAATGTAAATATCTGTATAATATGTAAATAAAAGGAAGAAGTGGTTGTGTAGTGTAGTCGTTTGATTATAAATAATCTCATAATAATTTTATCCACAAATTCTTATACATTTATACATGTTTATCTCTCTCTGTGTGTGTGTTTGTGTGTGTGTGTGTGTGTGTGTGGTTCTGTGTCACTAGTGGGGCCTGTGGCCCGATTGGAGTGTTTGCGGTGTGAGAAGGAGGAGTTGGAGAACAGTTTGTTGGAGCAGCTGAAGGAGTTGAGGTTGCAGAAGCAGAAGGAGCTGCAGGTTCTTCAGGAGATGCTGAAACACAAGCAGCAGGAGGAGACAGAGCTCCTGCAGAAACAGCAGGAGGAGGAGGAGCATAACAGGTCCATCAAGAGTAAGTACTATGGAAATGCAATAATACTAACATAACTAATAATGAATGCTAGCCTTTAGGCTCCAATAAAAGTGATACTAATATATGTATAGTACTATATATATTATATTTTATATATTCAGTAGTAATTATGTAGTATATACAATCTATGTTATATCCAGCAGTAATGATACTTGCTCTGGCAGATATGAAAATGGCCTGTGAACAGGAGAAGAAATCTCTGGAGGAAGAACTTGAGAAGCTCAGACTGTCACTGCAGGTAGAGATCCCTTATAGTGTCAGTACACATCCACCAGTACCTCCACCTTTCACTTATAACGTCAGTACACATTCAGTACACATTCCCACCTTTCCATTGTACTGGCTGTAGTGATGATTCGTGTGTGTGGGTTATACCAGCCCATAGAGGAGGACATTATGAGTCTGAAAGTGGCGCTGGAGATGAAGAACCAGGAGATCAAAGATCAGCACGATCTTTTGGTCAAACTATATACTCTGTATGTATACTATATACTCTGTATGTAGTACCTGGTTTAACACTATATCCTCTGTATATATACTATATACTGTTTATGTAGTTCCTGGTTTAACACTATACCCTCAGCTTACTCTAGTCTGCAGATTTGAAGAAATTTAAACAGAATGTGTATCTGTGTATATGTGCGCACCTGTATGTGTCTGGTTGTAGTATTATTTAAAGGGTCAAATGGTCTCCATTGTGTGTCCAGGTTTAAGGCTACTTTGCTGGGCATGTGATTTGGACCCATCGGGTACGGAAGCCTTTCCGTCACGTGCTCGTTTTCCACGCCTTCAGCGCAGGTAGCCTGCGAAATTAAAACCGACGTGCATTTTATTCTTTTCCCCTTTTATCCTTTCATATCTCTCCGCTACCTTGGAGAAGAGAGACGCACGCGGGTAAATAAAATGTAAATATCTGTAAATATCTGTATAACATGTAAATAAAAGGAAGAAGTGGTTGTGTAGTGTAGTCGTTTGATTATGAATAATCTCATAATAATTTTATCCACAAATTCTTATACATTTATACATGTTTATCTCTCTCTTTGTGTGTGTCTGTGTGTGTGTCTGTGTGTGTGTCTGTGTGTGTGTGTGTGGTTCTGTGTCACTAGTGGGGCCTGTGGCCCGATTGGAGTGTTTGCGGTGTGAGAAGGAGGAGTTGGAGAACAGTTTGTTGGAGCAGCTGAAGGAGTTGAGGTTGCAGAAGCAGAAGGAGCTGCAGGTTCTTCAGGAGATGCTGAAACACAAGCAGCAGGAGGAGACAGAGCTCCTGCAGAAACAGCAGGAGGAGGAGGAGCATAACAGGTCCCTCAAGGGTAAGTACTATGGAAATGCAATAATACTAACATAACTAATAATGAATGTTAGCCTTTAGGCTCCAATAAAAGTGATACTAATATATGTATAGTACTATTTATATTATATTTTATATATTCAGTAGTAATTATGTAGTATATACAATCTGTGTTATATCCAGCAGTAATGATACTTGCTCTGGCAGATATGAAAATGGCCTGTGAACAGGAGAAGAAATCTCTGGAGGAAGAACTTGAGAAGCTCAGACTGTCACTGCAGGTAGAGATCCCTTATAGTGTCAGTACACATCCACCAGTACCTCCACCTTTCACTTATAACGTCAGTACACATTCAGTACACATTCCCACCTTTCCATTGTACTGGCTGTAGTGATGATTCGTGTGTGTGTTATACCAGCCCATAGAGGAGGACATTATGAGTCTGAAAGTGGCGCTGGAGATGAAGAACCAGGAGATCAAAGATCAGCACGATCTTTTGGTCAAACTATATACTCTGTATGTATACTATATACTCTGTATGTAGTACCTGGTTTAACACTATATCCTCTGTATATATACTATATACTGTTTATGTAGTACCTGGTTTAACACTATACCCTCAGCTTACTCTAGTCTGCAGATGTGAAGAAATTTAAACAGAATGTGTATCTGTGTATATGTGCGCACCTGTATGTGTCTGGTTGTAGTATTATTTAAAGGGTCAAACTGCGTGAAGTGTGCCCAGGCCCAGAGCTACTTTGATGGGCATGATTCTGTGACCTCTTGGGCCTTGAAATGTGGTGCTTTGAATGATTTAAAGAGTGAAACGGTCTGAAGTGTGCCCACGTTTAAAGCAACCTTGCTGGGCATGACTGTGTGACCTCTTGGGCCAGGAAGTCTGTTTCTGGTTTTATTTAAACGGTCAAACTGCGTGAAGTGTGCCCAGGCCCAGAGCTACTTTGCTGGGCATGACTGTGTGACCTCTTGGGCCTGGAAGTCTGGTTGTAGTATGATTTTAAAGGGTCAAATGGTCTCCATTGTGTGTCCAGGTTTAAGGCTACTTTGCTGGGCATGTGATTTGGACCCATCGGGTACGGAAGCCTTTCCGTCACGTGCTCGTTTTCCACGCCTTCAGCGCAGGTAGCCTGCGAATTTAAAACCGACGTGCATTTTATTCTTTTCCCCTTTTATCCCTTCATATCTCTCCGCTACCTTGGAGAAGAGAGACGCACGCGGGTAAATAAAATGTAAATATCTCTAAATATCTGTATAATATGTAAATAAAAGGAAGAAGTGGTTGTGTAGTGTAGTCGTTTCATTATAAATAATCTCATAATAATTTTATCCACAAATTCTTATACATTTATACATGTTTATCTCTCTCTTTGTCTGTGTGTGTGTGTGTGTGTGTGTGTGTGTGTGTGTGTGTGTGTGTGTGTGTGTGTGTGTGTGGTTCTGTGTCACTAGTGGGGCCTGTGGCCCGATTGGAGTGTTTGCGGTGTGAGAAGGAGGAGTTGGAGAACAGTTTGTTGGAGCAGCTGAAGGAGTTGAGGTTGCAGAAGCAGAAGGAGCTGCAGGTTCCTCAGGAGATGCTGAAACACAAGCAGCAGGAGGAGACAGAGCTCCTGCAGAAACAGCAGGAGGAGGAGGAGCATAACAGGTCCATCAAGAGTAAGTACTATGGAAATGCAATAATACTAACATAACTAATAATGAATGTTAGCCTTTAGGCTCCAATAAAAGTGATACTAATATATGTATAGTACTATATATATTATATTTTATATATTCAGTAGTAATTATGTAGTATATACAATCTATGTTATATCCAGCAGTAATGATACTTGCTCTGGCAGATATGAAAATGGCCTGTGAACAGGAGAAGAAATCTCTGGAGGAAGAACTTGAGAAGCTCAGACTGTCACTGCAGGTAGAGATCCCTTATAGTGTCAGTACACATCCACCAGTAGCTCCACCTTTCACTTATAACGTCAGTACACATTCAGTACACATTCCCACCTTTCCATTGTACTGGCTGTAGTGATGATTCGTGTGTGTGTTATACCAGCCCATAGAGGAGGACATTATGAGTCTGAAAGTGGCGCTGGAGATGAAGAACCAGGAGATCAAAGATCAGCACGATCTTTTGGTCAAACTATATACTCTGTATGTATACTATATACTCTGTATGTAGTACCTGGTTTAACACTATATCCTCTGTATATATACTATATACTGTTTATGTAGTACCTGGTTTAACACTATACCCTCAGCTTACTCTAGTCTGCAGATGTGAAGAAATTAAACAGAATGTGTATCTGTGTATATGTGCGCACCTGTATGTGTCTGGTTGTAGTATTATTTAAAGGGTCAAACTGCGTGAAGTGTGCCCAGGCCCAGAGCTACTTTGATGGGCATGATTCTGTGACATCTTGGGCCTTGAAATGTGGTGCTTTGAATGTTTTAAAGAGTGAAACGGTCTGAAGTGTGCCCACGTTTAAAGCAACCTTGCTGGGCATGACTGTGTGACCTCTTGGGCCAGGAAGTCTGTTTCTAGTTTTATTTAAACGGTCAAACTGCGTGAAGTGTGCCCAGGCCCAGAGCTACTTTGCTGGGCATGACTGTGTGACCTCTTGGGCCTGGAAGTCTGGTTGTAGTATGATTTTAAAGGGTCAAATGGTCTCCATTGTGTGTACAGGTTTAAGGCTACTTTTCTGGGCATGTGATTTGGTCCCATCGTGTACGGAAGCCTTTCCGTCACGTGCTCGTTTTCCACGCCTTCAGCGCAGGTAGCCTGCGAATTTAAAACCGACGTGCATTTTATTCTTTTCCCCTTTTATCCCTTCATATCTCTCCGCTACCTTCGAGAAGAGAGACGCACGCGGGTAAATAAAATGTAAATATCTCTAAATATCTGTATAATATGTAAATAAAAGGAAGAAGTGGTTGTGTAGTGTAGTCGTTTCATTATAAATAATCTCATAATAATTTTATCCACAAATTCTTATACATTTATACATGTTTATCTCTCTCTGTGTGTGTGTGTGTGTGTGGTTCTGTGTCACTAGTGGGGCCTGTGGCCCGATTGGAGTGTTTGCGGTGTGAGAAGGAGGAGTTGGAGAACAGTTTGTTGGAGCAGCTGAAGGAGTTGAGGTTGCAGAAGCAGAAGGAGCTGCAGGTTCTTCAGGAGATGCTGAAACACAAGCAGCAGGAGGAGACAGAGCTCCTGCAGAAACAGCAGGAGGAGGAGGAGCATAACAGGTCCATCAAGAGTAAGTACTATGGAAATGCAATAATACTAACATAACTAATAATGAATGTTAGCCTTTAGGCTCCAATAAAAGTGACACTAATATATGTATAGTACTATATATATTATATTTTATATATTCAGCAGTAATTATGTAGTATATACAATCTGTGTTATATCCAGCAGTAATGATACTTGCTCTGGCAGATATGAAAATGGCCTGTGAACAGGAGAAGAAATCTCTGGAGGAAGAACTTGAGAAGCTCAAACTGTCACTGCAGGTAGAGATCCCTTATAGTGTCAGTACACATCCACCAGTACCACCACCTCTCACTTATAACGTCAGTACACATTCAGTACACATTCCCACCTTTCCATTGTACTGGCTGTAGTGATGATTCGTGTCTGTGTTATACCAGCCCATAGAGGAGGACATTATGAGTCTGAAAGTGGCGCTGGAGATGAAGAACCAGGAGATCAAAGATCAGCACGATCTTTTGGTCAAACTATATACTCTGTATGTATACTATATCGAACCCACGGTTTTCACGCTACGATTTTTTTAAATGTGGTGAGCTGCGGAGAAAAGACGCGGTCCGGACGTATTTGTGGCTTAATATCTCTTGTCTCCTTGGGAGTAGGAAGTCTGTTCATGGCTCTTTGGAAAGGGCTGCATCTCCCCTCTAATCGCCTTCGAGCTTCAAGCGGATTGGACCCACGGTTATCACGCTACGATTTTTTAAAGCCGCCAGGGACGGGCCGAAAGCGTGGCAGGTGGCGTTCGTTAGGGACAGTCATGGAGGTGATGCGCACCGAGTTGCAAGCCATTTGGACTTGGCCAGACCTAGATGTGAGCGTTCAAATTCAGCGCGTTTGTTTAAACTTTCTCCTCCAATTCGTTGCAACTGCTCAAGCGTTTCTCGCTCATCCGACTGGAGCGTAACGCTTTATATGTTAATATCTCTTGTCTCCTTGGGAGTAGGAAGTCTGTTCATGGATCTTTGGAAAGGGCTGCATCTCTCCTGTAATCGCCTTCGAGCGGCACGCGGATCGAACCCACGGTTTTCACGCTATGATTTTTTTAAATGTGGTGCGCGGCGGAGAAAATGCGCGCGTCGGACGTCATTTCGGCTTAATATCTCTTGTCTCCTTGGGAGTAGAAAGTCTTTTCATGGCTCTTTGGAAAGGGCTGCATCTCCCCTGTAATCGCCTTTAAGCGGCACGCGGATCGGACCCACCGTTCTCACGCTAAGATTTTTTAAATGTGGTGCGCGGCGGAGAAAATGCGCGTGTCGGACATCATTGCTGCTTAATATCTCTTGTCTCCTTGGGAGTAGGAAGTCTGTTCATGGCTCTTTGGAAAGGGCTGCATCTCCCCTGTAATCGCCTTCGCGCGGCACGCGCATCGGAACCATCGTTATCACGCTACGATTTTTTAATGCCGACAGGGACGGGCCGAAAGCTTGGCAGGTGGCGTTCGTTAGGAAAAGTCATGGACGTGATGCGGACCGAGTTGCAGGCCATTTGGACCTGGCCCGGCCTAGATGTGAGCGTTCAAAGTCAGCGCGTTTGTTTAAACTTTCTCCTCCAATTCGTTGCAATTGTACAAGCGTTTCTCGCTCATCCGACTGGAGCGTAACGCTTTATCTGTTAATATCTCTGGTCTCCTTGGGAGTAGAAAGTCTGTTCATGGCTCTTTGGAAAGGGCTGCATCTCGCCTTCGAGCGGCACGCGGATCGAACCCACGGTTTTCACGCTATGATTTTTTTAAATGTGTTGCGCGTCGGAGAAAAGACGCGCGCCGGACGTATTTGCGGCTTAATATCTCTTGTCTCATTGGGTGTAGAAAGTCTGTTCATGGCTCTTTGGAAAGGGCTGCATCTCCCCTGTAATCTCCTTCGAGCGGCACGCGGATCGAACCCACGGTTTTCACGCTATGATTTTTTTAAATGTGGTGCGCGGCGGAGGAAATGCGCACGTCGGACGTCATTTCGGCTTAATATCTCTTGTCTCCTTGGGAGTAGAAAGTCTTTTCATGGCTCTTTGGAAAGGGCTGCATCTCCGCTGTAATCGCCTTCGAGCGGCACGCGGATCGAACCCACGGTTTTCACGCTATGATTTTTTTAAATGTGGTGCGCGTCGGAGAAAATGCGCGCGTCGGACTTCATTTCGGCTTAATATCTATTGTCTCCTTGGGAGTAGAAAGTCTTTTCATGGCTCTTTGGAAAGGTTTGCATCTCCCTTGTAATCGCCTTTAAGCGGCACGCGGATTGGACCCACCGTTCTTCCGATACGATTTTTTAAATGTGGTGCGCGGCGTGGAAAAGACGCGCGTAGGACGTATTTGCGGCTTAATATCTTTGGGCTCCTTGGGAGTAGGAAGTCTGTTCATGGCTCTTTGGAAAGGGCTGCATCTCCCCTGTAATCGCCTTCGAGCGGCACGTGGATCGAACCCACGGTTTTCACACTATGATTTTTTTAAATGTGCTGCGCGGCGGAGAAAATGCGCGCGTCGGACGTCATTGCGGCTTAATATCTCTTGTCTCCTTGGGAGTAGAAAGTCTTTTCATGGTTCTTTGGAAAGGGCTGCATCTCCCCTGTAATCGCCTTCGCGCGGCACGCGGATCGGAACCATCGTTATCACGCTACGATTTTTTAATGCCGACAGGGACGGGCCGAAAGCTTGGCAGGTGGCGTTCGTTAGGAAAAGTCATGGACGTGATGCGGACCGAGTTGCAGGCCATTTGGACCTGGCCCGGCCTAGATGTGAGCCTTCAAAGTCAGCGCGTTTGTTTAAACTTTCTCCTCCAATTCGTTGCAATTGTACAAGCGTTTCTCGTTCATCCGACTGGAGCGTAACGCTTTATATGTTAATATTTCTGGTCTCCTTGGGAGTAGAAAGTCTGTTCATGGCTCTTTTGAAAGGGATGCATCTCCCCTGTAATCGCCTTCGAGCGGCACGCGGATCGAACCCACGTTTTTCACGCTACGATTTTTTTTAAATGTGTTGCGCGGCGGAGAAAAGACGCGCGCCGGACGTATTTGCGGCTTAATATCTCTTGTCTCATTGGGTGTAGAAAGTCTGTTCATGGCTCTTTTGAAAGGGCTGCATCTCCCCTGTAATCGCCTTCGAGCGGCACGCGGATCGAACCCA
This sequence comes from Electrophorus electricus, assembly GCF_041902795.1. Taxonomy (NCBI): domain Eukaryota; kingdom Metazoa; phylum Chordata; class Actinopteri; order Gymnotiformes; family Gymnotidae; genus Electrophorus; species Electrophorus electricus. The sequence goes on along the minus strand of NC_137505.1, from coordinate 2,167,304 downwards.
CGGTTTTCACGCTATGATTTTTTTAAATGTGGTGCGCGGCGGAGGAAATGCGCGCGTCGGACGTCATTTCGGCTTAATATCTCTTGTCTCCTTGGGAGTAGAAAGTCTTTTCATGGCTCTTTGGAAAGGGCTGCATCTCCGCTGTAATCGCCTTCGAGCGGCACGCGGATCGAACCCACGGTTTTCACGCTATGATTTTTTTAAATGTGCTGCGCGGCGGAGAAAATGCGCGCGTCGGACGTCATTGCGGCTTAATATCTCTTGTCTCCTTGGGAGTAGAAAGTCTTTTCATGGTTCATTGGAAAGGGTTGCATCTCCCCTGTAATCGCCTTTAAGCGGCACGCGGATCGGACCCACCGTTCTCACGCTACGATTTTTTAAACGTGGTGCGCGTCGGAGAAAATGCGCGTAATATCTCTTGTCTCCTTGGGAGTAGAAAGTCTGTTCATGGCTCTTTGGAAAGGGCTGTATCTCCCCTGTAATCGCCTTCGAGCGGCACGCGCATCGGAACCATCGTTATCACGCTACGATTTTTTAATGCCGCCAGGGACGGGCCGAAAGCGTGGCAGGTGGCGTTCGTTAGGGACAGTCATGGAGGTGATGCGCACCGAGTTGCACGCCATTTGGAGTTGGCCCGGCCTAGATGTGAGCGTTCAAAGTCAGCGCGTTTGTTTAAACTTTCTCCTCCAATTCGTTGCAATTGTACAAGCGTTTCTCGTTCATCCGACTGGAGCGTAACGCTTTATATGTTAATATTTCTGGTCTCCTTGGGAGTAGAAAGTCTGTTCATGGCTCTTTTGAAAGGGATGCATCTCCCCTGTAATCGCCTTCGAGCGGCACGCGGATCGAACCCACGTTTTTCACGCTACGATTTTTTTTAAATGTGTTGCGCGGCGGAGAAAAGACGCGCGCCGGACGTATTTGCGGCTTAATATCTCTTGTCTCATTGGGTGTAGAAAGTCTGTTCATGGCTCTTTGGAAAGGTTTGCATCTCCGTTGTAATCGCCTTTAAGCGGCACGCGGATTGGACCCACCGTTCTTCCGATACGATTTTTTAAATGTGGTGCGCGGCGTAGAAAAGACGCGCGTAGGACGTCATTTCGGCTTAATATCTCTTGTCTCCTTGGGAGTAGAAAGTCTTTTCATGGCTCTTTGGAAAGGGCTGCATCTCCCCTGTAATCGCCTTTAAGCGGCACGCGGATCGAACCCACGGTTTTCACGTTACGATTTTTTTTAAATGTGTTGCGCGGCGGAGAATAGACGCGCACCGGACGTATTTGCGGCTTGATATCTCTTGTCTCATTGGGAGTAGAAAGTCTGTTCATGGCTCTTTGGAAAGGGCTGCATCTCCCCTGTAATCGCCTTCGAGCGGCACGCGGATCGAACCCACGGTTTTCACGCTATGATTTTTTTAAATGTGTTGCGCGTCGGAGAAAATGCGCGCGTCGGACGTCATTGCGGCTTAATATCTCTTGTCTCCTTGGGAGTAGAAAGTCTTTTCATGGTTCTTTGGAAAGGGCTGTATCTCCCCTGTAATCGCCTTCGAGCGGCACGCGCATCGGAACCATCACGCTACGATTTTTTAAACGTGGTGCGCGTCGGAGAAAATGCGCGTAATATCTCTTGTCTCCTTGGGAGTAGAAAGTCTGTTCATGGCTCTTTGGAAAGGGCTGTATCTCCCCTGTAATCGCCTTCGAGCGGCACGCGCATCGGAACCATCACGCTACGATTTTTTAATGCCGCCAGGGATAGGCCGAAAGCGTGGCAGGTGGCGTTCGTTAGGGACAGTCATGGAGGTGATGCACACCGAGTTGCACGCCATTTGGAGTTGGCCCGGCCTAGATGTGAGCGTTCAAAGTCAGCGCGTTTGTTTAAACTTTCTCCTCCAATTCGTTGCAGTTGTACAAGCGTTTCTCGTTCATCCGACTGGAGCGTAACGCTTTATATGTTAATATTTCTGGTCTCCTTGGGAGTAGAAAGTATGTTCATGGCTCTTTTGAAAGGGATGCATCTCCCCTGTAATCGCCTTCGAGCGGCACGCGGATCGAACCCACGTTTTTCACGCTACGATTTTTTTTAAATGTGTTGCGCGGCGGAGAAAAGACGCGCGCCGGACGTATTTGCGGCTTAATATCTCTTGTCTCATTGGGTGTAGAAAGTCTGTTCATGGCTCTTTGGAAAGGGCTGCATCTCCCCTGTAATCGCCTTCGAGCGGCACGCGGATCGAACCCACGGTTTTCACGCTATGATTTTTTTAAATGTGGTGCGCGGCGGAGGAAATGCGCACGTCGGACGTCATTTCGGCTTAATATCTCTTGTCTCCTTGGGAGTAGAAAGTCTTTTCATGGCTCTTTGGAAAGGGCTGCATCTCCTCTGTAATCGCCTTCGAGCGGCACGCGGATCGAACCCACGGTTTTCACGCTATGATTTTTTTAAATGTGGTGCGCGACGGAGAAAATGCGCGCGTCGGACTTCATTTCGGCTTAATATCTATTGTCTCCTTGGGAGTAGAAAGTCTTTTCATGGCTCTTTGGAAAGGTTTGCATCTCCCTTGTAATCGCCTTTAAGCGGCACGCGGATTGGACCCACCGTTCTTCCGATACGATTTTTTAAATGTGGTGCGCGGCGTGGAAAAGACGCGCGTAGGACGTATTTGCGGCTTAATATCTTTGGGCTCCTTGGGAGTAGGAAGTCTGTTCATGGCTCTTTGGAAAGGGCTGCATCTCCCCTGTAATCGCCTTCGAGCGGCACGTGGATCGAACCCACGGTTTTCACACTATGATTTTTTTAAATGTGCTGCGCGGCGGAGAAAATGCGCGCGTCGGACGTCATTGCGGCTTAATATCTCTTGTCTCCTTGGGAGTAGAAAGTCTTTTCATGGTTCTTTGGAAAGGGTTGCATCTCCCCTGTAATCGCCTTTAAGCGGCACGCGGATCGGACCCACCGTTCTCACGCTACGATTTTTTAATGCCGACAGGGACGGGCCGAAAGCTTGGCAGGTGGCGTTCGTTAGGAAAAGTCATGGACGTGATGCGGACCGAGTTGCAGGCCATTTGGACCTGGCCCGGCCTAGATGTGAGCCTTCAAAGTCAGCGCGTTTGTTTAAACTTTCTCCTCCAATTCGTTGCAATTGTACAAGCGTTTCTCGCTCATCCGACTGGAGCGTAACGCTTTATCTGTTAATATCTCTGGTCTCCTTGGGAGTAGAAAGTCTGTTCATGGCTCTTTGGAAAGGGATGCATCTCCCCTGTAATCGCCTTTAAGCGGCACGCGGATCGGACGCACCGTTCTCACGCTACGATTTTTTAAACGTGGTGCGCGTCGGAGAAAATGCGCGTAATATCTCTTGTCTCCTTGGGAGTAGAAAGTCTGTTCATGGCTCTTTGGAAAGGGCTGTATCTCCCCTGTAATCGCCTTCGAGCGGCACGCGCATCGGAACCATCGTTATCACGCTACGATTTTTTAATGCCGCCAGGGACGGGCCGAAAGCGTGGCAGGTGGCGTTCGTTAGGGACAGTCATGGAGGTGATACACACCGAGTTGCACGCCATTTGGAGTTGGCCCGGCCTAGATGTGAGCGTTCAAAGTCAGCGCGTTTGTTTAAACTTTCTCCTCCAATTCGTTGCAATTGTACAAGCGTTTCTCGTTCATCCGACTGGAGCGTAACGCTTTATATGTTAATATTTCTGGTCTCCTTGGGAGTAGAAAGTCTGTTCATGGCTCTTTTGAAAGGGATGCATCTCCCCTGTAATCGCCTTCGAGCGGCACGCGGATCGAACCCACGTTTTTCACGCTACGATTTTTTTTAAATGTGTTGCGCGGCGGAGAAAAGACGCGCGCCGGACGTATTTGCGGCTTAATATCTCTTGTCTCATTGGGTGTAGAAAGTCTGTTCATGGCTCTTTTGAAAGGGCTGCATCTCCCCTGTAATCGCCTTCGAGCGGCACGCGGATCGAACCCACGGTTTTCACGCTATGATTTTTTTAAATGTGGTGCGCGGCGGAGAAAATGCGCGCGTCGGACGTCATTTCGGCTTAATATCTATTGTCTCCTTGGGAGTAGAAAGTCTTTTCATGGCTCTTTGGAAAGGTTTGCATCTCCCTTGTAATCGCCTTTAAGCGGCACGCGGATTGGACCCACCGTTCTTCCGATACGATTTTTTAAATGTGGTGCGCGGCGTAGAAAAGACGCGCGTAGGACGTATTTGCGGCTTAATATCTTTGGGCTCCTTGGGAGTAGGAAGTCTGTTCATGCCTCTTTGGAAAGGGCTGCATCTCCCCTGTAATCGCCTTCGAGCGGCACGCGGATCGAACCCACGGTTTTCACGCTATGATTTTTTTAAATGTGGTGCGCGGCGGAGGAAATGCGCGCGTCGGACGTCATTTCGGCTTAATATCTCTTGTCTCCTTGGGAGTAGAAAGTCTTTTCATGGCTCTTTGGAAAGGGCTGTATCTCCCCTGTAATCGCCTTCGAGCGGCACGCGCATCGGAACCATCGTTATCACGCTACGATTTTTTAATGCCGCCAGGGACGGGCCGAAAGCGTGGCAGGTGGCGTTCGTTAGGGACAGTCATGGAGGTGATGCGCACCGAGTTGCACGCCATTTGGAGTTGGCCCGGCCTAGATGTGAGCGTTCAAAGTCAGCGCGTTTGTTTAAACTTTCTCCTCCAATTCGTTGCAATTGTACAAGCGTTTCTCGTTCATCCGACTGGAGCGTAACGCTTTATATGTTAATATTTCTGGTCTCCTTGGGAGTAGAAAGTCTGTTCATGGCTCTTTTGAAAGGGATGCATCTCCCCTGTAATCGCCTTCGAGCGGCACGCGGATCGAACCCACGTTTTTCACGCTACGATTTTTTTTAAATGTGTTGCGCGGCGGAGAAAAGACGCGCGCCGGACGTATTTGCGGCTTAATATCTCTTGTCTCATTGGGTGTAGAAAGTCTGTTCATGGCTCTTTGGAAAGGTTTGCATCTCCGTTGTAATCGCCTTTAAGCGGCACGCGGATTGGACCCACCGTTCTTCCGATACGATTTTTTAAATGTGGTGCGCGGCGTAGAAAAGACGCGCGTAGGACGTCATTTCGGCTTAATATCTCTTGTCTCCTTGGGAGTAGAAAGTCTTTTCATGGCTCTTTGGAAAGGGCTGCATCTCCCCTGTAATCGCCTTTAAGCGGCACGCGGATCGAACCCACGGTTTTCACGTTACGATTTTTTTTAAATGTGTTGCGCGGCGGAGAATAGACGCGCGCCGGACGTATTTGCGGCTTGATATCTCTTGTCTCATTGGGAGTAGAAAGTCTGTTCATGGCTCTTTGGAAAGGGCTGCATCTCCCCTGTAATCGCCTTCGAGCGGCACGCGGATCGAACCCACGGTTTTCACGCTATGATTTTTTTAAATGTGTTGCGCGTCGGAGAAAATGCGCGCGTCGGACGTCATTGCGGCTTAATATCTCTTGTCTCCTTGGGAGTAGAAAGTCTTTTCATGGTTCTTTGGAAAGGGCTGTATCTCCCCTGTAATCGCCTTCGAGCGGCACGCGCATCGGAACCATCACGCTACGATTTTTTAAACGTGGTGCGCGTCGGAGAAAATGCGCGTAATATCTCTTGTCTCCTTGGGAGTAGAAAGTCTGTTCATGGCTCTTTGGAAAGGGCTGTATCTCCCCTGTAATCGCCTTCGAGCGGCACGCGCATCGGAACCATCACGCTACGATTTTTTAATGCCGCCAGGGATAGGCCGAAAGCGTGGCAGGTGGCGTTCGTTAGGGACAGTCATGGAGGTGATGCACACCGAGTTGCACGCCATTTGGAGTTGGCCCGGCCTAGATGTGAGCGTTCAAAGTCAGCGCGTTTGTTTAAACTTTCTCCTCCAATTCGTTGCAGTTGTACAAGCGTTTCTCGTTCATCCGACTGGAGCGTAACGCTTTATATGTTAATATTTCTGGTCTCCTTGGGAGTAGAAAGTATGTTCATGGCTCTTTTGAAAGGGATGCATCTCCCCTGTAATCGCCTTCGAGCGGCACGCGGATCGAACCCACGTTTTTCACGCTACGATTTTTTTTAAATGTGTTGCGCGGCGGAGAAAAGACGCGCGCCGGACGTATTTGCGGCTTAATATCTCTTGTCTCATTGGGTGTAGAAAGTCTGTTCATGGCTCTTTGGAAAGGGCTGCATCTCCCCTGTAATCGCCTTCGAGCGGCACGCGGATCGAACCCACGGTTTTCACGCTATGATTTTTTTAAATGTGGTGCGCGGCGGAGGAAATGCGCACGTCGGACGTCATTTCGGCTTAATATCTCTTGTCTCCTTGGGAGTAGAAAGTCTTTTCATGGCTCTTTGGAAAGGGCTGCATCTCCTCTGTAATCGCCTTCGAGCGGCACGCGGATCGAACCCACGGTTTTCACGCTATGATTTTTTTAAATGTGGTGCGCGACGGAGAAAATGCGCGCGTCGGACTTCATTTCGGCTTAATATCTATTGTCTCCTTGGGAGTAGAAAGTCTTTTCATGGCTCTTTGGAAAGGTTTGCATCTCCCTTGTAATCGCCTTTAAGCGGCACGCGGATTGGACCCACCGTTCTTCCGATACGATTTTTTAAATGTGGTGCGCGGCGTGGAAAAGACGCGCGTAGGACGTATTTGCGGCTTAATATCTTTGGGCTCCTTGGGAGTAGGAAGTCTGTTCATGGCTCTTTGGAAAGGGCTGCATCTCCCCTGTAATCGCCTTCGAGCGGCACGTGGATCGAACCCACGGTTTTCACACTATGATTTTTTTAAATGTGCTGCGCGGCGGAGAAAATGCGCGCGTCGGACGTCATTGCGGCTTAATATCTCTTGTCTCCTTGGGAGTAGAAAGTCTTTTCATGGTTCTTTGGAAAGGGCTGCATCTCCCCTGTAATCGCCTTCGCGCGGCACGCGGATCGGAACCATCGTTATCACGCTACGATTTTTTAATGCCGACAGGGACGGGCCGAAAGCTTGGCAGGTGGCGTTCGTTAGGAAAAGTCATGGACGTGATGCGGACCGAGTTGCAGGCCATTTGGACCTGGCCCGGCCTAGATGTGAGCCTTCAAAGTCAGCGCGTTTGTTTAAACTTTCTCCTCCAATTCGTTGCAATTGTACAAGCGTTTCTCGCTCATCCGACTGGAGCGTAACGCTTTATCTGTTAATATCTCTGGTCTCCTTGGGAGTAGAAAGTCTGTTCATGGCTCTTTGGAAAGGGATGCATCTCCCCTGTAATCGCCTTTAAGCGGCACGCGGATCGGACGCACCGTTCTCACGCTACGATTTTTTAAACGTGGTGCGCGTCGGAGAAAATGCGCGTAATATCTCTTGTCTCCTTGGGAGTAGAAAGTCTGTTCATGGCTCTTTGGAAAGGGCTGTATCTCCCCTGTAATCGCCTTCGAGCGGCACGCGCATCGGAACCATCGTTATCACGCTACGATTTTTTAATGCCGCCAGGGACGGGCCGAAAGCGTGGCAGGTGGCGTTCGTTAGGGACAGTCATGGAGGTGATACACACCGAGTTGCACGCCATTTGGAGTTGGCCCGGCCTAGATGTGAGCGTTCAAAGTCAGCGCGTTTGTTTAAACTTTCTCCTCCAATTCGTTGCAATTGTACAAGCGTTTCTCGTTCATCCGACTGGAGCGTAACGCTTTATATGTTAATATTTCTGGTCTCCTTGGGAGTAGAAAGTCTGTTCATGGCTCTTTGGAAAGGGATGCATCTCCCCTGTAATCGCCTTCGAGCGGCACGCGGATCGAACCCACGTTTTTCACGCTACGATTTTTTTTAAATGTGTTGCGCGGCGGAGAAAAGACGCGCGCCGGACGTATTTGCGGCTTAATATCTCTTGTCTCATTGGGTGTAGAAAGTCTGTTCATGGCTCTTTGGAAAGGGCTGCATCTCCCCTGTAATCGCCTTCGAGCGGCACGCGGATCGAACCCACGGTTTTCACGCTATGATTTTTTTAAATGTGGTGCGCGGCGGAGAAAATGCGCGCGTCGGACGTCATTTCGGCTTAATATCTATTGTCTCCTTGGGAGTAGAAAGTCTTTTCATGGCTCTTTGGAAAGGTTTGCATCTCCCTTGTAATCGCCTTTAAGCGGCACGCGGATTGGACCCACCGTTCTTCCGATACGATTTTTTAAATGTGGTGCGCGGCGTAGAAAAGACGCGCGTAGGACGTATTTGCGGCTTAATATCTTTGGGCTCCTTGGGAGTAGGAAGTCTGTTCATGCCTCTTTGGAAAGGGCTGCATCTCCCCTGTAATCGCCTTCGAGCGGCACGCGGATCGAACCCACGGTTTTCACGCTATGATTTTTTTAAATGTGGTGCGCGGCGGAGGAAATGCGCGCGTCGGACGTCATTTCGGCTTAATATCTCTTGTCTCCTTGGGAGTAGAAAGTCTTTTCATGGCTCTTTGGAAAGGGCTGCATCTCCCCTGTAATCGCCTTTAAGCGGCACGCGGATCGAACCCACGGTTTTCACGCTACGATTTTTTTTAAATGTGTTGCGCGGCGGAGAATAGACGCGCGCCGGACGTATTTGCGGCTTGATATCTCTTGTCTCATTGGGAGTAGAAAGTCTGTTCATGGCTCTTTGGAAAGGGCTGCATCTCCCCTGTAATCGTCTTCGAGCGGCACGCGGATCGAACCCACGGTTTTCACGCTACGATTTTTTTTAAATGTGTTGCGCGGCGGAGAAAAGACGCGCGCCGGACGTATTTGCGGCTTAATATCTCTTGTCTCATTGGGTGTAGAAAGTCTGTTCATGGCTCTTTGGAAAGGGCTGCATCTCCCCTGTAATCGCCTTCGAGCGGCACGCGGATCGAACCCACGGTTTTGACGCTATGATTTTTTTAAATGTGTTGCGCGTCGGAGAAAATGCGCGCGTCGGACGTCATTGCGGCTTAATATCTCTTGTCTCCTTGGGAGTAGGAAGTCTGTTCATGCCTTTTTGGAAAGGGCTCCATCTCCCCTGTAATCGCCTTGAAGCGGCACGCGGATCGGACCCACCGTTCTCACGCTACGATTTTTTAAACGTGGTGCGCGTCCGAGAAAATGCGCGTAATATCTCTTGTCTCCTTGGGAGTAGAAAGTCTGTTCATGTCTCTTTGGAAAGGGCTGTATCTCCCCTGTAATCGCCTTCGAGTGGCACGCGCATCGGAACCATCGTTATCACGCTACGATTTTTTAATGCCGCCAGGGATAGGCCGAAAGCGTGGCAGGTGGCGTTCGTTAGGGACAGTCATGGAGGTGATGCACACCGAGTTGCACGCCATTTGGAGTTGGCCCGGCCTAGATGTGAGCGTTCAAAATCAGCGCGTTTGTTTAAACTTTCTCCTCCAATTCGTTGCAATTGTACAAGCGTTTCTCGTTCATCCGACTGGAGCGTAACGCTTTATATGTTAATATTTCTGGTCTCCTTGGGAGTAGAAAGTCTGTTCATGGCTCTTTTGAAAGGGATGCATCTCCCCTGTAATCGCCTTCGAGCGGCACGCGGATCGAACCCACGTTTTTCACGCTACGATTTTTTTTAAATGTGTTGCGCGGCGGAGAAAAGACGCGCGCCGGACGTATTTGCGGCTTAATATCTCTTGTCTCATTGGGTGTAGAAAGTCTGTTCATGGCTCTTTGGAAAGGGCTGCATCTCCCCTGTAATCGCCTTCGAGCGGCACGCGGATCGAACCCACGGTTTTCACTCTATGATTTTTTTAAATGTGGTGCGCGGCGGAGGAAATGCGCGCGTCGGACGTCATTTCGGCTTAATATCTCTTGTCTCCTTGGGAGTAGAAAGTCTTTTCATGGCTCTTTGGAAAGGGCTGCATCTCCGCTGTAATCGCCTTCGAGCGGCACGCGGATCGAACCCACGGTTTTCACTCTATGATTTTTTTAAATGTGGTGCGCGGCGGAGGAAATGCGCGCGTCGGACGTCATTTCGGCTTAATATCTCTTGTCTCCTTGGGAGTAGAAAGTCTTTTCATGGCTCTTTGGAAAGGGCTGCATCTCCGCTGTAATCGCCTTCGAGCGGCACGCGGATCGAACCCACGGTTTTCACGCTATGATTTTTTAAAATGTGGTGCGCGGCGGAGGAAATGCGCGCGTCGGATGTCATTTCGGCTTAATATCTCTTGTCTCCTTGGGAGTAGAAAGTCTTTTCATGGCTCTTTGGAAAGGGCTGCATCTCCCATGTAATCGCCTTTAAGCGGCACGCGGATCGAACCCACGGTTTTCACGCTACGATTTTTTTATATGTGTTGCGCGGCGGAGAATAGACGCGCGCCGGACGTATTTGCGGCTTGATATCTCTTGTCTCATTGGGAGTAGGAAGTCTGTTCATGGCTCTTTGGAAAGGGCTGCATCTCCCCTGTAATCGCCTTCGAGCGGCACGCGGATCGAACCCACGGTTTTCACTCTATGATTTTTTTAAATGTGGTGCGCGGCGGAGGAAATGCGCGCGTCGGACGTCATTTCGGCTTAATATCTCTTGTCTCCTTGGGAGTAGAAAGTCTTTTCATGGCTCTTTGGAAAGGGCTGCATCTCCGCTGTAATCGCCTTCGAGCGGCACGCGGATCGAACCCACGGTTTTCACGCTATGATTTTTTTAAATGTGTTGCGCGTCGGAGAAAATGCGCGCGTCGGACGTCATTGCGGCTTAATATCTCTTGTCTCCTTGGGAGTAGAAAGTCTTTTCATGGCTCTTTGGAAAGGTTTGCATCTCCCCTGTAATCGCCTTTAAGCGGCACGCGGATCGGACCCACCGTTCTTACGCTACGATTTTTTAAATGTGGTGCGCGGCGTAGAAAAGACGCGCGTAGGACCTATTTGCGGCTTAATATCTTTGGGCTCCTTGGGAGTAGAAAGTCTGTTCATGGCTCTTTGGAAAGGGCTGCATCTCCCCTGTAATCGCCTTCGCGCGGCACGCGGATCGGAACCATCGTTATCACGCTACGATTTTTTAATGCCGACAGGGACGGGCCGAAAGCTTGGCAGGTGGCGTTCGTTAGGAAAAGTCATGGACGTGATGCGGACCGAGTTGCAGGCCATTTGGAGTTGGCCCGGCCTAGATGTGAGCCTTCAAAGTCAGCGCGTTTGTTTAAACTTTCTCCTCCAATTCGTTGCAATTGTACAAGCGTTTCTCGTTCATCCGACTGGAGCGTAACGCTTTATATGTTAATATTTCTGGTCTCCTTGGGAGTAGAAAGTCTTTTCATGGCTCTTTTGAAAGGGATGCATCTCCCCTGTAATCACCTTCGAGCGGCACGCGGATCGAACCCACGTTTTTCACGCTACGATTTTTTTTAAATGTGTTGCGCGGCGGAGAAAAGACGCGCGCCGGACGTATTTGCGGCTTAATATCTCTTGTCTCATTGGGTGTAGAAAGTCTGTTCATGGCTCTTTGGAAAGGGCTGCATCTCCCCTGTAATCGCCTTCGAGCGGCACGCGGATCGAACCCACGGTTTTCAAGCTATGATTTTTTTAAATGTGGTGCGCGGCGGAGGAAATGCGCGCGTCGGACGTCATTTCGGCTTAATATCTATTGTCTCCTTGGGAGTAGAAAGTCTTTTCATGGCTCTTTGGAAAGGTTTGCATCTCCCTTGTAATCGCCTTTAAGCGGCACGCGGATTGGACCCACCGTTCTTCCGATACGATTTTTTAAATGTGGTGCGCGGCGTAGAAAAGGCGCGTAGGACGTATTTGCGGCTTAATATCTTTGGGCTCCTTGGGAGTAGGAAGTCTGTTCATGCCTCTTTGGAAAGGGCTGCATCTCCCCTGTAATCGCCTTCGAGCGGCACGCGGATCGAACCCACGGTTTTCACGCTATGATTTTTTTAAATGTGCTGCGCGGCGGAGAAAATGCGCGCGTCGGATGTCATTGCGGCTTAATATCTCGTTTCCTTGGGAGTAGAAAGTATTTTCATGGTTCTTTGGAAAGGGTTGCATCTCCCCTGTAATCGCCTTTAAGCGGCACGCGGATCGGACCCATCGTTCTCACGCTAGGATTTTTTAAAATCCGCCAGGGACGGAACGAACGCTTGGCAGGTGGCGTTCGTGACGGACAGTCAAGCAGTTAATGCGCACCGAGCTGCAGGCCATTTGGACCTGGCCCAGCCTAGATGTGAGTATTCAAAGTCAGCACGTTTGTTTCAAAGTTCTCCACCAATTCGTTGTAATTGCGTGTGTGCGCGTGAACACCAGGTTTGTGGAGGAGTTCGTCCTTGGACTGTACAAGGGGAGACAGTGTGTGGCCTGGCTGCGTGAGGTTGCAGTTTGCTGGGCATGAGAGATTGGCATGTGGTGCCCTGGAGGTGTGGTTGTTCCAGGACGGGCAAGGTGGGGTAGTGTGGCTGGGTGACGGTGCGCTTCACTGGGGATGTGGTTGTGAGTTGCAGGCCCATTCCTTTGAATGACAGAAAGGATCTGATTTGTTTCCAGGTTTAAACGTACTTTGCTGGGTATGACTGTGACCTCTTGGGCCAGGAAGTCTGTTTCTAGTTTTATTTAAACGGTCAAACTGCGTGAAGTGTGCCCAGGCCCAGAGCTACTTTGCTGGGCATGGCTGTGTGACCTCTTGGGCCTGGAAGTCTGGTTGTAGTATGATTTTAAAGGGTCAAATGCTCTCCATTGTGTGTCCAGGTTTAAGGCTACTTTGCTGGGCATGTGATTTGGACCCATCGGGTACGGAAGCCTTTCCGTCACGTGCTCGTTTTCCACGCCTTCAGCGCAGGTAGCCTGCGAATTTAAAACCGACGTGCATTTTATTCTTTTCCCCTTTTATCCTTTCATATCTCTCCGCTACCTTGGAGAAGAGAGACGCACGCGGGTAAATAAAATGTAAATATCTCTAAATATCTGTATAATATGTAAATAAAAGGAAGATGTGGTTGTGTAGTGTAGTCGTTTGATTATAAATAATCTCATAATAATTTTATCCACAAATTCTTATACATTTATACATGTTTATCTCTCTCTTTGTGTGTGTGTGTGTGTGGTTCTGTGTCACTAGTGGGGCCTGTGGCCCGATTGGAGTGTTTGCGGTGTGAGAAGGAGGAGTTGGAGAACAGTTTGTTGGAGCAGCTGAAGGAGTTGAGGTTGCAGAAGCAGAAGGAGCTGCAGGTTCTTCAGGAGATGCTGAAACACAAGCAGCAGGAGGAGACAGAGCTCCTGCAGAAACAGCAGGAGGAGGAGGAGCATAACAGGTCCATCAAGAGTAAGTACTATGGAAATGCAATAATACTAACATAACTAATAATGAATGTTAGCCTTTAGGCTCCAATAAAAGTGATACTAATATATGTATAGTACTATATATATTATATTTTATATATTCAGTAGTAATTATGTAGTATATACAATCTATGTTATATCCAGCAGTAATGATACTTGCTCTGGCAGATATGAAAATGGCCTGTGAACAGGAGAAGAAATCTCTGGAGGAAGAACTTGAGAAGCTCAGACTGTCACTGCAGGTAGAGATCCCTTATAGTGTCAGTACACATCCACCAGTAGCTCCACCTTTCACTTATAACGTCAGTACACATTCAGTACACATTCCCACCTTTCCATTGTACTGGCTGTAGTGATGATTCGTGTGTGTGTTATACCAGCCCATAGAGGAGGACATTATGAGTCTGAAAGTGGCGCTGGAGATGAAGAACCAGGAGATCAAAGATCAGCACGATCTTTTGGTCAAACTATATACTCTGTATGTATACTATATACTCTGTATGTAGTACCTGGTTTAACACTATATCCTCTGTATATATACTATATACTGTTTATGTAGTACCTGGTTTAACACTATACCCTCAGCTTACTCTAGTCTGCAGATGTGAAGAAATTAAACAGAATGTGTATCTGTGTATATGTGCGCACCTGTATGTGTCTGGTTGTAGTATTATTTAAAGGGTCAAACTGCGTGAAGTGTGCCCAGGCCCAGAGCTACTTTGATGGGCATGATTCTGTGACCTCTTGGGCCTTGAAATGTGGTGCTTTGAATGATTTAAAGAGTGAAACGGTCTGAAGTGTGCCCACGTTTAAAGCAACCTTGCTGGGCATGACTGTGTGACCTCTTGGGCCAGGAAGTCTGTTTCTAGTTTTATTTAAACGGTCAAACTGCGTGAAGTGTGCCCAGGCCCAGAGCTACTTTGCTGGGCATGACTGTGTGACCTCTTGGGCCTGGAAGTCTGGTTGTAGTATGATTTTAAAGGGTCAAATGGTCTCCATTGTGTGTCCAGGTTTAAGGCTACTTTGCTGGGCATGTGATTTGGACCCATCGGGTACGGAAGCCTTTCCGTCACGTGCTCGTTTTCCACGCCTTCAGCGCAGGTAGCCTGCGAATTTAAAACCGACGTGCATTTTATTCTTTTCCCCTTTTATCCCTTCATATCTCTCCGCTACCTTGGAGAAGAGAGACGCACGCGGGTAAATAAAACGTAAATATCTCTAAATATCTGTATAATATGTAAATAAAAGGAAGAAGTGGTTGTGTAGTGTAGTCGTTTCATTATAAATAATCTCATAATAATTTTATCCACAAATTCTTATACATTTATACATGTTTATCTCTGTGTGTGTGTGTGTGTGTGTGTGTGTGTGTGTGTGTGTGTGTGTGTGTGGTTCTGTGTCACTAGTGGGGCCTGTGGCCCGATTGGAGTGTTTGCGGTGTGAGAAGGAGGAGTTGGAGAACAGTTTGTTGGAGCAGCTGAAGGAGTTGAGGTTGCAGAAGCAGAAGGAGCTGCAGGTTCTTCAGGAGATGCTGAAACACAAGCAGCAGGAGGAGACAGAGCTCCTGCAGAAACAGCAGGAGGAGGAGGAGCATAACAGGTCCATCAAGAGTAAGTACTATGGAAATGCAATAATACTAACATAACTAATAATGAATGCTAGCCTTTAGGCTCCAATAAAAGTGATACTAATATATGTATAGTACTATATATATTATATTTTATATATTCAGTAGTAATTATGTAGTATATACAATCTATTTTATATCCAGCAGTAATGATACTTGCTCTGGCAGATATGAAAATGGCCTGTGAACAGGAGAAGAAATCTCTGGAGGAAGAACTTGAGAAGCTCAGACTGTCACTGCAGGTAGAGATCCCTTATAGTGTCAGTACACATCCACCAGTACCTCCACCTTTCACTTATAACGTCAGTACACATTCAGTACACATTCCCACCTTTCCATTGTACTGGCTGTAGTGATGATTCGTATGTGTGGGTTATACCAGCCCATAGAGGAGGACATTATGAGTCTGAAAGTGGCGCTGGAGATGAAGAACCAGGAGATCAAAGATCAGCACGATCTTTTGGTCAAACTATATACTCTGTATGTATACTATATACTCTGTATGTAGTACCTGGTTTAACACTATATCCTCTTTATATATACTATATACTGTTTATGTAGCTCCTGGTTTAACACTATACCCTCAGCTTACTCTAGTCTGCAGATGTGAAGAAATTAAACAGAATGTGTATCTGTGTATATGTGCGCACCTGTATGTGTCTGGTTGTAGTATTATTTAAAGGGTCAAACTCCGTAAAGTGTGCCCAGGCCCAGAGCTACTTTGATGGGCATGATTCTGTGACCTCTTGGGCCTTGAAATGTGGTGCTTTGAATGATTTAAAGAGTGAAACGGTCTGAAGTGTGCCCACGTTTAAAGCAACCTTGCTGGGCATGACTGTGTGACCTCTTGGGCCAGGAAGTCTGTTTCTAGTTTTATTTAAACGGTCAAACTGCGTGAAGTGTGCCCAGGCCCAGAGCTACTTTGCTGGGCATGACTGTGTGACCTCTTGGGCCTGGAAGTCTGGTTGTAGTATGATTTTAAAGGGTCAAATGCTCTCCATTGTGTGTCCAGGTTTAAGGCTACTTTGCTGGGCATGTGATTTGGACCCATCGGGTACGGAAGCCTTTCCGTCACGTGCTCGTTTTCCACGCCTTCAGCGCAGGTAGCCTGCGAATTTAAAACCGACGTGCATTTTATTCTTTTCCCCTTTTATCCTTTCATATCTCTCCGCTACCTTGGAGAAGAGAGACGCACGCGGGTAAATAAAATGTAAATATCTCTAAATATCTGTATAATATGTAAATAAAAGGAAGATGTGGTTGTGTAGTGTAGTCGTTTGATTATAAATAATCTCATAATAATTTTATCCACAAATTCTTATACATTTATACATGTTTATCTCTCTCTGTGTGTGTGTGTGTGTGTGT
Source organism: Electrophorus electricus (assembly GCF_041902795.1). NCBI lineage: Eukaryota > Metazoa > Chordata > Actinopteri > Gymnotiformes > Gymnotidae > Electrophorus > Electrophorus electricus. The sequence goes on along the minus strand of NC_137505.1, from coordinate 2,151,085 downwards.
GTCTGTGTGTGTGTGTGTGTGGTTCTGTGTCACTAGTGGGGCCTGTGGCCCGATTGGAGTGTTTGCGGTGTGAGAAGGAGGAGTTGGAGAACAGTTTGTTGGAGCAGCTGAAGGAGTTGAGGTTGCAGAAGCAGAAGGAGCTGCAGGTTCTTCAGGAGATGCTGAAACACAAGCAGCATGAGGAGACAGAGCTCCTGCAGAAACAGCAGGAGGAGGAGGAGCATAACAGGTCCATCAAGAGTAAGTACTATGGAAATGCAATAATACTAACATAACTAATAATGAATGCTAGCCTTTAGGCTCCAATAAAAGTGATACTAATATATGTATAGTACTATATATATTATATTTTATATATTCAGTAGTAATTATGTAGTATATACAATCTATGTTATATCCAGCAGTAATGATACTTGCTCTGGCAGATATGAAAATGGCCTGTGAACAGGAGAAGAAATCTCTGGAGGAAGAACTTGAGAAGCTCAGACTGTCACTGCAGGTAGAGATCCCTTATAGTGTCAGTACACATCCACCAGTACCTCCACCTTTCACTTATAACGTCAGTACACATTCAGTACACATTCCCACCTTTCCATTGTACTGGCTGTAGTGATGATTCGTATGTGTGGGTTATACCAGCCCATAGAGGAGGACATTATGAGTCTGAAAGTGGCGCTGGAGATGAAAAACCAGGAGATCAAAGATCAGCACGATCTTTTGGTCAAACTATATACTCTGTATGTATACTATATACTCTGTATGTAGTACCTGGTTTAACACTATATCCTCTTTATATATACTATATACTGTTTATGTAGCTCCTGGTTTAACACTATACCCTCAGCTTACTCTAGTCTGCAGATGTGAAGAAATTAAACAGAATGTGTATCTGTGTATATGTGCGCACCTGTATGTGTCTGGTTGTAGTATTATTTAAAGGGTCAAACTCCGTAAAGTGTGCCCAGGCCCAGAGCTACTTTGATGGGCATGATTCTGTGACCTCTTGGGCCTTGAAATGTGGTGCTTTGAATGATTTAAAGAGTGAAACGGTCTGAAGTGTGCCCACGTTTAAAGCAACCTTGCTGGGCATGACTATGTGACCTCTTGGGCCAGGAAGTCTGTTTCTAGTTTTATTTAAACGGTCAAACTGCGTGAAGTGTGCCCAGGCCCAGAGCTACTTTGCTGGGCATGACTGTGTGACCTCTTGGGCCTGGAAGTCTGGTTGTAGTATGATTTTAAAGGGTCAAATGCTCTCCATTGTGTGTCCAGGTTTAAGGCTACTTTGCTGGGCATGTGATTTGGACCCATCGGGTACGGAAGCCTTTCCGTCACGTGCTCGTTTTCCACGCCTTCAGCGCAGGTAGCCTGCGAATTTAAAACCGACGTGCATTTTATTCTTTTCCCCTTTTATCCTTTCATATCTCTCCGCTACCTTGGAGAAGAGAGACGCACGCGGGTAAATAAAATGTAAATATCTCTAAATATCTGTATAATATGTAAATAAAAGGAAGATGTGGTTGTGTAGTGTAGTCGTTTGATTATAAATAATCTCATAATAATTTTATCCACAAATTCTTATACATTTATACATGTTTATCTCTCTCTGTGTGTGTGTGTGTGTGTGTGTGTGTCTGTGTGTGTGTGTGTGTGGTTCTGTGTCACTAGTGGGGCCTGTGGCCTGATTGGAGTGTTTGCGGTGTGAGAAGGAGGAGTTGGAGAACAGTTTGTTTGAGCAGCTGAAGGAGTTGAGGTTGCAGAAGCAGAAGGAGCTGCAGGTTCTTCAGGAGATGCTGAAACACAAGCAGCAGGAGGAGACAGAGCTCCTGCAGAAATAGCAGGAGTAGGAGGAGCATAACAGGTCCATCAAGAGTAAGTACTATGGAAATGCAATAATACTAACATAACTAATAATGAATGTTAGCCTTTAGGCTCCAATAAAAGTGGCACTAATATATGTATAGTACTATATATATTATATTTTATATATTCAGCAGTAATTATGTAGTATATACAATCTGTGTTATGTCCAGCAGTAATGATACTTGCTCTGGCAGATATGAAAATGGCCTGTGAACAGGAGAAGAAATCTCTGGAGGAAGAACTTGAGAAGCTCAAACTGTCACTGCAGGTAGAGATCCCTTATAGTGTCAGTACACATCCACCAGTACCACCACCTCTCACTTATAACGTCAGTACACATTCAGTACACATTCCCACCTTTCCATTGTACTGGCTGTAGTGATGATTCGTGTCTGTGTTATACCAGCCCATAGAGGAGGACATTATGAGTCTGAAAGTGGCGCTGGAGATGAAGAACCAGGAGATCAAAGATCAGCACGATCTTTTGGTCAAACTATATACTCTGTATGTATACTATATCGAACCCACGGTTTTCACGCTACGATTTTTTTAAATGTGGTGAGCTGCGGAGAAAAGACGCGGTCCGGACGTATTTGTGGCTTAATATCTCTTGTCTCCTTGGGAGTAGGAAGTCTGTTCATGGCTCTTTGGAAAGGGCTGCCTCTCCCCTCTAATCGCCTTCGAGCTTCAAGCGGATTGGACCCACGGTTATCACGCTACGATTTTTTAAAGCCGCCAGGGACGGGCCGAAAGCGTGGCAGGTGGCGTTCGTTAGGGACAGTCATGGAGGTGATGCGCACCGAGTTGCACGCCATTTGGACTTGGCCAGACCTAGATGTGAGCGTTCAAAGTCAGCGCGTTTGTTTAAACTTTCTCCTCCAATTCGTTGCAACTGCTCAAGCGTTTCTCGCTCATCCGACTGGAGCGTAACGCTTTATATGTTAATATCTCTTGTCTCCTTGGGAGTAGGAAGTCTGTTCATGGATCTTTGGAAAGGGCTGCCTCTCCCCTGTAATCGCCTTCGAGCGGCACGCGGATCGAACCCACTGTTTTCACGCTATGATTTTTTTTAAATGTGGTGCGCGGCGGAGAAAATGCGCGCGTCGGACGTCATTTCGGCTTAATATCTCTTGTCTCCTTGGGAGTAGAAAGTCTTTTCATGGCTCTTTGGAAAGGGCTGCATCTCCCCTGTAATCGCCTTTAAGCGGCACGCGGATCGGACCCACCGTTCTCACGCTAAGATTTTTTAAATGTGGTGCGCGGCGGAGAAAATGCGCGTGTCGGACATCATTGCTGCTTAATATCTCTTGTCTCCTTGGGAGTAGGAAGTCTGTTCATGGCTCTTTGGAAAGGGCTGCATCTCCCCTGTAATCGCCTTCGAGCGGCACGCGGATCGAACCCACGGTTTTCACGCTATGATTTTTTTAAATGTGGTGCGCGGCGGAGAAAATGCGCGCGTCGGACGTCATTGCGGCTTAATATCTCTTGTCTCCTTGGGAATAGAAAGTCTTTTTATGGGTCTTTGGAAAGGGTTGCATCTCCCCTGTAATCGCCTTTAAGCGGCACGCGGATCGGACCCACCGTTCTTACGGAACGATTTTTTAAATGTGGTGCGCGGCGTAGAAAAGACGCGCGTAGGACTTATTTGCGGCTTAATATCTTTGGGCTCCTTGGGAGTAGAAAGTCTGTTCATGGCTCCTTGGAAAGGGCTGCATCTCCCCTGTAATCGCCTTCGCGCGGCACGCGGATCGGAACCACCGTTATCACGCTACGATTTTTTAATGCCGACAGGGACGGGCCGAAAGCTTGGCAGGTGGCGTTCGTTAGGAAAAGTCATGGACGTGATGCGGACCGAGTTGCAGGCCATTTGGACCTGGCCCGGCCTAGATGTGAGCCTTCAAAGTCAGCGCGTTTGTTTAAACTTTCTCCTCCAATTCGTTGCAATTGTACAAGCGTTTCTCGCTCATCCGACTGGAGCGTAACGCTTTATCTGTTAATATCTCTGGTCTCCTTGGGAGTAGAAAGTCTGTTCATGGCTCTTTGGAAAGGGATGCATCTCCCCTGTAATCGCCTTTAAGCGGCACGCGGATCGGACCCACCGTTCTCACGCTACGATTTTTTAAAATCCGCCAGGGACGGAACGAATGCTTGGCAGGTGGCGTTCGTGACGGACAGTCAAGCAGTTAATACGCACCGAGCTGCAGGCCATTTGGACCTGGCCCAGCCTAGATGTGAGTATTCAAAGTCAGCACGTTTGTTTCAAAGTTCTCTACCAATTCGTTGTAATTGCGTGTGTGCGCGTGAACACCAGGTTTGTGGAGGAGTTCGTGCTTGGACGGTACAAGGGGAGACAGTGTGTGGCCTGGCTGCGTGAGGTTGCAGTTTGCTGGGCATGAGAGATTGGCATGTGGTGCCCTGGAGGTGTGGTTGTTCCAGGACGGGCAAGGTGGGGTAGTGTGGCTGGGTGACGGTGCGCTTCACTGGGGATGTGGTTGTGAGTTGCAGGCCCATTCCTTTTAATGACAGAAAGGATCTGATTTGTTTCCAGGTTTAAACGTACTTTGCTGGGTATGACTGTGACCTCTTGGGCCAGGAAGTCTGTTTCTAGTTTTATTTAAACGGTCAAACTGCGTGAAGTGTGCCCAGGCCCAGAGCTACTTTGCTGGGCATGGCTGTGTGACCTCTTGGGCCTGGAAGTCTGGTTGTAGTATGATTTTAAAGGGTCAAATGCTCTCCATTGTGTGTCCAGGTTTAAGGCTAATTTGCTGGGCATGTGATTTGGACCCATCGGGTACGGAAGCCTTTCCGTCACGTGCTCGTTTTCCACGCCTTCAGCGCAGGTAGCCTGCGAATTTAAAACCGACGTGCATTTTATTCTTTTCCCCTTTTATCCTTTCATATCTCTCCGCTACCTTGGAGAAGAGAGACGCACGCGGGTAAATAAAATGTAAATATCTCTAAATATCTGTATAATATGTAAATAAAAGGAAGATGTGGTTGTGTAGTGTAGTCGTTTCATTATAAATAATCTCATAATAATTTTATCCACAAATTCTTATACATTTATACATGTTTATCTCTCTCTTTGTGTGTGTGTGTGTGTGTGTGGTTCTGTGTCACTAGTGGGGCCTGTGGCCCGATTGGAGTGTTTGCGGTGTGAGAAGGAGGAGTTGGAGAACAGTTTGTTGGAGCAGCTGAAGGAGTTGAGGTTGCAGAAGCAGAAGGAGCTGCAGGTTCTTCAGGAGATGCTGAAACACAAGCAGCATGAGGAGACAGAGCTCCTGCAGAAACAGCAGGAGGAGGAGGAGCATAACAGGTCCATCAAGAGTAAGTACTATGGAAATGCAATAATACTAACATAACTAATAATGAATGCTAGCCTTTAGGCTCCAATAAAAGTGATACTAATATATGTATAGTACTATATATATTATATTTTATATATTCAGTAGTAATTATGTAGTATATACAATCTATGTTATATCCAGCAGTAATGATACTTGCTCTGGCAGATATGAAAATGGCCTGTGAACAGGAGAAGAAATCTCTGGAGGAAGAACTTGAGAAGCTCAGACTGTCACTGCAGGTAGAGATCCCTTATAGTGTCAGTACACATCCACCAGTACCTCCACCTTTCACTTATAACGTCAGTACACATTCAGTACACATTCCCACCTTTCCATTGTACTGGCTGTAGTGATGATTCGTATGTGTGGGTTATACCAGCCCATAGAGGAGGACATTATGAGTCTGAAAGTGGCGCTGGAGATGAAGAACCAGGAGATCAAAGATCAGCACGATCTTTTGGTCAAACTATATACTCTGTATGTATACTATATACTCTGTATGTAGTACCTGGTTTAACACTATATCCTCTTTATATATACTATATACTGTTTATGTAGCTCCTGGTTTAACACTATACCCTCAGCTTACTCTAGTCTGCAGATGTGAAGAAATTAAACAGAATGTGTATCTGTGTATATGTGCGCACCTGTATGTGTCTGGTTGTAGTATTATTTAAAGGGTCAAACTCCGTAAAGTGTGCCCAGGCCCAGAGCTACTTTGATGGGCATGATTCTGTGACCTCTTGGGCCTTGAAATGTGGTGCTTTGAATGATTTAAAGAGTGAAACGGTCTGAAGTGTGCCCACGTTTAAAGCAACCTTGCTGGGCATGACTGTGTGACCTCTTGGGCCAGGAAGTCTGTTTCTAGTTTTATTTAAACGGTCAAACTGCGTGAAGTGTGCCCAGGCCCAGAGCTACTTTGCTGGGCATGACTGTGTGACCTCTTGGGCCTGGAAGTCTGGTTGTAGTATGATTTTAAAGGGTCAAATGGTCTCCATTGTGTGTCCAGGTTTAAGGCTACTTTGCTGGGCATGTGATTTGGACCCATCGGGTACGGAAGCCTTTCCGTCACGTGCTCGTTTTCCACGCCTTCAGCGCAGGTAGCCTGCGAATTTAAAACCGACGTGCATTTTATTCTTTTCCCCTTTTATCCTTTCATATCTCTCCGCTACCTTGGAGAAGAGAGACGCACGCGGGTAAATAAAACGTAAATATCTCTAAATATCTGTATAATATGTAAATAAAAGGAAGATGTGGTTGTGTAGTGTAGTCGTTTGATTATAAATAATCTCATAATAATTTTATCCACAAATTCTTATACATTTATACATGTTTATCTCTCTCTGTGTGTGTGTGTGTGTGTGTGTGTCTGTGTGTGTGTGTGTGTGGTTCTGTGTCACTAGTGGGGCCTGTGGCCCGATTGGAGTGTTTGCGGTGTGAGAAGGAGGAGTTGGAGAACAGTTTGTTGGAGCAGCTGAAGGAGTTGAGGTTGCAGAAGCAGAAGGAGCTGCAGGTTCTTCAGGAGATGCTGAAACACAAGCAGCAGGAGGAGACAGAGCTCCTGCAGAAACAGCAGGAGGAGGAGGAGCATAACAGGTCCATCAAGAGTAAGTACTATGGAAATGCAATAATACTAACATAACTAATAATGAATGCTAGCCTTTAGGCTCCAATAAAAGTGATACTAATATATGTATAGTACTATATATATTATATTTTATATATTCAGTAGTAATTATGTAGTATATACAATCTATGTTATATCCAGCAGTAATGATACTTGCTCTGGCAGATATGAAAATGGCCTGTGAACAGGAGAAGAAATCTCTGGAGGAAGAACTTGAGAAGCTCAGACTGTCACTGCAGGTAGAGATCCCTTATAGTGTCAGTACACATCCACCAGTACCTCTACCTTTCACTTATAACGTCAGTACACATTCAGTACACATTCCAACCTTTCCATTGTACTGGCTGTAGTGATGATTCGTATGTGTGGGTTATACCAGCCCATAGAGGAGGACATTATGAGTCTGAAAGTGGCGCTGGAGATGAAGAACCAGGAGATCAAAGATCAGCACGATCTTTTGGTCAAACTATATACTCTGTATGTATACTATATACTCTGTATGTAGTACCTGGTTTAACACTATATCCTCTTTATATATACTATATACTGTTTATGTAGCTCCTGGTTTAACACTATACCCTCAGCTTACTCTAGTCTGCAGATGTGAAGAAATTAAACAGAATGTGTATCTGTGTATATGTGCGCACCTGTATGTGTCTGGTTGTAGTATTATTTAAAGGGTCAAACTCCGTAAAGTGTGCCCAGGCCCAGAGCTACTTTGATGGGCATGATTCTGTGACCTCTTGGGCCTTGAAATGTGGTGCTTTGAATGATTTAAAGAGTGAAACGGTCTGAAGTGTGCCCACGTTTAAAGCAACCTTGCTGGGCATGACTGTGTGACCTCTTGGGCCAGGAAGTCTGTTTCTAGTTTTATTTAAACGGTCAAACTGCGTGAAGTGTGCCCAGGCCCAGAGCTACTTTGCTGGGCATGACTGTGTGACCTCTTGGGCCTGGAAGTCTGGTTGTAGTATGATTTTAAAGGGTCAAATGGTCTCCATTGTGTGTCCAGGTTTAAGGCTACTTTGCTGGGCATGTGATTTGGACCCATCGGGTACGGAAGCCTTTCCGTCACGTGCTCGTTTTCCACGCCTTCAGCGCAGGTAGCCTGCGAATTTAAAACCGACGTGCATTTTATTCTTTTCCCCTTTTATCCCTTCATATCTCTCCGCTACCTTGGAGAAGAGAGACGCACGCGGGTAAATAAAACGTAAATATCTCTAAATATCTGTATAATATGTAAATAAAAGGAAGAAGTGGTTGTGTAGTGTAGTCGTTTCATTATAAATAATCTCATAATAATTTTATCCACAAATTCTTATACATTTATACATGTTTATCTCTGTGTGTGTGTGTGTGTGTGTGTGTGTGTGTGTGTGTGTGTGTGTGTGTGGTTCTGTGTCACTAGTGGGGCCTGTGGCCCGATTGGAGTGTTTGCGGTGTGAGAAGGAGGAGTTGGAGAACAGTTTGTTGGAGCAGCTGAAGGAGTTGAGGTTGCAGAAGCAGAAGGAGCTGCAGGTTCTTCAGGAGATGCTGAAACACAAGCAGCAGGAGGAGACAGAGCTCCTGCAGAAACAGCAGGAGGAGGAGGAGCATAACAGGTCCATCAAGAGTAAGTACTATGGAAATGCAATAATACTAACATAACTAATAATGAATGCTAGCCTTTAGGCTCCAATAAAAGTGATACTAATATATGTATAGTACTATATATATTATATTTTATATATTCAGTAGTAATTATGTAGTATATACAATCTATGTTATATCCAGCAGTAATGATACTTGCTCTGGCAGATATGAAAATGGCCTGTGAACAGGAGAAGAAATCTCTGGAGGAAGAACTTGAGAAGCTCAGACTGTCACTGCAGGTAGAGATCCCTTATAGTGTCAGTACACATCCACCAGTACCTCCACCTTTCACTTATAACGTCAGTACACATTCAGTACACATTCCCACCTTTCCATTGTACTGGCTGTAGTGATGATTCGTATGTGTGGGTTATACCAGCCCATAGAGGAGGACATTATGAGTCTGAAAGTGGCGCTGGAGATGAAGAACCAGGAGATCAAAGATCAGCACGATCTTTTGGTCAAACTATATACTCTGTATGTATACTATATACTCTGTATGTAGTACCTGGTTTAACACTATATCCTCTTTATATATACTATATACTGTTTATGTAGCTCCTGGTTTAACACTATACCCTCAGCTTACTCTAGTCTGCAGATGTGAAGAAATTAAACAGAATGTGTATCTGTGTATATGTGCGCACCTGTATGTGTCTGGTTGTAGTATTATTTAAAGGGTCAAACTCCGTAAAGTGTGCCCAGGCCCAGAGCTACTTTGATGGGCATGATTCTGTGACCTCTTGGGCCTTGAAATGTGGTGCTTTGAATGATTTAAAGAGTGAAACGGTCTGAAGTGTGCCCACGTTTAAAGCAACCTTGCTGGGCATGACTGTGTGACCTCTTGGGCCAGGAAGTCTGTTTCTAGTTTTATTTAAACGGTCAAACTGCGTGAAGTGTGCCCAGGCCCAGAGCTACTTTGCTGGGCATGACTGTGTGACCTCTTGGGCCTGGAAGTCTGGTTGTAGTATGATTTTAAAGGGTCAAATGCTCTCCATTGTGTGTCCAGGTTTAAGGCTACTTTGCTGGGCATGTGATTTGGACCCATCGGGTACGGAAGCCTTTCCGTCACGTGCTCGTTTTCCACGCCTTCAGCGCAGGTAGCCTGCGAATTTAAAACCGACGTGCATTTTATTCTTTTCCCCTTTTATCCTTTCATATCTCTCCGCTACCTTGGAGAAGAGAGACGCACGCGGGTAAATAAAATGTAAATATCTCTAAATATCTGTATAATATGTAAATAAAAGGAAGATGTGGTTGTGTAGTGTAGTCGTTTCATTATAAATAATCTCATAATAATTTTATCCACAAATTCTTATACATTTATACATGTTTATCTCTCTCTTTGTGTGTGTGTGTGTGTGTGTGGTTCTGTGTCACTAGTGGGGCCTGTGGCCCGATTGGAGTGTTTGCGGTGTGAGAAGGAGGAGTTGGAGAACAGTTTGTTGGAGCAGCTGAAGGAGTTGAGGTTGCAGAAGCAGAAGGAGCTGCAGGTTCTTCAGGAGATGCTGAAACACAAGCAGCATGAGGAGACAGAGCTCCTGCAGAAACAGCAGGAGGAGGAGGAGCATAACAGGTCCATCAAGAGTAAGTACTATGGAAATGCAATAATACTAACATAACTAATAATGAATGCTAGCCTTTAGGCTCCAATAAAAGTGATACTAATATATGTATAGTACTATATATATTATATTTTATATATTCAGTAGTAATTATGTAGTATATACAATCTATGTTATATCCAGCAGTAATGATACTTGCTCTGGCAGATATGAAAATGGCCTGTGAACAGGAGAAGAAATCTCTGGAGGAAGAACTTGAGAAGCTCAGACTGTCACTGCAGGTAGAGATCCCTTATAGTGTCAGTACACATCCACCAGTACCTCCACCTTTCACTTATAACGTCAGTACACATTCAGTACACATTCCCACCTTTCCATTGTACTGGCTGTAGTGATGATTCGTATGTGTGGGTTATACCAGCCCATAGAGGAGGACATTATGAGTCTGAAAGTGGCGCTGGAGATGAAGAACCAGGAGATCAAAGATCAGCACGATCTTTTGGTCAAACTATATACTCTGTATGTATACTATATACTCTGTATGTAGTACCTGGTTTAACACTATATCCTCTTTATATATACTATATACTGTTTATGTAGCTCCTGGTTTAACACTATACCCTCAGCTTACTCTAGTCTGCAGATGTGAAGAAATTAAACAGAATGTGTATCTGTGTATATGTGCGCACCTGTATGTGTCTGGTTGTAGTATTATTTAAAGGGTCAAACTCCGTAAAGTGTGCCCAGGCCCAGAGCTACTTTGATGGGCATGATTCTGTGACCTCTTGGGCCTTGAAATGTGGTGCTTTGAATGATTTAAAGAGTGAAACGGTCTGAAGTGTGCCCACGTTTAAAGCAACCTTGCTGGGCATGACTGTGTGACCTCTTGGGCCAGGAAGTCTGTTTCTAGTTTTATTTAAACGGTCAAACTGCGTGAAGTGTGCCCAGGCCCAGAGCTACTTTGCTGGGCATGACTGTGTGACCTCTTGGGCCTGGAAGTCTGGTTGTAGTATGATTTTAAAGGGTCAAATGGTCTCCATTGTGTGTCCAGGTTTAAGGCTACTTTGCTGGGCATGTGATTTGGACCCATCGGGTACGGAAGCCTTTCCGTCACGTGCTCGTTTTCCACGCCTTCAGCGCAGGTAGCCTGCGAATTTAAAACCGACGTGCATTTTATTCTTTTCCCCTTTTATCCTTTCATATCTCTCCGCTACCTTGGAGAAGAGAGACGCACGCGGGTAAATAAAATGTAAATATCTCTAAATATCTGTATAATATGTAAATAAAAGGAAGATGTGGTTGTGTAGTGTAGTCGTTTGATTATAAATAATCTCATAATAATTTTATCCACAAATTCTTATACATTTATACATGTTTATCTCTCTGTGTGTGTGTGTGTGTGTGTGTGTGTCTGTGTGTGTGTGTGTGTGGTTCTGTGTCACTAGTGGGGCCTGTGGCCCGATTGGAGTGTTTGCGGTGTGAGAAGGAGGAGTTGGAGAACAGTTTGTTGGAGCAGCTGAAGGAGTTGAGGTTGCAGAAGCAGAAGGAGCTGCAGGTTCTTCAGGAGATGCTGAAACACAAGCAGCAGGAGGAGACAGAGCTCCTGCAGAAACAGCAGGAGGAGGAGGAGCATAACAGGTCCATCAAGAGTAAGTACTATGGAAATGCAATAATACTAACATAACTAATAATGAATGTTAGCCTTTAGGCTCCAATAAAAGTGATACTAATATATGTATAGTACTATATATATTATATTTTATATATTCAGTAGTAATTATGTAGTATATACAATCTATGTTATATCCAGCAGTAATGATACTTGCTCTGGCAGATATGAAAATGGCCTGTGAACAGGAGAAGAAATCTCTGGAGGAAGAACTTGAGAAGCTCAGACTGTCACTGCAGGTAGAGATCCCTTATAGTGTCAGTACACATCCACCAGTAGCTCCACCTTTCACTTATAACGTCAGTACACATTCAGTACACATTCCCACCTTTCCATTGTACTGGCTGTAGTGATGATTCGTGTGTGTGTTATACCAGCCCATAGAGGAGGACATTATGAGTCTGAAAGTGGCGCTGGAGATGAAGAACCAGGAGATCAAAGATCAGCACGATCTTTTGGTCAAACTATATACTCTGTATGTATACTATATACTCTGTATGTAGTACCTGGTTTAACACTATATCCTCTGTATATATACTATATACTGTTTATGTAGTACCTGGTTTAACACTATACCCTCAGCTTACTCTAGTCTGCAGATGTGAAGAAATTAAACAGAATGTGTATCTGTGTATATGTGCGCACCTGTATGTGTCTGGTTGTAGTATTATTTAAAGGGTCAAACTGCGTGAAGTGTGCCCAGGCCCAGAGCTACTTTGATGGGCATGATTCTGTGACCTCTTGGGCCTTGAAATGTGGTGCTTTGAATGATTTAAAGAGTGAAACGGTCTGAAGTGTGCCCACGTTTAAAGCAACCTTGCTGGGCATGACTGTGTGACCTCTTGGGCCAGGAAGTCTGTTTCTAGTTTTATTTAAACGGTCAAACTGCGTGAAGTGTGCCCAGGCCCAGAGCTACTTTGCTGGGCATGACTGTGTGACCTCTTGGGCCTGGAAGTCTGGTTGTAGTATGATTTTAAAGGGTCAAATGGTCTCCATTGTGTGTCCAGGTTTAAGGCTACTTTGCTGGGCATGTGATTTGGACCCATCGGGTACGGAAGCCTTTCCGTCACGTGCTCGTTTTCCACGCCTTCAGCGCAGGTAGCCTGCGAATTTAAAACCGACGTGCATTTTATTCTTTTCCCCTTTTATCCCTTCATATCTCTCCGCTACCTTGGAGAAGAGAGACGCACGCGGGTAAATAAAACGTAAATATCTCTAAATATCTGTATAATATGTAAATAAAAGGAAGAAGTGGTTGTGTAGTGTAGTCGTTTCATTATAAATAATCTCATAATAATTTTATCCACAAATTCTTATACATTTATACATGTTTATCTCTGTGTGTGTGTGTGTGTGTGTGTGTGTGTGTGTGTGTGTGTGTGTGTGTGTGTGTGTGTGGTTCTGTGTCACTAGTGGGGCCTGTGGCCCGATTGGAGTGTTTGCGGTGTGAGAAGGAGGAGTTGGAGAACAGTTTGTTGGAGCAGCTGAAGGAGTTGAGGTTGCAGAAGCAGAAGGAGCTGCAGGTTCTTCAGGAGATGCTGAAACACAAGCAGCAGGAGGAGACAGAGCTCCTGCAGAAACAGCAGGAGGAGGAGGAGCATAACAGGTCCATCAAGAGTAAGTACTATGGAAATGCAATAATACTAACATAACTAATAATGAATGCTAGCCTTTAGGCTCCAATAAAAGTGATACTAATATATGTATAGTACTATATATATTATATTTTATATATTCAGTAGTAATTATGTAGTATATACAATCTATGTTATATCCAGCAGTAATGATACTTGCTCTGGCAGATATGAAAATGGCCTGTGAACAGGAGAAGAAATCTCTGGAGGAAGAACTTGAGAAGCTCAGACTGTCACTGCAGGTAGAGATCCCTTATAGTGTCAGTACACATCCACCAGTACCTCTACCTTTCACTTATAACGTCAGTACACATTCAGTACACATTCCCACCTTTCCATTGTACTGGCTGTAGTGATGATTCGTATGTGTGGGTTATACCAGCCCATAGAGGAGGACATTATGAGTCTGAAAGTGGCGCTGGAGATGAAGAACCAGGAGATCAAAGATCAGCACGATCTTTTGGTCAAACTATATACTCTGTATGTATACTATATACTCTGTATGTAGTACCTGGTTTAACACTATATCCTCTTTATATATACTATATACTGTTTATGTAGCTCCTGGTTTAACACTATACCCTCAGCTTACTCTAGTCTGCAGATGTGAAGAAATTAAACAGAATGTGTATCTGTGTATATGTGCGCACCTGTATGTGTCTGGTTGTAGTATTATTTAAAGGGTCAAACTCCGTAAAGTGTGCCCAGGCCCAGAGCTACTTTGATGGGCATGATTCTGTGACCTCTTGGGCCTTGAAATGTGGTGCTTTGAATGATTTAAAGAGTGAAACGGTCTGAAGTGTGCCCACGTTTAAAGCAACCTTGCTGGGCATGACTGTGTGACCTCTTGGGCCAGGAAGTCTGTTTCTAGTTTTATTTAAACCGTCAAACTGCGTGAAGTGTGCCCAGGCCCAGAGCTACTTTGCTGGGCATGACTGTGTGACCTCTTGGGCCTGGAAGTCTGGTTGTAGTATGATTTTAAAGGGTCAAATGGTCTCCATTGTGTGTCCAGGTTTAAGGCTACTTTGCTGGGCATGTGATTTGGACCCATCGGGTACGGAAGCCTTTCCGTCACGTGCTCGTTTTCCACGCCTTCAGCGCAGGTAGCCTGCGAATTTAAAACCGACGTGCATTTTATTCTTTTCCCCTTTTATCCCTTCATATCTCTCCGCTACCTTGGAGAAGAGAGACGCACGCGGGTAAATAAAACGTAAATATCTCTAAATATCTGTATAATATGTAAATAAAAGGAAGAAGTGGTTGTGTAGTGTAGTCGTTTCATTATAAATAATCTCATAATAATTTTATCCACAAATTCTTATACATTTATACATGTTTATCTCTGTGTGTGTGTGTGTGTGTGTGTGTGTGTGTGTGTGTGTGTGTGTGTGTGTGTGTGTGGTTCTGTGTCACTAGTGGGGCCTGTGGCCCGATTGGAGTGTTTGCGGTGTGAGAAGGAGGAGTTGGAGAACAGTTTGTTGGAGCAGCTGAAGGAGTTGAGGTTGCAGAAGCAGAAGGAGCTGCAGGTTCTTCAGGAGATGCTGAAACACAAGCAGCAGGAGGAGACAGAGCTCCTGCAGAAACAGCAGGAGGAGGAGGAGCATAACAGGTCCATCAAGAGTAAGTACTATGGAAATGCAATAATACTAACATAACTAATAATGAATGCTAGCCTTTAGGCTCCAATAAAAGTGATACTAATATATGTATAGTACTATATATATTATATTTTATATATTCAGTAGTAATTATGTAGTATATACAATCTATGTTATATCCAGCAGTAATGATACTTGCTCTGGCAGATATGAAAATGGCCTGTGAACAGGAGAAGAAATCTCTGGAGGAAGAACTTGAGAAGCTCAGACTGTCACTGCAGGTAGAGATCCCTTATAGTGTCAGTACACATCCACCAGTACCTCCACCTTTCACTTATAACGTCAGTACACATTCAGTACACATTCCCACCTTTCCATTGTACTGGCTGTAGTGATGATTCGTATGTGTGGGTTATACCAGCCCATAGAGGAGGACATTATGAGTCTGAAAGTGGCGCTGGAGATGAAGAACCAGGAGATCAAAGATCAGCACGATCTTTTGGTCAAACTATATACTCTGTATGTATACTATATACTCTGTATGTAGTACCTGGTTTAACACTATATCCTCTTTATATATACTATATACTGTTTATGTAGCTCCTGGTTTAACACTATACCCTCAGCTTACTCTAGTCTGCAGATGTGAAGAAATTAAACAGAATGTGTATCTGTGTATATGTGCGCACCTGTATGTGTCTGGTTGTAGTATTATTTAAAGGGTCAAACTCCGTAAAGTGTGCCCAGGCCCAGAGCTACTTTGATGGGCATGATTCTGTGACCTCTTGGGCCTTGAAATGTGGTGCTTTGAATGATTTAAAGAGTGAAACGGTCTGAAGTGTGCCCACGTTTAAAGCAACCTTGCTGGGCATGACTGTGTGACCTCTTGGGCCAGGAAGTCTGTTTCTAGTTTTATTTAAACGGTCAAACTGCGTGAAGTGTGCCCAGGCCCAGAGCTACTTTGCTGGGCATGACTGTGTGACCTCTTGGGCCTGGAAGTCTGGTTGTAGTATGATTTTAAAGGGTCAAATGGTCTCCATTGTGTGTCCAGGTTTAAGGCTACTTTGCTGGGCATGTGATTTGGACCCATCGGGTACGGAAGCCTTTCCGTCACGTGCTCGTTTTCCACGCCTTCAGCGCAGGTAGCCTGCGAATTTAAAACCGACGTGCATTTTATTCTTTTCCCCTTTTATCCTTTCATATCTCTCCGCTACCTTGGAGAAGAGAGACGCACGCGGGTAAATAAAATGTAAATATCTCTAAATATCTGTATAATATGTAAATAAAAGGAAGATGTGGTTGTGTAGTGTAGTCGTTTGATTATAAATAATCTCATAATAATTTTATCCACAAATTCTTATACATTTATACATGTTTATCTCTCTCTGTGTGTGTGTGTGTGTGTGTCTGTGTGTGTGTGTGTGTGGTTCTGTGTCACTAGTGGGGCCTGTGGCCCGATTGGAGTGTTTGCGGTGTGAGAAGGAGGAGTTGGAGAACAGTTTGTTGGAGCAGCTGAAGGAGTTGAGGTTGCAGAAGCAGAAGGAGCTGCAGGTTCTTCAGGAGATGCTGAAACACAAGCAGCAGGAGGAGACAGAGCTCCTGCAGAAACAGCAGGAGGAGGAGGAGCATAACAGGTCCATCAAGAGTAAGTACTATGGAAATGCAATAATACTAACATAACTAATAATGAATGTTAGCCTTTAGGCTCCAATAAAAGTGATACTAATATATGTATAGTACTATATATATTATATTTTATATATTCAGTAGTAATTATGTAGTATATACAATCTATGTTATATCCAGCAGTAATGATACTTGCTCTGGCAGATATGAAAATGGCCTGTGAACAGGAGAAGAAATCTCTGGAGGAAGAACTTGAGAAGCTCAGACTGTCACTGCAGGTAGAGATCCCTTATAGTGTCAGTACACATCCACCAGTAGCTCCACCTTTCACTTATAACGTCAGTACACATTCAGTACACATTCCCACCTTTCCATTGTACTGGCTGTAGTGATGATTCGTGTGTGTGTTATACCAGCCCATAGAGGAGGACATTATGAGTCTGAAAGTGGCGCTGGAGATGAAGAACCAGGAGATCAAAGATCAGCACGATCTTTTGGTCAAACTATATACTCTGTATGTATACTATATACTCTGTATGTAGTACCTGGTTTAACACTATATCCTCTGTATATATACTATATACTGTTTATGTAGTACCTGGTTTAACACTATACCCTCAGCTTACTCTAGTCTGCAGATGTGAAGAAATTAAACAGAATGTGTATCTGTGTATATGTGCGCACCTGTATGTGTCTGGTTGTAGTATTATTTAAAGGGTCAAACTGCGTGAAGTGTGCCCAGGCCCAGAGCTACTTTGATGGGCATGATTCTGTGACCTCTTGGGCCTTGAAATGTGGTGCTTTGAATGATTTAAAGAGTGAAACGGTCTGAAGTGTGCCCACGTTTAAAGCAACCTTGCTGGGCATGACTGTGTGACCTCTTGGGCCAGGAAGTCTGTTTCTAGTTTTATTTAAACGGTCAAACTGCGTGAAGTGTGCCCAGGCCCAGAGCTACTTTGCTGGGCATGACTGTGTGACCTCTTGGGCCTGGAAGTCTGGTTGTAGTATGATTTTAAAGGGTCAAATGGTCTCCATTGTGTGTCCAGGTTTAAGGCTACTTTGCTGGGCATGTGATTTGGACCCATCGGGTACGGAAGCCTTTCCGTCACGTGCTCGTTTTCCACGCCTTCAGCGCAGGTAGCCTGCGAATTTAAAACCGACGTGCATTTTATTCTTTTCCCCTTTTATCCCTTCATATCTCTCCGCTACCTTGGAGAAGAGAGACGCACGCGGGTAAATAAAACGTAAATATCTCTAAATATCTGTATAATATGTAAATAAAAGGAAGAAGTGGTTGTGTAGTGTAGTCGTTTCATTATAAATAATCTCATAATAATTTTATCCACAAATTCTTATACATTTATACATGTTTATCTCTGTGTGTGTGTGTGTGTGTGTGTGTGTGTGTGTGTGTGTGTGTGTGTGTGTGTGTGTGTGGTTCTGTGTCACTAGTGGGGCCTGTGGCCCGATTGGAGTGTTTGCGGTGTGAGAAGGAGGAGTTGGAGAACAGTTTGTTGGAGCAGCTGAAGGAGTTGAGGTTGCAGAAGCAGAAGGAGCTGCAGGTTCTTCAGGAGATGCTGAAACACAAGCAGCAGGAGGAGACAGAGCTCCTGCAGAAACAGCAGGAGGAGGAGGAGCATAACAGGTCCATCAAGAGTAAGTACTATGGAAATGCAATAATACTAACATAACTAATAATGAATGCTAGCCTTTAGGCTCCAATAAAAGTGATACTAATATATGTATAGTACTATATATATTATATTTTATATATTCAGTAGTAATTATGTAGTATATACAATCTATGTTATATCCAGCAGTAATGATACTTGCTCTGGCAGATATGAAAATGGCCTGTGAACAGGAGAAGAAATCTCTGGAGGAAGAACTTGAGAAGCTCAGACTGTCACTGCAGGTAGAGATCCCTTATAGTGTCAGTACACATCCACCAGTACCTCTACCTTTCACTTATAACGTCAGTACACATTCAGTACACATTCCCACCTTTCCATTGTACTGGCTGTAGTGATGATTCGTATGTGTGGGTTATACCAGCCCATAGAGGAGGACATTATGAGTCTGAAAGTGGCGCTGGAGATGAAGAACCAGGAGATCAAAGATCAGCACGATCTTTTGGTCAAACTATATACTCTGTATGTATACTATATACTCTGTATGTAGTACCTGGTTTAACACTATATCCTCTTTATATATACTATATACTGTTTATGTAGCTCCTGGTTTAACACTATACCCTCAGCTTACTCTAGTCTGCAGATGTGAAGAAATTAAACAGAATGTGTATCTGTGTATATGTGCGCACCTGTATGTGTCTGGTTGTAGTATTATTTAAAGGGTCAAACTCCGTAAAGTGTGCCCAGGCCCAGAGCTACTTTGATGGGCATGATTCTGTGACCTCTTGGGCCTTGAAATGTGGTGCTTTGAATGATTTAAAGAGTGAAACGGTCTGAAGTGTGCCCACGTTTAAAGCAACCTTGCTGGGCATGACTGTGTGACCTCTTGGGCCAGGAAGTCTGTTTCTAGTTTTATTTAAACGGTCAAACTGCGTGAAGTGTGCCCAGGCCCAGAGCTACTTTGCTGGGCATGACTGTGTGACCTCTTGGGCCTGGAAGTCTGGTTGTAGTATGATTTTAAAGGGTCAAATGGTCTCCATTGTGTGTCCAGGTTTAAGGCTACTTTGCTGGGCATGTGATTTGGACCCATCGGGTACGGAAGCCTTTCCGTCACGTGCTCGTTTTCCACGCCTTCAGCGCAGGTAGCCTGCGAATTTAAAACCGACGTGCATTTTATTCTTTTCCCCTTTTATCCCTTCATATCTCTCCGCTACCTTGGAGAAGAGAGACGCACGCGGGTAAATAAAACGTAAATATCTCTAAATATCTGTATAATATGTAAATAAAAGGAAGAAGTGGTTGTGTAGTGTAGTCGTTTCATTATAAATAATCTCATAATAATTTTATCCACAAATTCTTATACATTTATACATGTTTATCTCTGTGTGTGTGTGTGTGTGTGTGTGTGTGTGTGTGTGTGTGTGTGTGTGTGTGGTTCTGTGTCACTAGTGGGGCCTGTGGCCCGATTGGAGTGTTTGCGGTGTGAGAAGGAGGAGTTGGAGAACAGTTTGTTGGAGCAGCTGAAGGAGTTGAGGTTGCAGAAGCAGAAGGAGCTGCAGGTTCTTCAGGAGATGCTGAAACACAAGCAGCAGGAGGAGACAGAGCTCCTGCAGAAACAGCAGGAGGAGGAGGAGCATAACAGGTCCATCAAGAGTAAGTACTATGGAAATGCAATAATACTAACATAACTAATAATGAATGCTAGCCTTTAGGCTCCAATAAAAGTGATACTAATATATGTATAGTACTATATATATTATATTTTATATATTCAGTAGTAATTATGTAGTATATACAATCTATGTTATATCCAGCAGTAATGATACTTGCTCTGGCAGATATGAAAATGGCCTGTGAACAGGAGAAGAAATCTCTGGAGGAAGAACTTGAGAAGCTCAGACTGTCACTGCAGGTAGAGATCCCTTATAGTGTCAGTACACATCCACCAGTACCTCCACCTTTCACTTATAACGTCAGTACACATTCAGTACACATTCCCACCTTTCCATTGTACTGGCTGTAGTGATGATTCGTATGTGTGGGTTATACCAGCCCATAGAGGAGGACATTGAGTCTGAAAGTGGCGCTGGAGATGAAGAACCAGGAGATCAAAGATCAGCACGATCTTTTGGTCAAACTATATACTCTGTATGTATACTATATACTCTGTATGTAGTACCTGGTTTAACACTATATCCTCTTTATATATACTATATACTGTTTATGTAGCTCCTGGTTTAACACTATACCCTCAGCTTACTCTAGTCTGCAGATGTGAAGAAATTAAACAGAATGTGTATCTGTGTATATGTGCGCACCTGTATGTGTCTGGTTGTAGTATTATTTAAAGGGTCAAACTCCGTAAAGTGTGCCCAGGCCCAGAGCTACTTTGATGGGCATGATTCTGTGACCTCTTGGGCCTTGAAATGTGGTGCTTTGAATGATTTAAAGAGTGAAACGGTCTGAAGTGTGCCCACGTTTAAAGCAACCTTGCTGGGCATGACTGTGTGACCTCTTGGGCCAGGAAGTCTGTTTCTAGTTTTATTTAAACGGTCAAACTGCGTGAAGTGTGCCCAGGCCCAGAGCTACTTTGCTGGGCATGACTGTGTGACCTCTTGGGCCTGGAAGTCTGGTTGTAGTATGATTTTAAAGGGTCAAATGCTCTCCATTGTGTGTCCAGGTTTAAGGCTACTTTGCTGGGCATGTGATTTGGACCCATCGGGTACGGAAGCCTTTCCGTCACGTGCTCGTTTTCCACGCCTTCAGCGCAGGTAGCCTGCGAATTTAAAACCGACGTGCATTTTATTCTTTTCCCCTTTTATCCTTTCATATCTCTCCGCTACCTTGGAGAAGAGAGACGCACGCGGGTAAATAAAATGTAAATATCTCTAAATATCTGTATAATATGTAAATAAAAGGAAGATGTGGTTGTGTAGTGTAGTCGTTTGATTATAAATAATCTCATAATAATTTTATCCACAAATTCTTATACATTTATACATGTTTATCTCTCTCTGTGTGTGTGTGTGTGTGTGTCTGTGTGTGTGTGTGTGTGTGTGTGTGGTTCTGTGTCACTAGTGGGGCCTGTGGCCCGATTGGAGTGTTTGCGGTGTGAGAAGGAGGAGTTGGAGAACAGTTTGTTTGAGCAGCTGAAGGAGTTGAGGTTGCAGAAGCAGAAGGAGCTGCAGGTTCTTCAGGAGATGCTGAAACACAAGCAGCAGGAGGAGACAGAGCTCCTGCAGAAATAGCAGGAGGAGGAGGAGCATAACAGGTCCATCAAGAGTAAGTACTATGGAAATGCAATAATACTAACATAACTAATAATGAATGTTAGCCTTTAGGCTCCAATAAAAGTGATACTAATATATGTATAGTACTATATATATTATA
This sequence comes from Electrophorus electricus, assembly GCF_041902795.1. NCBI lineage: Eukaryota > Metazoa > Chordata > Actinopteri > Gymnotiformes > Gymnotidae > Electrophorus > Electrophorus electricus. Next base: position 2,129,506 of record NC_137505.1, on the reverse strand, counting down.
TTTTATATATTCAGTAGTAATTATGTAGTATATACAATCTATGTTATATCCAGCAGTAATGATACTTGCTCTGGCAGATATGAAAATGGCCTGTGAACAGGAGAAGAAATCTCTGGAGGAAGAACTTGAGAAGCTCAGACTGTCACTGCAGGTAGAGATCCCTTATAGTGTCAGTACACATCCACCAGTAGCTCCACCTTTCACTTATAACGTCAGTACACATTCAGTACACATTCCCACCTTTCCATTGTACTGGCTGTAGTGATGATTCGTGTGTGTGTTATACCAGCCCATAGAGGAGGACATTATGAGTCTGAAAGTGGCGCTGGAGATGAAGAACCAGGAGATCAAAGATCAGCACGATCTTTTGGTCAAACTATATACTCTGTATGTATACTATATACTCTGTATGTAGTACCTGGTTTAACACTATATCCTCTGTATATATACTATATACTGTTTATGTAGTACCTGGTTTAACACTATACCCTCAGCTTACTCTAGTCTGCAGATGTGAAGAAATTAAACAGAATGTGTATCTGTGTATATGTGCGCACCTGTATGTGTCTGGTTGTAGTATTATTTAAAGGGTCAAACTGCGTGAAGTGTGCCCAGGCCCAGAGCTACTTTGATGGGCATGATTCTGTGACCTCTTGGGCCTTGAAATGTGGTGCTTTGAATGATTTAAAGAGTGAAACGGTCTGAAGTGTGCCCACGTTTAAAGCAACCTTGCTGGGCATGACTGTGTGACCTCTTGGGCCAGGAAGTCTGTTTCTAGTTTTATTTAAACGGTCAAACTGCGTGAAGTGTGCCCAGGCCCAGAGCTACTTTGCTGGGCATGACTGTGTGACCTCTTGGGCCTGGAAGTCTGGTTGTAGTATGATTTTAAAGGGTCAAATGGTCTCCATTGTGTGTCCAGGTTTAAGGCTACTTTGCTGGGCATGTGATTTGGACCCATCGGGTACGGAAGCCTTTCCGTCACGTGCTCGTTTTCCACGCCTTCAGCGCAGGTAGCCTGCGAATTTAAAACCGACGTGCATTTTATTCTTTTCCCCTTTTATCCCTTCATATCTCTCCGCTACCTTGGAGAAGAGAGACGCACGCGGGTAAATAAAACATAAATATCTCTAAATATCTGTATAATATGTAAATAAAAGGAAGAAGTGGTTGTGTAGTGTAGTCGTTTCATTATAAATAATCTCATAATAATTTTATCCACAAATTCTTATACATTTATACATGTTTATCTCTGTGTGTGTGTGTGTGTGTGTGTGTGTGTGTGTGTGTGTGTGTGTGTGTGTGTGTGTGTGGGGTTCTGTGTCACTAGTGGGGCCTGTGGCCCGATTGGAGTGTTTGCGGTGTGAGAAGGAGGAGTTGGAGAACAGTTTGTTGGAGCAGCTGAAGGAGTTGAGGTTGCAGAAGCAGAAGGAGCTGCAGGTTCTTCACGAGATGCTGAAACACAAGCAGCAGGAGGAGACAGAGCTCCTGCAGAAACAGCAGGAGGAGGAGGAGCATAACAGGTCCATCAAGAGTAAGTACTATGGAAATGCAATAATACTAACATAATTAATAATGAATGTTAGCCTTTAGGCGCCAATAAAAGTGATACTAATAGATGTATAGTACTATATATATTATTTTTTAATATATTCATTAGTAATTATGTAGTATATACAATCTGTGTTATATCCAGCAGTAATGATACTTGCTCTGGCAGATATGAAAATGGCCTGTGAACAGGAGAAGAAATCTCTGGAGGAAGAACTTGAGAAGCTCAGACTGTCACTGCAGGTAGAGATCCCTTATAGTGTCAGTACACATCCACCAGTAGCTCCACCTTTCACTTATAACGTCAGTACACATTCAGTACACATTCCCACCTTTCCATTGTACTGGCTGTAGTGATGATTCGTGTGTGTGTTATACCAGCCCATAGAGGAGGACATTATGAGTCTGAAAGTGGCGCTGGAGATGAAGAACCAGGAGATCAAAGATCAGCACGATCTTTTGGTCAAACTATATACTCTGTATGTAGTACCTGGTTTAACACTATATCCTCTGTATATATACTATATACTGTTTATGTAGTACCTGGTTTAACAGTATACCCTCAGCTTACTCTAGTCTGCAGATGTGAAGAAATTAAACAGAATGTGTATCTGTGTATCTGTGCGCACCTGTATGTGTCTGGTTGTAGTATTATTTAAAGGGTCAAACTGCGTGAAGTGTGCCCAGGCCCAGAGCTACTTTGATGGGCATGATTCTGTGACCTCTTGGGCCTTGAAATGTGGTGCTTTGAATGATTTAAAGAGTGAAACGGTCTGAAGTGTGCCCACGTTTAAAGCAACCTTGCTGGGCATGACTGTGTGACCTCTTGGGCCAGGAAGTCTGTTTCTAGTTTTATTTAAACGGTCAAACTGCGTAAAGTGTGCCCAGGCCCAGAGCTACTTTGCTGGGCATGGCTGTGTGACCTCTTGGGCCTGGAAGTCTGCTTGTAGTATGATTTTAAAGGGTCAAATGGTCTCCATTGTGTATCCAGGTTTAAGTCTACTTTGCTGGGCATGTGATTTGGACCCATCGGGTACGGAAGCCTTTCCGTCACGTGCTCGTTTTCCACGCCTTCAGCGCAGGTAGCCTGCGAATTTAAAACCGACGTGCATTTTATTCTTTTCCCCTTTTATCCTTTCATATCTCTCCGCTACCTTGGAGAAGAGAGACGCACGCGGGTAAATAAAATGTAAATATCTCTAAATATCTGTATAATATGTAAATAAAAGGAAGATGTGGTTGTGTAGTGTAGTCGTTTGATTATAAATAATCTCATAATAATTTTATCCACAAATTCTTATACATTTATACATGTTTATCTCTCTCTGTGTGTGTGTGTGTGTGTGTGTGTGTCTGTGTGTGTGTGTGTGTGGTTCTGTGTCACTAGTGGGGCCTGTGGCCCGATTGGAGTGTTTGCGGTGTGAGAAGGAGGAGTTGGAGAACAGTTTGTTTGAGCAGCTGAAGGAGTTGAGGTTGCAGAAGCAGAAGGAGCTGCAGGTTCTTCAGGAGATGCTGAAACACAAGCAGCAGGAGGAGACAGAGCTCCTGCAGAAACAGCAGGAGGAGGAGGAGCATAACAGGTCCATCAAGAGTAAGTACTATGGAAATGCAATAATACTAACATAACTAATAATGAATGCTAGCCTTTAGGCTCCAATAAAAGTGATACTAATATATGTATAGTACTATATATATTATATTTTATATATTCAGCAGTAATTATGTAGTATATACAATCTGTGTTATATCCAGCAGTAATGATACTTGCTCTGGCAGATATGAAAATGGCCTGTGAACAGGAGAAGAAATCTCTGGAGGAAGAACTTGAGAAGCTCAAACTGTCACTGCAGGTAGAGATCCCTTATAGTGTCAGTACACATCCACCAGTACCACCACCTCTCACTTATAACGTCAGTACACATTCAGTACACATTCCCACCTTTCCATTGTACTGGCTGTAGTGATGATTCGTGTCTGTGTTATACCAGCCCATAGAGGAGGACATTATGAGTCTGAAAGTGGCGCTGGAGATGAAGAACCAGGAGATCAAAGATCAGCACGATCTTTTGGTCAAACTATATACTCTGTATGTATACTATATCGAACCCACGGTTTTCACGCTACGATTTTTTTAAATGTGGTGAGCTGCGGAGAAAAGACGCGGTCCGGACGTATTTGTGGCTTAATATCTCTTGTCTCCTTGGGAGTAGGAAGTCTGTTCATGGCTCTTTGGAAAGGGTTGCATCTCCCCTGTAATCGCCTTCGAGCGGCACGCGGATCGAACCCACGGTTTTCACGCTATGATTTTTTTAAATGTGCTGCGCGGCGGAGAAAATGCGCGCGTCGGACGTCATTGCGGCTTAATATCTCTTGTCTCCTTGGGAGTAGAAAGTCTTTTCATGGTTCTTTGGAAAGGGTTGCATCTCCCCTGTAATCGCCTTTAAGCGGCACGCGGATCGGACCCACCGTTCTTACGCTACGATTTTTTAAATGTGGTGCGAGGCGTAGAAAAGACGCGCGTAGGACTTATTTGCGGCTTAATATCTTTGGGCTCCTTGGGAGTAGAAAGTCTGTTCATGGCTCTTTGGAAAGGGCTGCATCTCCCCTGTAATCACCTTCGAGCGGCACGCGGATCGAACCCACGTTTTTCACGCTACGATTTTTTTTAAATGTGTTGCGCGGCGGAGAAAAGACGCGCGCCGGACGTATTTGCGGCTTAATATCTCTTGTCTCATTGGGTGTAGAAAGTCTGTTCATGGCTCTTTGGAAAGGGCTGCATCTCCCCTGTAATCGCCTTCGAGCGGCACGCGGATCGAACCCACGGTTTTCATGCTATGATTTTTTTAAATGTGGTGCGCGGCGGAGGAAATGCGCGCGTCGGACGTCATTTCGGCTTAATATCTCTTGTCTCCTTGGGAGTAGGAAGTCTGTTCATGCCTCTTTGGAAAGGGTTGCATCTCCCCTGTAATCGCCTTTAAGCGGCACGCGGATCGGACCCACCGTTCTCACGCTACGATTTTTTAAACGTGGTGCGCGTCGGAGAAAGTGCGCGTAATATCTCTTGTCTCCTTGGGAGTAGAAAGTCTGTTCATGGCTCTTTGGAAAGGGCTGTATCTCCCCTGTAATCGCCTTCGAGCGGCACGCGCATCGGAACCATCGTTATCACGCTACGATTTTTTAATGCCGCCAGGGATAGGCCGAAAGCGTGGCAGGTGGCGTTCGTTAGCGACAGTCATGGAGGTGATGCGCACCGAGTTGCACGCCATTTGGAGTTGGCCCGGCTTAGATGTGAGCGTTCAAAGTCAGCGCGTTTGTTTAAACTTTCTCCTCCAATTCGTTGCAATTGTACAAGCGTTTCTCGTTCATCCGACTGGAGCGTAACGATTTATATGTTAATATTTCTGGTCTCCTTGGGAGTAGAAAGTCTGTTCATGGCTCTTTTGAAAGGGCTGCATCTCCCCTGTAATCGCCTTCGAGCGGCACGCGGATCGAACCCACGGTTTTCACGCTATGATTTTTTTAAATGTGGTGCGCGGCGGAGGAAATGCGCGCGTGGACGTCATTTCGGCTTAATATCTCTTGTCTCCTTGGGAGTAGAAAGTCTTTTCATGGCTCTTTGGAAAGGTTTGCATCTCCCTTGTAATCGCCTTTAAGCGGCACGCGGATTGGACCCACCGTTCTTCCGATACGATTTTTTAAATGTGGTGCGCGGCGTAGAAAAGACGCGCGTAGGACGTATTTGCGGCTTAATATCTTTGGGCTCCTTGGGAGTAGGAAGTCTGTTCATGCCTCTTTGGAAAGGGCTGCATCTCCCCTGTAATCGCCTTCGAGCGGCACGCGGATCGAACCCACGGTTTTCACGCTATGATTTTTTTAAATGTGGTGCGCGGCGGAGGAAATGCGCGCGTCGGACGTCATTTCGGCTTAATATCTCTTGTCTCCTTGGGAGTAGAAAGTCTTTTCATGGCTCTTTGGAAAGGGCTGCATCTCCCCTGTAATCGCCTTTAAGCGGCACGCGGATCGAACCCACGGTTTTCACGCTACGATTTTTTTTAAATGTGTTGCGCGGCGGAGAATAGACGCGCGCCGGACGTATTTGCGGCTTGATATCTCTTGTCTCATTGGGAGTAGAAAGTCTGTTCATGGCTCTTTTGAAAGGGATGCATCTCCCCTGTAATCGCCTTCGAGCGGCACGCGGATCGAACCCACGGTTTTCACGCTATGATTTTTTTAAATGTGGTGCGCGGCGGAGGAAATGCGCGCGTCGGACGTCATTTCGGCTTAATATCTCTTGTCTCCTTGGGAGTAGAAAGTCTTTTCATGGCTCTTTGCAAAGGGCTGCATCTCCGCTGTAATCGCCTTCGAGCGGCACGCGGATCGAACCCACGGTTTTCACGCTATGATTTTTTTAAATGTGGTGCGCGGCGGAGAAAATGCGCGCGTCGGACGTCATTTCGGCTTAATATCTATTGTCTCCTTGGGAGTAGAAAGTCTTTTCATGGCTCTTTGGAAAGGTTTGCATCTCCCTTGTAATCGCCTTTAAGCGGCACGCGGATCGGACCCACCGTTCTTCCGATACGATTTTTTAAATGTGGTGCGCGGCGTAGAAAAGACGCGCGTAGGACGTATTTGCGGCTTAATATCTTTGGGCTCCTTGGGAGTAGGAAGTCTGTTCATGCCTCTTTGGAAAGGGCTCCATCTCCCCTGTAATCGCCTTCGAGCGGCACGCGGATCGAACCCACGGTTTTCACGCTATGATTTTTTTAAATGTGCTGCGCGGCGGAGAAAATGCGCGCGTCGGACGTCATTGCGGCTTAATATCTCTTGTCTCCTTGGGAGTAGAAAGTCTTTTCATGGTTCTTTGGAAAGGGTTGCATCTCCCCTGTAATCGCCTTTAAGCGGCACGCGGATCGGACCCACCGTTCTCACGCTACTATTTTTTAAACGTGGTGCGCGTCGGAGAAAATGCGCATAATATCTCTTGTCTCCTTGGGAGTAGAAAGTCTGTTCATGGCTCTTTGGAAAGGGCTGTATCTCCCCTGTAATCGCCTTCGAGCGGCACGCGCATCGGAACCATCGTTATCACGCTACGATTTTTTAATGCCGCCAGGGATAGGCCGAAAGCGTGGCAGGTGGCGTTCGTTAGGGACAGTTATGGAGGTGATGCACACAGAGTTGCACGCCATTTGGAGTCGGCCCGGCCTACATGTGAGCGTTCAAAGTCAGCGCGTTTGTTTAAACTTTCTCCTCCAATTCGTTGCAATTGTACAAGCGTTTCTCGTTCATCCGACTGGAGCGTAACGCTTTATATGTTAATATTTCTGGTCTCCTTGGGAGTAGAAAGTCTGTTCATGGCTCTTTTGAAAGGGATGCATCTCCCCTGTAATCGCCTTCGAGCGGCACGCGGATCGAACCCACGTTTTTCACGCTACGATTTTTTTTAAATGTGTTGCGCGGCGGAGGAAATGCGCGCGTCGGACGTCATTTCGGCTTAATATCTCTTGTCTCCTTGGGAGTAGAAAGTCTTTTCATGGCTCTTTGGAAAGGGCTGCATCTCCGCTGTAATCGCCTTCGAGCGGCACGCGGATCGAACCCACGGTTTTCACGCTATGATTTTTTTAAATGTGGTGCGCGGCGGAGAAAATGCGCGCGTCGGACGTCATTTCGGCTTAATATCTATTGTCTCCTTGGGAGTAGAAAGTCTTTTCATGGCTCTTTGGAAAGGTTTGCATCTCCCTTGTAATCGCCTTTAAGCGGCACGCGGATTGGACCCACCGTTCTTCCGATACGATTTTTTAAATGTGGTGCGCGGCGTAGAAAAGACGCGCGTAGGACGTATTTGCGGCTTAATATCTTTGGGCTCCTTGGGAGTAGGAAGTCTGTTCATGCCTCTTTGGAAAGGGCTGCATCTCCCCTGTAATCGCCTTCGAGCGGCACGCGGATCGAACCCACGGTTTTCACGCTATGATTTTTTTAAATGTGGTGCGCGGCGGAGGAAATGCGCGCGTCGGACGTCATTTCGGCTTAATATCTCTTGTCTCCTTGGGAGTAGAAAGTCTTTTCATGGCTCTTTGGAAAGGGCTGCATCTCCCCTGTAATCGCCTTTAAGCGGCACGCGGATCGAACCCACGGTTTTCACGCTACGATTTTTTTTAAATGTGTTGCGCGGCGGAGAATAGACGCGCGCCGGACGTATTTGCGGCTTGATATCTCTTGTCTCATTGGGAGTAGAAAGTCTGTTCATGGCTCTTTGGAAAGGGCTGCATCTCCCCTGTAATCGCCTTCGAGCGGCACGCGGATCGAACCCACGGTTTTCACGCTATGATTTTTTTAAATGTGTTGCGCGTCGGAGAAAATGCGCGCGTCGGACGTCATTGCGGCTTAATATCTCTTGTCTCCTTGGGAGTAGAAAGTCTTTTCATGGCTCTTTGGAAAGGTTTGCATCTCCCCTGTAATCGCCTTTAAGCGGCACGCGGATCGGACCCACCGTTCTTACGCTACGATTTTTTAAATGTGGTGCGCGGCGTAGAAAAGACGCGCGTAGGACGTATTTGCGGCTTAATATCTTTGGGCTCCTTGGGAGTAGGAAGTCTGTTCATGCCTCTTTGGAAAGGGCTCCATCTCCCCTGTAATCGCCTTCGAGCGGCACGCGGATCGAACCCACGGTTTTCACGCTATGATTTTTTTAAATGAGCTGCGCGGCGGAGAAAATGCGCGCGTCGGACGTCATTGCGTCTTAATATCTCTTGTCTCCTTGGGAGTAGAAAGTCTTTTCATGGTTCTTTGGAAAGGGCTGCATCTCCCCTGTAATCGCCTTCGCGCGGCACGCGGATCGGAACCATCGTTATCACGCTACGATTTTTTAAAATCCGCCAGGGACGGAACGAACGCTTGGCAGGTGGCGTTCGTGACGGACAGTCAAGCAGTTAATGCGCACCGAGCTGCAGGCCATTTGGACCTGGCCCAGCCTAGATGTGAGTATTCAAAGTCAGCACGTTTGTTTCAAAGTTCTCCACCAATTCGTTGTAATTGCGTGTGTGCGCGTGAACACCAGGTTTGTGGAGGAGTTCGTCCTTGGACTGTACAAGGGGAGACAGTGTGTGGCCTGGCTGCGTGAGGTTGCAGTTTGCTGGGCATGAGAGATTGGCATGTGGTGCCCTGGAGGTGTGGTTGTTCCAGGACGGGCAAGGTGGGGTAGTGTGGCTGGGTGACGGTGCGCTTCACTGGGGATGTGGTTGTGAGTTGCAGGCCCATTCCTTTGAATGACAGAAAGGATCTGATTTGTTTCCAGGTTTAAACGTACTTTGCTGGGTATGACTGTGACCTCTTTGGCCAGGAAGTCTGTTTCTAGTTTTATTTAAACGGTCAAACTGCGTGAAGTGTGCCCAGGCCCAGAGCTACTTTGCTGGGCATGGCTGTGTGACCTCTTGGGCCTGGAAGTCTGGTTGTAGTATGATTTTAAAGGGTCAAATGCTCTCCATTGTGTGTCCAGGTTTAAGGCTACTTTGCTGGGCATGTGATTTGGACCCATCGGGTACGGAAGCCTTTCCGTCACGTGCTCGTTTTCCACGCCTTCAGCGCAGGTAGCCTGCGAATTTAAAACCGACGTGCATTTTATTCTTTTCCCCTTTTATCCTTTCATATCTCTCCGCTACCTTGGAGAAGAGAGACGCACGCGGGTAAATAAAATGTAAATATCTCTAAATATCTGTATAATATGTAAATAAAAGGAAGATGTGGTTGTGTAGTGTAGTCGTTTGATTATAAATAATCTCATAATAATTTTATCCACAAATTCTTATACATTTATACATGTTTATCTCTCTCTTTGTGTGTGTGTGTGTGTGTGTGTGGTTCTGTGTCACTAGTGGGGCCTGTGGCCCGATTGGAGTGTTTGCGGTGTGAGAAGGAGGAGTTGGAGAACAGTTTGTTGGAGCAGCTGAAGGAGTTGAGGTTGCAGAAGCAGAAGGAGCTGCAGGTTCTTCAGGAGATGCTGAAACACAAGCAGCAGGAGGAGACAGAGCTCCTGCAGAAACAGCAGGAGGAGGAGGAGCATAACAGGTCCATCAAGAGTAAGTACTATGGAAATGCAATAATACTAACATAACTAATAATGAATGTTAGCCTTTAGGCTCCAATAAAAGTGATACTAATATATGTATAGTACTATATATATTATATTTTATATATTCAGTAGTAATTATGTAGTATATACAATCTATGTTATATCCAGCAGTAATGATACTTGCTCTGGCAGATATGAAAATGGCCTGTGAACAGGAGAAGAAATCTCTGGAGGAAGAACTTGAGAAGCTCAGACTGTCACTGCAGGTAGAGATCCCTTATAGTGTCAGTACACATCCACCAGTAGCTCCACCTTTCACTTATAACGTCAGTATACATTCAGTACACATTCCCAACTTTCCATTGTACTGGCTGTAGTGATGATTCGTGTGTGTGTTATACCAGCCCATAGAGGAGGACATTATGAGTCTGAAAGTGGCGCTGGAGATGAAGAACCAGGAGATCAAAGATCAGCACGATCTTTTGGTCAAACTATATACTCTGTATGTATACTATATACTCTGTATGTAGTACCTGGTTTAACACTATATCCTCTGTATATATACTATATACTGTTTATGTAGTACCTGGTTTAACACTATACCCTCAGCTTACTCTAGTCTGCAGATGTGAAGAAATTAAACAGAATGTGTATCTGTGTATATGTGCGCACCTGTATGTGTCTGGTTGTAGTATTATTTAAAGGGTCAAACTGCGTGAAGTGTGCCCAGGCCCAGAGCTACTTTGATGGGCATGATTCTGTGACCTCTTGGGCCTTGAAATGTGGTGCTTTGAATGATTTAAAGAGTGAAACGGTCTGAAGTGTGCCCACGTTTAAAGCAACCTTGCTGGGCATGACTGTGTGACCTCTTGGGCCAGGAAGTCTGTTTCTAGTTTTATTTAAACGGTCAAACTGCGTGAAGTGTGCCCAGGCCCAGAGCTACTTTGCTGGGCATGACTGTGTGACCTCTTGGGCCTGGAAGTCTGGTTGTAGTATGATTTTAAAGGGTCAAATGGTCTCCATTGTGTGTCCAGGTTTAAGGCTACTTTGCTGGGCATGTGATTTGGACCCATCGGGTACGGAAGCCTTTCCGTCACGTGCTCGTTTTCCACGCCTTCAGCGCAGGTAGCCTGCGAATTTAAAACCGACGTGCATTTTATTCTTTTCCCCTTTTATCCCTTCATATCTCTCCGCTACCTTGGAGAAGAGAGACGCACGCGGGTAAATAAAATGTAAATATCTCTAAATATCTGTATAATATGTAAATAAAAGGAAGAAGTGGTTGTGTAGTGTAGTCGTTTCATTATAAATAATCTCATAATAATTTTATCCACAAATTCTTATACATTTATACATGTTTATCTCTCTCTGTGTGTGTGTGTGTGTGTGTGTCTGTGTGTGTGTGTGTGTGGTTCTGTGTCACTAGTGGGGCCTGTGGCCCGATTGGAGTGTTTGCAGTGTGAGAAGGAGGAGTTGGAGAACAGTTTGTTTGAGCAGCTGAAGGAGTTGAGGTTGCAGAAGCAGAAGGAGCTGCAGGTTCTTCAGGAGATGCTGAAACACAAGCAGCAGGAGGAGACAGAGCTCCTGCAGAAACAGCAGGAGGAGGAGGAGCATAACAGGTCCATCAAGAGTAAGTACTATGGAAATGCAATAATACTAACATAACTAATAATGAATGTTAGCCTTTAGGCTCCAATAAAAGTGACACTAATATATGTATAGTACTATATATATTATATTTTATATATTCAGCAGTAATTATGTAGTATATACAATCTGTGTTATATCCAGCAGTAATGATACTTGCTCTGGCAGATATGAAAATGGCCTGTGAACAGGAGAAGAAATCTCTGGAGGAAGAACTTGAGAAGCTCAAACTGTCACTGCAGGTAGAGATCCCTTATAGTGTCAGTACACATCCACCAGTACCACCACCTCTCACTTATAACGTCAGTACACATTCAGTACACATTCCCACCTTTCCATTGTACTGGCTGTAGTGATGATTCGTGTCTGTGTTATACCAGCCCATAGAGGAGGACATTATGAGTCTGAAAGTGGCGCTGGAGATGAAGAACCAGGAGATCAAAGATCAGCACGATCTTTTGGTCAAACTATATACTCTGTATGTATACTATATCGAACCCACGGTTTTCACGCTACGATTTTTTTAAATGTGGTGAGCTGCGGAGAAAAGACGCGGTCCGGACGTATTTGTGGCTTAATATCTCTTGTCTCCTTGGGAGTAGGAAGTCTGTTCATGGCTCTTTGGAAAGGGCTGCATCTCCCCTCTAATCGCCTTCGAGCTTCAAGCGGATTGGACCCACGGTTATCACGCTACGATTTTTTAAAGCCGCCAGGGACGGGCCGAAAGCGTGGCAGGTGGCGTTCGTTAGGGACAGTCATGGAGGTGATGCGCACCGAGTTGCACGCCATTTGGACTTGGCCAGACCTAGATGTGAGCGTTCAAAGTCAGCGCGTTTGTTTAAACTTTCTCCTCCAATTCGTTGCAACTGCTCAAGCGTTTCTCGCTCATCCGACTGTAGCGTAACGCTTTATATGTTAATATCTCTTGTCTCCTTGGGAGTAGGAAGTCTGTTCATGGATCTTTGGAAAGGGCTGCATCTCCCCTGTAATCGCCTTCGAGCGGCACGCAGATCGAACCCACGGTTTTCACGCTATGATTTTTTTAAATGTGTTGCGCGGCGGAGAAATTGCGCGCCTCGGACGTCATTTCGGCTTAATATCTCTTGTCTCCTTGGGAGTAGAAAGTCTTTTCATGGCTCTTTGGAAAGGGGTGCATCTCCCCTGTAATCGCCTTTAAGCGGCACGCGGATCGGACCCACCGTTCTCACGCTAAGATTTTTTAAATGTGGTGCGCGGCGGAGAAAATGCGCGTGTCGGATATCATTGCGGCTTAATATCTCTTGTCTCCTTGTGAGTAGAAAGTCTGTTCATTGCTCTTTGGAAAGGGCTGCATCTCCCCTGTAATCGCCTTCGTGCGGCACGCGCATCGGAACCATCGTTATCACGCTACGATTTTTTAATGCCGCCAGGGACGGGCCGAAAGCGTGGCAGGTGGCGTTCGTTAGGGACAGTCATGGAGGTGATGCGCACCGAGTTGCAGGCCATTTGGATCTGGCCCGGCCTAGATGTGAGCGTTCAAAGTCAGCGCGTTTGTTTAAACTTTCTCCTCCAATTCGTTGCAATTGTACAAGCGTTTCTCGCTCATCCGACTGGAGCGTAACGCTTTATCTGTTAATATCTCTGGTCTCCTTGGGAGTAGAAAGTCTGTTCATGGCTCTTTGGAAAGGGCTGCATCTCCCCTGTAATCGCCTTCGAGCGGCACGCGGATCGAACCCACGGTTTTCACGCTATGATTTTTTTAAATGTGTTGCGCGTCGGAGAAAATGCGCGCGTCGGACGTCATTGCGGCTTAATATCTCTTGTCTCCTTGGGAGTAGAAAGTCTTTTCATGGTTCTTTGGAAAGGGTTACATCTCCCCTGTAATCGCCTTTAAGCGGCACGCGGATCGGACCCACCGTTCTTACGCTACGATTTTTTAAATGTGGTGCGCGGCGTAGAAAAGACGCGCGTAGGACTTATTTGCGGCTTAATATCTTTGGGCTCCTTGGGAGTAGAAAGTCTGTTCATAGCTCTTTGGAAAGGGCTGCATCTCCCCTGTAATCGCCTTCGCGCGGCACGCGGATCGGAACCATCGTTATCATGCTACGATTTTTTAATGCCGACAGGGACGGGCCGAAAGCTTGGCAGGTGGCGTTCGTTAGGAAAAGTCATGGACGTGATGCGGACCGAGTTGCAGGCCATTTGGACCTGGCCCGGCCTAGATGTGAGCCTTCAAAGTCAGCGCGTTTGTTTAAACTTTCTCCTCCAATTCGTTGCAATTGTACAAGCGTTTCTCGCTCATCCGACTGGAGCGTAACGCTTTATCTGTTAATATCTCTGGTCTCCTTGGGAGTAGAAAGTCTGTTCATGGCTCTTTGGAAAGGGATGCATCTCCCCTGTAATCGCCTTTAAGCGGCACGCGGATCGGACCCACCGTTCTCACGCTACGATTTTTTAAACGTGGTGCGCGTCGGAGAAAATGCGCGTAATATCTCTGGTCTCCTTGGGAGTAGAAAGTCTGTTCATGGCTCTTTGGAAAGGGCTGTATCTCCCCTGTAATCGCCTTCGAGCGGCACGCGCATCGGAACCATCGTTATCACGCTACGATTTTTTAATGCCGCCAGGGACGGGCCGAAAGCGTGGCAGGTGGCGTTCGTTAGGGACAGTCATGGAGGTGATGCGCACCGAGTTGCACGCCATTTGGAGTTGGCCCGGCCTAGATGTGAGCGTTCAAAGTCAGCGCGTTTGTTTAAACTTTCTCCTCCAATTCGTTGCAGTTGTACAAGCGTTTCTCGTTCATCCGACTGGAGCGTAACGCTTTATATGTTAATATTTCTGGTCTCCTTGGGAGTAGAAAGTCTGTTCATGGCTCTTTTGAAAGGGATGCATCTCCCCTGTAATCGCCTTCGAGCGGCACGCGGATCGAACCCACGTTTTTCACGCTACGATTTTTTTTAAATGTGTTGCGCGGCGGAGAAAAGACGCGCGCCGGACGTATTTGCGGCTTAATATCTCTTGTCTCATTGGGTGTAGAAAGTCTGTTCATGGCTCTTTGGAAAGGGCTGCATCTCCCCTGTAATCGCCTTCGAGCGGCACGCGGATCGAACCCACGGTTTTCACGCTATGATTTTTTTAAATGTGGTGCGCGGCGGAGGAAATGCGCGCGTCGGACGTCATTTCGGCTTAATATCTCTTGTCTCCTTGGGAGTAGAAAGTCTTTTCATGGCTCTTTGGAAAGGGCTGCATCTCCGCTGTAATCGCCTTCGAGCGGCACGCGGATCGAACCCACGGTTTTCACGCTACGATTTTTTTTAAATGTGTTGCGCGGCGGAGAATAGACGCGCGCCGGACGTATTTGCGGCTTGATATCTCTTGTCTCATTGGGAGTAGAAAGTCTGTTCATGGCTCTTTGGAAAGGGCTGCATCTCCCCTGTAATCGCCTTCGAGCGGCACGCGGATCGAACCCACGGTTTTCACGCTATGATTTTTTTAAATGTGTTGCGCGTCGGAGAAAATGCGCGCGTCGGACGTCATTGCGGCTTAATATCTCTTGTCTCCTTGGGAGTAGAAAGTCTTTTCATGGCTCTTTGGAAAGGTTTGCATCTCCCCTGTAATCGCCTTTAAGCGGCACGCGGATCGGACCCACCGTTCTTACGCTACGATTTTTTAAATGTGGTGCGCGGCGTAGAAAAGACGCGCGTAGGACGTATTTGCGGCTTAATATCTTTGGGCTCCTTGGGAGTAGGAAGTCTGTTCATGCCTCTTTGGAAAGGGCTCCATCTCCCCTGTAATCGCCTTCGAGCGGCACGCGGATCGAACCCACGGTTTTCACGCTATGATTTTTTTAAATGAGCTGCGCGGCGGAGAAAATGCGTGCGTCGGACGTCATTGCGTCTTAATATCTCTTGTCTCCTTGGGAGTAGAAAGTCTTTTCATGGTTCTTTGGAAAGGGTTGCATCTCCCCTGTAATCGCCTTTAAGCGGCACGCGGATCGGACCCATCGTTCTCACGCTACGATTTTTTAAAATCCGCCAGGGACGGAACGAACGCTTGGCAGGTGGCGTTCGTGACGGACAGTCAAGCAGTTAATGCGCACCGAGCTGCAGGCCATTTGGACCTGGCCCAGCCTAGATGTGAGTATTCAAAGTCAGCACTTTTGTTTCAAAGTTCTCCACCAATTCGTTGTAATTGCGTGTGTGCGCGTGAACACCAGGTTTGTGGAGGAGTTCGTCCTTGGACTGTACAAGGGGAGACAGTGTGTGGCCTGGCTGCGTGAGGTTGCAGTTTGCTGGGCATGAGAGATTGGCATGTGGTGCCCTGGAGGTGTGGTTGTTCCAGGACGGGCAAGGTGGGGTAGTGTGGCTGGGTGACGGTGCGCTTCACTGGGGATGTGGTTGTGAGTTGCAGGCCCATTCCTTTGAATGACAGAAAGGATCTGATTTGTTTCCAGGTTTAAACGTACTTTGCTGGGTATGACTGTGACCTCTTTGGCCAGGAAGTCTGTTTCTAGTTTTATTTAAACGGTCAAACTGCGTGAAGTGTGCCCAGGCCCAGAGCTACTTTGCTGGGCATGGCTGTGTGACCTCTTGGGCCTGGAAGTCTGGTTGTAGTATGATTTTAAAGGGTCAAATGCTCTCCATTGCGTGTCCAGGTTTAAGGCTACTTTGCTGGGCATGTGATTTGGACCCATCGGGTACGGAAGCCTTTCCGTCACGTGCTCGTTTTCCACGCCTTCAGCGCAGGTAGCCTGCGAATTTAAAACCGACGTGCATTTTATTCTTTTCCCCTTTTATCCTTTCATATCTCTCCACTACCTTGGAGAAGAGAGACGCACGCGGGTAAATAAAATGTAAATATCTCTAAATATCTGTATAATATGTAAATAAAAGGAAGATGTGGTTGTGTAGTGTAGTCGTTTGATTATAAATAATCTCATAATAATTTTATCCACAAATTCTTATACATTTATACATGTTTATCTCTCTCTTTGTGTGTGTGTGTGTGTGTGTGTGGTTCTGTGTCACTAGTGGGGCCTGTGGCCCGATTGGAGTGTTTGCGGTGTGAGAAGGAGGAGTTGGAGAACAGTTTGTTGGAGCAGCTGAAGGAGTTGAGGTTGCAGAAGCAGAAGGAGCTGCAGGTTCTTCAGGAGATGCTGAAACACAAGCAGCAGGAGGAGACAGAGCTCCTGCAGAAACAGCAGGAGGAGGAGGAGCATAACAGGTCCATCAAGAGTAAGTACTATGGAAATGCAATAATACTAACATAACTAATAATGAATGCTAGCCTTTAGGCTCCAATAAAAGTGACACTAATATATGTATAGTACTATATATATTATATTTTATATATTCAGCAGTAATTATGTAGTATATACAATCTGTGTTATATCCAGCAGTAATGATACTTGCTCTGGCAGATATGAAAATGGCCTGTGAACAGGAGAAGAAATCTCTGGAGGAAGAACTTGAGAAGCTCAAACTGTCACTGCAGGTAGAGATCCCTTATAGTGTCAGTACACATCCACCAGTACCACCACCTCTCACTTATAACGTCAGTACACATTCAGTACACATTCCCACCTTTCCATTGTACTGGCTGTAGTGATGATTCGTGTCTGTGTTATACCAGCCCATAGAGGAGGACATTATGAGTCTGAAAGTGGCGCTGGAGATGAAGAACCAGGAGATCAAAGATCAGCACGATCTTTTGGTCAAACTATATACTCTGTATGTATACTATATCGAACCCACGGTTTTCACGCTACGATTTTTTTAAATGTGGTGAGCTGCGGAGAAAAGACGCGGTCCGGACGTATTTGTGGCTTAATATCTCTTGTCTCCTTGGGAGTAGGAAGTCTGTTCATGGCTCTTTGGAAAGGGCTGCATCTCCCCTGTAATCACCTTCGAGCGGCACGCGGATCGAACCCACGTTTTTCACGCTACGATTTTTTTTAAATGTGTTGCGCGGCGGAGAAAAGACGCGCGCCGGACGTATTTGCGGCTTAATATCTCTTGTCTCATTGGGTGTAGAAAGTCTGTTCATGGCTCTTTGGAAAGGGCTGCATCTCCCCTGTAATCGCCTTCGAGCGGCACGCGGATCGAACCCACGGTTTTCACGCTATGATTTTTTTAAATGTGGTGCGCGGCGGAGGAAATGCGCGCGTCGGACGTCATTTCGGCTTAATATCTCTTGTCTCCTTGGGAGTAGAAAGTCTTTTCATGGCTCTTTGGAAAGGGCTGCATCTCCGCTGTAATCGCCTTCGAGCGGCACGCGGATCGAACCCACGGTTTTCACGCTATGATTTTTTTAAATGTGTTGCGCGTCGGAGAAAATGCGCGCGTCGGACGTCATTGCGGCTTAATATCTCTTGTCTCCTTGGGAGTAGAAAGTCTTTTCATGGCTCTTTGGAAAGGTTTGCATCTCCCCTGTAATCGCCTTTAAGCGGCACGCGGATCGGACCCACTGTTCTTACGCTACGATTTTTTAAATGTGGTGCGCGGCGTAGAAAAGACGCGCGTAGGACGTATTTGCGGCTTAATATCTTTGGGCTCCTTGGGAGTAGGAAGTCTGTTCATGCCTCTTTGGAAAGGGCTCCATCTCCCCTGTAATCGCCTTCGAGCGGCACGCGGATCGAACCCACGGTTTTCACGCTATGATTTTTTTAAATGTGCTGCGCGGCGGAGAAAATGCGCGCGTCGGACGTCATTGCGGCTTAATATCTCTTGTCTCCTTGGGAGTAGGAAGTCTGTTCATGCCTCTTTGGAAAGGGTTGCATCTCCCCTGTAATCGCCTTTAAGCGGCACGCGGATCGGACCCACCGTTCTCACGCTACGATTTTTTAAACGTGGTGCGCGTCGGAGAAAGTGCGCGTAATATCTCTTGTCTCCTTGGGAGTAGAAAGTCTGTTCATGGCTCTTTGGAAAGGGCTGTATCTCCCCTGTAATCGCCTTCGAGCGGCACGCGCATCGGAACCATCGTTATCACGCTACGATTTTTTAATGCCGCCAGGGACGGGCCGAAAGCTTGGCAGGTGGCGTTCGTTAGGAAAAGTCATGGACGTGATGCGGACCGAGTTGCAGGCCATTTGGACCTGGCCCGGCCTAGATGTGAGCCTTCAAAGTCAGCGCGTTTGTTTAAACTTTCTCCTCCAATTCGTTGCAATTGTACAAGCGTTTCTCGCTCATCCGACTGGAGCGTAACGCTTTATCTGTTAATATCTCTGGTCTCCTTGGGAGTAGAAAGTCTGTTCATGGCTCTTTGGAAAGGGATGCATCTCCCCTGTAATCGCCTTCGAGCGGCACGCGGATCGAACCCACGGTTTTCACGCTATGATTTTTTTAAATGTGGTGCGCGGCGGAGGAAATGCGCGCGTGGACGTCATTTCGGCTTAATATCTCTTGTCTCCTTGGGAGTAGAAAGTCTTTTCATGGCTCTTTGGAAAGGTTTGCATCTCCCTTGTAATCGCCTTTAAGCGGCACGCGGATTGGACCCACCGTTCTTCCGATACGATTTTTTAAATGTGGTGCGCGGCGTAGAAAAGACGCGCGTAGGACGTATTTGCGGCTTAATATCTTTGGGCTCCTTGGGAGTAGGAAGTCTGTTCATGCCTCCTTGGAAAGGGCTGCATCTCCCCTGTAATCGCCTTCGAGCGGCACGCGGATCGAACCCACGGTTTTCACGCTATGATTTTTTTAAATGTGGTGCGCGGCGGAGGAAATGCGCGCGTCGGACGTCATTTCGGCTTAATATCTCTTGTCTCCTTGGGAGTAGAAAGTCTTTTCATGGCTCTTCGGAAAGGGCTGCATCTCCCCTGTAATCGCCTTTAAGCGGCACGCGGATCGAACCCACGGTTTTCACGCTACGATTTTTTTTAAATGTGTTGCGCGGCGGAGAATAGACGCGCGCCGGACGTATTTGCGGCTTGATATCTCTTGTCTCATTGGGAGTAGAAAGTCTGTTCATGGCTCTTTGGAAAGGGCTGCATCTCCCCTGTAATCGCCTTCGAGCGGCACGCGGATCGAACCCACGGTTTTCACGCTATGATTTTTTTAAATGTGGTGCGCGGCGGAGGAAATGCGCGCGTCGGACGTCATTTCGGCTTAATATCTCTTGTCTCCTTGGGAGTAGAAAGTCTTTTCATGGCTCTTTGCAAAGGGCTGCATCTCCGCTGTAATCGCCTTCGAGCGGCACGCGGATCGAACCCACGGTTTTCACGCTATGATTTTTTTAAATGTGGTGCGCGGCGGAGAAAATGCGCGCGTCGGACGTCATTTCGGCTTAATATCTATTGTCTCCTTGGGAGTAGAAAGTCTTTTCATGGCTCTTTGGAAAGGTTTGCATGTCCCTTGTAATCGCCTTTAAGCGGCACGCGGATCGGACCCACCGTTCTTCCGATACGATTTTTTAAATGTGGTGCGCGGCGTAGAAAAGACGCGCGTAGGACGTATTTGCGGCTTAATATCTTTGGGCTCCTTGGGAGTAGGAAGTCTGTTCATGCCTCTTTGGAAAGGGCTTCATCTCCCCTGTAATCGCCTTCGAGCGGCACGCGGATCGAACCCACGGTTTTCACGCTATGATTTTTTTAAATGTGGTGCGCGGCGGAGAAAATGCGCGCGTCGGACGTCATTGCGGCTTAATATCTCTTGTCTCCTTGGGAGTAGAAAGTCTTTTCATGGTTCTTTGGAAAGGGTTGCATCTCCCCTGTAATCGCCTTTAAGCGGCACGCGGATCGGACCCACCGTTCTCACGCTACTATTTTTTAAACGTGGTGCGCGTCGGAGAAAATGCGCATAATATCTCTTGTCTCCTTGGGAGTAGAAAGTCTGTTCATGGCTCTTTGGAAAGGGCTGTATCTCCCCTGTAATCGCCTTCGAGCGGCACGCGCATCGGAACCATCGTTATCACGCTACGATTTTTTAATGCCGCCAGGGACGGGCCGAAAGCGTGGCAGGTGGCGTTCGTTAGGGACAGTCATGGAGGTGATGCGCACCGAGTTGCACGCCATTTGGAGTTGGCCCGGCCTAGATGTGAGCGTTCAAAGTCAGCGCGTTTGTTTAAACTTTCTCCTCCAATTCGTTGCAATTGTACAAGCGTTTCTCGTTCATCCGACTGGAGCGTAACGCTTTATATGTTAATATTTCTGGTCTCCTTGGGAGTAGAAAGTCTGTTCATGGCTCTTTTGAAAGGGATGCATCTCCCCTGTAATCGCCTTCGAGCGGCACGCGGATCGAACCCACGGTTTTCACGCTATGATTTTTTTAAATGTGGTGCGCGGCGGAGAAAATGCGCGCGTCGGACGTCATTTCGGCTTAATATCTATTGTCTCCTTGGGAGTAGAAAGTCTTTTCATGGCTCTTTGGAAAGGTTTGCATCTCCCTTGTAATCGCCTTTAAGCGGCACGCGGATCGAACCCACGGTTTTCACGCTACGATTTTTTAAAATCCGCCAGGGACGGAACGAACGCTTGGCAGGTGGCGTTCGTGACGGACAGTCAAGCAGTTAATGCGCACCGAGCTGCAGGCCATTTGGACCTGGCCCAGCCTAGATGTGAGTATTCAAAGTCAGCACTTTTGTTTCAAAGTTCTCCACCAATTCGTTGTAATTGCGTGTGTGCGCGTGAACACCAGGTTTGTGGAGGAGTTCGTCCTTGGACTGTACAAGGGGAGACAGTGTGTGGCCTGGCTGCGTGAGGTTGCAGTTTGCTGGGCATGAGAGATTGGCATGTGGTGCCCTGGAGGTGTGGTTGTTCCAGGACGGGCAAGGTGGGGTAGTGTGGCTGGGTGACGGTGCGCTTCACTGGGGATGTGGTTGTGAGTTGCAGGCCCATTCCTTTGAATGACAGAAAGGATCTGATTTGTTTCCAGGTTTAAACGTACTTTGCTGGGTATGACTGTGACCTCTTGGGCCAGGAAGTCTGTTTCTAGTTTTATTTAAACGGTCAAACTGCGTGAAGTGTGCCCAGGCCCAGAGCTACTTTGCTGGGCATGGCTGTGTGACCTCTTGGGCCTGGAAGTCTGGTTGTAGTATGATTTTAAAGGGTCAAATGCTCTCCATTGCGTGTCCAGGTTTAAGGCTACTTTGCTGGGCATGTGATTTGGACCCATCGGGTACGGAAGCCTTTCCGTCACGTGCTCGTTTTCCACGCCTTCAGCGCAGGTAGCCTGCGAATTTAAAACCGACGTGCATTTTATTCTTTTCCCCTTTTATCCTTTCATATCTCTCCGCTACCTTGGAGAAGAGAGACGCACGCGGGTAAATAAAATGTAAATATCTCTAAATATCTGTATAATATGTAAATAAAAGGAAGATGTGGTTGTGTAGTGTAGTCGTTTGATTATAAATAATCTCATAATAATTTTATCCACAAATTCTTATACATTTATACATGTTTATCTCTCTCTTTGTGTGTGTGTGTGTGTGTGTGTGGTTCTGTGTCACTAGTGGGGCCTGTGGCCCGATTGGAGTGTTTGCGGTGTGAGAAGGAGGAGTTGGAGAACAGTTTGTTGGAGCAGCTGAAGGAGTTGAGGTTGCAGAAGCAGAAGGAGCTGCAGGTTCTTCAGGAGATGCTGAAACACAAGCAGCAGGAGGAGACAGAGCTCCTGCAGAAACAGCAGGAGGAGGAGGAGCATAACAGGTCCATCAAGAGTAAGTGCTATGGAAATGCAATAATACTAACATAACTAATAATGAATGCTAGCCTTTAGGCTCCAATAAAAGTGACACTAATATATGTATAGTACTATATATATTATATTTTATATATTCAGCAGTAATTATGTAGTATATACAATCTGTGTTATATCCAGCAGTAATGATACTTGCTCTGGCAGATATGAAAATGGCCTGTGAACAGGAGAAGAAATCTCTGGAGGAAGAACTTGAGAAGCTCAAACTGTCACTGCAGGTAGAGATCCCTTATAGTGTCAGTACACATCCACCAGTACCACCACCTCTCACTTATAACGTCAGTACACATTCAGTACACATTCCCACCTTTCCATTGTACTGGCTGTAGTGATGATTCGTGTCTGTGTTATACCAGCCCATAGAGGAGGACATTATGAGTCTGAAAGTGGCGCTGGAGATGAAGAACCAGGAGATCAAAGATCAGCACGATCTTTTGGTCAAACTATATACTCTGTATGTATACTATATCGAACCCACGGTTTTCACGCTACGATTTTTTTAAATGTGGTGAACTGCGGAGAAAAGACGCGGTCCGGACGTATTTGTGGCTTAATATCTCTTGTCTCCTTGGGAGTAGGAAGTCTGTTCATGGCTCTTTGGAAAGGGCTGCATCTCCCCTCTAATCGCCTTCGAGCTTCAAGCGGATTGGACCCACGGTTATCACGCTACGATTTTTTAAAGCCGCCAGGGACGGGCCGAAAGCGTGGCAGGTGGCGTTCGTTAGGGACAGTCATGGAGGTGATGCGCACCGAGTTGCACGCCATTTGGACTTGGCCAGACCTAGATGTGAGCGTTCAAAGTCAGCGCGTTTGTTTAAACTTTCTCCTCCAATTCGTTGCAACTGCTCAAGCGTTTCTCGCTCATCCGACTGGAGCGTAACGCTTTATATGTTAATATCTCTTGTCTCCTTGGGAGTAGGAAGTCTGTTCATGGATCTTTGGAAAGGGCTGCATCTCCCCTGTAATCGCCTTCGAGCGGCACGCGGATCGAACCCACGGTTTTCACGCTATGATTTTTTTAAATGTGTTGCGCGTCGGAGAAAATGCGCGCGTCGGACGTCATTTCGGCTTAAATCTCTTGTCTCCTTGGGAGTAGAAAGTCTTTTCATGGCTCTTTGGAAAGGGTTGCATCTCCCCTGTAATCGCCTTTAAGCGGCACGCGGATCGGACCCACCGTTCTTACGCTACGATTTTTTAAATGTGGTGCGCGGCGTAGAAAATGCGCGCGTAGGACTTATTTGCGGCTTAATATCTTTGGGCTCCTTGGGAGTAGAACGTCTGTTCATGGCTCTTTGGAAAGGGCTGCATCTCCCCTGTAATCGCCTTCGCGCGGCACGCGGATCGGAACCATCGTTATCACGCTACGATTTTTTAATGCCGACAGGGACGGGCCGAAAGCTTGGCAGGTGGCGTTCGTTAGGAAAAGTCATGGACGTGATGCGGACCGAGTTGCAGGCCATTTGGACCTGGCCCGGCCTAGATGTGAGCCTTCAAAGTCAGCGCGTTTGTTTAAACTTTCTCCTCCAATTCGTTGCAATTGTACAAGCGTTTCTCGTTCATCCGACTGGAGCGTAACGCTTTATAAGTTAATATTTCTGGTCTCCTTGGGAGTAGAAAGTCTGTTCATGGCTCTTTGGAAAGGGCTACATCTCCCCTGTAATCGCCTTCGAGCGGCACGCGGATCGAACCCACGGTTTTCACGCTATGATTTTTTTAAATGTGGTGCGCGTCGGAGAAAATGCGCGCGTCGGACGTCATTTCGGCTTAATATCTATTGTCTCCTTGGGAGTAGAAAGTCTTTTCATGGCTCTTTGGAAAGGGCTGCATCTCCGCTGTAATCGCCTTCGAGCGGCACGCGGATCGAACCCACGGTTTTCACGCTATGATTTTTTTAAATGTGGTGCGCGTCGGAGAAAATGCGCGCGTCGGACGTCATTTCGGCTTAATATCTATTGTCTCCTTGGGAGTAGAAAGTCTTTTCATGGCTCTTTGGAAAGGTTTGCATCTCCCTTGTAATCGCCTTTAAGCGGCACGCGGATTGGACCCACCGTTCTTCCGATACGATTTTTTAAATGTGGTGCGCGGCGTAGAAAAGACGCGCGTAGGACGTATTTGCGGCTTAATATCTTTGGGCTCCTTGGGAGTAGGAAGTCTGTTCATGCCTCTTTGGAAAGGGCTGCATCTCCCCTGTAATCGCCTTCGAGCGGCACACGGATCGAACCCACGGTTTTCACGCTATGATTTTTTTAAATGTGGTGCGCGGCGGAGGAAATGCTCGCGTCGGACGTCATTTCGGCTTAATATCTCTTGTCTCCTTGGGAGTAGAAAGTCTTTTCATGGCTCTTTGGAAAGGGCTGCATCTCCCCTGTAATCGCCTTTAAGCGGCACGCGGATCGAACCCACGGTTTTCACGCTACGATTTTTTTAAATGTGTTGCGCGGCGGAGAATAGACGCGCGCCGGACGTATTTGCGGCTTGATATCTCTTGTCTCATTGGGAGTAGAAAGTCTGTTCATGGCTCTTTGGAAAGGGCTGCATCTCCCCTGTAATCGCCTTCGAGCGGCACGCGGATCGAACCCACGGTTTTCACGCTACGATTTTTTAAACGTGGTGCGCCTCGGAGAAAATGCGCGTAATATCTCTTGTCTCCTTGGGAGTAGAAAGTCTGTTCATGGCTCTTTGGAAAGGGCTGTATCTCCCCTGTAATCGCCTTCGAGCGGCACGCGCATCGGAACCATCGTTATCACGCTACGATTTTTTAATGCCGCCAGGGATATGCCGAAAGCGTGGCAGGTGGCGTTCGTTAGGGACAGTCATGGAGGTGATGCACACCGAGTTGCACGCCATTTGGAGTTGGCCCGGCCTAGATGTGAGCGTTCAAAGTCAGCGCGTTTGTTTAAGCTTTCTCCTCCAATTCGTTGCAATTGTACAAGCGTTTCTCGTTCATCCGACTGGAGCGTAACGCTTTATAAGTTAATATTTCTGGTCTCCTTGGGAGTAGAAAGTCTGTTCATGGCTCTTTGGAAAGGGCTGCATCTCCCCTGTAA
Organism: Electrophorus electricus; assembly: GCF_041902795.1. NCBI lineage: Eukaryota > Metazoa > Chordata > Actinopteri > Gymnotiformes > Gymnotidae > Electrophorus > Electrophorus electricus. The sequence goes on along the minus strand of NC_137505.1, from coordinate 2,104,535 downwards.
TCGCCTTCGAGCGGCACGCGGATCGAACCCACGGTTTTCACGCTATGATTTTTTTAAATGTGGTGCGCGGCGGAGGAAATGCGCGCGTCGGACGTCATTTCGGCTTAATATCTCTTGTATCCTTGGGAGTAGAAAGTCTTTTCATGGCTCTTTGGAAAGGGCTGCATCTCCGCTGTAATCGCCTTCGAGCGGCACGCGGATCGAACCCACGGTTTTCACGCTATGATTTTTTAAAATGTGGTGCGCGGCGGAGAAAATGCGCGCGTCGGACGTCATTTCGGCTTAATATCTCTTGTCTCCTTGGGAGTAGAAAGTCTTTTCATGGCTCTTTGGAAAGGTTTGCATCTCCCTTGTAATCGCCTTTAAGCGGCACGCGGATTGGACCCACCGTTCTTCCGATACGATTTTTTAAATGTGGTGCGCGGCGTAGAAAAGACGCGCGTAGGACGTATTTGCGGTTTAATATCTTTGGGCTCCTTGGGAGTAGGAAGTCTGTTCATGCCTTTTTGGAAAGGGCTCCATCTCCCCTGTAATCGCCTTCGAGCGGCACGCGGATCGAACCCACGGTTTTCACGCTATGATTTTTTTAAATGTGCTGCGGCGGAGAAAATGCGCGCGTCGGACGTCATTGCGGCTTAATATCTCTTGTCTCCTTGGGAGTAGAAAGTGTTTTCATGGTTCTTTGGAAAGGGTTGCATCTCCCCTGTAATCGCCTTTAAGCGGCACGCGGATCGGACCCACCGTTCTTACGCTACGATTTTTTAAATGTGGTGCGAGGCGTAGAAAAGACGCGCGTAGGACTTATTTGCGGCTTAATATCTTTGGGCTCCTGGGGAGTAGAAAGTCTGTTCATGCCTCTTTGGAAAGGGTTGCATCTCCCCTGTAATCGCCTTTAAGCGGCACGCGGATCGGACCCACCGTTCTCACGCTACGATTTTTTAAACGTGGTGCGCGTCGGAGAAAGTGCGCGTAATATCTCTTGTCTCCTTGGGAGTAGAAAGTCTGTTCATGGCTCTTTGGAAAGGGCTGTATCTCACCTGTAATCGCCTTCGAGCGGCACGCGCATCGGAACCATCGTTATCACGCTACGATTTTTTAATGCCGCCAGGGACGGGCCGAAAGCTTGGCAGGTGGCGTTCGTTAGGAAAAGTCATGGACGTGATGCGGACCGAGTTGCAGGCCATTTGGACCTGGCCCGGCCTAGATGTGAGCCTTCAAAGTCAGCGCGTTTGTTTAAACTTTCTCCTCCAATTCGTTGCAATTGTAGAAGCGTTTCTCGCTCATCCGACTGGAGCGTAACGCTTTATCTGTTAATATCTCTGGTCTCCTTGGGAGTAGAAAGTCTGTTCATGGCTCTTTGGAAAGGGATGCATCTCCCCTGTAATCGCCTTTAAGCGGCACGCGGATCGGACCCACCGTTCTCACGCTACGATTTTTTAAACGTGGTGCGCGTCGGAGAAAATGCGCGTAATATCTCTGGTCTCCTTGGGAGTAGAAAGTCTGTTCATGGCTCTTTGGAAAGGGCTGTATCTCCCCTGTAATCGCCTTCGAGCGGCACGCGCATCGGAACCATCGTTATCACGCTACGATTTTTTAATGCCGCCAGGGACGGGCCGAAAGCGTGGCAGGTGGCGTTCGTTAGGGACAGTCATGGAGGTGATGCGCACCGAGTTGCACGCCATTTGGAGTTGGCCCGGCCTAGATGTGAGCGTTCAAAGTCAGCGCGTTTGTTTAAACTTTCTGCTCCAATTCGTTGCAGTTGTACAAGCGTTTCTCGTTCATCCGACTGGAGCGTAACGCTTTATATGTTAATATTTCTGGTCTCCTTGGGAGTAGAAAGTCTGTTCATGGCTCTTTTGAAAGGGATGCATCTCCCCTGTAATCGCCTTCGAGCGGCACGCGGATCGAACCCACGTTTTTCACGCTACGATTTTTTTTAAATGTGTTGCGCGGCGGAGAAAAGACGCGCGCCGGACGTATTTGCGGTTTAATATCTCTTGTCTCATTGGGTGTAGAAAGTCTGTTCATGGCTCTTTGGAAAGGGCTGCATCTCCCCTGTAATCGCCTTCGAGCGGCACGCGGATCGAACCCACGGTTTTCACGCTATGATTTTTTTAAATGTGGTGCGCGGCGGAGGAAATGCGCGCGTCGGACGTCATTTCGGCTTAATATCTCTTGTCTCCTTGGGAGTAGAAAGTCTTTTCATGGCTCTTTGGAAAGGGCTGCATCTCCGCTGTAATCGCCTTCGAGCGGCACGCGGATCGAACCCACGGTTTTCACGCTATGATTTTTTTAATGTGGTGCGCGTCGGAGAAAATGCGCGCGTCGGACGTCATTTCGGCTTAATATCTATTGTCTCCTTGGGAGTAGAAAGTCTTTTCATGGCTCTTTGGAAAGGTTTGCATCTCCCTTGTAATCGCCTTTAAGCGGCACGCGGATTGGACCCACCGTTCTTCCGATACGATTTTTTAAATGTGGTGCGCGGCGTAGAAAAGACGCGCGTAGGACGTATTTGCGGCTTAATATCTTTGGGCTCCTTGGGAGTAGGAAGTCTGTTCATGCCTCTTTGGAAAGGGCTGCATCTCCCCTGTAATCGCCTTCGAGCGGCACGCGCATCGGAACCATCGTTATCACGCTACGATTTTTTAATGCCGCCAGGGACGGGCCGAAAGCGTGGCAGGTGGCGTTCGTTAGGGACAGTCATGGAGGTGATGCGCACCGAGTTCCACGCCATTTGGAGTTGGCCCGGCCTAGATGTGAGCCTTCAAAGTCAGCGCGTTTGTTTAAACTTTCTCCTCCAATTCGTTGCAATTGTACAAGCGTTTCTCGCTCATCCGACTGGAGCGTAACGCTTTATCTGTTAATATCTCTGGTCTCCTTGGGAGTAGAAAGTCTGTTCATGGCTCTTTGGAAAGGGCTGCATCTCCCCTGTAATCGCCTTCGAGCGGCACACGGATCGAACCCACGGTTTTCACGCTATGATTTTTTTAAATGTGGTGCGCGGCGGAGGAAATGCGCGCGTCGGACGTCATTTCGGCTTAATATCTCTTGTCTCCTTGGGAGTAGAAAGTCTTTTCATGGCTCTTTGGAAAGGGCTGCATCTCCCCTGTAATCGCCTTTAAGCGGCACGCGGATCGAACCCACGGTTTTCACGCTACGATTTTTTTAAATGTGTTGCGCGGCGGAGAATAGACGCGCGCCGGACGTATTTGCGGCTTGATATCTCTTGTCTCATTGGGAGTAGAAAGTCTGTTCATGGCTCTTTGGAAAGGGCTGCATCTCCCCTGTAATCGCCTTCGAGCGGCACGCGGATCGAACCCACGGTTTTCACGTTATGATTTTTTTAAATGTGTTGCGCGTCGGAGAAAATGCGCGCGTCGGACGTCATTGCGGCTTAATATCTCTTGTCTCCTTGGTAGTAGAAAGTCTTTTCATGGCTCTTTGGAAAGGTTTGCATCTCCCCTGTAATCGCCTTTAAGCGGCACGCGGATCGGACCCACCGTTCTTACGCTACGATTTTTTAAATGTGGTGCGCGGCGTAGAAAAGACGCGCGTAGGACGTATTTGCGGCTTAATATCTTTGGGCTCCTTGGGAGTAGGAAGTCTGTTCATGCCTCTTTGGAAAGGGCTCCATCTCCCCTGTAATCGCCTTCGCGCGGCACGCGGATCGGAACCATCGTTATCATGCTACGATTTTTTAATGCCGACAGGGACGGGCTGAAAGCTTGGCAGGTGGCGTTCGTTAGGAAAAGTCATGGACGTGATGCGGACCGAGTTGCAGGCCATTTGGACCTGGCCCGGCCTAGATGTGAGCCTTCAAAGTCAGCGCGTTTGTTTAAACTTTCTCCTCCAATTCGTTGCAATTGTACAAGCGTTTCTCGCTCATCCGACTGGAGCGTAACGCTTTATCTGTTAATATCTCTGGTCTCCTTGGGAGTAGAAAGTCTGTTCATGGCTCTTTGGAAAGGGATGCATCTCCCCTGTAATCGCCTTTAAGCGGCACGCGGATCGGACCCACCGTTCTCACGCTACGATTTTTTAAACGTGGTGCGCGTCGGAGAAAATGCGCGTAATATCTCTGGTCTCCTTGGGAGTAGAAAGTCTGTTCATGGCTCTTTGGAAAGGGCTGTATCTCCCCTGTAATCGCCTTCGAGCGGCACGCGCATCGGAACCATCGTTATCACGCTACGATTTTTTAATGCCGCCAGGGACGGGCCGAAAGCGTGGCAGGTGGCGTTCGTTAGGGACAGTCATGGAGGTGATGCGCACCGAGTTGCACGCCATTTGGAGTTGGCCCGGCCTAGATGTGAGCGTTCAAAGTCAGCGCGTTTGTTTAAACTTTCTGCTCCAATTCGTTGCAGTTGTACAAGCGTTTCTCGTTCATCCGACTGGAGCGTAACGCTTTATATGTTAATATTTCTGGTCTCCTTGGGAGTAGAAAGTCTGTTCATGGCTCTTTTGAAAGGGATGCATCTCCCCTGTAATCGCCTTCGAGCGGCACGCGGATCGAACCCACGTTTTTCACGCTACGATTTTTTTTAAATGTGTTGCGCGGCGGAGAAAAGACGCGCGCCGGACGTATTTGCGGCTTAATATCTCTTGTCTCATTGGGTGTAGAAAGTCTGTTCATGGCTCTTTGGAAAGGGCTGCATCTCCCCTGTAATCGCCTTCGAGCGGCACGCGGATCGAACCCACGGTTTTCACGCTATGATTTTTTTAAATGTGGTGCGCGGCGGAGGAAATGCGCGCGTCGGACGTCATTTCGGCTTAATATCTCTTGTCTCCTTGGGAGTAGAAAGTCTTTTCATGGCTCTTTGGAAAGGGCTGCATCTCCGCTGTAATCGCCTTCGAGCGGCACGCGGATCGAACCCACGGTTTTCACGCTATGATTTTTTTAATGTGGTGCGCGTCGGAGAAAATGCGCGCGTCGGACGTCATTTCGGCTTAATATCTATTGTCTCCTTGGGAGTAGAAAGTCTTTTCATGGCTCTTTGGAAAGGTTTGCATCTCCCTTGTAATCGCCTTTAAGCGGCACGCGGATTGGACCCACCGTTCTTCCGATACGATTTTTTAAATGTGGTGCGCGGCGTAGAAAAGACGCGCGTAGGACGTATTTGCGGCTTAATATCTTTGGGCTCCTTGGGAGTAGGAAGTCTGTTCATGCCTCTTTGGAAAGGGCTGCATCTCCCCTGTAATCGCCTTCGAGCGGCACGCGCATCGGAACCATCGTTATCACGCTACGATTTTTTAATGCCGCCAGGGACGGGCCGAAAGCGTGGCAGGTGGCGTTCGTTAGGGACAGTCATGGAGGTGATGCGCACCGAGTTCCACGCCATTTGGAGTTGGCCCGGCCTAGATGTGAGCCTTCAAAGTCAGCGCGTTTGTTTAAACTTTCTCCTCCAATTCGTTGCAATTGTACAAGCGTTTCTCGCTCATCCGACTGGAGCGTAACGCTTTATCTGTTAATATCTCTGGTCTCCTTGGGAGTAGAAAGTCTGTTCATGGCTCTTTGGAAAGGGCTGTATCTCCCCTGTAATCGCCTTCGAGCGGCACGCGCATCGGAATCATCGTTATCACGCTACGATTTTTTAATGCCGCCAGGGACGGGCCGAAAGCGTGGCAGGCGGCGTTCGTTAGGGACAGTCATGGAGGTGATGCGCACCGAGTTGCACGCCATTTGGAGTTGGCCCGGCCTAGATGTGAGCGTTCAAAGTCAGCGCGTTTGTTTAAATTTTCTCCTCCAATTCGTTGCAATTGTACAAGCGTTTCTCGTTCATCCGACTGGAGCGTAACGCTTTATATGTTAATATTTCTGGTCTCCTTGGGAGTAGAAAGTCTGTTCATGGCTCTTTTGAAAGGGATGCATCTCCCCTGTAATCGCCTTCGAGCGGCACGCGGATCGAACCCACGTTTTTCACGCTACGATTTTTTTTAAATGTGTTGCGCGGCGGAGAAAAGACGCGCGCCAGACGTATTTGCGGCTTAATATCTCTTGTCTCATTGGGTGTAGAAAGTCTGTTCATGGCTCTTTGGAAAGGGCTGCATCTCCCCTGTAATCGCCTTCGAGCGGCACGCGGATCGAACCCACGGTTTTCACGCTATGATTTTTTTAAATGTGGTGCGCGGCGGAGGAAATGCGCGCGTCGGACGTCATTTCGGCTTAATATCTCTTGTCTCCTTGGGAGTAGAAAGTCTTTTCATGGCTCTTTGGAAAGGGCTGCATCTCCGCTGTAATCGCCTTCGAGCGGCACGCGGATCGAACCCACGGTTTTCACGCTATGATTTTTTTAAATGTGGTGCGCGTCGGAGAAAATGCGCGCGTCGGACGTCATTTCGGCTTAATATCTATTGTCTCCTTGGGAGTAGAAAGTCTTTTCATGGCTCTTTGGAAAGGTTTGCATCTCCCTTGTAATCGCCTTTAAGCGGCACGCGGATTGGACCCACCGTTCTTCCGATACGATTTTTTAAATGTGGTGCGCGGCGTAGAAAAGACGCGCGTAGGACGTATTTGCGGCTTAATATCTTTGGGCTCCTTGGGAGTAGGAAGTCTGTTCATGCCTCTTTGGAAAGGGCTGCATCTCCCCTGTAATCGCCTTCGAGCGGCACGTGGATCGAACCCACGGTTTTCACGCTATGATTTTTTTAAATGTGCTGCGCAGCGGAGAAAATGCGCGCGTCGGACGTCATTGCGGCTTAATATCTCTTGTCTCCTTGGGAGTAGAAAGTCTTTTCATGGTTCTTTGGAAAGGGCTGCATCTCCCCTGCAATCGCCTTCGCGCGGCACGCGGATCGGAACCATCGTTATCACGCTACGATTTTTTAATGCCGACAGGGACGGGCCGAAAGCTTGGCAGGTGGCGTTCGTTAGGAAAAGTCATGGACGTGATGCGGACCGAGTTGCAGGCCATTTGGACCTGGCCCGGCCTAGATGTGAGCCTTCAAAGTCAGCGCGTTTGTTTAAACTTTCTCCTCCAATTCGTTGCAATTGTACAAGCGTTTCTCTCTCATCCGACTGGAGCGTAACGCTTTATCTGTTAATATCTCTGGTCTCCTTTGGAGTATAAAGTCTGTTCATGGCTCTTTGGAAAGGGATGCATCTCCCCTGTAATCGCCTTTAAGCGGCACGCGGATCGGACCCACCGTTCTCACGCTACGATTTTTTAAACGTGGTGCGCGTCGGAGAAAATGCGCGTAATATCTCTTGTCTCCTTGGGAGTAGAAAGTCTGTTCATGGCTCTTTGGAAAGGGCTGTATCTCCCCTGTAATCGCCTTCGAGCGGCACGCGCATCGGAACCATCGTTATCACGCTACGATTTTTTAATGCCGCCAGGGACGGGCCGAAAGCGTGGCAGGTGGCGTTCGTTAGGGACAGTCATGGAGGTGATGCGCACCGAGTTGCACGCCATTTGGAGTTGGCCCGGCCTAGATGTGAGCGTTCAAAGTCAGCGAGTTTGTTTAAACTTTCTCCTCCAATTCGTTGCAATTGTACAAGCGTTTCTCGTTCATCCGACTGGAGCGTAACGCTTTATATGTTAATATTTCTGGTCTCCTTGGGAGTAGAAAGTCTGTTCATGGCTCTTTTGAAAGGGATGCATCTCCCCTGTAATCGCCTTCGAGCGGCACGCGGATCGAACCCACGGTTTTCACGCTATGATTTTTTTAAATGTGGTGCGCGGCGGAGAAAATGCGCGCGTCGGACGTCATTTCGGCTTAATATCTATTGTCTCCTTGGGAGTAGAAAGTCTTTTCATGGCTCTTTGGAAAGGTTTGCATCTCCCTTGTAATCGCCTTTAAGCGGCACGCGGATTGGACCCACCGTTCTTCCGATACGATTTTTTAAATGTGGTGCGCGGCGTAGAAAAGACGCGCGTAGGACGTATTTGCGGCTTAATATCTTTGGGCTCCTTGGGAGTAGGAAGTCTGTTCATGCCTCTTTGGAAAGGGCTGCATCTCCCCTGTAATCGCCTTCGAGCGGCACGCGGATCGAACCCACGGTTTTCACGCTATGATTTTTTTAAATGTGGTGCGCGGCGGAGGAAATGCGCGCGTCGGACGTCATTTCGGCTTAATATCTCTTGTCTCCTTGGGAGTAGAAAGTCTTTTCATGGCTCTTTGGAAAGGGCTGCATCTCCCCTGTAATCGCCTTTAAGCGGCACGCGGATCGAACCCACGGTTTTCACGCTACGATTTTTTTTAAATGTGTGCGCGGCGGAGAATAGACGCGCGCCGGACGTATTTGCGGCTTGATATCTCTTGTCTCATTGGGAGTAGAAAGTCTGTTCATGGCTCTTTGGAAAGGGCTGCATCTCCCCTGTAATCGCCTTCGAGCGGCACGCGGATCGAACCCACGGTTTTCACGCTATGATTTTTTTAAATGTGTTGCGCGTCGGAGAAAATGCGCGCGTCGGACGTTATTGCGGCTTAATATCTCTTGTCTCCTTGGGAGTAGAAAGTCTTTTCATGGCTCTTTGGAAAGGTTTGCATCTCCCCTGTAATCGCCTTTAAGCGGCACGCGGATCGGACCCACCGTTCTTACGCTACGATTTTTTAAATGTGGTGCGCGGCGTAGAAAAGACGCGCGTAGGACGTATTTGCGGCTTAATATCTTTGGGCTCCTTGGGAGTAGGAAGTCTGTTCATGCCTCTTTGGAAAGGGCTCCATCTCCCCTGTAATCGCCTTCGAGCGGCACGCGGATCGAACCCACGGTTTTCACGCTATGATTTTTTTAAATGTGCTGCGCGGCGGAGAAAATGCGCGCGTCGGACGTCATTGCGGCTTAATATCTCTTGTCTCCTTGGGAGTAGAAAGTCTTTTCATGGTTCTTTGGAAAGGGTTGCATCTCCCCTGTAATCGCCTTTAAGCGGCACGCGGATCGGACCCACCGTTCTCACGCTACTATTTTTTAAACGTGGTGCGCGTCGGAGAAAATGCGCATAATATCTCTTGTCTCCTTGGGAGTAGAAAGTCTGTTCATGGCTCTTTGGAAAGGGCTGTATCTCCCCTGTAATCGCCTTCGAGCGGCACGCGCATCGGAACCATCGTTATCACGCTACGATTTTTTAATGCCGCCAGGGATAGGCCGAAAGCGTGGCAGGTGGCGTTCGTTAGGGACAGTTATGGAGGTGATGCACACAGAGTTGCACGCCATTTGGAGTCGGCCCGGCCTAGATGTGAGCGTTGAAAGTCAGCGCGTTTGTTTAAACTTTCTCCTCCAATTCGTTGCAATTGTACAAGCGTTTCTCGTTCATCCGACTGGAGCGTAACGCTTTATATGTTAATATTTCTGGTCTCCTTGGGAGTAGAAAGTCTGTTCATGGCTCTTTTGAAAGGGATGCATCTCCCCTGTAATCGCCTTCGAGCGGCACGCGGATCGAACCCACGTTTTTCACGCTACGATTTTTTTTAAATGTGTTGCGCGGCGGAGGAAATGCGCGCGTCGGACGTCATTTCGGCTTAATATCTCTTGTCTCCTTGGGAGTAGAAAGTCTTTTCATGGCTCTTTGGAAAGGGCTGCATCTCCGCTGTAATCGCCTTCGAGCGGCACGCGGATCGAACCCACGGTTTTCACGCTATGATTTTTTTAAATGTGGTGCGCGGCGGAGAAAATGCGCGCGTCGGACGTCATTTCGGCTTAATATCTATTGTCTCCTTGGGAGTAGAAAGTCTTTTCATGGCTCTTTGGAAAGGTTTGCATCTCCCTTGTAATCGCCTTTAAGCGGCACGCGGATTGGACCCACCGTTCTTCCGATACGATTTTTTAAATGTGGTGCGCGGCGTAGAAAAGACGCGCGTAGGACGTATTTGCGGCTTAATATCTTTGGGCTCCTTGGGAGTAGGAAGTCTGTTCATGCCTCTTTGGAAAGGGCTGCATCTCCCCTGTAATCGCCTTCGAGCGGCACGCGGATCGAACCCACGGTTTTCACGCTATGATTTTTTTAAATGTGGTGCGCGGCGGAGGAAATGCGCGCGTCGGACGTCATTTCGGCTTAATATCTCTTGTCTCCTTGGGAGTAGAAAGTCTTTTCATGGCTCTTTGGAAAGGGCTGCATCTCCCCTGTAATCGCCTTTAAGCGGCACGCGGATCGAACCCACGGTTTTCACGCTACGATTTTTTTTAAATGTGTTGCGCGGCGGAGAATAGACGCGCGCCGGACGTATTTGCGGCTTGATATCTCTTGTCTCATTGGGAGTAGAAAGTCTGTTCATGGCTCTTTGGAAAGGGCTGCATCTCCCCTGTAATCGCCTTCGAGCGGCACGCGGATCGAACCCACGGTTTTCACGCTATGATTTTTTTAAATGTGTTGCGCGTCGGAGAAAATGCGCGCGTCGGACGTCATTGCGGCTTAATATCTCTTGTCTCCTTGAGAGTAGAAAGTCTTTTCATGGCTCTTTGGAAAGGTTTGCATCTCCCCTGTAATCGCCTTTAAGCGGCACGCGGATCGGACCCACCGTTCTTACGCTACGATTTTTTAAATGTGGTGCGCGGCGTAGAAAAGACGCGCGTAGGACGTATTTGCGGCTTAATATCTTTGGGCTCCTTGGGAGTAGGAAGTCTGTTCATGCCTCTTTGGAAAGGGCTCCATCTCCCCTGTAATCGCCTTCGAGCGGCACGCGGATCGAACCCACGGTTTTCACGCTATGATTTTTTTAAATGAGCTGCGCGGCGGAGAAAATGCGCGCGTCGGACGTCATTGCGTCTTAATATCTCTTGTCTCCTTGGGAGTAGAAAGTCTTTTCATGGTTCTTTGGAAAGGGTTGCATCTCCCCTGTAATCGCCTTTAAGCGGCACGCGGATCGGACCCATCGTTCTCACGCTACGATTTTTTAAAATCCGCCAGGGACGGAACGAACGCTTGGCAGGTGGCGTTCGTGACGGACAGTCAAGCAGTTAATGCGCACTGAGCTGCAGGCCATTTGGACCTGGCCCAGCCTAGATGTGAGTATTCAAAGTCAGCACTTTTGTTTCAAAGTTCTCCACCAATTCGTTGTAATTGCGTGTGTGCGCGTGAACACCAGGTTTGTGGAGGAGTTCGTCCTTGGACTGTACAAGGGGAGACAGTGTGTGGCCTGGCTGCGTGAGGTTGCAGTTTGCTGGGCATGAGAGATTGGCATGTGGTGCCCTGGAGGTGTGGTTGTTCCAGGACGGGCAAGGTGGGGTAGTGTGGCTGGGTGACGGTGCGCTTCACTGGGGATGTGGTTGTGAGTTGCAGGCCCATTCCTTTGAATGACAGAAAGGATCTGATTTGTTTCCAGGTTTAAACGTACTTTGCTGGGTATGACTGTGACCTCTTGGGCCAGGAAGTCTGTTTCTAGTTTTATTTAAACGGTCAAACTGCGTGAAGTGTGCCCAGGCCCAGAGCTACTTTGCTGGGCATGGCTGTGTGACCTCTTGGGCCTGGAAGTCTGGTTGTAGTATGATTTTAAAGGGTCAAATGCTCTCCATTGCGTGTCCAGGTTTAAGGCTACTTTGCTGGGCATGTGATTTGGACCCATCGGGTACGGAAGCCTTTCCGTCACGTGCTCGTTTTCCACGCCTTCAGCGCAGGTAGCCTGCGAATTTAAAACCGACGTGCATTTTATTCTTTTCCCCTTTTATCCTTTCATATCTCTCCGCTACCTTGGAGAAGAGAGACGCACGCGGGTAAATAAAATGTAAATATCTCTAAATATCTGTATAATATGTAAATAAAAGGAAGATGTGGTTGTGTAGTGTAGTCGTTTGATTATAAATAATATCATAATAATTTTATCCACAAATTCTTATACATTTATACATGTTTATCTCTCTCTTTGTGTGTGTGTGTGTGTGTGTGTGGTTCTGTGTCACTAGTGGGGCCTGTGGCCCGATTGGAGTGTTTGCGGTGTGAGAAGGAGGAGTTGGAGAACAGTTTGTTGGAGCAGCTGAAGGAGTTGAGGTTGCAGAAGCAGAAGGAGCTGCAGGTTCTTCAGGAGATGCTGAAACACAAGCAGCAGGAGGAGACAGAGCTCCTGCAGAAACAGCAGGAGGAGGAGGAGCATAACAGGTCCATCAAGAGTAAGTGCTATGGAAATGCAATAATACTAACATAACTAATAATGAATGCTAGCCTTTAGGCTCCAATAAAAGTGACACTAATATATGTATAGTACTATATATATTATATTTTATATATTCAGCAGTAATTATGTAGTATATACAATCTGTGTTATATCCAGCAGTAATGATACTTGCTCTGGCAGATATGAAAATGGCCTGTGAACAGGAGAAGAAATCTCTGGAGGAAGAACTTGAGAAGCTCAAACTGTCACTGCAGGTAGAGATCCCTTATAGTGTCAGTACACATCCACCAGTACCGCCACCTCTCACTTATAACGTCAGTACACATTCAGTACACATTCCCACCTTTCCATTGTACTGGCTGTAGTGATGATTCGTGTCTGTGTTATACCAGCCCATAGAGGAGGACATTATGAGTCTGAAAGTGGCGCTGGAGATGAAGAACCAGGAGATCAAAGATCAGCACGATCTTTTGGTCAAACTATATACTCTGTATGTATACTATATCGAACCCACGGTTTTCACGCTACGATTTTTTTAAATGTGGTGAGCTGCGGAGAAAAGACGCGGTCCGGACGTATTTGTGGCTTAATATCTCTTGTCTCCTTGGGAGTAGGAAGTCTGTTCATGGCTCTTTGGAAAGGGCTGCATCTCCCCTCTAATCGCCTTCGAGCTTCAAGCGGATTGGACCCACGGTTATCACGCTACGATTTTTTAAAGCCGCCAGGGACGGGCCGAAAGCGTGGCAGGTGGCGTTCGTTAGGGACAGTCATGGAGGTGATGCGCACCGAGTTGCACGCCATTTGGACTTGGCCAGACCTAGATGTGAGCGTTCAAAGTCAGCGCGTTTGTTTAAACTTTCTCCTCCAATTCGTTGCAACTGCTCAAGCGTTTCTCGCTCATCCGACTGGAGCGTAACGCTTTATATGTTAATATCTCTTGTCTCCTTGGGAGTAGGAAGTCTGTTCATGGATCTTTGGAAAGGGCTGCATCTCCCCTGTAATCGCCTTCGAGCGGCACGCGGATCGAACCCACGGTTTTCACGCTATGATTTTTTTAAATGTGTTGCGCGTCGGAGAAAATGCGCGCGTCGGACGTCATTTCGGCTTAAATCTCTTGTCTCCTTGGGAGTAGAAAGTCTTTTCATGGCTCTTTGGAAAGGGTTGCATCTCCCCTGTAATCGCCTTTAAGCGGCACGCGGATCGGACCCACCGTTCTTACGCTACGATTTTTTAAATGTGGTGCGCGGCGTAGAAAAGACGCGCGTAGGACTTATTTGCGGCTTAATATCTTTGGGCTCCTTGGGAGTAGAAAGTCTGTTCATGGCTCTTTGGAAAGGGCTGCATCTCCCCTGTAATCGCCTTCGCGCGGCACGCGGATCGGAACCATCGTTATCACGCTACGATTTTTTAATGCCGACAGGGACGGGCCGAAAGCTTGGCAGGTGGCGTTCGTTAGGAAAAGTCATGGACGTGATGCGGACCGAGTTGCAGGCCATTTGGACCTGGCCCGGCCTAGATGTGAGCCTTCAAAGTCAGCGCGTTTGTTTAAACTTTCTCCTCCAATTCGTTGCAATTGTACAAGCGTTTCTCGTTCATCCGACTGGAGCGTAACGCTTTATAAGTTAATATTTCTGGTCTCCTTGGGAGTAGAAAGTCTGTTCATGGCTCTTTGGAAAGGGCTGCATCTCCCCTGTAATCGCCTTCGAGCGGCACGCGGATCGAACCCACGGTTTTCACGCTATGATTTTTTTAAATGTGGTGCGCGTCGGAGAAAATGCGCGCGTCGGACGTCATTTCGGCTTAATATCTATTGTCTCCTTGGGAGTAGAAAGTCTTTTCATGGCTCTTTGGAAAGGGCTGCATCTCCGCTGTAATCGCCTTCGAGCGGCACGCGGATCGAACCCACGGTTTTCACGCTATGATTTTTTTAAATGTGGTGCGCGGCGGAGGAAATGCGCGCGTCGGACGTCATTTCGGCTTAATATCTCTTGTCTCCTTGGGAGTAGAAAGTCTTTTCATGGCTCTTTGGAAAGGGCTGCATCTCCCCTGTAATCGCCTTTAAGCGGCACGCGGATCGAACCCACGGTTTTCACGCTACGATTTTTTTTAAATGTGTGCGCGGCGGAGAATAGACGCGCGCCGGACGTATTTGCGGCTTGATATCTCTTGTCTCATTGGGAGTAGAAAGTCTGTTCATGGCTCTTTGGAAAGGGCTGCATCTCCCCTGTAATCGCCTTCGAGCGGCACGCGGATCGAACCCACGGTTTTCACGCTATGATTTTTTTAAATGTGTTGCGCGTCGGAGAAAATGCGCGCGTCGGACGTTATTGCGGCTTAATATCTCTTGTCTCCTTGGGAGTAGAAAGTCTTTTCATGGCTCTTTGGAAAGGTTTGCATCTCCCCTGTAATCGCCTTTAAGCGGCACGCGGATCGGACCCACCGTTCTTACGCTACGATTTTTTAAATGTGGTGCGCGGCGTAGAAAAGACGCGCGTAGGACGTATTTGCGGCTTAATATCTTTGGGCTCCTTGGGAGTAGGAAGTCTGTTCATGCCTCTTTGGAAAGGGCTCCATCTCCCCTGTAATCGCCTTCGAGCGGCACGCGGATCGAACCCACGGTTTTCACGCTATGATTTTTTTAAATGTGCTGCGCGGCGGAGAAAATGCGCGCGTCGGACGTCATTGCGGCTTAATATCTCTTGTCTCCTTGGGAGTAGAAAGTCTTTTCATGGTTCTTTGGAAAGGGTTGCATCTCCCCTGTAATCGCCTTTAAGCGGCACGCGGATCGGACCCACCGTTCTCACGCTACTATTTTTTAAACGTGGTGCGCGTCGGAGAAAATGCGCATAATATCTCTTGTCTCCTTGGGAGTAGAAAGTCTGTTCATGGCTCTTTGGAAAGGGCTGTATCTCCCCTGTAATCGCCTTCGAGCGGCACGCGCATCGGAACCATCGTTATCACGCTACGATTTTTTAATGCCGCCAGGGACGGGCCGAAAGCGTGGCAGGTGGCGTTCGTTAGGGACAGTCATGGAGGTGATGCGCACCGAGTTGCACGCCATTTGGAGTTGGCCCGGCCTAGATGTGAGCGTTCAAAGTCAGCGCGTTTGTTTAAACTTTCTCCTCCAATTCGTTGCAATTGTACAAGCGTTTCTCGTTCATCCGACTGGAGCGTAACGCTTTATATGTTAATATTTCTGGTCTCCTTGGGAGTAGAAAGTCTGTTCATGGCTCTTTTGAAAGGGATGCATCTCCCCTGTAATCGCCTTCGAGCGGCACGCGGATCGAACCCACGGTTTTCACGCTATGATTTTTTTAAATGTGGTGCGCGGCGGAGAAAATGCGCGCGTCGGACGTCATTTCGGCTTAATATCTATTGTCTCCTTGGGAGTAGAAAGTCTTTTCATGGCTCTTTGGAAAGGTTTGCATCTCCCTTGTAATCGCCTTTAAGCGGCACGCGGATCGAACCCACGGTTTTCACGCTACGATTTTTTAAAATCCGCCAGGGACGGAACGAACGCTTGGCAGGTGGCGTTCGTGACGGACAGTCAAGCAGTTAATGCGCACCGAGCTGCAGGCCATTTGGACCTGGCCCAGCCTAGATGTGAGTATTCAAAGTCAGCACTTTTGTTTCAAAGTTCTCCACCAATTCGTTGTAATTGCGTGTGTGCGCGTGAACACCAGGTTTGTGGAGGAGTTCGTCCTTGGACTGTACAAGGGGAGACAGTGTGTGGCCTGGCTGCGTGAGGTTGCAGTTTGCTGGGCATGAGAGATTGGCATGTGGTGCCCTGGAGGTGTGGTTGTTCCAGGACGGGCAAGGTGGGGTAGTGTGGCTGGGTGACGGTGCGCTTCACTGGGGATGTGGTTGTGAGTTGCAGGCCCATTCCTTTGAATGACAGAAAGGATCTGATTTGTTTCCAGGTTTAAACGTACTTTGCTGGGTATGACTGTGACCTCTTGGGCCAGGAAGTCTGTTTCTAGTTTTATTTAAACGGTCAAACTGCGTGAAGTGTGCCCAGGCCCAGAGCTACTTTGCTGGGCATGGCTGTGTGACCTCTTGGGCCTGGAAGTCTGGTTGTAGTATGATTTTAAAGGGTCAAATGCTCTCCATTGCGTGTCCAGGTTTAAGGCTACTTTGCTGGGCATGTGATTTGGACCCATCGGGTACGGAAGCCTTTCCGTCACGTGCTCGTTTTCCACGCCTTCAGCGCAGGTAGCCTGCGAATTTAAAACCGACGTGCATTTTATTCTTTTCCCCTTTTATCCTTTCATATCTCTCCGCTACCTTGGAGAAGAGAGACGCACGCGGGTAAATAAAATGTAAATATCTCTAAATATCTGTATAATATGTAAATAAAAGGAAGATGTGGTTGTGTAGTGTAGTCGTTTGATTATAAATAATCTCATAATAATTTTATCCACAAATTCTTATACATTTATACATGTTTATCTCTCTCTTTGTGTGTGTGTGTGTGTGTGTGTGGTTCTGTGTCACTAGTGGGGCCTGTGGCCCGATTGGAGTGTTTGCGGTGTGAGAAGGAGGAGTTGGAGAACAGTTTGTTGGAGCAGCTGAAGGAGTTGAGGTTGCAGAAGCAGAAGGAGCTGCAGGTTCTTCAGGAGATGCTGAAACACAAGCAGCAGGAGGAGACAGAGCTCCTGCAGAAACAGCAGGAGGAGGAGGAGCATAACAGGTCCATCAAGAGTAAGTGCTATGGAAATGCAATAATACTAACATAACTAATAATGAATGCTAGCCTTTAGGCTCCAATAAAAGTGACACTAATATATGTATAGTACTATATATATTATATTTTATATATTCAGCAGTAATTATGTAGTATATACAATCTGTGTTATATCCAGCAGTAATGATACTTGCTCTGGCAGATATGAAAATGGCCTGTGAACAGGAGAAGAAATCTCTGGAGGAAGAACTTGAGAAGCTCAAACTGTCACTGCAGGTAGAGATCCCTTATAGTGTCAGTACACATCCACCAGTACCACCACCTCTCACTTATAACGTCAGTACACATTCAGTACACATTCCCACCTTTCCATTGTACTGGCTGTAGTGATGATTCGTGTCTGTGTTATACCAGCCCATAGAGGAGGACATTATGAGTCTGAAAGTGGCGCTGGAGATGAAGAACCAGGAGATCAAAGATCAGCACGATCTTTTGGTCAAACTATATACTCTGTATGTATACTATATCGAACCCACGGTTTTCACGCTACGATTTTTTTAAATGTGGTGAACTGCGGAGAAAAGACGCGGTCCGGACGTATTTGTGGCTTAATATCTCTTGTCTCCTTGGGAGTAGGAAGTCTGTTCATGGCTCTTTGGAAAGGGCTGCATCTCCCCTCTAATCGCCTTCGAGCTTCAAGCGGATTGGACCCACGGTTATCACGCTACGATTTTTTAAAGCCGCCAGGGACGGGCCGAAAGCGTGGCAGGTGGCGTTCGTTAGGGACAGTCATGGAGGTGATGCGCACCGAGTTGCACGCCATTTGGACTTGGCCAGACCTAGATGTGAGCGTTCAAAGTCAGCGCGTTTGTTTAAACTTTCTCCTCCAATTCGTTGCAACTGCTCAAGCGTTTCTCGCTCATCCGACTGGAGCGTAACGCTTTATATGTTAATATCTCTTGTCTCCTTGGGAGTAGGAAGTCTGTTCATGGATCTTTGGAAAGGGCTGCATCTCCCCTGTAATCGCCTTCGAGCGGCACGCGGATCGAACCCACGGTTTTCACGCTATGATTTTTTTAAATGTGTTGCGCGTCGGAGAAAATGCGCGCGTCGGACGTCATTTCGGCTTAAATCTCTTGTCTCCTTGGGAGTAGAAAGTCTTTTCATGGCTCTTTGGAAAGGGTTGCATCTCCCCTGTAATCGCCTTTAAGCGGCACGCGGATCGGACCCACCGTTCTTACGCTACGATTTTTTAAATGTGGTGCGCGGCGTAGAAAAGACGCGCGTAGGACTTATTTGCGGCTTAATATCTTTGGGCTCCTTGGGAGTAGAACGTCTGTTCATGGCTCTTTGGAAAGGGCTGCATCTCCCCTGTAATCGCCTTCGCGCGGCACGCGGATCGGAACCATCGTTATCACGCTACGATTTTTTAATGCCGACAGGGACGGGCCGAAAGCTTGGCAGGTGGCGTTCGTTAGGAAAAGTCATGGACGTGATGCGGACCGAGTTGCAGGCCATTTGGACCTGGCCCGGCCTAGATGTGAGCCTTCAAAGTCAGCGCGTTTGTTTAAACTTTCTCCTCCAATTCGTTGCAATTGTACAAGCGTTTCTCGTTCATCCGACTGGAGCGTAACGCTTTATAAGTTAATATTTCTGGTCTCCTTGGGAGTAGAAAGTCTGTTCATGGCTCTTTGGAAAGGGCTACATCTCCCCTGTAATCGCCTTCGAGCGGCACGCGGATCGAACCCACGGTTTTCACGCTATGATTTTTTTAAATGTGGTGCGCGTCGGAGAAAATGCGCGCGTCGGACGTCATTTCGGCTTAATATCTATTGTCTCCTTGGGAGTAGAAAGTCTTTTCATGGCTCTTTGGAAAGGGCTGCATCTCCGCTGTAATCGCCTTCGAGCGGCACGCGGATCGAACCCACGGTTTTCACGCTATGATTTTTTTAAATGTGGTGCGCGTCGGAGAAAATGCGCGCGTCGGACGTCATTTCGGCTTAATATCTATTGTCTCCTTGGGAGTAGAAAGTCTTTTCATGGCTCTTTGGAAAGGTTTGCATCTCCCTTGTAATCGCCTTTAAGCGGCACGCGGATTGGACCCACCGTTCTTCCGATACGATTTTTTAAATGTGGTGCGCGGCGTAGAAAAGACGCGCGTAGGACGTATTTGCGGCTTAATATCTTTGGGCTCCTTGGGAGTAGGAAGTCTGTTCATGCCTCTTTGGAAAGGGCTGCATCTCCCCTGTAATCGCCTTCGAGCGGCACACGGATCGAACCCACGGTTTTCACGCTATGATTTTTTTAAATGTGGTGCGCGGCGGAGGAAATGCTCGCGTCGGACGTCATTTCGGCTTAATATCTCTTGTCTCCTTGGGAGTAGAAAGTCTTTTCATGGCTCTTTGGAAAGGGCTGCATCTCCCCTGTAATCGCCTTTAAGCGGCACGCGGATCGAACCCACGGTTTTCACGCTACGATTTTTTTAAATGTGTTGCGCGGCGGAGAATAGACGCGCGCCGGACGTATTTGCGGCTTGATATCTCTTGTCTCATTGGGAGTAGAAAGTCTGTTCATGGCTCTTTGGAAAGGGCTGCATCTCCCCTGTAATCGCCTTCGAGCGGCACGCGGATCGAACCCACGGTTTTCACGCTACGATTTTTTAAACGTGGTGCGCCTCGGAGAAAATGCGCGTAATATCTCTTGTCTCCTTGGGAGTAGAAAGTCTGTTCATGGCTCTTTGGAAAGGGCTGTATCTCCCCTGTAATCGCCTTCGAGCGGCACGCGCATCGGAACCATCGTTATCACGCTACGATTTTTTAATGCCGCCAGGGATATGCCGAAAGCGTGGCAGGTGGCGTTCGTTAGGGACAGTCATGGAGGTGATGCACACCGAGTTGCACGCCATTTGGAGTTGGCCCGGCCTAGATGTGAGCGTTCAAAGTCAGCGCGTTTGTTTAAGCTTTCTCCTCCAATTCGTTGCAATTGTACAAGCGTTTCTCGTTCATCCGACTGGAGCGTAACGCTTTATAAGTTAATATTTCTGGTCTCCTTGGGAGTAGAAAGTCTGTTCATGGCTCTTTGGAAAGGGCTGCATCTCCCCTGTAATCGCCTTCGAGCGGCACGCGGATCGAACCCACGGTTTTCACGCTATGATTTTTTTAAATGTGGTGCGCGGCGGAGGAAATGCGCGCGTCGGACGTCATTTCGGCTTAATATCTCTTGTATCCTTGGGAGTAGAAAGTCTTTTCATGGCTCTTTGGAAAGGGCTGCATCTCCGCTGTAATCGCCTTCGAGCGGCACGCGGATCGAACCCACGGTTTTCACGCTATGATTTTTTAAAATGTGGTGCGCGGCGGAGAAAATGCGCGCGTCGGACGTCATTTCGGCTTAATATCTCTTGTCTCCTTGGGAGTAGAAAGTCTTTTCATGGCTCTTTGGAAAGGTTTGCATCTCCCTTGTAATCGCCTTTAAGCGGCACGCGGATTGGACCCACCGTTCTTCCGATACGATTTTTTAAATGTGGTGCGCGGCGTAGAAAAGACGCGCGTAGGACGTATTTGCGGTTTAATATCTTTGGGCTCCTTGGGAGTAGGAAGTCTGTTCATGCCTTTTTGGAAAGGGCTCCATCTCCCCTGTAATCGCCTTCGAGCGGCACGCGGATCGAACCCACGGTTTTCACGCTATGATTTTTTTAAATGTGCTGCGGCGGAGAAAATGCGCGCGTCGGACGTCATTGCGGCTTAATATCTCTTGTCTCCTTGGGAGTAGAAAGTGTTTTCATGGTTCTTTGGAAAGGGTTGCATCTCCCCTGTAATCGCCTTTAAGCGGCACGCGGATCGGACCCACCGTTCTTACGCTACGATTTTTTAAATGTGGTGCGAGGCGTAGAAAAGACGCGCGTAGGACTTATTTGCGGCTTAATATCTTTGGGCTCCTGGGGAGTAGAAAGTCTGTTCATGCCTCTTTGGAAAGGGTTGCATCTCCCCTGTAATCGCCTTTAAGCGGCACGCGGATCGGACCCACCGTTCTCACGCTACGATTTTTTAAACGTGGTGCGCGTCGGAGAAAGTGCGCGTAATATCTCTTGTCTCCTTGGGAGTAGAAAGTCTGTTCATGGCTCTTTGGAAAGGGCTGTATCTCACCTGTAATCGCCTTCGAGCGGCACGCGCATCGGAACCATCGTTATCACGCTACGATTTTTTAATGCCGCCAGGGACGGGCCGAAAGCTTGGCAGGTGGCGTTCGTTAGGAAAAGTCATGGACGTGATGCGGACCGAGTTGCAGGCCATTTGGACCTGGCCCGGCCTAGATGTGAGCCTTCAAAGTCAGCGCGTTTGTTTAAACTTTCTCCTCCAATTCGTTGCAATTGTAGAAGCGTTTCTCGCTCATCCGACTGGAGCGTAACGCTTTATCTGTTAATATCTCTGGTCTCCTTGGGAGTAGAAAGTCTGTTCATGGCTCTTTGGAAAGGGATGCATCTCCCCTGTAATCGCCTTTAAGCGGCACGCGGATCGGACCCACCGTTCTCACGCTACGATTTTTTAAACGTGGTGCGCGTCGGAGAAAATGCGCGTAATATCTCTTGTCTCCTTGGGAGTAGAAAGTCTGTTCATGGCTCTTTGGAAAGGGCTGTATCTCCCCTGTAATCGCCTTCGAGCGGCACGCGCATCGGAACCATCGTTATCACGCTACGATTTTTTAATGCCGCCAGGGATAGGCCGAAAGCGTGGCAGGTGGCGTTCGTTAGCGACAGTCATGGAGGTGATGCGCACCGAGTTGCACGCCATTTGGAGTTGGCCCGGCCTAGATGTGAGCGTTCAAAGTCAGCGCGTTTGTTTAAACTTTCTCCTCCAATTCGTTGCAATTGTACAAGCGTTTCTCGTTCATCCGACTGGAGCGTAACGATTTATATGTTAATATTTCTGGTCTCCTTGGGAGTAGAAAGTCTGTTCATGGCTCTTTTGAAAGGGCTGCATCTCCCCTGTAATCGCCTTCGAGCGGCACGCGGATCGAACCCACGGTTTTCACGCTATGATTTTTTTAAATGTGGTGCGCGGCGGAGGAAATGCGCGCGTGGACGTCATTTCGGCTTAATATCTCTTGTCTCCTTGGGAGTAGAAAGTCTTTTCATGGCTCTTTGGAAAGGTTTGCATCTCCCTTGTAATCGCCTTTAAGCGGCACGCGGATTGGACCCACCGTTCTTCCGATACGATTTTTTAAATGTGGTGCGCGGCGTAGAAAAGACGCGCGTAGGACGTATTTGCGGCTTAATATCTTTGGGCTCCTTGGGAGTAGGAAGTCTGTTCATGCCTCTTTGGAAAGGGCTGCATCTCCCCTGTAATCGCCTTCGAGCGGCACGCGGATCGAACCCACGGTTTTCACGCTATGATTTTTTTAAATGTGTTGCGCGGCGGAGGAAATGCGCGCGTCGGACGTCATTTCGGCTTAATATCTCTTGTCTCCTTGGGAGTAGAAAGTCTTTTCATGGTTCTTTGGAAAGGGTTACATCTCCCCTGTAATCGCCTTTAAGCGGCACGCGGATCGGACCCACCGTTCTTACGCTACGATTTTTTAAATGTGGTGCGCGGCGTAGAAAAGACGCGCGTAGGACTTATTTGCGGCTTAATATCTTTGGGCTCCTTGGGAGTAGAAAGTCTGTTCATAGCTCTTTGGAAAGGGCTGCATCTCCCCTGTAATCGCCTTCGCGCGGCACGCGGATCGGAACCATCGTTATCATGCTACGATTTTTTAATGCCGACAGGGACGGGCCGAAAGCTTGGCAGGTGGCGTTCGTTAGGAAAAGTCATGGACGTGATGCGGACCGAGTTGCAGGCCATTTGGACCTGGCCCGGCCTAGATGTGAGCCTTCAAAGTCAGCGCGTTTGTTTAAACTTTCTCCTCCAATTCGTTGCAATTGTACAAGCGTTTCTCGCTCATCCGACTGGAGCGTAACGCTTTATCTGTTAATATCTCTGGTCTCCTTGGGAGTAGAAAGTCTGTTCATGGCTCTTTGGAAAGGGATGCATCTCCCCTGTAATCGCCTTTAAGCGGCACGCGGATCGGACCCACCGTTCTCACGCTACGATTTTTTAAACGTGGTGCGCGTCGGAGAAAATGCGCGTAATATCTCTGGTCTCCTTGGGAGTAGAAAGTCTGTTCATGGCTCTTTGGAAAGGGCTGTATCTCCCCTGTAATCGCCTTCGAGCGGCACGCGCATCGGAACCATCGTTATCACGCTACGATTTTTTAATGCCGCCAGGGACGGGCCGAAAGCGTGGCAGGTGGCGTTCGTTAGGGACAGTCATGGAGGTGATGCGCACCGAGTTGCACGCCATTTGGAGTTGGCCCGGCCTAGATGTGAGCGTTCAAAGTCAGCGCGTTTGTTTAAACTTTCTGCTCCAATTCGTTGCAGTTGTACAAGCGTTTCTCGTTCATCCGACTGGAGCGTAACGCTTTATATGTTAATATTTCTGGTCTCCTTGGGAGTAGAAAGTCTGTTCATGGCTCTTTTGAAAGGGATGCATCTCCCCTGTAATCGCCTTCGAGCGGCACGCGGATCGAACCCACGTTTTTCACGCTACGATTTTTTTTAAATGTGTTGCGCGGCGGAGAAAAGACGCGCGCCGGACGTATTTGCGGTTTAATATCTCTTGTCTCATTGGGTGTAGAAAGTCTGTTCATGGCTCTTTGGAAAGGGCTGCATCTCCCCTGTAATCGCCTTCGAGCGGCACGCGGATCGAACCCACGGTTTTCACGCTATGATTTTTTTAAATGTGGTGCGCGGCGGAGGAAATGCGCGCGTCGGACGTCATTTCGGCTTAATATCTCTTGTCTCCTTGGGAGTAGAAAGTCTTTTCATGGCTCTTTGGAAAGGGCTGCATCTCCGCTGTAATCGCCTTCGAGCGGCACGCGGATCGAACCCACGGTTTTCACGCTATGATTTTTTTAATGTGGTGCGCGTCGGAGAAAATGCGCGCGTCGGACGTCATTTCGGCTTAATATCTATTGTCTCCTTGGGAGTAGAAAGTCTTTTCATGGCTCTTTGGAAAGGTTTGCATCTCCCTTGTAATCGCCTTTAAGCGGCACGCGGATTGGACCCACCGTTCTTCCGATACGATTTTTTAAATGTGGTGCGCGGCGTAGAAAAGACGCGCGTAGGACGTATTTGCGGCTTAATATCTTTGGGCTCCTTGGGAGTAGGAAGTCTGTTCATGCCTCTTTGGAAAGGGCTGCATCTCCCCTGTAATCGCCGTCGAGCGGCACGCGCATCGGAACCATCGTTATCACGCTACGATTTTTTAATGCCGCCAGGGACGGGCCGAAAGCGTGGCAGGTGGCGTTCGTTAGGGACAGTCATGGAGGTGATGCGCACCGAGTTCCACGCCATTTGGAGTTGGCCCGGCCTAGATGTGAGCCTTCAAAGTCAGCGCGTTTGTTTAAACTTTCTCCTCCAATTCGTTGCAATTGTACAAGCGTTTCTCGCTCATCCGACTGGAGCGTAACGCTTTATCTGTTAATATCTCTGGTCTCCTTGGGAGTAGAAAGTCTGTTCATGGCTCTTTGGAAAGGGCTGCATCTCCCCTGTAATCGCCTTCGAGCGGCACACGGATCGAACCCACGGTTTTCACGCTATGATTTTTTTAAATGTGGTGCGCGGCGGAGGAAATGCGCGCGTCGGACGTCATTTCGGCTTAATATCTCTTGTCTCCTTGGGAGTAGAAAGTCTTTTCATGGCTCTTTGGAAAGGGCTGCATCTCCCCTGTAATCGCCTTTAAGCGGCACGCGGATCGAACCCACGGTTTTCACGCTACGATTTTTTTAAATGTGTTGCGCGGCGGAGAATAGACGCGCGCCGGACGTATTTGCGGCTTGATATCTCTTGTCTCATTGGGAGTAGAAAGTCTGTTCATGGCTCTTTGGAAAGGGCTGCATCTCCCCTGTAATCGCCTTCGAGCGGCACGCGGATCGAACCCACGGTTTTCACGTTATGATTTTTTTAAATGTGTTGCGCGTCGGAGAAAATGCGCGCGTCGGACGTCATTGCGGCTTAATATCTCTTGTCTCCTTGGTAGTAGAAAGTCTTTTCATGGCTCTTTGGAAAGGTTTGCATCTCCCCTGTAATCGCCTTTAAGCGGCACGCGGATCGGACCCACCGTTCTTACGCTACGATTTTTTAAATGTGGTGCGCGGCGTAGAAAAGACGCGCGTAGGACGTATTTGCGGCTTAATATCTTTGGGCTCCTTGGGAGTAGGAAGTCTGTTCATGCCTCTTTGGAAAGGGCTCCATCTCCCCTGTAATCGCCTTCGCGCGGCACGCGGATCGGAACCATCGTTATCATGCTACGATTTTTTAATGCCGACAGGGACGGGCTGAAAGCTTGGCAGGTGGCGTTCGTTAGGAAAAGTCATGGACGTGATGCGGACCGAGTTGCAGGCCATTTGGACCTGGCCCGGCCTAGATGTGAGCCTTCAAAGTCAGCGCGTTTGTTTAAACTTTCTCCTCCAATTCGTTGCAATTGTACAAGCGTTTCTCGCTCATCCGACTGGAGCGTAACGCTTTATCTGTTAATATCTCTGGTCTCCTTGGGAGTAGAAAGTCTGTTCATGGCTCTTTGGAAAGGGATGCATCTCCCCTGTAATCGCCTTTAAGCGGCACGCGGATCGGACCCACCGTTCTCACGCTACGATTTTTTAAACGTGGTGCGCGTCGGAGAAAATGCGCGTAATATCTCTGGTCTCCTTGGGAGTAGAAAGTCTGTTCATGGCTCTTTGGAAAGGGCTGTATCTCCCCTGTAATCGCCTTCGAGCGGCACGCGCATCGGAACCATCGTTATCACGCTACGATTTTTTAATGCCGCCAGGGACGGGCCGAAAGCGTGGCAGGTGGCGTTCGTTAGGGACAGTCATGGAGGTGATGCGCACCGAGTTGCACGCCATTTGGAGTTGGCCCGGCCTAGATGTGAGCGTTCAAAGTCAGCGCGTTTGTTTAAACTTTCTGCTCCAATTCGTTGCAGTTGTACAAGCGTTTCTCGTTCATCCGACTGGAGCGTAACGCTTTATATGTTAATATTTCTGGTCTCCTTGGGAGTAGAAAGTCTGTTCATGGCTCTTTTGAAAGGGATGCATCTCCCCTGTAATCGCCTTCGAGCGGCACGCGGATCGAACCCACGTTTTTCACGCTACGATTTTTTTTAAATGTGTTGCGCGGCGGAGAAAAGACGCGCGCCGGACGTATTTGCGGCTTAATATCTCTTGTCTCATTGGGTGTAGAAAGTCTTTTCATGGCTCTTTGGAAAGGGCTGCATCTCCGCTGTAATCGCCTTCGAGCGGCACGCGGATCGAACCCACGGTTTTCACGCTATGATTTTTTTAATGTGGTGCGCGTCGGAGAAAATGCGCGCGTCGGACGTCATTTCGGCTTAATATCTATTGTCTCCTTGGGAGTAGAAAGTCTTTTCATGGCTCTTTGGAAAGGTTTGCATCTCCCTTGTAATCGCCTTTAAGCGGCACGCGGATTGGACCCACCGTTCTTCCGATACGATTTTTTAAATGTGGTGCGCGGCGTAGAAAAGACGCGCGTAGGACGTATTTGCGGCTTAATATCTTTGGGCTCCTTGGGAGTAGGAAGTCTGTTCATGCCTCTTTGGAAAGGGCTGCATCTCCCCTGTAATCGCCTTCGAGCGGCACGCGCATCGGAACCATCGTTATCACGCTACGATTTTTTAATGCCGCCAGGGACGGGCCGAAAGCGTGGCAGGTGGCGTTCGTTAGGGACAGTCATGGAGGTGATGCGCACCGAGTTCCACGCCATTTGGAGTTGGCCCGGCCTAGATGTGAGCCTTCAAAGTCAGCGCGTTTGTTTAAACTTTCTCCTCCAATTCGTTGCAATTGTACAAGCGTTTCTCGCTCATCCGACTGGAGCGTAACGCTTTATCTGTTAATATCTCTGGTCTCCTTGGGAGTAGAAAGTCTGTTCATGGCTCTTTGGAAAGGGCTGTATCTCCCCTGTAATCGCCTTCGAGCGGCACGCGCATCGGAATCATCGTTATCACGCTACGATTTTTTAATGCCGCCAGGGACGGGCCGAAAGCGTGGCAGGCGGCGTTCGTTAGGGACAGTCATGGAGGTGATGCGCACCGAGTTGCACGCCATTTGGAGTTGGCCCGGCCTAGATGTGAGCGTTCAAAGTCAGCGCGTTTGTTTAAATTTTCTCCTCCAATTCGTTGCAATTGTACAAGCGTTTCTCGTTCATCCGACTGGAGCGTAACGCTTTATATGTTAATATTTCTGGTCTCCTTGGGAGTAGAAAGTCTGTTCATGGCTCTTTTGAAAGGGATGCATCTCCCCTGTAATCGCCTTCGAGCGGCACGCGGATCGAACCCACGTTTTTCACGCTACGATTTTTTTTAAATGTGTTGCGCGGCGGAGAAAAGACGCGCGCCAGACGTATTTGCGGCTTAATATCTCTTGTCTCATTGGGTGTAGAAAGTCTGTTCATGGCTCTTTGGAAAGGGCTGCATCTCCCCTGTAATCGCCTTCGAGCGGCACGCGGATCGAACCCACGGTTTTCACGCTATGATTTTTTTAAATGTGGTGCGCGGCGGAGGAAATGCGCGCGTCGGACGTCATTTCGGCTTAATATCTCTTGTCTCCTTGGGAGTAGAAAGTCTTTTCATGGCTCTTTGGAAAGGGCTGCATCTCCGCTGTAATCGCCTTCGAGCGGCACGCGGATCGAACCCACGGTTTTCACGCTATGATTTTTTTAAATGTGGTGCGCGTCGGAGAAAATGCGCGCGTCGGACGTCATTTCGGCTTAATATCTATTGTCTCCTTGGGAGTAGAAAGTCTTTTCATGGCTCTTTGGAAAGGTTTGCATCTCCCTTGTAATCGCCTTTAAGCGGCACGCGGATTGGACCCACCGTTCTTCCGATACGATTTTTTAAATGTGGTGCGCGGCGTAGAAAAGACGCGCGTAGGACGTATTTGCGGCTTAATATCTTTGGGCTCCTTGGGAGTAGGAAGTCTGTTCATGCCTCTTTGGAAAGGGCTGCATCTCCCCTGTAATCGCCTTCGAGCGGCACGTGGATCGAACCCACGGTTTTCACGCTATGATTTTTTTAAATGTGCTGCGCAGCGGAGAAAATGCGCGCGTCGGACGTCATTGCGGCTTAATATCTCTTGTCTCCTTGGGAGTAGAAAGTCTTTTCATGGTTCTTTGGAAAGGGCTGCATCTCCCCTGCAATCGCCTTCGCGCGGCACGCGGATCGGAACCATCGTTATCACGCTACGATTTTTTAATGCCGACAGGGACGGGCCGAAAGCTTGGCAGGTGGCGTTCGTTAGGAAAAGTCATGGACGTGATGCGGACCGAGTTGCAGGCCATTTGGACCTGGCCCGGCCTAGATGTGAGCCTTCAAAGTCAGCGCGTTTGTTTAAACTTTCTCCTCCAATTCGTTGCAATTGTACAAGCGTTTCTCTCTCATCCGACTGGAGCGTAACGCTTTATCTGTTAATATCTCTGGTCTCCTTTGGAGTATAAAGTCTGTTCATGGCTCTTTGGAAAGGGATGCATCTCCCCTGTAATCGCCTTTAAGCGGCACGCGGATCGGACCCACCGTTCTCACGCTACGATTTTTTAAACGTGGTGCGCGTCGGAGAAAATGCGCGTAATATCTCTTGTCTCCTTGGGAGTAGAAAGTCTGTTCATGGCTCTTTGGAAAGGGCTGTATCTCCCCTGTAATCGCCTTCGAGCGGCACGCGCATCGGAACCATCGTTATCACGCTACGATTTTTTAATGCCGCCAGGGACGGGCCGAAAGCGTGGCAGGTGGCGTTCGTTAGGGACAGTCATGGAGGTGATGCGCACCGAGTTGCACGCCATTTGGAGTTGGCCCGGCCTAGATGTGAGCGTTCAAAGTCAGCGAGTTTGTTTAAACTTTCTCCTCCAATTCGTTGCAATTGTACAAGCGTTTCTCGTTCATCCGACTGGAGCGTAACGCTTTATATGTTAATATTTCTGGTCTCCTTGGGAGTAGAAAGTCTGTTCATGGCTCTTTTGAAAGGGATGCATCTCCCCTGTAATCGCCTTCGAGCGGCACGCGGATCGAACCCACGGTTTTCACGCTATGATTTTTTTAAATGTGGTGCGCGGCGGAGAAAATGCGCGCGTCGGACGTCATTTCGGCTTAATATCTATTGTCTCCTTGGGAGTAGAAAGTCTTTTCATGGCTCTTTGGAAAGGTTTGCATCTCCCTTGTAATCGCCTTTAAGCGGCACGCGGATTGGACCCACCGTTCTTCCGATACGATTTTTTAAATGTGGTGCGCGGCGTAGAAAAGACGCGCGTAGGACGTATTTGCGGCTTAATATCTTTGGGCTCCTTGGGAGTAGGAAGTCTGTTCATGCCTCTTTGGAAAGGGCTGCATCTCCCCTGTAATCGCCTTCGAGCGGCACGCGGATCGAACCCACGGTTTTCACGCTATGATTTTTTTAAATGTGGTGCGCGGCGGAGGAAATGCGCGCGTCGGACGTCATTTCGGCTTAATATCTCTTGTCTCCTTGGGAGTAGAAAGTCTTTTCATGGCTCTTTGGAAAGGGCTGCATCTCCCCTGTAATCGCCTTTAAGCGGCACGCGGATCGAACCCACGGTTTTCACGCTACGATTTTTTTTAAATGTGTGCGCGGCGGAGAATAGACGCGCGCCGGACGTATTTGCGGCTTGATATCTCTTGTCTCATTGGGAGTAGAAAGTCTGTTCATGGCTCTTTGGAAAGGGCTGCATCTCCCCTGTAATCGCCTTCGAGCGGCACGCGGATCGAACCCACGGTTTTCACGCTATGATTTTTTTAAATGTGTTGCGCGTCGGAGAAAATGCGCGCGTCGGACGTTATTGCGGCTTAATATCTCTTGTCTCCTTGGGAGTAGAAAGTCTTTTCATGGCTCTTTGGAAAGGTTTGCATCTCCCCTGTAATCGCCTTTAAGCGGCACGCGGATCGGACCCACCGTTCTTACGCTACGATTTTTTAAATGTGGTGCGCGGCGTAGAAAAGACGCGCGTAGGACGTATTTGCGGCTTAATATCTTTGGGCTCCTTGGGAGTAGGAAGTCTGTTCATGCCTCTTTGGAAAGGGCTCCATCTCCCCTGTAATCGCCTTCGAGCGGCACGCGGATCGAACCCACGGTTTTCACGCTATGATTTTTTTAAATGTGCTGCGCGGCGGAGAAAATGCGCGCGTCGGACGTCATTGCGGCTTAATATCTCTTGTCTCCTTGGGAGTAGAAAGTCTTTTCATGGTTCTTTGGAAAGGGTTGCATCTCCCCTGTAATCGCCTTTAAGCGGCACGCGGATCGGACCCACCGTTCTCACGCTACTATTTTTTAAACGTGGTGCGCGTCGGAGAAAATGCGCATAATATCTCTTGTCTCCTTGGGAGTAGAAAGTCTGTTCATGGCTCTTTGGAAAGGGCTGTATCTCCCCTGTAATCGCCTTCGAGCGGCACGCGCATCGGAACCATCGTTATCACGCTACGATTTTTTAATGCCGCCAGGGATAGGCCGAAAGCGTGGCAGGTGGCGTTCGTTAGGGACAGTTATGGAGGTGATGCACACAGAGTTGCACGCCATTTGGAGTCGGCCCGGCCTAGATGTGAGCGTTGAAAGTCAGCGCGTTTGTTTAAACTTTCTCCTCCAATTCGTTGCAATTGTACAAGCGTTTCTCGTTCATCCGACTGGAGCGTAACGCTTTATATGTTAATATTTCTGGTCTCCTTGGGAGTAGAAAGTCTGTTCATGGCTCTTTTGAAAGGGATGCATCTCCCCTGTAATCGCCTTCGAGCGGCACGCGGATCGAACCCACGTTTTTCACGCTACGATTTTTTTTAAATGTGTTGCGCGGCGGAGGAAATGCGCGCGTCGGACGTCATTTCGGCTTAATATCTCTTGTCTCCTTGGGAGTAGAAAGTCTTTTCATGGCTCTTTGGAAAGGGCTGCATCTCCGCTGTAATCGCCTTCGAGCGGCACGCGGATCGAACCCACGGTTTTCACGCTATGATTTTTTTAAATGTGGTGCGCGGCGGAGAAAATGCGCGCGTCGGACGTCATTTCGGCTTAATATCTATTGTCTCCTTGGGAGTAGAAAGTCTTTTCATGGCTCTTTGGAAAGGTTTGCATCTCCCTTGTAATCGCCTTTAAGCGGCACGCGGATTGGACCCACCGTTCTTCCGATACGATTTTTTAAATGTGGTGCGCGGCGTAGAAAAGACGCGCGTAGGACGTATTTGCGGCTTAATATCTTTGGGCTCCTTGGGAGTAGGAAGTCTGTTCATGCCTCTTTGGAAAGGGCTGCATCTCCCCTGTAATCGCCTTCGAGCGGCACGCGGATCGAACCCACGGTTTTCACGCTATGATTTTTTTAAATGTGGTGCGCGGCGGAGGAAATGCGCGCGTCGGACGTCATTTCGGCTTAATATCTCTTGTCTCCTTGGGAGTAGAAAGTCTTTTCATGGCTCTTTGGAAAGGGCTGCATCTCCCCTGTAATCGCCTTTAAGCGGCACGCGGATCGAACCCACGGTTTTCACGCTACGATTTTTTTTAAATGTGTTGCGCGGCGGAGAATAGACGCGCGCCGGACGTATTTGCGGCTTGATATCTCTTGTCTCATTGGGAGTAGAAAGTCTGTTCATGGCTCTTTGGAAAGGGCTGCATCTCCCCTGTAATCGCCTTCGAGCGGCACGCGGATCGAACCCACGGTTTTCACGCTATGATTTTTTTAAATGTGTTGCGCGTCGGAGAAAATGCGCGCGTCGGACGTCATTGCGGCTTAATATCTCTTGTCTCCTTGAGAGTAGAAAGTCTTTTCATGGCTCTTTGGAAAGGTTTGCATCTCCCCTGTAATCGCCTTTAAGCGGCACGCGGATCGGACCCACCGTTCTTACGCTACGATTTTTTAAATGTGGTGCGCGGCGTAGAAAAGACGCGCGTAGGACGTATTTGCGGCTTAATATCTTTGGGCTCCTTGGGAGTAGGAAGTCTGTTCATGCCTCTTTGGAAAGGGCTCCATCTCCCCTGTAATCGCCTTCGAGCGGCACGCGGATCGAACCCACGGTTTTCACGCTATGATTTTTTTAAATGAGCTGCGCGGCGGAGAAAATGCGCGCGTCGGACGTCATTGCGTCTTAATATCTCTTGTCTCCTTGGGAGTAGAAAGTCTTTTCATGGTTCTTTGGAAAGGGTTGCATCTCCCCTGTAATCGCCTTTAAGCGGCACGCGGATCGGACCCATCGTTCTCACGCTACGATTTTTTAAAATCCGCCAGGGACGGAACGAACGCTTGGCAGGTGGCGTTCGTGACGGACAGTCAAGCAGTTAATGCGCACTGAGCTGCAGGCCATTTGGACCTGGCCCAGCCTAGATGTGAGTATTCAAAGTCAGCACTTTTGTTTCAAAGTTCTCCACCAATTCGTTGTAATTGCGTGTGTGCGCGTGAACACCAGGTTTGTGGAGGAGTTCGTCCTTGGACTGTACAAGGGGAGACAGTGTGTGGCCTGGCTGCGTGAGGTTGCAGTTTGCTGGGCATGAGAGATTGGCATGTGGTGCCCTGGAGGTGTGGTTGTTCCAGGACGGGCAAGGTGGGGTAGTGTGGCTGGGTGACGGTGCGCTTCACTGGGGATGTGGTTGTGAGTTGCAGGCCCATTCCTTTGAATGACAGAAAGGATCTGATTTGTTTCCAGGTTTAAACGTACTTTGCTGGGTATGACTGTGACCTCTTGGGCCAGGAAGTCTGTTTCTAGTTTTATTTAAACGGTCAAACTGCGTGAAGTGTGCCCAGGCCCAGAGCTACTTTGCTGGGCATGGCTGTGTGACCTCTTGGGCCTGGAAGTCTGGTTGTAGTATGATTTTAAAGGGTCAAATGCTCTCCATTGCGTGTCCAGGTTTAAGGCTACTTTGCTGGGCATGTGATTTGGACCCATCGGGTACGGAAGCCTTTCCGTCACGTGCTCGTTTTCCACGCCTTCAGCGCAGGTAGCCTGCGAATTTAAAACCGACGTGCATTTTATTCTTTTCCCCTTTTATCCTTTCATATCTCTCCGCTACCTTGGAGAAGAGAGACGCACGCGGGTAAATAAAATGTAAATATCTCTAAATATCTGTATAATATGTAAATAAAAGGAAGATGTGGTTGTGTAGTGTAGTCGTTTGATTATAAATAATCTCATAATAATTTTATCCACAAATTCTTATACATTTATACATGTTTATCTCTCTCTTTGTGTGTGTGTGTGTGTGTGTGTGTGGTTCTGTGTCACTAGTGGGGCCTGTGGCCCGATTGGAGTGTTTGCGGTGTGAGAAGGAGGAGTTGGAGAACAGTTTGTTGGAGCAGCTGAAGGAGTTGAGGTTGCAGAAGCAGAAGGAGCTGCAGGTTCTTCAGGAGATGCTGAAACACAAGCAGCAGGAGGAGACAGAGCTCCTGCAGAAACAGCAGGAGGAGGAGGAGCATAACAGGTCCATCAAGAGTAAGTGCTATGGAAATGCAATAATACTAACATAACTAATAATGAATGCTAGCCTTTAGGCTCCAATAAAAGTGACACTAATATATGTATAGTACTATATATATTATATTTTATATATTCAGCAGTAATTATGTAGTATATACAATCTGTGTTATATCCAGCAGTAATGATACTTGCTCTGGCAGATATGAAAATGGCCTGTGAACAGGAGAAGAAATCTCTGGAGGAAGAACTTGAGAAGCTCAAACTGTCACTGCAGGTAGAGATCCCTTATAGTGTCAGTACACATCCACCAGTACCGCCACCTCTCACTTATAACGTCAGTACACATTCAGTACACATTCCCACCTTTCCATTGTACTGGCTGTAGTGATGATTCGTGTCTGTGTTATACCAGCCCATAGAGGAGGACATTATGAGTCTGAAAGTGGCGCTGGAGATGAAGAACCAGGAGATCAAAGATCAGCACGATCTTTTGGTCAAACTATATACTCTGTATGTATACTATATCGAACCCACGGTTTTCACGCTACGATTTTTTTAAATGTGGTGAGCTGCGGAGAAAAGACGCGGTCCGGACGTATTTGTGGCTTAATATCTCTTGTCTCCTTGGGAGTAGGAAGTCTGTTCATGGCTCTTTGGAAAGGGCTGCATCTCCCCTCTAATCGCCTTCGAGCTTCAAGCGGATTGGACCCACGGTTATCACGCTACGATTTTTTAAAGCCGCCAGGGACGGGCCGAAAGCGTGGCAGGTGGCGTTCGTTAGGGACAGTCATGGAGGTGATGCGCACCGAGTTGCACGCCATTTGGACTTGGCCAGACCTAGATGTGAGCGTTCAAAGTCAGCGCGTTTGTTTAAACTTTCTCCTCCAATTCGTTGCAACTGCTCAAGCGTTTCTCGCTCATCCGACTGGAGCGTAACGCTTTATATGTTAATATCTCTTGTCTCCTTGGGAGTAGGAAGTCTGTTCATGGATCTTTGGAAAGGGCTGCATCTCCCCTGTAATCGCCTTCGAGCGGCACGCGGATCGAACCCACGGTTTTCACGCTATGATTTTTTTAAATGTGTTGCGCGTCGGAGAAAATGCGCGCGTCGGACGTCATTTCGGCTTAAATCTCTTGTCTCCTTGGGAGTAGAAAGTCTTTTCATGGCTCTTTGGAAAGGGTTGCATCTCCCCTGTAATCGCCTTTAAGCGGCACGCGGATCGGACCCACCGTTCTTACGCTACGATTTTTTAAATGTGGTGCGCGGCGTAGAAAAGACGCGCGTAGGACTTATTTGCGGCTTAATATCTTTGGGCTCCTTGGGAGTAGAAAGTCTGTTCATGGCTCTTTGGAAAGGGCTGCATCTCCCCTGTAATCGCCTTCGCGCGGCACGCGGATCGGAACCATCGTTATCACGCTACGATTTTTTAATGCCGACAGGGACGGGCCGAAAGCTTGGCAGGTGGCGTTCGTTAGGAAAAGTCATGGACGTGATGCGGACCGAGTTGCAGGCCATTTGGACCTGGCCCGGCCTAGATGTGAGCCTTCAAAGTCAGCGCGTTTGTTTAAACTTTCTCCTCCAATTCGTTGCAATTGTACAAGCGTTTCTCGTTCATCCGACTGGAGCGTAACGCTTTATAAGTTAATATTTCTGGTCTCCTTGGGAGTAGAAAGTCTGTTCATGGCTCTTTGGAAAGGGCTGCATCTCCCCTGTAATCGCCTTCGAGCGGCACGCGGATCGAACCCACGGTTTTCACGCTATGATTTTTTTAAATGTGGTGCGCGTCGGAGAAAATGCGCGCGTCGGACGTCATTTCGGCTTAATATCTATTGTCTCCTTGGGAGTAGAAAGTCTTTTCATGGCTCTTTGGAAAGGGCTGCATCTCCGCTGTAATCGCCTTCGAGCGGCACGCGGATCGAACCCACGGTTTTCACGCTATGATTTTTTTAAATGTGGTGCGCGGCGGAGGAAATGCGCGCGTCGGACGTCATTTCGGCTTAATATCTCTTGTCTCCTTGGGAGTAGAAAGTCTTTTCATGGCTCTTTGGAAAGGGCTGCATCTCCCCTGTAATCGCCTTTAAGCGGCACGCGGATCGAACCCACGGTTTTCACGCTACGATTTTTTTTAAATGTGTGCGCGGCGGAGAATAGACGCGCGCCGGACGTATTTGCGGCTTGATATCTCTTGTCTCATTGGGAGTAGAAAGTCTGTTCATGGCTCTTTGGAAAGGGCTGCATCTCCCCTGTAATCGCCTTCGAGCGGCACGCGGATCGAACCCACGGTTTTCACGCTATGATTTTTTTAAATGTGTTGCGCGTCGGAGAAAATGCGCGCGTCGGACGTTATTGCGGCTTAATATCTCTTGTCTCCTTGGGAGTAGAAAGTCTTTTCATGGCTCTTTGGAAAGGTTTGCATCTCCCCTGTAATCGCCTTTAAGCGGCACGCGGATCGGACCCACCGTTCTTACGCTACGATTTTTTAAATGTGGTGCGCGGCGTAGAAAAGACGCGCGTAGGACGTATTTGCGGCTTAATATCTTTGGGCTCCTTGGGAGTAGGAAGTCTGTTCATGCCTCTTTGGAAAGGGCTCCATCTCCCCTGTAATCGCCTTCGAGCGGCACGCGGATCGAACCCACGGTTTTCACGCTATGATTTTTTTAAATGTGCTGCGCGGCGGAGAAAATGCGCGCGTCGGACGTCATTGCGGCTTAATATCTCTTGTCTCCTTGGGAGTAGAAAGTCTTTTCATGGTTCTTTGGAAAGGGTTGCATCTCCCCTGTAATCGCCTTTAAGCGGCACGCGGATCGGACCCACCGTTCTCACGCTACTATTTTTTAAACGTGGTGCGCGTCGGAGAAAATGCGCATAATATCTCTTGTCTCCTTGGGAGTAGAAAGTCTGTTCATGGCTCTTTGGAAAGGGCTGTATCTCCCCTGTAATCGCCTTCGAGCGGCACGCGCATCGGAACCATCGTTATCACGCTACGATTTTTTAATGCCGCCAGGGATAGGCCGAAAGCGTGGCAGGTGGCGTTCGTTAGGGACAGTTATGGAGGTGATGCACACAGAGTTGCACGCCATTTGGAGTCGGCCCGGCCTAGATGTGAGCGTTGAAAGTCAGCGCGTTTGTTTAAACTTTCTCCTCCAATTCGTTGCAATTGTACAAGCGTTTCTCGTTCATCCGACTGGAGCGTAACGCTTTATATGTTAATATTTCTGGTCTCCTTGGGAGTAGAAAGTCTGTTCATGGCTCTTTTGAAAGGGATGCATCTCCCCTGTAATCGCCTTCGAGCGGCACGCGGATCGAACCCACGTTTTTCACGCTACGATTTTTTTTAAATGTGTTGCGCGGCGGAGGAAATGCGCGCGTCGGACGTCATTTCGGCTTAATATCTCTTGTCTCCTTGGGAGTAGAAAGTCTTTTCATGGCTCTTTGGAAAGGGCTGCATCTCCGCTGTAATCGCCTTCGAGCGGCACGCGGATCGAACCCACGGTTTTCACGCTATGATTTTTTTAAATGTGGTGCGCGGCGGAGAAAATGCGCGCGTCGGACGTCATTTCGGCTTAATATCTATTGTCTCCTTGGGAGTAGAAAGTCTTTTCATGGCTCTTTGGAAAGGTTTGCATCTCCCTTGTAATCGCCTTTAAGCGGCACGCGGATTGGACCCACCGTTCTTCCGATACGATTTTTTAAATGTGGTGCGCGGCGTAGAAAAGACGCGCGTAGGACGTATTTGCGGCTTAATATCTTTGGGCTCCTTGGGAGTAGGAAGTCTGTTCATGCCTCTTTGGAAAGGGCTGCATCTCCCCTGTAATCGCCTTCGAGCGGCACGCGGATCGAACCCACGGTTTTCACGCTATGATTTTTTTAAATGTGGTGCGCGGCGGAGGAAATGCGCGCGTCGGACGTCATTTCGGCTTAATATCTCTTGTCTCCTTGGGAGTAGAAAGTCTTTTCATGGCTCTTTGGAAAGGGCTGCATCTCCCCTGTAATCGCCTTTAAGCGGCACGCGGATCGAACCCACGGTTTTCACGCTACGATTTTTTTTAAATGTGTTGCGCGGCGGAGAATAGACGCGCGCCGGACGTATTTGCGGCTTGATATCTCTTGTCTCATTGGGAGTAGAAAGTCTGTTCATGGCTCTTTGGAAAGGGCTGCATCTCCCCTGTAATCGCCTTCGAGCGGCACGCGGATCGAACCCACGGTTTTCACGCTATGATTTTTTTAAATGTGTTGCGCGTCGGAGAAAATGCGCGCGTCGGACGTCATTGCGGCTTAATATCTCTTGTCTCCTTGGGAGTAGAAAGTCTTTTCATGGCTCTTTGGAAAGGTTTGCATCTCCCCTGTAATCGCCTTTAAGCGGCACGCGGATCGGACCCACCGTTCTTACGCTACGATTTTTTAAATGTGGTGCGCGGCGTAGAAAAGACGCGCGTAGGACGTATTTGCGGCTTAATATCTTTGGGCTCCTTGGGAGTAGGAAGTCTGTTCATGCCTCTTTGGAAAGGGCTCCATCTCCCCTGTAATCGCCTTCGAGCGGCACGCGGATCGAACCCACGGTTTTCACGCTATGATTTTTTTAAATGAGCTGCGCGGCGGAGAAAATGCGCGCGTCGGACGTCATTGCGTCTTAATATCTCTTGTCTCCTTGGGAGTAGAAAGTCTTTTCATGGTTCTTTGGAAAGGGTTGCATCTCCCCTGTAATCGCCTTTAAGCGGCACGCGGATCGGACCCATCGTTCTCACGCTACGATTTTTTAAAATCCGCCAGGGACGGAACGAACGCTTGGCAGGTGGCGTTCGTGACGGACAGTCAAGCAGTTAATGCGCACTGAGCTGCAGGCCATTTGGACCTGGCCCAGCCTAGATGTGAGTATTCAAAGTCAGCACTTTTGTTTCAAAGTTCTCCACCAATTCGTTGTAATTGCGTGTGTGCGCGTGAACACCAGGTTTGTGGAGGAGTTCGTCCTTGGACTGTACAAGGGGAGACAGTGTGTGGCCTGGCTGCGTGAGGTTGCAGTTTGCTGGGCATGAGAGATTGGCATGTGGTGCCCTGGAGGTGTGGTTGTTCCAGGACGGGCAAGGTGGGGTAGTGTGGCTGGGTGACGGTGCGCTTCACTGGGGATGTGGTTGTGAGTTGCAGGCCCATTCCTTTGAATGACAGAAAGGATCTGATTTGTTTCCAGGTTTAAACGTACTTTGCTGGGTATGACTGTGACCTCTTGGGCCAGGAAGTCTGTTTCTAGTTTTATTTAAACGGTCAAACTGCGTGAAGTGTGCCCAGGCCCAGAGCTACTTTGCTGGGCATGGCTGTGTGACCTCTTGGGCCTGGAAGTCTGGTTGTAGTATGATTTTAAAGGGTCAAATGCTCTCCATTGCGTGTCCAGGTTTAAGGCTACTTTGCTGGGCATGTGATTTGGACCCATCGGGTACGGAAGCCTTTCCGTCACGTGCTCGTTTTCCACGCCTTCAGCGCAGGTAGCCTGCGAATTTAAAACCGACGTGCATTTTATTCTTTTCCCCTTTTATCCTTTCATATCTCTCCGCTACCTTGGAGAAGAGAGACGCACGCGGGTAAATAAAATGTAAATATCTCTAAATATCTGTATAATATGTAAATAAAAGGAAGATGTGGTTGTGTAGTGTAGTCGTTTGATTATAAATAATCTCATAATAATTTTATCCACAAATTCTTATACATTTATACATGTTTATCTCTCTCTTTGTGTGTGTGTGTGTGTGTGTGTGGTTCTGTGTCACTAGTGGGGCCTGTGGCCCGATTGGAGTGTTTGCGGTGTGAGAAGGAGGAGTTGGAGAACAGTTTGTTGGAGCAGCTGAAGGAGTTGAGGTTGCAGAAGCAGAAGGAGCTGCAGGTTCTTCAGGAGATGCTGAAACACAAGCAGCAGGAGGAGACAGAGCTCCTGCAGAAACAGCAGGAGGAGGAGGAGCATAACAGGTCCATCAAGAGTAAGTGCTATGGAAATGCAATAATACTAACATAACTAATAATGAATGCTAGCCTTTAGGCTCCAATAAAAGTGACACTAATATATGTATAGTACTATATATATTATATTTTATATATTCAGCAGTAATTATGTAGTATATACAATCTGTGTTATATCCAGCAGTAATGATACTTGCTCTGGCAGATATGAAAATGGCCTGTGAACAGGAGAAGAAATCTCTGGAGGAAGAACTTGAGAAGCTCAAACTGTCACTGCAGGTAGAGATCCCTTATAGTGTCAGTACACATCCACCAGTACCACCACCTCTCACTTATAACGTCAGTACACATTCAGTACACATTCCCACCTTTCCATTGTACTGGCTGTAGTGATGATTCGTGTCTGTGTTATACCAGCCCATAGAGGAGGACATTATGAGTCTGAAAGTGGCGCTGGAGATGAAGAACCAGGAGATCAAAGATCAGCACGATCTTTTGGTCAAACTATATACTCTGTATGTATACTATATCGAACCCACGGTTTTCACGCTACGATTTTTTTAAATGTGGTGAGCTGCGGAGAAAAGACGCGGTCCGGACGTATTTGTGGCTTAATATCTCTTGTCTCCTTGGGAGTAGGAAGTCTGTTCATGGCTCTTTGGAAAGGGCTGCATCTCCCCTCTAATCGCCTTCGAGCTTCAAGCGGATTGGACCCACGGTTATCACGCTACGATTTTTTAAAGCCGCCAGGGACGGGCCGAAAGCGTGGCAGGTGGCGTTCGTTAGGGACAGTCATGGAGGTGATGCGCACCGAGTTGCACGCCATTTGGACTTGGCCAGACCTAGATGTGAGCGTTCAAAGTCAGCGCGTTTGTTTAAACTTTCTCCTCCAATTCGTTGCAACTGCTCAAGCGTTTCTCGCTCATCCGACTGGAGCGTAACGCTTTATATGTTAATATCTCTTGTCTCCTTGGGAGTAGGAAGTCTGTTCATGGATCTTTGGAAAGGGCTGCATCTCCCCTGTAATCGCCTTCGAGCGGCACGCGGATCGAACCCACGGTTTTCACGCTATGATTTTTTTAAATGTGTTGCGCGTCGGAGAAAATGCGCGCGTCGGACGTCATTTCGGCTTAAATCTCTTGTCTCCTTGGGAGTAGAAAGTCTTTTCATGGCTCTTTGGAAAGGGTTGCATCTCCCCTGTAATCGCCTTTAAGCGGCACGCGGATCGGACCCACCGTTCTTACGCTACGATTTTTTAAATGTGGTGCGCGGCGTAGAAAAGACGCGCGTAGGACTTATTTGCGGCTTAATATCTTTGGGCTCCTTGGGAGTAGAAAGTCTGTTCATGGCTCTTTGGAAAGGGCTGCATCTCCCCTGTAATCGCCTTCGCGCGGCACGCGGATCGGAACCATCGTTATCACGCTACGATTTTTTAATGCCGACAGGGACGGGCCGAAAGCTTGGCAGGTGGCGTTCGTTAGGAAAAGTCATGGACGTGATGCGGACCGAGTTGCAGGCCATTTGGACCTGGCCCGGCCTAGATGTGAGCCTTCAAAGTCAGCGCGTTTGTTTAAACTTTCTCCTCCAATTCGTTGCAATTGTACAAGCGTTTCTCGTTCATCCGACTGGAGCGTAACGCTTTATAAGTTAATATTTCTGGTCTCCTTGGGAGTAGAAAGTCTGTTCATGGCTCTTTGGAAAGGGCTGCATCTCCCCTGTAATCGCCTTCGCGCGGCACGCGGATCGGAACCATCGTTATCACGCTACGATTTTTTAATGCCGCCAGGGATAGGCCGAAAGCGTGGCAGGTGGCGTTCGTTAGGGACAGTTATGGAGGTGATGCACACAGAGTTGCACGCCATTTGGAGTCGGCCCGGCCTAGATGTGAGCGTTGAAAGTCAGCGCGTTTGTTTAAACTTTCTCCTCCAATTCGTTGCAATTGTACAAGCGTTTCTCGTTCATCCGACTGGAGCGTAACGCTTTATATGTTAATATTTCTGGTCTCCTTGGGAGTAGAAAGTCTGTTCATGGCTCTTTTGAAAGGGATGCATCTCCCCTGTAATCGCCTTCGAGCGGCACGCGGATCGAACCCACGTTTTTCACGCTACGATTTTTTTTAAATGTGTTGCGCGGCGGAGGAAATGCGCGCGTCGGACGTCATTTCGGCTTAATATCTCTTGTCTCCTTGGGAGTAGAAAGTCTTTTCATGGCTCTTTGGAAAGGGCTGCATCTCCGCTGTAATCGCCTTCGAGCGGCACGCGGATCGAACCCACGGTTTTCACGCTATGATTTTTTTAAATGTGGTGCGCGGCGGAGAAAATGCGCGCGTCGGACGTCATTTCGGCTTAATATCTATTGTCTCCTTGGGAGTAGAAAGTCTTTTCATGGCTCTTTGGAAAGGTTTGCATCTCCCTTGTAATCGCCTTTAAGCGGCACGCGGATTGGACCCACCGTTCTTCCGATACGATTTTTTAAATGTGGTGCGCGGCGTAGAAAAGACGCGCGTAGGACGTATTTGCGGCTTAATATCTTTGGGCTCCTTGGGAGTAGGAAGTCTGTTCATGCCTCTTTGGAAAGGGCTGCATCTCCCCTGTAATCGCCTTCGAGCGGCACGCGGATCGAACCCACGGTTTTCACGCTATGATTTTTTTAAATGTGGTGCGCGGCGGAGGAAATGCGCGCGTCGGACGTCATTTCGGCTTAATATCTCTTGTCTCCTTGGGAGTAGAAAGTCTTTTCATGGCTCTTTGGAAAGGGCTGCATCTCCCCTGTAATCGCCTTTAAGCGGCACGCGGATCGAACCCACGGTTTTCACGCTACGATTTTTTTTAAATGTGTTGCGCGGCGGAGAATAGACGCGCGCCGGACGTATTTGCGGCTTGATATCTCTTGTCTCATTGGGAGTAGAAAGTCTGTTCATGGCTCTTTGGAAAGGGCTGCATCTCCCCTGTAATCGCCTTCGAGCGGCACGCGGATCGAACCCACGGTTTTCACGCTATGATTTTTTTAAATGTGTTGCGCGTCGGAGAAAATGCGCGCGTCGGACGTCATTGCGGCTTAATATCTCTTGTCTCCTTGGGAGTAGAAAGTCTTTTCATGGCTCTTTGGAAAGGTTTGCATCTCCCCTGTAATCGCCTTTAAGCGGCACGCGGATCGGACCCACCGTTCTTACGCTACGATTTTTTAAATGTGGTGCGCGGCGTAGAAAAGACGCGCGTAGGACGTATTTGCGGCTTAATATCTTTGGGCTCCTTGGGAGTAGGAAGTCTGTTCATGCCTCTTTGGAAAGGGCTCCATCTCCCCTGTAATCGCCTTCGAGCGGCACGCGGATCGAACCCACGGTTTTCACGCTATGATTTTTTTAAATGAGCTGCGCGGCGGAGAAAATGCGCGCGTCGGACGTCATTGCGTCTTAATATCTCTTGTCTCCTTGGGAGTAGAAAGTCTTTTCATGGTTCTTTGGAAAGGGTTGCATCTCCCCTGTAATCGCCTTTAAGCGGCACGCGGATCGGACCCATCGTTCTCACGCTACGATTTTTTAAAATCCGCCAGGGACGGAACGAACGCTTGGCAGGTGGCGTTCGTGACGGACAGTCAAGCAGTTAATGCGCACTGAGCTGCAGGCCATTTGGACCTGGCCCAGCCTAGATGTGAGTATTCAAAGTCAGCACTTTTGTTTCAAAGTTCTCCACCAATTCGTTGTAATTGCGTGTGTGCGCGTGAACACCAGGTTTGTGGAGGAGTTCGTCCTTGGACTGTACAAGGGGAGACAGTGTGTGGCCTGGCTGCGTGAGGTTGCAGTTTGCTGGGCATGAGAGATTGGCATGTGGTGCCCTGGAGGTGTGGTTGTTCCAGGACGGGCAAGGTGGGGTAGTGTGGCTGGGTGACGGTGCGCTTCACTGGGGATGTGGTTGTGAGTTGCAGGCCCATTCCTTTGAATGACAGAAAGGATCTGATTTGTTTCCAGGTTTAAACGTACTTTGCTGGGTATGACTGTGACCTCTTGGGCCAGGAAGTCTGTTTCTAGTTTTATTTAAACGGTCAAACTGCGTGAAGTGTGCCCAGGCCCAGAGCTACTTTGCTGGGCTTGGCTGTGTGACCTCTTGGGCCTGGAAGTCTGGTTGTAGTATGATTTTAAAGGGTCAAATGCTCTCCATTGCGTTTCCAGGTTTAAGGCTACTTTGCTGGGCATGTGATTTGGACCCATCGGGTACGGAAGCCTTTCCGTCACGTGCTCGTTTTCCACGCCTTCAGCGCAGGTAGCCTGCGAATTTAAAACCGACGTGCATTTTATTCTTTTCCCCTTTTATCCTTTCATATCTCTCCGCTACCTTGGAGAAGAGAGACGCACGCGGGTAAATAAAATGTAAATATCTCTAAATATCTGTATAATATGTAAATAAAAGGAAGATGTGGTTGTGTAGTGTAGTCGTTTGATTATAAATAATCTCATAATAATTTTATCCACAAATTCTTATACATTTATACATGTTTATCTCTCTCTTTGTGTGTGTGTGTGTGTGTGTGTGGTTCTGTGTCACTAGTGGGGCCTGTGGCCCGATTGGAGTGTTTGCGGTGTGAGAAGGAGGAGTTGGAGAACAGTTTGTTGGAGCAGCTGAAGGAGTTGAGGTTGCAGAAGCAGAAGGAGCTGCAGGTTCTTCAGGAGATGCTGAAACACAAGCAGCAGGAGGAGACAGAGCTCCTGCAGAAACAGCAGGAGGAGGAGGAGCATAACAGGTCCATCAAGAGTAAGTGCTATGGAAATGCAATAATACTAACATAACTAATAATGAATGCTAGCCTTTAGGCTCCAATAAAAGTGACACTAATATATGTATAGTACTATATATATTATATTTTATATATTCAGCAGTAATTATGTAGTATATACAATCTGTGTTATATCCAGCAGTAATGATACTTGCTCTGGCAGATATGAAAATGGCCTGTGAACAGGAGAAGAAATCTCTGGAGGAAGAACTTGAGAAGCTCAAACTGTCACTGCAGGTAGAGATCCCTTATAGTGTCAGTACACATCCACCAGTACCACCACCTCTCACTTATAACGTCAGTACACATTCA
Organism: Electrophorus electricus; assembly: GCF_041902795.1. NCBI lineage: Eukaryota > Metazoa > Chordata > Actinopteri > Gymnotiformes > Gymnotidae > Electrophorus > Electrophorus electricus. Next base: position 2,060,287 of record NC_137505.1, on the reverse strand, counting down.
GTACACATTCCCACCTTTCCATTGTACTGGCTGTAGTGATGATTCGTGTCTGTGTTATACCAGCCCATAGAGGAGGACATTATGAGTCTGAAAGTGGCGCTGGAGATGAAGAACCAGGAGATCAAAGATCAGCACGATCTTTTGGTCAAACTATATACTCTGTATGTATACTATATCGAACCCACGGTTTTCACGCTACGATTTTTTTAAATGTGGTGAGCTGCGGAGAAAAGACGCGGTCCGGACGTATTTGTGGCTTAATATCTCTTGTCTCCTTGGGAGTAGGAAGTCTGTTCATGGCTCTTTGGAAAGGGCTGCATCTCCCCTCTAATCGCCTTCGAGCTTCAAGCGGATTGGACCCACGGTTATCACGCTACGATTTTTTAAAGCCGCCAGGGACGGGCCGAAAGCGTGGCAGGTGGCGTTCGTTAGGGACAGTCATGGAGGTGATGCGCACCGAGTTGCACGCCATTTGGACTTGGCCAGACCTAGATGTGAGCGTTCAAAGTCAGCGCGTTTGTTTAAACTTTCTCCTCCAATTCGTTGCAACTGCTCAAGCGTTTCTCGCTCATCCGACTGGAGCGTAACGCTTTATATGTTAATATCTCTTGTCTCCTTGGGAGTAGGAAGTCTGTTCATGGATCTTTGGAAAGGGCTGCATCTCCCCTGTAATCGCCTTCGAGCGGCACGCGGATCGAACCCACGGTTTTCACGCTATGATTTTTTTAAATGTGTTGCGCGTCGGAGAAAATGCGCGCGTCGGACGTCATTTCGGCTTAAATCTCTTGTCTCCTTGGGAGTAGAAAGTCTTTTCATGGCTCTTTGGAAAGGGTTGCATCTCCCCTGTAATCGCCTTTAAGCGGCACGCGGATCGGACCCACCGTTCTTACGCTACGATTTTTTAAATGTGGTGCGCGGCGTAGAAAAGACGCGCGTAGGACTTATTTGCGGCTTAATATCTTTGGGCTCCTTGGGAGTAGAAAGTCTGTTCATGGCTCTTTGGAAAGGGCTGCATCTCCCCTGTAATCGCCTTCGCGCGGCACGCGGATCGGAACCATCGTTATCACGCTACGATTTTTTAATGCCGACAGGGACGGGCCGAAAGCTTGGCAGGTGGCGTTCGTTAGGAAAAGTCATGGACGTGATGCGGACCGAGTTGCAGGCCATTTGGACCTGGCCCGGCCTAGATGTGAGCCTTCAAAGTCAGCGCGTTTGTTTAAACTTTCTCCTCCAATTCGTTGCAATTGTACAAGCGTTTCTCGTTCATCCGACTGGAGCGTAACGCTTTATAAGTTAATATTTCTGGTCTCCTTGGGAGTAGAAAGTCTGTTCATGCCTCTTTGGAAAGGGCTGCATCTCCCCTGTAATCGCCTTCGAGCGGCACACGGATCGAACCCACGGTTTTCACGCTATGATTTTTTTAAATGTGGTGCGCGGCGGAGGAAATGCGCGCGTCGGACGTCATTTCGGCTTAATATCTCTTGTCTCCTTGGGAGTAGAAAGTCTTTTCATGGCTCTTTGGAAAGGGCTGCATCTCCCCTGTAATCGCCTTTAAGCGGCACGCGGATCGAACCCACGGTTTTCACGCTACGATTTTTTTAAATGTGTTGCGCGGCGGAGAATAGACGCGCGCCGGACGTATTTGCGGCTTGATATCTCTTGTCTCATTGGGAGTAGAAAGTCTGTTCATGGCTCTTTGGAAAGGGCTGCATCTCCCCTGTAATCGCCTTCGAGCGGCACGCGGATCGAACCCACGGTTTTCACGTTATGATTTTTTTAAATGTGTTGCGCGTCGGAGAAAATGCGCGCGTCGGACGTCATTGCGGCTTAATATCTCTTGTCTCCTTGGTAGTAGAAAGTCTGTTCATGGCTCTTTTGAAAGGGATGCATCTCCCCTGTAATCGCCTTCGAGCGGCACGCGGATCGAACCCACGTTTTTCACGCTACGATGTTTTTTAAATGTGTTGCGCGGCGGAGAAAAGACGCGCGCCGGACGTATTTGCGGCTTAATATCTCTTGTCTCATTGGGAGTAGAAAGTCTTTTCATGGCTCTTTGGAAAGGGCTGCATCTCCGCTGTAATCGCCTTCGAGCGGCACGCGGATCGAACCCACGGTTTTCACGCTATGATTTTTTTAAATGTGGTGCGCGGCGGAGAAAATGCGCGCTTCGGACGTCATTTCGGCTTAATATCTATTGTCTCCTTGGGAATAGAAAGTCTTTTCATGGCTCTTTGGAAAGGTTTGCATCTCCCTTGTAATCGCCTTTAAGCGGCACGCGGATTGGACCCACCGTTCTTCCGATACGATTTTTTAAATGCGGCGCGCGGCGTAGAAAAGACGCGCGTAGGACGTATTTGCGGCTTAATATCTTTGGGCTCCTTGGGAGTAGGAAGTCTGTTCATGCCTCTTTGGAAAGGGCTGCATCTCCCCTGTAATCGCCTTCGAGCGGCACGCGGATCGAACCCACGGTTTTCACGCTATGATTTTTTTAAATGTGGTGCGCGGCGGAGGAAATGCGCGCGTCGGACGTCATTTCGGCTTAATATCTATTGTCTCCTTGGGAATAGAAAGTCTTTTCATGGCTCTTTGGAAAGGTTTGCATCTCCCTTGTAATCGCCTTTAAGCGGCACGCGGATTGGACCCACCGTTCTTCCGATACGATTTTTTAAATGTGGTGCGCGGCGTAGAAAAGACGCGCGTAGGACGTATTTGCGGCTTAATATCTTTGGGCTCCTTGGGAGTAGGAAGTCTGTTCATGCCTCTTTGGAAAGGGCTGCATCTCCCCTGTAATCGCCTTCGAGCGGCACGCGGATCGAACCCACGGTTTTCACGCTATGATTTTTTTAAATGTGGTGCGCGGCGGAGGAAATGCGCGCGTCGGACGTCATTTCGGCTTAATATCTCTTGTCTCCTTGGGAGTAGAAAGTCTTTTCATGGCTCTTTGGAAAGGGCTGCATCTCCCCTGTAATCGCCTTTAAGCGGCACGCGGATCGAACCCACGGTTTTCACGCTACGATTTTTTTTAAATGTGTTGCGAGGCGGAGAATAGACGCGCGCCGGACGTATTTGCGGCTTGATATCTCTTGTCTCATTGGGAGTAGAAAGTCTGTTCATGGCTCTTTGGAAAGGTTTGCATCTCCCCTGTAATCGCCTTTAAGCGGCACGCGGATCGGACCCACCGTTCTTACGCTACGATTTTTTAAATGTTGTGCGCGGCGTAGAAAAGACGCGCGTAGGACGTATTTGCGGCTTAATATCTTTGGGCTCTTTGGGAGTAGGAAGTCTGTTCATGCCTCTTTGGAAAGGGCTGCATCTCCCCTGTAATCGCCTTCGAGCGGCACGCGGATCGAACCCACGGTTTTCACGCTATGATTTTTTTAAATGTGCTGCGCGGCGGAGAAAATGCGCGCGTCGGACGTCATTGCGGCTTAATATCTCTTGTCTCCTTGGGAGTAGAAAGTCTTTTCATGGTTCTTTGGAAAGGGTTGCATCTCCCCTGTAATCGCCTTTAAGCGGCACGCGGATCGGACCCACCGTTCTTACGCTACGATTTTTTAAATGTGGTGCGAGGCGTAGAAAAGACGCGCGTAGGACTTATTTGCGGCTTAATATCTTTGGGCTCCTTGGGAGTAGAAAGTCTGTTCATGGCTCTTTGGAAAGGGCTGCATCTCCCCTGTAATCACCTTCGAGCGGCACGCGGATCGAACCCACGTTTTTCACGCTACGATTTTTTTTAAATGTGTTGCGCGGCGGAGAAAAGACGCGCGCCGGACGTATTTGCGGCTTAATATCTCTTGTCTCATTGGGTGTAGAAAGTCTGTTCATGGCTCTTTGGAAAGGGCTGCATCTCCCCTGTAATCGCCTTCGAGCGGCACGCGGATCGAACCCACGGTTTTCACGCTATGATTTTTTTAAATGTGGTGCGCGGCGGAGGAAATGCGCGCGTCGGACGTCATTTCGGCTTAATATCTCTTGTCTCCTTGGGAGTAGAAAGTCTTTTCATGGCTCTTTGGAAAGGGCTGCATCTCCGCTGTAATCTCCTTCGAGCGGCACGCGGATCGAACCCACGGTTTTCACGCTATGATTTTTTTAAATGTGGTGCGCGGCGGAGAAAATGCGCGCGTCGGACGTCATTTCGGCTTAATATCTATTGTCTCCTTGGGAGTAGAAAGTCTTTTCATGGCTCTTTGGAAAGGTTTGCATCTCCCTTGTAATCGCCTTTAAGCGGCACGCGGATTGGACCCACCGTTCTTCCGATACGATTTTTTAAATGTGGTGCGCGGCGTAGAAAAGACGCGCGTAGGACGTATTTGCGGCTTAATATCTTTGGGCTCCTTGGGAGTAGGAAGTCTGTTCATGCCTCTTTGGAAAGGGCTGCATCTCCCCTGTAATCGCCTTCGAGCGGCACGCGGATCGAACCCACGGTTTTCACGCTATGATTTTTTTAAATGTGGTGCGCGGCGGAGGAAATGCGCGCGTCGGACGTCATTTCGGCTTAATATCTCTTGTCTCCTTGGGAGTAGAAAGTCTTTTCATGGCTCTTTGGAAAGGGCTGCATCTCCCCTGTAATCGCCTTTAAGCGGCACGCGGATCGAACCCACGGTTTTCACGCTACGATTTTTTTAAATGTGTTGCGCGGCGGAGAATAGACGCGCGCCGGACGTATTTGCGGCTTGATATCTCTTGTCTCATTGGGAGTAGAAAGTCTGTTCATGGCTCTTTGGAAAGGGCTGCATCTCCCCTGTAATCGCTTTCGAGCGGCACGCGGATCGAACCCAAGGTTTTCACGCTATGATTTTTTTAAATGTGTTGCGCGTCGGAGAAAATGCGCGCGTCGGACGTCATTGCGGCTTAATATCTCTTGTCTCCTTGGGAGTAGAAAGTCTTTTCATGGCTCTTTGGAAAGGTTTGCATCTCCCCTGTAATCGCCTTTAAGCGGCACGCGGATCGGACCCACCGTTCTTACGCTACGATTTTTTAAATGTGGTGCGCGGCGTAGAAAAGACGCGCGTAGGACGTATTTGCGGCTTAATATCTTTGGGCTCCTTGGGAGTAGGAAGTCTGTTCATGCCTCTTTGGAAAGGGCTCCATCTCCCCTGTAATCGCCTTCGAGCGGCACGCGGATCGAACCCACGGTTTTCACGCTATGATTTTTTTAAATGTGCTGCGCGGCGGAGAAAATGCGCGCGTCGGACGTCATTGCGGCTTAATATCTCTTGTCTCCTTGGGAGTAGGAAGTCTGTTCATGCCTCTTTGGAAAGGGTTGCATCTCCCCTGTAATCGCCTTTAAGCGGCACGCGGATCGGACCCACCGTTCTCACGCTACGATTTTTTAAACGTGGTGCGCGTCGGAGAAAATGCGCGTAATATCTCTTGTCTCCTTGGGAGTAGAAAGTCTGTTCATGGCTCTTTGGAAAGGGCTGTATCTCCCCTGTAATCGCCTTCGAGCGGCACGCGCATCGGAACCATCGTTATCACGCTACGATTTTTTAATGCCGCCAGGGATAGGCCGAAAGCGTGGCAGGTGGCGTTCGTTAGGGACAGTCATGGAGGTGATGCACACCGAGTTGCACGCCATTTGGAGTTGGCCCGGCCTAGATGTGAGCGTTCAAAGTCAGCGCGTTTGTTTAAACTTTCTCCTCCAATTCGTTGCAATTGTACAAGCGTTTCTCGTTCATCCGACTGGAGCGTAACGCTTTATAAGTTAATATTTCTGGTCTCCTTGGGAGTAGAAAGTCTGTTCATGGCTCTTTGGAAAGGGCTGCATCTCCCCTGTAATCGCCTTCGAGCGGCACGCGGATCGAACCCACGGTTTTCACGCTATGATTTTTTTAAATGTGGTGCGCGGCGGAGGAAATGCGCGCGTCGGACGTCATTTCGGCTTAATATCTCTTGTCTCCTTGGGAGTAGAAAGTCTTTTCATGGCTCTTTGGAAAGGGCTGCATCTCCGCTGTAATCGCCTTCGAGCGGCACGCGGATCGAACCCACGGTTTTCACGCTATGATTTTTTTAAATGTGGTGCGCGGCGGAGAAAATGCGCGCGTCGGACGTCATTTCGGCTTAATATCTATTGTCTCCTTGGGAGTAGAAAGTCTTTTCATGGCTCTTTGGAAAGGTTTGCATCTCCCTTGTAATCGCCTTTAAGCGGCACGCGGATTGGACCCACCGTTCTTCCGATACGATTTTTTAAATGTGGTGCGCGGCGTAGAAAAGACGCGCGTAGCACGTATTTGCGGCTTAATATCTTTGGGCTCCTTGGGAGTAGGAAGTCTGTTCATGCCTCTTTGGAAAGGGCTGCATCTCCCCTGTAATCGCCTTCGAGCGGCACGCGGATCGAACCCACGGTTTTCACGCTATGATTTTTTTAAATGTGGTGCGCGGCGGAGGAAATGCGCGCGTCGGACGTCATTTCGGCTTAATATCTCTTGTCTCCTTGGGAGTAGAAAGTCTTTTCATGGCTCTTTGGAAAGGGCTGCATCTCCCCTGTAATCGCCTTTAAGCGGCACGCGGATCGAACCCACGGTTTTCACGCTACGATTTTTTTAAATGTGTTGCGCGGCGGAGAATAGACGCGCGCCGGACGTATTTGCGGCTTGATATCTCTTGTCTCATTGGGAGTAGAAAGTCTGTTCATGGCTCTTTGGAAAGGGCTGCATCTCCCCTGTAATCGCCTTCGAGCGGCACGCGGATCGAACCCACGGTTTTCACGCTATGATTTTTTTAAATGTGTTGCGCGTCGGAGAAAATGCGCGCGTCGGACGTCATTGCGGCTTAATATCTCTTGTCTCCTTGGGAGTAGAAAGTCTTTTCATGGCTCTTTGGAAAGGTTTGCATCTCCCCTGTAATCGCCTTTAAGCGGCACGCGGATCGGACCCACCGTTCTTACGCTACGATTTTTTAAATGTGGTGCGCGGCGTAGAAAAGACGCGCGTAGGACGTATTTGCGGCTTAATATCTTTGGGCTCCTTGGGAGTAGGAAGTCTGTTCATGCCTTTTTGGAAAGGGCTCCATCTCCCCTGTAATCGCCTTCGAGCGGCACGCGGATCGAACCCACGGTTTTCACGCTATGATTTTTTTAAATGTGCTGCGCGGCGGAGAAAATGTGCGCGTCGGACGTCATTGCGGCTTAATATCTCTTGTCTCCTTGGGAGTAGGAAGTCTGTTCATGCCTCTTTGGAAAGGGTTGCATCTCCCCTGTAATCGCCTTTAAGCGGCACGCGGATCGGACCCACCGTTCTCACGCTACGATTTTTTAAACGTGGTGCGCGTCGGAGAAAATGCGCGTAATATCTCTTGTCTCCTTGGGAGTAGAAAGTCTGTTCATGGCTCTTTGGAAAGGGCTGTATCTCCCCTGTAATCGCCTTCGAGCGGCACGCGCATCGGAACCATCGTTATCACGCTACGATTTTTTAATGCCGCCAGGGATAGGCCGAAAGCGTGGCAGGTGGCGTTCGTTAGGGACAGTCATGGAGGTGATGCACACCGAGTTGCACGCCATTTGGAGTTGGCCCGGCCTAGATGTGAGCGTTCAAAGTCATCGCGTTTGTTTAAACTTTCTCCTCCAATTCGTTGCAATTGTACAAGCGTTTCTCGTTCATCCGACTGGAGCGTAACGCTTTATAAGTTAATATTTCTGGTCTCCTTGGGAGTAGAAAGTCTGTTCATGGCTCTTTGGAAAGGGCTGCATCTCCCCTGTAATCGCCTTCGAGCGGCACGCGGATCGAACCCACGGTTTTCACGCTATGATTTTTTTAAATGTGGTGCGCGGCGGAGGAAATGCGCGCGTCGGACGTCATTTCGGCTTAATATCTCTTGTCTCCTTGGGAGTAGAAAGTCTTTTCATGGCTCTTTGGAAAGGGCTGCATCTCCGCTGTAATCTCCTTCGAGCGGCACGCGGATCGAACCCACGGTTTTCACGCTATGATTTTTTTAAATGTGGTGCGCGTCGGAGAAAATGCGCGCGTCGGACGTCATTTCGGCTTAATATCTATTGTCTCCTTGGGAATAGAAAGTCTTTTCATGGCTCTTTGGAAAGGTTTGCATCTCCCTTGTAATCGCCTTTAAGCGGCACGCGGATTGGACCCACCGTTCTTCCGATACGATTTTTTAAATGTGGTGCGCGGCGTAGAAAAGACGCGCGTAGGACGTATTTGCGGCTTAATATCTTTGGGCTCCTTGGGAGTAGGAAGTCTGTTCATGCCTCTTTGGAAAGGGCTGCATCTCCCCTGTAATCGCCTTCGAGCGGCACGCGGATCGAACCCACGGTTTTCACGCTATGATTTTTTTAAATGTGGTGCGCGGCGGAGGAAATGCGCGCGTCGGACGTCATTTCGGCTTAATATCTCTTGTCTCCTTGGGAGTAGAAAGTCTTTTCATGGCTCTTTGGAAAGGGCTGCATCTCCCCTGTAATCGCCTTTAAGCGGCACGCGGATCGAACCCACGGTTTTCACGCTACGATTTTTTTTAAATGTGTTGCGAGGCGGAGAATAGACGCGCGCCGGACGTATTTGCGGCTTGATATCTCTTGTCTCATTGGGAGTAGAAAGTCTGTTCATGGCTCTTTGGAAAGGTTTGCATCTCCCCTGTAATCGCCTTTAAGCGGCACGCGGATCGGACCCACCGTTCTTACGCTACGATTTTTTAAATGTTGTGCGCGGCGTAGAAAAGACGCGCGTAGGACGTATTTGCGGCTTAATATCTTTGGGCTCTTTGGGAGTAGGAAGTCTGTTCATGCCTCTTTGGAAAGGGCTGCATCTCCCCTGTAATCGCCTTCGAGCGGCACGCGGATCGAACCCACGGTTTTCACGCTATGATTTTTTTAAATGTGCTGCGCGGCGGAGAAAATGCGCGCGTCGGACGTCATTGCGGCTTAATATCTCTTGTCTCCTTGGGAGTAGAAAGTCTTTTCATGGTTCTTTGGAAAGGGTTGCATCTCCCCTGTAATCGCCTTTAAGCGGCACGCGGATCGGACCCACCGTTCTTACGCTACGATTTTTTAAATGTGGTGCGAGGCGTAGTAAAGACGCGCGTAGGACTTATTTGCGGCTTAATATCTTTGGGCTCCTTGGGAGTAGAAAGTCTGTTCATGGCTCTTTGGAAAGGGCTGCATCTCCCCTGTAATCACCTTCGAGCGGCACGCGGATCGAACCCACGTTTTTCACGCTACGATTTTTTTTAAATGTGTTGCGCGGCGGAGAAAAGACGCGCGCCGGACGTATTTGCGGCTTAATATCTCTTGTCTCATTGGGTGTAGAAAGTCTGTTCATGGCTCTTTGGAAAGGGCTGCATCTCCCCTGTAATCGCCTTCGAGCGGCACGCGGATCGAACCCACGGTTTTCACGCTATGATTTTTTTAAATGTGGTGCGCGGCGGAGGAAATGCGCGCGTCGGACGTCATTTCGGCTTAATATCTCTTGTCTCCTTGGGAGTAGAAAGTCTTTTCATGGCTCTTTGGAAAGGGCTGCATCTCCGCTGTAATCGCCTTCGAGCGGCACGCGGATCGAACCCACGGTTTTCACGCTATGATTTTTTTAAATGTGGTGCGCGGCGGAGAAAATGCGCGCGTCGGACGTCATTTCGGCTTAATATCTATTGTCTCCTTGGGAGTAGAAAGTCTTTTCATGGCTCTTTGGAAAGGTTTGCATCTCCCTTGTAATCGCCTTTAAGCGGCACGCGGATTGGACCCACCGTTCTTCCGATACGATTTTTTAAATGTGGTGCGCGGCGTAGAAAAGACGCGCGTAGGACGTATTTGCGGCTTAATATCTTTGGGCTCCTTGGGAGTAGGAAGTCTGTTCATGCCTCTTTGGAAAGGGCTGCATCTCCCCTGTAATCGCCTTCGAGCGGCACGCGGATCGAACCCACGGTTTTCACGCTATGATTTTTTTAAATGTGGTGCGCGGCGGAGGAAATGCGCGCGTCGGACGTCATTTCGGCTTAATATCTCTTGTCTCCTTGGGAGTAGAAAGTCTTTTCATGGCTCTTTGGAAAGGGCTGCATCTCCCCTGTAATCGCCTTTAAGCGGCACGCGGATCGAACCCACGGTTTTCACGCTACGATTTTTTTAAATGTGTTGCGCGGCGGAGAATAGACGCGCGCCGGACGTATTTGCGGCTTGATATCTCTTGTCTCATTGGGAGTAGAAAGTCTGTTCATGGCTCTTTGGAAAGGGCTGCATCTCCCCTGTAATCGCTTTCGAGCGGCACGCGGATCGAACCCAAGGTTTTCACGCTATGATTTTTTTAAATGTGTTGCGCGTCGGAGAAAATGCGCGCGTCGGACGTCATTGCGGCTTAATATCTCTTGTCTCCTTGGGAGTAGAAAGTCTTTTCATGGCTCTTTGGAAAGGTTTGCATCTCCCCTGTAATCGCCTTTAAGCGGCACGCGGATCGGACCCACCGTTCTTACGCTACGATTTTTTAAATGTGGTGCGCGGCGTAGAAAAGACGCGCGTAGGACGTATTTGCGGCTTAATATCTTTGGGCTCCTTGGGAGTAGGAAGTCTGTTCATGCCTCTTTGGAAAGGGCTCCATCTCCCCTGTAATCGCCTTCGAGCGGCACGCGGATCGAACCCACGGTTTTCACGCTATGATTTTTTTAAATGTGCTGCGCGGCGGAGAAAATGCGCGCGTCGGACGTCATTGCGGCTTAATATCTCTTGTCTCCTTGGGAGTAGGAAGTCTGTTCATGCCTCTTTGGAAAGGGTTGCATCTCCCCTGTAATCGCCTTTAAGCGGCACGCGGATCGGACCCACCGTTCTCACGCTACGATTTTTTAAACGTGGTGCGCGTCGGAGAAAATGCGCGTAATATCTCTTGTCTCCTTGGGAGTAGAAAGTCTGTTCATGGCTCTTTGGAAAGGGCTGTATCTCCCCTGTAATCGCCTTCGAGCGGCACGCGCATCGGAACCATCGTTATCACGCTACGATTTTTTAATGCCGCCAGGGATAGGCCGAAAGCGTGGCAGGTGGCGTTCGTTAGGGACAGTCATGGAGGTGATGCACACCGAGTTGCACGCCATTTGGAGTTGGCCCGGCCTAGATGTGAGCGTTCAAAGTCAGCGCGTTTGTTTAAACTTTCTCCTCCAATTCGTTGCAATTGTACAAGCGTTTCTCGTTCATCCGACTGGAGCGTAACGCTTTATAAGTTAATATTTCTGGTCTCCTTGGGAGTAGAAAGTCTGTTCATGGCTCTTTGGAAAGGGCTGCATCTCCCCTGTAATCGCCTTCGAGCGGCACGCGGATCGAACCCACGGTTTTCACGCTATGATTTTTTTAAATGTGGTGCGCGGCGGAGGAAATGCGCGCGTCGGACGTCATTTCGGCTTAATATCTCTTGTCTCCTTGGGAGTAGAAAGTCTTTTCATGGCTCTTTGGAAAGGGCTGCATCTCCGCTGTAATCGCCTTCGAGCGGCACGCGGATCGAACCCACGGTTTTCACGCTATGATTTTTTTAAATGTGGTGCGCGTCGGAGAAAATGCGCGCGTCGGACGTCATTTCGGCTTAATATCTATTGTCTCCTTGGGAGTAGAAAGTCTTTTCATGGCTCTTTGGAAAGGTTTGCATCTCCCTTGTAATCGCCTTTAAGCGGCACGCGGATTGGACCCACCGTTCTTCCGATACGATTTTTTAAATGTGGTGCGCGGCGTAGAAAAGACGCGCGTAGGACGTATTTGCGGCTTAATATCTTTGGGGTCCTTGGGAGTAGAAAGTCTTTTCATGGTTCTTTGGAAAGGGTTGCATCTCCCCTGTAATCGCCTTTAAGCGGCACGCGGATCGGACCCATCGTTCTCACGCTACGATTTTTTAAAATCCGCCAGGGACGGAACGAACGCTTGGCAGGTGGCGTTCGTGACGGACAGTCAAGCAGTTAATGCGCACCGAGCTGCAGGCCATTTGGACCTGGCCCAGCCTAGATGTGAGTATTCAAAGTCAGCACTTTTGTTTCAAAGTTCTCCACCAATTCGTTGTAATTGCGTGTGTGCGCGTGAACACCAGGTTTGTGGAGGAGTTCGTCCTTGGACTGTACAAGGGGAGACAGTGTGTGGCCTGGCTGCGTGAGGTTGCAGTTTGCTGGGCATGAGAGATTGGCATGTGGTGCCCTGGAGGTGTGGTTGTTCCAGGACGGGCAAGGTGGGGTAGTGTGGCTGGGTGACGGTGCGCTTCACTGGGGATGTGGTTGTGAGTTGCAGGCCCATTCCTTTGAATGACAGAAAGGATCTGATTTGTTTCCAGGTTTAAACGTACTTTGCTGGGTATGACTGTGACCTCTTGGGCCAGGAAGTCTGTTTCTAGTTTTATTTAAACGGTCAAACTGCGTGAAGTGTGCCCAGGCCCAGAGCTACTTTGCTGGGCATGGCTGTGTGACCTCTTGGGCCTGGAAGTCTGGTTGTAGTATGATTTTAAAGGGTCAAATGCTCTCCATTGCGTGTCCAGGTTTAAGGCTACTTTGCTGGGCATGTGATTTGGACCCATCGGGTACGGAAGCCTTTCCGTCACGTGCTCGTTTTCCACGCCTTCAGCGCAGGTAGCCTGCGAATTTAAAACCGACGTGCATTTTATTCTTTTCCCCTTTTATCCTTTCATATCTCTCCGCTACCTTGGAGAAGAGAGACGCACGCGGGTAAATAAAATGTAAATATCTCTAAATATCTGTATAATATGTAAATAAAAGGAAGATGTGGTTGTGTAGTGTAGTCGTTTGATTATAAATAATCTCATAATAATTTTATCCACAAATTCTTATACATTTATACATGTTTATCTCTCTCTTTGTGTGTGTGTGTGTGTGTGTGTGGTTCTGTGTCACTAGTGGGGCCTGTGGCCCGATTGGAGTGTTTGCGGTGTGAGAAGGAGGAGTTGGAGAACAGTTTGTTGGAGCAGCTGAAGGAGTTGAGGTTGCAGAAGCAGAAGGAGCTGCAGGTTCTTCAGGAGATGCTGAAACACAAGCAGCAGGAGGAGACAGAGCTCCTGCAGAAACAGCAGGAGGAGGAGGAGCATAACAGGTCCATCAAGAGTAAGTGCTATGGAAATGCAATAATACTAACATAACTAATAATGAATGCTAGCCTTTAGGCTCCAATAAAAGTGACACTAATATATGTATAGTACTATATATATTATATTTTATATATTCAGCAGTAATTATGTAGTATATACAATCTGTGTTATATCCAGCAGTAATGATACTTGCTCTGGCAGATATGAAAATGGCCTGTGAACAGGAGAAGAAATCTCTGGAGGAAGAACTTGAGAAGCTCAAACTGTCACTGCAGGTAGAGATCCCTTATAGTGTCAGTACACATCCACCAGTACCACCACCTCTCACTTATAACGTCAGTACACATTCAGTACACATTCCCACCTTTCCATTGTACTGGCTGTAGTGATGATTCGTGTCTGTGTTATACCAGCCCATAGAGGAGGACATTATGAGTCTGAAAGTGGCGCTGGAGATGAAGAACCAGGAGATCAAAGATCAGCACGATCTTTTGGTCAAACTATATACTCTGTATGTATACTATATCGAACCCACGGTTTTCACGCTACGATTTTTTTAAATGTGGTGAGCTGCGGAGAAAAGACGCGGTCCGGACGTATTTGTGGCTTAATATCTCTTGTCTCCTTGGGAGTAGGAAGTCTGTTCATGGCTCTTTGGAAAGGGCTGCATCTCCCCTCTAATCGCCTTCGAGCTTCAAGCGGATTGGACCCACGGTTATCACGCTACGATTTTTTAAAGCCGCCAGGGACGGGCCGAAAGCGTGGCAGGTGGCGTTCGTTAGGGACAGTCATGGAGGTGATGCGCACCGAGTTGCACGCCATTTGGACTTGGCCAGACCTAGATGTGAGCGTTCAAAGTCAGCGCGTTTGTTTAAACTTTCTCCTCCAATTCGTTGCAACTGCTCAAGCGTTTCTCGCTCATCCGACTGGAGCGTAACGCTTTATATGTTAATATCTCTTGTCTCCTTGGGAGTAGGAAGTCTGTTCATGGCTCTTTGGAAAGGGCTGCATCTCCGCTGTAATCGCCTTCGAGCGGCACGCGGATCGAACCCACGGTTTTCACGCTATGATTTTTTTAAATGTGGTGCGCGGCGGAGAAAATGCGCGCGTCGGACGTCATTTCGGCTTAATATCTATTGTCTCCTTGGGAGTAGAAAGTCTTTTCATGGCTCTTTGGAAAGGTTTGCATCTCCCTTGTAATCGCCTTTAAGCGGCACGCGGATTGGACCCACCGTTCTTCCGATACGATTTTTTAAATGTGGTGCGCGGCGTAGAAAAGACGCGCGTAGGACGTATTTGCGGCTTAATATCTTTGGGCTCCTTGGGAGTAGGAAGTCTGTTCATGCCTCTTTGGAAAGGGCTGCATCTCCCCTGTAATCGCCTTCGAGCGGCACGCGGATCGAACCCACGGTTTTCACGCTATGATTTTTTTAAATGTGGTGCGCGGCGGAGGAAATGCGCGCGTCGGACGTCATTTCGGCTTAATATCTCTTGTCTCCTTGGGAGTAGAAAGTCTTTTCATGGCTCTTTGGAAAGGGCTGTATCTCCCCTGTAATCGCCTTTAAGCGGCACGCGGATCGAACCCACGGTTTTCACGCTACGATTTTTTTTAAATGTGTTGCGCGGCGGAGAATAGACGCGCGCCGGACGTATTTGCGGCTTGATATCTCTTGTCTCATTGGGAGTAGAAAGTCTGTTCATGGCTCTTTGGAAAGGGCTGCATCTCCCCTGTAATCGCCTTCGAGCGGCACGCGGATCGAACCCACGGTTTTCACGCTATGATTTTTTTAAATGTGTTGCGCGTCGGAGAAAATGCGCGCGTCGGACGTCATTGCGGCTTAATATCTCTTGTCTCCTTGGGAGTAGAAAGTCTTTTCATGGCTCTTTGGAAAGGTTTGCATCTCCCCTGTAATCGCCTTTAAGCGGCACGCGGATCGGACCCACCGTTCTTACGCTACGATTTTTTAAATGTGGTGCGCGGCGTAGAAAAGACGCGCGTAGGACGTATTTGCGGCTTAATATCTTTGGGCTCCTTGGGAGTAGGAAGTCTGTTCATGCCTCTTTGGAAAGGGCTCCATCTCCCCTGTAATCGCCTTCGAGCGGCACGCGGATCGAACCCACGGTTTTCACGCTATGATTTTTTTAAATGAGCTGCGCGGCGGAGAAAATGCGCGCGTCGGACGTCATTGCGTCTTAATATCTCTTGTCTCCTTGGGAGTAGAAAGTCTTTTCATGGTTCTTTGGAAAGGGTTGCATCTCCCCTGTAATCGCCTTTAAGCGGCACGCGGATCGGACCCATCGTTCTCACGCTACGATTTTTTAAAATCCGCCAGGGACGGAACGAACGCTTGGCAGGTGGCGTTCGTGACGGACAGTCAAGCAGTTAATGCGCACCGAGCTGCAGGCCATTTGGACCTGGCCCAGCCTAGATGTGAGTATTCAAAGTCAGCACTTTTGTTTCAAAGTTCTCCACCAATTCGTTGTAATTGCGTGTGTGCGCGTGAACACCAGGTTTGTGGAGGAGTTCGTCCTTGGACTGTACAAGGGGAGACAGTGTGTGGCCTGGCTGCGTGAGGTTGCAGTTTGCTGGGCATGAGAGATTGGCATGTGGTGCCCTGGAGGTGTGGTTGTTCCAGGACGGGCAAGGTGGGGTAGTGTGGCTGGGTGACGGTGCGCTTCACTGGGGATGTGGTTGTGAGTTGCAGGCCCATTCCTTTGAATGACAGAAAGGATCTGATTTGTTTCCAGGTTTAAACGTACTTTGCTGGGTATGACTGTGACCTCTTGGGCCAGGAAGTCTGTTTCTAGTTTTATTTAAACGGTCAAACTGCGTGAAGTGTGCCCAGGCCCAGAGCTACTTTGCTGGGCATGGCTGTGTGACCTCTTGGGCCTGGAAGTCTGGTTGTAGTATGATTTTAAAGGGTCAAATGCTCTCCATTGCGTGTCCAGGTTTAAGGCTACTTTGCTGGGCATGTGATTTGGACCCATCGGGTACGGAAGCCTTTCCGTCACGTGCTCGTTTTCCACGCCTTCAGCGCAGGTAGCCTGCGAATTTAAAACCGACGTGCATTTTATTCTTTTCCCCTTTTATCCTTTCATATCTCTCCGCTACCTTGGAGAAGAGAGACGCACGCGGGTAAATAAAATGTAAATATCTCTAAATATCTGTATAATATGTAAATAAAAGGAAGATGTGGTTGTGTAGTGTAGTCGTTTGATTATAAATAATCTCATAATAATTTTATCCACAAATTCTTATACATTTATACATGTTTATCTCTCTCTTTGTGTGTGTGTGTGTGTGTGTGTGGTTCTGTGTCACTAGTGGGGCCTGTGGCCCGATTGGAGTGTTTGCGGTGTGAGAAGGAGGAGTTGGAGAACAGTTTGTTGGAGCAGCTGAAGGAGTTGAGGTTGCAGAAGCAGAAGGAGCTGCAGGTTCTTCAGGAGATGCTGAAACACAAGCAGCAGGAGGAGACAGAGCTCCTGCAGAAACAGCAGGAGGAGGAGGAGCATAACAGGTCCATCAAGAGTAAGTGCTATGGAAATGCAATAATACTAACATAACTAATAATGAATGCTAGCCTTTAGGCTCCAATAAAAGTGACACTAATATATGTATAGTACTATATATATTATATTTTATATATTCAGCAGTAATTATGTAGTATATACAATCTGTGTTATATCCAGCAGTAATGATACTTGCTCTGGCAGATATGAAAATGGCCTGTGAACAGGAGAAGAAATCTCTGGAGGAAGAACTTGAGAAGCTCAAACTGTCACTGCAGGTAGAGATCCCTTATAGTGTCAGTACACATCCACCAGTACCACCACCTCTCACTTATAACGTCAGTACACATTCAGTACACATTCCCACCTTTCCATTGTACTGGCTGTAGTGATGATTCGTGTCTGTGTTATACCAGCCCATAGAGGAGGACATTATGAGTCTGAAAGTGGCGCTGGAGATGAAGAACCAGGAGATCAAAGATCAGCACGATCTTTTGGTCAAACTATATACTCTGTATGTATACTATATCGAACCCACGGTTTTCACGCTACGATTTTTTTAAATGTGGTGAGCTGCGGAGAAAAGACGCGGTCCGGACGTATTTGTGGCTTAATATCTCTTGTCTCCTTGGGAGTAGGAAGTCTGTTCATGGCTCTTTGGAAAGGGCTGCATCTCCCCTCTAATCGCCTTCGAGCTTCAAGCGGATTGGACCCACGGTTATCACGCTACGATTTTTTAAAGCCGCCAGGGACGGGCCGAAAGCGTGGCAGGTGGCGTTCGTTAGGGACAGTCATGGAGGTGATGCGCACCGAGTTGCACGCCATTTGGACTTGGCCAGACCTAGATGTGAGCGTTCAAAGTCAGCGCGTTTGTTTAAACTTTCTCCTCCAATTCGTTGCAACTGCTCAAGCGTTTCTCGCTCATCCGACTGGAGCGTAACGCTTTATATGTTAATATCTCTTGTCTCCTTGGGAGTAGGAAGTCTGTTCATGGATCTTTGGAAAGGGCTGCATCTCCCCTGTAATCGCCTTCGAGCGGCACGCGGATCGAACCCACGGTTTTCACGCTATGATTTTTTTAAATGTGTTGCGCGTCGGAGAAAATGCGCGCGTCGGACGTCATTTCGGCTTAAATCTCTTGTCTCCTTGGGAGTAGAAAGTCTTTTCATGGCTCTTTGGAAAGGGTTGCATCTCCCCTGTAATCGCCTTTAAGCGGCACGCGGATCGGACCCACCGTTCTTACGCTACGATTTTTTAAATGTGGTGCGCGGCGTAGAAAAGACGCGCGTAGGACTTATTTGCGGCTTAATATCTTTGGGCTCCTTGGGAGTAGAAAGTCTGTTCATGGCTCTTTGGAAAGGGCTGCATCTCCCCTGTAATCGCCTTCGCGCGGCACGCGGATCGGAACCATCGTTATCACGCTACGATTTTTTAATGCCGACAGGGACGGGCCGAAAGCTTGGCAGGTGGCGTTCGTTAGGAAAAGTCATGGACGTGATGCGGACCGAGTTGCAGGCCATTTGGACCTGGCCCGGCCTAGATGTGAGCCTTCAAAGTCAGCGCGTTTGTTTAAACTTTCTCCTCCAATTCGTTGCAATTGTACAAGCGTTTCTCGTTCATCCGACTGGAGCGTAACGCTTTATAAGTTAATATTTCTGGTCTCCTTGGGAGTAGAAAGTCTGTTCATGGCTCTTTGGAAAGGGCTGCATCTCCCCTGTAATCGCCTTCGAGCGGCACGCGGATCGAACCCACGGTTTTCACGCTATGATTTTTTTAAATGTGGTGCGCGTCGGAGAAAATGCGCGCGTCGGACGTCATTTCGGCTTAATATCTATTGTCTCCTTGGGAGTAGAAAGTCTTTTCATGGCTCTTTGGAAAGGGCTGCATCTCCGCTGTAATCGCCTTCGAGCGGCACGCGGATCGAACCCACGGTTTTCACGCTATGATTTTTTTAAATGTGGTGCGCGTCGGAGAAAATGCGCGCGTCGGACGTCATTTCGGCTTAATATCTATTGTCTCCTTGGGAGTAGAAAGTCTTTTCATGGCTCTTTGGAAAGGTTTGCATCTCCCTTGTAATCGCCTTTAAGCGGCACGCGGATTGGACCCACCGTTCTTCCGATACGATTTTTTAAATGTGGTGCGCGGCGTAGAAAAGACGCGCGTAGGACTTATTTGCGGCTTAATATCTTTGGGCTCCTTGGGAGTAGGAAGTCTGTTCATGCCTCTTTGGAAAGGGCTGCATCTCCCCTGTAATCGCCTTCGAGCGGCACACGGATCGAACCCACGGTTTTCACGCTATGATTTTTTTAAATGTGGTGCGCGGCGGAGGAAATGCGCGCGTCGGACGTCATTTCGGCTTAATATCTCTTGTCTCCTTGGGAGTAGAAAGTCTTTTCATGGCTCTTTGGAAAGGGCTGCATCTCCCCTGTAATCGCCTTTAAGCGGCACGCGGATCGAACCCACGGTTTTCACGCTACGATTTTTTTAAATGTGTTGCGCGGCGGAGAATAGACGCGCGCCGGACGTATTTGCGGCTTGATATCTCTTGTCTCATTGGGAGTAGAAAGTCTGTTCATGGCTCTTTGGAAAGGGCTGCATCTCCCCTGTAATCGCCTTCGAGCGGCACGCGGATCGAACCCACGGTTTTCACGTTATGATTTTTTTAAATGTGTTGCGCGTCGGAGAAAATGCGCGCGTCGGACGTCATTGCGGCTTAATATCTCTTGTCTCCTTGGTAGTAGAAAGTCTTTTCATGGCTCTTTGGAAAGGTTTGCATCTCCCCTGTAATCGCCTTTAAGCGGCACGCGGATCGGACCCACCGTTCTTACGCTACGATTTTTTAAATGTGGTGCGCGGCGTAGAAAAGACGCGCGTAGGACGTATTTGCGGCTTAATATCTTTGGGCTCCTTGGGAGTAGGAAGTCTGTTCATGCCTCTTTGGAAAGGGCTCCATCTCCCCTGTAATCGCCTTCGCGCGGCACGCGGATCGGAACCATCGTTATCATGCTACGATTTTTTAATGCCGACAGGGACGGGCCGAAAGCTTGGCAGGTGGCGTTCGTTAGGAAAAGTCATGGACGTGATGCGGACCGAGTTGCAGGCCATTTGGACCTGGCCCGGCCTAGATGTGAGCCTTCAAAGTCAGCGCGTTTGTTTAAACTTTCTCCTCCAATTCGTTGCAATTGTACAAGCGTTTCTCGCTCATCCGACTGGAGCGTAACGCTTTATCTGTTAATATCTCTGGTCTCCTTGGGAGTAGAAAGTCTGTTCATGGCTCTTTGGAAAGGGATGCATCTCCCCTGTAATCGCCTTTAAGCGGCACGCGGATCGGACCCACCGTTCTCACGCTACGATTTTTTAAACGTGGTGCGCGTCGGAGAAAATGCGCGTAATATCTCTGGTCTCCTTGGGAGTAGAAAGTCTGTTCATGGCTCTTTGGAAAGGGCTGTATCTCCCCTGTAATCGCCTTCGAGCGGCACGCGCATCGGAACCATCGTTATCACGCTACGATTTTTTAATGCCGCCAGGGACGGGCCGAAAGCGTGGCAGGTGGCGTTCGTTAGGGACAGTCATGGAGGTGATGCGCACCGAGTTGCACGCCATTTGGAGTTGGCCCGGCCTAGATGTGAGCGTTCAAAGTCAGCGCGTTTGTTTAAACTTTCTGCTCCAATTCGTTGCAGTTGTACAAGCGTTTCTCGTTCATCCGACTGGAGCGTAACGCTTTATATGTTAATATTTCTGGTCTCCTTGGGAGTAGAAAGTCTGTTCATGGCTCTTTTGAAAGGGATGCATCTCCCCTGTAATCGCCTTCGAGCGGCACGCGGATCGAACCCACGTTTTTCACGCTACGATTTTTTTTAAATGTGTTGCGCGGCGGAGAAAAGACGCGCGCCGGACGTATTTGCGGCTTAATATCTCTTGTCTCATTGGGTGTAGAAAGTCTGTTCATGGCTCTTTGGAAAGGGCTGCATCTCCCCTGTAATCGCCTTCGAGCGGCACGCGGATCGAACCCACGGTTTTCACGCTATGATTTTTTTAAATGTGGTGCGCGGCGGAGGAAATGCGCGCGTCGGACGTCATTTCGGCTTAATATCTCTTGTCTCCTTGGGAGTAGAAAGTCTTTTCATGGCTCTTTGGAAAGGGCTGCATCTCCGCTGTAATCGCCTTCGAGCGGCACGCGGATCGAACCCACGGTTTTCACGCTATGATTTTTTTAATGTGGTGCGCGTCGGAGAAAATGCGCGCGTCGGACGTCATTTCGGCTTAATATCTATTGTCTCCTTGGGAGTAGAAAGTCTTTTCATGGCTCTTTGGAAAGGTTTGCATCTCCCTTGTAATCGCCTTTAAGCGGCACGCGGATTGGACCCACCGTTCTTCCGATACGATTTTTTAAATGTGGTGCGCGGCGTAGAAAAGACGCGCGTAGGACGTATTTGCGGCTTAATATCTTTGGGCTCCTTGGGAGTAGGAAGTCTGTTCATGCCTCTTTGGAAAGGGCTGCATCTCCCCTGTAATCGCCTTCGAGCGGCACGCGCATCGGAACCATCGTTATCACGCTACGATTTTTTAATGCCGCCAGGGACGGGCCGAAAGCGTGGCAGGTGGCGTTCGTTAGGGACAGTCATGGAGGTGATGCGCACCGAGTTCCACGCCATTTGGAGTTGGCCCGGCCTAGATGTGAGCCTTCAAAGTCAGCGCGTTTGTTTAAACTTTCTCCTCCAATTCGTTGCAATTGTACAAGCGTTTCTCGCTCATCCGACTGGAGCGTAACGCTTTATCTGTTAATATCTCTGGTCTCCTTGGGAGTAGAAAGTCTGTTCATGGCTCTTTGGAAAGGGCTGTATCTCCCCTGTAATCGCCTTCGAGCGGCACGCGCATCGGAATCATCGTTATCACGCTACGATTTTTTAATGCCGCCAGGGACGGGCCGAAAGCGTGGCAGGTGGCGTTCGTTAGGGACAGTCATGGAGGTGATGCGCACCGAGTTGCACGCCATTTGGAGTTGGCCCGGCCTAGATGTGAGCGTTCAAAGTCAGCGCGTTTGTTTAAATTTTCTCCTCCAATTCGTTGCAATTGTACAAGCGTTTCTCGTTCATCCGACTGGAGCGTAACGCTTTATATGTTAATATTTCTGGTCTCCTTGGGAGTAGAAAGTCTGTTCATGGCTCTTTTGAAAGGGATGCATCTCCCCTGTAATCGCCTTCGAGCGGCACGCGGATCGAACCCACGTTTTTCACGCTACGATTTTTTTTAAATGTGTTGCGCGGCGGAGAAAAGACGCGCGCCAGACGTATTTGCGGCTTAATATCTCTTGTCTCATTGGGTGTAGAAAGTCTGTTCATGGCTCTTTGGAAAGGGCTGCATCTCCCCTGTAATCGCCTTCGAGCGGCACGCGGATCGAACCCACGGTTTTCACGCTATGATTTTTTTAAATGTGGTGCGCGGCGGAGGAAATGCGCGCGTCGGACGTCATTTCGGCTTAATATCTCTTGTCTCCTTGGGAGTAGAAAGTCTTTTCATGGCTCTTTGGAAAGGGCTGCATCTCCGCTGTAATCGCCTTCGAGCGGCACGCGGATCGAACCCACGGTTTTCACGCTATGATTTTTTTAAATGTGGTGCGCGTCGGAGAAAATGCGCGCGTCGGACGTCATTTCGGCTTAATATCTATTGTCTCCTTGGGAGTAGAAAGTCTTTTCATGGCTCTTTGGAAAGGTTTGCATCTCCCTTGTAATCGCCTTTAAGCGGCACGCGGATTGGACCCACCGTTCTTCCGATACGATTTTTTAAATGTGGTGCGCGGCGTAGAAAAGACGCGCGTAGGACGTATTTGCGGCTTAATATCTTTGGGCTCCTTGGGAGTAGGAAGTCTGTTCATGCCTCTTTGGAAAGGGCTGCATCTCCCCTGTAATCGCCTTCGAGCGGCACGTGGATCGAACCCACGGTTTTCACGCTATGATTTTTTTAAATGTGCTGCGCAGCGGAGAAAATGCGCGCGTCGGACGTCATTGCGGCTTAATATCTCTTGTCTCCTTGGGAGTAGAAAGTCTTTTCATGGTTCTTTGGAAAGGGCTGCATCTCCCCTGCAATCGCCTTCGCGCGGCACGCGGATCGGAACCATCGTTATCACGCTACGATTTTTTAATGCCGACAGGGACGGGCCGAAAGCTTGGCAGGTGGCGTTCGTTAGGAAAAGTCATGGACGTGATGCGGACCGAGTTGCAGGCCATTTGGACCTGGCCCGGCCTAGATGTGAGCCTTCAAAGTCAGCGCGTTTGTTTAAACTTTCTCCTCCAATTCGTTGCAATTGTACAAGCGTTTCTCTCTCATCCGACTGGAGCGTAACGCTTTATCTGTTAATATCTCTGGTCTCCTTTGGAGTATAAAGTCTGTTCATGGCTCTTTGGAAAGGGATGCATCTCCCCTGTAATCGCCTTTAAGCGGCACGCGGATCGGACCCACCGTTCTCACGCAACGATTTTTTAAACGTGGTGCGCGTCGGAGAAAATGCGCGTAATATCTCTTGTCTCCTTGGGAGTAGAAAGTCTGTTCATGGCTCTTTGGAAAGGGCTGTATCTCCCCTGTAATCGCCTTCGAGCGGCACGCGCATCGGAACCATCGTTATCACGCTACGATTTTTTAATGCCGCCAGGGACGGGCCGAAAGCGTGGCAGGTGGCGTTCGTTAGGGACAGTCATGGAGGTGATGCGCACCGAGTTGCACGCCATTTGGAGTTGGCCCGGCCTAGATGTGAGCGTTCAAAGTCAGCGAGTTTGTTTAAACTTTCTCCTCCAATTCGTTGCAATTGTACAAGCGTTTCTCGTTCATCCGACTGGAGCGTAACGCTTTATATGTTAATATTTCTGGTCTCCTTGGGAGTAGAAAGTCTGTTCATGGCTCTTTTGAAAGGGATGCATCTCCCCTGTAATCGCCTTCGAGCGGCACGCGGATCGAACCCACGGTTTTCACGCTATGATTTTTTTAAATGTGGTGCGCGGCGGAGAAAATGCGCGCGTCGGACGTCATTTCGGCTTAATATCTATTGTCTCCTTGGGAGTAGAAAGTCTTTTCATGGCTCTTTGGAAAGGTTTGCATCTCCCTTGTAATCGCCTTTAAGCGGCACGCGGATTGGACCCACCGTTCTTCCGATACGATTTTTTAAATGTGGTGCGCGGCGTAGAAAAGACGCGCGTAGGACGTATTTGCGGCTTAATATCTTTGGGCTCCTTGGGAGTAGGAAGTCTGTTCATGCCTCTTTGGAAAGGGCTGCATCTCCCCTGTAATCGCCTTCGAGCGGCACGCGGATCGAACCCACGGTTTTCACGCTATGATTTTTTTAAATGTGGTGCGCGGCGGAGGAAATGCGCGCGTCGGACGTCATTTCGGCTTAATATCTCTTGTCTCCTTGGGAGTAGAAAGTCTTTTCATGGCTCTTTGGAAAGGGCTGCATCTCCCCTGTAATTGCCTTTAAGCGGCACGCGGATCGAACCCACGGTTTTCACGCTACGATTTTTTTTAAATGTGTGCGCGGCGGAGAATAGACGCGCGCCGGACGTATTTGCGGCTTGATATCTCTTGTCTCATTGGGAGTAGAAAGTCTGTTCATGGCTCTTTGGAAAGGGCTGCATCTCCCCTGTAATCGCCTTCGAGCGGCACGCGGATCGAACCCACGGTTTTCACGCTATGATTTTTTTAAATGTGTTGCGCGTCGGAGAAAATGCGCGCGTCGGACGTTATTGCGGCTTAATATCTCTTGTCTCCTTGGGAGTAGAAAGTCTTTTCATGGCTCTTTGGAAAGGTTTGCATCTCCCCTGTAATCGCCTTTAAGCGGCACGCGGATCGGACCCACCGTTCTTACGCTACGATTTTTTAAATGTGGTGCGCGGCGTAGAAAAGACGCGCGTAGGACGTATTTGCGGCTTAATATCTTTGGGCTCCTTGGGAGTAGGAAGTCTGTTCATGCCTCTTTGGAAAGGGCTCCATCTCCCCTGTAATCGCCTTCGAGCGGCACGCGGATCGAACCCACGGTTTTCACGCTATGATTTTTTTAAATGTGCTGCGCGGCGGAGAAAATGCGCGCGTCGGACGTCATTGCGGCTTAATATCTCTTGTCTCCTTGGGAGTAGAAAGTCTTTTCATGGTTCTTTGGAAAGGGTTGCATCTCCCCTGTAATCGCCTTTAAGCGGCACGCGGATCGGACCCACCGTTCTCACGCTACTATTTTTTAAACGTGGTGCGCGTCGGAGAAAATGCGCATAATATCTCTTGTCTCCTTGGGAGTAGAAAGTCTGTTCATGGCTCTTTGGAAAGGGCTGTATCTCCCCTGTAATCGCCTTCGAGCGGCACGCGCATCGGAACCATCGTTATCACGCTACGATTTTTTAATGCCGCCAGGGATAGGCCGAAAGCGTGGCAGGTGGCGTTCGTTAGGGACAGTTATGGAGGTGATGCACACAGAGTTGCACGCCATTTGGAGTCGGCCCGGCCTAGATGTGAGCGTTGAAAGTCAGCGCGTTTGTTTAAACTTTCTCCTCCAATTCGTTGCAATTGTACAAGCGTTTCTCGTTCATCCGACTGGAGCGTAACGCTTTATATGTTAATATTTCTGGTCTCCTTGGGAGTAGAAAGTCTGTTCATGGCTCTTTTGAAAGGGATGCATCTCCCCTGTAATCGCCTTCGAGCGGCACGCGGATCGAACCCACGTTTTTCACGCTACGATTTTTTTTAAATGTGTTGCGCGGCGGAGGAAATGCGCGCGTCGGACGTCATTTCGGCTTAATATCTCTTGTCTCCTTGGGAGTAGAAAGTCTTTTCATGGCTCTTTGGAAAGGGCTGCATCTCCGCTGTAATCGCCTTCGAGCGGCACGCGGATCGAACCCACGGTTTTCACGCTATGATTTTTTTAAATGTGGTGCGCGGCGGAGAAAATGCGCGCGTCGGACGTCATTTCGGCTTAATATCTATTGTCTCCTTGGGAGTAGAAAGTCTTTTCATGGCTCTTTGGAAAGGTTTGCATCTCCCTTGTAATCGCCTTTAAGCGGCACGCGGATTGGACCCACCGTTCTTCCGATACGATTTTTTAAATGTGGTGCGCGGCGTAGAAAAGACGCGCGTAGGACGTATTTGCGGCTTAATATCTTTGGGCTCCTTGGGAGTAGGAAGTCTGTTCATGCCTCTTTGGAAAGGGCTGCATCTCCCCTGTAATCGCCTTCGAGCGGCACGCGGATCGAACCCACGGTTTTCACGCTATGATTTTTTTAAATGTGGTGCGCGGCGGAGGAAATGCGCGCGTCGGACGTCATTTCGGCTTAATATCTCTTGTCTCCTTGGGAGTAGAAAGTCTTTTCATGGCTCTTTGGAAAGGGCTGCATCTCCCCTGTAATCGCCTTTAAGCGGCACGCGGATCGAACCCACGGTTTTCACGCTACGATTTTTTTTAAATGTGTTGCGCGGCGGAGAATAGACGCGCGCCGGACGTATTTGCGGCTTGATATCTCTTGTCTCATTGGGAGTAGAAAGTCTGTTCATGGCTCTTTGGAAAGGGCTGCATCTCCCCTGTAATCGCCTTCGAGCGGCACGCGGATCGAACCCACGGTTTTCACGCTATGATTTTTTTAAATGTGTTGCGCGTCGGAGAAAATGCGCGCGTCGGACGTCATTGCGGCTTAATATCTCTTGTCTCCTTGAGAGTAGAAAGTCTTTTCATGGCTCTTTGGAAAGGTTTGCATCTCCCCTGTAATCGCCTTTAAGCGGCACGCGGATCGGACCCACCGTTCTTACGCTACGATTTTTTAAATGTGGTGCGCGGCGTAGAAAAGACGCGCGTAGGACGTATTTGCGGCTTAATATCTTTGGGCTCCTTGGGAGTAGGAAGTCTGTTCATGCCTCTTTGGAAAGGGCTCCATCTCCCCTGTAATCGCCTTCGAGCGGCACGCGGATCGAACCCACGGTTTTCACGCTATGATTTTTTTAAATGAGCTGCGCGGCGGAGAAAATGCGCGCGTCGGACGTCATTGCGTCTTAATATCTCTTGTCTCCTTGGGAGTAGAAAGTCTTTTCATGGTTCTTTGGAAAGGGTTGCATCTCCCCTGTAATCGCCTTTAAGCGGCACGCGGATCGGACCCATCGTTCTCACGCTACGATTTTTTAAAATCCGCCAGGGACGGAACGAACGCTTGGCAGGTGGCGTTCGTGACGGACAGTCAAGCAGTTAATGCGCACTGAGCTGCAGGCCATTTGGACCTGGCCCAGCCTAGATGTGAGTATTCAAAGTCAGCACTTTTGTTTCAAAGTTCTCCACCAATTCGTTGTAATTGCGTGTGTGCGCGTGAACACCAGGTTTGTGGAGGAGTTCGTCCTTGGACTGTACAAGGGGAGACAGTGTGTGGCCTGGCTGCGTGAGGTTGCAGTTTGCTGGGCATGAGAGATTGGCATGTGGTGCCCTGGAGGTGTGGTTGTTCCAGGACGGGCAAGGTGGGGTAGTGTGGCTGGGTGACGGTGCGCTTCACTGGGGATGTGGTTGTGAGTTGCAGGCCCATTCCTTTGAATGACAGAAAGGATCTGATTTGTTTCCAGGTTTAAACGTACTTTGCTGGGTATGACTGTGACCTCTTGGGCCAGGAAGTCTGTTTCTAGTTTTATTTAAACGGTCAAACTGCGTGAAGTGTGCCCAGGCCCAGAGCTACTTTGCTGGGCATGGCTGTGTGACCTCTTGGGCCTGGAAGTCTGGTTGTAGTATGATTTTAAAGGGTCAAATGCTCTCCATTGCGTGTCCAGGTTTAAGGCTACTTTGCTGGGCATGTGATTTGGACCCATCGGGTACGGAAGCCTTTCCGTCACGTGCTCGTTTTCCACGCCTTCAGCGCAGGTAGCCTGCGAATTTAAAACCGACGTGCATTTTATTCTTTTCCCCTTTTATCCTTTCATATCTCTCCGCTACCTTGGAGAAGAGAGACGCACGCGGGTAAATAAAATGTAAATATCTCTAAATATCTGTATAATATGTAAATAAAAGGAAGATGTGGTTGTGTAGTGTAGTCGTTTGATTATAAATAATCTCATAATAATTTTATCCACAAATTCTTATACATTTATACATGTTTATCTCTCTCTTTGTGTGTGTGTGTGTGTGTGTGTGGTTCTGTGTCACTAGTGGGGCCTGTGGCCCGATTGGAGTGTTTGCGGTGTGAGAAGGAGGAGTTGGAGAACAGTTTGTTGGAGCAGCTGAAGGAGTTGAGGTTGCAGAAGCAGAAGGAGCTGCAGGTTCTTCAGGAGATGCTGAAACACAAGCAGCAGGAGGAGACAGAGCTCCTGCAGAAACAGCAGGAGGAGGAGGAGCATAACAGGTCCATCAAGAGTAAGTGCTATGGAAATGCAATAATACTAACATAACTAATAATGAATGCTAGCCTTTAGGCTCCAATAAAAGTGACACTAATATATGTATAGTACTATATATATTATATTTTATATATTCAGCAGTAATTATGTAGTATATACAATCTGTGTTATATCCAGCAGTAATGATACTTGCTCTGGCAGATATGAAAATGGCCTGTGAACAGGAGAAGAAATCTCTGGAGGAAGAACTTGAGAAGCTCAAACTGTCACTGCAGGTAGAGATCCCTTATAGTGTCAGTACACATCCACCAGTACCGCCACCTCTCACTTATAACGTCAGTACACATTCAGTACACATTCCCACCTTTCCATTGTACTGGCTGTAGTGATGATTCGTGTCTGTGTTATACCAGCCCATAGAGGAGGACATTATGAGTCTGAAAGTGGCGCTGGAGATGAAGAACCAGGAGATCAAAGATCAGCACGATCTTTTGGTCAAACTATATACTCTGTATGTATACTATATCGAACCCACGGTTTTCACGCTACGATTTTTTTAAATGTGGTGAGCTGCGGAGAAAAGACGCGGTCCGGACGTATTTGTGGCTTAATATCTCTTGTCTCCTTGGGAGTAGGAAGTCTGTTCATGGCTCTTTGGAAAGGGCTGCATCTCCCCTCTAATCGCCTTCGAGCTTCAAGCGGATTGGACCCACGGTTATCACGCTACGATTTTTTAAAGCCGCCAGGGACGGGCCGAAAGCGTGGCAGGTGGCGTTCGTTAGGGACAGTCATGGAGGTGATGCGCACCGAGTTGCACGCCATTTGGACTTGGCCAGACCTAGATGTGAGCGTTCAAAGTCAGCGCGTTTGTTTAAACTTTCTCCTCCAATTCGTTGCAACTGCTCAAGCGTTTCTCGCTCATCCGACTGGAGCGTAACGCTTTATATGTTAATATCTCTTGTCTCCTTGGGAGTAGGAAGTCTGTTCATGGATCTTTGGAAAGGGCTGCATCTCCCCTGTAATCGCCTTCGAGCGGCACGTGGATCGAACCCACGGTTTTCACGCTATGATTTTTTTAAATGTGTTGCGCGTCGGAGAAAATGCGCGCGTCGGACGTCATTTCGGCTTAAATCTCTTGTCTCCTTGGGAGTAGAAAGTCTTTTCATGGCTCTTTGGAAAGGGTTGCATCTCCCCTGTAATCGCCTTTAAGCGGCACGCGGATCGGACCCACCGTTCTTACGCTACGATTTTTTAAATGTGGTGCGCGGCGTAGAAAAGACGCGCGTAGGACTTATTTGCGGCTTAATATCTTTGGGCTCCTTGGGAGTAGAAAGTCTGTTCATGGCTCTTTGGAAAGGGCTGCATCTCCCCTGTAATCGCCTTCGCGCGGCACGCGGATCGGAACCATCGTTATCACGCTACGATTTTTTAATGCCGACAGGGACGGGCCGAAAGCTTGGCAGGTGGCGTTCGTTAGGAAAAGTCATGGACGTGATGCGGACCGAGTTGCAGGCCATTTGGACCTGGCCCGGCCTAGATGTGAGCCTTCAAAGTCAGCGCGTTTGTTTAAACTTTCTCCTCCAATTCGTTGCAATTGTACAAGCGTTTCTCGTTCATCCGACTGGAGCGTAACGCTTTATAAGTTAATATTTCTGGTCTCCTTGGGAGTAGAAAGTCTGTTCATGGCTCTTTGGAAAGGGCTGCATCTCCCCTGTAATCGCCTTCGAGCGGCACGCGGATCGAACCCACGGTTTTCACGCTATGATTTTTTTAAATGTGGTGCGCGTCGGAGAAAATGCGCGCGTCGGACGTCATTTCGGCTTAATATCTATTGTCTCCTTGGGAGTAGAAAGTCTTTTCATGGCTCTTTGGAAAGGGCTGCATCTCCGCTGTAATCGCCTTCGAGCGGCACGCGGATCGAACCCACGGTTTTCACGCTATGATTTTTTTAAATGTGGTGCGCGTCGGAGAAAATGCGCGCGTCGGACGTCATTTCGGCTTAATATCTATTGTCTCCTTGGGAGTAGAAAGTCTTTTCATGGCTCTTTGGAAAGGTTTGCATCTCCCTTGTAATCGCCTTTAAGCGGCACGCGGATTGGACCCACCGTTCTTCCGATACGATTTTTTAAATGTGGTGCGCGGCGTAGAAAAGACGCGCGTAGGACTTATTTGCGGCTTAATATCTTTGGGCTCCTTGGGAGTAGGAAGTCTGTTCATGCCTCTTTGGAAAGGGCTGCATCTCCCCTGTAATCGCCTTCGAGCGGCACACGGATCGAACCCACGGTTTTCACGCTATGATTTTTTTAAATGTGGTGCGCGGCGGAGGAAATGCGCGCGTCGGACGTCATTTCGGCTTAATATCTCTTGTCTCCTTGGGAGTAGAAAGTCTTTTCATGGCTCTTTGGAAAGGGCTGCATCTCCCCTGTAATCGCCTTTAAGCGGCACGCGGATCGAACCCACGGTTTTCACGCTACGATTTTTTTAAATGTGTTGCGCGGCGGAGAATAGACGCGCGCCGGACGTATTTGCGGCTTGATATCTCTTGTCTCATTGGGAGTAGAAAGTCTGTTCATGGCTCTTTGGAAAGGGCTGCATCTCCCCTGTAATCGCCTTCGAGCGGCACGCGGATCGAACCCACGGTTTTCACGTTATGATTTTTTTAAATGTGTTGCGCGTCGGAGAAAATGCGCGCGTCGGACGTCATTGCGGCTTAATATCTCTTGTCTCCTTGGTAGTAGAAAGTCTTTTCATGGCTCTTTGGAAAGGTTTGCATCTCCCCTGTAATCGCCTTTAAGCGGCACGCGGATCGGACCCACCGTTCTTACGCTACGATTTTTTAAATGTGGTGCGCGGCGTAGAAAAGACGCGCGTAGGACGTATTTGCGGCTTAATATCTTTGGGCTCCTTGGGAGTAGGAAGTCTGTTCATGCCTCTTTGGAAAGGGCTCCATCTCCCCTGTAATCGCCTTCGCGCGGCACGCGGATCGGAACCATCGTTATCATGCTACGATTTTTTAATGCCGACAGGGACGGGCCGAAAGCTTGGCAGGTGGCGTTCGTTAGGAAAAGTCATGGACGTGATGCGGACCGAGTTGCAGGCCATTTGGACCTGGCCCGGCCTAGATGTGAGCCTTCAAAGTCAGCGCGTTTGTTTAAACTTTCTCCTCCAATTCGTTGCAATTGTACAAGCGTTTCTCGCTCATCCGACTGGAGCGTAACGCTTTATCTGTTAATATCTCTGGTCTCCTTGGGAGTAGAAAGTCTGTTCATGGCTCTTTGGAAAGGGATGCATCTCCCCTGTAATCGCCTTTAAGCGGCACGCGGATCGGACCCACCGTTCTCACGCTACGATTTTTTAAACGTGGTGCGCGTCGGAGAAAATGCGCGTAATATCTCTGGTCTCCTTGGGAGTAGAAAGTCTGTTCATGGCTCTTTGGAAAGGGCTGTATCTCCCCTGTAATCGCCTTCGAGCGGCACGCGCATCGGAACCATCGTTATCACGCTACGATTTTTTAATGCCGCCAGGGACGGGCCGAAAGCGTGGCAGGTGGCGTTCGTTAGGGACAGTCATGGAGGTGATGCGCACCGAGTTGCACGCCATTTGGAGTTGGCCCGGCCTAGATGTGAGCGTTCAAAGTCAGCGCGTTTGTTTAAACTTTCTGCTCCAATTCGTTGCAGTTGTACAAGCGTTTCTCGTTCATCCGACTGGAGCGTAACGCTTTATATGTTAATATTTCTGGTCTCCTTGGGAGTAGAAAGTCTGTTCATGGCTCTTTTGAAAGGGATGCATCTCCCCTGTAATCGCCTTCGAGCGGCACGCGGATCGAACCCACGTTTTTCACGCTACGATTTTTTTTAAATGTGTTGCGCGGCGGAGAAAAGACGCGCGCCGGACGTATTTGCGGCTTAATATCTCTTGTCTCATTGGGTGTAGAAAGTCTGTTCATGGCTCTTTGGAAAGGGCTGCATCTCCCCTGTAATCGCCTTCGAGCGGCACGCGGATCGAACCCACGGTTTTCACGCTATGATTTTTTTAAATGTGGTGCGCGGCGGAGGAAATGCGCGCGTCGGACGTCATTTCGGCTTAATATCTCTTGTCTCCTTGGGAGTAGAAAGTCTTTTCATGGCTCTTTGGAAAGGGCTGCATCTCCGCTGTAATCGCCTTCGAGCGGCACGCGGATCGAACCCACGGTTTTCACGCTATGATTTTTTTAATGTGGTGCGCGTCGGAGAAAATGCGCGCGTCGGACGTCATTTCGGCTTAATATCTATTGTCTCCTTGGGAGTAGAAAGTCTTTTCATGGCTCTTTGGAAAGGTTTGCATCTCCCTTGTAATCGCCTTTAAGCGGCACGCGGATTGGACCCACCGTTCTTCCGATACGATTTTTTAAATGTGGTGCGCGGCGTAGAAAAGACGCGCGTAGGACGTATTTGCGGCTTAATATCTTTGGGCTCCTTGGGAGTAGGAAGTCTGTTCATGCCTCTTTGGAAAGGGCTGCATCTCCCCTGTAATCGCCTTCGAGCGGCACGCGCATCGGAACCATCGTTATCACGCTACGATTTTTTAATGCCGCCAGGGACGGGCCGAAAGCGTGGCAGGTGGCGTTCGTTAGGGACAGTCATGGAGGTGATGCGCACCGAGTTCCACGCCATTTGGAGTTGGCCCGGCCTAGATGTGAGCCTTCAAAGTCAGCGCGTTTGTTTAAACTTTCTCCTCCAATTCGTTGCAATTGTACAAGCGTTTCTCGCTCATCCGACTGGAGCGTAACGCTTTATCTGTTAATATCTCTGGTCTCCTTGGGAGTAGAAAGTCTGTTCATGGCTCTTTGGAAAGGGCTGTATCTCCCCTGTAATCGCCTTCGAGCGGCACGCGCATCGGAATCATCGTTATCACGCTACGATTTTTTAATGCCGCCAGGGACGGGCCGAAAGCGTGGCAGGTGGCGTTCGTTAGGGACAGTCATGGAGGTGATGCGCACCGAGTTGCACGCCATTTGGAGTTGGCCCGGCCTAGATGTGAGCGTTCAAAGTCAGCGCGTTTGTTTAAATTTTCTCCTCCAATTCGTTGCAATTGTACAAGCGTTTCTCGTTCATCCGACTGGAGCGTAACGCTTTATATGTTAATATTTCTGGTCTCCTTGGGAGTAGAAAGTCTGTTCATGGCTCTTTTGAAAGGGATGCATCTCCCCTGTAATCGCCTTCGAGCGGCACGCGGATCGAACCCACGTTTTTCACGCTACGATTTTTTTTAAATGTGTTGCGCGGCGGAGAAAAGACGCGCGCCAGACGTATTTGCGGCTTAATATCTCTTGTCTCATTGGGTGTAGAAAGTCTGTTCATGGCTCTTTGGAAAGGGCTGCATCTCCCCTGTAATCGCCTTCGAGCGGCACGCGGATCGAACCCACGGTTTTCACGCTATGATTTTTTTAAATGTGGTGCGCGGCGGAGGAAATGCGCGCGTCGGACGTCATTTCGGCTTAATATCTCTTGTCTCCTTGGGAGTAGAAAGTCTTTTCATGGCTCTTTGGAAAGGGCTGCATCTCCGCTGTAATCGCCTTCGAGCGGCACGCGGATCGAACCCACGGTTTTCACGCTATGATTTTTTTAAATGTGGTGCGCGTCGGAGAAAATGCGCGCGTCGGACGTCATTTCGGCTTAATATCTATTGTCTCCTTGGGAGTAGAAAGTCTTTTCATGGCTCTTTGGAAAGGTTTGCATCTCCCTTGTAATCGCCTTTAAGCGGCACGCGGATTGGACCCACCGTTCTTCCGATACGATTTTTTAAATGTGGTGCGCGGCGTAGAAAAGACGCGCGTAGGACGTATTTGCGGCTTAATATCTTTGGGCTCCTTGGGAGTAGGAAGTCTGTTCATGCCTCTTTGGAAAGGGCTGCATCTCCCCTGTAATCGCCTTCGAGCGGCACGTGGATCGAACCCACGGTTTTCACGCTATGATTTTTTTAAATGTGCTGCGCAGCGGAGAAAATGCGCGCGTCGGACGTCATTGCGGCTTAATATCTCTTGTCTCCTTGGGAGTAGAAAGTCTTTTCATGGTTCTTTGGAAAGGGCTGCATCTCCCCTGCAATCGCCTTCGCGCGGCACGCGGATCGGAACCATCGTTATCACGCTACGATTTTTTAATGCCGACAGGGACGGGCCGAAAGCTTGGCAGGTGGCGTTCGTTAGGAAAAGTCATGGACGTGATGCGGACCGAGTTGCAGGCCATTTGGACCTGGCCCGGCCTAGATGTGAGCCTTCAAAGTCAGCGCGTTTGTTTAAACTTTCTCCTCCAATTCGTTGCAATTGTACAAGCGTTTCTCTCTCATCCGACTGGAGCGTAACGCTTTATCTGTTAATATCTCTGGTCTCCTTTGGAGTATAAAGTCTGTTCATGGCTCTTTGGAAAGGGATGCATCTCCCCTGTAATCGCCTTTAAGCGGCACGCGGATCGGACCCACCGTTCTCACGCTACGATTTTTTAAACGTGGTGCGCGTCGGAGAAAATGCGCGTAATATCTCTTGTCTCCTTGGGAGTAGAAAGTCTGTTCATGGCTCTTTGGAAAGGGCTGTATCTCCCCTGTAATCGCCTTCGAGCGGCACGCGCATCGGAACCATCGTTATCACGCTACGATTTTTTAATGCCGCCAGGGACGGGCCGAAAGCGTGGCAGGTGGCGTTCGTTAGGGACAGTCATGGAGGTGATGCGCACCGAGTTGCACGCCATTTGGAGTTGGCCCGGCCTAGATGTGAGCGTTCAAAGTCAGCGAGTTTGTTTAAACTTTCTCCTCCAATTCGTTGCAATTGTACAAGCGTTTCTCGTTCATCCGACTGGAGCGTAACGCTTTATATGTTAATATTTCTGGTCTCCTTGGGAGTAGAAAGTCTGTTCATGGCTCTTTTGAAAGGGATGCATCTCCCCTGTAATCGCCTTCGAGCGGCACGCGGATCGAACCCACGGTTTTCACGCTATGATTTTTTTAAATGTGGTGCGCGGCGGAGAAAATGCGCGCGTCGGACGTCATTTCGGCTTAATATCTATTGTCTCCTTGGGAGTAGAAAGTCTTTTCATGGCTCTTTGGAAAGGTTTGCATCTCCCTTGTAATCGCCTTTAAGCGGCACGCGGATTGGACCCACCGTTCTTCCGATACGATTTTTTAAATGTGGTGCGCGGCGTAGAAAAGACGCGCGTAGGACGTATTTGCGGCTTAATATCTTTGGGCTCCTTGGGAGTAGGAAGTCTGTTCATGCCTCTTTGGAAAGGGCTGCATCTCCCCTGTAATCGCCTTCGAGCGGCACGCGGATCGAACCCACGGTTTTCACGCTATGATTTTTTTAAATGTGGTGCGCGGCGGAGGAAATGCGCGCGTCGGACGTCATTTCGGCTTAATATCTCTTGTCTCCTTGGGAGTAGAAAGTCTTTTCATGGCTCTTTGGAAAGGGCTGCATCTCCCCTGTAATCGCCTTTAAGCGGCACGCGGATCGAACCCACGGTTTTCACGCTACGATTTTTTTAAATGTGTTGCGCGGCGGAGAATAGACGCGCGCCGGACGTATTTGCGGCTTGATATCTCTTGTCTCATTGGGAGTAGAAAGTCTGTTCATGGCTCTTTGGAAAGGGCTGCATCTCCCCTGTAATCGCTTTCGAGCGGCACGCGGATCGAACCCAAGGTTTTCACGCTATGATTTTTTTAAATGTGTTGCGCGTCGGAGAAAATGCGCGCGTCGGACGTCATTGCGGCTTAATATCTCTTGTCTCCTTGGGAGTAGAAAGTCTTTTCATGGCTCTTTGGAAAGGTTTGCATCTCCCCTGTAATCGCCTTTAAGCGGCACGCGGATCGGACCCACCGTTCTTACGCTACGATTTTTTAAATGTGGTGCGCGGCGTAGAAAAGACGCGCGTAGGACGTATTTGCGGCTTAATATCTTTGGGCTCCTTGGGAGTAGGAAGTCTGTTCATGCCTCTTTGGAAAGGGCTCCATCTCCCCTGTAATCGCCTTCGAGCGGCACGCGGATCGAACCCACGGTTTTCACGCTATGATTTTTTTAAATGTGCTGCGCGGCGGAGAAAATGCGCGCGTCGGACGTCATTGCGGCTTAATATCTCTTGTCTCCTTGGGAGTAGGAAGTCTGTTCATGCCTCTTTGGAAAGGGTTGCATCTCCCCTGTAATCGCCTTTAAGCGGCACGCGGATCGGACCCACCGTTCTCACGCTACGATTTTTTAAACGTGGTGCGCGTCGGAGAAAATGCGCGTAATATCTCTTGTCTCCTTGGGAGTAGAAAGTCTGTTCATGGCTCTTTGGAAAGGGCTGTATCTCCCCTGTAATCGCCTTCGAGCGGCACGCGCATCGGAACCATCGTTATCACGCTACGATTTTTTAATGCCGCCAGGGATAGGCCGAAAGCGTGGCAGGTGGCGTTCGTTAGGGACAGTCATGGAGGTGATGCACACCGAGTTGCACGCCATTTGGAGTTGGCCCGGCCTAGATGTGAGCGTTCAAAGTCAGCGCGTTTGTTTAAACTTTCTCCTCCAATTCGTTGCAATTGTACAAGCGTTTCTCGTTCATCCGACTGGAGTGTAACGCTTTATATGTTAATATTTCTGGTCTCCTTGGGAGTAGAAAGTCTGTTCATGGCTCTTTGGAAAGGGCTGCATCTCCCCTGTAATCGCCTTCGAGCGGCACGCGGATCGAACCCACGGTTTTCACGCTATGATTTTTTTAAATGTGGTGCGCGGCGGAGGAAATGCGCGCGTCGGACGTCATTTCGGCTTAATATCTCTTGTCTCCTTGGGAGTAGAAAGTCTTTTCATGGCTCTTTGGAAAGGGCTGCATCTCCGCTGTAATCGCCTTCGAGCGGCACGCGGATCGAACCCACGGTTTTCACGCTATGATTTTTTTAAATGTGGTGCGCGGCGGAGAAAATGCGCGCGTCGGACGTCATTTCGGCTTAATATCTATTGTCTCCTTGGGAGTAGAAAGTCTTTTCATGGCTCTTTGGAAAGGTTTGCATCTCCCTTGTAATCGCCTTTAAGCGGCACGCGGATTGGACCCACCGTTCTTCCGATACGATTTTTTAAATGTGGTGCGCGGCGTAGAAAAGACGCGCGTAGGACGTATTTGCGGCTTAATATCTTTGGGCTCCTTGGGAGTAGGAAGTCTGTTCATGCCTCTTTGGAAAGGGCTGCATCTCCCCTGTAATCGCCTTCGAGCGGCACGCGGATCGAACCCACGGTTTTCACGCTATGATTTTTTTAAATGTGGTGCGCGGCGGAGGAAATGCGCGCGTCGGACGTCATTTCGGCTTAATATCTCTTGTCTCCTTGGGAGTAGAAAGTCTTTTCATGGCTCTTTGGAAAGGGCTGCATCTCCCCTGTAATCGCCTTTAAGCGGCACGCGGATCGAACCCACGGTTTTCACGCTACGATTTTTTTAAATGTGTTGCGCGGCGAAGAATAGACGCGCGCCGGACGTATTTGCGGCTTGATATCTCTTGTCTCATTGGGAGTAAAAAGTCTGTTCATGGCTCTTTGGAAAGGGCTGCATCTCCCCTGTAATCGCCTTCGAGCGGCACGCGGATCGAACCCACGGTTTTCACGCTATGATTTTTTTAAATGTGTTGCGCGTCGGAGAAAATGCGCGCGTCGGACGTCATTGCGGCTTAATATCTCTTGTCTCCTTGGGAGTAGAAAGTCTTTTCATGGCTCTTTGGAAAGGTTTGCATCTCCCCTGTAATCGCCTTTAAGCGGCACGCGGATCGGACCCACCGTTCTTACGCTACGATTTTTTAAATGTGGTGCGCGGCGTAGAAAAGACGCGCGTAGGACGTATTTGCGGCTTAATATCTTTGGGCTCCTTGGGAGTAGGAAGTCTGTTCATGCCTTTTTGGAAAGGGCTGTATCTCCCCTGTAATCGCCTTCGAGCGGCACGCGCATCGGAACCATCGTTATCACGCTACGATCTTTTAATGCCGCCAGGGATAGGCCGAAAGCGTGGCAGGTGGCGTTCGTTAGGGACAGTCATGGAGGTGATGCACACCGAGTTGCACGCCATTTGGAGTTGGCCCGGCCTAGATGTGAGCGTTCAAAGTCAGCGCGTTTGTTTAAACTTTCTCCTCCAATTCGTTACAATTGTACAAGCGTTTCTCGTTCATCCGACTGGAGCGTAACGCTTTATATGTTAATATTTCTGGTCTCCTTGGGAGTAGAAAGTCTGTTCATGGCTCTTTTGAAAGGGATGCATCTCCCCTGTAATCGCCTTCGAGCGGCACGCGGATCGAACCCACGTTTTTCACGCTACGATTTTTTTTAAATGTGTTGCGCGGCGGAGAAAAGACGCGCGCCGGACGTATTTGCGGCTTAATATCTCTTGTCTCATTGGGTGTAGAAAGTCTGTTCATGGCTCTTTGGAAAGGGCTGCATCTCCGCTGTAATCGCCTTCGAGCGGCACGCGGATCGAACCCTCGGTTTTCACGCTATGATTTTTTTAAATGTGGTGCGCGGCGGAGAAAATGCGCGCGTCGGACGTCATTTCGGCTTAATATCTATTGTCTCCTTGGGAGTAGAAAGTCTTTTCATGGCTCTTTGGAAAGGTTTGCATCTCCCTTGTAATCGCCTTTAAGTGGCACGCGGATTGGACCCACCGTTCTTCCGATACGATTTTTTAAATGTGGTGCGCGGCGTAGAAAAGACGCGCGTAGGACGTATTTGCGGCTTAATATCTTTGGGCTCCTTGGGAGTAGGAAGTCTGTTCATGCCTCTTTGGAAAGGGCTCCATCTCCCCTGTAATCGCCTTCGAGCGGCACGCGGATCGAACCCACGTTTTTCACGCTACGATTTTTTTTAAATGTGTTGCGCGGCGGAGAAAAGACGCGCGCCGGACGTCATTGCGGCTTAATATCTCTTGTCTCCTTGGGAGTAGGAAGTCTGTTCATGGGTCTTTGGAAAGGGCTGCATCTCCCCTGTAATCGCCTTTAAGCGGCACCCGGATCGGATCCACCGTTCTCACGCTACGATTTTTTAAACGTGGTGCGCGTCGGAGAAAATGCGCGTAATATCTCTTGTCTCCTTGGGAGTAGAAAGTCTGTTCATGGCTCTTTGGAAAGGGCTGTATCTCCCCTGTAATCGCCTTCGAGCGGCACGCGCATCGGAACCATCGTTATCACGCTACGATTTTTTAATGCCGCCAGGGATAGGCCGAAAGCGTGGCAGGTGGCGTTCGTTAGCGACAGTCATGGAGGTGATGCGCACCGAGTTGCACGCCATTTGGAGTTGGCCCGGCCTAGATGTGAGCGTTCAAAGTCAGCGCGTTTGTTTAAACTTTCTCCTCCAATTCGTTGCAATTGTACAAGCGTTTCTCGTTCATCCGACTGGAGCGTAACGCTTTATATGTTAATATTTCTGGTCTCCTTGGGAGTAGAAAGTCTGTTCATGGCTCTTTTGAAAGGGATGCATCTCCCCTGTAATGGCCTTCGAGTGGCACGCGGATCGAACCCACGTTTTTCACGCTACGATTTTTTTAAAATGTGTTGCGCGGCGGAGAAAAGACGCGCGCCGGACGTATTTGCGGCTTAATATCTCTTGTCTCCTTGGGAGTAGAAAGTCTGTTCATGGCTCTTTGGAAAGGTTTGCATCTTCCCTGTAATCGCCTTTAAGCGGCACGCGGATCGGACCCACCGTTCTTACGCTACGATTTTTTAAATGTGGTGCGCGGCGTAGAAAAGACGCGCGTCGGACGTCATTGCGGCTTAATATCTCTTGTCTCCTTGGGAGTAGAAAGTCTTTTCATGGTTCTTTGGAAAGGGCTGCATCTCCCCTGTAATCGCCTTCGCGCGGCACGCGGATCGGAACCATCGTTATCACGCTACGATTTTTTAATGCCGACAGGGACGGGCCGAAAGCTTGGCAGGTGGCGTTCGTTAGGAAAAGTCATGGACGTGATGCGGACCGAGTTGCAGGCCATTTGGACCTGGCCCGGCCTAGATGTGAGCCTTCAAAGTCAGCGCGTTTGTTTAAACTTTCTCCTCCAATTCGTTGCAATTGTACAAGCGTTTCTCGCTCATCCGACTGGAGCGTAACGCTTTATCTGTTAATATCTCTGGTCTCCTTGGGAGTAGAAAGTCTGTTCATGGCTCTTTGGAAAGGGATGCATCTCCCCTGTAATCGCCTTCGAGCGGCACGCGGATCGAACCCACGGTTTTCACGCTATGATTTTTTTAAATGTGGTGCGCGGCGGAGGAAATGCGCGCGTCGGACGTCATTTCGGCTTAATATCTCTTGTCTCCTTGGGAGTAGAAAGTCTGTTCATGCCTCTTTGGAAAGGGCTGCATCTCCCCTGTAATCGCCTTCGAGCGGCACGCGGATCGAACCCACGGTTTTCACGCTATGATTTTTTTAAATGTGGTGCGCGGCGGAGGAAATGCGCGCGTCGGACGTCATTTCGGCTTAATATCTCTTGTCTCCTTGGGAGTAGAAAGTCTTTTCATGGCTCTTTGGAAAGGGCTGCATCTCCCCTGTAATCGCCTTTAAGCGGCACGCGGATCGAACCCACGGTTTTCACGCTACGATTTTTTTAAATGTGTTGCGCGGCGGAGAATAGACGCGCGCCGGACGTATTTGCGGCTTGATATCTCTTGTCTCATTGGGAGTAAAAAGTCTGTTCATGGCTCTTTGGAAAGGGCTGCATCTCCCCTGTAATCGCCTTCGAGCGGCACGCGGATCGAACCCACGGTTTTCACGCTATGATTTTTTTAAATGTGTTGCGCGTCGGAGAAAATGCGCGCGTCGGACGTCATTGCGGCTTAATATCTCTTGTCTCCTTGGGAGTAGAAAGTCTTTTCATGGCTCTTTGGAAAGGTTTGCATCTCCCCTGTAATCGCCTTTAAGCGGCACGCGGATCGGACCCACCGTTCTTACGCTACGATTTTTTAAATGTGGTGCGCGGCGTAGAAAAGACGCGCGTAGGACGTATTTGCGGCTTAATATCTTTGGGCTCCTTGGGAGTAGGAAGTCTGTTCATGCCTTTTTGGAAAGGGCTGTATCTCCCCTGTAATCGCCTTCGAGCGGCACGCGCATCGGAACCATCGTTATCACGCTACGATCTTTTAATGCCGCCAGGGATAGGCCGAAAGCGTGGCAGGTGGCGTTCGTTAGGGACAGTCATGGAGGTGATGCACACCGAGTTGCACGCCATTTGGAGTTGGCCCGGCCTAGATGTGAGCGTTCAAAGTCAGCGCGTTTGTTTAAACTTTCTCCTCCAATTCGTTACAATTGTACAAGCGTTTCTCGTTCATCCGACTGGAGCGTAACGCTTTATATGTTAATATTTCTGGTCTCCTTGGGAGTAGAAAGTCTGTTCATGGCTCTTTTGAAAGGGATGCATCTCCCCTGTAATCGCCTTCGAGCGGCACGCGGATCGAACCCACGTTTTTCACGCTACGATTTTTTTTAAATGTGTTGCGCGGCGGAGAAAAGACGCGCGCCGGACGTATTTGCGGCTTAATATCTCTTGTCTCATTGGGTGTAGAAAGTCTGTTCATGGCTCTTTGGAAAGGGCTGCATCTCCGCTGTAATCGCCTTCGAGCGGCACGCGGATCGAACCCTCGGTTTTCACGCTATGATTTTTTTAAATGTGGTGCGCGGCGGAGAAAATGCGCGCGTCGGACGTCATTTCGGCTTAATATCTATTGTCTCCTTGGGAGTAGAAAGTCTTTTCATGGCTCTTTGGAAAGGTTTGCATCTCCCTTGTAATCGCCTTTAAGTGGCACGCGGATTGGACCCACCGTTCTTCCGATACGATTTTTTAAATGTGGTGCGCGGCGTAGAAAAGACGCGCGTAGGACGTATTTGCGGCTTAATATCTTTGGGCTCCTTGGGAGTAGGAAGTCTGTTCATGCCTCTTTGGAAAGGGCTCCATCTCCCCTGTAATCGCCTTCGAGCGGCACGCGGATCGAACCCACGTTTTTCACGCTACGATTTTTTTTAAATGTGTTGCGCGGCGGAGAAAAGACGCGCGCCGGACGTCATTGCGGCTTAATATCTCTTGTCTCCTTGGGAGTAGGAAGTCTGTTCATGGCTCTTTGGAAAGGGCTGCATCTCCCCTGTAATCGCCTTTAAGCGGCACCCGGATCGGATCCACCGTTCTCACGCTACGATTTTTTAAACGTGGTGCGCGTCGGAGAAAATGCGCGTAATATCTCTTGTCTCCTTGGGAGTAGAAAGTCTGTTCATGGCTCTTTGGAAAGGGCTGTATCTCCCCTGTAATCGCCTTCGAGCGGCACGCGCATCGGAACCATCGTTATCACGCTACGATTTTTTAATGCCGCCAGGGATAGGCCGAAAGCGTGGCAGGTGGCGTTCGTTAGCGACAGTCATGGAGGTGATGCGCACCGAGTTGCACGCCATTTGGAGTTGGCCCGGCCTAGATGTGAGCGTTCAAAGTCAGCGCGTTTGTTTAAACTTTCTCCTCCAATTCGTTGCAATTGTACAAGCGTTTCTCCTTCATCCGACTGGAGCGTAACGCTTTATATGTTAATATTTCTGGTCTCCTTGGGAGTAGAAAGTCTGTTCATGGCTCTTTTGAAAGGGATGCATCTCCCCTGTAATGGCCTTCGAGTGGCACGCGGATCGAACCCACGTTTTTCACGCTACGATTTTTTTAAAATGTGTTGCGCGGCGGAGAAAAGACGCGCGCCGGACGTATTTGCGGCTTAATATCTCTTGTCTCCTTGGGAGTAGAAAGTCTGTTCATGGCTCTTTGGAAAGGTTTGCATCTTCCCTGTAATCGCCTTTAAGCGGCACGCGGATCGGACCCACCGTTCTTACGCTACGATTTTTTAAATGTGGTGCGCGGCGTAGAAAAGACGCGCGTCGGACGTCATTGCGGCTTAATATCTCTTGTCTCCTTGGGAGTAGAAAGTCTTTTCATGGTTCTTTGGAAAGGGCTGCATCTCCCCTGTAATCGCCTTCGCGCGGCACGCGGATCGGAACCATCGTTATCACGCTACGATTTTTTAATGCCGACAGGGACGGGCCGAAAGCTTGGCAGGTGGCGTTCGTTAGGAAAAGTCATGGACGTGATGCGGACCGAGTTGCAGGCCATTTGGACCTGGCCCGGCCTAGATGTGAGCCTTCAAAGTCAGCGCGTTTGTTTAAACTTTCTCCTCCAATTCGTTGCAATTGTACAAGCGTTTCTCGCTCATCCGACTGGAGCGTAACGCTTTATCTGTTAATATCTCTGGTCTCCTTGGGAGTAGAAAGTCTGTTCATGGCTCTTTGGAAAGGGATGCATCTCCCCTGTAATCGCCTTCGAGCGGCACGCGGATCGAACCCACGGTTTTCACGCTATGATTTTTTTAAATGTGGTGCGCGGCGGAGGAAATGCGCGCGTCGGACGTCATTTCGGCTTAATATCTCTTGTCTCCTTGGGAGTAGAAAGTCTTTTCATGGTTCTTTGGAAAGGGCTGCATCTCCCCTGTAATCGCCTTCGAGCGGCACGCGGATCGAACCCACGGTTTTCACGCTATGATTTTTTTAAATGTGGTGCGCGGCGGAGGAAATGCGCGCGTCGGACGTCATTTCGGCTTAATATCTCTTGTCTCCTTGGGAGTAGAAAGTCTTTTCATGGCTCTTTGGAAAGGGCTGCATCTCCGCTGTAATCGCCTTCGAGCGGCACGCGGATCGAACCCACGGTTTTCACGCTATGATTTTTTTAAATGTGGTGCGCGGCGGAGAAAATGCGCGCGTCGGACATCATTTCGGCTTAATATCTATTGTCTCCTTGGGAGTAGAAAGTCTTTTCATGGCTCTTTGGAAAGGTTTGCATCTCCCTTGTAATCGCCTTTAAGCGGCACGCGGATTGGACCCACCGTTCTTCCGATACGATTTTTTAAATGTGGTGCGCGGCGTAGAAAAGACGCGCGTAGGACGTATTTGCGGCTTAATATCTTTGGGCTCCTTGGGAGTAGGAAGTCTGTTCATGCCTCTTTGGAAAGGGCTGCATCTCCCCTGTAATCGCCTTCGAGCGGCACGCGGATCGAACCCACGGTTTTCACGCTATGATTTTTTTAAATGTGGTGCGCGGCGGAGGAAATGCGCGCGTCGGACGTCATTTCGGCTTAATATCTCTTGTCTCCTTGGGAGTAGAAAGTATTTTAATGGCTCTTTGGAAAGGGCTGCATCTCCCCTGTAATCGCCTTTAAG
Source organism: Electrophorus electricus (assembly GCF_041902795.1). Lineage (NCBI taxonomy): Eukaryota > Metazoa > Chordata > Actinopteri > Gymnotiformes > Gymnotidae > Electrophorus > Electrophorus electricus. The sequence continues at coordinate 2,016,247 of NC_137505.1, read as the reverse complement.
CGGCACGCGGATCGAACCCACGGTTTTCACGTTACGATTTTTTTTAAATGTGTTGCGCGGCGGAGAATAGACGCGCGCCGGACGTATTTGCGGCTTGATATCTCTTGTCTCATTGGGAGTAGAAAGTCTGTTCATGGCTCTTTTGAAAGGGATGCATCTCCCCTGTAATCGCCTTCGAGCGGCACGCGGATCGAACCCACGTTTTTCACGCTACGATTTTTTTTAAATGTGTTGCGCGGCGGAGGAAATGCGCGCGTCGGACGTCATTTCGGCTTAATATCTCTTGTCTCCTTGGGAGTAGAAAGTCTTTTCATGGCTCTTTGGAAAGGGCTGCATCTCCGCTGTAATCGCCTTCGAGCGGCACGTGGATCGAACCCACGGTTTTCACGCTATGATTTTTTTAAATGTGGTGCGCGGCGGAGAAAATGCGCGCGTCGGACGTCATTTCGGCTTAATATCTATTGTCTCCTTGGGAGTAGAAAGTCTTTTCATGGCTCTTTGGAAAGGTTTGCATCTCCCTTGTAATCGCCTTTAAGCGGCACGCGGATTGGACCCACCGTTCTTCCGATACGATTTTTTAAATGTGGTGCGCGGCGTAGAAAAGACGCGCGTAGGACGTATTTGCGGCTTAATATCTTTGGGCTCCTTGGGAGTAGGAAGTCTGTTCATGCCTCTTTGGAAAGGGCTCCATCTCCCCTGTAATCGCCTTCGAGCAGCACGCGGATCGAACCCACGGTTTTCACGCTATGATTTTTTTAAATGTGCTGCGCGGCGGAGAAAATGCGCGCGTCGGACGTCATTGCAGCTTAATATCTCTTGTCTCCTTGGGAGTAGAAAGTCTTTTCATGGTTCTTTGGAAAGGGTTGCATCTCCCCTGTAATCGCCTTTAAGCGGCACCCGGATCGGACCCACCGTTCTCACGCTACGATTTTTTAAACGTGGTGCGCGTCGGAGAAAATGCGCGTAATATCTCTTGTCTCCTTGGGAGTAGAAAGTCTGTTCATGGCTCTTTGGAAAGGGCTGTATCTCCCCTGTAATCGCCTTTGAGCTGCACGCGCATCGGAACCATCGTTATCACACTACGATTTTTTAATGCCGCCAGGGATAGGCCGAAAGCGTGGCAGGTGGCGTTCGTTAGCGACAGTCATGGAGGTGATGCGCACCGAGTTGCACGCCATTTGGAGTTGGCCCGGCCTAGATGTGAGCGTTCAAAGTCAGCGCGTTTGTTTAAACTTTCTCCTCCAATTCATTGCAATTGTACAAGCGTTTCTCGTTCATCCGACTGGAGCGTAACGATTTATATGTTAATATTTCTGGTCTCCTTGGGAGTAGAAAGTCTGTTCATGGCTCTTTTGAAAGGGATGCATCTCCCCTGTAATCGCCTTCGAGCGGCACGCGGATCGAACCCACGTTTTTCACGCTACGATTTTTTTTAAATGTGTTGCGCGGCGGAGAAAAGACGCGCGCCGGACGTATTTGCGGCTTAATATCTCTTGTCTCCTTGGGAGTAGAAAGTCTCTTCATGGCTCTTTGGAAAGGGCTGCATCTCCCCTGTAATCGCCTTCGAGCGGCACGCGGATCGAACCCACGGTTTTCACGCTATGATTTTTTTAAATGTGGTGCGCGGCGGAGGAAATGCGCGCGTCGGACGTCATTTCGGCTTAATATCTCTTGTCTCCTTGGGAGTAGAAAGTCTTTTCATGGCTCTTTGGAAAGGTTTGCATCTCCCCTGTAATCGCCTTTAAGCGGCACGCGGATCGGACCCACCGTTCTTACGCTACGATTTTTTAAATGTGGTGCGCGGCGTAGAAAAGACGCGCGTAGGACGTATTTGCGGCTTAATATCTTTGGGCTCCTTGGGAGTAGGAAGTCTGTTCATGCCTCTTTGGAAAGGGCTCCATCTCCCCTGTAATCGCCTTCGAGCGGCACGCGGATCGAACCCACGGTTTTCACGCTATGACTTTTTTAAATGTGCTGTGCGGCGGAGAAAATGCGCGCGTCGGACGTCATTGCGGCTTAATATCTCTTGTCTCCTTGGGAGTAGAAAGTCTTTTCATGGTTCTTTGGAAAGGGTTGCATCTCCCCTGTAATCGCCTTTAAGCGGCACGCGGATCGGACCCACCGTTCTCACGCTACGATTTTTTAAACGTGGTGCGCGTCGGAGAAAATGCGCGTAATATCTCTTGTCTCCTTGGGAGTAGAAAGTCTGTTCATGGCTCTTTGGAAAGGGCTGTATCTCCCCTGTAATCGCCTTCGAGCGGCACGCGCATCGGAACCATCGTTATCACGCTACGATTTTTTAATGCCGCCAGGGACGGGCCGAAAGCGTGGCAGGTGGCGTTCGTTAGGGACAGTCATGGAGGTGATGCACACCGAGTTGCACGCCATTTGGAGTTGGCCCGGCCTAGATGTGAGCGTTCAAAGTCAGCGCGTTTGTTTAAACTTTCTCCTCCAATTCGTTGCAATTGTACAAGCGTTTCTCGTTCATCCGACTGGAGTGTAACGCTTTATATGTTAATATTTCTGGTCTCCTTGGGAGTAGAAAGTCTGTTCATGGCTCTTTGGAAAGGGCTGCATCTCCCCTGTAATCGCCTTCGAGCGGCACGCGGATCGAACCCACGGTTTTCACGCTATGATTTTTTTAAATGTGGTGCGCGGCGGAGGAAATGCGCGCGTCGGACGTCATTTCGGCTTAATATCTCTTGTCTCCTTGGGAGTAGAAAGTCTTTTCATGGCTCTTTGGAAAGGGCTGCATCTCCGCTGTAATCGCCTTCGAGCGGCACGCGGATCGAACCCACGGTTTTCACGCTATGATTTTTTTAAATGTGGTGCGCGGCGGAGAAAATGCGCGCGTCGGACGTCATTTCGGCTTAATATCTATTGTCTCCTTGGGAGTAGAAAGTCTTTTCATGGCTCTTTGGAAAGGTTTGCATCTCCCTTGTAATCGCCTTTAAGCGGCACGCGGATTGGACCCACCGTTCTTCCGATACGATTTTTTAAATGTGGTGCGCGGCGTAGAAAAGACGCGCGTAGGACGTATTTGCGGCTTAATATCTTTGGGCTCCTTGGGAGTAGGAAGTCTGTTCATGCCTCTTTGGAAAGGGCTGCATCTCCCCTGTAATCGCCTTCGAGCGGCACGCGGATCGAACCCACGGTTTTCACGCTATGATTTTTTTAAATGTGGTGCGCGGCGGAGGAAATGCGCGCGTCGGACGTCATTTCGGCTTAATATCTCTTGTCTCCTTGGGAGTAGAAAGTCTTTTCATGGCTCTTTGGAAAGGGCTGCATCTCCCCTGTAATCGCCTTTAAGCGGCACGCGGATCGAACCCACGGTTTTCACGCTACGATTTTTTTAAATGTGTTGCGCGGCGAAGAATAGACGCGCGCCGGACGTATTTGCGGCTTGATATCTCTTGTCTCATTGGGAGTAAAAAGTCTGTTCATGGCTCTTTGGAAAGGGCTGCATCTCCCCTGTAATCGCCTTCGAGCGGCACGCGGATCGAACCCACGGTTTTCACGCTATGATTTTTTTAAATGTGTTGCGCGTCGGAGAAAATGCGCGCGTCGGACGTCATTGCGGCTTAATATCTCTTGTCTCCTTGGGAGTAGAAAGTCTTTTCATGGCTCTTTGGAAAGGTTTGCATCTCCCCTGTAATCGCCTTTAAGCGGCACGCGGATCGGACCCACCGTTCTTACGCTACGATTTTTTAAATGTGGTGCGCGGCGTAGAAAAGACGCGCGTAGGACGTATTTGCGGCTTAATATCTTTGGGCTCCTTGGGAGTAGGAAGTCTGTTCATGCCTTTTTGGAAAGGGCTGTATCTCCCCTGTAATCGCCTTCGAGCGGCACGCGCATCGGAACCATCGTTATCACGCTACGATCTTTTAATGCCGCCAGGGATAGGCCGAAAGCGTGGCAGGTGGCGTTCGTTAGGGACAGTCATGGAGGTGATGCACACCGAGTTGCACGCCATTTGGAGTTGGCCCGGCCTAGATGTGAGCGTTCAAAGTCAGCGCGTTTGTTTAAACTTTCTCCTCCAATTCGTTACAATTGTACAAGCGTTTCTCGTTCATCCGACTGGAGCGTAACGCTTTATATGTTAATATTTCTGGTCTCCTTGGGAGTAGAAAGTCTGTTCATGGCTCTTTTGAAAGGGATGCATCTCCCCTGTAATCGCCTTCGAGCGGCACGCGGATCGAACCCACGTTTTTCACGCTACGATTTTTTTTAAATGTGTTGCGCGGCGGAGAAAAGACGCGCGCCGGACGTATTTGCGGCTTAATATCTCTTGTCTCATTGGGTGTAGAAAGTCTGTTCATGGCTCTTTGGAAAGGGCTGCATCTCCGCTGTAATCGCCTTCGAGCGGCACGCGGATCGAACCCTCGGTTTTCACGCTATGATTTTTTTAAATGTGGTGCGCGGCGGAGAAAATGCGCGCGTCGGACGTCATTTCGGCTTAATATCTATTGTCTCCTTGGGAGTAGAAAGTCTTTTCATGGCTCTTTGGAAAGGTTTGCATCTCCCTTGTAATCGCCTTTAAGTGGCACGCGGATTGGACCCACCGTTCTTCCGATACGATTTTTTAAATGTGGTGCGCGGCGTAGAAAAGACGCGCGTAGGACGTATTTGCGGCTTAATATCTTTGGGCTCCTTGGGAGTAGGAAGTCTGTTCATGCCTCTTTGGAAAGGGCTCCATCTCCCCTGTAATCGCCTTCGAGCGGCACGCGGATCGAACCCACGTTTTTCACGCTACGATTTTTTTTAAATGTGTTGCGCGGCGGAGAAAAGACGCGCGCCGGACGTCATTGCGGCTTAATATCTCTTGTCTCCTTGGGAGTAGGAAGTCTGTTCATGGGTCTTTGGAAAGGGCTGCATCTCCCCTGTAATCGCCTTTAAGCGGCACCCGGATCGGATCCACCGTTCTCACGCTACGATTTTTTAAACGTGGTGCGCGTCGGAGAAAATGCGCGTAATATCTCTTGTCTCCTTGGGAGTAGAAAGTCTGTTCATGGCTCTTTGGAAAGGGCTGTATCTCCCCTGTAATCGCCTTCGAGCGGCACGCGCATCGGAACCATCGTTATCACGCTACGATTTTTTAATGCCGCCAGGGATAGGCCGAAAGCGTGGCAGGTGGCGTTCGTTAGCGACAGTCATGGAGGTGATGCGCACCGAGTTGCACGCCATTTGGAGTTGGCCCGGCCTAGATGTGAGCGTTCAAAGTCAGCGCGTTTGTTTAAACTTTCTCCTCCAATTCGTTGCAATTGTACAAGCGTTTCTCGTTCATCCGACTGGAGCGTAACGCTTTATATGTTAATATTTCTGGTCTCCTTGGGAGTAGAAAGTCTGTTCATGGCTCTTTTGAAAGGGATGCATCTCCCCTGTAATGGCCTTCGAGTGGCACGCGGATCGAACCCACGTTTTTCACGCTACGATTTTTTTAAAATGTGTTGCGCGGCGGAGAAAAGACGCGCGCCGGACGTATTTGCGGCTTAATATCTCTTGTCTCCTTGGGAGTAGAAAGTCTGTTCATGGCTCTTTGGAAAGGTTTGCATCTTCCCTGTAATCGCCTTTAAGCGGCACGCGGATCGGACCCACCGTTCTTACGCTACGATTTTTTAAATGTGGTGCGCGGCGTAGAAAAGACGCGCGTCGGACGTCATTGCGGCTTAATATCTCTTGTCTCCTTGGGAGTAGAAAGTCTTTTCATGGTTCTTTGGAAAGGGCTGCATCTCCCCTGTAATCGCCTTCGCGCGGCACGCGGATCGGAACCATCGTTATCACGCTACGATTTTTTAATGCCGACAGGGACGGGCCGAAAGCTTGGCAGGTGGCGTTCGTTAGGAAAAGTCATGGACGTGATGCGGACCGAGTTGCAGGCCATTTGGACCTGGCCCGGCCTAGATGTGAGCCTTCAAAGTCAGCGCGTTTGTTTAAACTTTCTCCTCCAATTCGTTGCAATTGTACAAGCGTTTCTCGCTCATCCGACTGGAGCGTAACGCTTTATCTGTTAATATCTCTGGTCTCCTTGGGAGTAGAAAGTCTGTTCATGGCTCTTTGGAAAGGGATGCATCTCCCCTGTAATCGCCTTCGAGCGGCACGCGGATCGAACCCACGGTTTTCACGCTATGATTTTTTTAAATGTGGTGCGCGGCGGAGGAAATGCGCGCGTCGGACGTCATTTCGGCTTAATATCTCTTGTCTCCTTGGGAGTAGAAAGTCTGTTCATGCCTCTTTGGAAAGGGCTGCATCTCCCCTGTAATCGCCTTCGAGCGGCACGCGGATCGAACCCACGGTTTTCACGCTATGATTTTTTTAAATGTGGTGCGCGGCGGAGGAAATGCGCGCGTCGGACGTCATTTCGGCTTAATATCTCTTGTCTCCTTGGGAGTAGAAAGTCTTTTCATGGCTCTTTGGAAAGGGCTGCATCTCCCCTGTAATCGCCTTTAAGCGGCACGCGGATCGAACCCACGGTTTTCACGCTACGATTTTTTTAAATGTGTTGCGCGGCGGAGAATAGACGCGCGCCGGACGTATTTGCGGCTTGATATCTCTTGTCTCATTGGGAGTAAAAAGTCTGTTCATGGCTCTTTGGAAAGGGCTGCATCTCCCCTGTAATCGCCTTCGAGCGGCACGCGGATCGAACCCACGGTTTTCACGCTATGATTTTTTTAAATGTGTTGCGCGTCGGAGAAAATGCGCGCGTCGGACGTCATTGCGGCTTAATATCTCTTGTCTCCTTGGGAGTAGAAAGTCTTTTCATGGCTCTTTGGAAAGGTTTGCATCTCCCCTGTAATCGCCTTTAAGCGGCACGCGGATCGGACCCACCGTTCTTACGCTACGATTTTTTAAATGTGGTGCGCGGCGTAGAAAAGACGCGCGTAGGACGTATTTGCGGCTTAATATCTTTGGGCTCCTTGGGAGTAGGAAGTCTGTTCATGCCTTTTTGGAAAGGGCTGTATCTCCCCTGTAATCGCCTTCGAGCGGCACGCGCATCGGAACCATCGTTATCACGCTACGATCTTTTAATGCCGCCAGGGATAGGCCGAAAGCGTGGCAGGTGGCGTTCGTTAGGGACAGTCATGGAGGTGATGCACACCGAGTTGCACGCCATTTGGAGTTGGCCCGGCCTAGATGTGAGCGTTCAAAGTCAGCGCGTTTGTTTAAACTTTCTCCTCCAATTCGTTACAATTGTACAAGCGTTTCTCGTTCATCCGACTGGAGCGTAACGCTTTATATGTTAATATTTCTGGTCTCCTTGGGAGTAGAAAGTCTGTTCATGGCTCTTTTGAAAGGGATGCATCTCCCCTGTAATCGCCTTCGAGCGGCACGCGGATCGAACCCACGTTTTTCACGCTACGATTTTTTTTAAATGTGTTGCGCGGCGGAGAAAAGACGCGCGCCGGACGTATTTGCGGCTTAATATCTCTTGTCTCATTGGGTGTAGAAAGTCTGTTCATGGCTCTTTGGAAAGGGCTGCATCTCCGCTGTAATCGCCTTCGAGCGGCACGCGGATCGAACCCTCGGTTTTCACGCTATGATTTTTTTAAATGTGGTGCGCGGCGGAGAAAATGCGCGCGTCGGACGTCATTTCGGCTTAATATCTATTGTCTCCTTGGGAGTAGAAAGTCTTTTCATGGCTCTTTGGAAAGGTTTGCATCTCCCTTGTAATCGCCTTTAAGTGGCACGCGGATTGGACCCACCGTTCTTCCGATACGATTTTTTAAATGTGGTGCGCGGCGTAGAAAAGACGCGCGTAGGACGTATTTGCGGCTTAATATCTTTGGGCTCCTTGGGAGTAGGAAGTCTGTTCATGCCTCTTTGGAAAGGGCTCCATCTCCCCTGTAATCGCCTTCGAGCGGCACGCGGATCGAACCCACGTTTTTCACGCTACGATTTTTTTTAAATGTGTTGCGCGGCGGAGAAAAGACGCGCGCCGGACGTCATTGCGGCTTAATATCTCTTGTCTCCTTGGGAGTAGGAAGTCTGTTCATGGCTCTTTGGAAAGGGCTGCATCTCCCCTGTAATCGCCTTTAAGCGGCACCCGGATCGGATCCACCGTTCTCACGCTACGATTTTTTAAACGTGGTGCGCGTCGGAGAAAATGCGCGTAATATCTCTTGTCTCCTTGGGAGTAGAAAGTCTGTTCATGGCTCTTTGGAAAGGGCTGTATCTCCCCTGTAATCGCCTTCGAGCGGCACGCGCATCGGAACCATCGTTATCACGCTACGATTTTTTAATGCCGCCAGGGATAGGCCGAAAGCGTGGCAGGTGGCGTTCGTTAGCGACAGTCATGGAGGTGATGCGCACCGAGTTGCACGCCATTTGGAGTTGGCCCGGCCTAGATGTGAGCGTTCAAAGTCAGCGCGTTTGTTTAAACTTTCTCCTCCAATTCGTTGCAATTGTACAAGCGTTTCTCCTTCATCCGACTGGAGCGTAACGCTTTATATGTTAATATTTCTGGTCTCCTTGGGAGTAGAAAGTCTGTTCATGGCTCTTTTGAAAGGGATGCATCTCCCCTGTAATGGCCTTCGAGTGGCACGCGGATCGAACCCACGTTTTTCACGCTACGATTTTTTTAAAATGTGTTGCGCGGCGGAGAAAAGACGCGCGCCGGACGTATTTGCGGCTTAATATCTCTTGTCTCCTTGGGAGTAGAAAGTCTGTTCATGGCTCTTTGGAAAGGTTTGCATCTTCCCTGTAATCGCCTTTAAGCGGCACGCGGATCGGACCCACCGTTCTTACGCTACGATTTTTTAAATGTGGTGCGCGGCGTAGAAAAGACGCGCGTCGGACGTCATTGCGGCTTAATATCTCTTGTCTCCTTGGGAGTAGAAAGTCTTTTCATGGTTCTTTGGAAAGGGCTGCATCTCCCCTGTAATCGCCTTCGCGCGGCACGCGGATCGGAACCATCGTTATCACGCTACGATTTTTTAATGCCGACAGGGACGGGCCGAAAGCTTGGCAGGTGGCGTTCGTTAGGAAAAGTCATGGACGTGATGCGGACCGAGTTGCAGGCCATTTGGACCTGGCCCGGCCTAGATGTGAGCCTTCAAAGTCAGCGCGTTTGTTTAAACTTTCTCCTCCAATTCGTTGCAATTGTACAAGCGTTTCTCGCTCATCCGACTGGAGCGTAACGCTTTATCTGTTAATATCTCTGGTCTCCTTGGGAGTAGAAAGTCTGTTCATGGCTCTTTGGAAAGGGATGCATCTCCCCTGTAATCGCCTTCGAGCGGCACGCGGATCGAACCCACGGTTTTCACGCTATGATTTTTTTAAATGTGGTGCGCGGCGGAGGAAATGCGCGCGTCGGACGTCATTTCGGCTTAATATCTCTTGTCTCCTTGGGAGTAGAAAGTCTTTTCATGGTTCTTTGGAAAGGGCTGCATCTCCCCTGTAATCGCCTTCGAGCGGCACGCGGATCGAACCCACGGTTTTCACGCTATGATTTTTTTAAATGTGGTGCGCGGCGGAGGAAATGCGCGCGTCGGACGTCATTTCGGCTTAATATCTCTTGTCTCCTTGGGAGTAGAAAGTCTTTTCATGGCTCTTTGGAAAGGGCTGCATCTCCGCTGTAATCGCCTTCGAGCGGCACGCGGATCGAACCCACGGTTTTCACGCTATGATTTTTTTAAATGTGGTGCGCGGCGGAGAAAATGCGCGCGTCGGACATCATTTCGGCTTAATATCTATTGTCTCCTTGGGAGTAGAAAGTCTTTTCATGGCTCTTTGGAAAGGTTTGCATCTCCCTTGTAATCGCCTTTAAGCGGCACGCGGATTGGACCCACCGTTCTTCCGATACGATTTTTTAAATGTGGTGCGCGGCGTAGAAAAGACGCGCGTAGGACGTATTTGCGGCTTAATATCTTTGGGCTCCTTGGGAGTAGGAAGTCTGTTCATGCCTCTTTGGAAAGGGCTGCATCTCCCCTGTAATCGCCTTCGAGCGGCACGCGGATCGAACCCACGGTTTTCACGCTATGATTTTTTTAAATGTGGTGCGCGGCGGAGGAAATGCGCGCGTCGGACGTCATTTCGGCTTAATATCTCTTGTCTCCTTGGGAGTAGAAAGTATTTTAATGGCTCTTTGGAAAGGGCTGCATCTCCCCTGTAATCGCCTTTAAGCGGCACGCGGATCGAACCCACGGTTTTCACGTTACGATTTTTTTTAAATGTGTTGCGCGGCGGAGAATAGACGCGCGCCGGACGTATTTGCGGCTTGATATCTCTTGTCTCATTGGGAGTAGAAAGTCTGTTCATGGCTCTTTTGAAAGGGATGCATCTCCCCTGTAATCGCCTTCGAGCGGCACGCGGATCGAACCCACGTTTTTCACGCTACGATTTTTTTTAAATGTGTTGCGCGGCGGAGGAAATGCGCGCGTCGGACGTCATTTCGGCTTAATATCTCTTGTCTCCTTGGGAGTAGAAAGTCTTTTCATGGCTCTTTGGAAAGGGCTGCATCTCCGCTGTAATCGCCTTCGAGCGGCACGTGGATCGAACCCACGGTTTTCACGCTATGATTTTTTTAAATGTGGTGCGCGGCGGAGAAAATGCGCGCGTCGGACGTCATTTCGGCTTAATATCTATTGTCTCCTTGGGAGTAGAAAGTCTTTTCATGGCTCTTTGGAAAGGTTTGCATCTCCCTTGTAATCGCCTTTAAGCGGCACGCGGATTGGACCCACCGTTCTTCCGATACGATTTTTTAAATGTGGTGCGCGGCGTAGAAAAGACGCGCGTAGGACGTATTTGCGGCTTAATATCTTTGGGCTCCTTGGGAGTAGGAAGTCTGTTCATGCCTCTTTGGAAAGGGCTCCATCTCCCCTGTAATCGCCTTCGAGCAGCACGCGGATCGAACCCACGGTTTTCACGCTATGATTTTTTTAAATGTGCTGCGCGGCGGAGAAAATGCGCGCGTCGGACGTCATTGCAGCTTAATATCTCTTGTCTCCTTGGGAGTAGAAAGTCTTTTCATGGTTCTTTGGAAAGGGTTGCATCTCCCCTGTAATCGCCTTTAAGCGGCACCCGGATCGGACCCACCGTTCTCACGCTACGATTTTTTAAACGTGGTGCGCGTCGGAGAAAATGCGCGTAATATCTCTTGTCTCCTTGGGAGTAGAAAGTCTGTTCATGGCTCTTTGGAAAGGGCTGTATCTCCCCTGTAATCGCCTTTGAGCTGCACGCGCATCGGAACCATCGTTATCACACTACGATTTTTTAATGCCGCCAGGGATAGGCCGAAAGCGTGGCAGGTGGCGTTCGTTAGCGACAGTCATGGAGGTGATGCGCACCGAGTTGCACGCCATTTGGAGTTGGCCCGGCCTAGATGTGAGCGTTCAAAGTCAGCGCGTTTGTTTAAACTTTCTCCTCCAATTCATTGCAATTGTACAAGCGTTTCTCGTTCATCCGACTGGAGCGTAACGATTTATATGTTAATATTTCTGGTCTCCTTGGGAGTAGAAAGTCTGTTCATGGCTCTTTTGAAAGGGATGCATCTCCCCTGTAATCGCCTTCGAGCGGCACGCGGATCGAACCCACGTTTTTCACGCTACGATTTTTTTTAAATGTGTTGCGCGGCGGAGAAAAGACGCGCGCCGGACGTATTTGCGGCTTAATATCTCTTGTCTCCTTGGGAGTAGAAAGTCTCTTCATGGCTCTTTGGAAAGGGCTGCATCTCCCCTGTAATCGCCTTCGAGCGGCACGCGGATCGAACCCACGGTTTTCACGCTATGATTTTTTTAAATGTGGTGCGCGGCGGAGGAAATGCGCGCGTCGGACGTCATTTCGGCTTAATATCTCTTGTCTCCTTGGGAGTAGAAAGTCTTTTCATGGCTCTTTGGAAAGGGCTGCATCTCCGCTGTAATCGCCTTCGAGCGGCACGCGGATCGAACCCACGGTTTTCACGCTATGATTTTTTTAAATGTGGTGCGCGGCGGAGGAAATGCGCGCGTCGGACGTCATTTCGGCTTAATATCTCTTGTCTCCTTGGGAGTAGAAAGTCTTTTCATGGCTCTTTGGAAAGGTTTGCATCTCCCCTGTAATCGCCTTTAAGCGGCACGCGGATCGGACCCACCGTTCTTACGCTACGATTTTTTAAATGTGGTGCGCGGCGTAGAAAAGACGCGCGTAGGACGTATTTGCGGCTTAATATCTTTGGGCTCCTTGGGAGTAGGAAGTCTGTTCATGCCTCTTTGGAAAGGGCTCCATCTCCCCTGTAATCGCCTTCGAGCGGCACGCGGATCGAACCCACGGTTTTCACGCTATGACTTTTTTAAATGTGCTGTGCGGCGGAGAAAATGCGCGCGTCGGACGTCATTGCGGCTTAATATCTCTTGTCTCCTTGGGAGTAGAAAGTCTTTTCATGGTTCTTTGGAAAGGGTTGCATCTCCCCTGTAATCGCCTTTAAGCGGCACGCGGATCGGACCCACCGTTCTCACGCTACGATTTTTTAAACGTGGTGCGCGTCGGAGAAAATGCGCGTAATATCTCTTGTCTCCTTGGGAGTAGAAAGTCTGTTCATGGCTCTTTGGAAAGGGCTGTATCTCCCCTGTAATCGCCTTCGAGCGGCACGCGCATCGGAACCATCGTTATCACGCTACGATTTTTTAATGCCGCCAGGGACGGGCCGAAAGCGTGGCAGGTGGCGTTCGTTAGGGACAGTCATGGAGGTGATGCACACCGAGTTGCACGCCATTTGGAGTTGGCCCGGCCTAGATGTGAGCGTTCAAAGTCAGCGCGTTTGTTTAAACTTTCTCCTCCAATTCGTTGCAATTGTACAAGCGTTTCTCGTTCATCCGACTGGAGCGTAACGATTTATATGTTAATATTTCTGGTCTCCTTGGGAGTAGAAAGTCTGTTCATGGCTCTTTTGAAAGGGATGCATCTCCCCTGTAATCGCCTTCGAGCGGCACGCGGATCGAACCCACGTTTTTCACGCTACGATTTTTTTTAAATGTGTTGCGCGGCGGAGAAAAGACGCGCGCCGGACGTATTTGCGGCTTAATATCTCTTGTCTCATTGGGTGTAGAAAGTCTGTTCATGGCTCTTTGGAAAGGGCTGCAACTCCCCTGTAATCGCCTTCGAGCGGCACGCGGATCGAACCCACGGTTTTCACGCTATGATTTTTTTAAATGTGGTGCGCGGCGGAGAAAATGCGCGCGTCGGACGTCATTTCGGCTTAATATCTATTGTCTCCTTGGGAGTAGAAAGTCTTTTCATGGCTCTTTGGAAAGGTTTGCATCTCCCTTGTAATCGCCTTTAAGCGGCACGCGGATTGGACCCACCGTTCTTCCGATACGATTTTTTAAATGTGGTGCGCGGCGTAGAAAAGACGCGCGTAGGACGTATTTGCGGCTTAATATCTTTGGGCTCCTTGGGAGTAGGAAGTCTGTTCATGCCTCTTTGGAAAGGGCTGCATCTCCCCTGTAATCGCCTTCGAGCGGCACGCGGATCGAACCCACGGTTTTCACGCTATGATTTTTTTAAATGTGGTGCGCGGCGGAGGAAATGCGCGCGTCGGACGTCATTTCGGCTTAATATCTCTTGTCTCCTTGGGAGTAGAAAGTCTTTTCATGGCTCTTTGGAAAGGGCTGCATCTCCCCTGTAATCGCCTTTAAGCGGCACGCGGATCGAACCCACGGTTTTCACGCTACGATTTTTTTTAAATGTGTTGCGCGGCGGAGAATAGACGCGCGCCGGACGTATTTGCGGCTTGATATCTCTTGTCTCATTGGGAGTAGAAAGTCTGTTCATGGCTCTTTGGAAAGGGCTGCATCTCCCCTGTAATCGCCTTCGAGCGGCACGCGGATCGAACCCACGGTTTTCACGCTACGATTTTTTTTAAATGTGTTGCGCGGCGGAGAAAAGACGCGCGCCGGACGTATTTGCGGCTTAATATCTCTTGTCTCATTGGGTGTAGAAAGTCTGTTCATGGCTCTTTGGAAGGGCTGCATCTCCCCTGTAATCGCCTTCGAGCGGCACGCGGATCGAACCCACGGTTTTCACGCTATGATTTTTTTAAATGTGGTGCGCGGCGGAGGAAATGCGCGCGTCGGACGTCATTTCGGCTTAATATCTCTTGTCTCCTTGGGAGTAGAAAGTATTTTAATGGCTCTTTGGAAAGGGCTGCATCTCCCCTGTAATCGCCTTTAAGCGGCACGCGGATCGAACCCACGGTTTTCACGTTACGATTTTTTTTAAATGTGTTGCGCGGCGGAGAATAGACGCGCGCCGGACGTATTTGCGGCTTGATATCTCTTGTCTCATTGGGAGTAGAAAGTCTGTTCATGGCTCTTTGGAAAGGGCTGCATCTCCCCTGTAATCGCCTTCGAGCGGCACGCGGATCGAACCCACGGTTTTCACGCTATGATTTTTTTAAATGTGTTGCGCGTCGGAGAAAATGCGCGCGTCGGACGTCATTGCGGCTTAATATCTCTTGTCTCCTTGGGAGTAGAAAGTCTTTTCATGGCTCTTTGGAAAGGTTTGCATCTCCCCTGTAATCGCCTTTAAGCGGCACGCGGATCGGACCCACCGTTCTTACGCTACGATTTTTTAAATGTGGTGCGCGGCGTAGAAAAGACGCGCGTAGGACGTATTTGCGGCTTAATATCTTTGGGCTCCTTGGGAGTAGGAAGTCTGTTCATGCCTCTTTGGAAAGGGCTCCATCTCCCCTGTAATCGCCTTCGAGCGGCACGCGGATCGAACCCACGGTTTTCACGCTATGATTTTTTTAAATGTGCTGCGCGGCAGAGAAAATGCGCGCGTCGGACGTCATTGCGGCTTAATATCTCTTGTCTCCTTGGGAGTAGAAAGTCTTTTCATGGTTCTTTGGAAAGGGTTGCATCTCCCCTGTAATCGCCTTTAAGCGGCACGCGGATCGGACCCACCGTTCTCACGCTACGATTTTTTAAACGTGGTGCGCGTCGGAGAAAATGCGCGTAATATCTCTTGTCTCCTTGGGAGTAGAAAGTCTGTTCATGGCTCTTTGGAAAGGGCTGTATCTCCCCTGTAATCGCCTTCGAGCGGCACGCGCATTGGAACCATCGTTATCACGCTACGATTTTTTAATGCCGCCAGGGATAGGCCGAAAGCGTGGCAGGTGGCGTTCGTTAGGGACAGTCATGGAGGTGATGCACACCGAGTTGCACGCCATTTGGAGTTGGCCCGGCCTAGATGTGAGCGTTCAAAGTCAGCGCGTTTGTTTAAACTTTCTCCTCCAATTCGTTGCAATTGTACAAGCGTTTCTCGTTCATCCGACTGGAGCGTAACGCTTTATATGTTAATATTTCTGGTCTCCTTGGGAGTAGAAAGTCTGTTCATGGCTCTTTTGAAAGGGATGCATCTCCCCTGTAATGGCCTTCGAGCGGCACGCGGATCGAACCCACGTTTTTCACGCTACGATTTTTTTTAAATGTGTTGCGCGGCGGAGGAAATGCGCGCGTCGGACGTCATTTCGGCTTAATATCTCTTGTCTCCTTGGGAGTAGAAAGTCTTTTCATGGCTCTTTGGAAAGGGCTGCATCTCCGCTGTAATCGCCTTCGAGCGGCACGCGGATCGAACCCACGGTTTTCACGCTATGATTTTTTTAAATGTGGTGCGCGGCGGAGAAAATGCGCGCGTCGGACGTCATTTCGGCTTAATATCTATTGTCTCCTTGGGAGTAGAAAGTCTTTTCATGGCTCTTTGGAAAGGTTTGCATCTCCCTTGTAATCGCCTTTAAGCGGCACGCGGATCGGACCCACCGTTCTTCCGATACGATTTTTTAAATGTGGTGCGCGGCGTAGAAAAGACGCGCGTAGGACGTATTTGCGGCTTAATATCTTTGGGCTCCTTGGGAGTAGGAAGTCTGTTCATGCCTCTTTGGAAAGGGCTGCATCTCCCCTGTAATCGCCTTCGAGCGGCACGCGGATCGAACCCACGGTTTTCACGCTATGATTTTTTTAAATGTGGTGCGCGGCGGAGGAAATGCGCGCGTCGGACGTCATTTCGGCTTAATATCTCTTGTCTCCTTGGGAGTAGAAAGTCTTTTCATGGCTCTTTGGAAAGGTTTGCATCTCCCCTGTAATCACCTTTAAGCGGCACGCGGATCGGACCCACCGTTCTTACGCTACGATTTTTTAAATGTGGTGCGCGGCGTAGAAAAGACGCGCGTAGGACGTATTTGCGGCTTAATATCTTTGGGCTCCTTGGGAGTAGGAAGTCTGTTCATGCCTCTTTGGAAAGGGCTCCATCTCCCCTGTAATCGCCTTCGAGCGGCACGCGGATCGAACCCACGGTTTTCACGCTATGACTTTTTTAAATGTGCTGTGCGGCGGAGAAAATGCGCGCGTCGGACGTCATTGCGGCTTAATATCTCTTGTCTCCTTGGGAGTAGAAAGTCTTTTCATGGTTCTTTGGAAAGGGTTGCATCTCCCCTGTAATCGCCTTTAAGCGGCACGCGGATCGGACCCACCGTTCTCACGCTACGATTTTTTAAACGTGGTGCGCGTCGGAGAAAATGCGCGTAATATCTCTTGTCTCCTTGGGAGTAGAAAGTCTGTTCATGGCTCTTTGGAAAGGGCTGTATCTCCCCTGTAATCGCCTTCGAGCGGCACGCGCATCGGAACCATCGTTATCACGCTACGATTTTTTAATGCCGCCAGGGACGGGCCGAAAGCGTGGCAGGTGGCGTTCGTTAGGGACAGTCATGGAGGTGATGCACACCGAGTTGCACGCCATTTGGAGTTGGCCCGGCCTAGATGTGAGCGTTCAAAGTCAGCGCGTTTGTTTAAACTTTCTCCTCCAATTCGTTGCAATTGTACAAGCGTTTCTCGTTCATCCGACTGGAGCGTAACGATTTATATGTTAATATTTCTGGTCTCCTTGGGAGTAGAAAGTCTGTTCATGGCTCTTTTGAAAGGGATGCATCTCCCCTGTAATCGCCTTCGAGCGGCACGCGGATCGAACCCACGTTTTTCACGCTACGATTTTTTTTAAATGTGTTGCGCGGCGGAGAAAAGACGCGCGCCGGACGTATTTGCGGCTTAATATCTCTTGTCTCATTGGGTGTAGCAAGTCTGTTCATGGCTCTTTGGAAAGGGCTGCAACTCCCCTGTAATCGCCTTCGAGCGGCACGCGGATCGAACCCACGGTTTTCACGCTATGATTTTTTTAAATGTGGTGCGCGGCGGAGAAAATGCGCGCGTCGGACGTCATTTCGGCTTAATATCTATTGTCTCCTTGGGAGTAGAAAGTCTTTTCATGGCTCTTTGGAAAGGTTTGCATCTCCCTTGTAATCGCCTTTAAGCGGCACGCGGATTGGACCCACCGTTCTTCCGATACGATTTTTTAAATGTGGTGCGCGGCGTAGAAAAGACGCGCGTAGGACGTATTTGCGGCTTAATATCTTTGGGCTCCTTGGGAGTAGGAAGTCTGTTCATGCCTCTTTGGAAAGGGCTGCATCTCCCCTGTAATCGCCTTTAAGCGGCACGCGGATCGAACCCACGGTTTTCACGCTACGATTTTTTTTAAATGTGTTGCGCGGCGGAGAATAGACGCGCGCCGGACGTATTTGCGGCTTGATATCTCTTGTCTCATTGGGAGTAGAAAGTCTGTTCATGGCTCTTTGGAAAGGGCTGCATCTCCCCTGTAATCGCCTTCGAGCGGCACGCGGATCGAACCCACGGTTTTCACGCTACGATTTTTTTTAAATGTGTTGCGCGGCGGAGAAAAGACGCGCGCCGGACGTATTTGCGGCTTAATATCTCTTGTCTCATTGGGTGTAGAAAGTCTGTTCATGGCTCTTTGGAAGGGCTGCATCTCCCCTGTAATCGCCTTCGAGCGGCACGCGGATCGAACCCACGGTTTTCACGCTATGATTTTTTTAAATGTGGTGCGCGGCGGAGGAAATGCGCGCGTCGGACGTCATTTCGGCTTAATATCTCTTGTCTCCTTGGGAGTAGAAAGTATTTTAATGGCTCTTTGGAAAGGGCTGCATCTCCCCTGTAATCGCCTTTAAGCGGCACGCGGATCGAACCCACGGTTTTCACGTTACGATTTTTTTTAAATGTGTTGCGCGGCGGAGAATAGACGCGCGCCGGACGTATTTGCGGCTTGATATCTCTTGTCTCATTGGGAGTAGAAAGTCTGTTCATGGCTCTTTGGAAAGGGCTGCATCTCCCCTGTAATCGCCTTCGAGCGGCACGCGGATCGAACCCACGGTTTTCACGCTATGATTTTTTTAAATGTGTTGCGCGTCGGAGAAAATGCGCGCGTCGGACGTCATTGCGGCTTAATATCTCTTGTCTCCTTGGGAGTAGAAAGTCTTTTCATGGCTCTTTGGAAAGGTTTGCATCTCCCCTGTAATCGCCTTTAAGCGGCACGCGGATCGGACCCACCGTTCTTACGCTACGATTTTTTAAATGTGGTGCGCGGCGTAGAAAAGACGCGCGTAGGACGTATTTGCGGCTTAATATCTTTGGGCTCCTTGGGAGTAGGAAGTCTGTTCATGCCTCTTTGGAAAGGGCTCCATCTCCCCTGTAATCGCCTTCGAGCGGCACGCGGATCGAACCCACGGTTTTCACGCTATGATTTTTTTAAATGTGCTGCGCGGCAGAGAAAATGCGCGCGTCGGACGTCATTGCGGCTTAATATCTCTTGTCTCCTTGGGAGTAGAAAGTCTTTTCATGGTTCTTTGGAAAGGGTTGCATCTCCCCTGTAATCGCCTTTAAGCGGCACGCGGATCGGACCCACCGTTCTCACGCTACGATTTTTTAAACGTGGTGCGCGTCGGAGAAAATGCGCGTAATATCTCTTGTCTCCTTGGGAGTAGAAAGTCTGTTCATGGCTCTTTGGAAAGGGCTGTATCTCCCCTGTAATCGCCTTCGAGCGGCACGCGCATTGGAACCATCGTTATCACGCTACGATTTTTTAATGCCGCCAGGGATAGGCCGAAAGCGTGGCAGGTGGCGTTCGTTAGGGACAGTCATGGAGGTGATGCACACCGAGTTGCACGCCATTTGGAGTTGGCCCGGCCTAGATGTGAGCGTTCAAAGTCAGCGCGTTTGTTTAAACTTTCTCCTCCAATTCGTTGCAATTGTACAAGCGTTTCTCGTTCATCCGACTGGAGCGTAACGCTTTATATGTTAATATTTCTGGTCTCCTTGGGAGTAGAAAGTCTGTTCATGGCTCTTTTGAAAGGGATGCATCTCCCCTGTAATGGCCTTCGAGCGGCACGCGGATCGAACCCACGTTTTTCACGCTACGATTTTTTTTAAATGTGTTGCGCGGCGGAGGAAATGCGCGCGTCGGACGTCATTTCGGCTTAATATCTCTTGTCTCCTTGGGAGTAGAAAGTCTTTTCATGGCTCTTTGGAAAGGGCTGCATCTCCGCTGTAATCGCCTTCGAGCGGCACGCGGATCGAACCCACGGTTTTCACGCTATGATTTTTTTAAATGTGGTGCGCGGCGGAGAAAATGCGCGCGTCGGACGTCATTTCGGCTTAATATCTATTGTCTCCTTGGGAGTAGAAAGTCTTTTCATGGCTCTTTGGAAAGGTTTGCATCTCCCTTGTAATCGCCTTTAAGCGGCACGCGGATCGGACCCACCGTTCTTCCGATACGATTTTTTAAATGTGGTGCGCGGCGTAGAAAAGACGCGCGTAGGACGTATTTGCGGCTTAATATCTTTGGGCTCCTTGGGAGTAGGAAGTCTGTTCATGCCTCTTTGGAAAGGGCTGCATCTCCCCTGTAATCGCCTTCGAGCGGCACGCGGATCGAACCCACGGTTTTCACGCTATGATTTTTTTAAATGTGGTGCGCGGCGGAGGAAATGCGCGCGTCGGACGTCATTTCGGCTTAATATCTCTTGTCTCCTTGGGAGTAGAAAGTATTTTAATGGCTCTTTGGAAAGGGCTGCATCTCCCCTGTAATCGCCTTTAAGCGGCACGCGGATCGAACCCACGGTTTTCACGTTACGATTTTTTTTAAATGTGTTGCGCGGCGGAGAATAGACGCGCGCCGGACGTATTTGCGGCTTGATATCTCTTGTCTCATTGGGAGTAGAAAGTCTGTTCATGGCTCTTTGGAAAGGGCTGCATCTCCCCTGTAATCGCCTTCGAGCGGCACGCGGATCGAACCCACGGTTTTCACGCTATGATTTTTTTAAATGTGTTGCGCGTCGGAGAAAATGCGCGCGTCGGACGTCATTGCGGCTTAATATCTCTTGTCTCCTTGGGAGTAGAAAGTCTTTTCATGGCTCTTTGGAAAGGTTTGCATCTCCCCTGTAATCGCCTTTAAGCGGCACGCGGATCGGACCCACCGTTCTTACGCTACGATTTTTTAAATGTGGTGCGCGGCGTAGAAAAGACGCGCGTAGGACGTATTTGCGGCTTAATATCTTTGGGCTCCTTGGGAGTAGGAAGTCTGTTCATGCCTCTTTGGAAAGGGCTCCATCTCCCCTGTAATCGCCTTCGAGCGGCACGCGGATCGAACCCACGGTTTTCACGCTATGATTTTTTTAAATGTGCTGCGCGGCAGAGAAAATGCGCGCGTCGGACGTCATTGCCACTTAATATCTCTTGTCTCCTTGGGAGTAGAAAGTCTTTTCATGGTTCTTTGGAAAGGGTTGCATCTCCCCTGTAATCGCCTTTAAGCGGCACGCGGATCGGACCCACCGTTCTCACGCTACGATTTTTTAAACGTGGTGCGCGTCGGAGAAAATGCGCGTAATATCTCTTGTCTCCTTGGGAGTAGAAAGTCTGTTCATGGCTCTTTGGAAAGGGCTGTATCTCCCCTGTAATCGCTTTCGAGCGGCACGCGCATTGGAACCATCGTTATCACGCTACGATTTTTTAATGCCGCCAGGGATAGGCCGAAAGCGTGGCAGGTGGCGTTCGTTAGGGACAGTCATGGAGGTGATGCACACCGAGTTGCACGCCATTTGGAGTTGGCCCGGCCTAGATGTGAGCGTTCAAAGTCAGCGCGTTTGTTTAAACTTTCTCCTCCAATTCGTTGCAATTGTACAAGCGTTTCTCGTTCATCGGACTGGAGCGTAACGCTTTATATGTTAATATTTCTGGTCTCCTTGGGAGAAGAAAGTCTGTTCATGGCTCTTTTGAAAGGGATGCATCTCCCCTGTAATCGCCTTCGAGCGGCACGCGGATCGAACCCACGTTTTTCACGCTACGATTTTTTTTAAATGTGTTGCGCGGCGGAGGAAATGCGCGCGTCGGACGTCATTTCGGCTTAATATCTCTTGTCTCCTTGGGAGTAGAAAGTCTTTTCATGGCTCTTTGGAAAGGGCTGCATCTCCGCTGTAATCGCCTTCGAGCGGCACGCGGATCGAACCCACGGTTTTCACGCTATGATTTTTTTAAATGTGGTGCGCGGCGGAGAAAATGCGCGCGTCGGACGTCATTTCGGCTTAATATCTATTGTCTCCTTGGGAGTAGAAAGTCTTTTCATGGCTCTTTGGAAAGGTTTGCATCTCCCTTGTAATCGCCTTTAAGCGGCACGCGGATCGGACCCACCGTTCTTCCGATACGATTTTTTAAATGTGGTGCGCGGCGTAGAAAAGACGCGCGTAGGACGTATTTGCGGCTTAATATCTTTGGGCTCCTTGGGAGTAGGAAGTCTGTTCATGCCTCTTTGGAAAGGGCTGCATCTCCCCTGTAATCGCCTTCGAGCGGCACGCGGATCGAACCCACGGTTTTCACGCTATGATTTTTTTAAATGTGGTGCGCGGCGGAGGAAATGCGCGCGTCGGACGTCATTTCGGCTTAATATCTCTTGTCTCCTTGGGAGTAGAAAGTATTTTAATGGCTCTTTGGAAAGGGCTGCATCTCCCCTGTAATCGCCTTTAAGCGGCACGCGGATCGAACCCACGGTTTTCACGTTACGATTTTTTTTAAATGTGTTGCGCGGCGGAGAATAGACGCGCGCCGGACGTATTTGCGGCTTGATATCTCTTGTCTCATTGGGAGTAGAAAGTCTGTTCATGGCTCTTTGGAAAGGGCTGCATCTCCCCTGTAATCGCCTTCGAGCGGCACGCGGATCGAACCCACGGTTTTCACGCTATGATTTTTTTAAATGTGTTGCGCGTCGGAGAAAATGCGCGCGTCGGACGTCATTGCGGCTTAATATCTCTTGTCTCCTTGGGAGTAGAAAGTCTTTTCATGGCTCTTTGGAAAGGTTTGCATCTCCCCTGTAATCGCCTTTAAGCGGCACGCGGATCGGACCCACCGTTCTTACGCTACGATTTTTTAAATGTGGTGCGCGGCGTAGAAAAGACGCGCGTAGGACGTATTTGCGGCTTAATATCTTTGGGCTCCTTGGGAGTAGGAAGTCTGTTCATGCCTCTTTGGAAAGGGCTCCATCTCCCCTGTAATCGCCTTCGAGCGGCACGCGGATCGAACCCACGGTTTTCACGCTATGATTTTTTTAAATGTGCTGCGCGGCAGAGAAAATGCGCGCGTCGGACGTCATTGCCACTTAATATCTCTTGTCTCCTTGGGAGTAGAAAGTCTTTTCATGGTTCTTTGGAAAGGGTTGCATCTCCCCTGTAATCGCCTTTAAGCGGCACGCGGATCGGACCCACCGTTCTCACGCTACGATTTTTTAAACGTGGTGCGCGTCGGAGAAAATGCGCGTAATATCTCTTGTCTCCTTGGGAGTAGAAAGTCTGTTCATGGCTCTTTGGAAAGGGCTGTATCTCCCCTGTAATCGCTTTCGAGCGGCACGCGCATTGGAACCATCGTTATCACGCTACGATTTTTTAATGCCGCCAGGGATAGGCCGAAAGCGTGGCAGGTGGCGTTCGTTAGGGACAGTCATGGAGGTGATGCACACCGAGTTGCACGCCATTTGGAGTTGGCCCGGCCTAGATGTGAGCGTTCAAAGTCAGCGCGTTTGTTTAAACTTTCTCCTCCAATTCGTTGCAATTGTACAAGCGTTTCTCGTTCATCGGACTGGAGCGTAACGCTTTATATGTTAATATTTCTGGTCTCCTTGGGAGTAGAAAGTCTGTTCATGGCTCTTTTGAAAGGGATGCATCTCCCCTGTAATGGCCTTCGAGCGGCACGCGGATCGAACCCACGTTTTTCACGCTACGATTTTTTTTAAATGTGTTGCGCGGCGGAGGAAATGCGCGCGTCGGACGTCATTTCGGCTTAATATCTCTTGTCTCCTTGGGAGTAGAAAGTCTTTTCATGGCTCTTTGGAAAGGGCTGCATCTCCGCTGTAATCGCCTTCGAGCGGCACGCGGATCGAACCCACGGTTTTCACGCTATGATTTTTTTAAATGTGGTGCGCGGCGGAGAAAATGCGCGCGTCGGACGTCATTTCGGCTTAATATCTATTGTCTCCTTGGGAGTAGAAAGTCTTTTCATGGCTCTTTGGAAAGGTTTGCATCTCCCTTGTAATCGCCTTTAAGCGGCACGCGGATCGGACCCACCGTTCTTCCGATACGATTTTTTAAATGTGGTGCGCGGCGTAGAAAAGACGCGCGTAGGACGTATTTGCGGCTTAATATCTTTGGGCTCCTTGGGAGTAGGAAGTCTGTTCATGCCTCTTTGGAAAGGGCTGCATCTCCCCTGTAATCGCCTTCGAGCGGCACGCGGATCGAACCCACGGTTTTCACGCTATGATTTTTTTAAATGTGGTGCGCGGCGGAGGAAATGCGCGCGTCGGACGTCATTTCGGCTTAATATCTCTTGTCTCCTTGGGAGTAGAAAGTATTTTAATGGCTCTTTGGAAAGGGCTGCATCTCCCCTGTAATCGCCTTTAAGCGGCACGCGGATCGAACCCACGGTTTTCACGTTACGATTTTTTTTAAATGTGTTGCGCGGCGGAGAATAGACGCGCGCCGGACGTATTTGCGGCTTGATATCTCTTGTCTCATTGGGAGTAGAAAGTCTGTTCATGGCTCTTTGGAAAGGGCTGCATCTCCCCTGTAATCGCCTTCGAGCGGCACGCGGATCGAACCCACGGTTTTCACGCTATGATTTTTTTAAATGTGTTGCGCGTCGGAGAAAATGCGCGCGTCGGACGTCATTGCGGCTTAATATCTCTTGTCTCCTTGGGAGTAGAAAGTCTTTTCATGGCTCTTTGGAAAGGTTTGCATCTCCCCTGTAATCGCCTTTAAGCGGCACGCGGATCGGACCCACCGTTCTTACGCTACGATTTTTTAAATGTGGTGCGCGGCGTAGAAAAGACGCGCGTAGGACGTATTTGCGGCTTAATATCTTTGGGCTCCTTGGGAGTAGGAAGTCTGTTCATGCCTCTTTGGAAAGGGCTCCATCTCCCCTGTAATCGCCTTCGAGCGGCACGCGGATCGAACCCACGGTTTTCACGCTATGATTTTTTTAAATGTGCTGCGCGGCAGAGAAAATGCGCGCGTCGGACGTCATTGCCACTTAATATCTCTTGTCTCCTTGGGAGTAGAAAGTCTTTTCATGGTTCTTTGGAAAGGGTTGCATCTCCCCTGTAATCGCCTTTAAGCGGCACGCGGATCGGACCCACCGTTCTCACGCTACGATTTTTTAAACGTGGTGCGCGTCGGAGAAAATGCGCGTAATATCTCTTGTCTCCTTGGGAGTAGAAAGTCTGTTCATGGCTCTTTGGAAAGGGCTGTATCTCCCCTGTAATCGCTTTCGAGCGGCACGCGCATTGGAACCATCGTTATCACGCTACGATTTTTTAATGCCGCCAGGGATAGGCCGAAAGCGTGGCAGGTGGCGTTCGTTAGGGACAGTCATGGAGGTGATGCACACCGAGTTGCACGCCATTTGGAGTTGGCCCGGCCTAGATGTGAGCGTTCAAAGTCAGCGCGTTTGTTTAAACTTTCTCCTCCAATTCGTTGCAATTGTACAAGCGTTTCTCGTTCATCGGACTGGAGCGTAACGCTTTATATGTTAATATTTCTGGTCTCCTTGGGAGAAGAAAGTCTGTTCATGGCTCTTTTGAAAGGGATGCATCTCCCCTGTAATCGCCTTCGAGCGGCACGCGGATCGAACCCACGTTTTTCACGCTACGATTTTTTTTAAATGTGTTGCGCGGCGGAGGAAATGCGCGCGTCGGACGTCATTTCGGCTTAATATCTCTTGTCTCCTTGGGAGTAGAAAGTCTTTTCATGGCTCTTTGGAAAGGGCTGCATCTCCGCTGTAATCGCCTTCGAGCGGCACGCGGATCGAACCCACGGTTTTCACGCTATGATTTTTTTAAATGTGGTGCGCGGCGGAGAAAATGCGCGCGTCGGACGTCATTTCGGCTTAATATCTATTGTCTCCTTGGGAGTAGAAAGTCTTTTCATGGCTCTTTGGAAAGGTTTGCATCTCCCTTGTAATCGCCTTTAAGCGGCACGCGGATCGGACCCACCGTTCTTCCGATACGATTTTTTAAATGTGGTGCGCGGCGTAGAAAAGACGCGCGTAGGACGTATTTGCGGCTTAATATCTTTGGGCTCCTTGGGAGTAGGAAGTCTGTTCATGCCTCTTTGGAAAGGGCTGCATCTCCCCTGTAATCGCCTTCGAGCGGCACGCGGATCGAACCCACGGTTTTCACGCTATGATTTTTTTAAATGTGGTGCGCGGCGGAGGAAATGCGCGCGTCGGACGTCATTTCGGCTTAATATCTCTTGTCTCCTTGGGAGTAGAAAGTATTTTAATGGCTCTTTGGAAAGGGCTGCATCTCCCCTGTAATCGCCTTTAAGCGGCACGCGGATCGAACCCACGGTTTTCACGTTACGATTTTTTTTAAATGTGTTGCGCGGCGGAGAATAGACGCGCGCCGGACGTATTTGCGGCTTGATATCTCTTGTCTCATTGGGAGTAGAAAGTCTGTTCATGGCTCTTTGGAAAGGGCTGCATCTCCCCTGTAATCGCCTTCGAGCGGCACGCGGATCGAACCCACGGTTTTCACGCTATGATTTTTTTAAATGTGTTGCGCGTCGGAGAAAATGCGCGCGTCGGACGTCATTGCGGCTTAATATCTCTTGTCTCCTTGGGAGTAGAAAGTCTTTTCATGGCTCTTTGGAAAGGTTTGCATCTCCCCTGTAATCGCCTTTAAGCGGCACGCGGATCGGACCCACCGTTCTTACGCTACGATTTTTTAAATGTGGTGCGCGGCGTAGAAAAGACGCGCGTAGGACGTATTTGCGGCTTAATATCTTTGGGCTCCTTGGGAGTAGGAAGTCTGTTCATGCCTCTTTGGAAAGGGCTCCATCTCCCCTGTAATCGCCTTCGAGCGGCACGCGGATCGAACCCACGGTTTTCACGCTATGATTTTTTTAAATGTGCTGCGCGGCAGAGAAAATGCGCGCGTCGGACGTCATTGCCACTTAATATCTCTTGTCTCCTTGGGAGTAGAAAGTCTTTTCATGGTTCTTTGGAAAGGGTTGCATCTCCCCTGTAATCGCCTTTAAGCGGCACGCGGATCGGACCCACCGTTCTCACGCTACGATTTTTTAAACGTGGTGCGCGTCGGAGAAAATGCGCGTAATATCTCTTGTCTCCTTGGGAGTAGAAAGTCTGTTCATGGCTCTTTGGAAAGGGCTGTATCTCCCCTGTAATCGCTTTCGAGCGGCACGCGCATTGGAACCATCGTTATCACGCTACGATTTTTTAATGCCGCCAGGGATAGGCCGAAAGCGTGGCAGGTGGCGTTCGTTAGGGACAGTCATGGAGGTGATGCACACCGAGTTGCACGCCATTTGGAGTTGGCCCGGCCTAGATGTGAGCGTTCAAAGTCAGCGCGTTTGTTTAAACTTTCTCCTCCAATTCGTTGCAATTGTACAAGCGTTTCTCGTTCATCGGACTGGAGCGTAACGCTTTATATGTTAATATTTCTGGTCTCCTTGGGAGTAGAAAGTCTGTTCATGGCTCTTTTGAAAGGGATGCATCTCCCCTGTAATCGCCTTCGAGCGGCACGCGGATCGAACCCACGTTTTTCACGCTACGATTTTTTTTAAATGTGTTGCGCGGCGGAGGAAATGCGCGCGTCGGACGTCATTTCGGCTTAATATCTCTTGTCTCCTTGGGAGTAGAAAGTCTTTTCATGGCTCTTTGGAAAGGGCTGCATCTCCGCTGTAATCGCCTTCGAGCGGCACGCGGATCGAACCCACGGTTTTCACGCTATGATTTTTTTAAATGTGGTGCGCGGCGGAGAAAATGCGCGCGTCGGACGTCATTTCGGCTTAATATCTATTGTCTCCTTGGGAGTAGAAAGTCTTTTCATGGCTCTTTGGAAAGGTTTGCATCTCCCTTGTAATCGCCTTTAAGCGGCACGCGGATTGGACCCACCGTTCTTCCGATACGATTTTTTAAATGTGGTGCGCGGCGTAGAAAAGACGCGCGTAGGACGTATTTGCGGCTTAATATCTTTGGGCTCCTTGGGAGTAGGAAGTCTGTTCATGCCTCTTTGGAAAGGGCTGCATCTCCCCTGTAATCGCCTTCGAGCGGCACGCGGATCGAACCCACGGTTTTCACGCTATGATTTTTTTAAATGTGGTGCGCGGCGGAGGAAATGCGCGCGTCGGACGTCATTTCGGCTTAATATCTCTTGTCTCCTTGGGAGTAGAAAGTCTTTTCATGGCTCTTTGGAAAGGGCTGCATCTCCCCTGTAATCGCCTTTAAGCGGCACGCGGATCGAACCCACGGTTTTCACGCTACGATTTTTTTTAAATGTGTTGCGCGGCGGAGAATAGACGCGCGCCGGACGTATTTGCGGCTTGATATCTCTTGTCTCATTGGGAGTAGAAAGTCTGTTCATGGCTCTTTGGAAAGGGCTGCATCTCCCCTGTAATCGCCTTCGAGCGGCACGCGGATCGAACCCACGGTTTTCACGCTACGATTTTTTTTAAATGTGTTGCGCGGCGGAGAAAAGACGCGCGCCGGACGTATTTGCGGCTTAATATCTCTTGTCTCATTGGGTGTAGAAAGTCTGTTCATGGCTCTTTGGAAGGGCTGCATCTCCCCTGTAATCGCCTTCGAGCGGCACGCGGATCGAACCCACGGTTTTCACGCTATGATTTTTTTAAATGTGGTGCGCGGCGGAGGAAATGCGCGCGTCGGACGTCATTTCGGCTTAATATCTCTTGTCTCCTTGGGAGTAGAAAGTATTTTAATGGCTCTTTGGAAAGGGCTGCATCTCCCCTGTAATCGCCTTTAAGCGGCACGCGGATCGAACCCACGGTTTTCACGTTACGATTTTTTTTAAATGTGTTGCGCGGCGGAGAATAGACGCGCGCCGGACGTATTTGCGGCTTGATATCTCTTGTCTCATTGGGAGTAGAAAGTCTGTTCATGGCTCTTTGGAAAGGGCTGCATCTCCCCTGTAATCGCCTTCGAGCGGCACGCGGATCGAACCCACGGTTTTCACGCTATGATTTTTTTAAATGTGTTGCGCGTCGGAGAAAATGCGCGCGTCGGACGTCATTGCGGCTTAATATCTCTTGTCTCCTTGGGAGTAGAAAGTCTTTTCATGGCTCTTTGGAAAGGGCTGTATCTCCCCTGTAATCGCTTTCGAGCGGCACGCGCATTGGAACCATCGTTATCACGCTACGATTTTTTAAATGTGTTGCGCGTCGGAGAAAATGCGCGCGTCGGACGTCATTGCGGCTTAATATCTCTTGTCTCCTTGGGAGTAGAAAG
This sequence comes from Electrophorus electricus, assembly GCF_041902795.1. Lineage (NCBI taxonomy): Eukaryota > Metazoa > Chordata > Actinopteri > Gymnotiformes > Gymnotidae > Electrophorus > Electrophorus electricus. The sequence continues at coordinate 1,987,634 of NC_137505.1, read as the reverse complement.
TCTTTTCATGGCTCTTTGGAAAGGTTTGCATCTCCCCTGTAATCGCCTTTAAGCGGCACGCGGATCGGACCCACCGTTCTTACGCTACGATTTTTTAAATGTGGTGCGCGGCGTAGAAAAGACGCGCGTAGGACGTATTTGCGGCTTAATATCTTTGGGCTCCTTGGGAGTAGGAAGTCTGTTCATGCCTCTTTGGAAAGGGCTGCATCTCCCCTGTAATCGCCTTCGAGCGGCACGCGGATCGAACCCACGGTTTTCACGCTATGATTTTTTTAAATGTGCTGCGCGGCAGAGAAAATGCGCGCGTCGGACGTCATTGCGGCTTAATATCTCTTGTCTCCTTGGGAGTAGAAAGTCTTTTCATGGTTCTTTGGAAAGGGTTGCATCTCCCCTGTAATCGCCTTTAAGCGGCACGCGGATCGGACCCACCGTTCTCACGCTACGATTTTTTAAACGTGGTGCGCGTCGGAGAAAATGCGCGTAATATCTCTTGTCTCCTTGGGAGTAGAAAGTCTGTTCATGGCTCTTTGGAAAGGGCTGTATCTCCCCTGTAATCGCCTTCGAGCGGCACGCGCATTGGAACCATCGTTATCACGCTACGATTTTTTAATGCCGCCAGGGATAGGCCGAAAGCGTGGCAGGTGGCGTTCGTTAGGGACAGTCATGGAGGTGATGCACACCGAGTTGCACGCCATTTGGAGTTGGCCCGGCCTAGATGTGAGCGTTCAAAGTCAGCGCGTTTGTTTAAACTTTCTCCTCCAATTCGTTGCAATTGTACAAGCGTTTCTCGTTCATCCGACTGGAGCGTAACGCTTTATATGTTAATATTTCTGGTCTCCTTGGGAGTAGAAAGTCTGTTCATGGCTCTTTTGAAAGGGATGCATCTCCCCTGTAATCGCCTTCGAGCGGCACGCGGATCGAACCCACGTTTTTCACGCTACGATTTTTTTTAAATGTGTTGCGCGGCGGAGGAAATGCGCGCGTCGGACGTCATTTCGGCTTAATATCTCTTGTGTCCTTGGGAGTAGAAAGTCTTTTCATGGCTCTTTGGAAAGGGCTGCATCTCCGCTGTAATCGCCTTCGAGCGGCACGCGGATCGAACCCACGGTTTTCACGCTATGATTTTTTTAAATGTGGTGCGCGGCGGAGAAAATGCGCGCGTCGGACGTCATTGCGGCTTAATATCTCTTGTCTCCTTGGGAGTAGAAAGTCTTTTCATGGCTCTTTGGAAAGGTTTGCATCTCCCCTGTAATCGCCTTTAAGCGGCACGCGGATCGGACCCACCGTTCTTACGCTACGATTTTTTAAATGTGGTGCGCGGCGTAGAAAAGACGCGCGTAGGACGTATTTGCGGCTTAATATCTTTGGGCTCCTTGGGAGTAGGAAGTCTGTTCATGCCTCTTTGGAAAGGGCTGCATCTCCCCTGTAATCGCCTTCGAGCGGCACGCGGATCGAACCCACGGTTTTCACGCTATGATTTTTTTAAATGTGGTGCGCGGCGGAGGAAATGCGCGCGTCGGACGTCATTTCGGCTTAATATCTCTTGTCTCCTTGGGAGTAGAAAGTCTTTTCATGGCTCTTTGGAAAGGGCTGCATCTCCCCTGTAATCGCCTTTAAGCGGCACGCGGATCGAACCCACGGTTTTCACGCTACGATTTTTTTTAAATGTGTTGTGCGGCGGAGAATAGACGCGCGCCGGACGTATTTGCGGCTTCATATCTCTTGTCTCATTGGGAGTAGAAAGTCTGTTCATGGCTCTTTGGAAAGGGCTGCATCTCCCCTGTAATCGCCTTCGAGCGGCACGCGGATCGAACCCACGGTTTTCACGCTACGATTTTTTTTAAATGTGTTGCGCGGCGGAGAAAAGACGCGCGCCGGACGTATTTGCGGCTTAATATCTCTTGTCTCATTGGGTGTAGAAAGTCCGTTCATGGCTCTTTGGAAGGGCTGCATCTCCCCTGTAATCGCCTTCGAGCGGCACGCGGATCGAACCCACGGTTTTCACGCTATGATTTTTTTAAATGTGGTGCGCGGCGGAGGAAATGCGCGCGTCGGACGTCATTTCGGCTTAATATCTCTTGTCTCCTTGGGAGTAGAAAGTATTTTAATGGCTCTTTGGAAAGGGCTGCATCTCCCCTGTAATCGCCTTTAAGCGGCACGCGGATCGAACCCACGGTTTTCACGTTACGATTTTTTTTAAATGTGTTGCGCGGCGGAGAATAGACGCGCGCCGGACGTATTTGCGGCTTGATATCTCTTGTCTCATTGGGAGTAGAAAGTCTGTTCATGGCTCTTTGGAAAGGGCTGCATCTCCCCTGTAATCGCCTTCGAGCGGCACGCGGATCGAACCCACGGTTTTCACGCTATGATTTTTTTAAATGTGTTGCGCGTCGGAGAAAATGCGCGCGTCGGACGTCATTGCGGCTTAATATCTCTTGTCTCCTTGGGAGTAGAAAGTCTTTTCATGGCTCTTTGGAAAGGTTTGCATCTCCCCTGTAATCGCCTTTAAGCGGCACGCGGATCGGACCCACCGTTCTTACGCTACGATTTTTTAAATGTGGTGCGCGGCGTAGAAAAGACGCGTGTAGGACGTATTTGCGGCTTAATATCTTTGGGCTCCTTGGGAGTAGGAAGTCTGTTCATGCCTCATTGGAAAGGGCTCCATCTCCCCTGTAATCGCCTTCGAGCGGCACGCGGATCGAACCCACGGTTTTCACGCTATGATTTTTTTAAATGTGCTGCGCGGCAGAGAAAATGCGCGCGTCGGACGTCATTGCGGCTTAATATCTCTTGTCTCCTTGGGAGTAGAAAGTCTTTTCATGGTTCTTTGGAAAGGGTTGCATCTCCCCTGTAATCGCCTTTAAGCGGCACGCGGATCGGACCCACCGTTCTCACGCTACGATTTTTTAAACGTGGTGCGCGTCGGAGAAAATGCGCGTAATATCTCTTCTCTCCTTGGGAGTAGAAAGTCTGTTCATGGCTCTTTGGAAAGGGCTGTATCTCCCCTGTAATCGCCTTCGAGCGGCACGCGCATTGGAACCATCGTTATCACGCTACGATTTTTTAATGCCGCCAGGGATAGGCCGAAAGCGTGGCAGGTGGCGTTCGTTAGGGACAGTCATGGAGGTGATGCACACCGAGTTGCACGCCATTTGGAGTTGGCCCGGCCTAGATGTGAGCGTTCAAAGTCAGCGCGTTTGTTTAAACTTTCTCCTCCAATTCGTTGCAATTGTACAAGCGTTTCTCGTTCATCCGACTGGAGCGTAACGCTTTATATGTTAATATTTCTGGTCTCCTTGGGAGTAGAAAGTCTGTTCATGGCTCTTTTGAAAGGGATGCATCTCCCCTGTAATCGCCTTCGAGCGGCACGCGGATCGAACCCACGTTTTTCACGCTACGATTTTTTTAAAATGTGTTGCGCGGCGGAGGAAATGCGCGCGTCGGACGTCATTTCGGCTTAATATCTCTTGTCTCCTTGGGAGTAGAAAGTCTTTTCATGGCTCTTTGGAAAGGGCTGCATCTCCGCTGTAATCGCCTTCGAGCGGCACGCGGATCGAACCCACGGTTTTCACGCTATGATTTTTTTAAATGTGGTGCGCGGCGGAGAAAATGCGCGCGTCGGACGTCATTTCGGCTTAATATCTATTGTCTCCTTGGGAGTAGAAAGTCTTTTCATGGCTCTTTGGAAAGGTTTGCATCTCCCTTGTAATCGCCTTTAAGCGGCACGCGGATTGGACCCACCGTTCTTCCGATACGATTTTTTAAATGTGGTGCGCGGCGTAGAAAAGACGCGCGTAGGACGTATTTGCGGCTTAATATCTTTGGGCTCCTTGGGAGTAGGAAGTCTGTTCATGCCTCTTTGGAAAGGGCTGCATCTCCCCTGTAATCGCCTTCGAGCGGCACGCGGATCGAACCCACGGTTTTCACGCTATGATTTTTTTAAATGTGGTGCGCGGCGGAGGAAATGCGCGCGTCGGACGTCATTTCGGCTTAATATCTCTTGTCTCCTTGGGAGTAGAAAGTCTTTTCATGGCTCTTTGGAAAGGGCTGCATCTCCCCTGTAATCGCCTTTAAGCGGCACGCGGATCGAACCCACGGTTTTCACGCTACGATTTTTTTAAAATTTGTTGCGCGGCGGAGAATAGACGCGCGCCGGACGTATTTGCGGCTTGATATCTCTTGTCTCATTGGGAGTAGAAAGTCTGTTCATGGCTCTTTGGAAAGGTTTGCATCTCCCCTGTAATCGCCTTTAAGCGGCACGCGGATCGGACCCACTGTTCTTAGGCTACGATTTTTTAAATGTGGTGCGCGGCGTAGAAAAGACTCGCGCCGGACGTATTTGCGGCTTAATATCTTTGGGCTCCTTGGGAGTAGGAAGTCTGTTCATGCCTCTTTGGAAAGGGCTCCATCTCCCCTGTAATCGCCTTCGAGCGGCACGCGGATCGAACCCACGGTTTTCACGCTATGATTTTTTTAAATGTGCTGCGCGGCGGAGAAAATGCGCGCGTCGGACGTCATTGCGGCTTAATATCTCTTGTCTCCTTGGGAGTAGAAAGTCTTTTCATGGTTCTTTGGAAAGGGTTGCATCTCCCCTGTAATCGCCTTTAAGCGGCACCCGGATCGGACCCACCGTTCTCACGCTACGATTTTTTAAACGTGGTGCGCGTCGGAGAAAATGCGCGTAATATCTCTTGTCTCCTTGGGAGTAGAAAGTCTATTCATGGCTCTTTGGAAAGGGCTGTATCTCCCCTGTAATCGCCTTTGAGCTGCACGCGCATCGGAACCATCGTTATCACACTACGATTTTTTAATGCCGCCAGGGATAGGCCGAAAGCGTGGCAGGTGGCGTTCGTTAGCGACAGTCATGGAGGTGATGCGCACCGAGTTGCACGCCATTTGGAGTTGGCCCGGCCTAGATGTGAGGGTTCAAAGTCAGCGCGTTTGTTTAAACTTTCTCCTCCAATTCGTTGCAATTGTACAAGCGTTTCTCGTTCATCCGAATGGAGCGTAACGATTTATATGTTAATATTTCTGGTCTCCTTGGGAGTAGAAAGTCTGTTCATGGCTCTTTTGAAAGGGATGCATCTCCCCTGTAATCGCCTTCGAGCGGCACGCGGATCGAACCCACGTTTTTCACGCTACGATTTTTTTTAAATGTGTTGCGCGGCGGAGAAAAGACGCGCGCCGGACGTATTTGCGGCTTAATATCTCTTGTCTCCTTGGGAGTAGAAAGTCTGTTCATGGCTCTTTGGAAAGGGATGCATCTCCCCTGTAATCGCCTTTAAGCGGCACGCGGATCGGACCCACCGTTCTCACGCTACGATTTTTTAAACGTGGTGCGCGTCGGAGAAAATGCGCGTAATATCTCTTGTCACCTTGGGAGTAGAAAGTCTGTTCATGGCTCTTTGGAAAGGGCTGCATCTCCCCTGTAATCGCCTTCGAGCGGCACGCGGATCGAACCCACGGTTTTCAAGCTATGATTTTTTTAAATGTGGTGCGCGGCGGAGGAAATGCGCGCGTCGGACGTCATTTCGGCTTAATATCTCTTGTCTCCTTGGGAGTAGAAAGTCTTTTCATGGCTCTTTGGAAAGGGCTGCATCTCCGCTGTAATCGCCTTCGAGCGGCACGCGGATCGAACCCACGGTTTTCACGCTATGATTTTTTTAAATGTGGTGCGCGGCGGAGAAAATGCGCGCGTCGGACGTCATTTCGGCTTAATATCTATTGTCTCCTTGGGAGTAGAAAGTCTTTTCATGGCTCTTTGGAAAGGTTTGCATCTCCCTTGTAATCGCCTTTAAGCGGCACGCGGATTGGACCCACCGTTCTTCCGATACGATTTTTTAAATGCGGTGCGCGGCGTAGAAAAGACGCGCGTAGGACGTATTTGCGGCTTAATATCTTTGGGCTCCTTGGGAGTAGGAAGTCTGTTCATGCCTCTTTGGAAAGGGCTGCATCTCCCCTGTAATCGCCTTCGAGCGGCACGCGGATCGAACCCACGGTTTTCACGCTATGATTTTTTTAAATGTGGTGCGCGGCGGAGGAAATGCACGCGTCGGACGTCATTTCGGCTTAATATCTCTTGTCTCCTTGGGAGTAGAAAGTATTTTAATGGCTCTTTGGAAAGGGCTGCATCTCCCCTGTAATCGCCTTTAAGCGGCACGCGGATCGAACCCACGGTTTTCACGTTACGATTTTTTTTAAATGTGTTGCGCGGCGGAGAATAGACGCGCGCCGGACGTATTTGCGGCTTAATATCTCTTGTCTCATTGGGAGTAGAAAGTCTGTTCATGGCTCTTTGGAAAGGGCTGCATCTCCCCTGTAATCGCCTTTAAGCGGCACGCGGATCGGACCCACCGTTCTCACGCTACGATTTTTTAAACGTGGTGCGCATCGGAGAAAATGCGCGTAATATCTCTTGTCTCCTTGGGAGTAGAAAGTCTGTTCATGGCTCTTTGGAAAGGGCTGTATCTCCCCTGTAATCGCCTTCGAGCGGCACGCGCATCGGAACCATCGTTATCACGCTACGATTTTTTAATGCCGCCAGGGATAGGCCGAAAGCGTGGCAGGTGGCGTTCGTTAGGGACAGTCATGGAGGTGATGCACACCGAGTTGCACGCCATTTGGAGTTGGCCCGGCCTAGATGTGAGCGTTCAAAGTCAGCGCGTTTGTTTAAATTTTCTCCTCCAATTCGTTGCAATTGTACAAGCGTTTCTCGTTCATCCGACTGGAGCGTAACGCTTTATATGTTAATATTTCTGGTCTCCTTGGGAGTAGAAAGTCTGTTCATGGCTCTTTTGAAAGGGATGCATCTCCCCTGTAATGGCCTTCGAGCGGCACGCGGATCGAACCCACGTTTTTCACGCTACGATTTTTTTAAAATGTGTTGCGCGGCGGAGAAAAGACGCGCGCCGGACGTATTTGCGGCTTAATATCTCTTGTCTCATTGGGAGTAGAAAGTCTGTTCATGGCTCTTTGGAAAGGTTTGCATCTTCCCTGTAATCGCCTTTAAGCGGCACGCGGATCGGACCCACCGTTCTCACGCTACGATTTTTTAAACGTGGTGCGCGTCGGAGAAAATGCGCGTAATATCTCTTGTCTCCTTGGGAGTAGAAAGTCTGTTCATGGCTCTTTGGAAAGGGCTGCATCTCCCCTGTAATCGCCTTCGAGCGGCACGCGGATCGAACCCACGGTTTTCAAGCTATGATTTTTTTTAAATGTGGTGCGCGGCGGAGGAAATGCGCGCGTCGGACGTCATTTCGGCTTAATATCTCTTGTCTCCTTGGGAGTAGAAAGTCTTTTCATGGCTCTTTGGAAAGGGCTGCATCTCCGCTGTAATCGCCTTCGAGCGGCACGCGGATCGAACCCACGGTTTTCACGCTATGATTTTTTTAAATGTGGTGCGCGGCGGAGAAAATGCGCGCGTCGGACGTCATTTCGGCTTAATATCTATTGTCTCCTTGGGAGTAGAAAGTCTTTTCATGGCTCTTTGGAAAGGTTTGCATCTCCCTTGTAATCGCCTTTAAGCGGCACGCGGATTGGACCCACCGTTCTTCCGATACGAATTTTTAAATGTGGTGCGCGGCATAGAAAAGACGCGCGTAGGACGTATTTGCGGCTTAATATCTTTGGGCTCCTTGGGAGTAGGAAGTCTGTTCATGCCTCTTTGGAAAGGGCTGCATCTCCCCTGTAATCGCCTTCGAGCGGCACGCGGATCGAACCCACGGTTTTCACGCTATGATTTTTTTAAATGTGGTGCGCGGCGGAGGAAATGCGCGCGTCGGACGTCATTTCGGCTTAATATCTCTTGTCTCCTTGGGAGTAGAAAGTATTTTAATGGCTCTTTGGAAAGGGATGCATCTCCCCTGTAATCGCCTTTAAGCGGCACGCGGATCGAACCCACGGTTTTCACGTTACGATTTTTTTTAAATGTGTTGCGCGGCGGAGAATAGACGCGCGCCGGACGTATTTGCGGCTTGATATCTCTTGTCTCATTGGGAGTAGAAAGTCTGTTCATGGCTCTTTGGAAAGGGCTGCATCTCCCCTGTAATCGCCTTTAAGCGGCACGCGGATCGGACCCACCGTTCTCACGCTACGATTTTTTAAACGTGGTGCGCGTCGGAGAAAATGCGCGTAATATCTCTTGTCTCCTTGGGAGTAGAAAGTCTGTTCATGGCTCTTTGGAAAGGGCTGTATCTCCCCTGTAATCGCCTTCGAGCGGCACGCGCATCGGAACCATCGTTATCACGCTACGATTTTTTAATGCCGCCAGGGATAGGCCGAAAGCGTGGCAGGTGGCGTTCGTTAGGGACAGTCATGGAGGTGATGCACACCGAGTTGCACGCCATTTGGAGTTGGCCCGGCCTAGATGTGAGCGTTCAAAGTCAGCGCATTTGTTTAAACTTTCTCCTTCAATTTGTTGCAATTGTACAAGCGTTTCTCGTTCATCCGACTGGAGCGTAACGCTTTATATGTTAATATTTCTGGTCTCCTTGGGAGTAGAAAGTCTGTTCAAGGCTCCTTTGAAATGGATGCATCTCCCCTGTAATGGCCTTCGAGCGGCACGCGGATCGAACCCACGTTTTTCACGCTACGATTTTTTTAAAATGTGTTGCGCGGCGGAGAAAAGACGCGCGCCGGACGTATTTGCGGCTTAATATCTCTTGTCTCATTGGGAGTAGAAAGTCTGTTCATGGCTCTTTGGAAAGGTTTGCATCTTCCCTGTAATCGCCTTTAAGCGGCACGCGGATCGGACCCACCGTTCTTACGCTACGATTTTTTAAATGTGGTGCGCGGCGTAGAAAAGACGCGCGTAGGACCGTATTTGCGGCTTAATATCTTTGGGCTCCTTGGGAGTAGGAAGTCTGTTCATGCCTCTTTGGAAAGGGCTCCATCTCCCCTGTAATCGCCTTCGAGCGGCACGCGGATCGAACCCACGGTTTTCACGCTATGATTTTTTTAAATGTGCTGCGCGGCGGAGAAAATGCGCGCGTCGGACGTCATTGCGGCTTAATATCTCTTGTCTCCTTGGGAGTAGAAAGTCTTTTCATGGTTCTTTGGAAAGGGCTGCATCTCCCCTTTAATCGCATTCGCGCGGCACGCGGATCGGAACCATCGTTATCACGCTACGATTTTTTAATGCCGACAGGGACGGGCCGAAAGCTTGGCAGGTGGCGTTCGTTAGGAAAAGTCATGGACGTGATGCGGACCGAGTTGCAGGCCATTTGGACCTGGCCCGGCCTAGATGTGAGCCTTCAAAGTCAGTGCGTTTGTTTAAACTTTCTCCTCCAATTCGTTGCAATTGTACAAGCGTTTCTCGCTCATCCGACTGGAGCGTAACGCTTTATCTGTTAATATCTCTGGTCTCCTTGGGAGTAGAAAGTTTGTTCATGGCTCTTTGGAAAGGGATGCATCTCCCCTGTAATCGCCTTTAAGCGGCATGCGGATCGGGCCCACCGTTCTCACGCTACGATTTTTTAAACGTGGTGCGCGTCGGAGAAAATGCGCGTAATATCTCTTGTCTCCTTGGGAGTAGAAAGTCTGTTCATGGCTCTTTGGAAAGGGCTGTATCTCCCCTGTAATCACCTTCGAGCGGCACGCGGATCGAACCCACGTTTTTCACGCTACGATTTTTTTTAAATGTGTTGCGCGGCGGAGAAAAGACGCGCGCCGGACGTATTTGCGGCTTAATATCTCTTGTCTCATTGGGTGTAGAAAGTCTGTTCATGGCTCTTTGGAAAGGTTTGCATCTCCCTTGTAATCGCCTTTAAGCGGCACGCGGATTGGACCCACCGTTCTTCCGATACGATTTTTTAAATGTGGTGCGCGGCGTAGAAAAGACGCGCGTAGGACGTCATTTCGGCTTAATATCTCTTGTCTCCTTGGGAGTAGAAAGTCTTTTCATGGCTCTTTGGAAAGGGCTGCATCTCCCCTGTAATCGCCTTCGAGCGGCACGCGGATCGAACCCACGGTTTTCACGCTATGATTTTTTTAAATGTGGTGCGCGGCGGAGGAAATGCGCGCGTCGGACGTCATTTCGGCTTAATATCTCTTGTCTCCTTGGGAGTAGAAAGTCTTTTCATGGCTCTTTGGAAAGGGCTGCATCTCCCCTGTAATCGCCTTTAAGCGGCACGCGGATCGAACCCACGGTTTTCACGTTACGATTTTTTTTAAATGTGTTGCGCGGCGGAGAATAGACGCGCGCCGGACGTATTTGCGGCTTGATATCTCTTGTCTCATTGGGAGTAGAAAGTCTGTTCATGGCTCTTTGGAAAGGGCTGTATCTCCCCTGTAATCGCCTTCGAGCGGCACGCGCATCGGAACCATCGTTATCACGCTATGATTTTTTAATGCCGCCAGGGACGGGCCGAAAGCGTGGCAGGTGGCGTTCGTTAGGGACAGTCATGGAGGTGATGCACACCGAGTTGCACGCCATTTGGAGTTGGCCCGGCCTAGATGTGAGCGTTCAAAGTCAGCGCGTTTGTTTAAACTTTCTCCTCCAATTCGTTGCAATTGTACAAGCGTTTCTCGTTCATCCGACTGGAGCGTAACGCTTTATATGTTAATATTTCTGGTCTCCTTGGGAGTAGAAAGTCTGTTCATGGCTCTTTTGAAAGGGATGCATCTCCCCTGTAATCGCCTTCGAGCGGCACGCGGATCGAACCCACGTTTTTCACGCTACGATTTTTTTTAAATGTGTTGCGCGGCGGAGAAAAGACGCGCGCCGGACGTATTTGCGGCTTAATATCTCTTGTCTCATTGGGTGTAGAAAGTCTGTTCATGGCTCTTTGGAAAGGGCTGCATCTCCCCTGTAATCGCCTTCGAGCGGCACGCGGATCGAACCCACGGTTTTCACGCTATGATTTTTTTAAATGTGGTGCGCGGCGTAGAAAAGACGCGCGTAGGACGTATTTGCGGCTTAATATCTTTGGGCTCCTTGGGAGTAGGAAGTCTGTTCATGCCTCTTTGGAAAGGGCTGCATCTCCCCTGTAATCGCCTTCGAGCGGCACGCGGATCGAACCCACGGTTTTCACGCTATGATTTTTTTAAATGTGCTGCGCGGCGGAGAAAATGCGCGCGTCGGACGTCATTGCGGCTTAATATCTCTTGTCTCCTTGGGAGTAGAAAGTCTTTTCATGGTTCTTTGGAAAGGGTTGCATCTCCCCTGTAATCGCCTTTAAACGGCACGCGGATCGGACCCATCGTTCTCACGCTACGATTTTTTAAAATCCGCCAGGGACGGAACGAACGCTTGGCAGGTGGCGTTCGTGACGGACAGTCAAGCAGTTAATGCGCACCGAGCTGCAGGCCATTTGGACCTGGCCCAGCCTAGATGTGAGTATTCAAAGTCAGCACGTTTGTTTCAAAGTTCTCCACCAATTCGTTGTAATTGCGTGTGTGCGCGTGAACACCAGGTTTGTGGAGGAGTTCGTCCTTGGACTGTACAAGGGGAGACAGTGTGTGGCCTGGCTGCGTGAGGTTGCAGTTTGCTGGGCATGAGAGATTGGCATGTGGTGCCCTGGAGGTGTGGTTGTTCCAGGACGGGCAAGGTGGGGTAGTGTGGCTGGGTGACGGTGCGCTTCACTGGGGATGTGGTTGTGAGTTGCAGGCCCATTCCTTTGAATGACAGAAAGGATCTGATTTGTTTCCAGGTTTAAACGTACTTTGCTGGGTATGACTGTGACCTCTTGGGCCAGGAAGTCTGTTTCTAGTTTTATTTAAACGGTCAAACTGCGTGAAGTGTGCCCAGGCCCAGAGCTACTTTGATGGGCATGATTCTGTGACCTCTTGGGCCTTGAAATGTGGTGCTTTGAATGATTTAAAGAGTGAAACGGTCTGAAGTGTGCCCACGTTTAAAGCAACCTTGCTGGGCATGACTGTGTGACCTCTTGGGCCAGGAAGTCTGTTTCTAGTTTTATTTAAACGGTCAAACTGCGTGAAGTGTGCCCAGGCCCAGAGCTACTTTGCTGGGCATGACTGTGTGACCTCTTGGGCCTGGAAGTCTGGTTGTAGTATGATTTTAAAGGGTCAAATGGTCTCCATTGTGTGTCCAGGTTTAAGGCTACTTTGCTGGGCATGTGATTTGGACCCATCGGGTACGGAAGCCTTTCCGTCACGTGCTCGTTTTCCACGCCTTCAGCGCAGGTAGCCTGGGAATTTAAAACCGACGTGCATTTTATTCTTTTCCCCTTTTATCCTTTCATATCTCTCCGCTACCTTGGAGAAGAGAGACGCATGCGGGTAAATAAAATGTAAATATCTGTAAATATCTGTATAATATGTAAATAAAAGGAAGAAGTGGTTGTGTAGTGTAGTCGTTTGATTATGAATAATCTCATAATAATTTTATCCACAAATTCTTATACATTTATACATGTTTATCTCTCTCTTTGTGTGTGTGTGTGTGTGTGTGTGTGTGTGTGTGTGTGTGTGTGTGTTTGTGTGTGTGTGTGTGGTTCTGTGTCACTAGTGGGGCCTGTGGCCCGATTGGAGTGTTTGCGGTGTGAGAAGGAGGAGTTGGAGAACAGTTTGTTGGAGCAGCTGAAGGAGTTGAGGTTGCAGAAGCAGAAGGAGCTGCAGGTTCTTCAGGAGATGCTGAAACACAAGCAGCAGGAGGAGACAGAGCTCCTGCAGAAACAGCAGGAGGAGGAGGAGCATAACAGGTCCATCAAGAGTAAGTACTATGGAAATGCAATAATACTAACATAATAATGAATGCTAGCCATTAGGCTCCAATAAAAGTGATACTAATATATGTATAGTACTATATATATTATATTTTATATATTCAGTAGTAATTATGTAGTATATACAATCTATGTTATATCCAGCAGTAATGATACTTGCTCTGGCAGATGTGAAAATGGCCTGTGAACAGGAGAAGAAATCTCTGGAGGAAGAACTTGAGAAGCTCAGACTGTCACTGCAGGTAGAGATCCCTTATAGTGTCAGTACACATCCACCAGTACCTCCACCTTTCACTTATAACGTCAGTACACATTCAGTACACATTCCCACCTTTCCATTGTACTGGCTGTAGTGATGATTCGTGTGTGTGGGTTATACCAGCCCATAGAGGAGGACATTATGAGTCTGAAAGTGGCGCTGGAGATGAAGAACCAGGAGATCAAAGATCAGCACGATCTTTTGGTCAAACTATATACTCTGTATGTATACTATATACTCTGTATGTAGTACCTGGTTTAACACTATATCCTCTGTATATATACTATATACTGTTTATGTAGTTCCTGGTTTAACACTATACCCTCAGCTTACTCTAGTCTGCAGATGTGAAGAAATTTAAACAGAATGTGTATCTGTGTATATGTGTGCACCTGTATGTGTCTGGTTGTAGTATTATTTAAAGGGTCAAATGGTCTCCATTGTGTGTCCAGGTTTAAGGCTACTTTGCTGGGCATGTGATTTGGACCCATCGGGTACGGAAGCCTTTCCGTCACGTGCTCGTTTTCCACGCCTTCAGCGCAGGTAGCCTGCGAATTTAAAACCGACGTGCATTTTATTCTTTTCCCCTTTTATCCTTTCATATCTCTCCGCTACCTTGGAGAAGAGAGACGCACGCGGGTAAATAAAATGTAAATATCTCTAAATATCTGTATAATATGTAAATAAAAGGAAGATGTGGTTGTGTAGTGTAGTCGTTTGATTATAAATAATCTCATAATAATTTTATCCACAAATTCTTATACATTTATACATGTTTATCTCTCTCTTTGTGTGTGTGTGTGTGTGTGTGTGTGTGTGTGTGTGTGTGTGTGTGTGTGGTTCTGTGTCACTAGTGGGGCCTGTGGCCCGATTCGAGTGTTTGCGGTGTGAGAATGAGGAATGAGGAGTTGGAGAACAGTTTGTTGGAGCAGCTGAAGGAGTTGAGGTTGCAGAAGCAGAAGGAGCTGCAGGTTCTTCAGGAGATGCTGAAACACAAGCAGCAGGAGGAGACAGAGCTCCTGCAGAAACAGCAGGAGGAGGAGGAGCATAACAGGTCCATCAAGAGTAAGTACTATGGAAATGCAATAATACTAACATAACTAATAATGAATGTTAGCCTTTAGGCTCCAATAAAAGTGATACTAATATATGTATAGTACTATATATATTATATTTTATATATTCAGTAGTAATTATGTAGTATATACAATCTGTGTTATATCCAGCAGTAATGATACTTGCTCTGGCAGATATGAAAATGGCCTGTGAACAGGAGAAGAAATCTCTGGAGGAAGAACTTGAGAAGCTCAGACTGTCACTGCAGGTAGAGATCCCTTATAGTGTCAGTACACATCCACCAGTACCTCCACCTCTCACTTATAACGTCAGTACACATTCAGTACACATTCCCACCTTTCCATTGTACTGGCTGTAGTGATGATTCGTGTGTGTGTGTTATACCAGCCCATAGAGGAGGACTTTATGAGTCTGAAAGTGGCGCTGGAGATGAAGAACCAGGAGATCAAAGATCAGCACGATCTTTTGGTCAAACTATATACTCTGTATGTAGTACCTGGTTTAACATTATATCCTCTGTATATATACTATATACTGTTTATGTAGTACCTGGTTTAACACTATACCCTCAGCTTACTCTAGTCTGCAGATGTGAAGAAATTAAACAGAATGTGTATCTGTGTATATGTGCGCACCTGTATGTGTCTGGTTGTAGTATTATTTAGAGGGTCAAACTGCGTGAAGTGTGCCCAGGCGCAGAGCTACTTTGATGGGCATGATTCTGTGACCTCTTGGGTCTTGAAATGTGGTGCTTTGAATGATTTAAAGGGTGAAACGGTCTGAAGTGTGCCCACGTTTAAAGCATCCTTGCTGGGCATGACTGTGTGACCTCTTGGGCCTGGAAGTCTGGTTGTAGTATGATTTTAAAGGGTCAAATGGTCTCCATTGTGTGTCCAGGTTTAAGGCTACTTTGCTGGGCATGTGATTTGGACCCATCGGGTACGGAAGCCTTTCCGTCACGTGCTCGTTTTCCACGCCTTCAGTGCAGGTAGCCTGCGAATTTAAAACCGACGTGCATTTTATTCTTTTCCCCTTTTATCCTTTCATATCTCTCCGCTACCTTGGAGAAGAGAGACGCATGCGGGTAAATAAAATGTAAATATCTGTAAATATCTGTATAATATGTAAATAAAAGGAAGAAGTGGTTGTGTAGTGTAGTCGTTTGATTATGAATAATCTCATAATAATTTTATCCACAAATTCTTATACATTTATACATGTTTATCTCTCTCTTTGTGTTTGTGTGTGTGTGTGTGTGTGTGTGTGTGTGTGTTTGTGTGTGTGTGTGTGTGGTTCTGTGTCACTAGTGGGGCCTGTGGCCCGATTGGAGTGTTTGCGGTGTGAGAAGGAGGAGTTGGAGAACAGTTTGTTGGAGCAGCTGAAGGAGTTGAGGTTGCAGAAGCAGAAGGAGCTGCAGGTTCTTCAGGAGATGCTGAAACACAAGCAGCAGGAGGAGACAGAGCTCCTGCAGAAACAGCAGGAGGAGGAGGAGCATAACAGGTCCATCAAGAGTAAGTACTATGGAAATGCAATAATACTAACATAACTAATAATGAATGCTAGCCTTTAGGCTCCAATAAAAGTGATACTAATATATGTATAGTACTATATATATTATATTTTATATATTCAGTAGTAATTATGTAGTATATACAATCTATGTTATATCCAGCAGTAATGATACGTGCTCTGGCAGATATGAAAATGGCCTGTGAACAGGAGAAGAAATCTCTGGAGGAAGAACTTGAGAAGCTCAGACTGTCACTGCAGGTAGAGATCCCTTATAGTGTCAGTACACATCCGCCAGTACCTCCACCTTTCACTTATAACGTCAGTACACATTCAGTACACATTCCCACCTTTCCATTGTACTGGCTGTAGTGATGATTCGTGTGTGTGGGTTATACCAGCCCATAGAGGAGGACATTATGAGTCTGAAAGTGGCGCTGGAGATGAAGAACCAGGAGATCAAAGATCAGCACGAGCTTTTGGTCAAACTATATACTCTGTATGTATACTATATACTCTGTATGTAGTACCTGGTTTAACACTATATCCTCTGTATATATACTATATACTGTTTATGTAGTTCCTGGTTTAACACTATACCCTCAGCTTACTCTAGTCTGCAGATGTGAAGAAATTTAAACAGAATGTGTATCTGTGTATATGTGCGCACCTGTATGTGTCTGGTTGTAGTATTATTTAAAGGGTCAAATGGTCTCCATTGTGTGTCCAGGTTTAAGGCTACTTTGCTGGGCATGTGATTTGGACCCATCGGGTACGGAAGCCTTTCCGTCACGTGCTCGTTTTCCACGCCTTCAGCGCAGGTAGCCTGCGAATTTAAAACCGACGTGCATTTTATTCTTTTCCCCTTTTATCCTTTCATATCTCTCCGCTACCTTGGAGAAGAGAGACGCACGCTGGGAAATAAAATGTAAATATCTGTAAATATCTGTATAATATGTAAATAAAAGGAAGAAGTGGTTGTGTAGTGTAGTCGTTTCATTATAAATAATCTCATAATAATTTTATCCACAAATTCTTATACATTTATACATGTTTATCTCTCTCTTTGTGTGTGTGTGTGTGTGTGTGTGTGTGTGTCTGTGTGTGCGTGTGTGTGGTTCTGTGTCACTAGTGGGGCCTGTGGCCCGATTGGAGTGTTTGCGGTGTGAGAAGGAGGAGTTGGAGAACAGTTTGTTGGAGCAGCTGAAGGAGTTGAGGTTGCAGAAGCAGAAGGAGCTGCAGGTTCTTCAGGAGATGCTGAAACACAAGCAGCAGGAGGAGACAGAGCTCCTGCAGAAACAGCAGGAGGAGGAGGAGCATAACAGGTCCCTCAAGGGTAAGTACTATGGAAATGCAATAATACTAACATAACTAATAATGAATGTTAGCCTTTAGGCTCCAATAAAAGTGATACTAATATATGTATAGTACTATATATATTATATTTTATATATTCAGTAGTAATTATGTAGTATATACAATCTGTGTTATATCCAGCAGTAATGATACTTGCTCTGGCAGATATGAAAATGGCCTGTGAACAGGAGAAGAAATCTCTGGAGGAAGAACTTGAGAAGCTCAGACTGTCACTGCAGGTAGAGATCCCTTATAGTGTCAGTACACATCCACCAGTAGCTCCACCTTTCACTTATAACGTCAGTAGACATTCAGTACACATTCCCACCTTTCCATTGTACTGGCTGTAGTGATGATTCGTGTCTGTGTTATACCAGCCCATAGAGGAGGACATTGAGTCTGAAAGTGGCGCTGGAGATGAAGAACCAGGAGATCAAAGATCAGCACGATCTTTTGGTCAAACTATATACTCTGTATGTATACTATATTGAACCCACGGTTTTCACGCTTCGATTTTTTTAAATGTGGTGAGCTGCGGAGAAAAGACGCGCGTCGGACGTCATTGCGGCTTAATATCTCTTGTCTCCTTGGGAGTAGGAAGTCTGTTCATGGCTCTTTGGAAAGGGATGCATCTCCCCTGTAATCGCCTTCGAGCGGCACGCGGATCGAACCCACTGTTTTCACGCTACGATTTTTTATATGTGGTGCGCGGCGGAGAAAATGCGCGCGTCGGACGTCATTGCGGCTTAATATCTCTTGTGTCCTTGGGAGTAGAAAGTATGTTCATGGCTCTTTGGAGAGGGTTGCATCTCCCCTGTAATCGCCTTCGAGCGGCACGCGGATCGGAACCATCGTTATCACGCTACGATTTTTTAATGCCGCCAGGGACGGGCCGAAAGCGTGGCAGGTGGCGTTCGTTAGGGACAGTCATGGAGGTGATGGGCACCGAGCTGCAGGCCGTTTGGACCTGGCCCAGCCTAGATGTGAGTATTCAAAGTCAGCACGTTTGTTTCAAAGTTCTCCACCAATTCGTTGTAATTGCGTGTGTGTGCATGAACACCAGGTTTGTGGAGGAGTTCGTCCCTGGACGGTACAAGGGGAGACAGTGTGTGGCCTGGCTGCGTGAGGTTGCAGTTTGCTGGGCATGAGAGATTGGCATGTGGTGCCCTGGAGGTGTGGTTGTTCCAGGACGGGCAAGGTGGCGTAGTGTGGCTGGGTGACGGTGCGCTTCACTGGGGATGTGGTTGTGAGTTGCAGGCCCATTCCTTTGAATGACAGAAAGGATCTGATTTGTTTCCAGGTTTAAACGTACTTTGCTGGGTATGACTGTGACCTCTTGGGCCAGGAAGTCTGTTTCTAGTTTTATTTAAACGGTCAAACTGCGTGAAGTGTGCCCAGGCCCAGAGCTACTTTGCTGGGCATGACTGTGTGACCTCTTGGGCCTGGAAGTCTGGTTGTAGTATTATTTTAAAGGGTCAAATGGTCTCCATTGTGTGTCCAGGTTTAAGGCTACTTTGCTGGGCATGTGATTTGGACCCATCGGGTACGGAAGCCTTTCCGTCACGTGCTCGTTTTCCACGCCTTCAGCGCAGGTAGCCTGCGAATTTAAAACCGACGTGCATTTTATTCTTTTCCCCTTTTATCCTTTCATATCTCTCCGCTACCTTGGAGAAGAGAGACGCACGCGGGTAAATAAAATGTAAATATCTGTATAATATGTATATAAAAGGAAGAAGTGGTTGTGTAGTGTAGTCGTTTGATTATAAATAGTCTCATAATAATTTTATCCACAAATTCTTATACATTTATACATGTTTATCTTTCTCTCTGTGTGTGTGTGTGTGTGTGTGTGTGTGTGTGTGTGTGTGTCTGTGTCTGTGTGTGTGTGTGGTTCTGTGTCACTAGTGGGGCCTGTGGCCCGATTGGAGTGTTTGCGGTGTGAGAAGGAGGAGTTGGAGAACAGTTTGTTGGAGCAGCTGAAGGAGTTGAGGTTGCAGAAGCAGAAGGAGCTGCAGGTTCTTCAGGAGATGCTGAAACACAAGCAGCAGGAGGAGACAGAGCTCCTGCAGAAACAGCAGGAGGAGGAGGAGCATAACAGGTCCCTCAAGGGTAAGTACTATGGAAATGCAATAATACTAACATAACTAATAATGAATGTTAGCCTTTAGGCTCCAATAAAAGTGATACTAATATATGTATAGTACTATATATATTATATTTTATATATTCAGTAGTAATTATGTAGTATATACAATCTGTGTTAAATCCAGCAGTAATGATACTTGCTCTGGCAGATATGAAAATGGCCTGTGAACAGGAGAAGAAATCTCTGGAGGAAGAACTTGAGAAGCTGAGACTGTCACTGTAGGTAGAGATCCCTTATAGTGTCAGTACACATCCACCAGTAGCTCCACCTTTCACTTATAACGTCAGTACACATTCAGTACACATTCCCACCTTTCCATTGTACTCGCTGTAGTGATGATTCGTGTGTGTGTTATACCAGCCCATAGAGGAGGACATTATGAGTCTGAAAGTGGCGCTGGAGATGAAGAACCAGGAGATCAAAGATCAGCACGATCTTTTGGTCAAACTATATACTCTGTATGTATACTATATACTCTGTATGTAGTACCTGGTTTAACACTATATCCTCTGTATATATACTATATACTGTTTATGTAGCACCTGGTTTAACACTATACCCTCAGCTTACTCTAGTCTGCAGATGTGAAGAAATTAAACAGAATGTGTATCTGTGTATATGTGCGCACCTGTATGTGTCTGGTTGTAGTATTATTTAAAGGGTCAAACTCCGTAAAGTGTGCCCAGGCCCAGAGGTACTTTGATGGGCATGATTCTGTGACCTCTTGGGCCTTGAAATGTGGTGCATTGAATGATTTAAAGAGTGAAACGGTCTGAAGTGTGCCCACGTTTAAAGCAACCTTGCTGGGCATGACTGTGTGACCTCTTGGGCCAGGAAGTCTGTTTCTAGTTTTATTTAAACGGTGAAACTGCGTGAAGTGTGCCCAGGCCCAGAGCTACTTTGCTGGGCATGACTGTGTGAACTCTTGGGCCTGGAAGTCTGGTTGTAGTATGATTTTAAAGGGTCAAATGGTCTCCATTGTGTGTCCAGGTTTAAGGCTACTTTGCTGGGCATGTGATTTGGACCCATCGGGTACGGAAGCCTTTCCGTCACGTGCTCGTTTTCCACGCCTTCAGCGCAGGTAGCCTGCGAATTTAAAACCGACGTGCATTTTATTCTTTTCCCCTTTTATCCTTTCATATCTCTCCGCTACCTTGGAGAAGAGAGACGCACGCGGGTAAATAAAATGTAAATATCTGTACATATCTGTATAATATCTAAATAAAAGGAAGAAGTGGTTGTGTAGTGTAGTCGTTTGATTATAAATAATCTCATAATAATTTTATCCTCATATTCTTATACATTTATACATGTTTATCTCTCTCTCTGTGTGTGTGTGTGTGTGTGTGTGTGTGTGTGTGTGTGTGTGTGTGTGTGGTTCTGTGTCACTAGTGGGGCCTGTGGCCCGATTGGAGTGTTTGCGGTGTGAGAAGGAGGAGTTGGAGAACAGTTTGTTGGAGCAGCTGAAGGAGTTGAGGTTGCAGAAGCAGAAGGAGCTGCAGGTTCTTCAGGAGATGCTGAAACACAAGCAGCAGGAGGAGACAGAGCTCCTGCAGAAACAGCAGGAGGAGGAGGAGCATAACAGGTCCATCAAGAGTAAGTACTATGGAAATGCAATAATACTAACATAACTAATAATGAATGTTAGCCTTTAGGCTCCAATAAAAGTGACACTAATATATGTATAGTACTATATATATTATATTTTATATATTCAGTAGTAATTATTTAGTATATACAATCTGTGTTATATCCAGCAGTAATGATACTTGCTCTGGCAGATATGAAAATGGCCTGTGAACAGGAGAAGAAATCTCTGGAGGAAGAACTTGAGAAGCTCAGACTGTCACTGCAGGTAGAGATCCCTTATAGTGTCAGTACACATCCACCAGTACCTCCACCTTTCACTTATAACGTCAGTACACATTCAGTACACATTCCCACCTTTCCATTGTACTGGCTGTAGTGATGATTCGTGTGTGTGTTATACCAGCCCATAGAGGAGGACATTATGAGTCTGAAAGTGGCGCTGGAGATGAAGATCCAGGAGATCAAAGATCAGCACGATCTTTTGGTCAAACTATATACTCTGTATGTAGTACCTGGTTTAACATTATATCCTCTGTATATATACTATATACTGTTTATGTAGTACCTGGTTTAACACTATACCCTCAGCTTACTCTAGTCTGCAGATGTGAAGAAATTAAACAGAATGTGTATGTGTGTATATGTGCGCACCTGTATGCGTCTGGTTGTAGTATTATTTAAAGGGTCAAACTGCGTGAAGTGTGCCCAGGCCCAGAGCTACTTTGATGGGCATGATTCTGTGACCTCTTGGGCCTTGAAATGTGCTGCTTTGAATGATTTAAAGAGTGAAACGGTCTGAAGTGTGCCCACGTTTAAAGTAACCTTGCTGGGCATGACTGTGTGACCTCTTGTGCCTGGAAGTCTGGTTGTAGTATTATTTAAACGGTCAAACTGCGGGAAGTGTGCCCAGGCCCAGAGCTACTTTGCTGGGCATGACTGTGTGACCTCTTGGGCCTGGAAGTCTGGTTGTAGTATGATTTTAAAGGGTCAAATGGTCTCCATTGTGTGTCCAGGTTTAAGGCTACTTTGCTGGGCATGTGATTTGGACCCATCGGGTACGGAAGCCTTTCCGTCACGTGCTCGTTTTCCACGCCTTCAGCGCAGGTAGCCTGCGAATTTAAAACCGACGTGCATTTTATTCTTTTCCCCTTTTATCCCTTCATATCTCTCCGCTACCTTGGAGAAGAGAGACGCACGCGGGTAAATAAAATGTAAATATCTGTATAATATGTATATAAAAGGAAGAAGTGGTTGTGTAGTGTAGTCGTTTGATTATAAATAGTCTCATAATAATTTTATCCACAAATTCTTATACATTTATACATGTTTATCTTTCTCTGTGTGTGTGTGTGTGTGTGTGTGTGTGTGTGTGTGTGTGTGGTTCTGTGTCACTAGTGGGGCCTGTGGTCCGATTGGAGTGTTTGCGGTGTGAGAAGGAGGAGTTGGAGAACAGTTTGTTGGAGCAGCTGAAGGAGTTGAGGTTGCAGAAGCAGAAGGAGCTGCAGGTTCTTCAGGAGATGCTGAAACACAAGCAGCAGGAGGAGACAGAGCTCCTGCAGAAACAGCAGGAGGAGGAGGAGCATAACAGGTCCATCAAGAGTAAGTACTATGGAAATGCAATAATACTAACATAACTAATAATGAATGTTAGCCTTTAGGCTCCAATAAAAGTGATACTAATATATCTATAGTACTATATATATTATATTTTATATATTCAGTAGTAATTATGTAGTATATACAATCTGTGTTATATCCAGCAGTAATGATACTTGCTCTGGCAGATATGAAAATGGCCTGTGAACAGGAGAAGAAATCTCTGGAGGAAGAACTTGAGAAGCTCAGACTGTCACTGCAGGTAGAGATCCCTTATAGTGTCAGTACACATCCACCAGTACCTCCACCTTTCACTTATAACGTCAGTACACATGCAGTACACATTCCCACCTTTCCATTGTACTGGCTGTAGTGATGATTCGTGTGTGTGTTATACCAGCCCATAGAGGAGGACATTATGAGTCTGAAAGTGGCGCTGGAGATGAAGAACCAGGAGATCAAAGATCAGCACGATCTTTTGGTCAAACTATATACTCTGTATGTATACTATATACTCTGTATGTAGTACCTGGTTTAACACTATATCCTCTGTATATATACTATATACTGTTTATGTAGTACCTGGTTTAACACTATACCCTCAGCTTACTCTAGTCTGCAGATGTGAAGAAATTAAACAGAATGTGTATCTGTGTATATGTGCGCACCTGTATGCGTCTGGTTGTAGTATTATTTAAAGGGTCAAACTGCGTGAAGTGTGCCCAGGCCCAGAGCTACTTTGATGGGCATGATTCTGTGACCTCTTGGGCCTTGAAATGTGGTGCTTTGAATGATTTAAAGAGTGAAACGGTCTGAAGTGTGCCCACGTTTAAAGTAACCTTGCTGGGCATGACTGTGTGACCTCTTGTGCCTGGAAGTCTGGTTGTAGTATTATTTAAACGGTCAAACTGCGTGAAGTGTGCCCAGGCCCAGAGCTACTTTGCTGGGCATGACTGTGTGACCTCTTGGGCCTGGAAGTCTGGTTGTAGAATGATTTTAAAGGGTCAAATGGTCTCCATTGTGTGTCCAGGTTTAAGGCTACTTTGCTGGGCATGTGATTTGGACCCATCGGGTACGGAAGCCTTTCCGTCATGTGCTCGTTTTCCACGCCTTCAGCGCAGGTAGCCTGCGAATTTAAAACCGACGTGCATTTTATTCTTTTCCCCTTTTATCCCTTCATATCTCTCCGCTACCTTGGAGAAGAGAGACGCACGCGGGTAAATAAAATGTAAATATCTGTATAATATGTAAATAAAAGGAAGAAGTGGTTGTGTAGTGTAGTCGTTTGATTATAAATAATCTCATAATAATTTTATCCACAAATACTTATACATTTATACATGTTTATCTCTCTCTGTGTGTGTGTGTGTGTGTGTGTGTGTGTGTGGTTCTGTGTCACTAGTGGGGCCTGTGGCCCGATTGGATTGTTTGCGGTGTGAGAAGGAGGAGTTGGAGAACAATTTGTTGGAGCAGCTGAAGGAGTTGAGGTTGCAGAAGCAGAAGGAGCTGCAGGTTCTTCAGGAGATGCTGAAACACAAGCAGCAGGAGGAGACAGAGCTCCTGCAGAAACAGCAGGAGGAGGAGGAGCATAACAGGTCCATCAAGAGTAAGTACTATGGAAATGCAATAATACTAACATAATAATGAATGTTAGCCTTTAGGCTCCAATAAAAGTGATACTAATATATGTATAGTACTCTATTTATATTATATTTTATATATTCAGTAGTAATTATGTAGTATATACAATCTGTGTTATATCCAGCAGTAATGATACTTGTTCTGGCAGATATGAAAATGGCCTGTGAACAGGAGAAGAAATCTCTGGAGGAAGAACTTGAGAAGCTCAGACTGTCACTGCAGGTAGAGATCCCTTATAGTGTCAGTACACATCCACCAGTACCTCCACCTTTCACTTATAACGTCAGTACACATTCAGTACACATTCCCACCTTTCCATTGTACTGGCTGTAGTGATGATTCGTGTGCGTGGGTTATACCAGCCCATAGAGGAGGACATTATGAGTTTGAAAGTGGCGCTGGAGATGAAGAACCAGGAGATCAAAGATCAGCACGATCTTTTGGTCAAACTATATACTCTGTATGTATACGATATACTCTGTATGTAGTACCTGGTTTAACACTATATCCTCTGTATATATACTATATACTGTTTATGTAGTACCTGGTTTAACACTATACCCTCAGCTTACTCTAGTCTGCAGATGTGAAGAAATTAAACAGAATGTGTATCTGTGTATATGTGCGCACCTGTATGTGTCTGGTTGTAGTATTATTTAAAGGGTCAAACTGCGTGAAGTGTGCCCAGGCCCAGAGCTACTTTGATGGGCATGATTCTGTGACCTCTTGGGCCTTGAAATGTGGTGCTTTGAATGATTTAAAGAGTGAAACGGTCTGAAGTGTGCCCACGTTTAAAGCAACCTTGCTGGGCATGACTGTGTGACCTCTTGGGCCAGGAAGTCTGTTTCTAGTTTTATTTAAACGGTCAAACTGCGTAAAGTGTGCCCAGGCCCAGAGCTACTTTGCTGGGCATGGCTGTGTGACCTCTTGGGCCTGGAAGTCTGCTTGTAGTATGATTTTAAAGGGTCAAATGGTCTCCATTGTGTATCCAGGTTTAAGTCTACTTTGCTGGGCATGTGATTTGGACCCATCAGGTACGGAAGCCTTTCCGTCACGTGCTCGTTTTCCACGCCTTCAGCGCAGGTAGCCTGCGAATTTAAAACCGACGTGCATTTTATTCTTTTCCCCTTTTATCCTTTCATATCTCTCCGCTACCTTGGAGAAGAGAGACGCACGCGGGTAAATAAAATGTAAATATCTCTAAATATCTGTATAATATGTAAATAAAAGGAAGATGTGGTTGTGTAGTGTAGTCGTTTGATTATAAATAATCTCATAATAATTTTATCCACAAATTCTTATACATTTATACATGTTTATCTCTCTCTGTGTGTGTGTGTGTGTGTGTGTGTGTGTGTGTGTGTGTGTCTGTGTCTGTGTGTGTGTGTGGTTCTGTGTCACTAGTGGGGCCTGTGGCCCGATTGGAGTGTTTGCGGTGTGAGAAGGAGGAGTTGGAGAACAGTTTGTTGGAGCAGCTGAAGGAGTTGAGGTTGCAGAAGCAGAAGGAGCTGCAGGTTCTTCAGGAGATGCTGAAACACAAGCAGCAGGAGGAGACAGAGCTCCTGCAGAAACAGCAGGAGGAGGAGGAGCATAACAGGTCCATCAAGAGTAAGTACTATGGAAATGCAATAATACTAACATAACTAATAATGAATGCTAGCCTTTAGGCTCCAATAAAAGTGATACTAATATATGTATAGTACTATATATATTATATTTTATATATTCAGTAGTAATTATGTAGTATATACAATCTATGTTATATCCAGCAGTAATGATACTTGCTCTGGCAGATATGAAAATGGCCTGTGAACAGGAGAAGAAATCTCTGGAGGAAGAACTTGAGAAGCTCAGACTGTCACTGCAGGTAGAGATCCCTTATAGTGTCAGTACACATCCACCAGTACCTCCACCTTTCACTTATAACGTCAGTACACATTCAGTACACATTCCCACCTTTCCATTGTACTGGCTGTAGTGATGATTCGTGTGTGTGGGTTATACCAGCCCATAGAGGAGGACATTATGAGTCTGAAAGTGGCGCTGGAGATGAAGAACCAGGAGATCAAAGATCAGCACGATCTTTTGGTCAAACTATATACTCTGTATGTATACTATATACTCTGTATGTAGTACCTGGTTTAACACTATATCCTCTGTATATATACTATATACTGTTTATGTAGTACCTGGTTTAACACTATACCCTCAGCTTACTCTAGTCTGCAGATGTGAAGAAATTAAACAGAATGTGTATCTGTGTATATGTGCGCACCTGTATGCGTCTGGTTGTAGTATTATTTAAAGGGTCAAACTGCGTGAAGTGTGCCCAGGCCCAGAGCTACTTTGATGGGCATGATTCTGTGACCTCTTGGGCCTTGAAATGTGGTGCTTTGAATGATTTAAAGAGTGAAACGGTCTGAAGTGTGCCCACGTTTAAAGTAACCTTGCTGGGCATGACTGTGTGACCTCTTGTGCCTGGAAGTCTGGTTGTAGTATTATTTAAACGGTCAAACTGCGTGAAGTGTGCCCAGGCCCAGAGCTACTTTGCTGGGCATGACTGTGTGACCTCTTGGGCCTGGAAGTCTGGTTGTAGAATGATTTTAAAGGGTCAAATGGTCTCCATTGTGTGTCCAGGTTTAAGGCTACTTTGCTGGGCATGTGATTTGGACCCATCGGGTACGGAAGCCTTTCCGTCATGTGCTCGTTTTCCACGCCTTCAGCGCAGGTAGCCTGCGAATTTAAAACCGACGTGCATTTTATTCTTTTCCCCTTTTATCCCTTCATATCTCTCCGCTACCTTGGAGAAGAGAGACGCACGCGGGTAAATAAAATGTAAATATCTGTATAATATGTAAATAAAAGGAAGAAGTGGTTGTGTAGTGTAGTCGTTTGATTATAAATAATCTCATAATAATTTTATCCACAAATACTTATACATTTATACATGTTTATCTCTCTCTGTGTGTGTGTGTGTGTGTGTGTGTGTGTGTGTGGTTCTGTGTCACTAGTGGGGCCTGTGGCCCGATTGGATTGTTTGCGGTGTGAGAAGGAGGAGTTGGAGAACAATTTGTTGGAGCAGCTGAAGGAGTTGAGGTTGCAGAAGCAGAAGGAGCTGCAGGTTCTTCAGGAGATGCTGAAACACAAGCAGCAGGAGGAGACAGAGCTCCTGCAGAAACAGCAGGAGGAGGAGGAGCATAACAGGTCCATCAAGAGTAAGTACTATGGAAATGCAATAATACTAACATAATAATGAATGTTAGCCTTTAGGCTCCAATAAAAGTGATACTAATATATGTATAGTACTCTATTTATATTATATTTTATATATTCAGTAGTAATTATGTAGTATATACAATCTGTGTTATATCCAGCAGTAATGATACTTGTTCTGGCAGATATGAAAATGGCCTGTGAACAGGAGAAGAAATCTCTGGAGGAAGAACTTGAGAAGCTCAGACTGTCACTGCAGGTAGAGATCCCTTATAGTGTCAGTACACATCCACCAGTACCTCCACCTTTCACTTATAACGTCAGTACACATTCAGTACACATTCCCACCTTTCCATTGTACTGGCTGTAGTGATGATTCGTGTGCGTGGGTTATACCAGCCCATAGAGGAGGACATTATGAGTTTGAAAGTGGCGCTGGAGATGAAGAACCAGGAGATCAAAGATCAGCACGATCTTTTGGTCAAACTATATACTCTGTATGTATACTATATACTCTGTATGTAGTACCTGGTTTAACACTATATCCTCTGTATATATACTATATACTGTTTATGTAGTACCTGGTTTAACACTATACCCTCAGCTTACTCTAGTCTGCAGATGTGAAGAAATTAAACAGAATGTGTATCTGTGTATATGTGCGCACCTGTATGTGTCTGGTTGTAGTATTATTTAAAGGGTCAAACTGCGTGAAGTGTGCCCAGGCCCAGAGCTACTTTGATGGGCATGATTCTGTGACCTCTTGGGCCTTGAAATGTGGTGCTTTGAATGATTTAAAGAGTGAAACGGTCTGAAGTGTGCCCACGTTTAAAGCAACCTTGCTGGGCATGACTGTGTGACCTCTTGGGCCAGGAAGTCTGTTTCTAGTTTTATTTAAACGGTCAAACTGCGTAAAGTGTGCCCAGGCCCAGAGCTACTTTGCTGGGCATGGCTGTGTGACCTCTTGGGCCTGGAAGTCTGCTTGTAGTATGATTTTAAAGGGTCAAATGGTCTCCATTGTGTATCCAGGTTTAAGTCTACTTTGCTGGGCATGTGATTTGGACCCATCGGGTACGGAAGCCTTTCCGTCACGTGCTCGTTTTCCACGCCTTCAGCGCAGGTAGCCTGCGAATTTAAAACCGACGTGCATTTTATTCTTTTCCCCTTTTATCCTTTCATATCTCTCCGCTACCTTGGAGAAGAGAGACGCACGCGGGTAAATAAAATGTAAATATCTCTAAATATCTGTATAATATGTAAATAAAAGGAAGATGTGGTTGTGTAGTGTAGTCGTTTGATTATAAATAATCTCATAATAATTTTATCCACAAATTCTTATACATTTATACATGTTTATCTCTCTCTGTGTGTGTGTGTGTGTGTGTGTGTGTGTGTGTGTCTGTGTCTGTGTGTGTGTGTGGTTCTGTGTCACTAGTGGGGCCTGTGGCCCGATTGGAGTGTTTGCGGTGTGAGAAGGAGGAGTTGGAGAACAGTTTGTTGGAGCAGCTGAAGGAGTTGAGGTTGCAGAAGCAGAAGGAGCTGCAGGTTCTTCAGGAGATGCTGAAACACAAGCAGCAGGAGGAGACAGAGCTCCTGCAGAAACAGCAGGAGGAGGAGGAGCATAACAGGTCCATCAAGAGTAAGTACTATGGAAATGCAATAATACTAACATAACTAATAATGAATGCTAGCCTTTAGGCTCCAATAAAAGTGATACTAATATATGTATAGTACTATATATATTATATTTTATATATTCAGTAGTAATTATGTAGTATATACAATCTATGTTATATCCAGCAGTAATGATACTTGCTCTGGCAGATATGAAAATGGCCTGTGAACAGGAGAAGAAATCTCTGGAGGAAGAACTTGAGAAGCTCAGACTGTCACTGCAGGTAGAGATCCCTTATAGTGTCAGTACACATCCACCAGTACCTCCACCTTTCACTTATAACGTCAGTACACATTCAGTACACATTCCCACCTTTCCATTGTACTGGCTGTAGTGATGATTCGTGTGTGTGGGTTATACCAGCCCATAGAGGAGGACATTATGAGTCTGAAAGTGGCGCTGGAGATGAAGAACCAGGAGATCAAAGATCAGCACGATCTTTTGGTCAAACTATATACTCTGTATGTATACTATATACTCTGTATGTAGTACCTGGTTTAACACTATATCCTCTGTATATATACTATATACTGTTTATGTAGTTCCTGGTTTAACACTATACCCTCAGCTTACTCTAGTCTGCAGATGTGAAGAAATTTAAACAGAATGTGTATCTGTGTATATGTGCGCACCTGTATGTGTCTGGTTGTAGTATTATTTAAAGGGTCAAATGGTCTCCATTGTGTGTCCAGGTTTAAGGCTACTTTGCTGGGCATGTGATTTGGACCCATCGGGTACGGAAGCCTTTCCGTCACGTGCTCGTTTTCCACGCCTTCAGCGCAGGTAGCCTGCGAATTTAAAACCGACGTGCATTTTATTCTTTTCCCCTTTTATCCTTTCATATCTCTCCGCTACCTTGGAGAAGAGAGACGCACGCGGGTAAATAAAATGTAAATATCTCTAAATATCTGTATAATATGTAAATAAAAGGAAGAAGTGAATTATGTAGTATATACTATCTGTGTTATATCCAGCAGTAATGATACTTGCTCTGGCAGATATGAAAATGGCCTGTGAACAGGAGAAGAAATCTCTGGAGGAAGAACTTGAGAAGCACAGACTGTCACTGCAGGTAGAGATCCCTTATAGTGTCAGTACACATCCACCAGTACCTCCACCTTTCACTTATAACGTCAGTACACATTCAGTACACATTCCCACCTTTCCATTGTACTGGCTGTAGTGATGATTCGTGTGTGTGTTATACCAGCCCATAGAGGAGGACATTATGAGTCTGAAAGTGGCGCTGGAGATGAAGAACCAGGAGATCAAAGATCAGCACGATCTTTTGGTCAAACTATATACTCTGTATGTATACTATATACTCTGTATGTAGTACCTGGTTTAACACTATATCCTCTGTATATATACTATATACTGTTTATGTAGTACCTGGTTTAACACTATACCCTCAGCTTACTCTAGTCTGCAGATGTGAAGAAATTAAACAGAATGTGTATCTGTGTATATGTGCGCACCTGTATGTGTCTGGTTGTAGTATTATTTAAAGGGTCAAACTGCATGAAGTGTGCCCAGGCCCAGAGCTACTTTGCTGTGCATGACTGTGTGACCTCTAGGCCCTGGAAGTCTGGTGGTAGTAGTAGTATGATTTAAAGGCACAAAGTGATTGAAGTGTGCCCAGGCCAAGAGCTACTTTGCTGGGCATGACTGTGTGACCTCTTGGGCCAGGAAGTATGTTTCTAGTTTTATTTAAACGGTCAAACTGCGTGAAGTGTGCCCAGGCCCAGACCTACTTTGCTGGGCATGACTGTGTGACCTCTTGTGCCTGGAAGTCTGGTTGTAGTATGATTTTAAAGGGTCAAATGGTCTCCATTGTGTGTCCAGGTTTAAGGCTACTTTGCTGGGCATGTGATTTGGACCCATCGGGTACGGAAGCTTTTCCGTCACGTGCTCGTTTTCCACGCCTTCAGCGCAGGTAGCCTGCGAATTTAAAACCGACGTGCATTTTATTGTTTTCCCCTTTTATCCTTTCATATCTCTCCGCTACCTTGGAGAAGAGAGACGCACGCGGGTAAATAAAATGTAAATATCTGTAAATATCTGTATAATATGTAAATAAAAGGAAGAAGTGGTTGTGTAGTGTAGTCGTTTCATTATAAATAATCTCATAATAATTTTATCCACAAATTCTTATACATTTATACATGTTTATCTCTCTCTTTGTGTGTGTGTGTGTGTGTGTGTGTCTGTGTGTGTGTGTGTGTGGTTCTGTGTCACTATTGGGGCCTGTGGCCCGATTGGAGTGTTTGCGGTGTGAGAAGGAGGAGTTGGAGAACAGTTTGTTGGAGCAGCTGAAGGAGTTGAGGTTGCAGAAGCAGAAGGAGCTGCAGGTTCTTCAGGAGATGCTGAAACACAAGCAGCAGGAGGAGACAGAGCTCCTGCAGAAACAGCAGGAGGAGGAGGAGCATAACAGGTCCCTCAAGGGTAAGTACTATGGAAATGCAATAATACTAACATAACTAATAATGAATGTTAGCCTTTAGGCTCCAATAAAAGTGATACTAATATATGTATAGTACTATATATATTATATTTTATATATTCAGTAGTAATTATGTAGTATATACAATCTGTGTTATATCCAGCAGTAATGATACTTGCTCTGGCAGATATGAAAATGGCCTATGAACAGGAGAAGAAATCTCTGGAGGAAGAACTTGAGAAGCTGAGACTGTCACTGCAGGTAGAGATCCCTTATAGTGTCAGTACACATCCACCAGTAGCTCCACCTTTCACTTATAACGTCAGTACACATTCAGTACACATTCCCACCTTTCCATTGTACTCGCTGTAGTGATGATTCGTGTGTGTGTTATACCAGCCCATAGAGGAGGACATTATGAGTCTGAAAGTGGCGCTGGAGATGAAGAACCAGGAGATCAAAGATCAGCACGATCTTTTGGTCAAACTATATACTCTGTATGTATACTATATACTCTGTATGTAGTAGCTGGTTTAACACTATATCCTCTGTATATATACTATATACTGTTTATGTAGCACCTGGTTTAACACTATACCCTCAGCTTACTCTAGTCTGCAGATGTGAAGAAATTAAACAGAATGTGTATCTGTGTATATGTGCGCACCTGTATGTGTCTGGTTGTAGTATTATTTAAAGGGTCAAACTCCGTAAAGTGTGCCCAGGCCCAGAGCTACTTTGATGGGCATGATTCTGTGACCTCTTGGGCCTTGAAATGTGGTGCATTGAATGATTTAAAGAGTGAAACGGTCTGAAGTGTGCCCACATTTAAAGCAACCTTGCTGGGCATGACTGTGTGACCTCTTGGGCCAGGAAGTCTGTTTCTAGTTTTATTTAAACGGTCAAACTGCGTGAAGTGTGCCCAGGCCCAGAGCTACTTTGCTGGGCATGACTGTGTGACCTCTTGGGCCTGGAAGTCTGGTTGTAGTATGATTTTAAAGGGTCAAATGGTCTCCATTGTGTGTCCAGGTTTAAGGCTACTTTGCTGGGCATGTGATTTGGACCCATCGGGTACGGAAGCCTTTCCGTCACGTGCTCGTTTTCCACGCCTTCAGCGCAGGTAGCCTGCGAATTTAAAACCGACGTGCATTTTATTCTTTTCCCCTTTTATCCTTTCATATCTCTCCGCTACCTTGGAGAAGAGAGACGCACGCGGGTAAATTAAATGTAAATATCTGTACATATCTGTATAATATCTAAATAAAAGGAAGAAGTGGTTGTATAGTGTAGTCGTTTGATTATAAATAATCTCATAATAATTTTATCCTCATATTCTTATACATTTATACATGTTTATCTCTCTCTCTGTGTGTGTGTGTGTGTGTGTGTGTGTGTGTGTGTGTGTGGTTCTGTGTCACTAGTGGGGCCTGTGGCCCGATTGGAGTGTTTGCGGTGTGAGAAGGAGGAGTTGGAGAACAGTTTGTTGGAGCAGCTGAAGGAGTTGAGGTTGCAGAAGCAGAAGGAGCTGCAGGTTCTTCACGAGATGCTGAAACACAAGCAGCAGGAGGAGACAGAGCTCCTGCAGAAACAGCAGGAGGAGGAGGAGCATAACAGGTCCATCAAGAGTAAGTACTATGGAAATGCAATAATACTAACATAATTAATAATGAATGTTAGCCTTTAGGCGCCAATAAAAGTGATACTAATAGATGTATAGTACTATATATATTATTTTTTAATATATTCATTAGTAATTATGTAGTATATACAATCTGTGTTATATCCAGCAGTAATGATACTTGCTCTGGCAGATATGAAAATGGCCTGTGAACAGGAGAAGAAATCTCTGGAGGAAGAACTTGAGAAGCTCAGACTGTCACTGCAGGTAGAGATCCCTTATAGTGTCAGTACACATCCACCAGTAGCTCCACCTTTCACTTATAACGTCAGTACACATTCAGTACACATTCCCACCTTTCCATTGTACTGGCTGTAGTGATGATTCGTGTGTGTGTTATACCAGCCCATAGAGGAGGACATTATGAGTCTGAAAGTGGCGCTGGAGATGAAGAACCAGGAGATCAAAGATCAGCACGATCTTTTGGTCAAACTATATACTCTGTATGTATACTATATACTCTGTATGTAGTACCTGGTTTAACACTATATCCTCTGTATATATACTATATACTGTTTATGTAGTACCTGGTTTAACAGTATACCCTCAGCTTACTCTAGTCTGCAGATGTGAAGAAATTAAACAGAATGTGTATCTGTGTATATGTGCGCACCTGTATGTGTCTGGTTGTAGTATTATTTAAAGGGTCAAACTGCGTGAAGTGTGCCCAGGCCCAGAGCTACTTTGATGGGCATGATTCTGTGACCTCTTGGGCCTTGAAATGTGGTGCTTTGAATGATTTAAAGAGTGAAACGGTCTGAAGTGTGCCCACGTTTAAAGCAACCTTGCTGGGCATGACTGTGTGACCTCTTGGGCCAGGAAGTCTGTTTCTAGTTTTATTTAAACGGTCAAACTGCGTAAAGTGTGCCCAGGCCCAGAGCTACTTTGCTGGGCATGGCTGTGTGACCTCTTGGGCCTGGAAGTCTGCTTGTAGTATGATTTTAAAGGGTCAAATGGTCTCCATTGTGTATCCAGGTTTAAGTCTACTTTGCTGGGCATGTGATTTGGACCCATCGGGTACGGAAGCCTTTCCGTCACGTGCTCGTTTTCCACGCCTTCAGCGCAGGTAGCCTGCGAATTTAAAACCGACGTGCATTTTATTCTTTTCCCCTTTTATCCTTTCATATCTCTCCGCTACCTTGGAGAAGAGAGACGCACGCGGGTAAATAAAATGTAAATATCTCTAAATATCTGTATAATATGTAAATAAAAGGAAGATGTGGTTGTGTAGTGTAGTCGTTTGATTATAAATAATCTCATAATAATTTTATCCACAAATTCTTATACATTTATACATGTTTATCTCTCTCTGTGTGTGTGTGTGTGTGTCTGTGTGTGTGTGTGTGTGGTTCTGTGTCACTAGTGGGGCCTGTGGCCCGATTGGAGTGTTTGCGGTGTGAGAAGGAGGAGTTGGAGAACAGTTTGTTTGAGCAGCTGAAGGAGTTGAGGTTGCAGAAGCAGAAGGAGCTGCAGGTTCTTCAGGAGATGCTGAAACACAAGCAGCAGGAGGAGACAGAGCTCCTGCAGAAACAGCAGGAGGAGGAGGAGCATAACAGGTCCATCAAGAGTAAGTACTATGGAAATGCAATAATACTAACATAACTAATAATGAATGTTAGCCTTTAGGCTCCAATAAAAGTGACACTAATATATGTATAGTACTATATATATTATATTTTATATATTCAGCAGTAATTATGTAGTATATACAATCTGTGTTATATCCAGCAGTAATGATACTTGCTCTGGCAGATATGAAAATGGCCTGTGAACAGGAGAAGAAATCTCTGGAGGAAGAACTTGAGAAGCTCAAACTGTCACTGCAGGTAGAGATCCCTTATAGTGTCAGTACACATCCACCAGTACCACCACCTCTCACTTATAACGTCAGTACACATTCAGTACACATTCCCACCTTTCCATTGTACTGGCTGTAGTGATGATTCGTGTCTGTGTTATACCAGCCCATAGAGGAGGACATTATGAGTCTGAAAGTGGCGCTGGAGATGAAGAACCAGGAGATCAAAGATCAGCACGATCTTTTGGTCAAACTATATACTCTGTATGTATACTATATCGAACCCACGGTTTTCACGCTACGATTTTTTTAAATGTGGTGAGCTGCGGAGAAAAGACGCGGTCCGGACGTATTTGTGGCTTAATATCTCTTGTCTCCTTGGGAGTAGGAAGTCTGTTCATGGCTCTTTGGAAAGGGCTGCATCTCCCCTCTAATCGCCTTCGAGCTTCAAGCGGATTGGACCCACGGTTATCACGCTACGATTTTTTAAAGCCGCCAGGGACGGGCCGAAAGCGTGGCAGGTGGCGTTCGTTAGAGACAGTCATGGAGGTGATGCGCACCGAGTTGCACGCCATTTGGACTTGGCCAGGCCTAGATGTGAGCGTTCAAAGTCAGCGCGTTTGTTTAAACTTTCTCCTCCAATTCGTTGCAACTGCTCAAGCGTTTCTCGCTCATCCGACTGGAGCGTAACGCTTTATATGTTAATATCTCTTGTCTCCTTGGGAGTAGGAAGTCTGTTCATGGATCTTTGGAAAGGGCTGCATCTCCCCTGTAATCGCCTTCGAGCGGCACGCGGATCGAACCCACGGTTTTCACGCTATGATTTTTTTAAATGTGTTGCGCGTAGGAGAAAATGCGCGCGTCGGACGTCATTTCGGCTTAAATCTCTTGTCTCCTTGGGAGTAGAAAGTCTTTTCATGGCTCTTTGGAAAGGGCTGCATCTCCCCTGTAATCGCCTTCGCGCGGCACGCGGATCGGAACCATCGTTATCACGCTACGATTTTTTAATGCCGACAGGGACGGGCCGAAAGCTTGGCAGGTGGCGTTCGTTAGGAAAAGTCATGGACGTGATGCGGACCGAGTTGCAGGCCATTTGGACCTGGCCCGGCCTAGATGTGAGCGTTCAAAGTCAGCGCGTTTGTTTAAACTTTCTCCTCCAATTCGTTGCAATTGTACAAGCGTTTCTCGTTCATCCGACTGGAGCGTAACGCTTTATAAGTTAATATTTCTGGTCTCCTTGGGAGTAGAAAGTCTGTTCATGGCTCTTTGGAAAGGGCTGCATCTCCCCTGTAATCGCCTTCGAGCGGCACGCGGATCGAACCCACGGTTTTCACGCTATGATTTTTTTAAATGTGGTGCGCGGCGGAGGAAATGCGCGCGTCGGACGTCATTTCGGCTTAATATCTCTTGTCTCCTTGGGAGTAGAAAGTCTTTTCATGGCTCTTTGGAAAGGGCTGCATCTCCGCTGTAATCGCCTTCGAGCGGCACGCGGATCGAACCCACGGTTTTCACGCTATGATTTTTTTAAATGTGGTGCGCGTCGGAGAAAATGCGCGCGTCGGACGTCATTTCGGCTTAATATCTCTTGTCTCCTTGGGAGTAGAAAGTCTTTTCATGGCTCTTTGGAAAGGTTTGCATCTCCCTTGTAATCGCCTTTAAGCGGCACGCGGATTGGACCCACCGTTCTTCCGATACGATTTTTTAAATGTGGTGCGCGGCGTAGAAAAGACGCGCGTAGGACGTATTTGCGGCTTAATATCTTTGGGCTCCTTGGGAGTAGGAAGTCTGTTCATGCCTCTTTGGAAAGGGCTGCATCTCCCCTGTAATCGCCTTCGAGCGGCACGTGGATCGAACCCACGGTTTTCACGCTATGATTTTTTTAAATGTGCTGCGCGGCGGAGAAAATGCGCGCGTCGGACGTCATTGCGGCTTAATATCTCTTGTCTCCTTGGGAGTAGAAAGTCTTTTCATGGTTCTTTGGAAAGGGTTGCATCTCCCCTGTAATCGCCTTTAAGCGGCACGCGGATCGGACCCACCGTTCTTACGCTACGATTTTTTAAATGTGGTGCGAGGCGTAGAAAAGACGCGCGTAGGACTTATTTGCGGCTTAATATCTTTGGGCTCCTTGGGAGTAGAAAGTCTGTTCATGGCTCTTTGGAAAGGGCTGCATCTCCCCTGTAATCGCCTTCGCGCGGCACGCGGATCGGAACCATCGTTATCACGCTACGATTTTTTAATGCCGACAGGGACGGGCCGAAAGCTTGGCAGGTGGCGTTCGTTAGGAAAAGTCATGGACGTGATGCGGACCGAGTTGCAGGCCATTTGGACCTGGCCCGGCCTAGATGTGAGCCTTCAAAGTCAGCGCGTTTGTTTAAACTTTCTCCTCCAATTCGTTGCAATTGTACAAGCGTTTCTCGCTCATCCGACTGGAGCGTAACGCTTTATCTGTTAATATCTCTGGTCTCCATGGGAGTAGAAAGTCTGTTCATGGCTCTTTGGAAAGGGATGCATCTCCCCTGTAATCGCCTTTAAGCCGCACGCGGATCGGACCCACCGTTCTCACGCTACGATTTTTTAAACGTGGTGCGCGTCGGAGAAAATGCGCGTAATATCTCTTGTCTCCTTGGGAGTAGAAAGTCTTTTCATGGCTCTTTGGAAAGGTTTGCATCTCCCTTGTAATCGCCTTTAAGCGGCACGCGGATTGGACCCACCGTTCTTCCGATACGATTTTTTAAATGTGGTGCGCGGCGTAGAAAAGACGCGCGTAGGACGTATTTGCGGCTTAATATCTTTGGGCTCCTTGGGAGTAGGAAGTCTGTTCATGCCTCTTTGGAAAGTGCTGCATCTCCCCTGTAATCGCCTTCGAGCGGCACGCGGATCGGACCCATCGTTCTCACGCTACGATTTTTTAAAATCCGCCAGGGACGGAACGAACGCTTGGCAGGTGGCGTTCGTGACGGACAGTCAAGCAGTTAATGCGCACCGAGCTGCAGGCCATTTGGACCTGGCCCAGCCTAGATGTGAGTATTCAAAGTCAGCACGTTTGTTTCAAAGTTCTCCACCAATTCGTTGTAATTGCGTGTGTGCGCGTGAACACCAGGTTTGTGGAGGAGTTCGTCCTTGGACTGTACAAGGGGAGACAGTGTGTGGCCTGGCTGCGTGAGGTTGCAGTTTGCTGGGCATGAGAGATTGGCATGTGGTGCCCTGGAGGTGTGGTTGTTCCAGGACGGGCAAGGTGGGGTAGTGTGGCTGGGTGACGGTGCGCTTCACTGGGGATGTGGTTGTGAGTTGCAGGCCCATTCCTTTGAATGACAGAAAGGATCTGATTTGTTTCCAGGTTTAAACGTACTTTGCTGGGTATGACTGTGACCTCTTGGGCCAGGAAGTCTGTTTCTAGTTTTATTTAAACGGTCAAACTGCGTGAAGTGTGCCCAGGCCCAGAGCTACTTTGCTGGGCATGGCTGTGTGACCTCTTGGGCCTGGAAGTCTGGTTGTAGTATGATTTTAAAGGGTCAAATGCTCTCCATTGCGTGTCCAGGTTTAAGGCTACTTTGCTGGGCATGTGATTTGGACCCATCGGGTACGGAAGCCTTTCCGTCACGTGCTCGTTTTCCACGCCTTCAGCGCAGGTAGCCTGCGAATTTAAAACCGACGTTCATTTTATTCTTTTCCCCTTTTATCCTTTCATATCTCTCCGCTACCTTGGAGAAGAGAGACGCACGCGGGTAAATAAAATGTAAATATCTCTAAATATCTGTATAATATGTAAATAAAAGGAAGATGTGGTTGTGTAGTGTAGTCGTTTGATTATAAATAATCTCATAATAATTTTATCCACAAATTCTTATACATTTATACATGTTTATCTCTCTCTTTGTGTGTGTGTGTGTGTGTGTGTGTGGTTCTGTGTCACTAGTGGGGCCTGTGGCCCGATTGGAGTGTTTGCGGTGTGAGAAGGAGGAGTTGGAGAACAGTTTGTTGGAGCAGCTGAAGGAGTTGAGGTTGCAGAAGCAGAAGGAGCTGCAGGTTCTTCAGGAGATGCTGAAACACAAGCAGCAGGAGGAGACAGAGCTCCTGCAGAAACAGCAGGAGGAGGAGGAGCATAACAGGTCCATCAAGAGTAAGTACTATGGAAATGCAATAATACTAACATAACTAATAATGAATGCTAGCCTTTAGGCTCCAATAAAAGTGACACTAATATATGTATAGTACTATATATATTATATTTTATATATTCAGCAGTAATTATGTAGTATATACAATCTGTGTTATATCCAGCAGTAATGATACTTGCTCTGGCAGATATGAAAATGGCCTGTGAACAGGAGAAGAAATCTCTGGAGGAAGAACTTGAGAAGCTCAAACTGTCACTGCAGGTAGAGATCCCTTATAGTGTCAGTACACATCCACCAGTACCACCACCTCTCACTTATAACGTCAGTACACATTCAGTACACATTCCCACCTTTCCATTGTACTGGCTGTAGTGATGATTCGTGTCTGTGTTATACCAGCCCATAGAGGAGGACATTATGAGTCTGAAAGTGGCGCTGGAGATGAAGAACCAGGAGATCAAAGATCAGCACGATCTTTTGGTCAAACTATATAATCTGTATGTATACTATATCGAACCCACGGTTTTCACGCTACGATTTTTTTAAATGTGGTGAGCTGCGGAGAAAAGACGCGGTCCGGACGTATTTGTGGCTTAATATCTCTTGTCTCCTTGGGAGTAGGAAGTCTGTTCATGGCTCTTTGGAAAGGGCTGCATCTCCCCTCTAATCGCCTTCGAGCGGCACGCGGATCGAACCCACGGTTTTCACGCTATGATTTTTTAAAATGTGCTGCGCGGCAGAGAAAATGCGCGCGTCGGACGTCATTGCGGCTTAATATCTCTTGTCTCCTTGGGAGTAGAAAGTCTTTTCATGGCTCTTTGGAAAGGGCTGTATCTCCCCTGTAATCGCCTTCGAGCGGCACGCGGATCGGACCCATCGTTCTCACGCTACGATTTTTTAAACGTGGTGCGCGTCGGAGAAAATGCGCGTAATATCTCTTGTCTCCTTGGGAGTAGAAAGTCTGTTCATGGCTCTTTGGAAAGGGCTGTATCTCCCCTGTAATCGCCTTCGAGCGGCACGCGCATCGGAACCATCGTTATCACGCTACGATTTTTTAATGCCGCCAGGGATAGGCCGAAAGCGTGGCAGGTGGCGTTCGTTAGGGACAGTCATGGAGGTGATGCACACCGAGTTGCACGCCATTTGGAGTTGGCCCGGCCTAGATGTGAGCGTTCAAAGTCAGCGCGTTTGTTTAAAGTTTCTCCTCCAATTCGTTGCAATTGTACAAGCGTTTCTCGTTCATCCGACTGGAGCGTAACGCTTTATATGTTAATATTTCTGGTCTCCTTGGGAGTAGAAAGTCTGTTCATGGCTCTTTTGAAAGGGATGCATCTCCCCTGTAATCGCCTTCGAGCGGCACGCGGATCGAACCCACGTTTTTCACGCTACGATTTTTTTTAAATGTGTTGCGCGGCGGAGAAAAGACGCGCGCCGGACGTATTTGCGGCTTAATATCTCTTGTCTCATTGGGTGTAGAAAGTCTGTTCATGGCTCTTTGGAAAGGGCTGCATCTCCCCTGTAATCGCCTTTGAGCGGCACGCGGATCGAACCCACGGTTTTCACGCTATGATTTTTTTAAATGTGGTGCGCGGCGGAGGAAATGTGCGCGTCGGACGTCATTTCGGCTTAATATCTCTTGTCTCCTTGGGAGTAGAAAGTCTTTTCATGGCTCTTTGGAAAGGGCTGCATCTCCGCTGTAATCGCCTTCGAGCGGCACGCGGATCGAACCCACGGTTTTCACGCTATGATTTTTTTAAATGTGGTGCGCGGCGGAGAAAATGCGCGCGTCGGACGTCATTTCGGCTTAATATCTCTTGTCTCCTTGGGAGTAGAAAGTCTTTTCATGGCTCTTTGGAAAGGTTTGCATCTCCCTTGTAATCGCCTTTAAGCGGCACGCGGATTGGACCCACCGTTCTTCCGATACGATTTTTTAAATGTGGTGGGCGGCGTAGAAAAGACGCGCGTAGGACGTATTTGCGGCTTAATATCTTTGGGCTCCTTGGGAGTAGGAAGTCTGTTCATGCCTCTTTGGAAATGGCTGCATCTCCCCTGTAATCGCCTTCGAGCGGCACGCGGATCGAACCCACGGTTTTCACGCTATGATTTTTTTAAATGTGTTGCGCGTCGGAGAAAATGCGCGCGTCGGACGTCATTTCGGCTTAAATCTCTTGTCTCCTTGGGAGTAGAAAGTCTTTTCATGGCTCTTTGGAAAGGGCTGCATCTCCCCTGTAATCGCCTTCGCGCGGCACGCGGATCGGAACCATCGTTATCACGCTACGATTTTTTAATGCCGACAGGGACGGGCCGAAAGCTTGGCAGGTGGCGTTCGTTAGGAAAAGTCATGGACGTGATGCGGACCGAGTTGCAGGCCATTTGGACCTGGCCCGGCCTAGATGTGAGCGTTCAAAGTCAGCGCGTTTGTTTAAACTTTCTCCTCCAATTCGTTGCAATTGTACAAGCGTTTCTCGTTCATCCGACTGGAGCGTAACGCTTTATAAGTTAATATTTCTGGTCTCCTTGGGAGTAGAAAGTCTGTTCATGGCTCTTTGGAAAGGGCTGCATCTCCCCTGTAATCGCCTTCGAGCGGCACGCGGATCGAACCCACGGTTTTCACGCTATGATTTTTTTAAATGTGGTGCGCGGCGGAGGAAATGCGCGCGTCGGACGTCATTTCGGCTTAATATCTCTTGTCTCCTTGGGAGTAGAAAGTCTTTTCATGGCTCTTTGGAAAGGGCTGCATCTCCGCTGTAATCGCCTTCGAGCGGCACGCGGATCGAACCCACGGTTTTCACGCTATGATTTTTTTAAATGTGGTGCACGTCGGAGAAAATGCGCGCGTCGGACGTCATTTCGGCTTAATATCTCTTGTCTCCTTGGGAGTAGAAAGTCTTTTCATGGCTCTTTGGAAAGGTTTGCATCTCCCTTGTAATCGCCTTTAAGCGGCACGCGGATTGGACCCACCGTTCTTCCGATACGATTTTTTAAATGTGGTGCGCGGCGTAGAAAAGACGCGCGTAGGACGTATTTGCGGCTTAATATCTTTGGGCTCCTTGGGAGTAGGAAGTCTGTTCATGCCTCTTTGGAAAGGGCTGCATCTCCCCTGTAATCGCCTTCGAGCGGCACGTGGATCGAACCCACGGTTTTCACGCTATGATTTTTTAAAATGTGCTGCGCGGCGGAGAAAATGCGCGCGTCGGACGTCATTGCGGCTTAATATCTCTTGTCTCCTTGGGAGTAGAAAGTCTTTTCATGGTTCTTTGGAAAGGTTTGCATCTCCCCTGTAATCGCCTTTAAGCGGCACGCGGATCGGACCCACCGTTCTTACGCTACGATTTTTTAAATGTGGTGCGAGGCGTAGAAAAGACGCGCGTAGGACTTATTTGCGGCTTAATATCTTTGGGCTCCTTGGGAGTAGAAAGTCTGTTCATGGCTCTTTGGAAAGGGCTGCATCTCCCCTGTAATCGCCTTCGCGCGGCACGCGGATCGGAACCATCGTTATCACGCTACGATTTTTTAATGCCGACAGGGACGGGCCGAAAGCTTGGCAGGTGGCGTTCGTTAGGAAAAGTCATGGACGTGATGCGGACCGAGTTGCAGGCCATTTGGACCTGGCCCGGCCTAGATGTGAGCGTTCAAAGTCAGCGCGTTTGTTTAAACTTTCTCCTCCAATTCGTTGCAATTGTACAAGCGTTTCTCGTTCATCCGACTGGAGCGTAACGCTTTATAAGTTAATATTTCTGGTCTCCTTGGGAGTAGAAAGTCTGTTCATGGCTCTTTGGAAAGGGCTGCATCTCCGCTGTAATCGCCTTCGAGCGGCACGCGGATCGAACCCACGGTTTTCACACTATGATTTTTTTAAATGTGGTGCACGTCGGAGAAAATGCGCGCGTCGGACGTCATTTCGGCTTAATATCTCTTGTCTCCTTGGGAGTAGAAAGTCTTTTCATGGCTCTTTGGAAAGGTTTGCATCTCCCTTGTAATCGCCTTTAAGCGGCACGCGGATTGGACCCACCGTTCTTCCGATACGATTTTTTAAATGTGGTGCGCGGCGTAGAAAAGACGCGCGTAGGACGTATTTGCGGCTTAATATCTTTGGGCTCCTTGGGAGTAGGAAGTCTGTTCATGCCTCTTTGGAAAGGGCTGCATCTCCCCTGTAATCGCCTTCGAGCGGCACGCGGATCGGACCCATCGTTCTCACGCTACGATTTTTTAAAATCCGCCAGGGACGGAACGAACGCTTGGCAGGTGGCGTTCGTGACGGACAGTCAAGCAGTTAATGCGCACCGAGCTGCAGGCCATTTGGACCTGGCCCAGCCTAGATGTGAGTATTCAAAGTCAGCACGTTTGTTTCAAAGTTCTCCACCAATTCGTTGTAATTGCGTGTGTGCGCGTGAACACCAGGTTTGTGGAGGAGTTCGTCCTTGGACTGTACAAGGGGAGACAGTGTGTGGCCTGGCTGCGTGAGGTTGCAGTTTGCTGGGCATGAGAGATTGGCATGTGGTGCCCTGGAGGTGTGGTTGTTCCAGGACGGGCAAGGTGGGGTAGTGTGGCTGGGTGACGGTGCGCTTCACTGGGGATGTGGT
Source organism: Electrophorus electricus (assembly GCF_041902795.1). NCBI lineage: Eukaryota > Metazoa > Chordata > Actinopteri > Gymnotiformes > Gymnotidae > Electrophorus > Electrophorus electricus. Next base: position 1,944,269 of record NC_137505.1, on the reverse strand, counting down.
TGTGAGTTGCAGGCCCATTCCTTTGAATGACAGAAAGGATCTGATTTGTTTCCAGGTTTAAACGTACTTTGCTGGGTATGACTGTGACCTCTTGGGCCAGGAAGTCTGTTTCTAGTTTTATTTAAACGGTCAAACTGCGTGAAGTGTGCCCAGGCCCAGAGCTACTTTGCTGGGCATGGCTGTGTGACCTCTTGGGCCTGGAAGTCTGGTTGTAGTATGATTTTAAAGGGTCAAATGCTCTCCATTGCGTGTCCAGGTTTAAGGCTACTTTGCTGGGCATGTGATTTGGACCCATCGGGTACGGAAGCCTTTCCGTCACGTGCTCGTTTTCCACGCCTTCAGCGCAGGTAGCCTGCGAATTTAAAACCGACGTGCATTTTATTCTTTTCCCCTTTTATCCTTTCATATCTCTCCGCTACCTTGGAGAAGAGAGACGCACGCGGGTAAATAAAATGTAAATATCTCTAAATATCTGTATAATATGTAAATAAAAGGAAGATGTGGTTGTGTAGTGTAGTCGTTTGATTATAAATAATCTCATAATAATTTTATCCACAAATTCTTATACATTTATACATGTTTATCTCTCTCTTTGTGTGTGTGTGTGTGTGTGTGTGTGGTTCTGTGTCACTAGTGGGGCCTGTGGCCCGATTGGAGTGTTTGCGGTGTGAGAAGGAGGAGTTGGAGAACAGTTTGTTGGAGCAGCTGAAGGAGTTGAGGTTGCAGAAGCAGAAGGAGCTGCAGGTTCTTCAGGAGATGCTGAAACACAAGCAGCAGGAGGAGACAGAGCTCCTGCAGAAACAGCAGGAGGAGGAGGAGCATAACAGGTCCATCAAGAGTAAGTACTATGGAAATGCAATAATACTAACATAACTAATAATGAATGCTAGCCTTTAGGCTCCAATAAAAGTGACACTAATATATGTATAGTACTATATATATTATATTTTATATATTCAGCAGTAATTATGTAGTATATACAATCTGTGTTATATCCAGCAGTAATGATACTTGCTCTGGCAGATATGAAAATGGCCTGTGAACAGGAGAAGAAATCTCTGGAGGAAGAACTTGAGAAGCTCAAACTGTCACTGCAGGTAGAGATCCCTTATAGTGTCAGTACACATCCACCAGTACCACCACCTCTCACTTATAACGTCAGTACACATTCAGTACACATTCCGACCTTTCCATTGTACTGGCTGTAGTGATGATTCGTGTCTGTGTTATACCAGCCCATAGAGGAGGACATTATGAGTCTGAAAGTGGCGCTGGAGATGAAGAACCAGGAGATCAAAGATCAGCACGATCTTTTGGTCAAACTATATACTCTGTATGTATACTATATCGAACCCACGGTTTTCACGCTACGATTTTTTTAAATGTGGTGAGCTGCGGAGAAAAGACGCGGTCCGGACGTATTTGTGGCTTAATATCTCTTGTCTCCTTGGGAGTAGGAAGTCTGTTCATGGCTCTTTGGAAAGGGCTGCATCTCCCCTCTAATCGCCTTCGAGCGGCACGCGGATCGAACCCACGGTTTTCACGCTATGATTTTTTAAAATGTGCTGCGCGGCAGAGAAAATGCGCGCGTCGGACGTCATTGCGGCTTAATATCTCTTGTCTCCTTGGGAGTAGAAAGTCTTTTCATGGCTCTTTGGAAAGGGCTGTATCTCCCCTGTAATCGCCTTCGAGCGGCACGCGGATCGGACCCATCGTTCTCACGCTACGATTTTTTAAACGTGGTGCGCGTCGGAGAAAATGCGCGTAATATCTCTTGTCTCCTTGGGAGTAGAAAGTCTGTTCATGGCTCTTTGGAAAGGGCTGTATCTCCCCTGTAATCGCCTTCGAGCGGCACGCGCATCGGAACCATCGTTATCACGCTACGATTTTTTAATGCCGCCAGGGATAGGCCGAAAGCGTGGCAGGTGGCGTTCGTTAGGGACAGTCATGGAGGTGATGCACACCGAGTTGCACGCCATTTGGAGTTGGCCCGGCCTAGATGTGAGCGTTCAAAGTCAGCGCGTTTGTTTAAAGTTTCTCCTCCAATTCGTTGCAATTGTACAAGCGTTTCTCGTTCATCCGACTGGAGCGTAACGCTTTATATGTTAATATTTCTGGTCTCCTTGGGAGTAGAAAGTCTGTTCATGGCTCTTTTGAAAGGGATGCATCTCCCCTGTAATCGCCTTCGAGCGGCACGCGGATCGAACCCACGGTTTTCACGCTATGATTTTTTTAAATGTGGTGCGCGGCGGAGGAAATGCGCGCGTCGGACGTCATTTCGGCTTTATATCTCCTGTCTCCTTGGGAGTAGAAAGTCTTTTCATGGCTCTTTGGAAAGGGCTGCATCTCCGCTGTAATCGCCTTCGAGCGGCACGCGGATCGAACCCACGGTTTTCACGCTATGATTTTTTTAAATGTGGTGCGCGTCGGAGAAAATGCGCGCGTCGGATGTCATTTCGGCTTAATATCTATTGTCTCCTTGGGAGTAGAAAGTCTTTTCATGGCTCTTTGGAAAGGTTTGCATCTCCCCTGTAATCGACTTTAAGCGGCACGCGGATCGGACCCACCGTTCTTACGCTACGATTTTTTAAATGTGGTGCGAGGCGTAGAAAAGACGCGCGTAGGACTTATTTGCGGCTTAATATCTTTGGGCTCCTTGGGAGTAGAAAGTCTGTTCATGGCTCTTTGGAAAGGGCTGCATCTCCCCTGTAATTGCCTTCGCGCGGCACGCGGATCGGAACCATCGTTATCACGCTACGATTTTTTAATGCCGACAGGGACGGGCCGAAAGCTTGGCAGGTGGCGTTCGTTAGGAAAAGTCATGGACGTGATGCGGACCGAGTTGCAGGCCATTTGGACCTGGCCCGGCCTAGATGTGAGCCTTCAAAGTCAGCGCGATTGTTTAAACTTTCTCCTCCAATTCGTTGCAATTGTACAAGCGTTTCTCGCTCATCCGACTGGAGCGGAACGCTTTATCTGTTAATATCTCTGGTCTCCTTGGGAGTAGAAAGTCTGTTCATGGCTCTTTGGAAAGGGATGCATCTCCCCTGTAATCGCCTTTAAGCGGCACGCGGATCGGACCCACCGTTCTCACGCTACGATTTTTTAAACGTGGTGCACGTCGGAGAAAATACGCGTAATATCCCTTGTCTCCTTGGGAGTAGAAAGTCTGTTCATGGCTCTTTGGAAAGGGCTGTATCTCCCCTGTAATCGCCTTCGAGCGGCACGCGCATCGGAACCATCGTTATCACGCTACGATTTTTTAATGCCGCCAGGGACGGGCCGAAAGCGTGGCAGGTGGCGTTCGTTAGGGACAGTCATGGAGGTGATGCGCACCGAGTTGCACGCCATTTGGAGTTGGCCCGGCCTAGATGTGAGCGTTCAAAGTCAGCGCGTTTGTTTAAACTTTCTCCTCCAATTCGTTGCAATTGTACAAGCGTTTCTCGTTCATCCGACTGGAGCGTAACGCTTTATATGTTAATATTTCTGGTCTCCTTGGGAGTAGAAAGTCTGTTCATGGCTCTTTTGAAAGGGATGCATCTCCCCTGTAATCGCCTTCGAGCGGCACGCGGATCGAACCCACGGTTTTCACGCTATGATTTTTTTAAATGTGGTACGCGGCGGAGGAAATGCGCGCGTCGGACGTCATTTCGGCTTAATATCTCCTGTCTCCTTGGGAGTAGAAAGTCTTTTCATGGCTCTTTGGAAAGGGCTGCATCTCCGCTGTAATCGCCTTCGAGCGGCACGCGGATCGAACCCACGGTTTTCACGCTATGATTTTTTTAAATGTGGTGCGCGTCGGAGAAAATGCGCGCGTCGGATGTCATTTCGGCTTAATATCTATTGTCTCCTTGGGAGTAGAAAGTCTTTTCATGGCTCTTTGGAAAGGTTTGCATCTCCCTTGTAATCGCCTTTAAGCGGCACGCGGATTGGACCCACCGTTCTTCCGATACGATTTTTTAAATGTGGTGCGCGGCGTAGAAAAGACGCGCGTAGGACGTATTTGCGGCTTAATATCTTTGGGCTCCTTGGGAGTAGGAAGTCTGTTCATGCCTCTTTGGAAAGGGCTGCATCTCCCCTGTAATCGCCTTCGAGCGGCACGTGGATCGAACCCACGGTTTTCACGCTATGATTTTTTTAAATGTGCTGCGCGGCGGAGAAAATGCGCGCGTCGGACGTCATTGCGGCTTAATATCTCTTGTCTCCTTGGGAGTAGAAAGTCTTTTCATGGTTCTTTGGAAAGGGTTGCATCTCCCCTGTAATCTCCTTTAAGCGGCACGCGGATCGGACCCACCGTTCTTACGCTACGATTTTTTAAATGTGGTGCGAGGCGTAGAAAAGACGCGCGTAGGACTTATTTGCGGCTTAATATCTTTGGGCTCCTTGGGAGTAGAAAGTCTGTTCATGGCTCTTTGGAAAGGGCTGCATCTCCCCTGTAATCGCCTTCGCGCGGCACGCGGATCGGAACCATCGTTATCACGCTACGATTTTTTAAAGCCGCCAGGGACGGGCCGAAAGCGTGGCAGGTGGCGTTCGTTAGGGACAGTCATGGAGGTGATGCGCACCGAGTTGCACGCCATTTGGACTTGGCCAGACCTAGATGTGAGCGTTCAAAGTCAGCGCGTTTGTTTAAACTTTCTCCTCCAATTCGTTGCAACTGCTCAAGCGTTTCTCGCTCATCCGACTGGAGCGTAACGCTTTATATGTTAATATCTCTTGTCTCCTTGGGAGTAAGAAGTCTGTTCATGGATCTTTGGAAAGGGCTGCATCTCCCCTGTAATCGCCTTCGAGCGGCACGCGGATCGAACCCACGGTTTTCACGCTATGATTTTTTTAAATGTGTTGCGCGTCGGAGAAAATGCGCGCGTCGGACGTCATTTCGGCTTAAATCTCTTGTCTCCTTGGGAGTAGAAAGTCTTTTCATGGCTCTTTGGAAAGGGTTGCATCTCCCCTGTAATCGCCTTTAAGCGGCACGCGGATCGGACCCACCGTCCTCACGCTACGATTTTTTAAACGTGGTGCGCGTCGGAGAAAATGCGCGTAATATCTCTTGTCTCCTTGGGAGTAGAAAGTCTGTTCATGGCTCTTTGGAAAGGGCTGTATCTCCCCTGTAATCGCCTTCGAGCGGCACGCGCATCGGAACCATCGTTATCACGCTACGATTTTTTAATGCCGCCAGGGATAGGCCGAAAGCGTGGCAGGTGGCGTTCGTTAGGGACAGTCATGGAGGTGATGCACACCGAGTTGCACGCCATTTGGAGTTGGCCCGGCCTAGATGTGAGCGTTCAAAGTCAGCGCGTTTGTTTAAGCTTTCTCCTCCAATTCGTTGCAATTGTACAAGCGTTTCTCGTTCATCCGACTGGAGCGTAACGCTTTATAAGTTAATATTTCTGGTCTCCTTGGGAGTAGAAAGTCTGTTCATGGCTCTTTTGAAAGGGCTGCATCTCCCCTGTAATAGCCTTCGAGCGGCACGCGGATCGAACCCACGGTTTTCACGCTATGATTTTTTTAAATGTGGTGCGCGGCGGAGGAAATGCGCGCGTCGGACGTCATTTCGGCTTAATATCTCTTGTCTCCTTGGGAGTAGAAAGTCTTTTCATGGCTCTTTGGAAAGGGCTGCATCTCCGCTGTAATCGGCTTCGAGCGGCACGCGGATCGAACCCACGGTTTTCACCCTATGATTTTTTTAAATGTGGTGCGCGTCGGAGAAAATGCGCGCGTCGGACGTCATTTCGGCTTAATATCTATTGTCTCCTTGGGAGTAGAAAGTCTTTTCATGGCTCTTTGGAAAGGTTTGCATCTCCCTTGTAATCGCCTTTAAGCGGCACGCGGATTGGACCCACCGTTCTTCCGATACGATTTTTTAAATGTGGTGCGCGGCGTAGAAAAGACGCGCTAGGACGTATTTGCGGCTTAATATCTTTGGGCTCCTTGGGAGTAGGAAGTCTGTTCATGCCTCTTTGGAAAGGGCTGCATCTCCCCTGTAATCGCCTTCGAGCGGCACGTGGATCGAACCCACGGTTTTCACGCTATGATTTTTTTAAATGTGGTGCGCGGCGGAGGAAATGCGCGCGTCGGACGTCATTTCGGCTTAATATCTCTTGTCTCCTTGGGAGTAGAAAGTCTTTTCATGGCTCTTTGGAAAGGGCTGCATCTCCCCTGTAATCGCCTTTAAGCGGCACGCGGATCGAACCCACGGTTTTCACGCTACGTTTTTTTTTAAATGTGTTGCGCGGCGGAGAATAGACGCGCGCCGGACGTATTTGCGGCTTGATATCTCTTGTCTCATTGGGAGTAGAAAGTCTGTTCATGGCTCTTTGGAAAGGGCTGCATCTCCCCTGTAATCGCCTTCGAGCGGCACGCGGATCGAACCCACGGTTTTCACGCTATGATTTTTTTAAATGTGTTGAGCGTCGGAGAAAATGCGCGCGTCGGACGTCATTGCGGCTTAATATCTCTTGTCTCCTTGGGAGTAGAAAGTCTTTTCATGGCTCTTTGGAAAGGTTTGCTTCTCCCCTGTAATCGCCTTTAAGCGGCACGCGGATCGGACCCACCGTTCTTACGCTACGATTTTTTAAATGTGGTGCGCGGCGTAGAAAAGACGCGCGTAGGACGTATTTGCGGCTTAATATCTTTGGGCTCCTTGGGAGTAGGAAGTCTGTTCATGCCTCTTTGGAAAGGGCTCCATCTCCCCTGTAATCGCCTTCGAGCGGCACGCGGATCGAACCCACGGTTTTCACGCTATGATTTTTTTAAATGTGCTGCGCGGCGGAGAAAATGCGCGCGTCGGACGTCATTGCGGCTTAATATCTCTTGTCTCCTTGGGAGTAGGAAGTCTGTTCATGCCTCTTTGGAAAGGGTTGCATCTCCCCTGTAATCGCCTTTAAGCGGCACGCGGATCGGACCCACCGTTCTCACGCTACGATTTTTTAAACGTGGTGCGCGTCGGAGAAAATGCGCGTAATATCTCTTGTTTCCTTGGGAGTAGAAAGTCTGTTCATGGCTCTTTGGAAAGGGCTGTATCTCCCCTGTAATCGCCTTCGAGCGGCACGCGCATCGGAACCATCGTTATCACGCTACGATTTTTTAATGCCGCCAGGGATAGGCCGAAAGCGTGGCAGGTGGCGTTCGTTAGGGACAGTCATGGAGGTGATGCACACCGAGTTGCACGCCATTTGGAGTTGGCCCGGCCTAGATGTGAGCGTTCAAAGTCAGCGCGTTTGTTTAAACTTTCTCCTCCAATTCGTTGCAATTGTACAAGCGTTTCTCGTTCATCCGACTGGAGCGTAACGATTTATAAGATAATATTTCTGGTCTCCTTGGGAGTAGAAAGTCTGTTCATGGCTCTTTGGAAAGGGCTGCATCTCCCCTGTAATCGCCTTCGAGCGGCACGCGGATCGAACCCACGGTTTTCACGCTATGATTTTTTTAAATGTGGTGCGCGGCGGAGGAAATGCGCGCGTCGGACGTCATTTCGGCTTAATATCTCTTGTCTCCTTGGGAGTAGAAAGTCTTTTCATGGCTCTTTGGAAAGGGCTGCATCTCCCCTGTAATAGCCTTCGAGCGGCGCGCGGATCGAACCCACGGTTTTCACGCTATGATTTTTTTAAATGTGGTGCGTGTCGGAGAAAATGCGCGCGTCGGACGTCATTTCGGCTTAATATCTATTGTCTCCTTGGGAGTAGAAAGTCTTTTCATGGCTCTTTGGAAAGGTTTGCATCTCCCTTGTAATCGCCTTTAAGCGGCACGCGGATTGGACCCACCGTTCTTCCGATACGATTTTTTAAATGTGGTGCGCGGCGTAGAAAAGACGCGCGTAGGACGTATTTGCGGCTTAATATCTTTGGGCTCCTTGGGAGTAGGAAGTCTGTTCATGCCTCTTTGGAAAGGGCTGCATCTCCCCTGTAATCGCCTTCGAGCGGCACGCGGATCGAACCCACGGTTTTCACGCTATGATTTTTTTAAATGTGGTGCGCGGCGGAGGAAATGCGCGCGTCGGACGTCATTTCGGCTTAATATCTCTTGTCTCCTTGGGAGTAGAAAGTCTTTTCATGGCTCTTTGGAAAGGGCTGCATCTCCCCTGTAATCGCCTTTAAGCGGCACGCGGATCGAACCCACGGTTTTCACGCTACGATTTTTTTAAATGTGTTGCGCGGCGGAGAATAGACGCGCGCCGGACGTATTTGCGGCTTGATATCTCTTGTCTCATTGGGAGTAGAAAGTCTGTTCATGGCTCTTTGGAAAGGGCTGCATCTCCCCTGTAATCGCCTTCGAGCGGCACGCGGATCGAACCCACGGTTTTCACGCTATGATTTTTTTAAATGTGTTGCGCGTCGGAGAAAATGCGCGCGTCGGACGTCATTGCGGCTTAATATCTCTTGTCTCCTTGGGAGTAGAAAGTCTTTTCATGGCTCTTTGGAAAGGTTTGCATCTCCCCTGTAATCGCCTTTAAGGGGCACGCGGATCGGACCCACCGTTCTTACGCTACGATTTTTTAAATGTGGTGCGCGGCGTAGAAAAGACGCGCGTAGGACGTATTTGCGGCTTAATATCTTTGGGCTCCTTGGGAGTAGGAAGTCTGTTCATGCCTCTTTGGAAAGGGCTCCATCTCCCCTGTAATCGCCTTCGAGCGGCACGCGGATCGAACCCACGGTTTTCACGCTATGATTTTTTTAAATGTGCTGCGCGGCGGAGAAAATGCGCGCGTCGGACGTCATTGCGGCTTAATATCTCTTGTCTCCTTGGGAGTAGGAAGTCTGTTCATGCCTCTTTGGAAAGGGCTGTATCTCCCCTGTAATCGCCTTCGAGCGGCACGCGCATCGGAACCATCGTTATCACGCTACGATTTTTTAATGCCGCCAGGGATAGGCCGAAAGCGTGGCAGGTGGCGTTCGTTAGGGACAGTCATGGAGGTGATGCACACCGAGTTGCACGCCATTTGGAGTTGGCCCGGCCTAGATGTGAGCGTTCAAAGTCAGCGCGTTTGTTTAAACTTTCTCCTCCAATTCGTTGCAATTGTACAAGCGTTTCTCGTTCATCCGACTGGAGCGTAACGCTTTATAAGTTAATATTTCTGGTCTCCTTGGGAGTAGAAAGTCTGTTCATGGCTCTTTGGAAAGGGCTGCATCTCCCCTGTAATCGCCTTCGAGCGGCACGCGGATCGAACCCACGGTTTTCACGCTATGATTTTTTTAAATGTGGTGCGCGGCGGAGGAAATGCGCGCGTCGGACGTCATTTCGGCTTAATATCTCTTGTCTCCTTGGGAGTAGAAAGTCTTTTCATGGCTCTTTGGAAAGGGCTGCATCTCCCCTGTAATAGCCTTCGAGCGGCGCGCGGATCGAACCCACGGTTTTCACGCTATGATTTTTTTAAATGTGGTGCGTGTCGGAGAAAATGCGCGCGTCGGACGTCATTTCGGCTTAATATCTATTGTCTCCTTGGGAGTAGAAAGTCTTTTCATGGCTCTTTGGAAAGGTTTGCATCTCCCTTGTAATCGCCTTTAAGCGGCACGCGGATTGGACCCACCGTTCTTCCGATACGATTTTTTAAATGTGGTGCGCGGCGTAGAAAAGACGCGCGTAGGACGTATTTGCGGCTTAATATCTTTGGGCTCCTTGGGAGTAGGAAGTCTGTTCATGCCTCTTTGGAAAGGGCTGCATCTCCCCTGTAATCGCCTTCGAGCGGCACGCGGATCGAACCCACGGTTTTCACGCTATGATTTTTTTAAATGTGGTGCGCGGCGGAGGAAATGCGCGCGTCGGACGTCATTTCGGCTTAATATCTCTTGTCTCCTTGGGAGTAGAAAGTCTTTTCATGGCTCTTTGGAAAGGGCTGCATCTCCCCTGTAATCGCCTTTAAGCGGCACGCGGATCGAACCCACGGTTTTCACGCTACGATTTTTTTAAATGTGTTGCGCGGCGGAGAATAGACGCGCGCCGGACGTATTTGCGGCTTGATATCTCTTGTCTCATTGGGAGTAGAAAGTCTGTTCATGGCTCTTTGGAAAGGGCTGCATCTCCCCTGTAATCGCCTTCGAGCGGCACGCGGATCGAACCCACGGTTTTCACGCTATGATTTTTTTAAATGTGTTGCGCGTCGGAGAAAATGCGCGCGTCGGACGTCATTGCGGCTTAATATCTCTTGTCTCCTTGGGAGTAGAAAGTCTTTTCATGGCTCTTTGGAAAGGTTTGCATCTCCCCTGTAATCGCCTTTAAGGGGCACGCGGATCGGACCCACCGTTCTTACGCTACGATTTTTTAAATGTGGTGCGCGGCGTAGAAAAGACGCGCGTAGGACGTATTTGCGGCTTAATATCTTTGGGCTCCTTGGGAGTAGGAAGTCTGTTCATGCCTCTTTGGAAAGGGCTCCATCTCCCCTGTAATCGCCTTCGAGCGGCACGCGGATCGAACCCACGGTTTTCACGCTATGATTTTTTTAAATGTGCTGCGCGGCGGAGAAAATGCGCGCGTCGGACGTCATTGCGGCTTAATATCTCTTGTCTCCTTGGGAGTAGGAAGTCTGTTCATGCCTCTTTGGAAAGGGCTGTATCTCCCCTGTAATCGCCTTCGAGCGGCACGCGCATCGGAACCATCGTTATCACGCTACGATTTTTTAATGCCGCCAGGGATAGGCCGAAAGCGTGGCAGGTGGCGTTCGTTAGGGACAGTCATGGAGGTGATGCACACCGAGTTGCACGCCATTTGGAGTTGGCCCGGCCTAGATGTGAGCGTTCAAAGTCAGCGCGTTTGTTTAAACTTTCTCCTCCAATTCGTTGCAATTGTACAAGCGTTTCTCGTTCATCCGACTGGAGCGTAACGCTTTATAAGTTAATATTTCTGGTCTCCTTGGGAGTAGAAAGTCTGTTCATGGCTCTTTGGAAAGGGCTGCATCTCCCCTGTAATCGCCTTCGAGCGGCACGCGGATCGAACCCACGGTTTTCACGCTATGATTTTTTTAAATGTGGTGCGCGGCGGAGGAAATGCGCGCGTCGGACGTCATTTCGGCTTAATATCTCTTGTCTCCTTGGGAGTAGAAAGTCTTTTCATGGCTCTTTGGAAAGGGCTGCATCTCCGCTGTAATCGCCTTCGAGCGGCACGTGGATCGAACCCACGGTTTTCACGCTATGATTTTTTTAAATGTGGTGCGCGTCGGAGAAAATGCGCGCGTCGGACGTCATTTCGGCTTAATATCTATTGTCTCCTTGGGAGTAGAAAGTCTTTTCATGGCTCTTTGGAAAGGTTTGCATCTCCCTTGTAATCGCCTTTAAGCGGCACGCGGATTGGACCCACCGTTCTTCCGATACGATTTTTTAAATGTGGTGCGCGGCGTAGAAAAGACGCGCGTAGGACGTATTTGCGGCTTAATATCTTTGGGCTCCTTGGGAGTAGGAAGTCTGTTCATGCCTCTTTGGAAAGGGCTGCATCTCCCCTGTAATCGCCTTCGAGCGGCACGTGGATCGAACCCACGGTTTTCACGCTATGATTTTTTTAAATGTGCTGCGCGGCGGAGAAAATGTGAGCGTCGGACGTCATTGCGGCTTAATATCTCTTGTCTCCTTGGGAGTAGAAAGTCTTTTCATGGTTCTTTGGAAAGGGTTGCATCTCCCCTGTAATCGCCTTTAAGCGGCACGCGGATCGGACCCACCGTTCTTACGCTACGATTTTTTAAATGTGGTGCGAGGCGTAGAAAAGACGCGCGTAGGACTTATTTGCGGCTTAATATCTTTGGGCTCCTTGGGAGTAGAAAGTCTGTTCATGGCTCTTTGGAAAGGGCTGCATCTCCCCTGTAATCGCCTTCGCGCGGCACGCGGATCGGAACCATCGTTATCACGCTACGATTTTTTAATGCCGACAGGGACGGGCCGAAAGCTTGGCAGGTGGCGTTCGTTAGGAAAAGTCATGGACGTGATGCGGACCGAGCTGCAGGCCATTTGGACCTGGCCCGGCCTAGATGTGAGCCTTCAAAGTCAGCGCGTTTGTTTAAACTTTCTCCTCCAATTCGTTGCAATTGTACAAGCGTTTCTCGCTCATCCGACTGGAGCGTAACGCTTTATCTGTTAATATCTCTGGTCTCCTTGGGAGTAGAAAGTCTTTTCATGGCTCTTTGGAAAGGTTTGCATCTCCCTTGTAATCGCCTTTAAGCGGCACGCGGATTGGACCCACCGTTCTCACGCTACGATTTTTTGAACGTGGTGCGCGTCGGAGAAAATGCGCGTAATATCTCTTGTCTCCTTGGGAGTAGAAAGTCTTTTCATGGCTCTTTGGAAAGGTTTGCATCTCCCTTGTAATCGCCTTTAAGCGGCACGCGGATTGGACCCACCGTTCTTCCGATACGATTTTTTAAATGTGGTGCGCGGCGTAGAAAAGACGCGCGTAGGACGTATTTGCGGCTTAATATCTTTGGGCTCCTTGGGAGTAGGAAGTCTGTTCATGCCTCTTTGGAAAGGGCTGCATCTCCCCTGTAATCGCCTTCGAGCGGCACGCGGATCGGACCCATCGTTCTCACGCTACGATTTTTTAAAATCCGCCAGGGACGGAACGAACGCTTGGCAGGTGGCGTTCGTGACGGACAGTCAAGCAGTTAATGCGCACCGAGCTGCAGGCCATTTGGACCTGGCCCCGCCTAGATGTGAGTATTCAAAGTCAGCACGTTTGTTTCAAAGTTCTCCACCAATTCGTTGTAATTGCATGTGTGCGCGTGAACACCAGGTTTGTGGAGGAGTTCGTCCTTGGACTGTACAAGGGGAGACAGTGTGTGGCCTGGCTGCGTGAGGTTGCAGTTTGCTGGGCATGAGAGATTGGCATGTGGTGCCCTGGAGGTGTGGTTGTTCCAGGACGGGCAAGGTGGGGTAGTGTGGCTGGGTGACGGTGCGCTTCACTGGGGATGTGGTTGTGAGTTGCAGGCCCATTCCTTTGAATGACAGAAAGGATCTGATTTGTTTCCAGGTTTAAACGTACTTTGCTGGGTATGACTGTGACCTCTTGGGCCAGGAAGTCTGTTTCTAGTTTTATTTAAACGGTCAAACTGCGTGAAGTGTGCCCAGGCCCAGAGCTACTTTGCTGGGCATGGCTGTGTGACCTCTTGGGCCTGGAAGTCTGGTTGTAGTATGATTTTAAAGGGTCAAATGCTCTCCATTGCGTGTCCAGGTTTAAGGCTACTTTGCTGGGCATGTGATTTGGACCCATCGGGTACGGAAGCCTTTCCGTCACGTGCTCGTTTTCCACGCCTTCAGCGCAGGTAGCCTGCGAATTTAAAACCGACGTGCATTTTATTCTTTTCCCCTTTTATCCTTTCATATCTCTCCGCTACCTTGGAGAAGAGAGACGCACGCGGGTAAATAAAATGTAAATATCTCTAAATATCTGTATAATATGTAAATAAAAGGAAGATGTGGTTGTGTAGTGTAGTCGTTTGATTATAAATAATCTCATAATAATTTTATCCACAAATTCTTATACATTTATACATGTTTATCTCTCTCTTTGTGTGTGTGTGTGTGTGTGTGGTTCTGTGTCACTAGTGGGGCCTGTGGCCCGATTGGAGTGTTTGCGGTGTGAGAAGGAGGAGTTGGAGAACAGTTTGTTGGAGCAGCTGAAGGAGTTGAGGTTGCAGAAGCAGAAGGAGCTGCAGGTTCTTCAGGAGATGCTGAAACACAAGCAGCAGGAGGAGACAGAGCTCCTGCAGAAACAGCAGGAGGAGGAGGAGCATAACAGGTCCATCAAGAGTAAGTACTATGGAAATGCAATAATACTAACATAACTAATAATGAATGCTAGCCTTTAGGCTCCAATAAAAGTGACACTAATATATGTATAGTACTATATATATTATATTTTATATATTCAGCAGTAATTATGTAGTATATACAATCTGTGTTATATCCAGCAGTAATGATACTTGCTCTGGCAGATATGAAAATGGCCTGTGAACAGGAGAAGAAATCTCTGGAGGAAGAACTTGAGAAGCTCAAACTGTCACTGCAGGTAGAGATCCCTTATAGTGTCAGTACACATCCACCAGTACCACCACCTCTCACTTATAACGTCAGTACACATTCAGTACACATTCCCACCTTTCCATTGTACTGGCTGTAGTGATGATTCGTGTCTGTGTTATACCAGCCCATAGAGGAGGACATTATGAGTCTGAAAGTGGCGCTGGAGATGAAGAACCAGGAGATCAAAGATCAGCACGATCTTTTGGTCAAACTATATACTCTGTATGTATACTATATCGAACCCACGGTTTTCACGCTACGATTTTTTTAAATGTGGTGAGCTGCGGAGAAAAGACGCGGTCCGGACGTATTTGTGGCTTAATATCTCTTGTCTCCTTGGGAGTAGGAAGTCTGTTCATGGCTCTTTGGAAAGGGCTGCATCTCCCCTCTAATCGCCTTCGAGCTTCAAGCGGATTGGACCCACGGTTATCACGCTACGATTTTTTAAAGCCGCCAGGGACGGGCCGAAAGCGTGGCAGGTGGCGTTCGTTAGGGACAGTCATGGAGGTGATGCGCACCGAGTTGCACGCCATTTGGACTTGGCCAGACCTAGATGTGAGCGTTCAAAGTCAGCGCGTTTGTTTAAACTTTCTCCTCCAATTCGTTGCAACTGCTCAAGCGTTTCTCGCTCTTCCGACTGGAGCGTAACGCTTTATATGTTAATATCTCTTGTCTCCTTGGGAGTAGGAAGTCTGTTCATGGATCTTTGGAAAGGGCTGCATCTCCCCTGTAATCGCCTTCGAGCGGCACGCGGATCGAACCCACGGTTTTCACGCTATGACTTTTTTAAATGTGTTGCGCGTCGGTGAAAATGCGCGCGTCGGACGTCATTTCGGCTTAAATCTCTTGTCTCCTTGGGAGTAGGAAGTCTGTTCATGCCTCTTTGGAAAGGGCTCCATCTCCCCTGTAATCGCCTTCGAGCGGCACGCGGATCGAACCCACGGTTTTCACGCTATGATTTTTTTAAATGTGCTGCGCGGCGGAGAAAATGCGCGCGTCGGACGTCATTGCGGCTTAATATCTCTTGTCTCCTTGGGAGTAGGAAGTCTGTTCATGCCTCTTTGGAAAGGGTTGCATCTCCCCTGTAATCGCCTTTAAGCGGCACGCGGATCGGACCCACCGTTCTCACGCTACGATTTTTTAAACGTGGTGCGCGTCGGAGAAAATGCGCGTAATATCTCTTGTTTCCTTGGGAGTAGAAAGTCTGTTCATGGCTCTTTGGAAAGGGCTGTATCTCCCCTGTAATCGCCTTCGAGCGGCACGCGCATCGGAACCATCGTTATCACGCTACGATTTTTTAATGCCGCCAGGGATAGGCCGAAAGCGTGGCAGGTGGCGTTCGTTAGGGACAGTCATGGAGGTGATGCACACCGAGTTGCACGCCATTTGGAGTTGGCCCGGCCTAGATGTGAGCGTTCAAAGTCAGCGCGTTTGTTTAAACTTTCTCCTCCAATTCGTTGCAATTGTACAAGCGTTTCTCGTTCATCCGACTGGAGCGTAACGATTTATAAGATAATATTTCTGGTCTCCTTGGGAGTAGAAAGTCTGTTCATGGCTCTTTGGAAAGGGCTGCATCTCCCCTGTAATCGCCTTCGAGCGGCACGCGGATCGAACCCACGGTTTTCACGCTATGATTTTTTTAAATGTGGTGCGCGGCGGAGGAAATGCGCGCGTCGGACGTCATTTCGGCTTAATATCTCTTGTCTCCTTGGGAGTAGAAAGTCTTTTCATGGCTCTTTGGAAAGGGCTGCATCTCCCCTGTAATAGCCTTCGAGCGGCGCGCGGATCGAACCCACGGTTTTCACGCTATGATTTTTTTAAATGTGGTGCGTGTCGGAGAAAATGCGCGCGTCGGACGTCATTTCGGCTTAATATCTATTGTCTCCTTGGGAGTAGAAAGTCTTTTCATGGCTCTTTGGAAAGGTTTGCATCTCCCTTGTAATCGCCTTTAAGCGGCACGCGGATTGGACCCACCGTTCTTCCGATACGATTTTTTAAATGTGGTGCGCGGCGTAGAAAAGACGCGCGTAGGACGTATTTGCGGCTTAATATCTTTGGGCTCCTTGGGAGTAGGAAGTCTGTTCATGCCTCTTTGGAAAGGGCTGCATCTCCCCTGTAATCGCCTTCGAGCGGCACGCGGATCGAACCCACGGTTTTCACGCTATGATTTTTTTAAATGTGGTGCGCGGCGGAGGAAATGCGCGCGTCGGACGTCATTTCGGCTTAATATCTCTTGTCTCCTTGGGAGTAGAAAGTCTTTTCATGGCTCTTTGGAAAGGGCTGCATCTCCCCTGTAATCGCCTTTAAGCGGCACGCGGATCGAACCCACGGTTTTCACGCTACGATTTTTTTAAATGTGTTGCGCGGCGGAGAATAGACGCGCGCCGGACGTATTTGCGGCTTGATATCTCTTGTCTCATTGGGAGTAGAAAGTCTGTTCATGGCTCTTTGGAAAGGGCTGCATCTCCCCTGTAATCGCCTTCGAGCGGCACGCGGATCGAACCCACGGTTTTCACGCTATGATTTTTTTAAATGTGTTGCGCGTCGGAGAAAATGCGCGCGTCGGACGTCATTGCGGCTTAATATCTCTTGTCTCCTTGGGAGTAGAAAGTCTTTTCATGGCTCTTTGGAAAGGTTTGCATCTCCCCTGTAATCGCCTTTAAGGGGCACGCGGATCGGACCCACCGTTCTTACGCTACGATTTTTTAAATGTGGTGCGCGGCGTAGAAAAGACGCGCGTAGGACGTATTTGCGGCTTAATATCTTTGGGCTCCTTGGGAGTAGGAAGTCTGTTCATGCCTCTTTGGAAAGGGCTCCATCTCCCCTGTAATCGCCTTCGAGCGGCACGCGGATCGAACCCACGGTTTTCACGCTATGATTTTTTTAAATGTGCTGCGCGGCGGAGAAAATGCGCGCGTCGGACGTCATTGCGGCTTAATATCTCTTGTCTCCTTGGGAGTAGGAAGTCTGTTCATGCCTCTTTGGAAAGGGCTGTATCTCCCCTGTAATCGCCTTCGAGCGGCACGCGCATCGGAACCATCGTTATCACGCTACGATTTTTTAATGCCGCCAGGGATAGGCCGAAAGCGTGGCAGGTGGCGTTCGTTAGGGACAGTCATGGAGGTGATGCACACCGAGTTGCACGCCATTTGGAGTTGGCCCGGCCTAGATGTGAGCGTTCAAAGTCAGCGCGTTTGTTTAAACTTTCTCCTCCAATTCGTTGCAATTGTACAAGCGTTTCTCGTTCATCCGACTGGAGCGTAACGCTTTATAAGTTAATATTTCTGGTCTCCTTGGGAGTAGAAAGTCTGTTCATGGCTCTTTGGAAAGGGCTGCATCTCCCCTGTAATCGCCTTCGAGCGGCACGCGGATCGAACCCACGGTTTTCACGCTATGATTTTTTTAAATGTGGTGCGCGGCGGAGGAAATGCGCGCGTCGGACGTCATTTCGGCTTAATATCTCTTGTCTCCTTGGGAGTAGAAAGTCTTTTCATGGCTCTTTGGAAAGGGCTGCATCTCCCCTGTAATAGCCTTCGAGCGGCGCGCGGATCGAACCCACGGTTTTCACGCTATGATTTTTTTAAATGTGGTGCGTGTCGGAGAAAATGCGCGCGTCGGACGTCATTTCGGCTTAATATCTATTGTCTCCTTGGGAGTAGAAAGTCTTTTCATGGCTCTTTGGAAAGGTTTGCATCTCCCTTGTAATCGCCTTTAAGCGGCACGCGGATTGGACCCACCGTTCTTCCGATACGATTTTTTAAATGTGGTGCGCGGCGTAGAAAAGACGCGCGTAGGACGTATTTGCGGCTTAATATCTTTGGGCTCCTTGGGAGTAGGAAGTCTGTTCATGCCTCTTTGGAAAGGGCTGCATCTCCCCTGTAATCGCCTTCGAGCGGCACGCGGATCGAACCCACGGTTTTCACGCTATGATTTTTTTAAATGTGGTGCGCGGCGGAGGAAATGCGCGCGTCGGACGTCATTTCGGCTTAATATCTCTTGTCTCCTTGGGAGTAGAAAGTCTTTTCATGGCTCTTTGGAAAGGGCTGCATCTCCCCTGTAATCGCCTTTAAGCGGCACGCGGATCGAACCCACGGTTTTCACGCTACGATTTTTTTAAATGTGTTGCGCGGCGGAGAATAGACGCGCGCCGGACGTATTTGCGGCTTGATATCTCTTGTCTCATTGGGAGTAGAAAGTCTGTTCATGGCTCTTTGGAAAGGGCTGCATCTCCCCTGTAATCGCCTTCGAGCGGCACGCGGATCGAACCCACGGTTTTCACGCTATGATTTTTTTAAATGTGTTGCGCGTCGGAGAAAATGCGCGCGTCGGACGTCATTGCGGCTTAATATCTCTTGTCTCCTTGGGAGTAGAAAGTCTTTTCATGGCTCTTTGGAAAGGTTTGCATCTCCCCTGTAATCGCCTTTAAGGGGCACGCGGATCGGACCCACCGTTCTTACGCTACGATTTTTTAAATGTGGTGCGCGGCGTAGAAAAGACGCGCGTAGGACGTATTTGCGGCTTAATATCTTTGGGCTCCTTGGGAGTAGGAAGTCTGTTCATGCCTCTTTGGAAAGGGCTCCATCTCCCCTGTAATCGCCTTCGAGCGGCACGCGGATCGAACCCACGGTTTTCACGCTATGATTTTTTTAAATGTGGTGCGCGGCGGAGAAAATGCGCGCGTCGGACGTCATTTCGGCTTAATATCTCTTGTCTCCTTGGGAGTAGAAAGTCTTTTCATGGCTCTTTGGAAAGGGCTGCATCTCCCCTGTAATCGCCTTCGAGCGGCACGCGCATCGGAACCATCGTTATCACGCTACGATTTTTTAATGCCGCCAGGGATAGGCCGAAAGCGTGGCAGGTGGCGTTCGTTAGGGACAGTCATGGAGGTGATGCACACCGAGTTGCACGCCATTTGGAGTTGGCCCGGCCTAGATGTGAGCGTTCAAAGTCAGCGCGTTTGTTTAAACTTTCTCCTCCAATTCGTTGCAATTGTACAAGCGTTTCTCGTTCATCCGACTGGAGCGTAACGCTTTATAAGTTAATATTTCTGGTCTCCTTGGGAGTAGAAAGTCTGTTCATGGCTCTTTGGAAAGGGCTGCATCTCCCCTGTAATCGCCTTCGAGCGGCACGCGGATCGAACCCACGGTTTTCACGCTATGATTTTTTTAAATGTGGTGCGCGGCGGAGGAAATGCGCGCGTCGGACGTCATTTCGGCTTAATATCTCTTGTCTCCTTGGGAGTAGAAAGTCTTTTCATGGCTCTTTGGAAAGGGCTGCATCTCCGCTGTAATCGCCTTCGAGCGGCACGTGGATCGAACCCACGGTTTTCACGCTATGATTTTTTTAAATGTGGTGCGCGTCGGAGAAAATGCGCGCGTCGGACGTCATTTCGGCTTAATATCTATTGTCTCCTTGGGAGTAGAAAGTCTTTTCATGGCTCTTTGGAAAGGTTTGCATCTCCCTTGTAATCGCCTTTAAGCGGCACGCGGATTGGACCCACCGTTCTTCCGATACGATTTTTTAAATGTGGTGCGCGGCGTAGAAAAGACGCGCGTAGGACGTATTTGCGGCTTAATATCTTTGGGCTCCTTGGGAGTAGGAAGTCTGTTCATGCCTCTTTGGAAAGGGCTGCATCTCCCCTGTAATCGCCTTCGAGCGGCACGTGGATCGAACCCACGGTTTTCACGCTATGATTTTTTTAAATGTGCTGCGCGGCGGAGAAAATGTGAGCGTCGGACGTCATTGCGGCTTAATATCTCTTGTCTCCTTGGGAGTAGAAAGTCTTTTCATGGTTCTTTGGAAAGGGTTGCATCTCCCCTGTAATCGCCTTTAAGCGGCACGCGGATCGGACCCACCGTTCTTACGCTACGATTTTTTAAATGTGGTGCGAGGCGTAGAAAAGACGCGCGTAGGACTTATTTGCGGCTTAATATCTTTGGGCTCCTTGGGAGTAGAAAGTCTGTTCATGGCTCTTTGGAAAGGGCTGCATCTCCCCTGTAATCGCCTTCGCGCGGCACGCGGATCGGAACCATCGTTATCACGCTACGATTTTTTAATGCCGACAGGGACGGGCCGAAAGCTTGGCAGGTGGCGTTCGTTAGGAAAAGTCATGGACGTGATGCGGACCGAGCTGCAGGCCATTTGGACCTGGCCCGGCCTAGATGTGAGCCTTCAAAGTCAGCGCGTTTGTTTAAACTTTCTCCTCCAATTCGTTGCAATTGTACAAGCGTTTCTCGCTCATCCGACTGGAGCGTAACGCTTTATCTGTTAATATCTCTGGTCTCCTTGGGAGTAGAAAGTCTTTTCATGGCTCTTTGGAAAGGTTTGCATCTCCCTTGTAATCGCCTTTAAGCGGCACGCGGATTGGACCCACCGTTCTCACGCTACGATTTTTTAAACGTGGTGCGCGTCGGAGAAAATGCGCGTAATATCTCTTGTCTCCTTGGGAGTAGAAAGTCTTTTCATGGCTCTTTGGAAAGGTTTGCATCTCCCTTGTAATCGCCTTTAAGCGGCACGCGGATTGGACCCACCGTTCTTCCGATACGATTTTTTAAATGTGGTGCGCGGCGTAGAAAAGACGCGCGTAGGACGTATTTGCGGCTTAATATCTTTGGGCTCCTTGGGAGTAGGAAGTCTGTTCATGCCTCTTTGGAAAGGGCTGCATCTCCCCTGTAATCGCCTTCGAGCGGCACGCGGATCGGACCCATCGTTCTCACGCTACGATTTTTTAAAATCCGCCAGGGACGGAACGAACGCTTGGCAGGTGGCGTTCGTGACGGACAGTCAAGCAGTTAATGCGCACCGAGCTGCAGGCCATTTGGACCTGGCCCCGCCTAGATGTGAGTATTCAAAGTCAGCACGTTTGTTTCAAAGTTCTCCACCAATTCGTTGTAATTGCATGTGTGCGCGTGAACACCAGGTTTGTGGAGGAGTTCGTCCTTGGACTGTACAAGGGGAGACAGTGTGTGGCCTGGCTGCGTGAGGTTGCAGTTTGCTGGGCATGAGAGATTGGCATGTGGTGCCCTGGAGGTGTGGTTGTTCCAGGACGGGCAAGGTGGGGTAGTGTGGCTGGGTGACGGTGCGCTTCACTGGGGATGTGGTTGTGAGTTGCAGGCCCATTCCTTTGAATGACAGAAAGGATCTGATTTGTTTCCAGGTTTAAACGTACTTTGCTGGGTATGACTGTGACCTCTTGGGCCAGGAAGTCTGTTTCTAGTTTTATTTAAACGGTCAAACTGCGTGAAGTGTGCCCAGGCCCAGAGCTACTTTGCTGGGCATGGCTGTGTGACCTCTTGGGCCTGGAAGTCTGGTTGTAGTATGATTTTAAAGGGTCAAATGCTCTCCATTGCGTGTCCAGGTTTAAGGCTACTTTGCTGGGCATGTGATTTGGACCCATCGGGTACGGAAGCCTTTCCGTCACGTGCTCGTTTTCCACGCCTTCAGCGCAGGTAGCCTGCGAATTTAAAACCGACGTGCATTTTATTCTTTTCCCCTTTTATCCTTTCATATCTCTCCGCTACCTTGGAGAAGAGAGACGCACGCGGGTAAATAAAATGTAAATATCTCTAAATATCTGTATAATATGTAAATAAAAGGAAGATGTGGTTGTGTAGTGTAGTCGTTTGATTATAAATAATCTCATAATAATTTTATCCACAAATTCTTATACATTTATACATGTTTATCTCTCTCTTTGTGTGTGTGTGTGTGTGTGTGGTTCTGTGTCACTAGTGGGGCCTGTGGCCCGATTGGAGTGTTTGCGGTGTGAGAAGGAGGAGTTGGAGAACAGTTTGTTGGAGCAGCTGAAGGAGTTGAGGTTGCAGAAGCAGAAGGAGCTGCAGGTTCTTCAGGAGATGCTGAAACACAAGCAGCAGGAGGAGACAGAGCTCCTGCAGAAACAGCAGGAGGAGGAGGAGCATAACAGGTCCATCAAGAGTAAGTACTATGGAAATGCAATAATACTAACATAACTAATAATGAATGCTAGCCTTTAGGCTCCAATAAAAGTGACACTAATATATGTATAGTACTATATATATTATATTTTATATATTCAGCAGTAATTATGTAGTATATACAATCTGTGTTATATCCAGCAGTAATGATACTTGCTCTGGCAGATATGAAAATGGCCTGTGAACAGGAGAAGAAATCTCTGGAGGAAGAACTTGAGAAGCTCAAACTGTCACTGCAGGTAGAGATCCCTTATAGTGTCAGTACACATCCACCAGTACCACCACCTCTCACTTATAACGTCAGTACACATTCAGTACACATTCCCACCTTTCCATTGTACTGGCTGTAGTGATGATTCGTGTCTGTGTTATACCAGCCCATAGAGGAGGACATTATGAGTCTGAAAGTGGCGCTGGAGATGAAGAACCAGGAGATCAAAGATCAGCACGATCTTTTGGTCAAACTATATACTCTGTATGTATACTATATCGAACCCACGGTTTTCACGCTACGATTTTTTTAAATGTGGTGAGCTGCGGAGAAAAGACGCGGTCCGGACGTATTTGTGGCTTAATATCTCTTGTCTCCTTGGGAGTAGGAAGTCTGTTCATGGCTCTTTGGAAAGGGCTGCATCTCCCCTCTAATCGCCTTCGAGCTTCAAGCGGATTGGACCCACGGTTATCACGCTACGATTTTTTAAAGCCGCCAGGGACGGGCCGAAAGCGTGGCAGGTGGCGTTCGTTAGGGACAGTCATGGAGGTGATGCGCACCGAGTTGCACGCCATTTGGACTTGGCCAGACCTAGATGTGAGCGTTCAAAGTCAGCGCGTTTGTTTAAACTTTCTCCTCCAATTCGTTGCAACTGCTCAAGCGTTTCTCGCTCTTCCGACTGGAGCGTAACGCTTTATATGTTAATATCTCTTGTCTCCTTGGGAGTAGGAAGTCTGTTCATGGATCTTTGGAAAGGGCTGCATCTCCCCTGTAATCGCCTTCGAGCGGCACGCGGATCGAACCCACGGTTTTCACGCTATGACTTTTTTAAATGTGTTGCGCGTCGGTGAAAATGCGCGCGTCGGACGTCATTTCGGCTTAAATCTCTTGTCTCCTTGGGAGTAGGAAGTCTGTTCATGCCTCTTTGGAAAGGGCTCCATCTCCCCTGTAATCGCCTTCGAGCGGCACGCGGATCGAACCCACGGTTTTCACGCTATGATTTTTTTAAATGTGCTGCGCGGCGGAGAAAATGTGCGCGTCGGACGTCATTGCGGCTTAATATCTCTTGTCTCCTAGGGAGTAGGAAGTCTGTTCATGCCTCTTTGGAAAGGGTTGCATCTCCCCTGTAATCGCCTTTAAGCGGCACGCGGATCGGACCCACCGTTCTCACGCTACGATTTTTTAAACGTGGTGCGCGTCGGAGAAAATGCGCGTAATATCTCTTGTCTCCTTGGGAGTAGAAAGTCTGTTCATGGCTCTTTGGAAAGGGCTGTATCTCCCCTGTAATCGCCTTCGAGCGGCACGCGCATCTGAACCATCGTTATCACGCTACGATTTTTTAATGCCGCCAGGGATAGGCCGAAAGCGTGGCAGGTGGCGTTCGTTAGGGACAGTCATGGAGGTGATGCACACCGAGTTGCACGCCATTTGGAGTTGGCCCGGCCTAGATGTGAGCGTTCAAAGTCAGCGCGTTTGTTTAAACTTTCTCCTCCAATTCGTTGCAATTGTACAAGCGTTTCTCGTTCATCCGACTGGAGCGTAACGCTTTATAAGTTAATATTTCTGGTCTCCTTGGGAGTAGAAAGTCTGTTCATGGCTCTTTGGAAAGGGCTGCATCTCCCCTGTAATCGCCTTCGAGCGGCACGCGGATCGAACCCACGGTTTTCACGCTATGATTTTTTTAAATGTGGTGCGCGGCGGAGGAAATGCGCGCGTCGGACGTCATTTTGGCTTAATATCTCTTGTCTCCTTGGGAGTAGAAAGTCTTTTCATGGCTCTTTGGAAAGGGCTGCATCTCCCCTGTAATCGCCTTTAAGCGGCACGCGGATCGAACCCACGGTTTTCACGCTACGATTTTTTTAAATGTGTTGCGCGGCGGAGAATAGACGCGCGCCGGACGTATTTGCGGCTTGATATCTCTTGTCTCATTGGGAGTAGAAAGTCTGTTCATGGCTCTTTGGAAAGGGCTGCATCTCCCCTGTAATCGCCTTCGAGCGGCACACGGATCGAACCCACGGTTTTCACGCTATGATTTTTTTAAATGTTTTGCGCGTCGGAGAAAATGCGCGCATCGGACGTCATTGCGGCTTAATATCTCTTGTCTCCTTGGGAGTAGAAAGTCTTTTCATGGCTCTTTGGAAAGGTTTGCATCTCCCCTGTAATCTCCTTTAAGCGGCACGCGGATCGGACCCACCGTTCTTACGCTACGATTTTTTAAATGTGGTGCGCGGCGTAGAAAAGACGCGCGTAGGACGTATTTGCGGCTTAATATCTTTGGGCTCCTTGGGAGTAGGAAGTCTGTTCATGCCTCTTTGGAAAGGGCTCCATCTCCCCTGTAATGGCCTTCGAGCGGCACGCGGATCGAACCCACGGTTTTCACGCTATGATTTTTTTAAATGTGCTGCGCTGCGGAGAAAATGCGCGCGTCGGACGTCATTTCGGCTTAATATCTCTTGTCTCCTTGGGAGTAGAAAGTCTTTTCATGGCTCTTTGGAAAGGGCTGCATCTCCCCTGTAATCGCCTTTAAGCGGCACGCGGATCGAACCCACGGTTTTCACGCTACGATTTTTTTAAATGTGTTGCGCGGCGGAGAATAGACGCGCGCCGGACGTATTTGCGGCTTGATATCTCTTGTCTCATTGGGAGTAGAAAGTCTGTTCATGGCTCTTTGGAAAGGGCTGCATCTCCCCTGTAATCGCCTTCGAGCGGCACGCGGATCGAACCCACGGTTTTCACGCTATGATTTTTTTAAATGTGTTGCGCGTCGGAGAAAATGCGCGCGTCGGACGTCATTGCGGCTTAATATCTCTTGTCTCCTTGGGAGTAGAAAGTCTTTTCATGGCTCTTTGGAAAGGTTTGCATCTCCCCTGTAATCGCCTTTAAGCGGCACGCGGATCGGACCCACCGTTCTTACGCTACGATTTTTTAAATGTGGTGCGCGGCGTAGAAAAGACGCGCGTAGGACGTATTTGCGGCTTAATATCTTTGGGCTCCTTGGGAGTAGGAAGTCTGTTCATGCCTCTTTGGAAAGGGCTGCATCTCCCCTCTAATCGCCTTCGAGCGGCACGCGGATCGAACCCACGGTTTTCACGCTATGATTTTTTTAAATGTTCTGCGCGGCGGAGAAAATGCGCGCGTCGGACGTCATTGCGGCTTAATATCTCTTGTCTCCTTGGGAGTAGGAAGTCTGTTCATGCCTCTTTGGAAAGGGTTGCATCTCCCCTGTAATCGCCTTCGCGCGGCACGCGGATCGGAACCATCGTTATCACGCTACGATTTTTTAATGCCGACAGGGACGGGCCGAAAGCTTGGCAGGTGGAGTTCGTTAGGAAAAGTCATGGACGTGATGCGGACCGAGTTGCAGGCCATTTGGACCTGGCCCGGCCTA
Organism: Electrophorus electricus; assembly: GCF_041902795.1. NCBI lineage: Eukaryota > Metazoa > Chordata > Actinopteri > Gymnotiformes > Gymnotidae > Electrophorus > Electrophorus electricus. The sequence continues at coordinate 1,918,718 of NC_137505.1, read as the reverse complement.
GATGTGAGCCTTCAAAGTCAGCGCGTTTGTTTAAACTTTCTCCTCCAATTCGTTGCAATTGTACAAGCGTTTCTCGCTCATCCGACTGGAGCGTAACGCTTTATCTGTTAATATCTCTGGTCTCCTTGGGAGTAGAAAGTCTTTTCATGGTTCTTTGGAAAGGGTTGCATCTCCCCTGTAATCGCCTTTAAGCGGCACGCGGATCGGACCCATCGTTCTCACGCTACGATTTTTTAAAATCCGCCAGGGACGGAACGAACGCTTGGCAGGTGGCGTTCGTGACGGACAGTCAAGCAGTTAATGCGCACCGAGCTGCAGGCCATTTGGACCTGGCCCAGCCTAGATGTGAGTATTCAAAGTCAGCACGTTTGTTTCAAAGTTCTCCACCAATTCGTTGTAATTGCGTGTGTGCGCGTGAACACCAGGTTTGTGGAGGAGTTCGTCCTTGGACTGTACAAGGGGAGACAGTGTGTGGCCTGGCTGCGTGAGGTTGCAGTTTGCTGGGCATGAGAGATTGGCATGTGGTGCCCTGGAGGTGTGGTTGTTCCAGGACGGGCAAGGTGGGGTAGTGTGGCTGGGTGACGGTGCGCTTCACTGGGGATGTGGTTGTGAGTTGCAGGCCCATTCCTTTGAATGACAGAAAGGATCTGATTTGTTTCCAGGTTTAAACGTACTTTGCTGGGGATGACTGTGACCTCTTGGGCCAGGAAGTCTGTTTCTAGTTTTATTTAAACGGTCAAACTGCGTGAAGTGTGCCCAGGCCCAGAGCTACTTTGCTGGGCATGGCTGTGTGACCTCTTGGGCCTGGAAGTCTGGTTGTAGTATGATTTTAAAGGGTCAAATGCTCTCCATTGCGTGTCCAGGTTTAAGGCTACTTTGCTGGGCATGTGATTTGGACCCATCGGGTACGGAAGCCTTTCCGTCACGTGCTCGTTTTCCACGCCTTCAGCGCAGGTAGCCTGCGAATTTAAAACCGACGTGCATTTTATTCTTTTCCCCTTTTATCCTTTCATATCTCTCCGCTACCTTGGAGAAGAGAGACGCACGCGGGTAAATAAAATGTAAATATCTCTAAATATCTGTATAATATGTAAATAAAAGGAAGATGTGGTTGTGTAGTGTAGTCGTTTGATTATAAATAATCTCATAATAATTTTATCCACAAATTCTTATACATTTATACATGTTTATCTCTCTCTTTGTGTGTGTGTGTGTGTGTGTGGTTCTGTGTCACTAGTGGGGCCTGTGGCCCGATTGGAGTGTTTGCGGTGTGAGAAGGAGGAGTTGGAGAACAGTTTGTTGGAGCAGCTGAAGGAGTTGAGGTTGCAGAAGCAGAAGGAGCTGCAGGTTCTTCAGGAGATGCTGAAACACAAGCAGCAGGAGGAGACAGAGCTCCTGCAGAAACAGCAGGAGGAGGAGGAGCATAACAGGTCCATCAAGAGTAAGTACTATGGAAATGCAATAATACTAACATAACTAATAATGAATGCTAGCCTTTAGGCTCCAATAAAAGTGACACTAATATATGTATAGTACTATATATATTATATTTTATATATTCAGCAGTAATTATGTAGTATATACAATCTGTGTTATATCCAGCAGTAATGATACTTGCTCTGGCAGATATGAAAATGGCCTGTGAACAGGAGAAGAAATCTCTGGAGGAAGAACTTGAGAAGCTCAAACTGTCACTGCAGGTAGAGATCCCTTATAGTGTCAGTACACATCCACCAGTACCACCACCTCTCACTTATAACGTCAGTACACATTCAGTACACATTCCCACCTTTCCATTGTACTGGCTGTAGTGATGATTCGTGTCTGTGTTATACCAGCCCATAGAGGAGGACATTATGAGTCTGAAAGTGGCGCTGGAGATGAAGAACCAGGAGATCAAAGATCAGCACGATCTTTTGGTCAAACTATATACTCTGTATGTATACTATATCGAACCCACGGTTTTCACGCTACGATTTTTTTAAATGTGGTGAGCTGCGGAGAAAAGACGCGGTCCGGACGTATTTGTGGCTTAATATCTCTTGTCTCCTTGGGAGTAGGAAGTCTGTTCATGGCTCTTTGGAAAGGGCTGCATCTCCCCTCTAATCGCCTTCGAGCTTCAAGCGGATTGGACCCACGGTTATCACGCTACGATTTTTTAAAGCCGCCAGGGACGGGCCGAAAGCGTGGCAGGTGGCGTTCGTTAGGGACAGTCATGGAGGTGATGCGCACCGAGTTGCACGCCATTTGGACTTGGCCAGACCTAGATGTGAGCGTTCAAAGTCAGCGCGTTTGTTTAAACTTTCTCCTCCAATTCGTTGCAACTGCTCAAGCGTTTCTCGCTCATCCGACTGGAGCGTAACGCTTTATATGTTAATATCTCTTGTCTCCTTGGGAGTAGGAAGTCTGTTCATGGATCTTTGGAAAGGGCTGCATCTCCCCTGTAATCGCCTTCGAGCGGCACGCGGATCGAACCCACGGTTTTCACGCTATGATTTTTTTAAATGTGTTGCGCGTCGGAGAAAATGCGCGCGTCGGACGTCATTTCGGCTTAAATCTCTTGTCTCCTTGGGAGTAGAAAGTCTTTTCATGGCTCTTTGGAAAGGGTTGCATCTCCCCTGTAATCGCCTTTAAGCGGCACGCGGATCGGACCCACCGTTCTTACGCTACGATTTTTTAAATGTGGTGCGCGGCGTAGAAAAGACGCGCGTAGGACTTATTTGCGGCTTAATATCTTTGGGCTCCTTGGGAGTAGAAAGTCTGTTCATGGCTCTTTGGAAAGGGCTGCATCTCCCCTGTAATCGCCTTCGCGCGGCACGCGGATCGGAACCATCGTTATCACGCTACGATTTTTTAATGCCGACAGGGACGGGCCGAAAGCTTGGCAGGTGGCGTTCGTTAGGAAAAGTCATGGACGTGATGCGGACCGAGTTGCAGGCCATTTGGACCTGGCCCGGCCTAGATGTGAGCCTTCAAAGTCAGCGCGTTTGTTTAAACTTTCTCCTCCAATTCGTTGCAATTGTATAAGCGTTTCTCGCTCATCCGACTGGAGCGTAACGCTTTATCTGTTAATATCTCTGGTGTCCTTGGGAGTAGAAAGTCTGTTCATGGCTCTTTGGAAAGGGATGCATCTCCCCTGTAATCGCCTTCGAGCGGCACGCGGATCGAACCCACGTTTTTCACGCTACGATTTTTTTTAAATGTGTTGCGCGGCGGAGAAAAGACGCGCGCCGGACGTATTTGCGGCTTAATATCTCTTGTCTCATTGGGAGTAGAAAGTCTTTTCATGGCTCTTTGAAAAGGGCTGCATCTCCGCTGTAATCGCCTTCGAGCGGCACGCGGATCGAACCCACGGTTTTCACGCTATGATTTTTTTAAATGTGGTGCGCGGCGGAGAAAATGCGCGCGTCGGACGTCATTTCGGCTTAATATCTATTGTCTCCTTGGGAATAGAAAGTCTTTTCATGGCTCTTTGGAAAGGTTTGCATCTCCCTTGTAATCGCCTTTAAGCGGCACGCGGATTGGACCCACCGTTCTTCCGATACGATTTTTTAAATGTGGTGCGCGGCGTAGAAAAGACGCGCGTAGGACGTATTTGCGGCTTAATATCTTTGGGCTCCTTGGGAGTAGGAAGTCTGTTCATGCCTCTTTGGAAAGGGCTGCATCTCCCCTGTAATCGCCTTCGAGCGGCACGCAGATCGAACCCACGGTTTTCACGCTATGATTTTTTTAAATGTGGTGCGCGGCGGAGGAAATGCGCGCGTCGGACGTCATTTCGGCTTAATATCTCTTGTCTCCTTGGGAGTAGAAAGTCTTTTCATGGCTCTTTGGAAAGGGCTGCATCTCCCCTGTAATCGCCTTTAAGCGGCACGCGGATCGAACCCACGGTTTTCACGCTACGATTTTTTTTAAATGTGTTGCGCGGCGGAGAATAGACGCGCGCCGGACGTATTTGCGGCTTGATATCTCTTGTCTCATTGGGAGTAGAAAGTCTGTTCATGGCTCTTTGGAAAGGTTTGCATCTCCCCTGTAATCGCCTTTGAGCGGCACGCGGATCGGACCCACCGTTCTTACGCTACGATTTTTTAAATGTGGTGCGTGGCGTAGAAAAGACGCGCGTAGGACGTATTTGCGGCTTAATATCTTTGGGCTCTTTAGGAGTAGGAAGTCTGTTCATGCCTCTTTGGAAAGGGCTGCATCTCCCCTGTAATCGCCTTCGAGCGGCACGCGGATCGAACCCACGGTTTTCACGCTATGGTTTTTTTAAATGTGCTGCGCGGCGGAGAAAATGCGCGCGTCGGACGTCATTGCGGCTTAATATCTCTTGTCTCCTTGGGAGTAGAAAGTCTTTTCATGGTTCTTTGGAAAGGGTTGCATCTCCCCTGTAATCGCCTTTAAGGGGCACGCGGATCGGACCCACCGTTCTTACGCTACGATTTTTTAAATGTGGTGCGAGGCGTAGAAAAGACGCGCGTAGGACTTATTTGCGGCTTAATATCTTTGGGCTCCTTGGGAGTAGAAAGTCTGTTCATGGCTCTTTGGAAAGGGCTGCATCTCCCCTGTAATCACCTTCGAGCGGCACGCGGATCGAACCCACGGTTTTCACGCTATGATTTTTTTAAATGTGGTGCGCGGCGGAGGAAATGCGCGCGTCGGACGTCATTTCGGCTTAATATCTCTTGTCTCCTTGGGAGTAGAAAGTCTTTTCATGGCTCTTTGGAAAGCGCTGCATCTCCGCTGTAATCGCCTTCGAGCGGCACGCGGATCGAACCCACGGTTTTCACGCTATGATTTTTTTAAATGTGGTGCGCGGCGGAGAAAATGCGCGCGTCGGACGTCATTTCGGCTTAATATCTATTGTCTCCTTGGGAGTAGAAAGTCTTTTCATGGCTCTTTGGAAAGGTTTGCATCTCCCTTGTAATCGCCTTTAAGCGGCACGCGGATTGGACCCACCGTTCTTCCGATACGATTTTTTAAATGTGTTGCGCGGCGTAGAAAAGACGCGCGTAGGACGTATTTGCGGCTTAATATCTTTGGGCTCCTTGGGAGTAGGAAGTCTGTTCATGCCTCTTTGGAAAGGGCTGCATCTCCCCTGTAATCGCCTTCGAGCGGCACGCGGATCGAACCCACGGTTTTCACGCTATGATTTTTTTAAATGTGGTGCGCGGCGGAGGAAATGCGCGCGTCGGACGTCATTTCGGCTTAATATCTCTTGTCTCCTTGGGAGTAGAAAGTATTTTAATGGCTCTTTGGAAAGGGCTGCATCTCCCCTGTAATCGCCTTTAAGCGGCACGCGGATCGAACCCACGGTTTTCACGTTACGATTTTTTTTAAATGTGTTGCGCGCCGGAGAATAGACGCGCGCCAGACGTATTTGCGGCTTAATATCTCTTGTCTCATTGGGAGTAGAAAGTCTGTTCATGGCTCTTTGGAAAGGGCTGCATCTCCCCTGTAATCGCCTTTAAGCGGCACGCGGATCGGACCCACCGTTCTCACGCTACGATTTTTTAAACGTGGTGTGCGTCGGAGAAAATGCGCGTAATATCTCTTGTCTCTTTGGGAGTAGAAAGTCTGTTCATGGCTCTTTGGAAAGGGCTGTATCTCCCCTGTAATCGCCTTCGAGCGGCACGCGCATCGGAACCATCGTTATCACGCTACGATTTTTTAATGCCGCCAGGGATAGGCCGAAAGCGTGGCAGGTGGCGTTCGTTAGGGACAGTCATGGAGGTGATGCACACCGAGTTGCACGCCATTTGGAGTTGGCCCGGCCTAGATGTGAGCGTTCAAAGTCAGCGCGTTTGTTTAAACTTTCTCCTCCAATTCGTTGCAATTGTACAAGCGTTTCTCGTTCATCCGACTGGAGCGTAACGCTTTATATGTTAATATTTCTGGTCTCCTTGGGAGTAGAAAGTCTGTTCATGGCTCTTTTGAAAGGGATGCATCTCCCCTGTAATGGCCTTCGAGCGGCACGCGGATCGAACCCACGTTTTTCACGCTACGATTTTTTTAAAATGTGTTGCGCGGCGGAGAAAAGACGCGCGCCGGACGTATTTGCGGCTTAATATCTCTTGTCTCATTGGGAGTAGAAAGTCTGTTCATGGCTCTTTGGAAAGGTTTGCATCTTCCCTGTAATCGCCTTTAAGCGGCACGCGGATCGGACCCACCGTTCTCACGCTACGATTTTTTAAACGTTGTGCGCGTCGGAGAAAATGCGCGTAATATCTCTTGTCTCCTTGGGAGTAGAAAGTCTGTTCATGGCTCTTTGGAAAGGGCTGCATCTCCCCTGTAATCGCCTTCGAGCGGCACGCGGATCGAACCCACGGTTTTCAAGCTATGATTTTTTTAAATGTGGTGCGCGGCGGAGGAAATGCGCGCGTCGGACGTCATTTCGGCTTAATATCTCTTGTCTCCTTGGGAGTAGAAAGTCTTTTCATGGCTCTTTGGAAAGGGCTGCATCTCCGCTGTAATCGCCTTCGAGCGGCACGCGGATCGAACCCACGGTTTTCACGCTATGATTTTTTTAAATGTGGTGCGCGGCGGAGAAAATGCGCGCGTCGGACGTCATTTCGGCTTAATATCTATTGTCTCCTTGGGAGTAGAAAGTCTTTTCATGGCTCTTTGGAAAGGTTTGCATCTCCCTTGTAATCGCCTTTAAGCGGCACGCGGATTGGACCCACCGTTCTTCCGATACGATTTTTTAAATGTGGTGCGCGGCGTAGAAAAGACGCGCGTAGGACGTATTTGCGGCTTAATATCTTTGGGCTCCTTGGGAGTAGGAAGTCTGTTCATGCCTCTTTGGAAAGGGCTGCATCTCCCCTGTAATCGCCTTCGAGCGGCACGCGGATCGAACCCACGGTTTTCACGCTATGATTTTTTTAAATGTGGTGCGCGGCGGAGGAAATGCGCGCGTCGGACGTCATTTCGGCTTAATATCTCTTGTCTCCTTGGGAGTAGAAAGTATTTTAATGGCTCTTTGGAAAGGGCTGCATCTCCCCTGTAATCGCCTTTAAGCGGCACGCAGATCGAACCCACGGTTTTCACGTTACGATTTTTTTTAAATGTGTTGCGCGGCGGAGAATAGACGCGCGCCGGACGTATTTGCGGCTTGATATCTCTTGTCTCATTGGGAGTAGAAAGTCTGTTCATGGCTCTTTGGAAAGGGCTGCATCTCCCCTGTAATCGCCTTTAAGCGGCACGCGGATCGGACCCACCGTTCTCACGCTACGATTTTTTAAACGTGGTGCGCGTCGGAGAAAATGCGCGTAATATATCTTGTCTCCTTGGGAGTAGAAAGTCTGTTCATGGCTCTTTGGAAAGGGCTGTATCTCCCCTGTAATCGCCTTCGAGCGGCACGCGCATCGGAACCATCGTTATCACGCTACGATTTTTTAATGCCGCCAGGGATAGGCCGAAAGCGTGGCAGGTGGCGTTCGTTAGGGACAGTCATGGAGGTGATGCACACCGAGTTGCACGCCATTTGGAGTTGGCCCGGCCTAGATGTGAGCGTTCAAAGTCAGCGCGTTTGTTTAAACTTTCTCCTCCAATTCGTTGCAATTGTACAAGCGTTTCTCGTTCATCCGACTGGAGCGTAACGCTTTATATGTTAATATTTCTGGTCTCCTTGGGAGTAGAAAGTCTGTTCATGGCTCTTTTGAAAGGGATGCATCTCCCCTGTAATGGCCTTCGAGCGGCACGCGGATCGAACCCACGTTTTTCACGCTACGATTTTTTTAAAATGTGTTGCGCGGCGGAGAAAAGACGCGCGCCGGACGTATTTGCGGCTTAATATCTCTTGTCTCATTGGGAGTAGAAAGTCTGTTCATGGCTCTTTGGAAAGGTTTGCATCTTCCCTGTAATCGCTTTTAAGCGGCACGCGGATCGGACCCACCGTTCTTACGCTACGATTTTTTAAATGTGGTGCGCGGCGTAGAAAAGACGCGCGTAGGACGTATTTGCGGCTTAATATCTTTGGGCTCCTTGGGAGTAGGAAGTCTGTTCATGCCTCTTTGGAAAGGGCTCCATCTCCCCTGTAATCGCCTTCAAGCGGCACGCGGATCGAACCCACGGTTTTCACGCTATGATTTTTTTAAATGTGCTGCGCGGCGGAGAAAATGCGCGCGTCGGACGTCATTGCGGCTTAATATCTCTTGTCTCCTTGGGAGTAGAAAGTCTTTTCATGGTTCTTTGGAAAGGGCTGCATCTCCCCTGTAATCGCCTTCGTGCGGCACGCGGATCGGAACCATCGTTATCACGCTACGATTTTTTAATGCCGACAGGGACGGGCCGAAAGCTTGGCAGGTGGCGTTCGTTAGGAAAAGTCATGGACGTGATGCGGACCGAGTTGCAGGCCATTTGGACCTGGCCCGGCCTAGATGTGAGCCTTCAAAGTCAGCGCGTTTGTTTAAACTTTCTCCTCCAATTCGTTGCAATTGTACAAGCGTTTCTCGCTCATCCGACTGGAGCGTAACGCTTTATCTGTTAATATCTCTGGTCTCCTTGGGAGTAGAAAGTTTGTTCATGGCTCTTTGGAAAGGGATGCATCTCCCCTGTAATCGCCTTTAAGCGGCATGCGGATCGGACCCACCGTTCTCACGCTACGATTTTTTAAACGTGGTGCGCGTCGGAGAAAATGCGCGTAATATCTCTTGTCTCCTTGGGAGTAGAAAGTCTGTTCATGGCTCTTTGGAAAGGGCTGCATCTCCCCTGTAATCGCCTTCGAGCGACACGCGGATCGAACCCACGGTTTTCAAGCTATGATTTTTTTAAATGTGGTGCGCGGCGGAGGAAATGCGCGCGTCGGACGTCATTTCGGCTTAATATCTCTTGTCTCCTTGGGAGTAGAAAGTCTTTTCATGGTTCTTTGGAAAGGGTTGCATCTCCCCTGTAATCGCCTTTAAGCGGCACCCGGATCGGACCCACCGTTCTCACGCTACGATTTTTTAAACGTGGTGCGCGTCGGAGAAAATGCGCGTAATATCTCTTGTCTCCTTGGGAGTAGAAAGTCTGTTCATGGCCCTTTGGAAAGGGCTGTATCTCCCCTGTAATCGCCTTTGAGCTGCACGCGCATCGGAACCATCGTTATCACACTACGATTTTTTAATGCCGCCAGGGATAGGCCGAAAGCGTGGCAGGTGGCGTTCGTTAGCGACAGTCATGGAGGTGATGCGCACCGAGTTGCACGCCATTTGGAGTTGGCCCGGCCTAGATGTGAGCGTTCAAAGTCAGCGCGTTTGTTTAAACTTTCTCCTCCAATTCGTTGCAATTGTACAAGCGTTTCTCGTTCATCCGACTGGAGCGTAACGATTTATATGTTAATATTTCTGGTCTCCTTGGGAGTAGAAAGTCTGTTCATGGCTCTTTTGAAAGGGATGCATCTCCCCTGTAATCGCCTTCGAGCGGCACGCGGATCGAACCCACGTTTTTCACGCTACGATTTTTTTTAAATGTGTTGCGCGGCGGAGAAAAGACGCGCGCCGGACGTATTTGCGGCTTAATATCTCTTGTCTCCTTGGGAGTAGAAAGTCTGTTCATGGCTCTTTGGAAAGGGATGCATCTCCCCTGTAATCGCCTTTAAGCGGCACGCGGATCGGACCCACCGTTCTCACGCTACGATTTTTTAAACGTGGTGCGCGTCGGAGAAAATGCGCGTAATATCTCTTGTCTCCTTGGGAGTAGAAAGTCTGTTCATGGCTCTTTGGAAAGGGCTGCATCTCCCCTGTAATCACCTTCGAGCGGCACGCGGATCGAACCCACGGTTTTCAAGCTATGATTTTTTTAAATGTGGTGCGCGGCGGAGGAAATGCGCGCGTCGGACGTCATTTCGGCTTAATATCTCTTGTCTCCTTGGGAGTAGAAAGTCTTTTCATGGCTCTTTGGAAAGGGCTGCATCTCCGCTGTAATCGCCTTCGAGCGGCACGCGGATCGAACCCACGGTTTTCACGCTATGATTTTTTTAAATGTGGTGCGCGGCGGAGAAAATGCGCGCGTCGGACGTCATTTCGGCTTAATATCTATTGTCTCCTTGGGAGTAGAAAGTCTTTTCATGGCTCTTTGGAAAGGTTTGCATCTCCCTTGTAATCGCCTTTAAGCGGCACGCGGATTGGACCCACCGTTCTTCCGATACGATTTTTTAAATGTGGTGCGCGGCGTAGAAAAGACGCGCGTAGGACGTATTTGCGGCTTAATATCTTTGGGCTCCTTGGGAGTAGGAAGTCTGTTCATGCCTCTTTGGAAAGGGCTGCATCTCCCCTGTAATCGCCTTCGAGCGGCACGCGGATCGAACCCACGGTTTTCACGCTATGATTTTTTTAAATGTGGTGCGCGGCGGAGGAAATGCGCGCGTCGGACGTCATTTCGGCTTAATATCTCTTGTCTCCTTGGGAGTAGAAAGTATTTTAATGGCTCTTTGGAAAGGGCTGCATCTCCCCTGTAATCGCCTTTAAGCGGCACGTGGATCGAACCCACGGTTTTCACGTTACGATTTTTTTTAAATGTGTTGCGCGGCGGAGAATAGACGCGCGCCGGACGTATTTGCGGCTTAATATCTCTTGTCTCATTGGGAGTAGAAAGTCTGTTCATGGCTCTTTGGAAAGGGCTGCATCTCCCCTGTAATCGCCTTTAAGCGGCACGCGGATCGGACCCACCGTTCTCACGCTACGATTTTTTAAACGTGGTGCGCGTCGGAGAAAATGCGCGTAATATCTCTTGTCTCCTTGGGAGTAGAAAGTCTGTTCATGGCTCTTTGGAAAGGGCTGTATCTCCCCTGTAATCGCCTTCGAGCGGCACGCGCATCGGAACCATCGTTATCACGCTACGATTTTTTAATGCCGCCAGGGATAGGCCGAAAGCGTGGCAGGTGGCGTTCGTTAGGGACAGTCATGGAGGTGATGCACACCGAGTTGCACGCCATTTGGAGTTGGCCCGGCCTAGATGTGAGCGTTCAAAGTCAGCGCGTTTGTTTAAACTTTCTCCTCCAATTCGTTGCAATTGTCCAAGCGTTTCTCGTTCATCCGACTGGAGCGTAACGCTTTATATGTTAATATTTCTGGTCTCCTTGGGAGTAGAAAGTCTGTTCATGGCTCTTTTGAAAGGGATGCATCTCCCCTGTAATGGCCTTCGAGCGGCACGCGGATCGAACCCACGTTTTTCACGCTACGATTTTTTTAAAATGTGTTGCGCGGCGGAGAAAAGACGCGCGCCGGACGTATTTGCGGCTTAATATCTCTTGTCTCATTGGGAGTAGAAAGTCTGTTCATGGCTCTTTGGAAAGGTTTGCATCTTCCCTGTAATCGCCTTTAAGCGGCACGCGGATCGGACCCACCGTTCTCACGCTACGATTTTTTAAACGTGGTGCGCGTCGGAGAAAATGCGCGTAATATCTCTTGTCTCCTTGGGAGTAGAAAGTCTGTTCATGGCTCTTTGGAAAGGGCTGCATCTCCCCTGTAATCGCCTTCGAGCGACACGCGGATCGAACCCACGGTTTTCAAGCTATGTTTTTTTAAATGTGGTGCGCGGCGGAGGAAATGCGCGCGTCGGACGTCATTTCGGCTTAATATCTCTTGTCTCCTTGGGAGTAGAAAGTCTTTTCATGGCTCTTTGGAAAGGGCTGCATCTCCCCTGTAATCGCCTTTAAGCGGCATGCGGATCGAACCCACGGTTTTCACGTTACGATTTTTTTTAAATGTCTTGCGCGGCGGAGAATAGACGCGCGCCGGACGTATTTGCGGCTTGATATCTCTTGTCTCATTGGGAGTAGAAAGTCTGTTCATGGCTCTTTGGAAAGGGCTGCATCTCCCCTGTAATCGCCTTCGAGCGGCACGCGGATCGAACCCACGGTTTTCACGCTATGATTTTTTAAAATGTGTTGCGCGGCGGAGAAAATGCGCGCGTCGGACGTCATTGCGGCTTAATATCTCTTGTCTCCTTGGGAGTAGAAAGTCTTTTCATGGCTCTTTGGAAAGGTTTGCATCTCCCCTGTAATCGCCTTTAAGCGGCACGCGGATCGGACCCACCGTTCTTACGCTACGATTTTTTAAATGTGGTGCGCGGCGTAGAAAAGACGCGCGTAGGACGTATTTGCGGCTTAATATCTTTGGGCTCCTTGGGAGTAGGAAGTCTGTTCATGCCTCTTTGGAAAGGGCTGCATCTCCCCTGTAATCGCCTTCGAGCGGCACGCGGATCGAACCCACGGTTTTCACGCTATGATTTTTTTAAATGTGGTGCGCGGCGGAGGAAATGCGCGCGTCGGACGTCATTTCGGCTTAATATCTCTTGTCTCCTTGGGAGTAGAAAGTCTTTTCATGGCTCTTTGGAAAGGGCTGCATCTCCCCTGTAATCGCCTTTAAGCGGCACGCGGATCGAACCCACGGTTTTCACGCTATGATTTTTTTTAAATGTGTTGCGCGGCGGAGAAAAGATGCGCGCCGGACGTATTTGCGGCTTAATATCTCTTGTCTCATTGGGTGTAGAAAGTCTTTTCATGGCTCGTTGGAAAGGTTTGCATCTCCCCTGTAATCGCCTTTAAGCGGCACGCGGATCGGACCCACCGTTCTCACGCTACGATTTTTTAAACGTGGTGCGCGTCGGAGAAAATGCGCGTAATAACTCTTGTCTCCTTGGGAGTAGAAAGTCTGTTCATGGCTCTTTGGAAAGGGCTGTATCTCCCCTGTAATCGCCTTTGAGCGGCACGCGCATCGGAACCATCGTTATCACGCTACGATTTTTTAATGCCGCCAGGGATAGGCCGAAAGCGTGGCAGGTGGCGTTCGTTAGGGACAGTCATGGAGGTGATGCACACCGAGTTGCACGCCATTTGGAGTTGGCCCGGCCTAGATGTGAGCGTTCAAAGTCAGCGCGTTTGTTTAAACTTTCTCCTCCAATTCGTTGCAATTGTACAAGCGTTTCTCGTTCATCCGACTGGAGCGTAACGCTTTATATGTTAATATTTCTGGTCTCCTTGGGAGTAGAAAGTCTGTTCATGGCTCTTTTGAAAGGGATGCATCTCCCCTGTAATCGCCTTCGAGCGGCACGCGGATCGAACCCACGTTTTTCACGCTACGATTTTTTTTAAATGTGTTGCGCGGCGGAGGAAATGCGCGCGTCGGACGTCATTTCGGCTTAATATCTCTTGTCTCCTTGGGAGTAGAAAGTCTTTTCATGGCTCTTTGGAAAGGGCTGCATCTCCGCTGTAATCGCCTTCGAGCGGCACGCGGATCGAACCCACGGTTTTCACGCTATGATTTTTTTAAATGTGGTGCGCGGCGGAGAAAATGCGCGCGTCGGACGTCATTTCGGCTTAATATCTATTGTCTCCTTGGGAGTAGAAAGTCTTTTCATGGCTCTTTGGAAAGGTTTGCATCTCCCTTGTAATCGCCTTTAAGCGGCACGCGGATTGGACCCACCGTTCTTCCGATACGATTTTTTAAATGTGGTGCGCGGCGTAGAAAAGACACGCGTAGGACGTATTTGCGGCTTAATATCTTTGGGCTCCTTGGGAGTAGGAAGTCTGTTCATGCCTCTTTGGAAAGGGCTGCATCTCCCCTGTAATCGCCTTCGAGCGGCACGCGGATCGAACCCACGGTTTTCACGCTATGATTTTTTTAAATGTGGTGCGCGGCGGAGGAAATGCGCGCGTCGGACGTCATTTCGGCTTAATATCTCTTGTCTCCTTGGGAGTAGAAAGTCTTTTCATGGCTCTTTGGAAAGGGCTGCATCTCCCCTGTAATCGCCTTTAAGCGGCACGCGGATCGAACCCACGGTTTTCACGCTACGATTTTTTTAAAATTTGTTGCGCGGCGGAGAATAGACGCGCGCCGGACGTATTTGCGGCTTGATATCTCTTGTCTCATTGGGAGTAGAAAGTCTGTTCATGGCTCTTTGGAAAGGGCTGTATCTCCCCTGTAATCGCCTTTGAGCTGCACGCGCATCGGAACCATCGTTATCACACTACGATTTTTTAATGCCGCCAGGGATAGGCCGAAAGCGTGGCAGGTGGCGTTCGTTAGCGACAGTCATGGAGGTGATGCGCACCGAGTTGCACGCCATTTGGAGTTGGCCCGGCCTAGATGTGAGCGTTCAAAGTCAGCGCGTTTGTTTAAACTTTCTCCTCCAATTCGTTGCAATTGTACAAGCGTTTCTCGTTCATCCGACTGGAGCGTAACGATTTATATGTTAATATTTCTGGTCTCCTTGGGAGTAGAAAGTCTGTTCATGGCTCTTTTGAAAGGGATGCATCTCCCCTGTAATCGCCTTCGAGCGGCACGCGGATCGAACCCACGTTTTTCACGCTACGATTTTTTTTAAATGTGTTGCGCGGCGGAGAAAAGACGCGCGCCGGACGTATTTGCGGCTTAATATCTCTTGTCTCCTTGGGAGTAGAAAGTCTGTTCATGGCTCTTTGGAAAGGGATGCATCGCCCCTGTAATCGCCTTTAAGCGGCACGCGGATCGGACCCACCGTTCTCACGCTACGATTTTTTAAACGTGGTGCGCGTCGGAGAAAATGCGCGTAATATCTCTTGTCACCTTGGGAGTAGAAAGTCTGTTCATGGCTCTTTGGAAAGGGCTGCATCTCCCCTGTAATCGCCTTCGAGCGGCACGCGGATCGAACCCACGGTTTTCAAGCTATGATTTTTTTAAATGTGGTGCGCGGCGGAGGAAATGCGCGCGTCGGACGTCATTTCGGCTTAATATCTCTTGTCTCCTTGGGAGTAGAAAGTCTTTTCATGGCTCTTTGGAAAGGGCTGCATCTCCGCTGTAATCGCCTTCGAGCGGCACGCGGATCGAACCCACGGTTTTCACGCTATGATTTTTTTAAATGTGGTGCGCGGCGGAGAAAATGCGCGCGTCGGACATCATTTCGGCTTAATATCTATTGTCTCCTTGGGAGTAGAAAGTCTTTTCATGGCTCTTTGGAAAGGTTTGCATCTCCCTTGTAATCGCCTTTAAGCGGCACGCGGATTGGACCCACCGTTCTTCCGATACGATTTTTTAAATGTGGTGCGCGGCGTAGAAAAGACGCGCGTAGGACGTATTTGCGGCTTAATATCTTTGGGCTCCTTGGGAGTAGGAAGTCTGTTCATGCCTCTTTGGAAAGGGCTGCATCTCCCCTGTAATCGCCTTCGAGCGGCACACGGATCGAACCCACGGTTTTCACGCTATGATTTTTTTAAATGTGGTGCGCGGCGGAGAAAATGCGCGCGTCGGACGTCATTTCGGCTTAATATCTCTTGTCTCCTTGGGAGTAGAAAGTCTTTTCATGGCTCTTTGGAAAGGGCTGCATCTCCCCTGTAATCGCCTTTAAGCGGCACGCGGATCGAACCCACGGTTTTCACGCTACGATTTTTTTAAATGTGTTGCGCGGCGGAGAATAGACGCGCGCCGGACGTATTTGCGGCTTGATATCTATTGTCTCATTGGGAGTAGAAAGTCTGTTCATGGCTCTTTGGAAAGGGCTGCATCTCCCCTGTAATCGCCTTTAAGCGGCACGCGGATCGGACCCACCGTTCTCACGCTACGATTTTTTAAACGTGGTGCGCGTCGGAGAAAATGCACGTAATATCTCTTGTCTCCTTGGGAGTAGAAAGTCTGTTCATGGCTCTTTGGAAAGGGCTGTATCTCCCCTGTAATCGCCTTCGAGCGGCACGCGCATCGGAACCATCGTTATCACGCTACGATTTTTTAATGCCGCCAGGGATAGGCCGAAAGCGTGGCAGGTGGCGTTCGTTAGGGACAGTCATAGAGGTGATGCGCACCGAGTTGCACGCCATTTGGAGTTGGCCCGGCCTAGATGTGAGCGTTCAAAGTCAGCGCGTTTGTTTAAACTTTCTCCTCCAATTCGTTGCAATTGTACAAGCGTTTCTCGTTCATCCGACTGGAGCGTAACGCTTTATATGTTAATATTTCTGGTCTCCTTGGGAGTAGAAAGTCTGTTCATGGCTCTTTTGAAAGGGATGCATCTCCCCTGTAATGGCCTTCGAGCGGCACGCGGATCGAACCCACGTTTTTCACGATACGATTTTTTTAAAATGTGTTGCGCGGCGGAGAAAAGACGCGCGCCGGACGTATTTGCGGCTTAATATCTCTTGTCTCATTGGGAGTAGAAAGTCTGTTCATGGCTCTTTGGAAAGGTTTGCATCTTCCCTGTAATCGCCTTTAAGCGGCACGCGGATCGGACCCACCGTTCTCACGCTACGATTTTTTAAACGTGGTGCGCGTCGGAGAAAATGCGCGTAATATCTCTTGTCTCCTTGGGAGTAGAAAGTCTGTTCATGGCTCTTTGGAAAGGGCTGCATCTCCCCTGTAATCGCCTTCGAGCGGCACACGGATCGAACCCACGGTTTTCAAGCTATGATTTTTTTAAATGTGGTGCGCGGCGGAGGAAATGCGCGCGTCGGACGTCATTTCGGCTTAATATCTCTTGTCTCCTTGGGAGTAGAAAGTCTTTTCATGGCTCTTTGGAAAGGGCTGCATCTCCGCTGTAATCGCCTTCGAGCGGCACGCGGATCGAACCCACGGTTTTCACGCTATGATTTTTTTAAATGTGGTGCGCGGCGGAGAAAATGCGCGCGTCGGACGTCATTTCGGCTTAATATCTATTGTCTCCTTGGGAGTAGAAAGTCTTTTCATGGCTCTTTGGAAAGGTTTGCATCTCCCTTGTAATCGCCTTTAAGCGGCACGCGGATTGGACCCACCGTTCTTCCGATACGATTTTTTAAATGTGGTGCGCGGCGTAGAAAAGACGCGCGTAGGACGTATTTGCGGCTTAATATCTTTGGGCTCCTTGGGAGTAGGAAGTCTGTTCATGCCTCTTTGGAAAGGGCTGCATCTCCCCTGTAATCGCCTTCGAGCGGCACGCGGATCGAACCCACGGTTTTCACGCTATGATTTTTTTAAATGTGGTGCGCGGCGGAGGAAATGCGCGCGTCGGACGTCATTTCGGCTTAATATCTCTTGTCTACTTGGGAGTAGAAAGTATTTTAATGGCTCTTTGGAAAGGGCTGCATCTCCCCTGTAATCGCCTTTAAGCGGCACGCGGATCGAACCCACGGTTTTCACGTTACGATTTTTTTTAAATGTGTTGCGCGGCGGAGAATAGACGCGCGCCGGACGTATTTGCGGCTTGATATCTCTTGTCTCATTGGGAGTAGAAAGTCTGTTCATGGCTCTTTGGAAAGGGCTGCATCTCCCCTGTAATCGCCTTTAAGCGGCACGCGGATCGGACCCACCGTTCTCACGCTACGATTTTTTAAACGTGGTGCGCGTCGGAGAAAATGCGCGTAATATCTCTTGTCTCCTTGGGAGTAGAAAGTCTGTTCATGGCTCTTTGGAAAGGGCTGTATCTCCCCTGTAATCGCCTTCGAGCGGCACGCGGATCGAACCCACGGTTTTCAAGCTATGATTTTTTTAAATGTGGTGCGCGGCGGAGGAAATGCGCGCGTCGGACGTCATTTCGGCTTAATATCTCTTGTCTCCTTGGGAGTAGAAAGTCTTTTCATGGCTCTTTGGAAAGGGCTGCATCTCCGCTGTAATCGCCTTCGAGCGGCACGCGGATCGAACCCACGGTTTTCACGCTATGATTTTTTTAAATGTGCTGCGCGGCGGAGAACATGCGCGCGTCGGACGTCATTGCGGCTTAATATCTCTTGTCTCCTTGGGAGTAGAAAGTCTTTTCATGGTTCTTTGGAAAGGGTTGCATCTCCCCTGTAATCGCCTTTAAGCGGCACCCGGATCGGACCCACCGTTCTCACGCTACGATTTTTTAAACGTGGTGCGCGTCGGAGAAAATGCGCGTAATATCTCTTGTCTCCTTGGGAGTAGAAAGTCTGTTCATGGCTCTTTGGAAAGGGCTGTATCTCCTCTGTAATCGCCTTTGAGCTGCACGCGCATCGGAACCATCGTTATCACACTACGATTTTTTAATGCCGCCAGGGATAGGCCGAAAGCGTGGCAGGTGGCGTTCGTTAGCGACAGTCATGGAGGTGATGCGCACCGAGTTGCACGCCATTTGGAGTTGGCCCGGCCTAGATGTGAGCGTTCAAAGTCAGCGCGTTTGTTTAAACTTTCTCCTCCAATTCGTTGCAATTGTACAAGCGTTTCTCGTTCATCCGACTGGAGCGTAACGATTTATATGTTAATATTTCTGGTCTCCTTGGGAGTAGAAAGTCTGTTCATGGCTCTTTTGAAAGGGATGCATCTCCCCTGTAATCGCCTTCGAGCGGCACGCGGATCGAACCCACGTTTTTCACGCTACGATTTTTTTTAAATGTGTTGCGCGGCGGAGAAAAGACGCGCGCCGGACGTATTTGCGGCTTAATATCTCTTGTCTCCTTGGGAGTAGAAAGTCTGTTCATGGCTCTTTGGAAAGGGCTGCATCTCCCCTGTAATCGACTTCGAGCGGCACGCGGATCGAACCCACGGTTTTCACGCTATGATTTTTTTAAATGTGGTGCGCGGCGGAGGAAATGCGCGCGTCGGACGTCATTTCGGCTTAATATCTCTTGTCTCCTTGGGAGTAGAAAGTCTTTTCATGGCTCTTTGGAAAGGGCTGCATCTCCGCTGTAATCGACTTCGAGCGGCACGCGGATCGAACCCACGGTTTTCACGCTATGATTTTTTTAAATGTGGTGCGCGGCGGAGGAAATGCGCGCGTCGGACGTCATTTCGGCTTAATATCTCTTGTCTCCTTGGGAGTAGAAAGTCTTTTCATGGCTCTTTGGAAAGGTTTGCATCTCCCCTGTAATCGCCTTTAAGCGGCACGCGGATCGGACCCACCGTTCTTACGCTACGATTTTTTAAATGTGGTGCGCGGCGTAGAAAAGACGCGCGTAGGACGTATTTGCGGCTTAATATCTTTGGCTCCTTGGGAGTAGGAAGTCTGTTCATGCCTCTTTGGAAAGGGCTCCATCTCCCCTGTAATCGCCTTCGAGCGGCACGCGGATCGAACCCACGGTTTTCACGCTATGACTTTTTTAAATGTGCTGCGCGGCGGAGAAAATGCGCGCGTCGGACGTCATTGCGGCTTAATATCTCTTGTCTCCTTGGGAGTAGAAAGTCTTTTCATGGTTCTTTGGAAAAGGTTGCATCTCCCCTGTAATCGCCTTTAAGCGGCACGCGGATCGGACCCACCGTTCTCACGCTACGATTTTTTAAACGTGGTGCGCGTCGGAGAAAATGCGCGTAATATCTCTTGTCTCCTTGGGAGTAGAAAGTCTGTTCATGGCTCTTTGGAAAGGGCTGTATCTCCCCTGTAATCGCCTTCGAGCGGCACGCGCATCGGAACCATCGTTATCACGCTACGATTTTTTAATGCCGCCAGGGACGGGCCGAAAGCGTGGCAGGTGGCGTTCGTTAGGGACAGTCATGGAGGTGATGCACACCGAGTTGCACGCCATTTGGAGTTGGCCCGGCCTAGATGTGAGCGTTCAAAGTCAGCGCGTTTGTTTAAACTTTCTCCTCCAATTCGTTGCAATTGTACAAGCGTTTCTCGTTCATCCGACTGGAGCGTAACGATTTATATGTTAATATTTCTGGTCTCCTTGGGAGTAGAAAGTCTGTTCATGGCTCTTTTGAAAGGGATGCATCTCCCCTGTAATCGCCTTCGAGCGGCACGCGGATCGAACCCACGTTTTTCACGCTACGATTTTTTTTAAATGTGTTGCGCGGCGGAGAAAAGACGCGCGCCGGACGTATTTGCGGCTTAATATCTCTTGTCTCATTGGGTGTAGAAAGTCTGTTCATGGCTCTTTGGAAAGGGCTGCATCTCCCCTGTAATCGCCTTCGAGCGGCACGCGGATTGGACCCACCGTTCTTCCGATACGATTTTTTTTAAATGTGTTGCGCGGCGGAGAAAAGACGCGCGCCGGACGTATTTGCGGCTTAATATCTCTTGTCTCATTGGGTGCAGAAAGTCTTTTCATGGCTCTTTGGAAAGGGCTGCATCTCCGCTGTAATCGCCTTCGAGCGGCACGCGGATCGGAACCATCGTTATCACGCTATGATTTTTTTAAATGTGGTGCGCGGCGGAGAAAATGCGCGTGTCGGACGTCATTTCGGCTTAATATCTCTTGTCTCCTTGGGAGTAGGAAGTCTTTTCATGGCTCTTTGGAAAGGGCTGCATTTCCCTTGTAAT
Organism: Electrophorus electricus; assembly: GCF_041902795.1. Taxonomy (NCBI): domain Eukaryota; kingdom Metazoa; phylum Chordata; class Actinopteri; order Gymnotiformes; family Gymnotidae; genus Electrophorus; species Electrophorus electricus. Next base: position 1,898,591 of record NC_137505.1, on the reverse strand, counting down.
CGCCTTTAAGCGGCACGCGGATCGGACCCACCGTTCTCACGCTAAGATTTTTTAAATGTGGTGCGCGGCGGAGAAAATGCGCGCGTCGGACATCATTGCGGCTTAATATCTCTTGTCTCCTTGGGAGTAGGAAGTCTGTTCATGGCTCTTTAGAAAGGGTTGCATCTCCCCTGTAATCGCCTTTAAGCGGCACGCGGATCGAACCCACGGTTTTCACGCTATGATTTTTTTAATTGTGGTGCGCGGCGGAGAAAATGCGCGTGTCGGACGTCATTTCGGCTTAATATCTCTTGTCTCCTTGAGAGTAGAAAGTCTTTTCATGGCTCTTTGGAAAGGGTTGCGTCTCCCCTGTAATCACCTTCGCGCGGCACGCGGATCGGAACCATCGTTATCACGCTACGATTTTTTAATGCCGACAGGGACGGGCCGAAAGCGTGGCAGGTGGCGTTCGTTAGGGACAGTCATGGAGGTGATGCGCGCCGAGTTGCAGGCCATTTGGACCTGGCCCGGCCTAGATGTGAGCGTTCAAAGTCAGCGCGTTTGTTTAAACTTTCTCCTCCAATTCGTTGCAATTGTACAAGCGTTTCTCGCTCATCCGACTGGAGCGAAACGCTTTTTCTGTTAATATCTCTGGTCTCCTTGGGAGTAGAAAGTCTGTTCATGGCTCTTTGGAAAGAGATGCATCTCCCCTGTAATCGCCTTTAAGCGGCACGCGGATCGGACCCACCGTTCTCACGCTACGATTTTTTAAACGTGGTGCGCGGCGGAGAAAATGCGCGCGTCGGACGTCATTGCGGCTTAATATCTCTTGTCTCCTTGGGAGTAGAAAGTCTGTTCATGGCTCTTTTGAAAGGGATGCATCTCCCCTGTAATCGCCTTCGAGCGGCACGCGGATCGAACCCACGTTTTTCACGCTACGATTTTTTTTAAATGTGTTGCGCGGCGGAGAAAAGACGCGCGCCGGACGTATTTGCGGCTTAATATCTATTGTCTCCTTGGGAGTCGAAAGTCTTTTCATGGCTCTTTGGAAAGGTTTGCATCTCCCCTGTAATCGCCTTTAAGCCGCACGCGGATCGGACCCACCGTTCTTACGCTACGATTTTTTAAATGTGGTGCGCGGCGTAGAAAAGACGCGCGTAGGACGTATTTGCGGCTTAATATCTTTGGGCTCCTTGGGAGTAGGAAGTCTGTTCATGCCTCTTTGGAAAGGGATGCATCTCCCCTGTAATCGCCTTCGAGCGGCACGCGGATCGAACCCACGGTTTTCACGCTACGATTTTTTAAAATGTGCTGCGAGGCGTAGAAAAGACGCTCGTAGGACTTATTGCGGCTTAATATCTTTGGGCTCCTTGGGAGTAGAAAGTCTGTTCATGGCTCTTTGGAAAGGGCTGCATCTCCCCTGTAATCGCCTTCGCGCGGCACGCGGATCGGAACCATCGTTATCACGCTACGATTTTTTAATGCCGACAGGGACGGGCCGAAAGCTTGGCAGGTGGCGTTCGTTAGGAAAAGTCATGGACGTGATGCGGACCGAGTTGCAGGCCATTTGGACCTGGCCCGGCCTAGATGTGAGCCTTCAAAGTCAGCGCGTTTGTTTAAACTTTCTCCTCCAATTCGTTGCAATTGTACAAGCGTTTCTCGCTCATCCGACTGGAGCATAACGCTTTATCTGTTAATATCTCTGGTCTCCTTGGGAGTAGAAAGTCTGTTCATGGCTCTTTGGAAAGGGATGCATCTCCCCTGTAATCGCCTTCGAGCGGCACGCGGATCGAACCCACGGTTTTCACGCTATGATTTTTTTAAATGTGGTGCGCAGCGGAGAAAATGCGCGCGTCGGACGTCATTTCGGCTTAATATCTATTGTCTCCTTGGGAGTAGAAAGTCTTTTCATGGCTCTTTGGAAAGGTTTGCATCTCCCTTGTAATCGCCTTTAAGCGGCATGCGGATTGGACCCACCGTTCTTCCGATACGATTTTTTAAATGTGGTGCGCGGCGTAGAAAAGACGCGCGTAGGACGTATTTGCGGCTTAATATCTTTGGGCTCCTTGGGAGTAGGAAGTCTGTTCATGCCTCTTTGGAAAGGGCTGCATCTCCCCTGTAATCGCCTTTAAGCGGCACGCGGATCGAACCCACGGTTTTCACGCTACGATTTTTTTTAAATGTGTTGCACGGCGGAGAATAGACGCGCGCCGGACGTATTTGCGGCTTGATATCTCTTGTCTCATTGGGAGTAGAAAGTCTGTTCATGGCTCTTTGGAAAGGGCTGCATCTCCCCTGTAATCGCCTTCGAGCGGCACGCGCATCGGAACCATCGTTATCACGCTACGATTTTTTAATGCCGCCAGGGATAGGCCGAAAGCGTGGCAGGTGGCGTTCGTTAGGGACAGTCATGGAGGTGATGCGCACCGAGTTGCACGCCATTTGGAGTTGGCCCGGCCTAGATGTGAGCGTTCAAAGTCAGCGCGTTTGTTTAAACTTTCTCCTCCAATTCGTTGCAATTGTACAAGCGTTTCTCGTTCATCCGACTGGAGCGTAACGCTTTATATGTTAATATTTCTGGTCTCCTTGGGAGTAGAAAGTCTGTTCATGGCTCTTTTGAAAGGGATGCATCTCCCCTGTAATCGCCTTCGAGCGGCACGCGGATCGAACCCACGGTTTTCACGCTATGATTTTTTTAAATATGGTGCGCGGCGGAGGAAATGCGCGCGTCGGACGTCATTTCGGCTTAATATCTCGTCTCCTTGGGAGTAGAAAGTCTTTTCATGGCTCTTTGGAAAGGGCTGCATTTCCCTTGTAAACGCCTTTAAGCGGCACGCGGATCGGACCCACCGTTCTCACGCTAAGATTTTTTAAATGTGGTGCGCGGCGGAGAAAATGCGCGCGTCGGACATCATTGCGGCTTAATATCTCTTGTCTCCTTGGGAGTAGGAAGTCTGTTCATGGCTCTTTGGAAAGGGTTGCATCTCCCCTGTAATCGCCTTTAAGCGGCACGCGGATCGGACCCACCGTTCTTACGCTACGATTTTTTAAATGTGGTGCGCGGCGTAGAAAAGACGCGCGTAGGACGTATTTGCGGCTTAATATCTTTGGGCTCCTTGGGAGTAGGAAGTCTGTTCATGCCTCTTTGGAAAGGGCTGCATCTCCCCTGTAATCGCCTTCGAGCGGCACGCGGATCGAACCCACGGTTTTCACGCTATGATTTTTTTAAATGTGGTGCGCGGCGGAGAAAATGCGCGCGTCGGACGTCATTTCGGCTTAATATCTATTGTCTCCTTGGGAGTAGAAAGTCTTTTCATGGCTCTTTGGAAAGGTTTGCATCTCCCTTGTAATCGCCTTTAAGCGGCACGCGGATTGGACCCACCGTTCTTCCGATACGATCTTTTAAATGTGGTGCGCGGCGTAGAAAAGACGCGCGTAGGACGTATTTGCGGCTTAATATCTTTGGGCTCCTTGGGAGTAGGAAGTCTGTTCATGCCTCTTTGGAAAGGGCTGCATCTCCCCTGTAATCGCCTTCGAGCGGCACGTGGATCGAACCCACGGTTTTCACGCTATGATTTTTTTAAATGTGCTGCGCGGCGGAGAAAATGCGCGCGTCGGACGTCATTGCGGCTTAATATCTCTTGTCTCCTTGGGAGTAGAAAGTCTTTTCATGGTTCTTTGGAAAGGGATGCATCTCCCCTGTAATCGCCTTTAAGCGGCACGCGGATCGGACCCACCGTTCTTACGCTACGATTTTTTAAATGTGGTGCGAGGCGTAGAAAAGACGCGCGTAGGACTTATTTGCGGCTTAATATCTTTGGGCTCCTTGGGAGTAGAAAGTCTGTTCATGGCTCTTTGGAAAGGGCTGCATCTCCCCTGTAATCGCCTTCGCGCGGCACGCGGATCGGAACCATCGTTATCACGCTACGATTTTTTAATGCCGACAGGGACGGGCCGAAAGCTTGGCAGGTGGCGTTCGTTAGGAAAAGTCATGGACGTGATGCGGACCGAGTTGCAGGCCATTTGGACCTGGCCCGGCCTAGATGTGAGCCTTCAAAGTCAGCGCGTTTGTTTAAACTTTCTCCTCCAATTCGTTGCAATTGTACAAGCGTTTCTCGCTCATCCGACTGGAGCGTAACGCTTTATCTGTTAATATCTCTGGTCTCCTTGGGAGTAGAAAGTCTGTTCATGGCTCTTTGGAAAGGGATGCATCTCCCCTGTAATCGCCTTTAAGCCGCACGCGGATCGGACCCACCGTTCTCACGCTACGATTTTTTAAACGTGGTGCGCGTCGGAGAAAATGCGCGTAATATCTCTTGTCTCCTTGGGAGTAGAAAGTCTTTTCATGGCTCTTTGGAAAGGTTTGCATCTCCCTTGTAATCGCCTTTAAGCGGCACGCGGATTGGACCCACCGTTCTTCCGATACGATTTTTTAAATGTGGTGCGCGGCGTAGAAAAGACGCGCGTAGGACGTATTTGCGGCTTAATATCTTTGGGCTCCTTGGGAGTAGGAAGTCTGTTCATGCCTCTTTGGAAAGGGCTGCATCTCCCCTGTAATCGCCTTCGAGCGGCACGCGGATCGGACCCATCGTTCTCACGCTACGATTTTTTAAAATCCGCCAGGGACGGAACGAACGCTTGGCAGGTGGCGTTCGTGACGGACAGTCAAGCAGTTAATGCGCACCGAGCTGCAGGCCATTTGGACCTGGCCCAGCCTAGATGTGAGTATTCAAAGTCAGCACGTTTGTTTCAAAGTTCTCCACCAATTCGTTGTAATTGCGTGTGTGCGCGTGAACACCAGGTTTGTGGAGGAGTTCGTCCTTGGACTGTACAAGGGGAGAGAGTGTGTGGCCTGGCTGCGTGAGGTTGCAGTTTGCTGGGCATGAGAGATTGGCATGTGGTGCCCTGGAGGTGTGGTTGTTCCAGGACGGGCAAGGTGGGGTAGTGTGGCTGGGTGACGGTGCGCTTCACTGGGGATGTGGTTGTGAGTTGCAGGCCCATTCCTTTGAATGACAGAAAGGATCTGATTTGTTTCCAGGTTTAAACGTACTTTGCTGGGTATGACTGTGACCTCTTGGGCCAGGAAGTCTGTTTCTAGTTTTATTTAAACGGTCAAACTGCGTGAAGTGTGCCCAGGCCCAGAGCTACTTTGCTGGGCATGGCTGTGTGACCTCTTGGGCCTGGAAGTCTGGTTGTAGTATGATTTTAAAGGGTCAAATGCTCTCCATTGCGTGTCCAGGTTTAAGGCTACTTTGCTGGGCATGTGATTTGGACCCATCGGGTACGGAAGCCTTTCCGTCACGTGCTCGTTTTCCACGCCTTCAGCGCAGGTAGCCTGCGAATTTAAAACCGACGTGCATTTTATTCTTTTCCCCTTTTATCCTTTCATATCTCTCCGCTACCTTGGAGAAGAGAGACGCACGCGGGTAAATAAAATGTAAATATCTCTAAATATCTGTATAATATGTAAATAAAAGGAAGATGTGGTTGTGTAGTGTAGTCGTTTGATTATAAATAATCTCATAATAATTTTATCCACAAATTCTTATACATTTATACATGTTTATCTCTCTCTTTGTGTGTGTGTGTGTGTGTGTGTGGTTCTGTGTCACTAGTGGGGCCTGTGGCCCGATTGGAGTGTTTGCGGTGTGAGAAGGAGGAGTTGGAGAACAGTTTGTTGGAGCAGCTGAAGGAGTTGAGGTTGCAGAAGCAGAAGGAGCTGCAGGTTCTTCAGGAGATGCTGAAACACAAGCAGCAGGAGGAGACAGAGCTCCTGCAGAAACAGCAGGAGGAGGAGGAGCATAACAGGTCCATCAAGAGTAAGTACTATGGAAATGCAATAATACTAACATAACTAATAATGAATGCTAGCCTTTAGGCTCCAATAAAAGTGACACTAATATATGTATAGTACTATATATATTATATTTTATATATTCAGCAGTAATTATGTAGTATATACAATCTGTGTTATATCCAGCAGTAATGATACTTGCTCTGGCAGATATGAAAATGGCCTGTGAACAGGAGAAGAAATCTCTGGAGGAAGAACTTGAGAAGCTCAAACTGTCACTGCAGGTAGAGATCCCTTATAGTGTCAATACACATCCACCAGTACCACCACCTCTCACTTATAACGTCAGTACACATTCAGTACACATTCCCACCTTTCCATTGTACTGGCTGTAGTGATGATTCGTGTCTGTGTTATACCAGCCCATAGAGGAGGACATTATGAGTCTGAAAGTGGCGCTGGAGATGAAGAACCAGGAGATCAAAGATCAGCACGATCTTTTGGTCAAACTATATACTCTGTATGTATACTATATCGAACCCACGGTTTTCACGCTACGATTTTTTTAAATGTGGTGAGCTGCGGAGAAAAGACGCGGTCCGGACGTATTTGTGGCTTAATATCTCTTGTCTCCTTGGGAGTAGGAAGTCTGTTCATGGCTCTTTGGAAAGGGATGCATCTCCCCTCTAATCGCCTTCGAGCGGCACGCGGATCGAACCCACGGTTTTCACGCTACGATTTTTTTTAAGTGTGTTGCGCGGCGGAGAAAAGACGCGCGCCGGACGTATTTGCGGCTTAATATCTCTTGTCTCATTGGGAGTAGAAAGTCTGTTCATGGCTCATTGGAAAGGGTTGCATCTCCCTTGTAATCGACTTTAAGCGGCACGCGGATCGAACCCACGGTTTTCACGCTACGATTTTTTTAAATGTGGTGCGCGGCGGAGGAAATGCGCGCGTCGGACGTCATTTCGGCTTAATATCTCTTGGCTCCTTGGGAGTAGAAAGTCTTTTCATGGCTCTTTGGAAAGGGCTGCATCTCCCCTGTAATCGCCTTTAAGCGGCACGCGGATCGAACCCACGGTTTTCACGCTATGATTTTTTTAAATGTGTTGCGCGTCGGAGAAAATGCGCGCGTAGGACGTGTTTGCGGCTTAATATCTTTGGGCTCCTTGGGAGTAGGAAGTCTCTTCATGCCTCTTTGGAAAGGGCTGCATCTCCCCTGTAATCGCCTTCGAGCGGCACGCGGATCGAACCCACGGTTTTCACGCTATGATTTTTTTAAATGTGGTGCGCGGCGGAGAAAATGCGCGCGTCGGACGTCATTGCGGCTTAATATCTCTGGTCTCCTTGGGAGTAGAAAGTCTGTTCATGGCTCTTTGGAAAGGGTTGCATCTCCCTTGTAATCGCCTTTAAGCGGCACGCGGATCGAACCCACGGTTTTCACGCTACGATTTTTTTAAATGTGGTGCGCGGCGGAGGAAATGCGCGCGTCGGACGTCATTTCGGCTTAATATCTCTTGTCTCCTTGGGAGTAGAAAGTCTTTTCATGGCTCTTTGGAAAGGGCTGCATCTCCCCTGTAATCGCCTTTAAGCGGCACGCGGATCGAACCCACGGTTTTCACGCTATGATTTTTTTAAATGTGTTGCGCGTCGGAGAAAATGCGCGCGTAGGACGTGTTTGCGGCTTAATATCTTTGGGCTCCTTGGGAGTAGGAAGTCTCTTCATGCCTCTTTGGAAAGGGCTGCATCTCCCCTGTAATCGCCTTCGAGCGGCACGCGGATCGAACCCACGGTTTTCACGCTATGATTTTTTTAAATGTGCTGCGCGTCGGAGAAAATGCGCGCGTCGGACGTCATTGCGGCTTAATATCTATTGTCTCCTTGGGAGTAGGAAGTCTGTTCATGGCTCTTTGGAAAGGGCTGCATCTCCCCTGTAATCGCCTTCGAGCGGCACGCGCATCGGAACCATCGTTATCACGCTACGATTTTTTAATGCCGCCAGGGACGGGCCGAAAGCGTGGCAGGTGGCGTTCGTTAGGGACAGTCATGGAGGTGATGCGCACCGAGTTGCACGCCATTTGGAGTTGGCCCGGCCTAGATGTGAGCGTTCAAAGTCAGCGCGTTTGTTTAAACTTTCTCCTCCAATTCGTTGCAATTGTACAAGCGTTTCTCGTTCATCCGACTGGAGCGTAACGCTTTATATGTTAATATTTCTGGTCTCCTTGGGAGTAGAAAGTCTGTTCATGGCTCTTTTGAAAGGGATGCATCTCCCCTGTAATCGCCTTCGATCGGCACGCGGATCGAACCCACGTTTTTCACGCTACGATTTTTTTTAAATGTGTTGCGCGGCGGAGAAAAGACGCGCGCCGGACGTATTTGCGGCTTAATATCTCTTGTCTCATTGGGTGCAGAAAGTCTTCATGGCTCTTTGGAAAGGGCTGCATCTCCGCTGTAATCGCCTTCGAGCGGCACGCGGATCGGAACCATCGTTATCACGCTATGATTTTTTTAAATGTGGTGCGCGGCGGAGAAAATGCGCGTGTCGGACGTCATTTCGGCTTAATATCTCTTGTCTCCTTGGGAGTAGGAAGTCTTTTCATGGCTCTTTGGAAAGGGCTGCATTTCCCTTGTAATCGCCTTTAAGCGGCACGCGGATCGGACCCACCGTTCTCACGCTAAGATTTTTTAAATGTGGTGCGCGGCGGAGAAAATGCGCGCGTCGGACATCATTGCGGCTTAATATCTCTTGTCTCCTTGGGAGTAGGAAGTCTGTTCATGGCTCTTTAGAAAGGGTTGCATCTCCCCTGTAATCGCCTTTAAGCGGCACGCGGATCGAACCCACGGTTTTCACGCTATGATTTTTTTAATTGTGGTGCGCGGCGGAGAAAATGCGCGTGTCGGACGTCATTTCGGCTTAATATCTCTTGTCTCCTTGAGAGTAGAAAGTCTTTTCATGGCTCTTTGGAAAGGGTTGCGTCTCCCCTGTAATCACCTTCGCGCGGCACGCGGATCGGAACCATCGTTATCACGCTACGATTTTTTAATGCCGACAGGGACGGGCCGAAAGCGTGGCAGGTGGCGTTCGTTAGGGACAGTCATGGAGGTGATGCGCGCCGAGTTGCAGGCCATTTGGACCTGGCCCGGCCTAGATGTGAGCGTTCAAAGTCAGCGCGTTTGTTTAAACTTTCTCCTCCAATTCGTTGCAATTGTACAAGCGTTTCTCGCTCATCCGACTGGAGCGAAACGCTTTTTCTGTTAATATCTCTGGTCTCCTTGGGAGTAGAAAGTCTGTTCATGGCTCTTTGGAAAGAGATGCATCTCCCCTGTAATCGCCTTTAAGCGGCACGCGGATCGGACCCACCGTTCTCACGCTACGATTTTTTAAACGTGGTGCGCGGCGGAGAAAATGCGCGCGTCGGACGTCATTGCGGCTTAATATCTCTTGTCTCCTTGGGAGTAGAAAGTCTGTTCATGGCTCTTTTGAAAGGGATGCATCTCCCCTGTAATCGCCTTCGAGCGGCACGCGGATCGAACCCACGTTTTTCACGCTACGATTTTTTTTAAATGTGTTGCGCGGCGGAGAAAAGACGCGCGCCGGACGTATTTGCGGCTTAATATCTATTGTCTCCTTGGGAGTCGAAAGTCTTTTCATGGCTCTTTGGAAAGGTTTGCATCTCCCCTGTAATCGCCTTTAAGCCGCACGCGGATCGGACCCACCGTTCTTACGCTACGATTTTTTAAATGTGGTGCGCGGCGTAGAAAAGACGCGCGTAGGACGTATTTGCGGCTTAATATCTTTGGGCTCCTTGGGAGTAGGAAGTCTGTTCATGCCTCTTTGGAAAGGGATGCATCTCCCCTGTAATCGCCTTCGAGCGGCACGCGGATCGAACCCACGGTTTTCACGCTACGATTTTTTAAAATGTGCTGCGAGGCGTAGAAAAGACGCTCGTAGGACTTATTGCGGCTTAATATCTTTGGGCTCCTTGGGAGTAGAAAGTCTGTTCATGGCTCTTTGGAAAGGGCTGCATCTCCCCTGTAATCGCCTTCGCGCGGCACGCGGATCGGAACCATCGTTATCACGCTACGATTTTTTAATGCCGACAGGGACGGGCCGAAAGCTTGGCAGGTGGCGTTCGTTAGGAAAAGTCATGGACGTGATGCGGACCGAGTTGCAGGCCATTTGGACCTGGCCCGGCCTAGATGTGAGCCTTCAAAGTCAGCGCGTTTGTTTAAACTTTCTCCTCCAATTCGTTGCAATTGTACAAGCGTTTCTCGCTCATCCGACTGGAGCATAACGCTTTATCTGTTAATATCTCTGGTCTCCTTGGGAGTAGAAAGTCTGTTCATGGCTCTTTGGAAAGGGATGCATCTCCCCTGTAATCGCCTTCGAGCGGCACGCGGATCGAACCCACGGTTTTCACGCTATGATTTTTTTAAATGTGGTGCGCAGCGGAGAAAATGCGCGCGTCGGACGTCATTTCGGCTTAATATCTATTGTCTCCTTGGGAGTAGAAAGTCTTTTCATGGCTCTTTGGAAAGGTTTGCATCTCCCTTGTAATCGCCTTTAAGCGGCACGCGGATTGGACCCACCGTTCTTCCGATACGATTTTTTAAATGTGGTGCGCGGCGTAGAAAAGACGCGCGTAGGACGTATTTGCGGCTTAATATCTTTGGGCTCCTTGGGAGTAGGAAGTCTGTTCATGCCTCTTTGGAAAGGGCTGCATCTCCCCTGTAATCGCCTTTAAGCGGCACGCGGATCGAACCCACGGTTTTCACGCTACGATTTTTTTTAAATGTGTTGCACGGCGGAGAATAGACGCGCGCCGGACGTATTTGCGGCTTGATATCTCTTGTCTCATTGGGAGTAGAAAGTCTGTTCATGGCTCTTTGGAAAGGGCTGCATCTCCCCTGTAATCGCCTTCGAGCGGCACGCGCATCGGAACCATCGTTATCACGCTACGATTTTTTAATGCCGCCAGGGATAGGCCGAAAGCGTGGCAGGTGGCGTTCGTTAGGGACAGTCATGGAGGTGATGCGCACCGAGTTGCACGCCATTTGGAGTTGGCCCGGCCTAGATGTGAGCGTTCAAAGTCAGCGCGTTTGTTTAAACTTTCTCCTCCAATTCGTTGCAATTGTACAAGCGTTTCTCGTTCATCCGACTGGAGCGTAACGCTTTATATGTTAATATTTCTGGTCTCCTTGGGAGTAGAAAGTCTGTTCATGGCTCTTTTGAAAGGGATGCATCTCCCCTGTAATCGCCTTCGAGCGGCACGCGGATCGAACCCACGGTTTTCACGCTATGATTTTTTTAAATATGGTGCGCGGCGGAGGAAATGCGCGCGTCGGACGTCATTTCGGCTTAATATCTCGTCTCCTTGGGAGTAGAAAGTCTTTTCATGGCTCTTTGGAAAGGGCTGCATTTCCCTTGTAAACGCCTTTAAGCGGCACGCGGATCGGACCCACCGTTCTCACGCTAAGATTTTTTAAATGTGGTGCGCGGCGGAGAAAATGCGCGCGTCGGACATCATTGCGGCTTAATATCTCTTGTCTCCTTGGGAGTAGGAAGTCTGTTCATGGCTCTTTGGAAAGGGTTGCATCTCCCCTGTAATCGCCTTTAAGCGGCACGCGGATCGGACCCACCGTTCTTACGCTACGATTTTTTAAATGTGGTGCGCGGCGTAGAAAAGACGCGCGTAGGACGTATTTGCGGCTTAATATCTTTGGGCTCCTTGGAAGTAGGAAGTCTGTTCATGCCTCTTTGGAAAGGGCTGCATCTCCCCTGTAATCGCCTTCGAGCGGCACGCGGATCGAACCCACGGTTTTCACGCTATGATTTTTTTAAATGTGGTGCGCGGCGGAGAAAATGCGCGTGTCGGACGTCATTTCGGCTTAATATCTCTTGTCTCCTTGAGAGTCGAAAGTCTTTTCATGGCTCTTTGGAAAGGGTTGCGTCTCCCCTGTAATCGCCTTTAAGCGGCACGCGGATCGGACCCACCGTTCTTACGCTACGATTTTTTAAATGTGGTGCGCGGCGTAGAAAAGACGCGCGTAGGACGTATTTGCGGCTTAATATCTTTGGGCTCCTTGGGAGTAGAAAGTCTGTTCATGGCTCTTTGGAAAGGGCTGCATCTCCCCTGTAATCGCCTTCGCGCGGCACGCGGATCGGAACCATCGTTATCACGCTACGATTTTTTAATGCCGACAGGGACGGGCCGAAAGCGTGGCAGGTGGCGTTCGTTAGGGACAGTCATGGAGGTGATGCGCGCCGAGTTGCAGGCCATTTGGACCTGGCCCGGCCTAGATGTGAGCGTTCAAAGTCAGCGCGTTTGTTTAAACTTTCTCCTCCAATTCGTTGCAATTGTACAAGCGTTTCTCGCTCATACGACTGGAGCGTAACGCTTTTTCTGTTAATATCTCTGGTCTCCTTGGGAGTAGAAAGTCTGTTCATGGCTCTTTGGAAAGGGATGCATCTCCCCTGTAATCGCCTTCGAGCGGCACGCGGATCGAACCCACGGTTTTCACGCTATGATTTTTTTAAATGTGGTGCGCAGCGGAGAAAATGCGCGCGTCGGACGTCATTTCGGCTTAATATCTATTGTCTCCTTGGGAGTAGAAAGTCTTTTCATGGCTCTTTGGAAAGGTTTGCATCTCCCTTGTAATCGCCTTTAAGCGGCACGCGGATTGGACCCACCGTTCTTCCGATACGATTTTTTAAATGTGGTGCGCGGCGTAGAAAAGACGCGCGTAGGACGTATTTGCGGCTTAATATCTTTGGGCTCCTTGGGAGTAGGAAGTCTGTTCATGCCTCTTTGGAAAGGGCTGCATCTCCCCTGTAATCGCCTTTAAGCGGCACGCGGATCGAACCCACGGTTTTCACGCTACGATTTTTTTTAAATGTGTTGCACGGCGGAGAATAGACGCGCGCCGGACGTATTTGCGGCTTGATATCTCTTGTCTCATTGGGAGTAGAAAGTCTGTTCATGGCTCTTTGGAAAGGGCTGCATCTCCCCTGTAATCGCCTTCGAGCGGCACGCGCATCGGAACCATCGTTATCACGCTACGATTTTTTAATGCCGCCAGGGATAGGCCGAAAGCGTGGCAGGTGGCGTTCGTTAGGGACAGTCATGGAGGTGATGCGCACCGAGTTGCACGCCATTTGGAGTTGGCCCGGCCTAGATGTGAGCGTTCAAAGTCAGCGCGTTTGTTTAAACTTTCTCCTCCAATTCGTTGCAATTGTACAAGCGTTTCTCGTTCATCCGACTGGAGCGTAACGCTTTATATGTTAATATTTCTGGTCTCCTTGGGAGTAGAAAGTCTGTTCATGGCTCTTTTGAAAGGGATGCATCTCCCCTGTAATCGCCTTCGAGCGGCACGCGGATCGAACCCACGGTTTTCACGCTATGATTTTTTTAAATATGGTGCGCGGCGGAGGAAATGCGCGCGTCGGACGTCATTTCGGCTTAATATCTCGTCTCCTTGGGAGTAGAAAGTCTTTTCATGGCTCTTTGGAAAGGGCTGCATTTCCCTTGTAAACGCCTTTAAGCGGCACGCGGATCGGACCCACCGTTCTCACGCTAAGATTTTTTAAATGTGGTGCGCGGCGGAGAAAATGCGCGCGTCGGACATCATTGCGGCTTAATATCTCTTGTCTCCTTGGGAGTAGGAAGTCTGTTCATGGCTCTTTGGAAAGGGTTGCATCTCCCCTGTAATCGCCTTTAAGCGGCACGCGGATCGGACCCACCGTTCTTACGCTACGATTTTTTAAATGTGGTGCGCGGCGTAGAAAAGACGCGCGTAGGACGTATTTGCGGCTTAATATCTTTGGGCTCCTTGGGAGTAGGAAGTCTGTTCATGCCTCTTTGGAAAGGGCTGCATCTCCCCTGTAATCGCCTTCGAGCGGCACGCGGATCGAACCCACGGTTTTCACGCTATGATTTTTTTAAATGTGGTGCGCGGCGGAGAAAATGCGCGTGTCGGACGTCATTTCGGCTTAATATCTCTTGTCTCCTTGAGAGTCGAAAGTCTTTTCATGGCTCTTTGGAAAGGGTTGCGTCTCCCCTGTAATCGCCTTTAAGCGGCACGCGGATCGGACCCACCGTTCTTACGCTACGATTTTTTAAATGTGGTGCGCGGCGTAGAAAAGACGCGCGTAGGACGTATTTGCGGCTTAATATCTTTGGGCTCCTTGGGAGTAGAAAGTCTGTTCATGGCTCTTTGGAAAGGGCTGCATCTCCCCTGTAATCGCCTTCGCGCGGCACGCGGATCGGAACCATCGTTATCACGCTACGATTTTTTAATGCCGACAGGGACGGGCCGAAAGCGTGGCAGGTGGCGTTCGTTAGGGACAGTCATGGAGGTGATGCGCGCCGAGTTGCAGGCCATTTGGACCTGGCCCGGCCTAGATGTGAGCGTTCAAAGTCAGCGCGTTTGTTTAAACTTTCTCCTCCAATTCGTTGCAATTGTACAAGCGTTTCTCGCTCATACGACTGGAGCGTAACGCTTTTTCTGTTAATATCTCTGGTCTCCTTGGGAGTAGAAAGTCTATTCATGGCTCTTTGGAAAGGGCTGCATCTCCCCTGTAATCGCCTTTAATCGGCACGCGGATCGAACCCACGGTTTTCACGCTACGATTTTTTTTAAGTGTGTTGCGCGGCGGAGAAAAGACGCGCGCTAGACGTATTTGCGGCTTAATATCTCTTGTCTCATTGGGAGTAGAAAGTCTGTTCATGCCTCTTTGGAAAGGGCTGCATCTCCCCTGCAATCGCCTTCGAGCGGCACGCGGATCGAACCCACGGTTTTCACGCTATGATTTTTTTAAATGTGGTGCGCGGCGGAGGAAATGCGCGCGTCGGACGTCATTTCGGCTTACTATCTCTTGTCTCCTTGGGAGTAGAAAGTCTTTTCATGGCTCTTTGGAAAGGGCTGCATCTCCCCTGTAATCGCCTTTAAGCGGCACGCGGATCGAACCCACGGTTTTCACGCTACGATTTTTTTTAAATGTGTTGCGCGGCGGAGAATAGACGCGCGCCGGACGTATTTGCGGCTTGATATCTCTTGTCTCATTGGGAGTAGAAAGTCTGTTCATGGCTCTTTGGAAAGGGCTGCATCTCCCCTGTAATCGCCTTCGAGCGGCACGCGGATCGAACCCACGGTTTTCACGCTATGATTTTTTTAAATGTGTTGCGCGTCGGAGAAAATGCGCGCGTCGGACGTCATTGCGGCTTAATATCTCTTGTCTCCTTGGGAGTAGAAAGTCTTTTCATGGCTCTTTGGAAAGGTTTGCATCTCCCCTGTAATCGCCTTTAAGCGGCACGCGGATCGGACCCACCGTTCTTACGCTACGATTTTTTAAATGTGGTGCGCGGCGTAGAAAAGACGCGCGTAGGACGTGTTTGCGGCTTAATATCTTTGGGCTCCTTGGGAGTAGGAAGTCTCTTCATGCCTCTTTGGAAAGGGCTGCATCTCCCCTGTAATGGCCTTCGAGCGGCACGCGGATCGAACCCACGGTTTTCACGCTATGATTTTTTTAAATGTGTTGCGCGTCGGAGAAAATGCGCGCGTCGGACGTCATTGCGGCTTAATATCTATTGTCTCCTTGGGAGTAGGAAGTCTGTTCATGGCTCTTTGGAAAGGGCTGCATCTCCCCTGTAATCGCCTTCGAGCGGCACGCGCATCGGAACCATCGTTATCACGCTACGATTTTTTAATGCCGCCAGGGACGGGCCGAAAGCGTGGCAGGTGGCGTTCGTTAGGGACAGTCATGGAGGTGATGCGCACCGAGTTGCACGCCATTTGGAGTTGGCCCGGCCTAGATGTGAGCGTTCAAAGTCAGCGCGTTTGTTTAAACTTTCTCCTCCAATTCGTTGCAATTGTACAAGCGTTTCTCGTTCATCCGACTGGAGCGTAACGCTTTATATGTTAATATTTCTGGTCTCCTTGGGAGTAGAAAGTCTGTTCATGGCTCTTTTGAAAGGGATGCATCTCCCCTGTAATCGCCTTCGAGCGGCACGCGGATCGAACCCACGTTTTTCACGCTACGATTTTTTTTAAATGTGTTGCGCGGCGGAGAAAAGACGCGCGCCGGACGTATTTGCGGCTTAATATCTCTTGTCTCATTGGGTGTAGAAAGTCTGTTCATGGCTCTTTGGAAAGGGCTGCATCTCCCCTGTAATCGCCTTCGAGCGGCACGCGGATCGAACCCACGGTTTTCACGCTATGATTTTTTTAAATGTGGTGCGCGGCGGAGAAAATGCGCGTGTCGGACGTCATTTCGGCTTAATATCTCTTGTCTCCTTGAGAGTAGAAAGTCTTTTCATGGCTCTTTGGAAAGGGTTGCGTCTCCCCTGTAATCGCCTTCGCGCGGCACGCGGATCGGAACCATCGTTATCACGCTACGATTTTTTAATGCCGACAGGGACGGGCCGAAAGCGTGGCAGGTGGCGTTCGTTAGGGACAGTCATGGAGGTGATGCGCGCCGAGTTGCAGGCCATTTGGACCTGGCCCGGCCTAGATGTGAGCGTTCAAAGTCAGCGCGTTTGTTTAAACTTTCTCCTCCAATTCGTTGCAATTGTACAAGCGTTTCTCGCTCATCCGACTGGAGCGTAACGCTTTTTCTGTTAATATCTCTGGTCTCCTTGGGAGTAGAAAGTCTGTTCATGGCTCTTTGGAAAGGGCTGCATCTCCCCTGTAATCGCCTTTAAGCGGCACGCGGATCGGACCCACCGTTCTCACGCTACGATTTTTTAAATGTGGTGCGCGGCGCAATAAATGCGCGCGTCGGACGTCATTGCGGCTTAATATCTCTTGTCTCGATGGGAGTAGGAAGTCTGTTCATGGCTCTTTGGAAAGGGCTGCATCTCCCCTGTAATCGCCTTCGAGCGGCACGCGGATCAAACCCACGGTTTTCACGCTATGATTTTTTAAAATGTGTTGCGCGGCGGAGAAAATGCGCGCGTCGGACGTCATTTCGGCTTAATATCTCTTGTCTCCTTGGGAGTAGAAAGTCTTTTCATGGCTCTTTGGAAAGGGCTGCATTTCCGTTGTAATCGCCTTTAAGCGGCACGCGGATCGGACCCACCGTTCTCACGCTAAGATTTTTTAAATGTGGTGCGCGGCGGAGAAAATGCGCGCGTCGGACATCATTGCGGCTTAATATCTCTTGTCTCCTTGGGAGTAGGAAGTCTGTTCATGGCTCTTTAGAAAGGGCTGCATCTCCGCTGTAATCGCCTTCGAGCGGCACGCGGATCGGAACCATCGTTATCACGCTACGATTTTTTAATGCCGCCAGGGACGGGCCGAAAGCGTGGCAGGTGGCGTTCGTTAGGGACAGTCATGGAGGTGATGCGCACCGAGCTGCAGGCCGTTTGGACCTGGCCCAGCCTAGATGTGAGTATTCAAATCAGCACGTTTGTTTCAAAGTTCTCCACCAATTCGTTGTAATTGCGTGTGTGTGCGTGAACACCAGGTTTGTGGAGGAGTTCGTCCCTGGACGGTACAAGGGGAGACAGTGTGTGGCCTGGCTGCGTGAGGTTGCAGTTTGCTGGGCATGAGAGATTGGCATGTGGTGCCCTGGAGGTGTGGTTGTTCCAGGACGGGCAAGGTGGCGTAGTGTGGCTGGGTGACGGTGCGCTTCACTGGGGATGTGGTTGTGAGTTGCAGGCCCATTCCTTTGAATGACAGAAAGGATCTGATTTGTTTCCAGGTTTAAACGTACTTTGCAGGGTATGACTGTGACCTTTTGGGCCAGGAAGTCTGTTTCTAGTTTTATTTAAACGGTCAAACTGCGTGAAGTGTGCCCAGGCCCAGAGCTACTTTGCTGGGCATGACTGTGTGACCTCTTGGGCCTGGAAGTCTGGTTGTAGTATGATTTTAAAGGGTCAAATGGTCTCCATTGTGTGTCCAGGTTTAAGGCTACTTTGCTGGGCATGTGATTTGGACCCATCGGGTACGGAAGCCTTTCCGTCACGTGCTCGTTTTCCACGCCTTCAGCGCAGGTAGCCTGCGAATTTAAAACCGACGTGCATTTTATTCTTTTCCCCTTTTATCCCTTCATATCTCTCCGCTACCTTGGAGAAGAGAGACGCACGCGGGTAAATAAAATGTAAATATCTGTACATATCTGTATAATATCTAAATAAAAGGAAGAAGTGGTTGTATAGTGTAGTCGTTTGATTATAAATAATCTCATAATAATTTTATCCTCAAATTCTTATACATTTATACATGTTTATCTCTCTCTCTGTGTGTGTGTGTGTGTGTGTGTGTGTGTGTGTGTGTGTGTGTGTGTGTGTGTGGTTCTGTGTCACTAGTGGGGCCTGTGGTCCGATTGGAGTGTTTGCGGTGTGAGAAGGAGGAGTTGGAGAACAGTTTGTTGGAGCAGCTGAAGGAGTTGAGGTTGCAGAAGCAGAAGGAGCTGCAGGTTCTTCAGGAGATGCTGAAACACAAGCAGCAGGAGGAGACAGAGCTCCTGCAGAAACAGCAGGAGGAGGAGGAGCATAACAGGTCCATCAAGAGTAAGTACTATGGAAATGCAATAATACTAACATAACTAATAATGAATGTTAGCCTTTAGGCTCCAATAAAAGTGACACTAATATATGTATAGTACTATATATATTATATTTTATATATTCAGTAGTAATTATGTAGTATATACAATCTGTGTTATATCCAGCAGTAATGATACTTGCTCTGGCAGATATGAAAATGGCCTGTGAACAGGAGAAGAAATCTCTGGAGGAAGAACTTGAGAAGCTCAAACTGTCACTGCAGGTAGAGATCCCTTATAGTGTCAGTACACATCCACCAGTACCACCACCTCTCACTTATAACGTCAGTACACATTCAGTACACATGCCCACCTTTCCATTGTACTGGCTGTAGTGATGATTCGTGTCTGTGTTATACCAGCCCATAGAGGAGGACATTGAGTCTGAAAGTGGCGCTGGAGATGAAGAACCAGGAGATCAAAGATCAGCACGATCTTTTGGTCAAACTATATACTCTGTATGTATACTATATCGAACCCACGGTTTTCACGCTTCGATTTTTTTTTAAATGTGGTGCGCGGCGTAGAAAAGACGCGCGTAGGACGTATTTGCGGCTTAATATCTTTGGGCTCCTTGGGAGTAGGAAGTCTGTTCATGGCTCTTTGGAAAGGGCTGCATCTCCCCTGTAATCGCCTTCGAGCAGCACGCGGATCGAACCCACGGTTTTCACGCTATGATTTTTTTAAATGTGGTGCGCGGCGGAGAAAATGCGCGTGTCGGACGTCATTTCGGCTTAATATCTCTTGTCTCCTTGAGAGTAGAAAGTCTTTTCATGGCTCTTTGGAAAGGGTTGCGTCTCCCCTGTAATCGCCTTTAAGCGGCACGCGGATCGGACCCACCGTTCTTACGATACGATTTTTTAAATGTGGTGCGCGGCGTAGAAAAGACGCTCGTAAGACGTATTTGCGGCTTAATATCTTTGGGCTCCTTGGGAGTATGAAGTCTTTTCATGGCTCTTTGGAAAGGGCTGCATCTCCCCTGTAATCGCCTTCGAGCGGCACGCGGATCGAACCCACGGTTTTCACGCTATGATTTTTTTAAATGTGGTGCGCGGCGGAGAAAATGCGCGCGTCGGACGTCATTGCGGCTTAATATCTCTTGTCTCCTTGGGAGTAGAAAGTCTGTTCATGGCTCTTTGGAAAGGGCTGCATCTCCCCTGTAATCGCCTTCGCGCGGCACGCGGATCGGAACCATCGTTATCACGCTATGATTTTTTAATGCCGACAGGGACGGGCCGAAAGCTTGGCAGGTGGCGTTCGTTAGGAAAAGTCATGGACGTGATGCGGACCGAGTTGCAGGCCATTTGGACCTGGCCCAGCCTAGATGTGAGCGTTCAAAGTCAGCGCGTTTGTTTAAACTTTCTCCTCCAATTCGTTGCAATTGTACAAGCGTTTCTCGTTCATCCGACTGGAGCGTAACGCTTTATAAGTTAATATTTCTGGTCTCCTTGGGAGTAGAAAGTCTGTTCATGGCTCTTTGGAAAGGGCTGCATCTCCCCTGTAATCGCCTTCGAGCGGCACGCGGATCGAACCCACGGTTTTCACGCTATGATTTTTTTAAATGTGGTGCGCGGCGGAGGAAATGCGCGCGTCGGACGTCATTTCGGCTTAATATCTCTTGTCTCCTTGGGAGTAGAAAGTCTTTTCATGGCTCTTTGGAAAGGGCTGCATCTCCGCTGTAATCGCCTTCGAGCGGCACGCGGATCGAACCCACGGTTTTCACGCTATGATTTTTTTAAATGTGGTGCGCGTCGGAGAAAATGCGCGCGTCGGACGTCATTTCGGCTTAATATCTATTGTCTCCTTGGGAGTAGAAAGTCTTTTCATGGCTCTTTGGAAAGGTTTGCATCTCCCTTGTAATCGCCTTTAAGCGGCACGCGGATTGGACCCACCGTTCTTCCGATACGATCTTTTAAATGTGGTGCGCGGCGTAGAAAAGACGCGCGTAGGACGTATTTGCGGCTTAATATCTTTGGGCTCCTTGGGAGTAGGAAGTCTGTTCATGCCTCTTTGGAAAGGGCTGCATCTCCCCTGTAATCGCCTTCGAGCGGCACGTGGATCGAACCCACGGTTTTCACGCTATGATTTTTTTAAATGTGCTGCGCGGCGGAGAAAATGCGCGCGTCGGACGTCATTGCGGCTTAATATCTCTTGTCTCCTTGGGAGTAGAAAGTCTTTTCATGGTTCTTTGGAAAGGGATGCATCTCCCCTGTAATCGCCTTTAAGCGGCACGCGGATCGGACCCACCGTTCTTACGCTACGATTTTTTAAATGTGGTGCGAGGCGTAGAAAAGACGCGCGTAGGACTTATTTGCGGCTTAATATCTTTGGGCTCCTTGGGAGTAGAAAGTCTGTTCATGGCTCTTTGGAAAGGGCTGCATCTCCCCTGTAATCGCCTTCGCGCGGCACGCGGATCGGAACCATCGTTATCACGCTACGATTTTTTAATGCCGACAGGGACGGGCCGAAAGCTTGGCAGGTGGCGTTCGTTAGGAAAAGTCATGGACGTGATGCGGACCGAGTTGCAGGCCATTTGGACCTGGCCCGGCCTAGATGTGAGCCTTCAAAGTCAGCGCGTTTGTTTAAACTTTCTCCTCCAATTCGTTGCAATTGTACAAGCGTTTCTCGCTCATCCGACTGGAGCGTAACGCTTTATCTGTTAATATCTCTGGTCTCCTTGGGAGTAGAAAGTCTGTTCATGGCTCTTTGGAAAGGGATGCATCTCCCCTGTAATCGCCTTTAAGCCGCACGCGGATCGGACCCACCGTTCTTCCGATACGATTTTTTAAATGTGGTGCGCGGCGTAGAAAAGACGCGCGTAGGACGTATTTGCGGCTTAATATCTTTGGGCTCCTTGGGAGTAGGAAGTCTGTTCATGCCTCTTTGGAAAGGGCTGCATCTCCCCTGTAATCGCCTTCGAGCGGCACGCGGATCGGACCCATCGTTCTCACGCTACGATTTTTTAAATTCCGCCAGGGACGGAACGAACGCTTGGCAGGTGGCGTTCGTGACGGACAGTCAAGCAGTTAATGCGCACCGAGCTGCAGGCCATTTGGACCTGGCCCAGCCTAGATGTGAGTATTCAAAGTCAGCACGTTTGTTTCAAAGTTCTCCACCAATTCGTTGTAATTGCGTGTGTGCGCGTGAACACCAGGTTTGTGGAGGAGTTCGTCCTTGGACTGTACAAGGGGAGAGAGTGTGTGGCCTGGCTGCGTGAGGTTGCAGTTTGCTGGGCATGAGAGATTGGCATGTGGTGCCCTGGAGGTGTGGTTGTTCCAGGACGGGCAAGGTGGGGTAGTGTGGCTGGGTGACGGTGCGCTTCACTGGGGATGTGGTTGTGAGTTGCAGGCCCATTCCTTTGAATGACAGAAAGGATCTGATTTGTTTCCAGGTTTAAACGTACTTTGCTGGGTATGACTGTGACCTCTTGGGCCAGGAAGTCTGTTTCTAGTTTTATTTAAACGGTCAAACTGCGTGAAGTGTGCCCAGGCCCAGAGCTACTTTGCTGGGCATGGCTGTGTGACCTCTTGGGCCTGGAAGTCTGGTTGTAGTATGATTTTAAAGGGTCAAATGCTCTCCATTGCGTGTCCAGGTTTAAGGCTACTTTGCTGGGCATGTGATTTGGACCCATCGGGTACGGAAGCCTTTCCGTCACGTGCTCGTTTTCCACGCCTTCAGCGCAGGTAGCCTGCGAATTTAAAACCGACGTGCATTTTATTCTTTTCCTCTTTTATCCTTTCATATCTCTCCGCTACCTTGGAGAAGAGAGACGCACGCGGGTAAATAAAATGTAAATATCTCTAAATATCTGTATAATATGTAAATAAAAGGAAGATGTGGTTGTGTAGTGTAGTCGTTTGATTATAAATAATCTCATAATAATTTTATCCACAAATTCTTATACATTTATACATGTTTATCTCTCTCTTTGTGTGTGTGTGTGTGTGTGTGTGGTTCTGTGTCACTAGTGGGGCCTGTGGCCCGATTGGAGTGTTTGCGGTGTGAGAAGGAGGAGTTGGAGAACAGTTTGTTGGAGCAGCTGAAGGAGTTGAGGTTGCAGAAGCAGAAGGAGCTGCAGGTTCTTCAGGAGATGCTGAAACACAAGCAGCAGGAGGAGACAGAGCTCCTGCAGAAACAGCAGGAGGAGGAGGAGCATAACAGGTCCATCAAGAGTAAGTACTATGGAAATGCAATAATACTAACATAACTAATAATGAATGCTAGCCTTTAGGCTCCAATAAAAGTGACACTAATATATGTATAGTACTATATATATTATATTTTATATATTCAGCAGTAATTATGTAGTATATACAATCTGTGTTATATCCAGCAGTAATGATACTTGCTCTGGCAGATATGAAAATGGCCTGTGAACAGGAGAAGAAATCTCTGGAGGAAGAACTTGAGAAGCTCAAACTGTCACTGCAGGTAGAGATCCCTTATAGTGTCAATACACATCCACCAGTACCACCACCTCTCACTTATAACGTCAGTACACATTCAGTACACATTCCCACCTTTCCATTGTACTGGCTGTAGTGATGATTCGTGTCTGTGTTATACCAGCCCATAGAGGAGGACATTATGAGTCTGAAAGTGGCGCTGGAGATGAAGAACCAGGAGATCAAAGATCAGCACGATCTTTTGGTCAAACTATATACTCTGTATGTATACTATATCGAACCCACGGTTTTCACGCTACGATTTTTTTAAATGTGGTGAGCTGCGGAGAAAAGACGCGGTCCGGACGTATTTGTGGCTTAATATCTCTTGTCTCCTTGGGAGTAGGAAGTCTGTTCATGGCTCTTTGGAAAGGGATGCATCTCCCCTCTAATCGCCTTCGAGCGGCACGCGGATCGAACCCACGGTTTTCACGCTACGATTTTTTTTAAGTGTGTTGCGCGGCGGAGAAAAGACGCGCGCCGGACGTATTTGCGGCTTAATATCTCTTGTCTCATTGGGAGTAGAAAGTCTGTTCATGGCTCTTTGGAAAGGGCTGCATCTCCCCTGTAATCGCCTTCGAGCGGCACGCGGATGGAACCCACGGTTTTCACGCTATGATTTTTTTAAATGTGGTGCGCGGCGGAGAAAATGCGCGCGTCGGACGTCATTGCGGCTTAATATCTCTGGTCTCCTTGGGAGTAGAAAGTCTGTTCATGGCTCTTTGGAAAGGGTTGCATCTCCCTTGTAATCGACTTTAAGCGGCACGCGGATCGAACCCACGGTTTTCACGCTACGATTTTTTTAAATGTGGTGCGCGGCGGAGGAAATGCGCGCGTCGGACGTCATTTCGGCTTAATATCTCTTGGCTCCTTGGGAGTAGAAAGTCTTTTCATGGCTCTTTGGAAAGGGCTGCATCTCCCCTGTAATCGCCTTTAAGCGGCACGCGGATCGAACCCACGGTTTTCACGCTATGATTTTTTTAAATGTGTTGCGCGTCGGAGAAAATGCGCGCGTAGGACGTGTTTGCGGCTTAATATCTTTGGGCTCCTTGGGAGTAGGAAGTCTCTTCATGCCTCTTTGGAAAGGGCTGCATCTCCCCTGTAATCGCCTTTAAGCGGCACGCGGATCGGACCCACCGTTCTTACGCTACGATTTTTTAAATGTGGTGCGCGGCGTAGAAAAGACGCGCGTAGGACGTATTTGCGGCTTAATATCTTTGGGCTCCTTGGGAGTAGGAAGTCTGTTCATGCCTCTTTGGAAAGGGCTGCATCTCCCCTGTAATCGCCTTCGAGCGGCACGCGGATCGAACCCACGGTTTTCACGCTATGATTTTTTTAAATGTGGTGCGCGGCGGAGAAAATGCGCGTGTCGGACGTCATTTCGGCTTAATATCTCTTGTCTCCTTGAGAGTCGAAAGTCTTTTCATGGCTCTTTGGAAAGGGTTGCGTCTCCCCTGTAATCGCCTTTAAGCGGCACGCGGATCGGACCCACCGTTCTTACGCTACGATTTTTTAAATGTGGTGCGCGGCGTAGAAAAGACGCGCGTAGGACGTATTTGCGGCTTAATATCTTTGGGCTCCTTGGGAGTAGAAAGTCTGTTCATGGCTCTTTGGAAAGGGCTGCATCTCCCCTGTAATCGCCTTCGCGCGGCACGCGGATCGGAACCATCGTTATCACGCTACGATTTTTTAATGCCGACAGGGACGGGCCGAAAGCGTGGCAGGTGGCGTTCGTTAGGGACAGTCATGGAGGTGATGCGCGCCGAGTTGCAGGCCATTTGGACCTGGCCCGGCCTAGATGTGAGCGTTCAAAGTCAGCGCGTTTGTTTAAACTTTCTCCTCCAATTCGTTGCAATTGTACAAGCGTTTCTCGCTCATACGACTGGAGCGTAACGCTTTTTCTGTTAATATCTCTGGTCTCCTTGGGAGTAGAAAGTCTATTCATGGCTCTTTGGAAAGGGCTGCATCTCCCCTGTAATCGCCTTTAATCGGCACGCGGATCGAACCCACGGTTTTCACGCTACGATTTTTTTTAAGTGTGTTGCGCGGCGGAGAAAAGACGCGCGCTAGACGTATTTGCGGCTTAATATCTCTTGTCTCATTGGGAGTAGAAAGTCTGTTCATGCCTCTTTGGAAAGGGCTGCATCTCCCCTGCAATCGCCTTCGAGCGGCACGCGGATCGAACCCACGGTTTTCACGCTATGATTTTTTTAAATGTGGTGCGCGGCGGAGGAAATGCGCGCGTCGGACGTCATTTCGGCTTACTATCTCTTGTCTCCTTGGGAGTAGAAAGTCTTTTCATGGCTCTTTGGAAAGGGCTGCATCTCCCCTGTAATCGCCTTTAAGCGGCACGCGGATCGAACCCACGGTTTTCACGCTACGATTTTTTTTAAATGTGTTGCGCGGCGGAGAATAGACGCGCGCCGGACGTATTTGCGGCTTGATATCTCTTGTCTCATTGGGAGTAGAAAGTCTGTTCATGGCTCTTTGGAAAGGGCTGCATCTCCCCTGTAATCGCCTTCGAGCGGCACGCGGATCGAACCCACGGTTTTCACGCTATGATTTTTTTAAATGTGTTGCGCGTCGGAGAAAATGCGCGCGTCGGACGTCATTGCGGCTTAATATCTCTTGTCTCCTTGGGAGTAGAAAGTCTTTTCATGGCTCTTTGGAAAGGTTTGCATCTCCCCTGTAATCGCCTTTAAGCGGCACGCGGATCGGACCCACCGTTCTTACGCTACGATTTTTTAAATGTGGTGCGCGGCGTAGAAAAGACGCGCGTAGGACGTGTTTGCGGCTTAATATCTTTGGGCTCCTTGGGAGTAGGAAGTCTCTTCATGCCTCTTTGGAAAGGGCTGCATCTCCCCTGTAATGGCCTTCGAGCGGCACGCGGATCGAACCCACGGTTTTCACGCTATGATTTTTTTAAATGTGCTGCGCGTCGGAGAAAATGCGCGCGTCGGACGTCATTGCGGCTTAATATCTATTGTCTCCTTGGGAGTAGGAAGTCTGTTCATGGCTCTTTGGAAAGGGCTGCATCTCCCCTGTAATCGCCTTCGAGCGGCACGCGCATCGGAACCATCGTTATCACGCTACGATTTTTTAATGCCGCCAGGGACGGGCCGAAAGCGTGGCAGGTGGCGTTCGTTAGGGACAGTCATGGAGGTGATGCGCACCGAGTTGCACGCCATTTGGAGTTGGCCCGGCCTAGATGTGAGCGTTCAAAGTCAGCGCGTTTGTTTAAACTTTCTCCTCCAATTCGTTGCAATTGTACAAGCGTTTCTCGTTCATCCGACTGGAGCGTAACGCTTTATATGTTAATATTTCTGGTCTCCTTGGGAGTAGAAAGTCTGTTCATGGCTCTTTTGAAAGGGATGCATCTCCCCTGTAATCGCCTTCGAGCGGCACGCGGATCGAACCCACGTTTTTCACGCTACGATTTTTTTTAAATGTGTTGCGCGGCGGAGAAAAGACGCGCGCCGGACGTATTTGCGGCTTAATATCTCTTGTCTCATTGGGTGTAGAAAGTCTGTTCATGGCTCTTTGGAAAGGGCTGCATCTCCCCTGTAATCGCCTTCGAGCGGCACGCGGATCGAACCCACGGTTTTCACGCTATGATTTTTTTAAATGTGGTGCGCGGCGGAGAAAATGCGCGTGTCGGACGTCATTTCGGCTTAATATCTCTTGTCTCCTTGAGAGTAGAAAGTCTTTTCATGGCTCTTTGGAAAGGGTTGCGTCTCCCCTGTAATCGCCTTCGCGCGGCACGCGGATCGGAACCATCGTTATCACGCTACGATTTTTTAATGCCGACAGGGACGGGCCGAAAGCGTGGCAGGTGGCGTTCGTTAGGGACAGTCATGGAGGTGATGCGCGCCGAGTTGCAGGCCATTTGGACCTGGCCCGGCCTAGATGTGAGCGTTCAAAGTCAGCGCGTTTGTTTAAACTTTCTCCTCCAATTCGTTGCAATTGTACAAGCGTTTCTCGCTCATCCGACTGGAGCGTAACGCTTTTTCTGTTAATATCTCTGGTCTCCTTGGGAGTAGAAAGTCTGTTCATGGCTCTTTGGAAAGGGCTGCATCTCCCCTGTAATCGCCTTTAAGCGGCACGCGGATCGGACCCACCGTTCTCACGCTACGATTTTTTAAATGTGGTGCGCGGCGCAATAAATGCGCGCGTCGGACGTCATTGCGGCTTAATATCTCTTGTCTCGATGGGAGTAGGAAGTCTGTTCATGGCTCTTTGGAAAGGGCTGCATCTCCCCTGTAATCGCCTTCGAGCGGCACGCGGATCAAACCCACGGTTTTCACGCTATGATTTTTTAAAATGTGTTGCGCGGCGGAGAAAATGCGCGCGTCGGACGTCATTTCGGCTTAATATCTCTTGTCTCCTTGGGAGTAGAAAGTCTTTTCATGGCTCTTTGGAAAGGGCTGCATTTCCCTTGTAATCGCCTTTAAGCGGCACGCGGATCGGACCCACCGTTCTCACGCTAAGATTTTTTAAATGTGGTGCGCGGCGGAGAAAATGCGCGCGTCGGACATCATTGCGGCTTAATATCTCTTGTCTCCTTGGGAGTAGGAAGTCTGTTCATGGCTCTTTAGAAAGGGCTGCATCTCCGCTGTAATCGCCTTCGAGCGGCACGCGGATCGGAACCATCGTTATCACGCTACGATTTTTTAATGCCGCCAGGGACGGGCCGAAAGCGTGGCAGGTGGCGTTCGTTAGGGACAGTCATGGAGGTGATGCGCACCGAGCTGCAGGCCGTTTGGACCTGGCCCAGCCTAGATGTGAGTATTCAAATCAGCACGTTTGTTTCAAAGTTCTCCACCAATTCGTTGTAATTGCGTGTGTGTGCGTGAACACCAGGTTTGTGGAGGAGTTCGTCCCTGGACGGTACAAGGGGAGACAGTGTGTGGCCTGGCTGCGTGAGGTTGCAGTTTGCTGGGCATGAGAGATTGGCATGTGGTGCCCTGGAGGTGTGGTTGTTCCAGGACGGGCAAGGTGGCGTAGTGTGGCTGGGTGACGGTGCGCTTCACTGGGGATGTGGTTGTGAGTTGCAGGCCCATTCCTTTGAATGACAGAAAGGATCTGATTTGTTTCCAGGTTTAAACGTACTTTGCAGGGTATGACTGTGACCTTTTGGGCCAGGAAGTCTGTTTCTAGTTTTATTTAAACGGTCAAACTGCGTGAAGTGTGCCCAGGCCCAGAGCTACTTTGCTGGGCATGACTGTGTGACCTCTTGGGCCTGGAAGTCTGGTTGTAGTATGATTTTAAAGGGTCAAATGGTCTCCATTGTGTGTCCAGGTTTAAGGCTACTTTGCTGGGCATGTGATTTGGACCCATCGGGTACGGAAGCCTTTCCGTCACGTGCTCGTTTTCCACGCCTTCAGCGCAGGTAGCCTGCGAATTTAAAACCGACGTGCATTTTATTCTTTTCCCCTTTTATCCCTTCATATCTCTCCGCTACCTTGGAGAAGAGAGACGCACGCGGGTAAATAAAATGTAAATATCTGTACATATCTGTATAATATCTAAATAAAAGGAAGAAGTGGTTGTATAGTGTAGTCGTTTGATTATAAATAATCTCATAATAATTTTATCCTCAAATTCTTATACATTTATACATGTTTATCTCTCTCTCTGTGTGTGTGTGTGTGTGTGTGTGTGTGTGTGTGTGTGTGTGTGTGTGTGTGTGTGTGTGTGTGGTTCTGTGTCACTAGTGGGGCCTGTGGTCCGATTGGAGTGTTTGCGGTGTGAGAAGGAGGAGTTGGAGAACAGTTTGTTGGAGCAGCTGAAGGAGTTGAGGTTGCAGAAGCAGAAGGAGCTGCAGGTTCTTCAGGAGATGCTGAAACACAAGCAGCAGGAGGAGACAGAGCTCCTGCAGAAACAGCAGGAGGAGGAGGAGCATAACAGGTCCATCAAGAGTAAGTACTATGGAAATGCAATAATACTAACATAACTAATAATGAATGTTAGCCTTTAGGCTCCAATAAAAGTGACACTAATATATGTATAGTACTATATATATTATATTTTATATATTCAGTAGTAATTATGTAGTATATACAATCTGTGTTATATCCAGCAGTAATGATACTTGCTCTGGCAGATATGAAAATGGCCTGTGAACAGGAGAAGAAATCTCTGGAGGAAGAACTTGAGAAGCTCAAACTGTCACTGCAGGTAGAGATCCCTTATAGTGTCAGTACACATCCACCAGTACCACCACCTCTCACTTATAACGTCAGTACACATTCAGTACACATGCCCACCTTTCCATTGTACTGGCTGTAGTGATGATTCGTGTCTGTGTTATACCAGCCCATAGAGGAGGACATTGAGTCTGAAAGTGGCGCTGGAGATGAAGAACCAGGAGATCAAAGATCAGCACGATCTTTTGGTCAAACTATATACTCTGTATGTATACTATATCGAACCCACGGTTTTCACGCTTCGATTTTTTTTTAAATGTGGTGCGCGGCGTAGAAAAGACGCGCGTAGGACGTATTTGCGGCTTAATATCTTTGGGCTCCTTGGGAGTAGGAAGTCTGTTCATGGCTCTTTGGAAAGGGCTGCATCTCCCCTGTAATCGCCTTCGAGCGGCACGCGGATCGAACCCACGGTTTTCACGCTATGATTTTTTTAAATGTGGTGCGCGGCGGAGAAAATGCGCGCGTCGGACGTCATTGCGGCTTAATATCTATTGTCTCCTTGGGAGTAGGAAGTCTGTTCATGGCTCTTTGGAAAGGGCTGCATCTCCCCTGTAATCGCCTTCGAGCGGCACGCGCATCGGAACCATCGTTATCACGCTACGATTTTTTAATGCCGCCAGGGACGGGCCGAAAGCGTGGCAGGTGGCGTTCGTTAGGGACAGTCATGGAGGTGATGCGCACCGAGTTGCACGCCATTTGGAGTTGGCCCGGCCTAGATGTGAGCGTTCAAAGTCAGCGCGTTTGTTTAAACTTTCTCCTCCAATTCGTTGCAATTGTACAAGCGTTTCTCGTTCATCCGACTGGAGCGTAACGCTTTATATGTTAATATTTCTGGTCTCCTTGGGAGTAGAAAGTCTGTTCATGGCTCTTTTGAAAGGGATGCATCTCCCCTGTAATCGCCTTCGAGCGGCACGCGGATCGAACCCACGTTTTTCACGCTACGATTTTTTTTAAATGTGTTGCGCGGCGGAGAAAAGACGCGCGCCGGACGTATTTGCGGCTTAATATCTCTTGTCTCATTGGGTGTAGAAAGTCTGTTCATGGCTCTTTGGAAAGGGCTGCATCTCCCCTGTAATCGCCTTCGAGCGGCACGCGGATCGAACCCACGGTTTTCACGCTATGATTTTTTTAAATGTGGTGCGCGGCGGAGAAAATGCGCGTGTCGGACGTCATTTCGGCTTAATATCTCTTGTCTCCTTGAGAGTAGAAAGTCTTTTCATGGCTCTTTGGAAAGGGTTGCGTCTCCCCTGTAATCGCCTTCGCGCGGCACGCGGATCGGAACCATCGTTATCACGCTACGATTTTTTAATGCCGACAGGGACGGGCCGAAAGCGTGGCAGGTGGCGTTCGTTAGGGACAGTCATGGAGGTGATGCGCGCCGAGTTGCAGGCCATTTGGACCTGGCCCGGCCTAGATGTGAGCGTTCAAAGTCAGCGCGTTTGTTTAAACTTTCTCCTCCAATTCGTTGCAATTGTACAAGCGTTTCTCGCTCATCCGACTGGAGCGTAACGCTTTTTCTGTTAATATCTCTGGTCTCCTTGGGAGTAGAAAGTCTGTTCATGGCTCTTTGGAAAGGGCTGCATCTCCCCTGTAATCGCCTTTAAGCGGCACGCGGATCGGACCCACCGTTCTCACGCTACGATTTTTTAAATGTGGTGCGCGGCGCAATAAATGCGCGCGTCGGACGTCATTGCGGCTTAATATCTCTTGTCTCGATGGGAGTAGGAAGTCTGTTCATGGCTCTTTGGAAAGGGCTGCATCTCCCCTGTAATCGCCTTCGAGCGGCACGCGGATCAAACCCACGGTTTTCACGCTATGATTTTTTAAAATGTGTTGCGCGGCGGAGAAAATGCGCGCGTCGGACGTCATTTCGGCTTAATATCTCTTGTCTCCTTGGGAGTAGAAAGTCTTTTCATGGCTCTTTGGAAAGGGCTGCATTTCCCTTGTAATCGCCTTTAAGCGGCACGCGGATCGGACCCACCGTTCTCAC
Organism: Electrophorus electricus; assembly: GCF_041902795.1. Taxonomy (NCBI): domain Eukaryota; kingdom Metazoa; phylum Chordata; class Actinopteri; order Gymnotiformes; family Gymnotidae; genus Electrophorus; species Electrophorus electricus. The sequence goes on along the minus strand of NC_137505.1, from coordinate 1,867,630 downwards.
GCTAAGATTTTTTAAATGTGGTGCGCGGCGGAGAAAATGCGCGCGTCGGACATCATTGCGGCTTAATATCTCTTGTCTCCTTGGGAGTAGGAAGTCTGTTCATGGCTCTTTAGAAAGGGCTGCATCTCCGCTGTAATCGCCTTCGAGCGGCACGCGGATCGGAACCATCGTTATCACGCTACGATTTTTTAATGCCGCCAGGGACGGGCCGAAAGCGTGGCAGGTGGCGTTCGTTAGGGACAGTCATGGAGGTGATGCGCACCGAGCTGCAGGCCGTTTGGACCTGGCCCAGCCTAGATGTGAGTATTCAAATCAGCACGTTTGTTTCAAAGTTCTCCACCAATTCGTTGTAATTGCGTGTGTGTGCGTGAACACCAGGTTTGTGGAGGAGTTCGTCCCTGGACGGTACAAGGGGAGACAGTGTGTGGCCTGGCTGCGTGAGGTTGCAGTTTGCTGGGCATGAGAGATTGGCATGTGGTGCCCTGGAGGTGTGGTTGTTCCAGGACGGGCAAGGTGGCGTAGTGTGGCTGGGTGACGGTGCGCTTCACTGGGGATGTGGTTGTGAGTTGCAGGCCCATTCCTTTGAATGACAGAAAGGATCTGATTTGTTTCCAGGTTTAAACGTACTTTGCAGGGTATGACTGTGACCTTTTGGGCCAGGAAGTCTGTTTCTAGTTTTATTTAAACGGTCAAACTGCGTGAAGTGTGCCCAGGCCCAGAGCTACTTTGCTGGGCATGACTGTGTGACCTCTTGGGCCTGGAAGTCTGGTTGTAGTATGATTTTAAAGGGTCAAATGGTCTCCATTGTGTGTCCAGGTTTAAGGCTACTTTGCTGGGCATGTGATTTGGACCCATCGGGTACGGAAGCCTTTCCGTCACGTGCTCGTTTTCCACGCCTTCAGCGCAGGTAGCCTGCGAATTTAAAACCGACGTGCATTTTATTCTTTTCCCCTTTTATCCCTTCATATCTCTCCGCTACCTTGGAGAAGAGAGACGCACGCGGGTAAATAAAATGTAAATATCTCTAAATATCTGTATAATATGTAAATAAAAGGAAGATGTGGTTGTGTAGTGTAGTCGTTTGATTATAAATAATCTCATAATAATTTTATCCACAAATTCTTATACATTTATACATGTTTATCTCTTTGTGTGTGTGTGTGTGTGTGTGTGTCTGTGTGTGTGTGTGTGTGGTTCTGTGTCACTAGTGGGGCCTGTGGCCCGATTGGAGTGTTTGCGGTGTGAGAAGGAGGAGTTGGAGAACAGTTTGTTTGAGCAGCTGAAGGAGTTGAGGTTGCAGAAGCAGAAGGAGCTGCAGGTTCTTCAGGAGATGCTGAAACACAAGCAGCAGGAGGAGACAGAGCTCCTGCAGAAACAGCAGGAGGAGGAGGAGCATAACAGGTCCATCAAGAGTAAGTACTATGGAAATGCAATAATACTAACATAACTAATAATGAATGTTAGCCTTTAGGCTCCAATAAAAGTGACACTAATATATGTATAGTACTATATATATTATATTTTATATATTCAGCAGTAATTATGTAGTATATACAATCTGTGTTATATCCAGCAGTAATGATACTTGCTCTGGCAGATATGAAAATGGCCTGTGAACAGGAGAAGAAATCTCTGGAGGAAGAACTTGAGAAGCTCAAACTGTCACTGCAGGTAGAGATCCCTTATAGTGTCAGTACACATCCACCAGTACCACCACCTCTCACTTATAACGTCAGTACACATTCAGTACACATTCCCACCTTTCCATTGTACTGGCTGTAGTGATGATTCGTGTCTGTGTTATACCAGCCCATAGAGGAGGACATTATGAGTCTGAAAGTGGCGCTGGAGATGAAGAACCAGGAGATCAAAGATCAGCACGATCTTTTGGTCAAACTATATACTCTGTATGTATACTATATCGAACCCACGCTTTTCACGCTACGATTTTTTTAAATGTGGTGAGCTGCGGAGAAAAGACGCGGTCCGGACGTATTTGTGGCTTAATATCTCTTGTCTCCTTGGGAGTAGGAAGTCTGTTCATGGCTCTTTGGAAAGGGCTGCATCTCCCCTGTAATCGCCTTCGAGCGGCACGCGGATCGAACCCACGGTTTTCACGCTATGACTTTTTTAAATGTGCTGCGCGGCGGAGAAAATGCGCGCGTCGGACGTCATTGCGGCTTAATATCTCTTGTCTCCTTGGGAGTAGGAAGTCTGTTCATGCCTCTTTGGAAAGGGTTGCATCTCCCCTGTAATCGCCTTTAAGCGGCACGCGGATCGGACCCACCGTTCTCACGCTACGATTTTTTAAACGTGGTGCGCGTCGGAGAAAATGCGCGTAATATCTCTTGTCTCCTTGGGAGTAGAAAGTCTGTTCATGGCTCTTTGGAAAGGGCTGTATCTCCCCTGTAATCGCCTTCGAGCGGCACGCGCATCCGAACCATCGTTATCACGCTACGATTTTTTAATGCCGCCAGGGATAGGCCGAAAGCGTGGCAGGTGGCGTTCGTTAGGGACAGTCATGGAGGTGATGCACACCGAGTTGCACGCCATTTGGAGTTGGCCCGGCCTAGATGTGAGCGTTCAAAGTCAGCGCGTTTGTTTAAACTTTCTCCTCCAATTCGTTGCAATTGTACAAGCGTTTCTCGTTCATCCGACTGGAGCGTAACGCTTTATAAGTTAATATTTCTGGTTTCCTTGGGAGTAGAAAGTCTGTTCATGGCTCTTTGGAAAGGGCTGCATCTCCCCTGTAATCGCCTTCGAGCGGCACGCGGATCGAACCCACGGTTTTCACGCTATGATTTTTTTAAATGTGGTGCGCGGCGGAGGAAATGCGCGCGTCGGACGTCATTTCGGCTTAATATCTCTTGTCTCCTTGGGAGTAGAAAGTCTTTTCATGGCTCTTTGGAAAGGGCTGCATCTCCGCTGTAATCGCCTTCGAGCGGCACGCGGATCGAACCCACGGTTTTCACGCTATGATTTTTTTAAATGTGGTGCGCGTCGGAGAAAATGCGCGCATCGGACGTCATTTCGGCTTAATATCTATTGTCTCCTTGGGAGTAGAAAGTCTTTTCATGGCTCTTTGGAAAGGTTTGCATCTCCCTTGTAATCGCCTTTAAGCGGCACGCGGATTGGACCCACCGTTCTTCCGATACGATTTTTTAAATGTGGTGCGCGGCGTAGAAAAGACGCGCGTAGGACGTATTTGCGGCTTAATATCTTTGGGCTCCTTGGGAGTAGGAAGTCTGTTCATGCCTCTTTGGAAAGGGCTGCATCTCCCCTGTAATCGCCTTCGAGCGGCACGCGGATCGAACCCACGGTTTTCACGCTATGATTTTTTTAAATGTGGTGCGCGGCGGAGGAAATGCGCGCGTCGGACGTCATTTCGGCTTAATATCTCTTGTCTCCTTGGGAGTAGAAAGTCTTTTCATGGCTCTTTGGAAAGGGCTGCATCTCCCCTGTAATCGCCTTTAAGCGGCACGCGGATCGAACCCACGGTTTTCACGCTACGATTTTTTTAAATGTGTTGCGCGGCGGAGAATAGACGCGCGCCGGACGTATTTGCGGCTTGATATCTCTTGTCTCATTGGGAGTAGAAAGTCTGTTCATGGCTCTTTGTAAAGGGCTGCATCTCCCCTGTAATCGCCTTTGAGCGGCACGCGGATCGAACCCACGGTTTTCACGCTATGATTTTTTTAAATGTGGTGCGCGGCGGAGGAAATGCGCGCGTCGGACGTCATTTCGGCTTAATATCTCTTGTCTCCTTGGGAGTAGAAAGTCTTTTCATGGCTCTTTGGAAAGGGCTGCATCTCCGCTGTAATCGCCTTCGAGCGGCACGCGGATCGAACCCACGGTTTTCACGCTATGATTTTTTTAAATGTGGTGCGCGGCGGAGAAAATGCGCGCGTCGGACGTCATTTCGGCTTAATATCTATTGTCTCCTTGGGAGTAGAAAGTCTTTTCATGGCTCTTTGGAAAGGTTTGCATCTCCCTTGTAATCGCCTTTAAGCGGCACGCGGATTGGACCCACCGTTCTTCCGATACGATTTTTTAAATGTGGTGCGCGGCGTAGAAAAGACGCGCGTAGGACGTATTTGCGGCTTAATATCTTTGGGCTCCTTGGGAGGAGGAAGTCTGTTCATGCCTCTTTGGAAAGGGCTGCATCTCCCCTGTAATCGCCTTCGAGCGGCACGCGGATCGAACCCACGGTTTTCACGCTATGATTTTTTTAAATGTGGTGCGCGGCGGAGGAAATGCGCGCGTCGGACGTCATTTCGGCTTAATATCTCTTGTCTCCTTGGGAGTAGAAAGTCTTTTCATGGCTCTTTGGAAAGGGCTGCATCTCCCCTGTAATCGCCTTTAAGCGGCACGCGGATCGAACCCACGGTTTTCACGCTACGATTTTTTTAAATGTGTTGCGCGGCGGAGAATAGACGCGCGCCGGACGTATTTGCGGCTTGATATCTCTTGTCTCATTGGGAGTAGAAAGTCTGTTCATGGCTCTTTGGAAAGGGCTGCATCTCCCATGTAATCGCCTTCGAGCGGCACGCGGATCGAACCCACGGTTTTCACGCTATGATTTTTTTTAAATGTGTTGCGCGTCGGAGAAAATGCGCGCGTCGGACGTCATTGCGGCTTAATATCTCTTGTCTCCGTGGGAGTAGAAAGTCTTTTCATGGCTCTTTGGAAAGGTTTGCATCTCCCCTGTAATCGCCTTTAAGCGGCACGCGGATCGGACCCACCGTTCTTACGCTACGATTTTTTAAATGTGGTGCGCGGCGTAGAAAAGACGCGCGTAGGACGTATTTGCGGCTTAATATCTTTGGGCTCCTTGGGAGTAGGAAGTCTGTTCATGCCTCTTTGGAAAGGGCTGCATCTCCCCTCTAATCGCCTTCGAGCGGCACGCGGATCGAACCCACGGTTTTCACGCTATGATTTTTTTAAATGTGCTGCGCGGCAGAGAAAATGCGCGCGTCGGACGTCATTGCGGCTTAATATCTCTTGTCTCCTTGGGAGTAGAAAGTCTTTTCATGGTTCTTTGGAAAGGGTTGCATCTCCCCTGTAATCGCCTTTAAGCGGCACGCGGATCGGACCCATCGTTCTCACGCTACGATTTTTTAAACGTGGTGCGCGTCGGAGAAAATGCGCGTAATATCTCTTGTCTCCTTGGGAGTAGAAAGTCTGTTCATGGCTCTTTGGAAAGGGTTGTATCTCCCCTGTAATCGCCTTCGAGCGGCACGCGCATCGGAACCATCGTTATCACGCTACGATTTTTTAATGCCGCCAGGGATAGGCCGAAAGCGTGGCAGGTGGCGTTCGTTAGGGACAGTCATGGAGGTGATGCACACCGAGTTGCACGCCATTTGGAGTTGGCCCGGCCTAGATGTGAGCGTTCAAAGTCAGCGCGTTTGTTTAAAGTTTCTCCTCCAATTCGTTGCAATTGTACAAGCGTTTCTCGTTCATCCGACTGGAGCGTAACGCTTTATATGTTAATATTTCTGGTCTCCTTGGGAGTAGAAAGTCTGTAAATGGCTCTTTTGAAAGGGATGCATCTCCCCTGTAATCGCCTTCGAGCGGCACGCGGATCGAACCCACGTTTTTCACGCTACGATTTTTTTTAAATGTGTTGCGCGGCGGAGAAAAGACGCGCGCCGGACGTATTTGCGGCTTAATATATCTTGTCTCATTGGGTGTAGAAAGTCTGTTCATGGCTCTTTGGAAAGGGCTGCATCTCCCCTGTAATCGCCTTTGAGCGGCACGCGGATCGAACCCACGGTTTTCACGCTATGATTTTTTTAAATGTGGTGCGCGGCGGAGGAAATGCGCGCGTCGGACGTCATTTCGGCTTAATATCTCTTGTCTCCTTGGGAGTAGAAAGTCTTTTCATGGCTCTTTGGAAAGGGCTGCATCTCCGCTGTAATCACCTTCGAGCGGCACGCGGATCGAACCCACGGTTTTCACGCTATGATTTTTTTAAATGTGGTGCGCGGCGGAGAAAATGCGCGCGTCGGACGTCATTTCGGCTTAATATCTATTGTCTCCTTGGGAGTAGAAAGTCTTTTCATGGCTCTTTGGAAAGGTTTGCATCTCCCTTGTAATCGCCTTTAAGCGGCACGCGGATTGGACCCACCGTTCTTCCGATACGATTTTTTAAATGTGGTGCGCGGCGTAGAAAAGACGCGCGTAGGACGTATTTGCGGCTTAATATCTTTGGGCTCCTTGGGAGTAGGAAGTCTGTTCATGCCTCTTTGGAAAGGGCTGCATCTCCCCTGTAATCGCCTTCGAGCGGCACGCGGATCGAACCCACGGTTTTCACGCTATGATTTTTTTAAATGTGGTGCGCGGCGGAGGAAATGCGCGCGTCGGACGTCATTTCGGCTTAATATCTCTTGTCTCCTTGGGAGTAGAAAGTCTTTTCATGGCTCTTTGGAAAGGGCTGCATCTCCCCTGTAATCGCCTTTAAGCGGCACGCGGATCGAACCCACGGTTTTCACGCTACGATTTTTTTAAATGTGTTGCGCGGCGGAGAATAGACGCGCGCCGGACGTATTTGCGGCTTGATATCTCTTGTCTCATTGGGAGTAGAAAGTCTGTTCATGGCTCTTTGGAAAGGGCTGCATCTCCCCTGTAATCGCCTTCGAGCGGCACGCGGATCGAACCCACGGTTTTCACGCTATGATTTTTTTAAATGTGTTGCGCGTCGGAGAAAATGCGCGCGTCGGACGTAATTGCGGCTTAATATCTCTTGTCTCCTTGGGAGTAGAAAGTCTTTTCATGGCTCTTTGGAAAGGTTTGCATCTCCCCTGTAATCGCCTTTAAGCGGCACGCGGATCGGAACCACCGTTCTTACGCTACGATTTTTTAAATGTGGTGCGCGGCGTAGAAAAGACGCGCGTAGGACGTATTTGCGGCTTAATATCTTTGGGCTCCTTGGGAGTAGGAAGTCTGTTCATGCCTCTTTGGAAAGGGCTGCATCTCCCCTCTAATTGCCTTCGAGCGGCACGCGGATCGAACCCACGGTTTTCACGCTATGATTTTTTTAAATGTGCTGCGCGGCGGAGAAAATGCGCGCGTCGGACGTCATTGCGGCTTAATATCTCTTGTCTCCTTGGGAGTAGGAAGTCTGTTCATGCCTCTTTGGAAAGGGTTGCATCTCCCCTGTAATCGCCTTTAAGCGGCACGCGGATCGGACCCACCGTTCTCACGCTACGATTTTTTAAACGTGGTGCGCGTCGGAGAAAATGCGCGTAATATCTCTTGTCTCCTTGGGAGTAGAAAGTCTGTTCATGGCTCTTTGGAAAGGGCTGTATCTCCCCTGTAATCGCCTTCGAGCGGCACGAGCATCGGAACCATCGTTATCACGCTACGATTTTTTAATGCCGCCAGGGATAGGCCGAAAGCGTGGCAGGTGGCGTTCGTTAGGGACAGTCATGGAGGTGATGCACACCGAGTTGCACGCCATTTGGAGTTGGCCCGGCCTAGATGTGAGCGTTCAAAGTCAGCGCGTTTGTTTAAACTTTCTCCTCCAATTCGTTGCAATTGTACAAGCGTTTCTCGTTCATCCGACTGGAGCGTAACGCTTTATAAGTTAATATTTCTGGTCTCCTTGGGAGTAGAAAGTCTGTTCATGGCTCTTTGGAAAGGGCTGCATCTCCCCTGTAATCGCCTTCGAGCGGCACGCGGATCGAACCCACGGTTTTCACGCTATGATTTTTTTAAATGTGGTGCGCGGCGGAGGAAATGCGCGCGTCGGACTTCATTTCGGCTTAATATCTCTTGTCTCCTTGGGAGTAGAAAGTCTTTTCATGGCTCTTTGGAAAGGGCTGCATCTCCGCTGTAATCGCCTTCGAGCGGCACGCGGATCGAACCCACGGTTTTCACGCTATGATTTTTTTAAATGTGGTGCGCGTCGGAGAAAATGCGCGCGTCGGACGTAATTGCGGCTTAATATCTCTTGTCTCCTTGGGAGTAGAAAGTCTTTTCATGGCTCTTTGGAAAGGGCTGCATCTCCCCTGTAATCGCCTTTAAGCGGCACGCGGATCGAACCCACGGTTTTCACGCTACGATTTTTTTAAATGTGTTGCGCGGCGGAGAATAGACGCGCGCCGGACGTATTTGCGGCTTGATATCTCTTGTCTCATTGGGAGTAGAAAGTCTTTTCATGGCTCTTTGGAAAGGTTTGCATCTCCCTTGTAATCGCCTTTAAGCGGCACGCGGATTGGACCCACCGTTCTTCCGATACGATTTTTTAAATGTGGTGCGCGGCGTAGAAAAGACGCGCGTAGGACGTATTTGCGGCTTAATATCTTTGGGCTCCTTGGGAGTAGGAAGTCTGTTCATGCCTCTTTGGAAAGGGCTGCATCTCCCCTGTAATCGCCTTCGAGCGGCACGCGGATCGAACCCACGGTTTTCACGCTATGATTTTTTTAAATGTGGTGCGCGGCGGAGGAAATGCGCGCGTCGGACGTCATTTCGGCTTAATATCTCTTGTCTCCTTGGGAGTAGAAAGTCTTTTCATGGCTCTTTGGAAAGGGCTGCATCTCCCCTGTAATCGCCTTTAAGCGGCACGCGGATCGAACCCACGGTTTTCACGCTACGATTTTTTTAAATGTGTTGCGCGGCGGAGAATAGACGCGCGCCGGACGTATTTGCGGCTTGATATCTCTTGTCTCATTGGGAGTAGAAAGTCTGTTCATGGCTCTTTGGAAAGGGCTGCATCTCCCCTGTAATCGCCTTCGAGCGGCACGCGGATCGAACCCACGGTTTTCACGCTATGATTTTTTTAAATGTGTTGCGCGTCGGAGAAAATGCGCGCGTCGGACGTAATTGCGGCTTAATATCTCTTGTCTCCTTGGGAGTAGAAAGTCTTTTCATGGCTCTTTGGAAAGGTTTGCATCTCCCCTGTAATCGCCTTTAAGCGGCACGCGGATCGGAACCACCGTTCTTACGCTACGATTTTTTAAATGTGGTGCGCGGCGTAGAAAAGACGCGCGTAGGACGTATTTGCGGCTTAATATCTTTGGGCTCCTTGGGAGTAGGAAGTCTGTTCATGCCTCTTTGGAAAGGGCTGCATCTCCCCTCTAATCGCCTTCGAGCGGCACGCGGATCGAACCCACGGTTTTCACGCTATGATTTTTTTAAATGTGCTGCGCGGCGGAGAAAATGCGCGCGTCGGACGTCATTGCGGCTTAATATCTCTTGTCTCCTTGGGAGTAGGAAGTCTGTTCATGCCTCTTTGGAAAGGGTTGCATCTCCCCTGTAATCGCCTTTAAGCGGCACGCGGATCGGAACCATCGTTATCACGCTACGATTTTTTAATGCCGCCAGGGATAGGCCGAAAGCGTGGCAGGTGGCGTTCGTTAGGGACAGTCATGGAGGTGATGCACACCGAGTTGCACGCCATTTGGAGTTGGCCCGGCCTAGATGTGAGCGTTCAAAGTCAGCGCGTTTGTTTAAACTTTCTCCTCCAATTCGTTGCAATTGTACAAGCGTTTCTCGTTCATCCGACTGGAGCGTAACGCTTTATAAGTTAATATTTCTGGTCTCCTTGGGAGTAGAAAGTCTGTTCATGGCTCTTTGGAAAGGGCTGCATCTCCCCTGTAATCGCCTTCGAGCGGCACGCGGATCGAACCCACGGTTTTCACGCTATGATTTTTTTAAATGTGGTGCGCGGCGGAGGAAATGCGCGCGTCGGACTTCATTTCGGCTTAATATCTCTTGTCTCCTTGGGAGTAGAAAGTCTTTTCATGGCTCTTTGGAAAGGGCTGCATCTCCGCTGTAATCGCCTTCGAGCGGCACGCGGATCGAACCCACGGTTTTCACGCTATGATTTTTTTAAATGTGGTGCGCGTCGGAGAAAATGCGCGCGTCGGACGTAATTGCGGCTTAATATCTCTTGTCTCCTTGGGAGTAGAAAGTCTTTTCATGGCTCTTTGGAAAGGGCTGCATCTCCCCTGTAATCGCCTTTAAGCGGCACGCGGATCGAACCCACGGTTTTCACGCTACGATTTTTTTAAATGTGTTGCGCGGCGGAGAATAGACGCGCGCCGGACGTATTTGCGGCTTGATATCTCTTGTCTCATTGGGAGTAGAAAGTCTGTTCATGGCTCTTTGGAAAGGGCTGCATCTCCCCTGTAATCGCCTTGGAGCGGCACGCGGATCGAACCCACGGTTTTCACGCTATGATTTTTTTAAATGTGTTGCGCGTCGGAGAAAATGCGCGCGTCGGACGTCATTGCGGCTTAATATCTCTTGTCTCCTTGGGAGTAGAAAGTCTTTTCATGGCTCTTTGGAAAGGTTTGCATCTCCCCTGTAATCGCCTTTAAGCGGCACGCGGATCGGACCCACCGTTCTTACGCTACGATTTTTTAAATGTGGTGCGCGGCGTAGAAAAGACGCGCGTCGGACGTATTTGCGGCTTAATATCTTTGGGCTCCTTGGGAGTAGGAAGTCTGTTCATGCCTCTTTGGAAAGGGCTCCATCTCCCCTGTAATCGCCTTCGAGCGGCACGCGGATCGGACCCACCGTTCTCACGCTACGATTTTTCAAACGTGGTGCGCGTCGGAGAAAATGCGCGTAATATCTCTTGTCTCCTTGGGAGTAGAAAGTCTGTTCATGGCTCTTTGGAAAGGGCTGTATCTCCCCTGTAATCGCCTTCGAGCGGCACGCGCATCGGAACCATCGTTATCACGCTACGATTTTTTAATGCCGCCAGGGATAGGCCGAAAGCGTGGCAGGTGGCGTTCGTTAGGGACAGTCATGGAGGTGATGCACACCGAGTTGCACGCCATTTGGAGTTGGCCCGGCCTAGATGTGAGCGTTCAAAGTCAGCGCGTTTGTTTAAACTTTCTCCTCCAATTCGTTGCAATTGTACAAGCGTTTCTCGTTCATCCGACTGGAGCGTAACGCTTTATAAGTTAATATTTCTGGTCTCCTTGGGAGTAGAAAGTCTTTTCATGGCTCTTTGGAAAGGGCTGCATCTCCGCTGTAATCGCCTTCGAGCGGCACGCGGATCGAACCCACGGTTTTCACGCTATGATTTTTTTAAATGTGGTGCGCGTCGGAGAAAATGCGCGCATCGGACGTCATTTCGGCTTAATATCTATTGTCTCCTTGGGAGTAGAAAGTCTTTTCATGGCTCTTTGGAAAGGTTTGCATCTCCCTTGTAATCGCCTTTAAGCGGCACGCGGATTGGACCCACCGTTCTTCCGATACGATTTTTTAAATGTGGTGCGCGGCGTAGAAAAGACGCGCGTAGGACGTATTTGCGGCTTAATATCTTTGGGCTCCTTGGGAGTAGGAAGTCTGTTCATGCCTCTTTGGAAAGGGCTGCATCTCCCCTGTAATCGCCTTCGAGCGGCACGCGGATTGAACCCACGGTTTTCACGCTATGATTTTTTTAAATGTGGTGCGCGGCGGAGGAAATGCGCGCGTCGGACGTCATTTCGGCTTAATATCTCTTGTCTCCTTGGGAGTAGAAAGTCTTTTCATGGCTCTTTGGAAAGGGCTGCATCTCCCCTGTAATCGCCTTTAAGCGGCACGCGGATCGAACCCACGGTTTTCACGCTACGATTTTTTTAAATGTGTTGCGCGGCGGAGAATAGACGCGCGCCGGACGTATTTGCGGCTTGATATCTCTTGTCTCATTGGGAGTAGAAAGTCTGTTCATGGCTCTTTGTAAAGGGCTGCATCTCCCCTGTAATCGCCTTTGAGCGGCACGCGGATCGAACCCACGGTTTTCACGCTATGATTTTTTTAAATGTGGTGCGCGGCGGAGGAAATGCGCGCGTCGGACGTAATTTCGGCTTAATATCTCTTGTCTCCTTGGGAGTAGAAAGTCTGTTCATGGCTCTTTGGAAAGGGCTGCATCTCCCCTGTAATCGCCTTCGCGCGGCACGCGGATCGGAACCATCGTTATCACGCTACGATTTTTTAATGCCGACAGGGACGGGCCGAAAGCTTGGCAGGTGGCGTTCGTTAGGAAAAGTCATGGACGTGTTCCGGACCGAGTTGCAGGCCATTTGGACCTGGCCCGGCCTAGATGTGAGCCTTCAAAGTCAGCGCGTTTGTTTAAACTTTCTCCTCCAATTCGTTGCAATTGTACAAGCGTTTCTCGCTCATCCGACTGGAGCGTAACGATTTATCTGTTAATATCTCTGGTCTCCTTGGGAGTAGAAAGTCTGTTCATGGCTCTTTGGAAAGGGATGCATCTCCCCTGTAATCGCCTTTAAGCGGCACGCGGATCGGACCCACCGTTCTCACGCTACGATTTTTTAAACGTGGTGCGCGTCGGAGAAAATGCGCGTAATATCTCTTGTCTCCTTGGGAGTAGAAAGTCTGTTCATGGCTCTTTGGAAAGGGCTGTATCTCCCCTGTAATCGCCTTCGAGCGGCACGCGCATCGGAACCATCGTTATCACGCTACGATTTTTTAATGCCGCCAGGGATAGGCCGAAAGCGTGGCAGGTGGCGTTCGTTAGGGACAGTCATGGAGGTGATGCGCACCGAGTTGCACGCCATTTGGAGTTGGCCCGGCCTAGATGTGAGCGTTCAAAGTCAGCGCGTTTGTTTAAACTTTCTCCTCCAATTCGTTGCAATTGTACAAGCGTTTCTCGTTCATCCGACTGGAGCGTAACGCTTTATATGTTAATATTTCTGGTCTCTTTGGGAGTAGAAAGTCTGTTCATGGCTCTTTTGAAAGGGATGATATCCCCTGTAATCGCCTTCGAGCGGCACGCGGATCGAACCCACGTTTTTCACGCTACGATTTTTTTTAAATGTGTTGCGCGGCAGAGAAAAGACGCTTGCCGGACGTATTTGCGGCTTAATATCTCTTGTCTCATTGGGTGTAGAAAGTCTGTTCATGGCTCTTTGGAAAGGGCTGTATCTCCCCTGTAATCGCCTTCGAGCGGCACGCGGATCGAACCCACGGTTTTCACGCTATGATTTTTTTAAATGTGGTGCGCGGCGGAGAAAATGCGCGCGTCGGACGTCATTTCGGCTTAATATCTATTGTCTCCTTGGGAGTAGAAAGTCTTTTCATGGCTCTTTAGAAAGGTTTGCATCTCCCTTGTAATCGCCTTTAAGCGGCACGCGGATTGGACCCACCATTCTTCCGATACGATTTTTTAAATGTGGTGCGCGGCGTAGAAAAGACGTGCGTAGGACGTATTTGCGGCTTAATATCTTTGGGCTCCTTGGGAGTAGGAAGTCTGTTCATGCCTCTTTGGAAAGGGCTGCATCTCCCCTGTAATCGCCTTCGCGCGGCACGCGGATCGGAACCATCGTTATCACGCTACGATTTTTTAATGCCGACAGGGACGGGCCGAAAGCTTGGCAGGTGGCGTTCGTTAGGAAAAGTCATGGACGTGATGCGGACCGAGTTGCAGGCCATTTGGACCTGGCCCAGCCTAGATGTGAGTATTCAAAGTCAGCACGTTTGTTTCAAAGTTCTCCACCAATTCGTTGTAATTGCGTGTGTGCGCGTGAACACCAGGTTTGTGGAGGAGTTCGTCCTTGGACTGTACAAGGGGAGACAGTGTGTGGCCTGGCTGCGTGAGGTTGCAGTTTGCTGGGCATGAGAGATTGGCATGTGGTGCCCTGGAGGTGTGGTTGTTCCAGGACGGGCAAGGTGGGGTAGTGTGGCTGGGTGACGGTGCGCTTCACTGGGGATGTGGTTGTGAGTTGCAGGCCCATTCCTTTGAATGACAGAAAGGATCTGATTTGTTTCCAGGTTTAAACGTACTTTGCTGGGTATGACTGTTACCTCTTGGGCCAGGAAGTCTGTTTCTAGTTTTATTTAAACGGTCAAACTGCGTGAAGTGTGCCCAGGCCCAGAGCTACTTTGCTGGGCATGGCTGTGTGACCTCTTGGGCCTGGAAGTCTGGTTGTAGTATGATTTTAAAGGGTCAAATGCTCTCCATTGTGTGTCCAGGTTTAAGGCTACTTTGCTGGGCATGTGATTTGGACCCATCGGGTAGGGAAGCCTTTCCGTCACGTGCTCGTTTTCCACGCCTTCAGCGCAGGTAGCCTGCGAATTTAAAACCGACGTGCATTTTATTCTTTTCCCCTTTTATCCTTTCATATCTCTCCGCTACCTTGGAGAAGAGAGACGCACGCGGGTAAATAAAATGTAAATATCTCTAAATATCTGTATAATATGTAAATAAAAGGAAGATGTGGTTGTGTAGTGTAGTCGTTTGATTATAAATAATCTCATAATAATTTTATCCACAAATTCTTATACATTTATACATGTTTATCTCTCTCTTTGTGTGTGTGTGTGTGTGTGTGTGTGGTTCTGTGTCACTAGTGGGGCCTGTGGCCCGATTGGAGTGTTTGCGGTGTGAGAAGGAGGAGTTGGAGAACAGTTTGTTGGAGCAGCTGAAGGAGTTGAGGTTGCAGAAGCAGAAGGAGCTGCAGGTTCTTCAGGAGATGCTGAAACACAAGCAGCAGGAGGAGACAGAGCTCCTGCAGAAACAGCAGGAGGAGGAGGAGCATAACAGGTCCATCAAGAGTAAGTACTATGGAAATGCAATAATACTAACATAACTAATAATGAATGTTAGCCTTTAGGCTCCAATAAAAGTGATACTAATATATGTATAGTACTATATATATTATATTTTATATATTCAGTAGTAATTATGTAGTATATACAATCTATTTTATATCCAGCAGTAATGATACTTGCTCTGGCAGATATGAAAATGGCCTGTGAACAGGAGAAGAAATCTCTGGAGGAAGAACTTGAGAAGCTCAGACTGTCACTGCAGGTAGAGATCCCTTATAGTGTCAGTACACATCCACCAGTACCTCCACCTTTCACTTATAACGTCAGTACACATTCAGTACACATTCCCACCTTTCCATTGTACTGGCTGTAGTGATGATTCGTGTGTGTGTTATACCAGCCCATAGAGGAGGACATTATGAGTCTGAAAGTGGCGCTGGAGATGAAGAACCAGGAGATCAAAGATCAGCACGATCTTTTGGTCAAACTATATACTCTGTATGTATACTATATACTCTGTATGTAGTACCTGGTTTAACACTATATCCTCTGTATCTATACTATATACTGTTTATGTAGTACCTGGTTTAACACTATACCCTCAGCTTACTCTAGTCTGCAGATGTGAAGAAATTAAACAGAATGTGTATCTGTGTATATGTGCGCACCTGTATGTGTCTGGTTGTAGTATTATTTAAAGGGTCAAACTGCGTGAAGTGTGCCCAGGCCCAGAGCTACTTTGATGGGCATGATTCTGTGACCTCTTGGGCCTTGAAATGTGGTGCTTTGAATGATTTAAAGAGTGAAACGGTCTGAAGTGTGCCCACGTTTAAAGCAACCTTGCTGGGCATGACTGTGTGACCTCTTGGGCCAGGAAGTCTGTTTCTAGTTTTATTTAAACGGTCAAACTGCGTGAAGTGTGCCCAGGCCCAGAGCTACTTTGCTGGGCATGACTGTGTGACCTCTTGGGCCTGGAAGTCTGGTTGTAGTATGATTTTAAAGGGTCAAATGGTCTCCATTGTGTGTCCAGGTTTAAGGCTACTTTGCTGGGCATGTGATTTGGACCCATCGGGTACGGAAGCCTTTCCGTCACGTGCTCGTTTTCCACGCCTTCAGCGCAGGTAGCCTGCGAATTTAAAACCGACGTGCATTTTATTCTTTTCCCCTTTTATCCCTTCATATCTCTCCGCTACCTTGGAGAAGAGAGACGCACGCGGGTAAATAAAATGTAAATATCTCTAAATATCTGTATAATATGTAAATAAAAGGAAGATGTGGTTGTGTAGTGTAGTCGTTTGATTATAAATAATCTCATAATAATTTTATCCACAAATTCTTATACATTTATACATGTTTATCTCTTTGTGTGTGTGTGTGTGTGTGTGTCTGTGTGTGTGTGTGTGTGGTTCTGTGTCACTAGTGGGGCCTGTGGCCCGATTGGAGTGTTTGCGGTGTGAGAAGGAGGAGTTGGAGAACAGTTTGTTTGAGCAGCTGAAGGAGTTGAGGTTGCAGAAGCAGAAGGAGCTGCAGGTTCTTCAGGAGATGCTGAAACACAAGCAGCAGGAGGAGACAGAGCTCCTGCAGAAACAGCAGGAGGAGGAGGAGCATAACAGGTCCATCAAGAGTAAGTACTATGGAAATGCATTAATACTAACATAACTAATAATGAATGTTAGCCTTTAGGCTCCAATAAAAGTGACACTAATATATGTATAGTACTATATATATTATATTTTATATATTCAGCAGTAATTATGTAGTATATACAATCTGTGTTATATCCAGCAGTAATGATACTTGCTCTGGCAGATATGAAAATGGCCTGTGAACAGGAGAAGAAATCTCTGGAGGAAGAACTTGAGAAGCTCAAACTGTCACTGCAGGTAGAGATCCCTTATAGTGTCAGTACACATCCACCAGTACCACCACCTCTCACTTATAACGTCAGTACACATTCAGTACACATTCCCACCTTTCCATTGTACTGGCTGTAGTGATGATTCGTGTCTGTGTTATACCAGCCCATAGAGGAGGACATTATGAGTCTGAAAGTGGCGCTGGAGATGAAGAACCAGGAGATCAAAGATCAGCACGATCTTTTGGTCAAACTATATACTCTGTATGTATACTATATCGAACCCACGCTTTTCACGCTACGATTTTTTTAAATGTGGTGAGCTGCGGAGAAAAGACGCGGTCCGGACGTATTTGTGGCTTAATATCTCTTGTCTCCTTGGGAGTAGGAAGTCTGTTCATGGCTCTTTGGAAAGGGCTGCATCTCCCCTGTAATCGCCTTCGAGCGGCACGCGGATCGAACCCACGGTTTTCACGCTATGACTTTTTTAAATGTGCTGCGCGGCGGAGAAAATGCGCGCGTCGGACGTCATTGCGGCTTAATATCTCTTGTCTCCTTGGGAGTAGGAAGTCTGTTCATGCCTCTTTGGAAAGGGTTGCATCTCCCCTGTAATCGCCTTTAAGCGGTACGCGGATCGGACCCACCGTTCTCACGCTACGATTTTTTAAACGTGGTGCGCGTCGGAGAAAATGCGCGTAATATCTCTTGTCTCCTTGGGAGTAGAAAGTCTGTTCATGGCTCTTTGGAAAGGGCTGTATCTCCCCTGTAATCGCCTTCGAGCGGCACGCGCATCCGAACCATCGTTATCACGCTACGATTTTTTAATGCCGCCAGGGATAGGCCGAAAGCGTGGCAGGTGGCGTTCGTTAGGGACAGTCATGGAGGTGATGCACACCGAGTTGCACGCCATTTGGAGTTGGCCCGGCCTAGATGTGAGCGTTCAAAGTCAGCGCGTTTGTTTAAACTTTCTCCTCCAATTCGTTGCAATTGTACAAGCGTTTCTCGTTCATCCGACTGGAGCGTAACGCTTTATAAGTTAATATTTCTGGTTTCCTTGGGAGTAGAAAGTCTGTTCATGGCTCTTTGGAAAGGGCTGCATCTCCCCTGTAATCGCCTTCGAGCGGCACGCGGATCGAACCCACGGTTTTCACGCTATGATTTTTTTAAATGTGGTGCGCGGCGGAGGAAATGCGCGCGTCGGACGTCATTTCGGCTTAATATCTCTTGTCTCCTTGGGAGTAGAAAGTCTTTTCATGGCTCTTTGGAAAGGGCTGCATCTCCGCTGTAATCGCCTTCGAGCGGCACGCGGATCGAACCCACGGTTTTCACGCTATGATTTTTTTAAATGTGGTGCGCGTCGGAGAAAATGCGCGCATCGGACGTCATTTCGGCTTAATATCTATTGTCTCCTTGGGAGTAGAAAGTCTTTTCATGGCTCTTTGGAAAGGTTTGCATCTCCCTTGTAATCGCCTTTAAGCGGCACGCGGATTGGACCCACCGTTCTTCCGATACGATTTTTTAAATGTGGTGCGCGGCGTAGAAAAGACGCGCGTAGGACGTATTTGCGGCTTAATATCTTTGGGCTCCTTGGGAGTAGGAAGTCTGTTCATGCCTCTTTGGAAAGGGCTGCATCTCCCCTGTAATCGCCTTCGAGCGGCACGCGGATCGAACCCACGGTTTTCACGCTATGATTTTTTTAAATGTGGTGCGCGGCGGAGGAAATGCGCGCGTCGGACGTCATTTCGGCTTAATATCTCTTGTCTCCTTGGGAGTAGAAAGTCTTTTCATGGCTCTTTGGAAAGGGCTGCATCTCCCCTGTAATCGCCTTTAAGCGGCACGCGGATCGAACCCACGGTTTTCACGCTACGATTTTTTTAAATGTGTTGCGCGGCGGAGAATAGACGCGCGCCGGACGTATTTGCGGCTTGATATCTCTTGTCTCATTGGGAGTAGAAAGTCTGTTCATGGCTCTTTGTAAAGGGCTGCATCTCCCCTGTAATCGCCTTTGAGCGGCACGCGGATCGAACCCACGGTTTTCACGCTATGATTTTTTTAAATGTGGTGCGCGGCGGAGGAAATGCGCGCGTCGGACGTCATTTCGGCTTAATATCTCTTGTCTCCTTGGGAGTAGAAAGTCTTTTCATGGCTCTTTGGAAAGGGCTGCATCTCCGCTGTAATCGCCTTCGAGCGGCACGCGGATCGAACCCACGGTTTTCACGCTATGATTTTTTTAAATGTGGTGCGCGGCGGAGAAAATGCGCGCGTCGGACGTCATTTCGGCTTAATATCTATTGTCTCCTTGGGAGTAGAAAGTCTTTTCATGGCTCTTTGGAAAGGTTTGCATCTCCCTTGTAATCGCCTTTAAGCGGCACGCGGATTGGACCCACCGTTCTTCCGATACGATTTTTTAAATGTGGTGCGCGGCGTAGAAAAGACGCGCGTAGGACGTATTTGCGGCTTAATATCTTTGGGCTCCTTGGGAGTAGGAAGTCTGTTCATGCCTCTTTGGAAAGGGCTGCATCTCCCCTGTAATCGCCTTCGAGCGGCACGCGGATCGAACCCACGGTTTTCACGCTATGATTTTTTTAAATGTGGTGCGCGGCGGAGGAAATGCGCGCGTCGGACGTCATTTCGGCTTAATATCTCTTGTCTCCTTGGGAGTAGAAAGTCTTTTCATGGCTCTTTGGAAAGGGCTGCATCTCCCCTGTAATCGCCTTTAAGCGGCACGCGGATCGAACCCACGGTTTTCACGCTACGATTTTTTTAAATGTGTTGCGCGGCGGAGAATAGACGCGCGCCGGACGTATTTGCGGCTTGATATCTCTTGTCTCATTGGGAGTAGAAAGTCTGTTCATGGCTCTTTGGAAAGGGCTGCATCTCCCATGTAATCGCCTTCGAGCGGCACGCGGATCGAACCCACGGTTTTCACGCTATGATTTTTTTTAAATGTGTTGCGCGTCGGAGAAAATGCGCGCGTCGGACGTCATTGCGGCTTAATATCTCTTGTCTCCTTGGGAGTAGAAAGTCTTTTCATGGCTCTTTGGAAAGGTTTGCATCTCCCCTGTAATCGCCTTTAAGCGGCACGCGGATCGGACCCACCGTTCTTACGCTACGATTTTTTAAATGTGGTGCGCGGCGTAGAAAAGACGCGCGTAGGACGTATTTGCGGCTTAATATCTTTGGGCTCCTTGGGAGTAGGAAGTCTGTTCATGCCTCTTTGGAAAGGGCTGCATCTCCCCTCTAATCGCCTTCGAGCGGCACGCGGATCGAACCCACGGTTTTCACGCTATGATTTTTTTAAATGTGCTGCGCGGCAGAGAAAATGCGCGCGTCGGACGTCATTGCGGCTTAATATCTCTTGTCTCCTTGGGAGTAGAAAGTCTTTTCATGGTTCTTTGGAAAGGGTTGCATCTCCCCTGTAATCGCCTTTAAGCGGCACGCGGATCGGACCCATCGTTCTCACGCTACGATTTTTTAAACGTGGTGCGCGTCGGAGAAAATGCGCGTAATATCTCTTGTCTCCTTGGGAGTAGAAAGTCTGTTCATGGCTCTTTGGAAAGGGTTGTATCTCCCCTGTAATCGCCTTCGAGCGGCACGCGCATCGGAACCATCGTTATCACGCTACGATTTTTTAATGCCGCCAGGGATAGGCCGAAAGCGTGGCAGGTGGCGTTCGTTAGGGACAGTCATGGAGGTGATGCACACCGAGTTACACGCCATTTGGAGTTGGCCCGGCCTAGATGTGAGCGTTCAAAGTCAGCGCGTTTGTTTAAAGTTTCTCCTCCAATTCGTTGCAATTGTACAAGCGTTTCTCGTTCATCCGACTGGAGCGTAACGCTTTATATGTTAATATTTCTGGTCTCCTTGGGAGTAGAAAGTCTGTAAATGGCTCTTTTGAAAGGGATGCATCTCCCCTGTAATCGCCTTCGAGCGGCACGCGGATCGAACCCACGTTTTTCACGCTACGATTTTTTTTAAATGTGTTGCGCGGCGGAGAAAAGACGCGCGCCGGACGTATTTGCGGCTTAATATATCTTGTCTCATTGGGTGTAGAAAGTCTGTTCATGGCTCTTTGGAAAGGGCTGCATCTCCCCTGTAATCGCCTTTGAGCGGCACGCGGATCGAACCCACGGTTTTCACGCTATGATTTTTTTAAATGTGGTGCGCGGCGGAGGAAATGCGCGCGTCGGACGTCATTTCGGCTTAATATCTCTTGTCTCCTTGGGAGTAGAAAGTCTTTTCATGGCTCTTTGGAAAGGGCTGCATCTCCGCTGTAATCACCTTCGAGCGGCACGCGGATCGAACCCACGGTTTTCACGCTATGATTTTTTTAAATGTGGTGCGCGGCGGAGAAAATGCGCGCGTCGGACGTCATTTCGGCTTAATATCTATTGTCTCCTTGGGAGTAGAAAGTCTTTTCATGGCTCTTTGGAAAGGTTTGCATCTCCCTTGTAATCGCCTTTAAGCGGCACGCGGATTGGACCCACCGTTCTTCCGATACGATTTTTTAAATGTGGTGCGCGGCGTAGAAAAGACGCGCGTAGGACGTATTTGCGGCTTAATATCTTTGGGCTCCTTGGGAGTAGGAAGTCTGTTCATGCCTCTTTGGAAAGGGCTGCATCTCCCCTGTAATCGCCTTCGAGCGGCACGCGGATCGAACCCACGGTTTTCACGCTATGATTTTTTTAAATGTGGTGCGCGGCGGAGGAAATGCGCGCGTCGGACGTCATTTCGGCTTAATATCTCTTGTCTCCTTGGGAGTAGAAAGTCTTTTCATGGCTCTTTGGAAAGGGCTGCATCTCCCCTGTAATCGCCTTTAAGCGGCACGCGGATCGAACCCACGGTTTTCACGCTACGATTTTTTTAAATGTGTTGCGCGGCGGAGAATAGACGCGCGCCGGACGTATTTGCGGCTTGATATCTCTTGTCTCATTGGGAGTAGAAAGTCTGTTCATGGCTCTTTGGAAAGGGCTGCATCTCCCCTGTAATCGCCTTCGAGCGGCACGCGGATCGAACCCACGGTTTTCACGCTATGATTTTTTTAAATGTGTTGCGCGTCGGAGAAAATGCGCGCGTCGGACGTAATTGCGGCTTAATATCTCTTGTCTCCTTGGGAGTAGAAAGTCTTTTCATGGCTCTTTGGAAAGGTTTGCATCTCCCCTGTAATCGCCTTTAAGCGGCACGCGGATCGGAACCACCGTTCTTACGCTACGATTTTTTAAATGTGGTGCGCGGCGTAGAAAAGACGCGCGTAGGACGTATTTGCGGCTTAATATCTTTGGGCTCCTTGGGAGTAGGAAGTCTGTTCATGCCTCTTTGGAAAGGGCTGCATCTCCCCTCTAATCGCCTTCGAGCGGCACGCGGATCGAACCCACGGTTTTCACGCTATGATTTTTTTAAATGTGCTGCGCGGCGGAGAAAATGCGCGCGTCGGACGTCATTGCGGCTTAATATCTCTTGTCTCCTTGGGAGTAGGAAGTCTGTTCATGCCTCTTTGGAAAGGGTTGCATCTCCCCTGTAATCGCCTTTAAGCGGCACGCGGATCGGACCCACCGTTCTCACGCTACGATTTTTTAAACGTGGTGCGCGTCGGAGAAAATGCGCGTAATATCTCTTGTCTCCTTGGGAGTAGAAAGTCTGTTCATGGCTCTTTGGAAAGGGCTGTATCTCCCCTGTAATCGCCTTCGAGCGGCACGAGCATCGGAACCATCGTTATCACGCTACGATTTTTTAATGCCGCCAGGGATAGGCCGAAAGCGTGGCAGGTGGCGTTCGTTAGGGACAGTCATGGAGGTGATGCACACCGAGTTGCACGCCATTTGGAGTTGGCCCGGCCTAGATGTGAGCGTTCAAAGTCAGCGCGTTTGTTTAAACTTTCTCCTCCAATTCGTTGCAATTGTACAAGCGTTTCTCGTTCATCCGACTGGAGCGTAACGCTTTATAAGTTAATATTTCTGGTCTCCTTGGGAGTAGAAAGTCTGTTCATGGCTCTTTGGAAAGGGCTGCATCTCCCCTGTAATCGCCTTCGAGCGGCACGCGGATCGAACCCACGGTTTTCACGCTATGATTTTTTTAAATGTGGTGCGCGGCGGAGGAAATGCGCGCGTCGGACTTCATTTCGGCTTAATATCTCTTGTCTCCTTGGGAGTAGAAAGTCTTTTCATGGCTCTTTGGAAAGGGCTGCATCTCCGCTGTAATCGCCTTCGAGCGGCACGCGGATCGAACCCACGGTTTTCACGCTATGATTTTTTTAAATGTGGTGCGCGTCGGAGAAAATGCGCGCGTCGGACGTAATTGCGGCTTAATATCTCTTGTCTCCTTGGGAGTAGAAAGTCTTTTCATGGCTCTTTGGAAAGGGCTGCATCTCCCCTGTAATCGCCTTTAAGCGGCACGCGGATCGAACCCACGGTTTTCACGCTACGATTTTTTTAAATGTGTTGCGCGGCGGAGAATAGACGCGCGCCGGACGTATTTGCGGCTTGATATCTCTTGTCTCATTGGGAGTAGAAAGTCTTTTCATGGCTCTTTGGAAAGGTTTGCATCTCCCTTGTAATCGCCTTTAAGCGGCACGCGGATTGGACCCACCGTTCTTCCGATACGATTTTTTAAATGTGGTGCGCGGCGTAGAAAAGACGCGCGTAGGACGTATTTGCGGCTTAATATCTTTGGGCTCCTTGGGAGTAGGAAGTCTGTTCATGCCTCTTTGGAAAGGGCTGCATCTCCCCTGTAATCGCCTTCGAGCGGCACGCGGATCGAACCCACGGTTTTCACGCTATGATTTTTTTAAATGTGGTGCGCGGCGGAGGAAATGCGCGCGTCGGACGTCATTTCGGCTTAATATCTCTTGTCTCCTTGGGAGTAGAAAGTCTTTTCATGGCTCTTTGGAAAGGGCTGCATCTCCCCTGTAATCGCCTTTAAGCGGCACGCGGATCGAACCCACGGTTTTCACGCTACGATTTTTTTAAATGTGTTGCGCGGCGGAGAATAGACGCGCGCCGGACGTATTTGCGGCTTGATATCTCTTGTCTCATTGGGAGTAGAAAGTCTGTTCATGGCTCTTTGGAAAGGGCTGCATCTCCCCTGTAATCGCCTTCGAGCGGCACGCGGATCGAACCCACGGTTTTCACGCTATGATTTTTTTAAATGTGTTGCGCGTCGGAGAAAATGCGCGCGTCGGACGTAATTGCGGCTTAATATCTCTTGTCTCCTTGGGAGTAGAAAGTCTTTTCATGGCTCTTTGGAAAGGTTTGCATCTCCCCTGTAATCGCCTTTAAGCGGCACGCGGATCGGAACCACCGTTCTTACGCTACGATTTTTTAAATGTGGTGCGCGGCGTAGAAAAGACGCGCGTAGGACGTATTTGCGGCTTAATATCTTTGGGCTCCTTGGGAGTAGGAAGTCTGTTCATGCCTCTTTGGAAAGGGCTGCATCTCCCCTCTAATCGCCTTCGAGCGGCACGCGGATCGAACCCACGGTTTTCACGCTATGATTTTTTTAAATGTGCTGCGCGGCGGAGAAAATGCGCGCGTCGGACGTCATTGCGGCTTAATATCTCTTGTCTCCTTGGGAGTAGGAAGTCTGTTCATGCCTCTTTGGAAAGGGTTGCATCTCCCCTGTAATCGCCTTTAAGCGGCACGCGGATCGGAACCATCGTTATCACGCTACGATTTTTTAATGCCGCCAGGGATAGGCCGAAAGCGTGGCAGGTGGCGTTCGTTAGGGACAGTCATGGAGGTGATGCACACCGAGTTGCACGCCATTTGGAGTTGGCCCGGCCTAGATGTGAGCGTTCAAAGTCAGCGCGTTTGTTTAAACTTTCTCCTCCAATTCGTTGCAATTGTACAAGCGTTTCTCGTTCATCCGACTGGAGCGTAACGCTTTATAAGTTAATATTTCTGGTCTCCTTGGGAGTAGAAAGTCTGTTCATGGCTCTTTGGAAAGGGCTGCATCTCCCCTGTAATCGCCTTCGAGCGGCACGCGGATCGAACCCACGGTTTTCACGCTATGATTTTTTTAAATGTGGTGCGCGGCGGAGGAAATGCGCGCGTCGGACTTCATTTCGGCTTAATATCTCTTGTCTCCTTGGGAGTAGAAAGTCTTTTCATGGCTCTTTGGAAAGGGCTGCATCTCCGCTGTAATCGCCTTCGAGCGGCACGCGGATCGAACCCACGGTTTTCACGCTATGATTTTTTTAAATGTGGTGCGCGTCGGAGAAAATGCGCGCGTCGGACGTAATTGCGGCTTAATATCTCTTGTCTCCTTGGGAGTAGAAAGTCTTTTCATGGCTCTTTGGAAAGGGCTGCATCTCCCCTGTAATCGCCTTTAAGCGGCACGCGGATCGAACCCACGGTTTTCACGCTACGATTTTTTTAAATGTGTTGCGCGGCGGAGAATAGACGCGCGCCGGACGTATTTGCGGCTTGATATCTCTTGTCTCATTGGGAGTAGAAAGTCTGTTCATGGCTCTTTGGAAAGGGCTGCATCTCCCCTGTAATCGCCTTGGAGCGGCACGCGGATCGAACCCACGGTTTTCACGCTATGATTTTTTTAAATGTGTTGCGCGTCGGAGAAAATGCGCGCGTCGGACGTCATTGCGGCTTAATATCTCTTGTCTCCTTGGGAGTAGAAAGTCTTTTCATGGCTCTTTGGAAAGGTTTGCATCTCCCCTGTAATCGCCTTTAAGCGGCACGCGGATCGGACCCACCGTTCTTACGCTACGATTTTTTAAATGTGGTGCGCGGCGTAGAAAAGACGCGCGTAGGACGTATTTGCGGCTTAATATCTTTGGGCTCCTTGGGAGTAGGAAGTCTGTTCATGCCTCTTTGGAAAGGGCTCCATCTCCCCTGTAATCGCCTTCGAGCGGCACGCGGATCGGACCCACCGTTCTCACGCTACGATTTTTCAAACGTGGTGCGCGTCGGAGAAAATGCGCGTAATATCTCTTGTCTCCTTGGGAGTAGAAAGTCTGTTCATGGCTCTTTGGAAAGGGCTGTATCTCCCCTGTAATCGCCTTCGAGCGGCACGCGCATCCGAACCATCGTTATCACGCTACGATTTTTTAATGCCGCCAGGGATAGGCCGAAAGCGTGGCAGGTGGCGTTCGTTAGGGACAGTCATGGAGGTGATGCACACCGAGTTGCACGCCATTTGGAGTTGGCCCGGCCTAGATGTGAGCGTTCAAAGTCAGCGCGTTTGTTTAAACTTTCTCCTCCAATTCGTTGCAATTGTACAAGCGTTTCTCGTTCATCCGACTGGAGCGTAACGCTTTATAAGTTAATATTTCTGGTTTCCTTGGGAGTAGAAAGTCTGTTCATGGCTCTTTGGAAAGGGCTGCATCTCCCCTGTAATCGCCTTCGAGCGGCACGCGGATCGAACCCACGGTTTTCACGCTATGATTTTTTTAAATGTGGTGCGCGGCGGAGGAAATGCGCGCGTCGGACGTCATTTCGGCTTAATATCTCTTGTCTCCTTGGGAGTAGAAAGTCTTTTCATGGCTCTTTGGAAAGGGCTGCATCTCCGCTGTAATCGCCTTCGAGCGGCACGCGGATCGAACCCACGGTTTTCACGCTATGATTTTTTTAAATGTGGTGCGCGTCGGAGAAAATGCGCGCATCGGACGTCATTTCGGCTTAATATCTATTGTCTCCTTGGGAGTAGAAAGTCTTTTCATGGCTCTTTGGAAAGGTTTGCATCTCCCTTGTAATCGCCTTTAAGCGGCACGCGGATTGGACCCACCGTTCTTCCGATACGATTTTTTAAATGTGGTGCGCGGCGTAGAAAAGACGCGCGTAGGACGTATTTGCGGCTTAATATCTTTGGGCTCCTTGGGAGTAGGAAGTCTGTTCATGCCTCTTTGGAAAGGGCTGCATCTCCCCTGTAATCGCCTTCGAGCGGCACGCGGATCGAACCCACGGTTTTCACGCTATGATTTTTTTAAATGTGGTGCGCGGCGGAGGAAATGCGCGCGTCGGACGTCATTTCGGCTTAATATCTCTTGTCTCCTTGGGAGTAGAAAGTCTTTTCATGGCTCTTTGGAAAGGGCTGCATCTCCCCTGTAATCGCCTTTAAGCGGCACGCGGATCGAACCCACGGTTTTCACGCTACGATTTTTTTAAATGTGTTGCGCGGCGGAGAATAGACGCGCGCCGGACGTATTTGCGGCTTGATATCTCTTGTCTCATTGGGAGTAGAAAGTCTGTTCATGGCTCTTTGTAAAGGGCTGCATCTCCCCTGTAATCGCCTTTGAGCGGCACGCGGATCGAACCCACGGTTTTCACGCTATGATTTTTTTAAATGTGGTGCGCGGCGGAGGAAATGCGCGCGTCGGACGTCATTTCGGCTTAATATCTCTTGTCTCCTTGGGAGTAGAAAGTCTTTTCATGGCTCTTTGGAAAGGGCTGCATCTCCGCTGTAATCGCCTTCGAGCGGCACGCGGATCGAACCCACGGTTTTCACGCTATGATTTTTTTAAATGTGGTGCGCGGCGGAGAAAATGCGCGCGTCGGACGTCATTTCGGCTTAATATCTATTGTCTCCTTGGGAGTAGAAAGTCTTTTCATGGCTCTTTGGAAAGGTTTGCATCTCCCTTGTAATCGCCTTTAAGCGGCACGCGGATTGGACCCACCGTTCTTCCGATACGATTTTTTAAATGTGGTGCGCGGCGTAGAAAAGACGCGCGTAGGACGTATTTGCGGCTTAATATCTTTGGGCTCCTTGGGAGTAGGAAGTCTGTTCATGCCTCTTTGGAAAGGGCTGCATCTCCCCTGTAATCGCCTTCGAGCGGCACGCGGATCGAACCCACGGTTTTCACGCTATGATTTTTTTAAATGTGGTGCGCGGCGGAGGAAATGCGCGCGTCGGACGTCATTTCGGCTTAATATCTCTTGTCTCCTTGGGAGTAGAAAGTCTTTTCATGGCTCTTTGGAAAGGGCTGCATCTCCCCTGTAATCGCCTTTAAGCGGCACGCGGATCGAACCCACGGTTTTCACGCTACGATTTTTTTAAATGTGTTGCGCGGCGGAGAATAGACGCGCGCCGGACGTATTTGCGGCTTGATATCTCTTGTCTCATTGGGAGTAGAAAGTCTGTTCATGGCTCTTTGGAAAGGGCTGCATCTCCCATGTAATCGCCTTCGAGCGGCACGCGGATCGAACCCACGGTTTTCACGCTATGATTTTTTTTAAATGTGTTGCGCGTCGGAGAAAATGCGCGCGTCGGACGTCATTGCGGCTTAATATCTCTTGTCTCCTTGGGAGTAGAAAGTCTTTTCATGGCTCTTTGGAAAGGTTTGCATCTCCCCTGTAATCGCCTTTAAGCGGCACGCGGATCGGACCCACCGTTCTTACGCTACGATTTTTTAAATGTGGTGCGCGGCGTAGAAAAGACGCGCGTAGGACGTATTTGCGGCTTAATATCTTTGGGCTCCTTGGGAGTAGGAAGTCTGTTCATGCCTCTTTGGAAAGGGCTGCATCTCCCCTCTAATCGCCTTCGAGCGGCACGCGGATCGAACCCACGGTTTTCACGCTATGATTTTTTTAAATGTGCTGCGCGGCAGAGAAAATGCGCGCGTCGGACGTCATTGCGGCTTAATATCTCTTGTCTCCTTGGGAGTAGAAAGTCTTTTCATGGTTCTTTGGAAAGGGTTGCATCTCCCCTGTAATCGCCTTTAAGCGGCACGCGGATCGGACCCATCGTTCTCACGCTACGATTTTTTAAACGTGGTGCGCGTCGGAGAAAATGCGCGTAATATCTCTTGTCTCCTTGGGAGTAGAAAGTCTGTTCATGGCTCTTTGGAAAGGGTTGTATCTCCCCTGTAATCGCCTTCGAGCGGCACGCGCATCGGAACCATCGTTATCACGCTACGATTTTTTAATGCCGCCAGGGATAGGCCGAAAGCGTGGCAGGTGGCGTTCGTTAGGGACAGTCATGGAGGTGATGCACACCGAGTTACACGCCATTTGGAGTTGGCCCGGCCTAGATGTGAGCGTTCAAAGTCAGCGCGTTTGTTTAAAGTTTCTCCTCCAATTCGTTGCAATTGTACAAGCGTTTCTCGTTCATCCGACTGGAGCGTAACGCTTTATATGTTAATATTTCTGGTCTCCTTGGGAGTAGAAAGTCTGTAAATGGCTCTTTTGAAAGGGATGCATCTCCCCTGTAATCGCCTTCGAGCGGCACGCGGATCGAACCCACGTTTTTCACGCTACGATTTTTTTTAAATGTGTTGCGCGGCGGAGAAAAGACGCGCGCCGGACGTATTTGCGGCTTAATATATCTTGTCTCATTGGGTGTAGAAAGTCTGTTCATGGCTCTTTGGAAAGGGCTGCATCTCCCCTGTAATCGCCTTTGAGCGGCACGCGGATCGAACCCACGGTTTTCACGCTATGATTTTTTTAAATGTGGTGCGCGGCGGAGGAAATGCGCGCGTCGGACGTCATTTCGGCTTAATATCTCTTGTCTCCTTGGGAGTAGAAAGTCTTTTCATGGCTCTTTGGAAAGGGCTGCATCTCCGCTGTAATCACCTTCGAGCGGCACGCGGATCGAACCCACGGTTTTCACGCTATGATTTTTTTAAATGTGGTGCGCGGCGGAGAAAATGCGCGCGTCGGACGTCATTTCGGCTTAATATCTATTGTCTCCTTGGGAGTAGAAAGTCTTTTCATGGCTCTTTGGAAAGGTTTGCATCTCCCTTGTAATCGCCTTTAAGCGGCACGCGGATTGGACCCACCGTTCTTCCGATACGATTTTTTAAATGTGGTGCGCGGCGTAGAAAAGACGCGCGTAGGACGTATTTGCGGCTTAATATCTTTGGGCTCCTTGGGAGTAGGAAGTCTGTTCATGCCTCTTTGGAAAGGGCTGCATCTCCCCTGTAATCGCCTTCGAGCGGCACGCGGATCGAACCCACGGTTTTCACGCTATGATTTTTTTAAATGTGGTGCGCGGCGGAGGAAATGCGCGCGTCGGACGTCATTTCGGCTTAATATCTCTTGTCTCCTTGGGAGTAGAAAGTCTTTTCATGGCTCTTTGGAAAGGGCTGCATCTCCCCTGTAATCGCCTTTAAGCGGCACGCGGATCGAACCCACGGTTTTCACGCTACGATTTTTTTAAATGTGTTGCGCGGCGGAGAATAGACGCGCGCCGGACGTATTTGCGGCTTGATATCTCTTGTCTCATTGGGAGTAGAAAGTCTGTTCATGGCTCTTTGGAAAGGGCTGCATCTCCCCTGTAATCGCCTTCGAGCGGCACGCGGATCGAACCCACGGTTTTCACGCTATGATTTTTTTAAATGTGTTGCGCGTCGGAGAAAATGCGCGCGTCGGACGTAATTGCGGCTTAATATCTCTTGTCTCCTTGGGAGTAGAAAGTCTTTTCATGGCTCTTTGGAAAGGTTTGCATCTCCCCTGTAATCGCCTTTAAGCGGCACGCGGATCGGAACCACCGTTCTTACGCTACGATTTTTTAAATGTGGTGCGCGGCGTAGAAAAGACGCGCGTAGGACGTATTTGCGGCTTAATATCTTTGGGCTCCTTGGGAGTAGGAAGTCTGTTCATGCCTCTTTGGAAAGGGCTGCATCTCCCCTCTAATCGCCTTCGAGCGGCACGCGGATCGAACCCACGGTTTTCACGCTATGATTTTTTTAAATGTGCTGCGCGGCGGAGAAAATGCGCGCGTCGGACGTCATTGCGGCTTAATATCTCTTGTCTCCTTGGGAGTAGGAAGTCTGTTCATGCCTCTTTGGAAAGGGTTGCATCTCCCCTGTAATCGCCTTTAAGCGGCACGCGGATCGGACCCACCGTTCTCACGCTACGATTTTTTAAACGTGGTGCGCGTCGGAGAAAATGCGCGTAATATCTCTTGTCTCCTTGGGAGTAGAAAGTCTGTTCATGGCTCTTTGGAAAGGGCTGTATCTCCCCTGTAATCGCCTTCGAGCGGCACGAGCATCGGAACCATCGTTATCACGCTACGATTTTTTAATGCCGCCAGGGATAGGCCGAAAGCGTGGCAGGTGGCGTTCGTTAGGGACAGTCATGGAGGTGATGCACACCGAGTTGCACGCCATTTGGAGTTGGCCCGGCCTAGATGTGAGCGTTCAAAGTCAGCGCGTTTGTTTAAACTTTCTCCTCCAATTCGTTGCAATTGTACAAGCGTTTCTCGTTCATCCGACTGGAGCGTAACGCTTTATAAGTTAATATTTCTGGTCTCCTTGGGAGTAGAAAGTCTGTTCATGGCTCTTTGGAAAGGGCTGCATCTCCCCTGTAATCGCCTTCGAGCGGCACGCGGATCGAACCCACGGTTTTCACGCTATGATTTTTTTAAATGTGGTGCGCGGCGGAGGAAATGCGCGCGTCGGACTTCATTTCGGCTTAATATCTCTTGTCTCCTTGGGAGTAGAAAGTCTTTTCATGGCTCTTTGGAAAGGGCTGCATCTCCGCTGTAATCGCCTTCGAGCGGCACGCGGATCGAACCCACGGTTTTCACGCTATGATTTTTTTAAATGTGGTGCGCGTCGGAGAAAATGCGCGCGTCGGACGTAATTGCGGCTTAATATCTCTTGTCTCCTTGGGAGTAGAAAGTCTTTTCATGGCTCTTTGGAAAGGGCTGCATCTCCCCTGTAATCGCCTTTAAGCGGCACGCGGATCGAACCCACGGTTTTCACGCTACGATTTTTTTAAATGTGTTGCGCGGCGGAGAATAGACGCGCGCCGGACGTATTTGCGGCTTGATATCTCTTGTCTCATTGGGAGTAGAAAGTCTTTTCATGGCTCTTTGGAAAGGTTTGCATCTCCCTTGTAATCGCCTTTAAGCGGCACGCGGATTGGACCCACCGTTCTTCCGATACGATTTTTTAAATGTGGTGCGCGGCGTAGAAAAGACGCGCGTAGGACGTATTTGCGGCTTAATATCTTTGGGCTCCTTGGGAGTAGGAAGTCTGTTCATGCCTCTTTGGAAAGGGCTGCATCTCCCCTGTAATCGCCTTCGAGCGGCACGCGGATCGAACCCACGGTTTTCACGCTATGATTTTTTTAAATGTGGTGCGCGGCGGAGGAAATGCGCGCGTCGGACGTCATTTCGGCTTAATATCTCTTGTCTCCTTGGGAGTAGAAAGTCTTTTCATGGCTCTTTGGAAAGGGCTGCATCTCCCCTGTAATCGCCTTTAAGCGGCACGCGGATCGAACCCACGGTTTTCACGCTACGATTTTTTTAAATGTGTTGCGCGGCGGAGAATAGACGCGCGCCGGACGTATTTGCGGCTTGATATCTCTTGTCTCATTGGGAGTAGAAAGTCTGTTCATGGCTCTTTGGAAAGGGCTGCATCTCCCCTGTAATCGCCTTCGAGCGGCACGCGGATCGAACCCACGGTTTTCACGCTATGATTTTTTTAAATGTGTTGCGCGTCGGAGAAAATGCGCGCGTCGGACGTAATTGCGGCTTAATATCTCTTGTCTCCTTGGGAGTAGAAAGTCTTTTCATGGCTCTTTGGAAAGGTTTGCATCTCCCCTGTAATCGCCTTTAAGCGGCACGCGGATCGGAACCACCGTTCTTACGCTACGATTTTTTAAATGTGGTGCGCGGCGTAGAAAAGACGCGCGTAGGACGTATTTGCGGCTTAATATCTTTGGGCTCCTTGGGAGTAGGAAGTCTGTTCATGCCTCTTTGGAAAGGGCTGCATCTCCCCTCTAATCGCCTTCGAGCGGCACGCGGATCGAACCCACGGTTTTCACGCTATGATTTTTTTAAATGTGCTGCGCGGCGGAGAAAATGCGCGCGTCGGACGTCATTGCGGCTTAATATCTCTTGTCTCCTTGGGAGTAGGAAGTCTGTTCATGCCTCTTTGGAAAGGGTTGCATCTCCCCTGTAATCGCCTTTAAGCGGCACGCGGATCGGAACCATCGTTATCACGCTACGATTTTTTAATGCCGCCAGGGATAGGCCGAAAGCGTGGCAGGTGGCGTTCGTTAGGGACAGTCATGGAGGTGATGCACACCGAGTTGCACGCCATTTGGAGTTGGCCCGGCCTAGATGTGAGCGTTCAAAGTCAGCGCGTTTGTTTAAACTTTCTCCTCCAATTCGTTGCAATTGTACAAGCGTTTCTCGTTCATCCGACTGGAGCGTAACGCTTTATAAGTTAATATTTCTGGTCTCCTTGGGAGTAGAAAGTCTGTTCATGGCTCTTTGGAAAGGGCTGCATCTCCCCTGTAATCGCCTTCGAGCGGCACGCGGATCGAACCCACGGTTTTCACGCTATGATTTTTTTAAATGTGGTGCGCGGCGGAGGAAATGCGCGCGTCGGACTTCATTTCGGCTTAATATCTCTTGTCTCCTTGGGAGTAGAAAGTCTTTTCATGGCTCTTTGGAAAGGGCTGCATCTCCGCTGTAATCGCCTTCGAGCGGCACGCGGATCGAACCCACGGTTTTCACGCTATGATTTTTTTAAATGTGGTGCGCGTCGGAGAAAATGCGCGCGTCGGACGTAATTGCGGCTTAATATCTCTTGTCTCCTTGGGAGTAGAAAGTCTTTTCATGGCTCTTTGGAAAGGGCTGCATCTCCCCTGTAATCGCCTTTAAGCGGCACGCGGATCGAACCCACGGTTTTCACGCTACGATTTTTTTAAATGTGTTGCGCGGCGGAGAATAGACGCGCGCCGGACGTATTTGCGGCTTGATATCTCTTGTCTCATTGGGAGTAGAAAGTCTGTTCATGGCTCTTTGGAAAGGGCTGCATCTCCCCTGTAATCGCCTTGGAGCGGCACGCGGATCGAACCCACGGTTTTCACGCTATGATTTTTTTAAATGTGTTGCGCGTCGGAGAAAATGCGCGCGTCGGACGTCATTGCGGCTTAATATCTCTTGTCTCCTTGGGAGTAGAAAGTCTTTTCATGGCTCTTTGGAAAGGTTTGCATCTCCCCTGTAATCGCCTTTAAGCGGCACGCGGATCGGACCCACCGTTCTTACGCTACGATTTTTTAAATGTGGTGCGCGGCGTAGAAAAGACGCGCGTAGGACGTATTTGCGGCTTAATATCTTTGGGCTCCTTGGGAGTAGGAAGTCTGTTCATGCCTCTTTGGAAAGGGCTCCATCTCCCCTGTAATCGCCTTCGAGCGGCACGCGGATCGGACCCACCGTTCTCACGCTACGATTTTTCAAACGTGGTGCGCGTCGGAGAAAATGCGCGTAATATCTCTTGTCTCCTTGGGAGTAGAAAGTCTGTTCATGGCTCTTTGGAAAGGGCTGTATCTCCCCTGTAATCGCCTTCGAGCGGCACGCGCATCGGAACCATCGTTATCACGCTACGATTTTTTAATGCCGCCAGGGATAGGCCGAAAGCGTGGCAGGTGGCGTTCGTTAGGGACAGTCATGGAGGTGATGCACACCGAGTTGCACGCCATTTGGAGTTGGCCCGGCCTAGATGTGAGCGTTCAAAGTCAGCGCGTTTGTTTAAACTTTCTCCTCCAATTCGTTGCAATTGTACAAGCGTTTCTCGTTCATCCGACTGGAGCGTAACGCTTTATAAGTTAATATTTCTGGTCTCCTTGGGAGTAGAAAGTCTTTTCATGGCTCTTTGGAAAGGGCTGCATCTCCGCTGTAATCGCCTTCGAGCGGCACGCGGATCGAACCCACGGTTTTCACGCTATGATTTTTTTAAATGTGGTGCGCGTCGGAGAAAATGCGCGCATCGGACGTCATTTCGGCTTAATATCTATTGTCTCCTTGGGAGTAGAAAGTCTTTTCATGGCTCTTTGGAAAGGTTTGCATCTCCCTTGTAATCGCCTTTAAGCGGCACGCGGATTGGACCCACCGTTCTTCCGATACGATTTTTTAAATGTGGTGCGCGGCGTAGAAAAGACGCGCGTAGGACGTATTTGCGGCTTAATATCTTTGGGCTCCTTGGGAGTAGGAAGTCTGTTCATGCCTCTTTGGAAAGGGCTGCATCTCCCCTGTAATCGCCTTCGAGCGGCACGCGGATCGAACCCACGGTTTTCACGCTATGATTTTTTTAAATGTGGTGCGCGGCGGAGGAAATGCGCGCGTCGGACGTCATTTCGGCTTAATATCTCTTGTCTCCTTGGGAGTAGAAAGTCTTTTCATGGCTCTTTGGAAAGGGCTGCATCTCCCCTGTAATCGCCTTTAAGCGGCACGCGGATCGAACCCACGGTTTTCACGCTACGATTTTTTTAAATGTGTTGCGCGGCGGAGAATAGACGCGCGCCGGACGTATTTGCGGCTTGATATCTCTTGTCTCATTGGGAGTAGAAAGTCTGTTCATGGCTCTTTGTAAAGGGCTGCATCTCCCCTGTAATCGCCTTTGAGCGGCACGCGGATCGAACCCACGGTTTTCACGCTATGATTTTTTTAAATGTGGTGCGCGGCGGAGGAAATGCGCGCGTCGGACGTAATTTCGGCTTAATATCTCTTGTCTCCTTGGGAGTAGAAAGTCTTTTCATGGCTCTTTGGAAAGGGCTGCATCTCCGCTGTAATCGCCTTCGAGCGGCACGCGGATCGAACCCACGGTTTTCACGCTATGATTTTTTTAAATGTGGTGCGCGGCGGAGAAAATGCGCGTGTCGGACGTCATTTCGGCTTAATATCTATTGTCTCCTTGGGAGTAGAAAGTCTTTTCATGGCTCTTTGGAAAGGTTTGCATCTCCCTTGTAATCGCCTTTAAGCGGCACGCGGATTGGACCCACCGTTCTTCCGATACGATTTTTTAAATGTGGTGCGCGGCGTAGAAAAGACGCGCGTAGGACGTATTTGCGGCTTAATATCTTTGGGCTCCTTGGGAGTAGGAAGTCTGTTCATGCCTCTTTGGAAAGGGCTGCATCTCCCCTGTAATCGCCTTCGAGCGGCACGCGGATCGAACCCACGGTTTTCACGCTATGATTTTTTTAAATGTGGTGCGCGGCGGAGGAAATGCGCGCGTCGGACGTCATTTCGGCTTAATATCTCTTGTCTCCTTGGGAGTAGAAAGTCTTTTCATGGCTCTTTGGAAAGGGCTGCATCTCCCCTGTAATCGCCTTTAAGCGGCACGCGGATCGAACCCACGGTTTTCACGCTACGATTTTTTTAAATGTGTTGCGCGGCGGAGAATAGACGCGCGCCGGACGTATTTGCGGCTTGATATCTCTTGTCTCATTGGGAGTAGAAAGTCTGTTCATGGCTCTTTGGAAAGGGCTGCATCTCCCATGTAATCGCCTTCGAGCGGCACGCGGATCGAACCCACGGTTTTCACGCTATGATTTTTTTTAAATGTGTTGCGCGTCGGAGAAAATGCGCGCGTCGGACGTCATTGCGGCTTAATATCTCTTGTCTCCTTGGGAGTAGAAAGTCTTTTCATGGCTCTTTGGAAAGGTTTGCATCTCCCCTGTAATCGCCTTTAAGCGGCACGCGGATCGGACCCACCGTTCTTACGCTACGATTTTTTAAATGTGGTGCGCGGCGTAGAAAAGACGCGCGTAGGACGTATTTGCGGCTTAATATCTTTGGGCTCCTTGGGAGTAGGAAGTCTGTTCATGCCTCTTTGGAAAGGGCTGCATCTCCCCTCTAATCGCCTTCGAGCGGCACGCGGATCGAACCCACGGTTTTCACGCTATGATTTTTTTAAATGTGCTGCGCGGCAGAGAAAATGCGCGCGTCGGACGTCATTGCGGCTTAATATCTCTTGTCTCCTTGGGAGTAGAAAGTCTGTTCATGGCTCTTTGGAAAGGGTTGTATCTCCCCTGTAATCGCCTTCGAGCGGCACGCGCATCGGAACCATCGTTATCACGCTACGATTTTTTAATGCCGCCAGGGATAGGCCGAAAGCGTGGCAGGTGGCGTTCGTTAGGGACAGTCATGGAGGTGATGCACACCGAGTTGCACGCCATTTGGAGTTGGCCCGGCCTAGATGTGAGCGTTCAAAGTCAGCGCGTTTGTTTAAAGTTTCTCCTCCAATTCGTTGCAATTGTACAAGCGTTTCTCGTTCATCCGACTGGAGCGTAACGCTTTATATGTTAATATTTCTGGTCTCCTTGGGAGTAGAAAGTCTGTTCATGGCTCTTTTGAAAGGGATGCATCTCCCCTGTAATCGCCTTCGAGCGGCACGC
This sequence comes from Electrophorus electricus, assembly GCF_041902795.1. Taxonomy (NCBI): domain Eukaryota; kingdom Metazoa; phylum Chordata; class Actinopteri; order Gymnotiformes; family Gymnotidae; genus Electrophorus; species Electrophorus electricus. The sequence continues at coordinate 1,831,186 of NC_137505.1, read as the reverse complement.
GGATCGAACCCACGTTTTTCACGCTACGATTTTTTTTAAATGTGTTGCGCGGCGGAGAAAAGACGCGCGCCGGACGTATTTGCGGCTTAATATATCTTGTCTCATTGGGTGTAGAAAGTCTGTTCATGGCTCTTTGGAAAGGGCTGCATCTCCCCTGTAATCGCCTTTGAGCGGCACGCGGATCGAACCCACGGTTTTCACGCTATGATTTTTTTAAATGTGGTGCGCGGCGGAGGAAATGCGCGCGTCGGACGTCATTTCGGCTTAATATCTCTTGTCTCCTTGGGAGTAGAAAGTCTTTTCATGGCTCTTTGGAAAGGGCTGCATCTCCGCTGTAATCGCCTTCGAGCGGCACGCGGATCGAACCCACGGTTTTCACGCTATGATTTTTTTAAATGTGGTGCGCGGCGGAGAAAATGCGCGCGTCGGACGTCATTTCGGCTTAATATCTATTGTCTCCTTGGGAGTAGAAAGTCTTTTCATGGCTCTTTGGAAAGGTTTGCATCTCCCTTGTAATCGCCTTTAAGCGGCACGCGGATTGGACCCACCGTTCTTCCGATACGATTTTTTAAATGTGGTGCGCGGCGTAGAAAAGACGCGCGTAGGACGTATTTGCGGCTTAATATCTTTGGGCTCCTTGGGAGTAGGAAGTCTGTTCATGCCTCTTTGGAAAGGGCTGCATCTCCCCTGTAATCGCCTTCGAGCGGCACGCGGATCGAACCCACGGTTTTCACGCTATGATTTTTTTAAATGTGGTGCGCGGCGGAGGAAATGCGCGCGTCGGACGTCATTTCGGCTTAATATCTCTTGTCTCCTTGGGAGTAGAAAGTCTTTTCATGGCTCTTTGGAAAGGGCTGCATCTCCCCTGTAATCGCCTTTAAGCGGCACGCGGATCGAACCCACGGTTTTCACGCTACGATTTTTTTAAATGTGTTGCTCGGCGGAGAATAGACGCGCGCCGGACGTATTTGCGGCTTGATATCTCTTGTCTCATTGGGAGTAGAAAGTCTGTTCATGGCTCTTTGGAAAGGGCTGCATCTCCCCTGTAATCGCCTTCGAGCGGCACGCGGATCGAACCCACGGTTTTCACGCTATGATTTTTTTAAATGTGTTGCGCGTCGGAGAAAATGCGCGCGTCGGACGTCATTGCGGCTTAATATCTCTTGTCTCCTTGGGAGTAGAAAGTCTTTTCATGGCTCTTTGGAAAGGTTTGCATCTCCCCTGTAATCGCCTTTAAGCGGCACGCGGATCGGACCCACCGTTCTTACGCTACGATTTTTTAAATGTGGTGCGCGGCGTAGAAAAGACGCGCGTAGGACGTATTTGCGGCTTAATATCTTTGGGCTCCTTGGGAGTAGGAAGTCTGTTCATGCCTCTTTGGAAAGGGCTCCATCTCCCCTGTAATCGCCTTCGAGCGGCACGCGGATCGAACCCACGGTTTTCACGCTATGACTTTTTTAAATGTGCTGCGCGGCGGAGAAAATGCGCGCGTCGGACGTCATTGCGGCTTAATATCTCTTGTCTCCTTGGGAGTAGGAAGTCTGTTCATGCCTCTTTGGAAAGGGTTGCATCTCCCCTGTAATCGCCTTTAAGCGGCACGCGGATCGGACCCACCGTTCTCACGCTACGATTTTTTAAACGTGGTGCGCGTCGGAGAAAATGCGCGTAATATCTCTTGTCTCCTTGGGAGTAGAAAGTCTGTTCATGGCTCTTTGGAAAGGGCTGTATCTCCCCTGTAATCGCCTTCGAGCGGCACGCGCATCGGAACCATCGTTATCACGCTACGATTTTTTAATGCCGCCAGGGATAGGCCGAAAGCGTGGCAGGTGGCGTTCGTTAGGGACAGTCATGGAGGTGATGCACACCGAGTTGCACGCCATTTGGAGTTGGCCCGGCCTAGATGTGAGCGTTCAAAGTCAGCGCGTTTGTTTAAACTTTCTCCTCCAATTCGTTGCAATTGTACAAGCGTTTCTCGTTCATCCGACTGGAGCGTAACGCTTTATAAGTTAATATTTCTGGTCTCCTTGGGAGTAGAAAGTCTGTTCATGGCTCTTTGGAAAGGGCTGCATCTCCCCTATAATCGCCTTCGAGCGGCACGCGGATCGAACCCACGGTTTTCACGCTATGATTTTTTTAAATGTGGTGCGCGGCGGAGGAAATGCGCGCGTCGGACGTCATTTCGGCTTAATATCTCTTGTCTCCTTGGGAGTAGAAAGTCTTTTCATGGCTCTTTGGAAAGGGCTGCATCTCCGCTGTAATCGCCTTCGAGCGGCACGCGGATCGAACCCACGGTTTTCACGCTATGATTTTTTTAAATGTGGTGCGCGTCGGAGAAAATGCGCGCGTCGGACGTCATTTCGGCTTAATATCTATTGTCTCCTTGGGAGTAGAAAGTCTTTTCATGGCTCTTTGGAAAGGTTTGCATCTCCCTTGTAATCGCCTTTAAGCGGCACGCGGATTGGACCCACCGTTCTTCCGATACGATTTTTTAAATGTGGTGCGCGGCGTAGAAAAGACGCGCGTAGGACGTATTTGCGGCTTAATATCTTTGGGCTCCTTGGGAGTAGGAAGTCTGTTCATGCCTCTTTGGAAAGGGCTGCATCTCCCCTGTAATCGCCTTCGAGCGGCACGCGGATCGAACCCACGGTTTTCACGCTATGATTTTTTTAAATGTGGTGCGCGGCGGAGGAAATGCGCGCGTCGGACGTCATTTCGGCTTAATATCTCTTGTCTCCTTGGGAGTAGAAAGTCTTTTCATGGCTCTTTGGAAAGGGCTGCATCTCCCCTGTAATCGCCTTTAAGCGGCACGCGGATCGAACCCACGGTTTTCACGCTACGATTTTTTTAAATGTGTTTCGCGGCGGAGAATAGACGCGCGCCGGACGTATTTGCGGCTTGATATCTCTTGTCTCATTGGGAGTAGAAAGTCTGTTCATGGCTCTTTGGAAAGGGCTGCATCTCCCCTGTAATCGCCTTCGAGCGGCACGCGGATCGAACCCACGGTTTTCACGCTATGATTTTTTTAAATGTGTTGCGCGTCGGAGAAAATGCGCGCGTCGGACGTCATTGCGGCTTAATATCTCTTGTCTCCTTGTGAGTAGAAAGTCTTTTCATGGCTCTTTGGAAAGGTTTGCATCTCCCCTGTAATCGCCTTTAAGCGGCACGCGGATCGGACCCACCGTTCTTACGCTACGATTTTTTAAATGTGGTGCGCGGCGTAGAAAAGACGCGCGTAGGACGTATTTGCGGCTTAATATCTTTGGGCTCCTTGGGAGTAGGAAGTCTGTTCATGCCTCTTTGGAAAGGGCTCCATCTCCCCTGTAATCGCCTTCGAGCGGCACGCGGATCGAACCCACGGTTTTCACGCTATGATTTTTTTAAATGTGCTGCGCGGCGGAGAAAATGCGCGCGTCGGACGTCATTGCGGCTTAATATCTCTTGTCTCCTTGGGAGTAGGAAGTCTGTTCATGCCTCTTTGGAAAGGGTTGCATCTCCCCTGTAATCGTCTTTAAGCGGCACGCGGATCGGACCCACCGTTCTCACGCTACGATTTTTTAAACGTGGTGCGCGTCGGAGAAAATGCGCGTAATATCTCTTGTCTCCTTGGGAGTAGAAAGTCTGTTCATGGCTCTTTGGAAAGGGCTGTATCTCCCCTGTAATCGCCTTCGAGCGGCACGCGGATTGGACCCACGGTTATCACGCTACGATTTTTTAAAGCCGCCAGGGACGGGCCGAAAGCGTGGCAGGTGGCGTTCGTTAGGGACAGTCATGGAGGTGATGCGCACCGAGTTGCACGCCATTTGGACTTGGCCAGACCTAGATGTGAGCGTTCAAAGTCAGCGCGTTTGTTTAAACTTTCTCCTCCAATTCGTTGCAACTGCTCAAGCGTTTCTCGTTCATCCGACTGGAGCGTAACGCTTTATATGTTAATATCTCTTGTCTCCTTGGGAGTAGGAAGTCTGTTCATGGATCTTTGGAAAGGGCTGCATCTCCCCTGTAATCGCCTTCGAGCGGCACGCGGATCGAACCCACCGTTCTCACGCTACGATTTTTTAAATGTGGTGCGCGGCGCAATAAATGCGCGCGTCGGACATCATTGCGGCTTAATATCTTTGGGCTCCTTGGGAGTAGAAAGTCTTTTCATGGCTCTTTGGAAAGGGCTGCATCTCCCCTGTAATCGCCTTCGAGCGGCACGCGGATCGAACCCACGGTTTTCACGCTATGATTTTTTTAAATGTGGTGCGCGTCGGAGAAAATGCGCGCGTCGGACGTCATTTCGGCTTAATATCTATTGTCTCCTTGGGAGTAGAAAGTCTTTTCATGGCTCTTTGGAAAGGTTTGCATCTCCCTTGTAATCGCCTTTAAGCGGCACGCGGATTGGACCCACCGTTCTTCCGATACGATTTTTTAAATGTGGTGCGCGGCGTGGAAAAGACGCGCGTAGGACGTATTTGCGGCTTAATATCTTTGGGCTCCTTGGGAGTAGGAAGTCTGTTCATGGCTCTTTGGAAAGGGCTGCATCTCCCCTGTAATCGCCTTCGAGCGGCACGTGGATCGAACCCACGGTTTTCACACTATGATTTTTTTAAATGTGCTGCGCGGCGGAGAAAATGCGCGCGTCGGACGTCATTGCGGCTTAATATCTCTTGTCTCCTTGGGAGTAGAAAGTCTTTTCATGGTTCTTTGGAAAGGGCTGCATCTCCCCTGTAATCGCCTTCGCGCGGCACGCGGATCGGAACCATCGTTATCACGCTACGATTTTTTAATGCCGACAGGGACGGGCCGAAAGCTTGGCAGGTGGCGTTCGTTAGGAAAAGTCATGGACGTGATGCTGACCGAGTTGCAGGCCATTTGGACCTGGCCCGGCCTAGATGTGAGCCTTCAAAGTCAGCGCGTTTGTTTAAACTTTCTCCTCCAATTCGTTGCAATTGTACAAGCGTTTCTCGCTCATCCGACTGGAGCGTAACGCTTTATCTGTTAATATCTCTGGTCTCCTTGGGAGTAGAAAGTCTGTTCATGGCTCTTTGGAAAGGGATGCATCTCCCCTGTAATCGCCTTTAAGCGGCACGCGGATCGAACCCACAGTTTTCACGCTACGATTTTTTTTAAATGTGTTGCGCGGCGGAGAATAGACGCGCGCCGGACGTATTTGCGGCTTAATATCTCTTGTCTCATTGGGTGTAGAAAGTCTGTTCATGGCTCTTTGGAAAGGGCTGCATCTCCCCTGTAATCGTCTTCGAGCGGCACGCGGATCGAACCCACGGTTTTCACGCTACGATTTTTTTTAAATGTGTTGCGCGGCGGAGAAAAGACGCGCGCCGGACGTATTTGCGGCTTAATATCTCTTGTCTCATTGGGTGTAGAAAGTCTGTTCATGGCTCTTTGGAAAGGGCTGCATCTCCCCTGTAATCGCCTTCGAGCGGCACGCGGATCGAACCCACGGTTTTCACGCTATGATTTTTTTAAATGTGGTGCGCGGCGGAGGAAATGCGCGCGTCGGACGTCATTTCGGCTTAATATCTCTTGTCTCCTTGGGAGTAGAAAGTCTTTTCATGGCTCTTTGGAAAGGGCTGCATCTCCGCTGTAATCGCCTTCGAGCGGCACGCGGATCGAACCCACCGTTCTTCCGATACGATTTTTTAAATGTGGTGCGCGGCGTAGAAAAGACGCGCGTAGGGCGTATTTGCGGCTTAATATCTTTGGGCTCCTTGGGAGTAGGAAGTCTGTTCATGCCTCTTTGGAAAGGGCTGCATCTCCCCTGTAATCGCCTTCGAGCGGCACGCGGATCGAACCCACGGTTTTCACGCTATGATTTTTTTAAATGTGTTGCGCGTCGGAGAAAATGCGCGCGTCGGACGTCATTGCGGCTTAATATCTCTTGTCTCCTTGGGAGTAGAAAGTCTTTTCATGGCGCTTTGGAAAGGTTTGCATCTCCCCTGTAATCGCCTTTAAGCGGCACGCGGATCGGACCCACCGTTCTTACGCTACGATTTTTTAAATGTGGTGCGCGGCGTAGAAAAGACGCGCGTAGGACGTATTTGCGGCTTAATATCTTTGGGCTCCTTGGGAGTAGGAAGTCTGTTCATGCCTCTTTGGAAAGGGATGCATCTCCCCTGTAATCGCCTTCGAGCGGCACGCGGATCGAACCCACGTTTTTCATGCTACGATTTTTTTTAAATGTGTTGCGCGGCGGAGAAAAGACGCGCGCCGGACGTATTTGCGGCTTAATATCTCTTGTCTCATTGGGTGTAGAAAGTCTGTTCATGGCTCTTTGGAAAGGGCTGCATCTCCCCTGTAATCTCCTTCGAGCGGCACGTGGATCGAACCCACGGTTTTCACACTATGATTTTTTTAAATGTGCTGCCCGGCGGAGAAAATGCGCGCGTCGGACGTCATTGCGGCTTAATATCTCTTGTCTCCTTGGGAGTAGAAAGTCTTTTCATGGTTCTTTGGAAAGGGCTGCATCTCCCCTGTAATCGCCTTCGCGCGGCACGCGGATCGGAACCATCGTTATCACGCTACGATTTTTTAATGCCGACAGGGACGGGCCGAAAGCTTGGCAGGTGGCGTTCGTTAGGAAAAGTCATGGACGTGATGCGGACCGAGTTGCAGGCCATTTGGACCTGGCCCAGCCTAGATGTGAGCCTTCAAAGTCAGCGCGTTTGTTTAAACTTTCTCCTCCAATTCGTTGCAATTGTACAAGCGTTTCTCGCTCATCCGACTGGAGCGTAACGCTTTATCTGTTAATATCTCTGGTCTCCTTGGGAGTAGAAAGTCTGTTCATGGCTCTTTGGAAAGGGATGCATCTCCCCTGTAATCGCCTTTAAGCGGCACGCGGATCGGGCCCACCGTTCTCACGCTACGATTTTTTAAACGTGGTGCGCGTCGGAGAAAATGCGCGTAATATTTCTTGTCTCCTTGGGAGTAGAAAGTCTGTTCATGGCTCTTTGGAAAGGGCTGTATCTCCCCTGTAATCGCCTTCGAGCGGCACGCGCATCGGAACCATCGTTATCACGCTACGATTTTTTAATGCCGCCAGGGACGGGCCGAAAGCGTGGCAGGTGGCGTTCGTTAGGGACAGTCATGGAGGTGATGCGCACCGAGTTGCACGCCATTTGGAGTTGGCCCGGCCTAGATGTGAGCGTTCAAAGTCAGCGCGTTTGTTTAAACTTTCTCCTCCAATTCGTTGCAATTGTACAAGCGTTTCTCGTTCATCCGACTGGAGCGTAACGCTTTATATGTTAATATTTCTGGTCTCCTTGGGAGTAGAAAGTCTGTTCATGGCTCTTTTGAAAGGGATGCATCTCCCCTGTAATCGCCTTCGAGCGGCACGCGGATCGAACCCACGTTTTTCACGCTACGATTTTTTTTAAATGTGTTGCGCGGCGGAGAAAAGACGCGCGCCGGACGTATTTGCGGCTTAATATCTCTTGTCTTATTGGGTGTAGAAAGTCTGTTCATGGCTCTTTTGAAAGGGCTGCATCTCCCCTGTAATCGCCTTCGAGCGGCACGCGGATCGAACCCACGGTTTTCACGCTATGATTTTTTTAAATGTGGTGCGCGGCGGAGGAAATGCGCGCGTCGGACGTCATTTCGGCTTAATATCTCTTGTCTCCTTGGGAGTAGAAAGTCTTTTCATGGCTCTTTGGAAAGGGCTGCATCTCCGCTGTAATCGCCTTCGAGCGGCACGCGGATCGAACCCACGGTTTTCACGCTATGATTTTTTTAAATGTGGTGCGTGGCGGAGAAAATGCGCGCGTCGGACGTCATTTCGGCTTAATATCTATTGTCTCCTTGGGAGTAGAAAGTCTTTTCATGGCTCTTTGGAAAGGTTTGCATCTCCCTTGTAATCGCCTTTAAGCGGCACGCGGATTGGACCCACCGTTCTTCCGATACGATTTTTTAAATGTGGTGCGCGGCGTAGAAAAGACGCGCGTAGGACGTATTTGCGGCTTAATATCTTTGGGCTCCTTGGGAGTAGGAAGTCTGTTCATGCCTCTTTGGAAAGGGCTGCATCTCCCCTGTAATCTCCTTCGAGCGGCACGTGGATCGAACCCACGGTTTTCACACTATGATTTTTTTAAATGTGCTGCCCGGCGGAGAAAATGCGCGCGTCGGACGTCATTGCGGCTTAATATCTCTTGTCTCCTTGGGAGTAGAAAGTCTTTTCATGGTTCTTTGGAAAGGGCTGCATCTCCCCTGTAATCGCCTTCGCGCGGCACGCGGATCGGAACCATCGTTATCACGCTACGATTTTTTAATGCCGACAGGGACGGGCCGAAAGCTTGGCAGGTGGCGTTCGTTAGGAAAAGTCATGGACGTGATGCGGACCGAGTTGCAGGCCATTTGGACCTGGCCCGGCCTAGATGTGAGCCTTCAAAGTCAGCGCGTTTGTTTAAACTTTCTCCTCCAATTCGTTGCAATTGTACAAGCGTTTCTCGCTCATCCGACTGGAGCGTAACGCTTTATCTGTTAATATCTCTGGTCTCCTTGGGAGTAGAAAGTCTGTTCATGGCTCTTTGGAAAGGGCTGTATCTCCCCTGTAATCGCCTTCGAGCGGCACGCGGATCGAACCCACGGTTTTCACGCTGTGATTTTTTTAAATGTGCTGCGCGGCGGAGAAAATGCGCGCGTCGGATGTCATTGCGGCTTAATATCTCGTTTCCTTGGGAGTAGAAAGTCTTTTCATGGTTCTTTGGAAAGGGTTGCATCTCCCCTGTAATCGCCTTTAAGCGGCACGCGGATCGGACCCATCGTTCTCACGCTACGATTTTTTAAAATCCGCCAGGGACGGAACGAACGCTTGGCAGGTGGCGTTCGTGACGGACAGTCAAGCAGTTAATGCGCACCGAGCTGCAGGCCATTTGGACCTGGCCCAGCCTAGATGTGAGTATTCAAAGTCAGCACGTTTGTTTCAAAGTTCTCCACCAATTCGTTGTAATTGCGTGTGCGCGTGAACACCAGGTTTGTGGAGGAGTTCGTCCTTGGACTGTACAAGGGGAGACAGTGTGTGGCCTGGCTGCGTGAGGTTGCAGTTTGCTGGGCATGAGAGATTGGCATGTGGTGCCCTGGAGGTGTGGTTGTTCCAGGACGGGCAAGGTGGGGTAGTGTGGCTGGGTGACGGTGCGCTTCACTGGGGATGTGGTTGTGAGTTGCAGGCCCATTCCTTTGAATGACAGAAAGGATCTGATTTGTTTCCAGGTTTAAACGTACTTTGCTGGGTATGACTGTGTGACCTCTTGGGCCAGGAAGTCTGTTTCTAGTTTTATTTAAACGGTCAAACTGCGTGAAGTGTGCCCAGGCCCAGAGGTACTTTGCTGGGCATGACTGTGTGACCTCTTGGGCCTGGAAGTCTGCTTGTAGTATGATTTTAAAGGGTCAAATGGTCTCCATTGTGTGTCCAGGTTTAAGGCTACTTTGCTGGGCATGTGATTTGGACCCATCGGGTACGGAAGCCTTTCCGTCACGTGCTCGTTTTCCACGCCTTCAGCGCAGGTAGCCTGCGAATTTAAAACCGACGTGCATTTTATTCTTTTCCCCTTTTATCCTTTCATATCACTCCGCTACCTTGGAGAAGAGAGACGCACGCGGGTAAATAAAATGTAAATATCTGTAAATATCTGTATAATATCTAAATAAAAGGAAGAAGTGGTTGTGTAGTGTAGTCGTTTGATTATAAATAATCTCATAATAATTTTATCCACAAATTATTATACATTTATACATGTTTATCTCTGTGTGTGTGTGTGTGTGTGTGTGTGTGTGTGTGTGTGTGTGTGTGTGTGTGTCTGTGTCTGTGTGTGGTTCTGTGTCACTAGTGGGGCCTGTGGCCCGATTGGAGTGTTTGCGGTGTGAGAAGGAGGAGTTGGAGAACAGTTTGTTGGAGCAGCTGAAGGAGTTGAGGTTGCAGAAGCAGAAGGAGCTGCAGGTTCTTCAGGAGATGCTGAAACACAAGCAGCAGGAGGAGACAGAGCTCCTGCAGAAACAGCAGGAGGAGGAGGAGCATAACAGGTCCATCAAGAGTAAGTACTATGGAAATGCAATAATACTAACATAACTAATAATGAATGTTAGCCTTTAGGCTCCAATAAAAGTGATACTAATATATGTATAGTACTATATATTATATTTTATATATTCAGTAGTAATTATGTAGTATATACAATCTATGTTATATCCAGCAGTAATGATACATGCTCTGGCAGATATGAAAATGGCCTGTGAACAGGAGAAGAAATCTCTGGAGGAAGAACTTGAGAAGCTCAGACTGTCACTGCAGGTAGAGATCCCTTATAGTGTCAGTACACATCCACCAGTAGCTCCACCTTTCACTTATAACGTCAGTACACATTCAGTACACATTCCCACCTTTCCATTGTACTGGCTGTAGTGATGATTCGTGTGTGTGTTATACCAGCCCATAGAGGAGGACATTATGAGTCTGAAAGTGGCGCTGGAGATGAAGAACCAGGAGATCAAAGATCAGCACGATCTTTTGGTCAAACTATATACTCTGTATGTAGTACCTGGTTTAACATTATATCCTCTGTATATATACTATATACTGTTTATGTAGTACCTGGTTTAACACTATACCCTCAGCTTACTCTAGTCTGCAGATGTGAAGAAATTAAACAGAATGGGTATCTGTGTATATGTGCGCACCTGTATGTGTCTGGTTGTAGTATTATTTAGAGGGTCAAACTGCGTGAAGTGTGCCCAGGCGCAGAGCTACTTTGATGGGCATGATTCTGTGACCTCTTGGGTCTTGAAATGTGGTGCTTTGAATGATTTAAAGAGTGAAACGGTCTGAAGTGTGCCCACGTTTAAAGCATCCTTGCTGGGCATGACTGTGTGACCTCTTGGGCCTGGAAGTCTGGTTGTAGTATGATTTTAAAGGGTCAAATGGTCTCCATTGTGTGTCCAGGTTTAAGGCTACTTTGCTGGGCATGTGATTTGGACCCATCGGGTACGGAAGCCTTTCCGTCACGTGCTCCTTTTCCACGCCTTCAGTGCAGGTAGCCTGCGAATTTAAAACCGACGTGCATTTTATTCTTTTCCCCTTTTATCCTTTCATATCTCTCCGCTACCTTGGAGAAGAGAGACGCATGCGGGTAAATAAAATGTAAATATCTGTAAATATCTGTATAATATGTAAATAAAAGGAAGAAGTGGTTGTGTAGTGTAGTCGTTTGATTATGAATAATCTCCTAATAATTTTATCCACAAATTCTTATACATTTATACATGTTTATCTCTCTCTTTGTGTGTGTGTGTGTGTGTGTGTGTGTGTGTGTGTGTGTGTGTTTGTGTGTGTGTGTGTGTGGTTCTGTGTCACTAGTGGGGCCTGTGGCCCGATTGGAGTGTTTGCGGTGTGAGAAGGAGGAGTTGGAGAACAGTTTGTTGGAGCAGCTGAAGGAGTTGAGGTTGCAGAAGCAGAAGGAGCTGCAGGTTCTTCAGGAGATGCTGAAACACAAGCAGCAGGAGGAGACAGAGCTCCTGCAGAAACAGCAGGAGGAGGAGGAGCATAACAGGTCCATCAAGAGTAAGTACTATGGAAATGCAATAATACTAACATAACTAATAATGAATGCTAGCCTTTAGGCTCCAATAAAAGTGATACTAATATATGTATAGTACTATATATATTATATTTTATATATTCAGTAGTAATTATGAAGTATATACAATCTATGTTATATCCAGCAGTAATGATACTTGCTCTGGCAGATATGAAAATGGCCTGTGAACAGGAGAAGAAATCTCTGGAGGAAGAACTTGAGAAGCTCAGACTGTCACTGCAGGTAGAGATCCCTTATAGTGTCAGTACACATCCACCAGTACCTCCACCTTTCACTTATAACGTCAGTACACATTCAGTACACATTCCCACCTTTCCATTGTACTGGCTGTAGTGATGATTCGTGTGTGTGGGTTATACCAGCCCATAGAGGAGGACATTATGAGTCTGAAAGTGGCGCTGGAGATGAAGAACCAGGAGATCAAAGATCAGCACGATCTTTTGGTCAAACTATATACTCTGTATGTATACTATATACTATGTATGTAGTACCTGGTTTAACACTATATCCTCTGTATATATACTATATACTGTTTATGTAGTTCCTGGTTTAACACTATACCCTCAGCTTACTTTAGTCTGCAGATGTGAAGAAATTTAAACAGAATGTGTATATGTGCGCACCTGTATGTGTCTGGTTGTAGTATTATTTAAAGGGTCAAATGGTCTCCATTGTGTGTCCAGGTTTAAGGCTACTTTGCTGGGCATGTGATTTGGACCCATCGGGTACGGAAGCCTTTCCGTCACGTGCTCGTTTTCCACGCCTTCAGCGCAGGTAGCCTGCGAATTTAAAACCGACGTGCATTTTATTCTTTTCCCCTTTTATCCTTTCATATCTCTCCGCTACCTTGGAGAAGAGAGACGCACGCGGGTAAATAAAATGTAAATATCTGTAAATTTCTGTATAATATGTAAATAAAAGGAAGAAGTGGTTGTGTAGTGTAGTCGTTTCATTATAAATAATCTCATAATAATTTTATCCACAAATTCTTATACATTTATACATGTTTATCTCACTCTGTGTGTGTGTGTGTGTGTGTGTGTGTGTGTGTGTGTCTGTGTCTGTGTGTGTGTGTGGTTCTGTGTCACTAGTGGGGCCTGTGGCCCGATTGGAGTGTTTGCGGTGTGATAAGGAGGAGTTGGAGAACAATTTGTTGGAGCAGCTGAAGGAGTTGAGGTTGCAGAAGCAGAAGGAGCTGCAGGTTCTTCAGGAGATGCTGAAACACAAGCAGCAGGAGGAGACAGAGCTCCTGCAGAAACAGCAGGAGGAGGAGGAGCATAACAGGTCCATCAAGAGTAAGTACTATGGAAATGCAATAATACTAACATAACTAATAATGAATGTTAGCCTTTAGGCTCCAATAAAAGTGATACTAATATATGTATAGTACTATATATATTATATTTTATATATTCAGTAGTAATTATGTAGTATATACAATCTATGTTATATCCAGCAGTAATGATACTTGCTCTGGCAGATATGAAAATGGCCTGTGAACAGGAGAAGAAATCTCTGGAGGAAGAACTTGAGAAGCTCAGACTGTCACTGCAGGTAGAGATCCCTTATAGTGTCAGTACACATCCACCAGTACCTCCACCTTTCACTTATAACATCAGTACACATTCAGTACACATTCCCACCTTTCCATTGTACTGGCTGTAGTGATGATTCGTGTGTGTGGGTTATACCAGCCCATAGAGGAGGACATTATGAGTCTGAAAGTGGCGCTGGAGATGAAGAACCAGGAGATCAAAGATCAGCACGATCTTTTGGTCAAACTATATACTCTGTATGTATACTATATCGAACCCACGGTTTTCACGCTACGATTTTTTTAAATGTGGTGAGCTGCGGAGAAAATGCGCGTAATATCTCTTGTCTCCTTGGGAGTAGGAAGTCTGTTCATGGCTCTTTAGAAAGGGCTGCATCTCCCCTCTAATCGCCTTCGAGCTTCAAGCGGATTGGACCCACGGTTATCACGCTACGATTTTTTAAAGCCGCCAGGGACGGGCCGAAAGCGTGGCAGGTGGCGTTCGTTAGGGACAGTCATGGAGGTGATGCGCACCGAGTTGCAGGCCATTTGGACCTGGCCCGGCCTAGATGTGAGCGTTCAAAGTCAGCGCGTTTGTTTAAACTTTCTCCTCCAATTCGTTGCAACTGCTCAAGCGTTTCTCGCTCATCCGACTGGAGCGTAACGCTTTATATGTTAATATCTCTTGTCTCCTTGGGAGTAGGAAGTCTGTTCATGGATCTTTGGAAAGGGCTGCATCTCCCCTGTAATCGCCTTCGCGCGGCACGTGCATCGGAACCATCGTTATCACGCTACGATTTTTTAATGCCGCCAGGGACGGGCCGAAAGCGTGGCAGGTGGCGTTCGTTAGGGACCGTCATGGAGGTGATGCGCACCGAGTTGCAGGCCATTTGGACCTGGCCCGGCCTAGATGTGAGCGTTCAAAGTCAGCGCGTTTGTTTAAACTTTCTCCTCCAATTCGTTGCAATTGTACAAGCGTTTCTCGCTCATCCGACTGGAGCGTAACGCTTTATCTGTTAATATCTCTGGTCTCCTTGGGAGTAGAAAGTCTGTTCATGGCTCTTTGGAAAGGGCTGCATCTCCCCTGTAATCGCCTTCGAGCGGCACGAGGATCGAACCCACGGTTTTCACGCTATGATTTTTTTAAATGTGGTGCGCGGCGGAGAAAATGCGCGCGTCGGACGTCATTGCGGCTTAATATCTCTTGTCTCCTTGGGAGTAGAAAGTCTGTTCATGGCTCTTTGGAAAGGGCTGCATCTCCCCTGTAATCGCCTTCGAGCGGCACGCGGATGGAACCCACGGTTTTCACGCTATAATTTTTTTAAATGTGGTGCGCGACGGAGAAAATGCGCGCGTCGGACGTCATTGCGGCTTAATATCTCTTGTCTCCTTGGGAGTAGAAAGTCTGTTCATGGCTCTTTGGAAAGGGCTGCATCTCCCCTGTAATCGCCTTTAAGCGGCACGCGGATCGGACCCACCGTTCTCACGCTACGATTTTTTAAATGTGGTGCGCGGCGCAATAAATGCGCGCGTCGGACGTCATTGCGGCTTAATATCTCTTGTCTCGTTGGGAGTAGGAAGTCTGTTCATGGCTCTTTGGAAAGGGCTGCATCTCCCCTGTAATCGCCTTCGAGCGGCACGCGGATCGAACCCACGGTTTTCACGCTATGATTTTTTAAAATGTGTTGCGCGGCGGAGAAAATGCGCGCGTCGGACGTCATTGCGGCTTAATATCTCTTGTCTCCTTGGGAGTAGAAAGTCTGTTCATGGCTCTTTGGAAAGGGCTGCATCTCCCCTGTAATCGCCTTTAAGCGGCACGCGGATCGGACCCACCGTTCTCACGCTACGATTTTTTAAATGTGGTGCGCGGCGCAATAAATGCGCGCGTCGGACGTCATTGCGGCTTAATATCTCTTGTCTCGTTGGGAGTAGAAAGTCTTTTCATGGCTCTTTGGAAAGGGCTGCATCTCCCCTGTAATCGCCTTCGCGCGGCACGCAGATCGGAACCATCGTTATCACGCTACGATTTTTTAATGCCGACAGGGACGGGCCGAAAGCGTGGCAGGTGGCGTTCGTTAGGAAAAGTCATGGAGGTGATGCGCGCCGAGTTGCAGGCCATTTGGACCTGGCCCGGCCTAGATGTGAGCGTTCAAAGTCAGCGCGTTTGTTTAAACTTTCTCCTCCAATTCGTTGCAATTGTACAAGCGTTTCTCGCTCATCCGACTGGAGCGTAACGCTTTATCTGTTAATATCTCTGGTCTCCTTGGGAGCAGAAAGTCTGTTCATGGCTCTTTGGAAAGGGATGCATCTCCCCTGTAATCGCCTTTAAGCGGCACGCGGATCGGACCCACCGTTCTCACGCTACGATTTTTTAAACGTGGTGCGCGTCGGAGAAAATGCGCGCGTCGGACGTCATTGCGGCTTAATATCTCTTGTCTCCTTGGGAGTAGAAAGTCTGTTCATGGCTCCTTGGAAAGGGTTGCATCTCCCTTGTAATCGCCTTTAAGCGGCACGCGGATTGGACCCACCGTTCTTACGATACGATTTTTTAAATGTGGTGCGCGTCGTAGAAAATACGCGCGTAGGACGTATTTGCGGCTTAATATCTTTGGGCTCCTTGGGAGTAGGAAGTCTGTTCATGCCTCTTTGGAAAGGGCTGCATCTCCCCTGTAATCGCCTTCGAGCGGCACGCGGATCGAACCCACGGTTTTCACGCTACGATTTTTTTTAAATGTGTTGCGCGGCGGAGAATAGACGCGCGCCGGACGTATTTGCGGCTTAATATCTCTTGTCTCATTGGGAGTAGAAAGTCTGTTCATGGCTCTTTGGAAAGGGCTGTATCTCCCCTGTAATCGCCTTCGAGCGGCACGCGCATCGGAACCATCGTTATCACGCTACGATTTTTTAATGCCGCCAGGGATAGGCCGAAAGCGTGGCAGGTGGCGTTCGTTAGGGACAGTCATGGAGGTGATGCGCACCGAGTTGCACGCCATTTGGAGTTGGCCCGGCCTAGATGTGAGCGTTCAAAGTCAGCGCGTTTGTTTAAACTTTCTCCTCCAATTCGTTGCAATTGTACAAGCGTTTCTCGTTCATCCGACTGGAGCGTAACGCTTTATATGTTAATATTTCTGGTCTCCTTGGGAGTAGAAAGTCTGTTCATGGCTCTTTTGAAAGGGATGCATCTCCCCTGTAATCGCCTTCGAGCGGCACGCGGATCGAACCCACGTTTTTCACGCTACGATTTTTTTTAAATGTGTTGCGCGGCGGAGAAAAGACGCGCGCCGGACGTATTTGCGGCTTAATATCTCTTGTCTCATTGGGTGTAGAAAGTCTGTTCATGGCTCTTTGGAAAGGGCTGCATCTCCCCTGTAATCGCCTTCGAGCGGCACGCGGATCGAACCCACGGTTTTCACGCTATGATTTTTTTAAATGTGGTGCGCGGCGGAGGAAATGCGCGCGTCGGACGTCATTTCGGCTTAATATCTCTTGTCTCCTTGGGAGTAGAAAGTCTTTTCATGGCTCTTTGGAAAGGGCTGCATCTCCGCTGTAATCGACTTCGAGCGGCACGCGGATCGAACCCACGGTTTTCACGCTATGATTTTTTTAAATGTGGTGCGCGGCGGAGAAAATGCGCGCGTCGGACGTCATTTCGACTTAATATCTATTGTCTCCTTGGGAGTAGAAAGTCTTTTCATGGCTCTTTGGAAAGGTTTGCATCTCCCTTGTAATCGCCTTTAAGCGGCACGCGGATTGGACCCACCGTTCTTCCGATACGATTTTTTAAATGTGGTGCGCGGCGTAGAAAAGACGCGCGTAGGACGTATTTGCGGCTTAATATCTTTGGGCTCCTTGGGAGTAGAAAGTCTGTTCATGGCTCTTTGGAAAGGGCTGCATCTCCCCTGTAATCGCCTTCGCGCGGCACGCGGATCGGAACCATCGTTATCACGCTACGATTTTTTAATGCCGACAGGGACGGGCCGAAAGCGTGGCAGGTGGCGTTCGTTAGGGACAGTCATGGAGGTGATGCGCGCCGAGTTGCAGGCCATTTGGACCTGGCCCGGCCTAGATGTGAGCGTTCAAAGTCAGCGCGTTTGTTTAAACTTTCTCCTCCAATTCGTTGCAATTGTACAAGCGTTTCTCGCTCATCCGACTGGAGCGTAACGCTTTATCTGTTAATATCTCTGGGCTCCTTGGGAGTAGATAGTCTGTTCATGGCTCTTTGGAAAGGGATGCATCTCCCCTGTAATCGCCTTTAAGCGGCACGCGGATCGGACCCACCGTTCTCACGCTACGATTTTTTAAACGTGGTGCGCGTCGGAGAAAATGCGCGTAATATCTCTTGTCTCCTTGGGAGTAGAAAGTCTGTTCATGGCTCTTTTGAAAGGGATGCATCTCCCCTGTAATCGCCTTCGAGCGGCACGCGGATCGAACCCACGTTTTTCACGCTACGATTTTTTTTAAATGTGTTGCGCGGCGGAGAAAAGACGCGAGCCGGACGTATTTGCGGCTTAATATCTCTTGTCTCATTGGGTGTAGAAAGTCTGTTCATGGCTCTTTGGAAAGGTTTGCATCTCCCTTGTAATCGCCTTTAAGCGGCACGCGGATTGGACCCACCGTTCTTCCGATACGATTTTTTTAATGTGGTGCGCGGCGTAGGAAAGACGCGCGTAGGACGTATTTGCGGCTTAATATCTTTGGGCTCCTTGGGAGTAGGAAGTCTATTCATGCCTCTTTGGAAAGGGCTGCATCTCCCCTGTAATCGCCTTCGAGCGGCACGCGGATCGAACCCACGGTTTTCACGCTATGATTTTTTTAAATGTGGTGCGCGGCGGAGGAAATGCGCGCGTCGGACGTCATTTCGGTTTAATATCTCTTGTCTCCTTGGGAGTAGAAAGTCTTTTCATGGCTCTTTGGAAAGGGCTGCATCTCCCCTGTAATCGCCTTTAAGCGGCACGCGGATCGAACCCCCGGTTTTCACGCTACGATTTTTTTTAAATGTGTTGCGCGGCGGAGAATAGACGCGCGCCGGACGTATTTGCGGCTTGATATCTCTTGTCTCATTGGGAGTAGAAAGTCTGTTCATGGCTCTTTGGAAAGGGCTGCATCTCCCCTGTAATCGCCTTCGAGCGGTACGCGGATCGAACCCACGGTTTTCACGCCATGATTTTTTTAAATGTGTTGCGCGTCGGAGAAAATGCGCGCGTCGGACGTCATTGCGGCGTAATATCTCTTGTCTCCTTGGGAGTAGAAAGTCTTTTCATGGCTCTTTGGAAAGGTTTGCATCTCCCCTTGTAATCGCCTTTAAGCGGCACGCGGATCGGACCCACCGTTCTTACGCTACGATTTTTTTAAATGTGGTGCGCGGCGTAGAAAAGACTCGCGTAGGACGTATTTGCGGCTTAATATCTTTGGGCTCCTTGGGAGTAGGAAGTCTGTTCATGCCTCTTTGGAAAGGGCTGCATCTCCCCTGTAATCGCCTTCGAGCGGCACGCGGATCGAACCCACGGTTTTCACGCTATGATTTTTTTAAATGTGCTGCGCGGCGGAGAAAATGAGCGCGTCGGACGTCACTGCGGCTTAATATCTCTTGTCTCCTTGGGAGTAGTAAGTCTTTTCATGGCTCTTTGGAAAGGTTTGCATCTCCCTTGTAATCGCCTTTAAGCGGCACGCGGATTGGACCCACCGTTCTTCCGATACGATTTTTTTTAATGTGGTGCGCGGCGTAGGAAAGACGCGCGTAGGACGTATTTGCGGCTTAATATCTTTGGGCTCCTTGGGAGTAGGAAGTCTGTTCATGCCTCTTTGGAAAGGGCTGCATCTCCCCTGTAATCGCCTTCGAGCGGCACGCGGATCGAACCCACGGTTTTCACGCTATGATTTTTTTAAATGTGGTGCGCGGCGGAGGAAATGCGCGCGTCGGACGTCATTTCGGCTTAATATCTCTTGTCTCCTTGGGAGTAGAAAGTCTTTTCATGGCTCTTTGGAAAGGGCTGCATCTCCCCTGTAATCGCCTTTAAGCGGCACGCGGATCGAACCCACGGTTTTCACGCTACGATTTTTTTTTAAATGTGTTGCGCGGCGGAGAATAGACGCGCGCCGGACGTATTTGCGGCTTGATATCTCTTGTCTCATTGGGAGTAGAAAGTCTGTTCATGGCTCTTTGGAAAGGGCTGCATCTCCCCTGTAATCGCCTTCGCGCGGCACGCGGATCGGAACCATCGTTATCACGCTACGATTTTTTAATGCCGACAGGGACGGGCCGAATGCTTGGCAGGTGTCGTTCGTTAGGAAAAGTCATGGACGTGATGCGGACCGAGTTGCAGGCCATTTGGACCTGGCCCGGCCTAGATGTGAGCCTTCAAAGTCAGCGCGTTTGTTTAAACTTTCTCCTCCAATTCGTTGCAATTGTACAAGCGTTTCTCGCTCATCCGACTGGAGCGTAACGCTTTATCTGTTAATATCTCTGGTCTCCTTGGGAGTAGAAAGTCTGTTCATGGCTCTTTGGAAAGGGATGCATCTCCCCTGTAATCGCCTTTAAGCGGCACGCGGATCGGACCCACCGTTCTCACGCTATGATTTTTTTAAACGTGGTGCTCGTCGGAGAAAATGCGCGCGTCGGACGTCATTGCGGCTTAATATCTCTTGTCTCCTTGGGAGTAGAAAGTCTGTTCATGGCTCTTTTGAAAGGGATGCATCTCCCCTGTAATCGCCTTCGAGCGGCACGCGGATCGAACCCACGTTTTTCACGCTACGATTTTTTTTAAATGTGTTGCGCGGCGGAGAAAAGACGCGCGCCGGACGTATTTGCGGCTTAATATCTCTTGTCTCATTGGGTGTAGAAAGTCTGTTCATGGCTCTTTGGAAAGGGCTGCATCTCCCCTGTAATCGCCTTCGAGCGGCACGCGGATCGAACCCACGGTTTTCAAGCTATGATTTTTTTAAATGTGGTGCGCGGCGGAGGAAATGCGCGCGTCGGACGTCATTTCGGCTTAATATCTCTTGTCTCCTTGGGAGTAGAAAGTCTTTTCATGGCTCTTTGGAAAGGTTTGCATCTCCCTTGTAATCGCCTTTAAGCGGCACGCGGATTGGACCCACCGTTCTTCCGATACGATTTTTTAAATGTGGTGCGCGGCGTAGGACGTATTTGCGGCTTAATATCTTTGGGCTCCTTGGGAGTAGGAAGTCTGTTCATGCCTCTTTGGAAAGGGCTGCATCTCCCCTGTAATCGCCTTCGAGCGGCACGTGGATCGAACCCACGGTTTTCACGCTATGATTTTTTTAAATGTGCTGCGCTGCGGAGAAAATGCGCGCGTCGGACGTCATTGCGGCTTAATATCTCTTGTCTCCTTGGGAGTAGGAAGTCTGTTCATGCCTCTTTGGAAAGGGCTGCATCTCCCCTGTAATCGCCTTCGAGCGGCACGCGGATCGAACCCACGGTTTTCACGCTATGATTTTTTTAAATGTGCTGCGCGGCGGAGAAAATGCGCGCGTCGGATGTCATTGCGGCTTAATATCTCGTTTCCTTGGGAGTAGAAAGTCTTTTCATGGTTCTTTGGAAAGTGTTGCATCTCCCCTGTAATCGCCTTTAAGCGGCACGCGGATCGGACCCATCGTTCTCACGCTACGATTTTTTAAAATCCGCCAGGGACGGAACGAACGCTTGGCAGGTGGCGTTCGTGACGGACAGTCAAGCAGTTAATGCGCACCGAGCTGCAGGCCATTTGGACCTGGCCCAGCCTAGATGTGAGTATTCAAAGTCAGCACGTTTGTTTCAAAGTTCTCCACCAATTCGTTGTAATTGCGTGTGTGCGCGTGAACACCAGGTTTGTGGAGGAGTTCGTCCTTGGACTGTACAAGGGGAGACAGTGTGTGGCCTGGCTGCGTGAGGTTGCAGTTTGCTGGGCATGAGAGATTGGCATGTGGTGCCCTGGAGGTGTGGTTGTTCCAGGACGGGCAAGGTGGGGTAGTGTGGCTGGGTGACGGTGCGCTTCACTGGGGATGTGGTTGTGAGTTGCAGGCCCATTCCTTTGAATGACAGAAAGGATCTGATTTGTTTGCAGGTTTAAACGTACTTTGCTGGGTATGACTGTTACCTCTTGGGCCAGGAAGTCTGTTTCTAGTTTTATTTAAACGGTCAAACTGCGTGAAGTGTGCCCAGGCCCAGAGCTACTTTGCTGGGCATGGCTGTGTGACCTCTTGGGCCTGGAAGTCTGGTTGTAGTATGATTTTAAAGGGTCAAATGCTCTCCATTGTGTGTCCAGGTTTAAGGCTACTTTGCTGGGCATGTGATTTGGACCCATCGGGTACGGAAGCCTTTCCGTCACGTGCTCGTTTTCCACGCCTTCAGCGCAGGTAGCCTGCGAATTTAAAACCGACGTGCATTTTATTCTTTTCCCCTTTTATCCTTTCATATCTCTCCGCTACCTTGGAGAAGAGAGACGCACGCGGGTAAATAAAATGTAAATATCTCTAAATATCTGTATAATATGTAAATAAAAGGAAGAAGTGGTTGTGTAGTGTAGTCGTTTGATTATAAATAATCTCATAATAATTTTATCCACAAATTCTTATACATTTATACATGTTTATCTCTCTCTTTGTGTGTGTGTGTGTGTGTGTGTGTGTGTGTGTGTGTGGTTCTGTGTCACTAGTGGGGCCTGTGGCCCGATTGGAGTGTTTGCGGTGTGAGAAGGAGGAGTTGGAGAACAGTTTGTTGGAGCAGCTGAAGGAGTTGAGGTTGCAGGAGCAGAAGGAGCTGCAGGTTCTTCAGGAGATGCTGAAACACAAGCAGCATGAGGAGACAGAGCTCCTGCAGAAACAGCAGGAGGAGGAGGAGCATAACAGGTCCATCAAGAGTAAGTACTATGGAAATGCAATAATACTAACATAACTAATAATGAATGCTAGCCTTTAGGCTCCAATAAAAGTGATACTAATATATGTATAGTACTATATATATTATATTTTATATATTCAGTAGTAATTATGTAGTATATACAATCTATGTTATATCCAGCAGTAATGATACTTGCTCTGGCAGATATGAAAATGGCCTGTGAACAGGAGAAGAAATCTCTGGAGGAAGAACTTGAGAAGCTCAGACTGTCACTGCAGGTAGAGATCCCTTATAGTGTCAGTACACATCCACCAGTAGCTCCACCTTTCACTTATAAAGTCAGTACACATTCAGTACACATTCCCACCTTTCCATTGTACTGGCTGTAGTGATGATTCGTGTGTGTGTTATACCAGCCCATAGAGGAGGACATTATGAGTCTGAAAGTGGCGCTGGAGATGAAGAACCAGGAGATCAAAGATCAGCACGATCTTTTGGTGAAACTATATACTCTGTATGTATACTATATCGAACCCACGGTTTTCACGCTACGATTTTTTTAAATGTGGTGAGCTGCGGAGAAAAGACGCGGTCCGGACGTATTTGTGGCTTAATATCTCTTGTCTCCTTGGGAGTAGAAAGTCTTTTCATGGTTCTTTGGAAAGGGTTGCATCTCCCCTGTAATCGCCTTTAAGCGGCACGCGGATCGGACCCACCGTTCTTACGCTACGATTTTTTAAATGTGGTGCGAGGCGTAGAAAAGACGCGCGTAGGACTTATTTGCGGCTTAATATCTTTGGGCTCCTTGGGAGTAGAAAGTCTGTTCATGGCTCTTTGGAAAGGGCTGCATCTCCCCTGTAATCGCCTTCGCGCGGCACGCGGATCGGAACCATCGTTATCACGCTACGATTTTTTAATGCCGACAGGGACGGGCCGAAAGCTTGGCAGGTGGCGTTCGTTAGGAAAAGTCATGGACGTGATGCGGACCGAGTTGCAGGCCATTTGGACCTGGCCCGGCCTAGATGTGAGCCTTCAAAGTCAGCGCGTTTGTTTAAACTTTCTCCTCCAATTCGTTGCAATTGTACAAGCGTTTCTCGCTCATCCGACTGGAGCGTAACGCTTTATCTGTTAATATCTCTGGTCTCCTTGGGAGTAGAAAGTCTGTTCATGGCTCTTTGGAAAGGGATGCATCTCCCCTGTAATCGCCTTTAAGCGGCACGCGGATCGGACCCACCGTTCTCACGCTACGATTTTTTAAACGTGGTGCGCGTCGGAGAAAATGCGCGTAATATCTCTTGTCTCCTTGGGAGTAGAAAGTCTGTTCATGGCTCTTTGGAAAGGGCTGTATCTCCCCTGTAATCGCCTTCGAGCGGCACGCGCATCGGAAGCATCGTTATCACGCTACGATTTTTTAATGCCGCCAGGGACGGGCCGAAAGCGTGGCAGGTGGCGTTCGTTAGCGACAGTCATGGAGGTGATGCGCACCGAGTTGCACGCCATTTGGAGTTGGCCCGGCCTAGATGTGAGCGTTCAAAGTCAGCGCGTTTGTTTAAACTTTCTCCTCCAATTCGTTGCAATTGTACAAGCGTTTCTCGTTCATCCGACTGGAGCGTAACGATTTATATGTTAATATTTCTGGTCTCCTTGGGAGTAGAAAGTCTGTTCATGGCTCTTTTGAAAGGGATGCATCTCCCCTGTAATCGCCTTCGAGCGGCACGCGGATCGAACCCACGTTTTTCACGCTACGATTTTTTTTAAATGTGTTGCGCGGCGGAGAAAAGACGCGCGACGGACGTATTTGCGGCTTAATATCTCTTGTCTCATTGGGTGTAGAAAGTCTGTTCATGGCTCTTTGCAAAGGGCTGCATCTCCCCTGTAATCGCCTTCGAGCGGCACGCGGATCGAACCCACGGTTTTCACGCTATGATTTTTTTAAATGTGGTGCGCGGCGGAGGAAATGCGCGCGTCGGACGTCATTTCGGCTTAATATCTCTTGTCTCCTTGGGAGTAGAAAGTCTTTTCATGGCTCTTTGGAAAGGGCTGCATCTCCGCTGTAATCGCCTTTAAGCGGCACGCGGATCGAACCCACGGTTTTCACGCTACGATTTTTTTTAAATGTGTTGCGCGGCGGAGAATAGACGCGCGCCGGACGTATTTGCGGCTTGATATCTCTTGTCTCATTGGGAGTAGAAAGTCTGTTCATGGCTCTTTGGAAAGGGCTGCATCTCCCCTGTAATCGCCTTCGAGCGGCACGCGGATCGAACCCACGGTTTTCACGCTACGATTTTTTTTAAATGTGTTGCGCGGCGGAGAATAGACGCGCGCCGGACGTATTTGCGGCTTGATATCTCTTGTCTCATTGGGAGTAGGAAGTCTGTTCATGGCTCTTTGGAAACGGCTGCATCTCCCCTGTAATCGCCTTCGAGCGGCACGCGGATCGAACCCACGGTTTTCACGCTATGATTTTTTTAAATGTGCTGCGCGGCGGAGAAAATGCGCGCGTCGGACGTCATTGCGGCTTAATATCTCTTGTCTCCTTGGGAGTAGGAAGTCTGTTCATGCCTCTTTGGAAAGGGTTGCATCTCCCCTGTAATCGCCTTTAAGCGGCACGCGGATCGGACCCACCGTTCTCACGCTACGATTTTTTAAACGTGGTGCGCGTCGGAGAAAATGCGCGTAATATCTCTTGTCTCCTTGGGAGTAGAAAGTCTGTTCATGGCTCTTTGGAAAGGGCTGTATCTCCCCTGTAATCGCCTTCGAGCGGCACGCGCATCGGAACCATCGTTATCACGCTACGAGTTTTTTAATGCCGCCAGGGATAGGCCGAAAGCGTGGCAGGTGGCGTTCGTTAGGGACAGTCATGGAGGTGATGCACACCGAGTTGCACGCCATTTGGAGTTGGCCCGGCCTAGATGTGAGCGTTCAAAGTCAGCGCGTTTGTTTAAACTTTCTCCTCCAATTCGTTGCAATTGTACAAGCGTTTCTCGTTCATCCGACTGGAGCGTAACGCTTTATAAGTTAATATTTCTGGTCTCCTTGGGAGTAGAAAGTCTGTTCATGGCTCTTTGGAAAGGGCTGCATCTCCCCTGTAATCGCCTTCGAGCGGCACGCGGATCGAACCCACGGTTTTCACGCTATGATTTTTTTAAATGTGGTGCGCGGCGGAGGAAATGCGCGCGTCGGACGTCATTTCGGCTTAATATCTCTTGTCTCCTTGGGAGTAGAAAGTCTTTTCATGGCTCTTTGGAAAGGGCTGCATCTCCGCTGTAATCGCCTTTAAGCGGCACGCGGATCGAACCCACGGTTTTCACGCTACGATTTTTTTTAAATGTGTTGCGCGGCGGAGAATAGACGCGCGCCGGACGTATTTGCGGCTTGATATCTCTTGTCTCATTGGGAGTAGAAAGTCTGTTCATGGCTCTTTGGAAAGGGCTGCATCTCCCCTGTAATCGCCTTCGAGCGGCACGCGGATCGAACCCACGGTTTTCACGCTACGATTTTTTTTAAATGTGTTGCGCGGCGGAGAATAGACGCGCGCCGGACGTATTTGCGGCTTGATATCTCTTGTCTCATTGGGAGTAGAAAGTCTGTTCATGGCTCTTTGGAAACGGCTGCATCTCCCCTGTAATCGCCTTCGAGCGGCACGAGGATCGAACCCACGGTTTTCACGCTATGATTTTTTTAAATGTGTTGCGCATCGGAGAAAATGCGCGCGTCGGACGTCATTGCGGCTTAATATCTCTTGTCTCTTTGGGAGTAGAAAGTCTTTTCATGGCTCTTTGGAAAGGTTTGCATCTCCCCTGTAATCGCCTTTAAGCGGCACGCGGATCGGACCCACCGTTCTTACGCTACGATTTTTTAAATGTGGTGCGCGGCGTAGAAAAGACGCGCGTAGGACGTATTTGCGGCTTAATATCTTTGGGCTCCTTGGGAGTAGGAAGTCTGTTCATGCCTATTTGGAAAGGGCTCCATCTCCCCTGTAATCGCCTTCGAGCGGCACGCGGATCGAACCCACGGTTTTCACGCTATGATTTTTTTAAATGAGCTGCGCGGCGGAGAAAATGCGCGCGTCGGACGTCATTGCGGCTTAATATCTCTTGTCTCCTTGGGAGTAGAAAGTCTTTTCATGGTTCTTTGGAAAGGGTTGCATCTCCCCTGTAATCGCCTTTAAGCGGCACGCGGATCGGACCCACCGTTCTCACGCTACGATTTTTTAAACGTGGTGCGCGTGGGAGAAAATGCGCGTAATATCTCTTGTCTCCTTGGGAGTAGAAAGTCTGTTCATGGCTCTTTGGAAAGGGCTGTATCTCCCCTGTAATCGCCTTCGAGCGGCACGCGCATCGGAACCATCGTTATCACGCTACGATTTTTTAATGCCGCCAGGGATAGGCCGAAAGCGTGGCAGGTGGCGTTCGTTAGGGACAGTCATGGAGGTGATGCACACCGAGTTGCACGCCATTTGGAGTTGGCCCGGCCTAGATGTGAGCGTTCAAAGTCAGCGCGTTTGTTTAAACTTTCTCCTCCAATTCGTTGCAGTTGTACAAGCGTTTCTCGTTCATCCGACTGGAGCGTAACGCTTTATATGTTAATATTTCTGGTCTCCTTGGGAGTAGAAAGTCTGTTCATGGCTCTTTTGAAAGGGATGCATCTCCCCTGTAATCGCCTTCGAGCGGCACGCGGATCGAACCCACGTTTTTCACGCTACGATTTTTTTTAAATGTGTTGCGCGGCGGAGAAAAGACGCGCGCCGGACGTATTTGCGGCTTAATATCTCTTGTCTCATTGGGTGTAGAAAGTCTGTTCATGGCTCTTTGGAAAGGGCTGCATCTCCCCTGTAATCGCCTTCGAGCGGCACGCGGATCGAACCCACGGTTTTCAAGCTATGATTTTTTTAAATGTGGTGCGCGGCGGAGGAAATGCGCGCGTCGGACGTCATTTCGGCTTAATATCGCTTGTCTCCTTGGGAGTAGAAAGTCTCTTCATGGCTCTTTGGAAAGGTTTGCATCTCCCTTGTAATCGCCTTTAAGCGGCACGCGGATTGGACCCACCGTTCTTCCGATACGATTTTTTAAATGTGGTGCGCGGCGTAGAAAAGACGCGCGTAGGACGTATTTGCGGCTTAATATCTTTGGGCTCCTTGGGAGTAGGAAGTCTGTTCATGCCTCTTTGGAAAGGGCTGCATCTCCCCTGTAATCGCCTTCGAGCGGCACGTGGATCGAACCCACGGTTTTCACGCTATGATTTTTTTAAATGTGCTGCGCGGCGGAGAAAATGCGCGCGTCGGACGTCATTGCGGCTTAATATCTCTTGTCTCCTTGGGAGTAGGAAGTCTGTTCATGCCTCTTTGGAAAGGGCTGCATCTCCCCTGTAATCGCCTTCGAGCGGCACGCGGATCGAACCCACGGTTTTCACGCTATGATTTTTTTAAATGTGCTGCGCGGCGGAGAAAATGCGCGCGTCGGATGTCATTGCGGCTTAATATCTCGTTTCCTTGGGAGTAGAAAGTCTTTTCATGGTTCTTTGGAAAGGGTTGCATCTCCCCTGTAATCGCCTTTAAGCGGCACGCGGATCGGACCCATCGTTCTCACGCTACGATTTTTTAAATTCCGCCAGGGACAGAAAGAACGCTTGGCAGGTGGCGTTCGTGACGGACAGTCAAGCAGTTAATGCGCACCGAGCTGCAGGCCATTTGGACCTGGCCCAGCCTAGATGTGAGTATTCAAAGTCAGCACGTTTGTTTCAAAGTTCTCCACCAATTCGTTGTAATTGCGTGTGTGCGCGTGAACACCAGGTTTGTGGAGGAGTTCGTCCTTGGACTGTACAAGGGGAGACAGTGTGTGGCCTGGCTGCGTGAGGTTGCAGTTTGCTGGGCATGAGAGATTGGCATGTGGTGCCCTGGAGGTGTGGTTGTTCCAGGACGGGCAAGGTGGGGTAGTGTGGCTGGGTGACGGTGCGCTTCACTGGGGATGTGGTTGTGAGTTGCAGGCCCATTCCTTTGAATGACAGAAAGGATCTGATTTGTTTGCAGGTTTAAACGTACTTTGCTGGGTATGACTGTTACCTCTTGGGCCAGGAAGTCTGTTTCTAGTTTTATTTAAACGGTCAAACTGCGTGAAGTGTGCCCAGGCCCAGAGCTACTTTGCTGGGCATGGCTGTGTGACCTCTTGGGCCTGGAAGTCTGGTTGTAGTATGATTTTAAAGGGTCAAATGCTCTCCATTGTGTGTCCAGGTTTAAGGCTACTTTGCTGGGCATGTGATTTGGACCCATCGGGTACGGAAGCCTTTCCGTCACGTGCTCGTTTTCCACGCCTTCAGCGCAGGTAGCCTGCGAATTTAAAACCGACGTGCATTTTATTCTTTTCCCCTTTTATCCTTTCATATCTCTCCGCTACCTTGGAGAAGAGAGACGCACGCGGGTAAATAAAATGTAAATATCTCTAAATATCTGTATAATATGTAAATAAAAGGAAGAAGTGGTTGTGTAGTGTAGTCGTTTGATTATAAATAATCTCATAATAATTTTATCCACAAATTCTTATACATTTATACATGTTTATCTCTCTCTTTGTGTGTGTGTGTGTGTGTGTGTGTGTGTGTGTGTGTGTGGTTCTGTGTCACTAGTGGGGCCTGTGGCCCGATTGGAGTGTTTGCGGTGTGAGAAGGAGGAGTTGGAGAACAGTTTGTTGGAGCAGCTGAAGGAGTTGAGGTTGCAGGAGCAGAAGGAGCTGCAGGTTCTTCAGGAGATGCTGAAACACAAGCAGCATGAGGAGACAGAGCTCCTGCAGAAACAGCAGGAGGAGGAGGAGCATAACAGGTCCATCAAGAGTAAGTACTATGGAAATGCAATAATACTAACATAACTAATAATGAATGCTAGCCTTTAGGCTCCAATAAAAGTGATACTAATATATGTATAGTACTATATATATTATATTTTATATATTCAGTAGTAATTATGTAGTATATACAATCTATGTTATATCCAGCAGTAATGATACTTGCTCTGGCAGATATGAAAATGGCCTGTGAACAGGAGAAGAAATCTCTGGAGGAAGAACTTGAGAAGCTCAGACTGTCACTGCAGGTAGAGATCCCTTATAGTGTCAGTACACATCCACCAGTAGCTCCACCTTTCACTTATAAAGTCAGTACACATTCAGTACACATTCCCACCTTTCCATTGTACTGGCTGTAGTGATGATTCGTGTGTGTGTTATACCAGCCCATAGAGGAGGACATTATGAGTCTGAAAGTGGCGCTGGAGATGAAGAACCAGGAGATCAAAGATCAGCACGATCTTTTGGTGAAACTATATACTCTGTATGTATACTATATCGAACCCACGGTTTTCACGCTACGATTTTTTTAAATGTGGTGAGCTGCGGAGAAAAGACGCGGTCCGGACGTATTTGTGGCTTAATATCTCTTGTCTCCTTGGGAGTAGGAAGTCTGTTCATGGCTCTTTGGAAAGGGCTGCATCTCCCCTGTAATCGCCTTCGAGCGGCACGCGGATCGAACCCACGGTTTTCACGCTATGATTTTTTTAAATGTGGTGCGCGGCGGAGGAAATGCGCGCGTCGGACGTCATTTTGGCTTAATATCTCTTGTCTCCTTGGGAGTAGAAAGTCTTTTCATGGCTCTTTGGAAAGGGCTGCATCTCCGCTGTAATCGCCTTCGAGCGGCACGCGGATCGAACCCACGGTTTTCACGCTATGATTTTTTTAAATGTGGTGCGCGGCGGAGAAAATGCGCGCGTCGGACGTCATTTCGGCTTAATATCTATTGTCTCCTTGGGAGTAGAAAGTCTTTTCATGGCTCTTTGGAAAGGGTTGCATCTCCCCTGTAATCGCCTTTAAGCGGCACGCGGATCGGACCCACCGTTCTCACGCTACGATTTTTTAAACGTGGTGCGCGTCGGAGAAAATGCGCGTAATATCTCTTGTCTCCTTGGGAGTAGAAAGTCTGTTCATGGCTCTTTGGAAAGGGCTGTATCTCCCCTGTAATCGCCTTCGAGCGGCACGCGCATCGGAACCATCGTTATCACGCTACGATTTTTTAAAGCCGCCAGGGACGGGCCGAAAGAGTGGCAGGTGGCGTTCGTTAGCGACAGTCATGGAGGTGATGCACACCGAGTTGCACGCCATTTGGAGTCGGCCCGGCCTAGATGTGAGCGTTCAAAGTCAGCGCGTTTGTTTAAACTTTCTCCTCCAATTCGTTGCAATTGTAAAAGCGTTTCTCGTTCATCCGACTGGAGCGTAACGCTTTATATGTTAATATTTCTGGTCTCCTTGGGAGTAGAAAGTCTGTTCATGGCTCTTTTGAAAGGGATGCATCTCCCCTGTAATCGCCTTCGAGCGGCACGCGGATCGAACCCACGTTTTTCACGCTACGATTTTTTTTAAATGTGTTGCGCGGCGGAGGAAATGCGCGCGTCGGACGTCATTTCGGCTTAATATCTCTTGTCTCCTTGGGAGTAGAAAGTCTTTTCATGGCTCTTTGGAAAGGGCTGCATCTCCGCTGTAATCGCCTTTAAGCGGCACGCGGATTGGACCCACCGTTCTTCCGATACGATTTTTTAAATGTGGTGCGCGGCGTAGAAAAGACGCGCGTAGGACGTATTTGCGGCTTAATATCTTTGGGCTCCTTGGGAGTAGGAAGTCTGTTCATGCCTCTTTGGAAAGGGCTGCATCTCCCCTGTAATCGCCTTCGAGCGGCACGCAGATCGAACCCACGGTTTTCACGCTATGATTTTTTTAAATGTGGTGCGCGGCGGAGGAAATGCGCGCGTCGGACGTCATTTCGGCTTAATATCTCTTGTCTCCTTGGGAGTAGAAAGTCTTTTCATGGCTCTTTGGAAAGGGCTGCATCTCCCCTGTAATCGCCTTTAAGCGGCACGCGGATCGAACCCACGGTTTTCACGCTACGATTTTTTTTAAATGTGTTGCGCGGCGGAGAATAGACGCGCGCCGGACATATTTGCGGCTTGATATCTCTTGTCTCATTGGGAGTAGAAAGTCTGTTCATGGCTCTTTGGAAAGGGCTGCATCTCCCCTGTAATCGCCTTCGAGCGGCACGCGGATCGAACCCACGGTTTTCACGCTATGATTTTTTTAAATGTGTTGCGCGTCGGAGAAAATGCGCGCGTCGGACGTCATTGCGGCTTAATATCTCTTGTCTCCTTGGGAGTAGAAAGTCTTTTCATGGCTCTTTGGAAAGGGCTGCATCTCCGCTGTAATCGCCTTCGAGCGGCACGCGGATCGAACCCACGGTTTTCACGCTATGATTTTTTTAAATGTGGTGCGCGTCGGAGAAAATGCGCGCGTCGGACGTCATTTCGGCTTAATATCTATTGTCTCCTTGGGAGTAGAAAGTCTTTTCATGGCTCTTTGGAAAGGTTTGCATCTCGCTTGTAATCGCCTTTAAGCGGCACGCGGATTGGACCCACCGTTCTTCCGATACGATCTTTTAAATGTGGTGCGCGGCGTAGAAAAGACGCGCGTAGGACGTATTTGCGGCTTAATATCTTTGGGCTCCTTGGGAGTAGGAAGTCTGTTCATGCCTCTTTGGAAAGGGCTGCATCTCCCCTGTAATCGCCTTCGAGCGGCACGTGGATCGAACCCACGGTTTTCACGCTATGATTTTTTTAAATGTGCTGCGCGGCGGAGAAAATGCGCGCGTCGGACGTCATTGCGGCTTAATATCTCTTGTCTCCTTGGGAGTAGAAAGTCTTTTCATGGTTCTTTGGAAAGGGCTGCATCTCCCCTGTAATCGCCTTCGCGCGGCACGCGGATCGGAACCATCCTTATCACGCTACGATTTTTTAATGCCGACAGGGACGGGCCGAAAGCTTGGCAGGTGGCGTTCGTTAGGAAAAGTCATGGACGTGATGCGGACCGAGTTTCAGGCCATTTGGACCTGGCCCGGCCTAGATGTGAGCCTTCAAAGTCAGCGCGTTTGTTTAAACTTTCTCCTCCAATTCGTTGCAATTGTACAAGCGTTTCTCGCTCATCCGACTGGAGCGTAACGCTTTATCTGTTAATATCTCTGGTCTCCTTGGGAGTAGAAAGTCTGTTCATGGCTCTTTGGAAAGGGATGCATCTCCCCTGTAATCGCCTTTAAGCGGCACGCGGATCGGACCCACCGTTCTCACGCTACGATTTTTTAAACGTGGTGCGCGTCGGAGAAAATGCGCGTAATATCTCTTGTCTCCTTGGGAGTAGAAAGTCTGTTCATGGCTCTTTGGAAAGGGCTGTATCTCCCCTGTAATCGCCTTCGAGCGGCACGCGGATCGAACCCACGGTTTTCAAGCTATGATTTTTTTAAATGTGGTGCGCGGCGGAGGAAATGCGCGCGTCGGACGTCATTTCGGCTTAATATCTCTTGTCTCCTTGGGAGTAGAAAGTCTTTTCATGGCTCTTTGGAAAGGGCTGCATCTCCCCTGTAATCGCCTTTAAGCGGCACGCGGATCGAACCCACGGTTTTCACGCTACGATTTTTTTTAAATGTGTTGCGCGGGCGAGAATAGACGCGCGCCGGACGTATTTGCGGCTTGATATCTCTTGTCTCATTGGGAGTAGAAAGTCTGTTCATGGCTCTTTGGAAAGGGCTGCATCTCCCCTGTAATCGCCTTCGAGCGGCACGCGGATCGAACCCACGGTTTTCACGCTATGATTTTTTTAAATGTGTTGCGCGTCGGAGAAAATGCGCGCGTCGGACGTCATTGCGGCTTAATATCTCTTGTCTCCTTGGGAGTAGAAAGTCTTTTCATGGCTCTTTGGAAAGGGCTGCATCTCCGCTGTAATCGCCTTCGAGCGGCACGCGGATCGAACCCACGGTTTTCACGCTATGATTTTTTTAAATGTGGTGCGCGTCGGAGAAAATGCGCGCGTCGGACGTCATTTCGGCTTAATATCTATTGTCTCCTTGGGAGTAGAAAGTCTTTTCATGGCTCTTTGGAAAGGTTTGCATCTCCCTTGTAATCGCCTTTAAGCGGCACGCGGATTGGACCCACCGTTCTTCCGATACGATTTTTTAAATGTGGTGCGCGGCGTAGAAAAGACGCGCGTAGGACGTATTTGCGGCTTAATATCTTTGGGCTCCTTGGGAGTAGGAAGTCTGTTCATGCCTCTTTGGAAAGGGCTGCATCTCCCCTGTAATCGCCTTCGAGCGGCACGTGGATCGAACCCACGGTTTTCACGCTATGATTTTTTTAAATGTGCTGCGCGGCGGAGAAAATGCGCGCGTCGGACGTCATTGCGGCTTAATATCTCTTGTCTCCTTGGGAGTAGAAAGTCTTTTCATGGTTCTTTGGAAAGGGCTGCATCTCCCCTTGTAATCGCCTTCGCGCGGCACGCGGATCGGAACTATCCTTATCACGCTACGATTTTTTAATGCCGACAGGGACGGGCCGAAAGCTTGGCAGGTGGCGTTCGTTAGGAAAAGTCATGGACGTGATGCGGACCGAGTTGCAGGCCATTTGGACCTGGCCCGGCCTAGATGTGAGCGTTCAAAGTCAGCGCGTTTGTTTAAACTTTCTCCTCCAATTCGTTGCAATTGTACAAGCGTTTCTCGTTCATCCGACTGGAGCGTAACGCTTTATATGTTAATATTTCTGGTCTCCTTGGGAGTAGAAAGTCTGTTCATGGCTCTTTTGAAAGGGCTGCATCTCCGCTGTAATCGCCTTCGAGCGGCACGCGGATCGAACCCACGGTTTTCACGCTATGATTTTTTTAAATGTGGTGCGCGTCGGAGAAAATGCGCGCGTCGGACGTCATTTCGGCTTAATATCTATTGTCTCCTTGGGAGTAGAAAGTCTTTTCATGGCTCTTTGGAAAGGTTTGCATCTCCCTTGTAATCGCCTTTAAGCGGCACGCGGATTGGACCCACCGTTCTTCCGATACGATTTTTTAAATGTGGTGCGCGGCGTAGAAAAGACGCGCGTAGGACGTATTTGCGGCTTAATATCTTTGGGCTCCTTGGGAGTAGGAAGTCTGTTCATGCCTCTTTGGAAAGGGCTGCATCTCCCCTGTAATCGCCTTCGAGCGGCACGTGGATCGAACCCACGGTTTTCACGCTATGATTTTTTTAAATGTGCTGCGCGGCGGAGAAAATGCGCGCGTCGGACGTCATTGCGGCTTGATATCTCTTGTCTCCTTGGGAGTAGAAAGTCTTTTCATGGTTCTTTGGAAAGGGTTGCATCTCCCCTGTAATCGCCTTTAAGCGGCACGCGGATCGGACCCATCGTTCTCACGCTACGATTTTTTAAAATCCGCCAGGGACGGAACGAACGCTTGGCAGGTGGCGTTCGTGACGGACAGTCAAGCAGTTAATGCGCACCGAGCTGCAGGCCATTTGGACCTGGCCCAGCCTAGATGTGAGTATTCAAAGTCAGCACGTTTGTTTCAAAGTTCTCCACCAATTCGTTGTAATTGCGTGTGTGCGCGTGAACACCAGGTTTGTGGAGGAGTTCGTCCTTGGACTGTACAAGGGGAGACAGTGTGTGGCCTGGCTGCGTGAGGTTGCAGTTTGCTGGGCATGAGAGATTGGCATGTGGTGCCCTGGAGGTGTGGTTGTTCCAGGACGGACAAGGTGGGGTAGTGTGGCTGGGTGACGGTGCGCTTCACTGGGGATGTGGTTGTGAGTTGCAGGCCCATTCCTTTGAATGATAGAAAGGATCTGATTTGTTTCCAGGTTTAAACGTACTTTGCTGGGTATGACTGTGACCTCTTGGGCCAGGAAGTCTGTTTCTAGTTTTATTTAAACGGTCAAACTGCGTGAAGTGTGCCCAGGCCCAGAGCTACTTTGCTGGGCATGGCTGTGTGACCTCTTGGGCCTGGAAGTCTGGTTGTAGTATGATTTTAAAGGGTCAAATGCTCTCCATTGTGTGTCCAGGTTTAAGGCTACTTTGCTGGGCATGTGATTTGGACCCATAGGGTACGGAAGCCTTTCCGTCACGTGCTCGTTTTCCACGCCTTCAGCGCAGGTAGCCTGCGAATTTAAAACCGACGTGCATTTTATTCTTTTCCCCTTTTATCCTTTCATATCTCTCCGCTACCTTGGAGAAGAGAGACGCACGCGGGTAAATAAAATGTAAATATCTCTAAATATCTGTATAATATGTAAATAAAAGGAAGATGTGGTTGTGTAGTGTAGTCGTTTGATTATAAATAATCTCATAATAATTTTATCCACAAATTCTTATACATTTATACATGTTTATCTCTCTCTTTGTGTGTGTGTGTGTGTGTGTGGTTCTGTGTCACTAGTGGGGCCTGTGGCCCGATTGGAGTGTTTGCGGTGTGAGAATGAGGAATGAGGAGTTGGAGAACAGTTTGTTGGAGCAGCTGAAGGAGTTGAGGTTGCAGAAGCAGAAGGAGCTGCAGGTTCTTCAGGAGATGCTGAAACACAAGCAGCAGGAGGAGACAGAGCTCCTGCAGAAACAGCAGGAGGAGGAGGAGCATAACAGGTCCATCAAGAGTAAGTACTATGGAAATGCAATAATACTAACATAACTAATAATGAATGCTAGCCTTTAGGCTCCAATAAAAGTGATACTAATATATGTATAGTACTATATATATTATATTTTATATATTCAGTAGTAATTATGTAGTATATACAATCTATGTTATATCCAGCAGTAATGATACTTGCTCTGGCAGATATGAAAATGGCCTGTGAACAGGAGAAGAAATCTCTGGAGGAAGAACTTGAGAAGCTCAGACTGTCACTGCAGGTAGAGATCCCTTATAGTGTCAGTACACATCCACCAGTACCTCCACCTTTCACTTATAACGTCAGTACACATTCAGTACACATTCCCACCTTTCCATTGTACTGGCTGTAGTGATGATTCGTGTGTGTGGGTTATACCAGCCCATAGAGGAGGACATTATGAGTCTGAAAGTGGCGCTGGAGATGAAGAACCAGGAGATCAAAGATCAGCACGATCTTTTGGTCAAACTATATACTCTGTATGTATACTATATACTCTGTATGTAGTACCTGGTTTAACACTATATCCTCTGTATATATACTATATACTGTTTATGTAGTTCCTGGTTTAACACTATACCCTCAGCTTACTCTAGTCTGCAGATGTGAAGAAATTTAAACAGAATGTGTATCTGTGTATATGTGCGCACCTGTATGTGTCTGGTTGTAGTATTATTTAAAGGGTCAAATGGTCACCATTGTGTGTCCAGGTTTAAGGCTACTTTGCTGGGCATGTGATTTGGACCCATCGGGTACGGAAGCCTTTCCGTCACGTGCTCGTTTTCCACGCCTTCAGCGCAGGTAGCCTGCGAATTTAAAACCGACGTGCATTTTATTCTTTTCCCCTTTTATCCTTTCATATCTCTCCGCTACCTTGGAGAAGAGAGACGCACGCTGGGAAATAAAATGTAAATATTTGTAAATATCTGTATAATATGTAAATAAAAGGAAGAAGTGGTTGTGTAGTGTAGTCGTTTCATTATAAATAATCTCATAATAATTTTATCCACAAATTCTTATACATTTATACATGTTTATCTCTCTCTTTGTGTGTGTGTGTGTGTGTGTGTGTGTGTCTGTGTGTGCGTGTTTGTGGTTCTGTGTCACTAGTGGGGCCTGTGGCCCGATTGGAGTGTTTGCGGTGTGAGAAGGAGGAGTTGGAGAACAGTTTGTTGGAGCAGCTGAAGGAGTTGAGGTTGCAGAAGCAGAAGGAGCTGCAGGTTCTTCAGGAGATGCTGAAACACAAGCAGCAGGAGGAGACAGAGCTCCTGCAGAAACAGCAGGAGGAGGAGGAGCATAACAGGTCCCTCAAGGGTAAGTACTATGGAAATGCAATAATACTAACATAACTAATAATGAATGTTAGCCTTTAGGCTCCAATAAAAGTGATACTAATATATGTATAGTACTATATATATTATATTTTATATATTCAGTAGTAATTATGTAGTATATACAATCTGTGTTATATCCAGCAGTAATGATACTTGCTCTGGCAGATATGAAAATGGCCTGTGAACAGGAGAAGAAATCTCTGGAGGAAGAACTTGAGAAGCTCAGACTGTCACTGCAGGTAGAGATCCCTTATAGTGTCAGTACACATCCACCAGTAGCTCCACCTTTCACTTATAACGTCAGTACACATTCAGTACACATTCCCACCTTTCCATTGTACTGGCTGTAGTGATGATTCGAGTGTGTGTTATACCAGCCCATAGAGGAGGACATTATGAGTCTGAAAGTGGCGCTGGAGATGAAGAACCAGGAGATCAAAGATCAGCACGATCTTTTGGTCAAACTATATACTCTGTATGTATACTATATACTCTGTATGTAGTACCTGGTTTAACACTATATCCTCTGTATATATACTATATACTGTTTATGTAGTACCTGGTTTAACACTATACCCTCAGCTTACTCTAGTCTGCAGATGTGAAGAAATTAAACAGAATGTGTATCTGTGTATATGTGCGCACCTGTATGTGTCTGGTTGTAGAATTATTTAAAGGGTCAAACTGCGTGAAGTGTGCCCAGACCCAGGCATGACTGTGTGACCTCTTGGGCCAGGAAGTCTGTTTCTAGTTTTATTTAAACGGTCAAACTGCGTGAAGTGTGCCCAGGCCCAGAGCTACTTTGCTGGGCATGACTGTGTGACCTCTTGGGCCTGGAAGTCTGGTTGTAGTATGATTTTAAAGGGTCAAATGGTCTCCATTGTGTGTCCAGGTTTAAGGCTACTTTGCTGGGCATGTGATTTGGACCCATCGGGTACGGAAGCCTTTCCGTCACGTGCTCGTTTTCCACGCCTTCAGCGCAGGTAGCCTGCGAATTTAAAACCGACGTGCATTTTATTCTTTTCCCCTTTTATCCTTTCATATCTCTCCGCTACCTTGGAGAAGAGAGACGCACGCGGGTAAATAAAATGTAAATATCTCTAAATATCTGTATAATATGTAAATAAAAGGAAGATGTGGTTGTGTAGTGTAGTCGTTTGATTATAAATAATCTCATAATAATTTTATCCACAAATTCTTATACATTTATACATGTTTATCTCTCTCTCTGTGTGTGTGTGTGTGGTTCTGTGTCACTAGTGGGGCCTGTGGCCCGATTGGAGTGTTTGCGGTGTGAGAAGGAGGAGTTGGAGAACAATTTGTTGGAGCAGCTGAAGGAGTTGAGGTTGCAGAAGCAGAAGGAGCTGCAGGTTCTTCAGGAGATGCTGAAACACAAGCAGCAGGAGGAGACAGAGCTCCTGCAGAAACAGCAGGAGGAGGAGGAGCATAACAGGTCCATCAAGAGTAAGTACTATGGAAATGCAATAATACTAACATAACTAATAATGAATGTTAGCCTTTAGGCTCCAATAAAAGTGATACTAATATATGTATAGTACTATATATATTATATTTTATATATTCAGTAGTAATTATGTAGTATATACAATCTGTGTTATATCCAGCAGTAATGATACTTGCTCTGGCAGATATGAAAATGGCCTGTGAACAGGAGAAGAAATCTCTGGAGGAAGAACTTGAGAAGCTCAGACTGTCACTGCAGGTAGAGATCCCTTATAGTGTCAGTACACATCCACCAGTACCTCCACCTTTCACTTATAACGTCAGTACACATTCAGTACACATTCCCACCTTTCCATTGTACTGGCTGTAGTGATGATTCGTGTGTGTGGGTTATACCAGCCCATAGAGGAGGACATTATGAGTCTGAAAGTGGCGCTGGAGATGAAGAACCAGGAGATCAAAGATCAGCACGATCTTTTGGTCAAACTATATACTCTGTATGTATACTATATACTCTGTATGTAGTACCTGGTTTAACACTATATCCTCTGTATATATACTATATACTGTTTATGTAGTACCTGGTTTAACACTATACCCTCAGCTTACTCTAGTCTGCAGATGTGAAGAAATTAAACAGAATGTGTATCTGTGTATATGTGCGCACCTGTATGTGTCTGGTTGTAGTATTATTTAAAGGGTCAAACTGCGTGAAGTGTGCCCAGGCCCAGAGCTACTTTGATGGGCATGATTCTGTGACCTCTTGGGCCTTGAAATGTGGTGCTTTGAATGATTTAAAGAGTGAAACGGTCTGAAGTGTGCCCACGTTTAAAGCAACCTTGCTGGGCATGACTGTGTGACCTCTTGGGCCAGGAAGTCTGTTTCTAGTTTTATTTAAACGGTCAAACTGCGTGAAGTGTGCCCAGGCCCAGAGGTACTTTGCTGGGCATGACTGTGTGACCTCTTGGGCCTGGAAGTCTGCTTGTAGTATGATTTTAAAGGGTCAAATGGTCTCCATTGTGTGTCCAGGTTTAAGGCTACTTTGCTGGGCATGTGATTTGGACCCATCGGGTACGGAAGCCTTTCCGTCACGTGCTCGTTTTCCACGCCTTCAGCGCAGGTAGCCTGCGAATTTAAAACCGACGTGCATTTTATTCTTTTCCCCTTTTATCCTTTCATATCTCTCCGCTACCTTGGAGAAGAGAGACGCACGCGGGTAAATAAAATGTAAATATCTGTAAATATCTGTATAATATGTAAATAAAAGGAAGATGTGGTTGTGTAGTGTAGTCGTTTGATTATAAATAATCTCATAATAATTTTATCCACAAATTCTTATACATTTATACATGTTTATCTCTCTCTGTGTGTGTGTTTGTGTGTGTGTGTGTGTGTGTGTGTGGTTCTGTGTCACTAGTGGGGCCTGTGGCCCGATTGGAGTGTTTGCGGTGTGAGAAGGAGGAGTTGGAGAACAATTTGTTGGAGCAGCTGAAGGAGTTGAGGTTGCAGAAGCAGAAGGAGCTGCAGGTTCTTCAGGAGATGCTGAAACACAAGCAGCAGGAGGAGACAGAGCTCCTGCAGAAACAGCAGGAGGAGGAGGAGCATAACAGGTCCATCAAGAGTAAGTACTATGGAAATGCAATAATACTAACATAATTAATAATGAATGTTAGCCTTTAGGCTCCAATAAAAGTGATACTAATAGATGTATAGTACTATATATATTATATTTTATATATTCAGTAGTAATTATGTAGTATATACAATCTGTGTTATATCCAGCAGTAATGATACTTGCTCTGGCAGATATGAAAATGGCCTGTGAACAGGAGAAGAAATCTCTGGAGGAAGAACTTGAGAAGCTCAGACTGTCACTGCAGGTAGAGATCCCTTATAGTGTCAATAGACATCCACCAGTACCTCCACCTTTCACTTATAACGTCAGTACACATTCAGTACACATTCCCACCTTTCCATTGTACTGGCTGTAGTGATGATTCGTGTGTGTGTTATACCAGCCCATAGAGGAGGACATTATGAGTCTGAAAGTGGCGCTGGAGATGAAGAACCAGGAGATCACAGATCAGCACGATCTTTTGGTCAAACTATATACTCTGTATGTAGTACCTGGTTTAACACTATATCCTCTGTATATATACTATATACTGTTTATGTAGTACCTGGTTTAACACTATACCCTCATCTTACTCTAGTCTGCAGATGTGAAGAAATTAAACAGAATGTGTATCTGTGTATATGTGCGCACCTGTATGTGTCTGGTTGTAGTATTATTTAAAGGGTCAAACTGCGTGAAGTGTGCCCAGGCGCAGAGCTACTTTGATGGGCATGATTCTGTGACCTCTTGGGCCTTGAAATGTGGTGCTTTGAATGATTTAAAGAGTGAAACGGTCTGAAGTGTGCCCACGTTTAAAGCATCCTTGCTGGGCATGACTGTGTGACCTCTTGGGCCAGGAAGTCTGTTTCTACTTTTATTTAAACGGTCAAACTGCGTGAAGTGTGCCCAGGCCCAGAGCTACTTTGCTGTGCATGACTGTGTGACCTCTTGGGCCTGGAAGTCTGGTTGTAGTATGATTTTAAAGGGTCAAATGGTCTCCATTGTGTGTCCAGGTTTAAGGCTACTTTGCTGGGCATGTGATTTGGACCCATCGGGTACGGAAGCCTTTCCGTCACGTGCTCGTTTTCCACGCCTTCAGCGCAGGTAGCCTGGGAATTTAGAACCGACGTGCATTTTATTCTTTTCCCCTTTTATCCTTTCATATCTCTCCGCTACCTTGGAGAAGAGAGACGCAAGCGGGTAAATAAAATGTAAATATCTGTAAATATCTGTATAATATGTAAATAAAAGGAAGAAGTGGTTGTGTAGTGTAGTCGTTTGATTATGAATAATCTCATAATAATTTTATCCACAAATTCTTATACATTTATACATGTTTATCTCTCTCTTTGTGTGTGTGTGTGTGTGTGTGTGTGTGTGTGTGTGTGTTTGTGTGTGTGTGTGTGGTTCTGTGTCACTAGTGGGGCCTGTGGCCCGATTGGATTGTTTGCGGTGTGAGAAGGAGGAGTTGGAGAACAGTTTGTTGGAGCAGCTGAAGGAGTTGAGGTTGCAGAAGCAGAAGGAGCTGCAGGTTCTTCAGGAGATGCTGAAACACAAGCAGCAGGAGGAGACAGAGCTCCTGCAGAAACAGCAGGAGGAGGAGGAGCATAACAGGTCCATCAAGAGTAAGTACTATGGAAATGCAATAATACTAACATAATAATGAATGCTAGCCATTAGGCTCCAATAAAAGTGATACTAATATATGTATAGTACTATATATATTATATTTTATATATTCAGTAGTAATTATGTAGTATATACAATCTATGTTATATCCAGCAGTAATGATACTTGCTCTGGCAGATATGAAAATGGCCTGTGAACAGGAGAAGAAATCTCTGGAGGAAGAACTTGAGAAGCTCAGACTGTCACTGCAGGTAGAGATCCCTTATAGTGTCAGTACACATCCACCAGTACCTCCACCTTTCACTTATAACGTCAGTACACATTCAGTACACATTCCCACCTTTCCATTGTACTGGCTGTAGTGATGATTCGTGTGTGTGTTATACCAGCCCATAGAGGAGGACATTATGAGTCTGAAAGTGGCGCTGGAGATGAAGAACCAGGAGATCAAAGATCAGCACGATCTTTTGGTCAAACTATATACTCTGTATGTAGTACCTGGTTTAACATTATATCCTCTGTATATATACTATATACTGTTTATGTAGTACCTGGTTTAACACTATACCCTCAGCTTACTCTAGTCTGCAGATGTGAAGAAATTAAACAGAATGTGTATCTGTGTATATGTGCGCACCTGTATGTGTCTGGTTGTAGTATTATTTAGAGGGTCAAACTGCGTGAAGTGTGCCCAGGCGCAGAGCTACTTTGATGGGCATGATTCTGTGACCTCTTGGGTCTTGAAATGTGGTGCTTTGAATGATTTAAAGAGTGAAACGGTCTGAAGTGTGCCCACGTTTAAAGCATCCTTGCTGGGCATGACTGTGTGACCTCTTGGGCCTGGAAGTCTGGTTGTAGTATGATTTTAAAGGGTCAAATGGTCTCCATTGTGTGTCCAGGTTTAAGGCTACTTTGCTGGGCATGTGATTTGGACCCATCGGGTACGGAAGCCTTTCCGTCACGTGCTCGTTTTCCACGCCTTCAGTGCAGGTAGCCTGCGAATTTAAAACCGACGTGCATTTTATTCTTTTCCCCTTTTATCCTTTCATATCTCTCCGCTACATTGGAGAAGAGAGACGCACACGAGTAAATAAAATGTAAATATCTGTATAATATGTAAATAAAAGGAAGAAGTGGTTGTGTAGTGTAGTCATTTGATTATAAATAATCTCATAATAATTTTATCCACAAATTCTCTGTTTTATCGTTTTTTCCTGATCAATAATAGAAGAAAAGAAAAAAAAAGATGAACAGCACCCTCTAGCGATGAACCTCAATTATTTCAAGATAACTGTAAAACATGGCTAGG
Organism: Electrophorus electricus; assembly: GCF_041902795.1. Taxonomy (NCBI): domain Eukaryota; kingdom Metazoa; phylum Chordata; class Actinopteri; order Gymnotiformes; family Gymnotidae; genus Electrophorus; species Electrophorus electricus. The sequence goes on along the minus strand of NC_137505.1, from coordinate 1,788,389 downwards.
TTAAGTCGGCGTTAGAACAAAAAATGCTCAGATTAACTTGTGTCTCATGGCACGCAGCTGAGTTTAAAATTAAACACAATTAAATCAAATTAAACTGACCCAGCTGCAACAGGCTCAGCAACCACATTTAATTTCACTGATTGGTCAGTTAGCCAGGCTATACAAAACAGGCTATTGTTAGAAATTCTGCACATGTGCTTCGCTTAGCTTCACATCTCACACTGCTTATAATTATAAGATAACGTATCCACGTTCGTAATAACGTGGTGAAATCTGCCAAAAATGGTGAGACTGAGCATAATACGTAATAAGACAATCTGAGCACTTAGTCCACATATTTCTAAATGAGAAGAAAAAGTTCCTCCAAACAATACACACAGACACCCCCATACCAACATAAGCATAGTGCAACTCTTTGTTTACGCACCAGAGACTGAGTGGGCAAGTGCGTGTATATGCGAGTTTAAATTATTATACACAAATGTAAGTAGTAGGCTATTTATGTGAAAATGTTTCATATGTATGTACAAGTAGTGTTTCCCTGATTTCTCCCTAAATGGCCCCTCATAGTTCAGCAGTAATGAGGCTAGTTAGATTTTGCTCAGAATTAAGTACACTTTGGGATGTTATACGTATCACAGTCTCCGGTGAGCCGTACATGGTTGATCAATCCAGGTTGAGGTAGAGTCACTGCATTAATGACACGTCTGTTTGCATTGCCAGTTGTTGCTATGGCAGCAATGAAATTAGGAAATTCAAAGAAAAACAACTCATCTACGCTCTTGGAACTTTAGAACCCCATATGTCCTGTGGCCCGATGTCACACGTGAGGGGAATCCCATGAACACCTTTACAGATCAGTCTGTGGAAAGACACTGAAGAAGACAGAGGAAAAATGAGGCGTTTCTGGAGATGGTGTGCTGGACGCATCGAGGACGAATACACAGACACAAAGGATGTGGAAGGTAAATGTAAATATAATGCCACTCACACCTGCGGTTGCTGGTGCTGCCACTCATACCTGTGGTTAAAATTCCTTTTTTGTCTTTAGCGCTGCATTGTCGCCTCTATCTCCCAACAATTCATACTCGAGGCTTTAGAAATCTAAGTTTTTGGGGGGTATATGCCATTTCCTGTTATTTGTGCAGAATACACACACTTTCACTTTGGAATCCACAAAGTTTTATAAATGAGGTCCCTGAATAACATCAATCTATTTCTACACTATATGGCTTGCTAATTTCATATGTCTGTGTGTCTTTCTGTTTGTCTCTGTGTGTGTGTGTGTGTGTGTGTGTGTGTGTGTGTGTGTGTGTGTGTGTGTGTGTGTGTGTGTGTGTGTGTGTGTGTGTTATACCAGCCCATAGAGGAGGACATGAGTCTGAAAGTGGCTGGAGATAAAGAACCAGGAGATCAAAGATCAGCACGATCTTTTGGTAAAACTATATACTGTTTACATAGTACCTGGTTTAACATTATACCCTCAGCTTACTCTAGTCTGCAGATGTGAAGAAATTAAACAGAATGTGTATCTGTGTATATGTGCGCACCTGTATGTGTCTGGTTGTAGTATTATTTAAAGGGTCAAACTGCGTGAAGTGTGCCCAGGCCCAGAGCTACTTTGATGGGCATGACTGTGTGACCTCTTGGGCCAGGAAGTCTGTTTCTAGTTTTATTTAAACGGTCAAACTGCGTGAAGTGTGCCCAGGCCCAGAGCTACTTTGCTGGGCATGACTGTGTGACCTCTTGGGCCTGGAAGTCTGGTTGTAGTATGATTTTAAAGGGTCAAATGGTCTCCATTGTGTGTCCAGGTTTAAGGCTACTTTGCTGGGCATGACTGTGTGACCTCTTGGGCCAGGAAGTCTGTTTCTAGTTTTATTTAAACGGTCAAACTGCGTGAAGTGTGCCCAGGCCCAGAGCTACTTTGCTGGGCATGACTGTGTGACCTCTTGGGCCTGGAAGTCTGGTTGTAGTATGATTTTAAAGGGTCAAATGGTCTCCATTGTGTGTCCAGGTTTAAGGCTACTTTGCTGGGCATGACTGTGTGACCTCTTGGGCCAGGAAGTCTGTTTCTAGTTTTATTTAAACGGTCAAACTGCGTGAAGTGTGTATAGGCCCAGAGTTACTTTTCTGGGCATGACTGTGTGACCTCTTGGGCCTGGAGGTCTGGTGTTTCCATTATATAAAAGGTGAAATGGCCTGAAGTGTACACAGGCCCAGAGCTACTTTGATGGGCATGATTCTGTGACCTCCTGGGCTTTGAGTTCTGTTTCTAGTTTTGGTTAAAGGGTCAAATTGCATGGTCTGCCCAGGCCCATAGCGACTTTGCTGGGCATGACTCTGTGACCTCTTCGGCTTGGAAGTCTGGTTGTAGTATTATTTAAAGGCACAAAGTACATGAAGTGTGCCCTGGCCCAGCACTACTTTGCTGTGCATGACTGTGTGACCTCTTGTGCCTGGAAGTCTGGTTGTAGTATTATTTAAAGGGTCAAACTGCATGAAGTGTGCCCAGGCCCAGAGCTACTTTGCTGGGCATGACTGTGTGACCTCTTGTGCCTGGAAGTCTGGTTGTAGTATTATTTAAAGGGTCAAACTGCATGAAGTGTGCCCAGGCCCAGAGCTACTTTGCTGGGCATGATTCTGTGACCTCTTGGGCCTTGAAATCTGGTGCTTTGAACGATTTAAAGAGTGAAACGGTCTGAAGTGTGCCCACGTTTAAAGCAACCTTGCTGGGCATGACTGTGTGACCTCTTGTGCCTGGAAGTCTGGTTGTAGTATTATTTAAAGGGTCAAACTGTGCCCTGTAAACCGCACTGTGCCCTTCTGCTAAGAGCAAAGATGGTAAGGAAATCTCACAATTAATATCGTGATATGTCATCAGCTTGGCAAACGTCACATCCGGGTCAACCCAACACCATCTCAGCCTGCAGATGGCGTAAGTTTACACGACGGATTCTTTTATTCTCTTCAACGACAAAACTCAGGTCTATACACCAAAAATATGGCTGATTAAAATGCACGTAAATTAAATTTTGAGTCAATAAAATGCATATGAATTGACGTTTTGACTGATAAGTAGTTTTATTTGACTCAAGTTTAATCAACTTATCTTTCAACTTTATCCATTTTTATTACTTGCCTTATTTATCGTTTATTTGAAGTTTGCGGGCGCAACGTTCTGATTGACATTTTTGCCTCGAGAGGCGGAAGTAACGAAAATTGCTTGGGTTAAACCATGGATTGATTAATTAATGAATGTTATTGGATAAACAAGGCAACTAAAACAGTTACTAATGTTAAGTGATAAAAGAGTCCGGTAACACAAACGGCTTGAGTTAAACGTTAAATGACGTGACACAAAGTTATTCCAATTATTTAATTATATACCACTGTAGTATTTAGTTCACATGCATTTGTTGTTTACACCCTCATAGAAACTCCCTTGGTCATGAATGATCAAACTTGATATTTGATTTTTAAAAATATATCAAATCAAGACTGTTTTAATCCTATCACTTACATTTTCAATTCACAAGCATTTTTTCATGACCAGTTTATATTTTCATGGATTTTTATCAGCTTCGATTTCATCATTTAGAATTTGCTAGTTCCTCCACTCATGTGCCTGAAATGTTACTAAATTAGTAGATTCATTCCTGTTTGAGGAATTCTGGCTTGTGTTTATTGTCTGTGGGCAGAAAGGCTTTCCTAGATGCCAACTGGCAAAATGTTCCAAGATTTCTAAGAAATTATTAAACTTCCCTGAAAAAAACACACACACAAAAAAACCAAATAAGTAAGCTGAGAGAACTAAAACGAAAGCTATAAATACAACTTGACAGTTTTCAGCAGCAGGCGAATTTGTACGGTTACTGAGCTGCTAGCTAGCTAGCGAGCTACCGGCTGCAAGGTTAACAGTGCAAAGTCAGTAGCTAGCTAGCTAGCTACAGTAGCTACTACTAGCTAGCTACTGACTTTGCACTGTTAAAAGTGCTTCCGGTAGCTAGCTAGCTACAGTAGCTACTACTAGCTAGCTACTGACTTTGCACTGTTAAAAGTGCTTCCGGTAGCTAGCTAGCTACAGTAGCTACTACTAGCTAGCTACTGACTTTGCACTGTTAAAAGTGCTTCCGGTAGCTAGCTAGCTAGCTAGGTAGCTTGGTAATGGCTTTGCACTGTTAACCGTGCAGCCGGTAACTAGCGGTATCTAGTGGTTTAAATGCTTGCGGTTTAAATGCTTGGTGGACATTTGATTGTATGGTTTACTGAGCTGATAGCTAGCTAGCTAGCTACGGTTACTGAGCTGAAAGCTAGCTAGCTACTTTACTGGGTATGATTCTGTGAGCTCCTGGGCTTGCAGGTCTGTTTCTAGTTTTGGTTAAAGGGTCAAACTGCGTGAAGTGTGCCCAGGCCCAGAGCTACTTTGCTGGGCATGACTGTGTGACCTCTTGGGCCTCGAAATGTGGTGCTTTGAATGATTTAAAGAGTGAAACGGTCTGAAGTGTGCCCACGTTTAAAGTAACCTTGCTGGGCATGACTGTGTGACCTCTTGGGCCTGGAAGTCTGGTTGTAGAATGATTTTAAAGGGTCAAATGGTCTCCATTGTGTGTCCAGGTTTAAGGCTACTTTGCTGGGCATGTGATTTGGACCCATCGGGTACGGAAGCCTTTCCGTCATGTGCTCGTTTTCCACGCCTTCAGCGCAGGTAGCCTGCGAATTTAAAACCGACGCGCATTTTATTCTTTTCCCTTTTTATCCTTTCATATCTCTCCGCTACCTTGGAGAAGAGAGACGCACGCGGGTAAATAAAATGTAAATATCTCTAAATATCTGTATAATATGTAAATAAAAGGAAGGTGTGGTTGTGTAGTGTAGTCGTTTGATTATAAATAATCTCATAATAATTTTATCCACAAATTCTTATACATTTATACATGTTTATCTCTCTCTTTGTGTGTGTGTGTGTGGTTCTGTGTCACTCGTGGGGCCTGTGGCCCGATTGGAGTGTTTGCGGTGTGAGAAGGAGGAGTTGGAGAACAATTTGTTGGAGCAGCTGAAGGAGTTGAGGTTGCAGAAGCAGAAAGAGCTGCAGGTTCTTCAGGAGATGCTGAAACACAAGCAGCAAGAGGAGACAGAGCTCCTGCAGAAACAGCAGGAGGAGGAGGAGCATAACAGGTCCATCAAGAGTAAGTACTATGGAAATGCAATAATACTAACATAACTAATAATGAATGTTAGCCTTTAGGCTCCAATAAAAGTGATACTAATATATGTATAGTACTATATATATTATATTTTATATATTCAGTAGTAATTATGTAGTATATACAATCTGTGTTATATCCAGCAGTAATGATACTTGCTCTGGCAGATATGAAAATGGCCTGTGAACAGGAGAAGAAATCTCTGGAGGAAGAACTTGAGAAGCTCAGACTGTCACTGCAGGTAGAGATCCCTTATAGTGTCAGTACACATCCACCAGTAGCTCCACCTTTCACTTATAACGTCAGTACACATTCAGTACACATTCCCACCTTTCCATTGTACTGGCTGTAGTGATGATTCGTGTGTGTGTTATACCAGCCCATAGAGGAGGACATTATGAGTCTGAAAGTAGCGCTGGAGATGAAGAACCAGGAGATCAAAGATCAGCACGATCTTTTGGTCAAACTATATACTCTGTATGTATACTATATACTCTGTATGTAGTACCTGGTTTAACACTATATCCTCTGTATATATACTATATACTGTTTATGTAGTACCTGGTTTAACACTATACCCTCAGCTTACTCTAGTCTGCAGATGTGAAGAAATTAAACAGAATGTGTATCTGTGTATATGTGCGCACCTGTATGTGTCTGCTTGTAGTATTATTTAAAGGGTCAAATGGTCTCCATTGTGTGTCCAGGTTTAAGGCTACTTTGCTGGGCATGTGATTTGGACCCATCGGGTACGGAAGCCTTTCCGTCACATGCTCGTTTTCCACGCCTTCAGCGCAGGTAGCCTGCGAATTTAAAACCGACGTGCATTTTATTGTTTTCCCCTTTTATCCTTTCATATCTCTCCGCTACCTTGGAGAAGAGAGACGCACGCGGGTAAATAAAATGTAAATATCTGTAAATATCTGTATAATATGTAAATAAAAGGAAGAAGTGGTTGTGTAGTGTAGTCGTTTCATTATAAATAATCTCATAATAATTTTATCCACAAATTCTTATACATTTATACATGTTTATCTCTCTCTTTGTGTGTGTGTGTGTGTGTGTGTGTCTGTGTGTGTGTGTGTGTGGTTCTGTGTCACTATTGGGGCCTGTGGCCCGATTGGAGTGTTTGCGGTGTGAGAAGGAGGAGTTGGAGAACAGTTTGTTGGAGCAGCTGAATGAGTTGAGGTTGCAGAAGCAGAAGGAGCTGCAGGTTCTTCAGGAGATGCTGAAACACAAGCAGCAGGAGGAGACAGAGCTCCTGCAGAAACAGCAGGAGGAGGAGGAGCATAACAGGTCCCTCAAGGGTAAGTACTATGGAAATGCAATAATACTAACATAACTAATAATGAATGTTAGCCTTTAGGCTCCAATAAAAGTGATACTAATATATGTATAGTACTATATATATTATATTTTATATATTCAGTAGTAATTATGTAGTATATACAATCTGTGTTATATCCAGCAGTAATGATACTTGCTCTGGCAGATATGAAAATGGCCTGTGAACAGGAGAAGAAATCTCTGGAGGAAGAACTTGAGAAGCTGAGACTGTCACTGCAGGTAGAGATCCCTTATAGTGTCAGTACACATCCACCAGTAGCTCCACCTTTCACTTATAACGTCAGTACACATTCAGTACACATTCCCACCTTTCCATTGTACTCGCTGTAGTGATGATTCGTGTGTGTGTTATACCAGCCCATAGAGGAGGACATTATGAGTCTGAAAGTGGCGCTGGAGATGAAGAACCAGGAGATCAAAGATCAGCACGATCTTTTGGTCAAACTATATACTCTGTATGTATACTATATACTCTGTATGTAGTACCTGGTTTAACACTATATCCTCTGTATATATACTATATACTGTTTATGTAGCACCTGGTTTAACACTATACCCTCAGCTTACTCTAGTCTGCAGATGTGAAGAAATTAAACAGAATGTGTATCTGTGTATATGTGCGCACCTGTATGTGTCTGGTTGTAGTATTATTTAAAGGGTCAAACTCCGTAAAGTGTGCCCAGGCCCAGAGCTACTTTGATGGGCATGATTCTGTGACCTCTTGGGCCTTGAAATGTGGTGCATTGAATGATTTAAAGAGTGAAACGGTCTGAAGTGTGCCCACGTTTAAAGCAACCTTGCTGGGCATGACTGTGTGACCTCTTGGGCCAGGAAGTCTGTTTCTAGTTTTATTTAAACGGTCAAACTGCGTGAAGTGTGCCCAGGCCCAGAGCTACTTTGCTGGGCATGACTGTGTGACCTCTTGGGCCTGGAAGTCTGGTTGTAGTATGATTTTAAAGGGTCAAATGGTCTCCATTGTGTGTCCAGGTTTAAGGCTACTTTGCTGGGCATGTGATTTGGACCCATCGGGTACGGAAGCCTTTCCGTCACGTGCTCGTTTTCCACGCCTTCAGCGCAGGTAGCCTGCGAATTTAAAACCGACGTGCATTTTATTCTTTTCCCCTTTTATCCTTTCATATCTCTCCGCTACCTTGGAGAAGAGAGACGCACGCGGGTAAATAAAATGTAAATATCTGTACATATCTGTATAATATCTAAATAAAAGGAAGAAGTGGTTGTATAGTGTAGTCGTTTGATTATAAATAATCTCATAATAATTTTATCCTCATATTCTTATACATTTATACATGTTTATCTCTCTCTCTGTGTGTGTGTGTGTGTGTGTGTGTGTGTGTGTGTGTGTGGTTCTGTGTCACTAGTGGGGCCTGTGGCCCGATTGGAGTGTTTGCGTTGTGAGAAGGAGGAGTTGGAGAAAAGTTTGTTGGAGCAGCTGAAGGAGTTGAGGTTGCAGAAGCAGAAGGAGCTGCAGGTTCTTCAGGAGATGCTGAAACACAAGCAGCAGGAGGAGACAGAGCTCCTGCAGAAACAGCAGGAGGAGGAGGAGCATAACAGGTCCATCAAGAGTAAGTACTATGGAAATGCAATAATACTAACATAACTAATAATGAATGTTAGCCTTTAGGCTCCAATAAAAGTGACACTAATATATGTATAGTACTATATATATTATATTTTATATATTCAGTAGTAATTATGTAGTATATACAATCTGTGTTATATCCAGCAGTAATGATACTTGCTCTGGCAGATATGAAAATGGCCTGTGAACAGGAGAAGAAATCTCTGGAGGAAGAACTTGAGAAGCTCAAATTGTCACTGCAGGTAGAGATCCCTTATAGTGTCAGTACACATCCACCAGTACCACCACCTCTCACTTATAACGTCAGTACACATTCAGTACACATTCCCACCTTTCCATTGTACTGGCTGTAGTGATGATTCGTGTCTGTGTTATACCAGCCCATAGAGGAGGACATTGAGTCTGAAAGTGGCGCTGGAGATGAAGAACCAGGAGATCAAAGATCAGCACGATCTTTTGGTCAAACTATATACTCTGTATGTATACTATATCGAACCCACGGTTTTCACGCTTCGATTTTTTTAAATGTGGTGAGCTGCGGAGAAAAGACGCGCGTCGGACGTCATTGCGGCTTAATATCTCTTGTCTCCTTGGGAGTAGGAAGTCTGTTCATGGCTCTTTGGAAAGGGATGCATCTCCCCTGTAATCGCCTTCGAGCGGCACGCGGATCGAACCCACTGTTTTCACGCTACGATTTTTTATATGTGGTGCGCGGCGGAGAAAATGCGCGCGTCGGACGTCATTGCGGCTTAATATCTCTTGTGTCCTTGGGAGTAGAAAGTATGTTCATGGCTCTTTGGAGAGGGTTGCATCTCCCCTGTAATCGCCTTCGAGCGGCACGCGGATCGGAACCATCGTTATCACGCTACGATTTTTTAATGCCGCCAGGGACGGGCCGAAAGCGTGGCAGGTGGCGTTCGTTAGGGACAGTCATGGAGGTGATGGGCACCGAGCTGCAGGCCGTTTGGACCTGGCCCAGCCTAGATGTGAGTATTCAAAGTCAGCACGTTTGTTTCAAAGTTCTCCACCAATTCGTTGTAATTGCGTGTGTGTGCGTGAACACCAGGTTTGTGGAGGAGTTCGTCCCTGGACGGTACAAGGGGAGACAGTGTGTGGCCTGGCTGCGTGAGGTTGCAGTTTGCTGGGCATGAGAGATTGGCATGTGGTGCCCTGGAGGTGTGGTTGTTCCAGGACGGGCAAGGTGGCGTAGTGTGGCTGGGTGACGGTGCGCTTCACTGGGGATGTGGTTGTGAGTTGCAGGCCCATTCCTTTGAATGACAGAAAGGATCTGATTTGTTTCCAGGTTTAAACGTACTTTGCTGGGTATGACTGTGACCTCTTGGGCCAGGAAGTCTGTTTCTAGTTTTATTTAAACGGTCAAACTGCGTGAAGTGTGCCCAGGCCCAGAGCTACTTTGCTGGGCATGACTGTGTGACCTCTTGGGCCTGGAAGTCTGGTTGTAGTATGATTTTAAAGGGTCAAATGGTCTCCATTGTGTGTCCAGGTTTAAGGCTACTTTGCTGGGCATGTGATTTGGACCCATCGGGTACGGAAGCCTTTCCGTCACGTGCTCGTTTTCCACGCCTTCAGCGCAGGTAGCCTGCGAATTTAAAACGGACGTGCATTTTATTCTTTTCCCCTTTTATCCTTTCATATCTCTCCGCTACCTTGGAGAAGAGAGACGCACGCGGGTAAATAAAATGTAAATATCTGTACATATCTGTATAATATCTAAATAAAAGGAAGAAGTGGTTGTATAGTGTAGTCGTTTGATTATAAATAATCTCATAATAATTTTATCCACAAATTCTTATACATTTATACATGTTTATCTCTCTCTTTGTGTGTGTGTGTGTGTGTGTGTGGTTCTGTGTCACTAGTGGGGCCTGTGGCCCGATTGGAGTGTTTGCGGTGTGAGAAGGAGGAGTTGGAGAACAGTTTGTTGGAGCAGCTGAAGGAGTTGAGGTTGCAGAAGCAGAAGGAGCTGCAGGTTCTTCAGGAGATGCTGAAACACAAGCAGCAGGAGGAGACAGAGCTCCTGCAGAAACAGCAGGAGGAGGAGGAGCATAACAGGTCCATCAAGAGTAAGTACTCTGGAAATGCAATAATACTAACATAATAATGAATGCTAGCCATTAGGCTCCAATAAAAGTGATACTAATATATGTATAGTACTATATATATTATATTTTATATATTCAGTAGTAATTATGTAGTATATACAATCTATGTTATATCCAGCAGTAATGATACTTGCTCTGGCAGATATGAAAATGGCCTGTGAACAGGAGAAGAAATCTCTGGAGGAAGAACTTGAGAAGCTCAGACTGTCACTGCAGGTAGAGATCCCTTATAGTGTCAGTACACATCCACCAGTATCTCCACCTTTCACTTATAACGTCAGTACACATTCAGTACACATTCCCACCTTTCCATTGTACTGGCTGTAGTGATGATTCGTGTGTGTGTTATACCAGCCCATAGAGGAGGACATTATGAGTCTGAAAGTGGCGCTGGAGATGAAGATCCAGGAGATCAAAGATCAGCACGATCTTTTGGTCAAACTATATACTCTGTATGTAGTACCTGGTTTAACATTATATCCTCTGTATATATACTATATACTGTTTATGTAGTACCTGGTTTAACACTATACCCTCAGCTTACTCTAGTCTGCAGATGTGAAGAAATTAAACAGAATGTGTATCTGTGTATATGTGCGCACCTGTATGCGTCTGGTTGTAGTATTATTTAAAGGGTCAAACTGCGTGAAGTGTGCCCAGGCCCAGAGCTACTTTGATGGGCATGATTCTGTGACCTCTTGGGCCTTGAAATGTGCTGCTTTGAATGATTTAAAGAGTGAAACGGTCTGAAGTGTGCCCACGTTTAAAGTAACCTTGCTGGGCATGACTGTGTGACCTCTTGTGCCTGGAAGTCTGGTTGTAGTATTATTTAAACGGTCAAACTGCGGGAAGTGTGCCCAGGCCCAGAGCTACTTTGCTGGGCATGACTGTGTGACCTCTTGGGCCTGGAAGTCTGGTTGTAGTATGATTTTAAAGGGTCAAATGGTCTCCATTGTGTGTCCAGGTTTAAGGCTACTTTGCTGGGCATGTGATTTGGACCCATCGGGTACGGAAGCCTTTCCGTCACGTGCTCGTTTTCCACGCCTTCAGCGCAGGTAGCCTGCGAATTTAAAACCGACGTGCATTTTATTCTTTTCCCCTTTTATCCCTTCATATCTCTCCGCTACCTTGGAGAAGAGAGACGCACGCGGGTAAATAAAATGTAAATATCTGTATAATATGTATATAAAAGGAAGAAGTGGTTGTGTAGTGTAGTCGTTTGATTATAAATAGTCTCATAATAATTTTATCCACAAATTCTTATACATTTATACATGTTTATCTTTCTCTGTGTGTGTGTGTGTGTGTGTGTGTGTGTGTGTGTGTGTGTGTGTGGTTCTGTGTCACTAGTGGGGCCTGTGGTCCGATTGGAGTGTTTGCGGTGTGAGAAGGAGGAGTTGGAGAACAGTTTGTTGGAGCAGCTGAAGGAGTTGAGGTTGCAGAAGCAGAAGGAGCTGCAGGTTCTTCAGGAGATGCTGAAACACAAGCAGCAGGAGGAGACAGAGCTCCTGCAGAAACAGCAGGAGGAGGAGGAGCATAACAGGTCCATCAAGAGTAAGTACTATGGAAATGCAATAATACTAACATAACTAATAATGAATGTTAGCCTTTAGGCTCCAATAAAAGTGATACTAATATATGTATAGTACTATATATATTATATTTTATATATTCAGTAGTAATTATGTAGTATATACAATCTGTGTTATATCCAGCAGTAATGATACTTGCTCTGGCAGATATGAAAATGGCCTGTGAACAGGAGAAGAAATCTCTGGAGGAAGAACTTGAGAAGCTCAGACTGTCACTGCAGGTAGAGATCCCTTATAGTGTCAGTACACATCCACCAGTACCTCCACCTTTCACTTATAACGTCAGTACACATGCAGTACACATTCCCACCTTTCCATTGTACTGGCTGTAGTGATGATTCGTGTGTGTGTTATACCAGCCCATAGAGGAGGACATTATGAGTCTGAAAGTGGCGCTGGAGATGAAGAACCAGGAGATCAAAGATCAGCACGATCTTTTGGTCAAACTATATACTCTGTATGTATACTATATACTGTTTATGTAGTACCTGGTTTAACACTATACCCTCAGCTTACTCTAGTCTGCAGATGTGAAGAAATTAAACAGAATGTGTATCTGTGTATATGTGCGCACCTGTATGCGTCTGGTTGTAGTATTATTTAAAGGGTCAAACTGCGTGAAGTGTGCCCAGGCCCAGAGCTACTTTGATGGGCATGATTCTGTGACCTCTTGGGCCTTGAAATGTGGTGCTTTGAATGATTTAAAGAGTGAAACGGTCTGAAGTGTGCCCACGTTTAAAGTAACCTTGATGGGCATGACTGTGTGACCTCTTGTGCCTGGAAGTCTGGTTGTAGTATTATTTAAACGGTCAAACTGCGTGAAGTGTGCCCAGGCCCAGAGCTACTTTGCTGGGCATGACTGTGTGACCTCTTGGGCCTGGAAGTCTGGTTGTAGAATGATTTTAAAGGGTCAAATGGTCTCCATTGTGTGTCCAGGTTTAAGGCTACTTTGCTGGGCATGTGATTTGGACCCATCGGGTACGGAAGCCTTTCCGTCATGTGCTCGTTTTCCACGCCTTCAGCGCAGGTAGCCTGCGAATTTAAAACCGACGTGCATTTTATTCTTTTCCCCTTTTATCCCTTCATATCTCTCCGCTACCTTGGAGAAGAGAGACGCACGCGGGTAAATAAAATGTAAATATCTGTATAATATGTAAATAAAAGGAAGAAGTGGTTGTGTAGTGTAGTCGTTTGATTATAAATAATCTCATAATAATTTTATCCACAAATACTTATACATTTATACATGTTTATCTCTCTGTGTGTGTGTGTGTGTGTGTGTGTGTGTGTGTGTGTGGTTCTGTGTCACTAGTGGGGCCTGTGGCCCGATTGGATTGTTTGCGGTGTGAGAAGGAGGAGTTGGAGAACAATTTATTGGAGCAGCTGAAGGAGTTGAGGTTGCAGAAGCAGAAGGAGCTGCAGGTTCTTCAGGAGATGCTGAAACACAAGCAGCAGGAGGAGACAGAGCTCCTGCAGAAACAGCAGGAGGAGGAGGAGCATAACAGGTCCATCAAGAGTAAGTACTATGGAAATGCAATAATACTAACATAATAATGAATGCTAGCCATTAGGCTCCAATAAAAGTGATACTAATATATGTATAGTACTATATATATTATATTTTATATATTCAGTAGTAATTATGTAGTATATACAATCTATGTTATATCCAGCAGTAATGATACTTGCTCTGGCAGATATGAAAATGGCCTGTGAACAGGAGAAGAAATCTCTGGAGGAAGAACTTGAGAAGCTCAGACTGTCACTGCAGGTAGAGATCCCTTATAGTGTCAGTACACATCCACCAGTACCTCCACCTTTCACTTATAACGTCAGTACACATTCAGTACACATTCCCACCTTTCCATTGTACTGGCTGTAGTGATGATTCGTGTGTGTGTTATACCAGCCCATAGAGGAGGACATTATGAGTCTGAAAGTGGCGCTGGAGATGAAGAACCAGGAAATCAAAGATCAGCACGATCTTTTGGTCAAACTATATACTCTGTATGTATACTATATACTCTGTATGTAGTACCTGGTTTAACACTATATCCTCTGTATATATACTATATACTGTTTATGTAGTTCCTGGTTTAACACTATACCCTCAGCTTACTCTAGTCTGCAGATGTGAAGAAATTTAAACAGAATGTGTATCTGTGTATATGTGCGCACCTGTATGTGTCTGGTTGTAGTATTATTTAAAGGGTCAAATGGTCTCCATTGTGTGTCCAGGTTTAAGGCTACTTTGCTGGGCATGTGATTTGGACCCATCGGGTACGGAAGCCTTTCCGTCACGTGCTCGTTTTCCACGCCTTCAGCGCAGGTAGCCTGCGAATTTAAAACCGACGTGCATTTTATTCTTTTCCCCTTTTATCCTTTCATATCTCTCCGCTACCTTGGAGAAGAGAGACGCACGCTGGGAAATAAAATGTAAATATCTGTAAATATCTGTATAATATGTAAATAAAAGGAAGAAGTGGTTGTGTAGTGTAGTCGTTTCATTATAAATAATCTCATAATAATTTTATCCACAAATTCTTATACATTTATACATGTTTATCTCTCTCTTTGTGTGTGTGTGTGTGTGTGTCTGTGTGTGCGTGTGTGTGGTTCTGTGTCACTAGTGGGGCCTGTGGCCCGATTGGAGTGTTTGCGGTGTGAGAAGGAGGAGTTGGAGAACAGTTTGTTGGAGCAGCTGAAGGAGTTGAGGTTGCAGAAGCAGAAGGAGCTGCAGGTTCTTCAGGAGATGCTGAAACACAAGCAGCAGGAGGAGACAGAGCTCCTGCAGAAACAGCAGGAGGAGGAGGAGCATAACAGGTCCCTCAAGGGTAAGTACTATGGAAATGCAATAATACTAACATAACTAATAATGAATGTTAGCCTTTAGGCTCCAATAAAAGTGATACTAATATATGTATAGTACTATATATATTATATTTTATATATTCAGTAGTAATTATGTAGTATATACAATCTGTGTTATATCCAGCAGTAATGATACTTGCTCTGGCAGATATGAAAATGGCCTGTGAACAGCAGAAGAAATCTCTGGAGGAAGAACTTGAGAAGCTCAGACTGTCACTGCAGGTAGAGATCCCTTATAGTGTCAGTACACATCCACCAGTAGCTCCACCTTTCACTTATAACGTCAGTACACATTCAGTACACATTCCCACCTTTCCATTGTACTGGCTGTAGTGATGATTCGAGTGTGTGTTATACCAGCCCATAGAGGAGGACATTATGAGTCTGAAAGTGGCGCTGGAGATGAAGAACCAGGAGATCAAAGATCAGCACGATCTTTTGGTCAAACTATATAGTCTGTATGTAGTACCTGGTTTAACATTATATCCTCTGTATATATACTATATACTGTTTATGTAGTACCTGGTTTAACACTATACCCTCAGCTTACTCTAGTCTGCAGATGTGAAGAAATTAAACAGAATGTGTATCTGTGTATATGTGCGCACCTGTATGTGTCTGGTTGTAGTATTATTTAAAGGGTCAAACTGCATGAAGTGTGCCCAGGCCCAGAGCTACTTTGATGGGCATGATTCTGTGACCTCTTGGGCCTTGAAATGTGGTGCTTTGAATGATTTAAAGAGTGAAACGGTCTGAAGTGTGCCCACGTTTAAAGCATCCTTGCTGGGCATGACTGTGTGACCTCTTGGGCCAGGAAGTCTGTTTCTACTTTTATTTAAACGGTCAAACTGCGTGAAGTGTGCCCAGGCCCAGAGCTACTTTGCTGGGCATGACTGTGTGACCTCTTGGGCCTGGAAGTCTGGTTGTAGTATGATTTTAAAGGGTCAAATGGTCTCCATTGTGTGTCCAGGTTTAAGGCTACTTTGCTTGGCATGTGATTTGGACCCATCGGGTACGGAAGCCTTTCCGTCCCGTGCTCATTTTCCACGCCTTCAGCGCAGGTAGCCTGCGAATTTTAAACCGACGTGCATTTTATTCTTTTCCCCTTTTATCCTTTCATATCTCTCCGCTACCTTGGAGAAGAGAGACGCACGCGGGTAAATAAAATGTAAATATCTGTAAATATCTGTATAATATGTAAATAAAAGGAAGAAGTGAATTATGTAGTATATACTATCTGTGTTATATCCAGCAGTAATGATACTTGCTCTGGCAGATATGAAAATGGCCTGTGAACAGGAGAAGAAATCTCTGGAGGAAGAACTTGAGAAGCTCAGACTGTCACTGCAGGTAGAGATCCCTTATAGTGTCAGTACACATCCACCAGTACCTCCACCTTTCACTTATAACGTCAGTACACATTCAGTACACATTCCCACCTTTCCATTGTACTGGCTGTAGTGATGATTCGTGTGTGTGTTATACCAGCCCATAGAGGAGGACATTATGAGTCTGAAAGTGGCGCTGGAGATGAAGATCCAGGAGATCAAAGATCAGCACGATCTTTTGGTCAAACTATATACTCTGTATGTAGTACCTGGTTTAACATTATATCCTCTGTATATATACTATATACTGTTTATGTAGTACCTGGTTTAACACTATACCCTCAGCTTACTCTAGTCTGCAGATGTGAAGAAATTAAACAGAATGTGTATCTGTGTATATGTGCGCACCTGTATGCGTCTGGTTGTAGTATTATTTAAAGGGTCAAACTGCGTGAAGTGTGCCCAGGCCCAGAGCTACTTTGATGGGCATGATTCTGTGACCTCTTGGGCCTTGAAATGTGCTGCTTTGAATGATTTAAAGAGTGAAACGGTCTGAAGTGTGCCCACGTTTAAAGTAACCTTGCTGGGCGTGACTGTGTGACCTCTTGTGCCTGGAAGTCTGGTTGTAGTATTATTTAAACGGTCAAACTGCGGGAAGTGTGCCCAGGCCCAGAGCTACTTTGCTGGGCATGACTGTGTGACCTCTTGGGCCTGGAAGTCTGGTTGTAGTATGATTTTAAAGGGTCAAATGGTCTCCATTGTGTGTCCAGGTTTAAGGCTACTTTGCTGGGCATGTGATTTGGACCCATCGGGTACGGAAGCCTTTCCGTCACGTGCTCGTTTTCCACGCCTTCAGCGCAGGTAGCCTGCGAATTTAAAACCGACGTGCATTTTATTCTTTTCCCCTTTTATCCTTTCATATCTCTCCGCTACCTTGGAGAAGAGAGATGCACGCGGGTAAATAAAATGTAAATATCTGTACATATCTGTATAATATCTAAATAAAAGGAAGAAGTGGTTGTATAGTGTAGTCGTTTGATTATAAATAATCTCATAATAATTTTATCCTCAAATTCTTACACATTTATACATGTTTATCTCTCTCTTTCTGTGTGTGTGTGTGTGTGTGTGTGTGTGTGTGTGTGTGTGTGTGGTTCTGTGTCACTAGTGGGGCCTGTGGCCCGATTGGAGTGTTTGCGGTGTGAGAAGGAGGAGTTGGAGAACAGTTTGTTGGAGCAGCTGAAGGAGTTGAGGTTGCAGAAGGAGCTGCAGGTTCTTCAGGAGATGCTGAAACACAAGCAGCAGGAGGAGACAGAGCTCCTGCAGAAACAGCAGGAGGAGGAGGAGCATAACAGGTCCATCAAGAGTAAGTACTATGGAAATGCAATAATACTAACATAACTAATAATGAATGTTAGCCTTTAGGCTCCAATAAAAGTGACACTAATATATGTATAGTACTATATATATTATATTTTATATATTCAGTAGTAATTATGTAGTATATACAATCTGTGTTATATCCAGCAGTAATGATACTTGCTCTGGCAGATATGAAAATGGCCTGTGAACAGGAGAAGAAATCTCTGGAGGAAGAACTTGAGAAGCTCAGACTGTCACTGCAGGTAGAGATCCCTTATAGTTTCAGTACACATCCACCAGTAGCTCCACCTTTCACTTATAACGTCAGTACACATTCAGTACACATTCCCACCTTTCCATTGTACTGGCTGTAGTGATGATTCGTGTGTGTTTTATACCAGCCCATAGAGGAGGACATTATGAGTCTGAAAGTAGCGCTGGAGATGAAGAACCAGGAGATCAAAGATCAGCACGATCTTTTGGTCAAACTATATACTCTGTATGTATACTATATACTCTGTATGTAGTACCTGGTTTAACACTATATCCTCTGTATATATACTATATACTGTTTATGTAGTACCTGGTTTAACACTATACCCTCAGCTTACTCTAGTCTGCAGATGTGAAGAAATTAAACAGAATGTGTATCTGTGTATATGTGCCCACCTGTATGTGTCTGGTTTAGTTTTATTTAAACGGTCAAACTGCGTCATGTGTGCCCAGGCCCAGAGCTACTTTGCTGGGCATGACTGTGTGACCTCTTGGGCCTGGAAGTCTGGTTGTAGTATGATTTTAAAGGGTCAAATGGTCTCCATTGTGTGTCCAGGTTTAAGGCTACTTTGCTGGGCATGTGATTTGGACCCATCGGGTACGGAAGCCTTTCCGTCACGTGCTCGTTTTCCACGCCTTCAGCGCAGGTAGCCTGCGAATTTAAAACCGACGTGCATTTTATTCTTTTCCCCTTTTATCCCTTCATATCTCTCCGCTACCTTGGAGAAGAGAGACGCACGCGGGTAAATAAAATGTAAATATCTGTATAATATGTATATAAAAGGAAGAAGTGGTTGTGTAGTGTAGTCGTTTGATTATAAATAGTCTCATAATAATTTTATCCACAAATTCTTATACATTTATACATGTTTATCTTTCTCTGTGTGTGTGTGTGTGTGTGTGTGTGTGTGTGTGTGTGTGTGTGTGTGTGTGTGTGGTTCTGTGTCACTAGTGGGGCCTGTGGTCCGATTGGAGTGTTTGCGGTGTGAGAAGGAGGAGTTGGAGAACAGTTTGTTGGAGCAGCTGAAGGAGTTGAGGTTGCAGAAGCAGAAGGAGCTGCAGGTTCTTCAGGAGATGCTGAAACACAAGCAGCAGGAGGAGACAGAGCTCCTGCAGAAACAGCAGGAGGAGGAGGAGCATAACAGGTCCATCAAGAGTAAGTACTATGGAAATGCAATAATACTAACATAACTAATAATGAATGTTAGCCTTTAGGCTCCAATAAAAGTGATACTAATATATGTATAGTACTATATATATTATATTTTATATATTCAGTAGTAATTATGTAGTATATACAATCTGTGTTATATCCAGCAGTAATGATACTTGCTCTGGCAGATATGAAAATGGCCTGTGAACAGGAGAAGAAATCTCTGGAGGAAGAACTTGAGAAGCTCAGACTGTCACTGCAGGTAGAGATCCCTTATAGTGTCAGTACACATCCACCAGTACCTCCACCTTTCACTTATAACGTCAGTACACATGCAGTACACATTCCCACCTTTCCATTGTACTGGCTGTAGTGATGATTCGTGTGTGTGTTATACCAGCCCATAGAGGAGGACATTATGAGTCTGAAAGTGGCGCTGGAGATGAAGAACCAGGAGATCAAAGATCAGCACGATCTTTTGGTCAAACTATATACTCTGTATGTATACTATATACTGTTTATGTAGTACCTGGTTTAACACTATACCCTCAGCTTACTCTAGTCTGCAGATGTGAAGAAATTAAACAGAATGTGTATCTGTGTATATGTGCGCACCTGTATGCGTCTGGTTGTAGTATTATTTAAAGGGTCAAACTGCGTGAAGTGTGCCCAGGCCCAAAGCTACTTTGATGGGCATGATTCTGTGACCTCTTGGGCCTTGAAATGTGGTGCTTTGAATGATTTAAAGAGTGAAACGGTCTGAAGTGTGCCCACGTTTAAAGTAACCTTGATGGGCATGACTGTGTGACCTCTTGTGCCTGGAAGTCTGGTTGTAGTATTATTTAAACGGTCAAACTGCGTGAAGTGTGCCCAGGCCCAGAGCTACTTTGCTGGGCATGACTGTGTGACCTCTTGGGCCTGGAAGTCTGGTTGTAGAATGATTTTAAAGGGTCAAATGGTCTCCATTGTGTGTCCAGGTTTAAGGCTACTTTGCTGGGCATGTGATTTGGACCCATCGGGTACGGAAGCCTTTCCGTCATGTGCTCGTTTTCCACGCCTTCAGCGCAGGTAGCCTGCGAATTTAAAACCGACGTGCATTTTATTCTTTTCCCCTTTTATCCCTTCATATCTCTCCGCTACCTTGGAGAAGAGAGACGCACGCGGGTAAATAAAATGTAAATATCTGTATAATATGTAAATAAAAGGAAGAAGTGGTTGTGTAGTGTAGTCGTTTGATTATAAATAATCTCATAATAATTTTATCCACAAATACTTATACATTTATATATGTTTATCTCTCTGTGTGTGTGTGTGTGTGTGTGTGTGTGTGTGTGTGTGGTTCTGTGTCACTAGTGGGGCCTGTGGCCCGATTGGATTGTTTGCGGTGTGAGAAGGAGGAGTTGGAGAACAATTTGTTGGAGCAGCTGAAGGAGTTGAGGTTGCAGAAGCAGAAGGAGCTGCAGGTTCTTCAGGAGATGCTGAAACACAAGCAGCAGGAGGAGACAGAGCTCCTGCAGAAACAGCAGGAGGAGGAGGAGCATAACAGGTCCATCAAGAGTAAGTACTATGGAAATGCAATAATACTAACATAATAATGAATGCTAGCCATTAGGCTCCAATAAAAGTGATACTAATATATGTATAGTACTATATATATTATATTTTATATATTCAGTAGTAATTATGTAGTATATACAATCTATGTTATATCCAGCAGTAATGATACTTGCTCTGGCAGATATGAAAATGGCCTGTGAACAGGAGAAGAAATCTCTGGAGGAAGAACTTGAGAAGCTCAGACTGTCACTGCAGGTAGAGATCCCTTATAGTGTCAGTACACATCCACCAGTACCTCCACCTTTCACTTATAACGTCAGTACACATTCAGTACACATTCCCACCTTTCCATTGTACTGGCTGTAGTGATGATTCGTGTGTGTGTTATACCAGCCCATAGAGGAGGACATTATGAGTCTGAAAGTGGCGCTGGAGATGAAGAACCAGGAAATCAAAGATCAGCACGATCTTTTGGTCAAACTATATACTCTGTATGTATACTATATACTCTGTATGTAGTACCTGGTTTAACACTATATCCTCTGTATATATACTATATACTGTTTATGTAGTTCCTGGTTTAACACTATACCCTCAGCTTACTCTAGTCTGCAGATGTGAAGAAATTTAAACAGAATGTGTATCTGTGTATATGTGCGCACCTGTATGTGTCTGGTTGTAGTATTATTTAAAGGGTCAAATGGTCTCCATTGTGTGTCCAGGTTTAAGGCTACTTTGCTGGGCATGTGATTTGGACCCATCGGGTACGGAAGCCTTTCCGTCACGTGCTCGTTTTCCACGCCTTCAGCGCAGGTAGCCTGCGAATTTAAAACCGACGTGCATTTTATTCTTTTCCCCTTTTATCCTTTCATATCTCTCCGCTACCTTGGAGAAGAGAGACGCACGCTGGGAAATAAAATGTAAATATCTGTAAATATCTGTATAATATGTAAATAAAAGGAAGAAGTGGTTGTGTAGTGTAGTCGTTTCATTATAAATAATCTCATAATAATTTTATCCACAAATTCTTATACATTTATACATGTTTATCTCTCTCTTTGTGTGTGTGTGTGTGTGTGTCTGTGTGTGCGTGTGTGTGGTTCTGTGTCACTAGTGGGGCCTGTGGCCCGATTGGAGTGTTTGCGGTGTGAGAAGGAGGAGTTGGAGAACAGTTTGTTGGAGCAGCTGAAGGAGTTGAGGTTGCAGAAGCAGAAGGAGCTGCAGGTTCTTCAGGAGATGCTGAAACACAAGCAGCAGGAGGAGACAGAGCTCCTGCAGAAACAGCAGGAGGAGGAGGAGCATAACAGGTCCCTCAAGGGTAAGTACTATGGAAATGCAATAATACTAACATAACTAATAATGAATGTTAGCCTTTAGGCTCCAATAAAAGTGATACTAATATATGTATAGTACTATATATATTATATTTTATATATTCAGTAGTAATTATGTAGTATATACAATCTGTGTTATATCCAGCAGTAATGATACTTGCTCTGGCAGATATGAAAATGGCCTGTGAACAGGAGAAGAAATCTCTGGAGGAAGAACTTGAGAAGCTCAGACTGTCACTGCAGGTAGAGATCCCTTATAGTGTCAGTACACATCCACCAGTAGCTCCACCTTTCACTTATAACGTCAGTACACATTCAGTACACATTCCCACCTTTCCATTGTACTGGCTGTAGTGATGATTCGTGTGTGTGTTATACCAGCCCATAGAGGAGGACATTATGAGTCTGAAAGTGGCGCTGGAGATGAAGAACCAGGAGATCAAAGATCAGCACGATCTTTTGGTCAAACTATATAGTCTGTATGTAGTACCTGGTTTAACATTATATCCTCTGTATATATACTATATACTGTTTATGTAGTACCTGGTTTAACACTATACCCTCAGCTTACTCTAGTCTGCAGATGTGAAGAAATTAAACAGAATGTGTATCTGTGTATATGTGCGCACCTGTATGTGTCTGGTTGTAGTATTATTTAAAGGGTCAAACTGCATGAAGTGTGCCCAGGCCCAGAGCTACTTTGATGGGCATGATTCTGTGACCTCTTGGGCCTTGAAATGTGGTGCTTTGAATGATTTAAAGAGTGAAACGGTCTGAAGTGTGCCCACGTTTAAAGCATCCTTGCTGGGCATGACTGTGGGACCTCTTGGGCCAGGAAGTCTGTTTCTACTTTTATTTAAACGGTCAAACTGCGTGAAGTGTGCCCATGCCCAGAGCTACTTTGCTGGGCATGACTGTGTGACCTCTTGGGCCTGGAAGTCTGGTTGTAGTATGATTTTAAAGGGTCAAATGGTCTCCATTGTGTGTCCAGGTTTAAGGCTACTTTGCTTGGCATGTGATTTGGACCCATCGGGTACGGAAGCCTTTCCGTCACGTGCTCATTTTCCACGCCTTCAGCGCAGGTAGCCTGCGAATTTAAAACCGACGTGCATTTTATTCTTTTCCCCTTTTATCCTTTCATATCTCTCCGCTACCTTGGAGAAGAGAGACGCACGCGGGTAAATAAAATGTAAATATCTGTATAATATGTAAATAAAAGGAAGAAGTGAATTATGTAGTATATACTATCTGTGTTATATCCAGCAGTAATGATACTTGCTCTGGCAGATATGAAAATGGCCTGTGAACAGGAGAAGAAATCTCTGGAGGAAGAACTTGAGAAGCACAGACTGTCACTGCAGGTAGAGATCCCTTATAGTGTCAGTACACATCCACCAGTACCTCCACCTTTCACTTATAACGTCAGTACACATTCAGTACACATTCCCACCTTTCCATTGTACTGGCTGTAGTGATGATTCGTGTGTGTGTTATACCAGCCCATAGAGGAGGACATTATGAGTCTGAAAGTGGCGCTGGAGATGAAGAACCAGGAGATCAAAGATCAGCACGATCTTTTGGTCAAACTATATACTCTGTATGTATACTATATACTCTGTATGTAGTACCTGGTTTAACACTATATCCTCTGTATATATACTATATACTGTTTATGTAGTACCTGGTTTAACACTATACCCTCAGCTTACTCTAGTCTGCAGATGTGAAGAAATTAAACAGAATGTGTATCTGTGTATATGTGCGCACCTGTATGTGTCTGGTTGTAGTATTATTTAAAGGGTCAAACTGCATGAAGTGTGCCCAGGCCCAGAGCTACTTTGCTGTGCATGACTGTGTGACCTCTAGGCCCTGGAAGTCTGGTGGTAGTAGTAGTATGATTTAAAGGCACAAAGTGATTGAAGTGTGCCCAGGCCCAGAGCTACTTTGCTGGGCATGACTGTGTGACCTCTTGTGCCTGGAAGTCTGGTTGTAGTATGATTTTAAAGGGTCAAATGGTCTCCATTGTGTGTCCAGGTTTAAGGCTACTTTGATGGGCATGTGATTTGGACCCATCGGGTACGGAAGCTTTTCCGTCACGTGCTCGTTTTCCACGCCTTCAGCGCAGGTAGCCTGCGAATTTAAAACCGACGTGCATTTTATTCTTTTCCCCTTTTATCCTTTCATATCTCTCCGCTACATTGGAGAAGAGAGACGCACACGAGTAAATAAAATGTAAATATCTGTATAATATGTAAATAAAAGGAAGAAGTGGTTGTGTAGTGTAGTCATTTGATTATAAATAATCTCATAATAATTTTATCCACAAATTCTCTGTTTTATCGTTTTTTCCTGATCAATAATAGAAAAAAAGAAAAAAAAAGATGAACAGCACCCTCTAGCGATGAACCTCAATTATTTCAAGATAACTGTAAAACATGGCTAGGTTAAGTCGGCGTTAGAACAAAAAATGCTCAGATTAACTTGTGTCTCATGGCACGCAGCTGAGTTTAAAATTAAACACAATGAAATCAAATTAAATTGACCCAGCTGCAACAGGCTCAGCAACCACATTTAATTTCACTGATTGGTCAGTTAGCCAGGCTATACAAAACAGACTATTGTTAGAAATTCTGCACATGTGCTTCGCTTAGCTTCACATCTCACACTGCTTATAATTATAAGATAACGTATCCACGTTCGTAATAACGTGGTGAAATCTGCCAAAAATGGTGAGACTGAGCATAATAAGTAATAAGACAATCTGAGCACTTAGTCCACATATTTCTAAATGAGAAGAAAAAGTTCCTCCAAACAATATAAGGCACACAATTCTATATGGGAAAACAGTTACAGTTGTCATTAAGAGAAGCACTACTCATTACACAGATGTCAATAACCGTCCTAATATTAATAGTTCAACAGTCTTCCTCTGTCTATTATACGCACTGTACACATGTTAAATATCTGCCTTGAAATGACAATGAAATGACTTCCGGGCGCACTGAAAATTGTTATATACACACAGACACCCCCATACCAACATAAGCATAGTGCAACTCTTTGTTTACGCACCAGAGATTGAGTGGGCAAGTGCGTGTATATGCGAGTTTAAATTATTATACACAAATGTAAGTAGTAGGCTATTTATGTGAAAATGTTTCATATGTATGTACAAGTAGTGTTTCCCTGATTTCTCCCTAAATGGCCCCTCATAGTTCAGCAGTAATGAGGCTAGTTAGATTTTGCTCAGAATTAAGTACACTTTGGGATGTTATACGTATCACAGTCTCCGGTGAGCCGTACATGGTTGATCAATCCAGGTTGAGGTAGAGTCACTGCATTAATGACACGTCTGTTTGCATTGCCAGTTGTTGCTATGGCAGCAATGAAATTAGGAAATTCAAAGAAAAACAACTCATCTACGCTCTTGGAACTTTAGAACCCCATATGTCCTGTGGCCCGATGTCACACGTGAGGGGAATCCCATGAACACCTTTACAGATCAGTCTGTGGAAAGACACTGAAGAGGACAGAGGAAAAATGAGGCGTTTCTGGAGCTGGTGTGCTGGACGCATCGAGGACGAATACACAGACACAAAGGATGTGGAGGGTAAATGTAAATATAATGCCACTCACACCTGCGGTTGCTGGTGCTGGCACTCATACCTGTGGTTAAAATTCCTTTTTTGTCTTTAGCGCTGCATTGTCGCCTCTATCTCCCAATAATTCATATTCGAGGCTTTAGAAATCTAAGTTTTTGGGGGGTATATGCCATTTCCTGTTATTTGTGCAGAATACACACACTTTCACTTTGGAATCCACAAAGTTTTATAAATGAGGTCCCTGAATAACATCAATCTATTTCTACACTATATGGCTTGCTAATTTCATATGTCTGTGTGTCTTTCTGTTTGTCTGTGTGTGTGTGTGTGTGTGTGTGTGTGTGTGTGTGTGTGTGTGTGTGTGTGTGTGTGTGTGTGTGTGTGTGTGTTATACCAGCCCATAGAGGAGGACATGAGTCTGAAAGTGGCTGGAGATAAAGAACCAGGAGATCAAAGATCAGCACGATCTTTTGGTAAAACTATATACTGTTTACATAGTACCTGGTTTAACATTATACCCTCAGCTTACTCTAGTCTCCAGATGTGAAGAAATTAAACAGAATGTGTATCTGTGTATATGTGCGCACCTGTATGTGTCTGGTTGTAGTATTATTTAAAGGGTCAAACTGCGTGAAGTGTGCCCAGGCCCAGAGCTACTTTGATGGGCATGACTGTGTGACCTCTTGGGCCAGGAAGTCTGTTTCTAGTTTTATTTAAACGGTCAAACTGCGTGAAGTGTGCCCAGGCCCAGAGCTACTTTGCTGGGCATGACTGTGTGACCTCTTGGGCCTGGAAGTCTGGTTGTAGTATGATTTTAAAGGGTCAAATGGTCTCCATTGTGTGTCCAGGTTTAAGGCTACTTTGCTGGGCATGACTGTGTGACCTCTTGGGCCAGGAAGTCTGTTTCTAGTTTTATTTAAACGGTCAAACTGCGTGAAGTGTGCCCAGGCCCAGAGCTACTTTGCTGGGCATGACTGTGTGACCTCTTGGGCCTGGAAGTCTGGTTGTAGTATGATTTTAAAGGGTCAAATGGTCTCCATTGTGTGTCCAGGTTTAAGGCTACTTTGCTGGGCATGACTGTGTGACCTCTTGGGCCAGGAAGTCTGTTTCTAGTTTTATTTAAACGGTCAAACTGCGTGAAGTGTGTATAGGCCCAGAGTTACTTTTCTGGGCATGACTGTGTGACCTCTTGGGCCTGGAGGTCTGGTGTTTCCATTATATAAAAGGTGAAATGGCCTGAAGTGTACACAGGCCCAGAGCTACTTTGATGGGCATGATTCTGTGACCTCCTGGGCTTTGAGTTCTGTTTCTAGTTTTGGTTAAAGGGTCAAATTGCATGGTCTGCCCAGGCCCATAGCGACTTTGCTGGGCATGACTCTGTGACCTCTTCGGCTTGGAAGTCTGGTTGTAGTATTATTTAAAGGCACAAAGTACATGAAGTGTGCCCTGGCCCAGCACTACTTTGCTGTGCATGACTGTGTGACCTCTTGTGCCTGGAAGTCTGGTTGTAGTATTATTTAAAGGGTCAAACTGCATGAAGTGTGCCCATGCCCAGAGCTACTTTGCTGGGCATGACTGTGTGACCTCTTGTGCCTGGAAGTCTGGTTGTAGTATTATTTAAAGGGTCAAACTGCATGAAGTGTGCCCAGGCCCAGAGCTACTTTGCTGGGCATGATTCTGTGACCTCTTGGGCCTTGAAATCTGGTGCTTTGAACGATTTAAAGAGTGAAACGGTCTGAAGTGTGCCCACGTTTAAAGCAACCTTGCTGGGCATGACTGTGTGACCTCTTGTGCCTGGAAGTCTGGTTGTAGTATTATTTAAACGGTCAAACTGTGCCCTGTAAACCGCACTGTGCCCTTCTGCGAAGAGCAAAGATGGTAAGGAAATCTCACAATTAATATCGTGATATGTCATCAGCTTGGCAAACGTCACATCCGGGTCAACCCAACACCATCTCAGCCTGCAGATGGCGTAAGTTTACACGACGGATTCTTTTATTCTCTTCAACGACAAAACTCAGGTCTATACACCAAAAATATGGCTGATTAAAATGCACGTAAATTAAATTTTGAGTCAATAAAATGCATATGAATTGACGTTTTGACTGATAAGTAGTTTTATTTGACTCAAGTTTAATCAACTTATCTTTCAACTTTATCCATTTTTATTACTTGCCTTATTTATCGTTTATTTGAAGTTTGCGGGCGCAACGTTCTGATTGACATTTTTGCGTCGAGAGGCGGAAGTAACGAAAATTGCTTGGGTTAAACCATGGATTGATTAATTAATGAATGTTATTGGATAAACAAGGCAACTAAAACAGTTACTAATGTTAAGTGATAAAAGAGTCCGGTAACACAAACGGCTTGAGTTAAACGTTAAATGACGTGACACAAAGTTATTCCAATTATTTAATTATATACCACTGTAGTATTTAGTTCACATGCATTTGTTGTTTACACCCTCATAGAAACTCCCTTGGTCATGAATGATCAAACTTGATATTTGATTTTTAAAAATATATCAAATCAAGACTGTTTTAATCCTATCACTTACATTTTCAATTCACAAGCATTTTTTCATGACCAGTTTATATTTTCATGGATTTTTATCAGCTTCGATTTCATCATTTAGAATTTGCTAGTTCCTCCACTCATGTGCCTGAAATGTTACTAAATTAGTAGATTCATTCCTGTTTGAGGAATTCTGGCTTGTGTTTATTGTCTGTGGGCAGAAAGGCTTTCCTAGATGCCAACTGGCAAAATGTTCCAAGATTTCTAAGAAATTATTAAACTTCCCTGAAAAAAACACACACACAAAAAAACCAAATAAGTAAGCTGAGAGAACTAAAACGAAAGCTATAAATACAACTTGACAGTTTTCAGCAGCAGGCGAATTTGTACGGTTACTGAGCTGCTAGCTAGCTAGCGAGCTACCGGCTGCAAGGTTAACAGTGCAAAGTCAGTAGCTAGCTAGCTAGCTACAGTAGCTACTACTAGCTAGCTACTGACTTTGCACTGTTAAAAGTGCTTCCGGTAGCTAGCTAGCTACAGTAGCTACTACTAGCTAGCTACTGACTTTGCACTGTTAAAAGTGCTTCCGGTAGCTAGCTAGCTAGCTAGGTAGCTTGGTAATGGCTTTGCACTGTTAACCGTGCAGCCGGTAACTAGCGGTATCTAGTGGTTTAAATGCTTGCGGTTTAAATGCTTGGTGGACATTTGATTGTATGGTTTACTGAGCTGATAGCTAGCTAGCTAGCTACGGTTACTGAGCTGAAAGCTAGCTAGCTACTTTACTGGGTATGATTCTGTGAGCTCCGGGGCTTGCAGGTCTGTTTCTAGTTTTGGTTAAAGGGTCAAACTGCGTGAAGTGTGCCCAGGCCCAGAGCTACTTTGCTGGGCATGACTGTGTGACCTCTTGGGCCTGGAAGTCTGGTTGTAGTATGATTTTAAAGGGTCAAATGGTCTCCATTGTGTGTCCAGGTTTAAGGCTACTTTGCTGGGCATGTGATTTGGACCCATCGGGTACGGAAGCCTGTCCGTTACGTGCTCGTTTTCCACGCCTTCAGCGCAGGTAGCCTGCGAATTTAAAACCGACGTGCATTTTATTCTTTTCCCCTTTTATCCTTTCATATCTCTCCGCTACCTTGGAGAAGAGAGACGCACACGGGTAAATATCTGTAAATATCTGTATAATATGTAAATAAAAGGAAGAAGTGGTTGTGTAGTGTAGTCGTTTGATTATAAATAATCTCATAATAATTTTATCCACAAATTCTTATACATTTATACATGTTTATCTCTCTGTGTGTGTGTGTGGGGTTCTGTGTCACTAGTGGGGCCTGTGGCCCGATTGGAGTGTTTGCGGTGTGAGAAGGAGGAGTTGGAGAACAATTTGTTGGAGCAGCTGAAGGAGTTGAGGTTGCAGAAGCAGAAGGAGCTGCAGGTTCTTCAGGAGATGCTGAAACACAAGCAGCAGGAGGAGACTGAGCTCCTGCAGAAACAGCAGGAGGAGGAGGAGCATAACAGGTCCATCAAGAGTAAGTACTATGGAAATGCAATAATACTAACATAACTAATAATGAATGTTAGCCTTTAGGCTCCAATAAAAGTGATACTAATATATGTATAGTACTATATATATTATATTTTGTATATTCAGTAGTAATTATGTAGTATATACAATCTGTGTTATATCCAGCAGTAATGATACTTGCTCTGGCAGATATGAAAATGGCCTGTGAACAGGAGAAGAAATCTCTGGAGGAAGAACTTGAGAAGCTCAGACTGTCACTGCAGGTAGAGATCCCTTATAGTGTCAGTACACATCCACCAGTAGCTCCACCTTTCACTTATAACGTCAGTACACATTCAGTACACATTCCCACCTTTCCATTGTACTGGCTGTAGTGATGATTTTTGTGTGTGTTATACCAGCCCATAGAGGAGGACATTGAGTCTGAAAGTGGCGCTGGAGATGAAGAACCAGGAGATCAAAGATCAGCACGATCTTTTGGTCAAACTATATACTCTGTATGTATACTATATACTCTGTATGTAGTACCTGGTTTAACACTATATCCTCTGTATATATACTATATACTGTTTATGTAGTACCTGGTTTAACACTATACCCTCAGCTTACTCTAGTCTGCAGATGTGAAGAAATTAAACAGAATGTGTATCTGTGTATATGTGCCCACCTGTATGTGTCTGGTTGTAGTATTATTTAAAGGGTCAAACTGCGTGAAGTGTGCCCAGGCCCAGAGCTACTTTGCTGGGAATGACTATGTGACCTCTTGGGCCTGGAAGTCTGGTTGTAGTATGATTTTAAAGGGTCAAATGGTCTCCATTGTGTGTCCAGGTTTAAGGCTACTTTGCTGGGCATGTGATTTGGACCCATCGGGTACGGAAGCTTTTCCGTCACGTGCTGGTTTTCCACGCCTTCAGCGCAGGTAGCCTGCGAATTTAAAACCGACGTGCATTTTATTCTTTTCCCCTTTTATCTTTTCATATCTCTCTGCTACCTTGGAGAAGAGAGACGCACGCGGGTAAATAAAATGTAAATATCTCTAAATGTCTGTATAATATGTAAATAAAAGGAAGATGTGGTTGTATAGTGTAGTCGTTTGATTATAAATAATCTCATAGTAATTTTATCCACAAATTCTTATACATTTATACATGTTTATCTCTCTCTCTGTGTGTGTGTGTGTGTGTCTGTGTGTGTGTGTGTGTGGTTCTGTGTCACTAGTGGGGCCTGTGGCCCGATTGGAGTGTTTGCAGTGTGAGAAGGAGGAGTTGGAGAACAATTTGTTGGAGCAGCTGAAGGAGTTGAGGTTGCAGAAGCAGAAAGAGCTGCAGGTTCTTCAGGAGATGCTGAAACACAAGCAGCAAGAGGAGACAGAGCTCCTGCAGAAACAGCAGGAGGAGGAGGAGCATAACAGGTCCATCAAGAGTAAGTACTATGGAAATGCAATAATACTAACATAACTAATAATGAATGTTAGCCTTTAGGCTCCAATAAAAGTGATACTAATATATGTATAGTACTATATATATTATATTTTATATATTCAGTAGTAATTATGTAGTATATACAATCTGTGTTATATCCAGCAGTAATGATACTTGCTCTGGCAGATATGAAAATGGCCTGTGAACAGGAGAAGAAATCTCTGGAGGAAGAACTTGAGAAGCTCAGACTGTCACTGCAGGTAGAGATCCCTTATAGTGTCAGTACACATCCACCAGTACCTCCACCTTTCACTTATAACGTCAGTACACATTCAGTACACATTCCCACCTTTCCATTGTACTGGCTGTAGTGATGATTCGTGTGTGTGTTATACCAGCCCATAGAGGAGGACATTATGAGTCTGAAAGTAGCGCTGGAGATGAAGAACCAGGAGATCAAAGATCAGCACGATCTTTTGGTCAAACTATATACTCTGTATGTATACTATATACTCTGTATGTAGTACCTGGTTTAACACTATATCCTCTGTATATATACTATATACTGTTTATGTAGTACCTGGTTTAACACTATACCCTCAGCTTACTCTAGTCTGCAGATGTGAAGCAATTAAACAGAATGTGTATCTGTGTATATGTGCGCACCTGTATGTGTCTGGTTTAGTTTTATTTAAACGGTCAAACTGCGTCATGTGTGCCCAGGCCCAGAGCTACTTTGCTGGGCATGACTGTGTGACCTCTTGGGCCTGGAAGTCTGGTTGTAGTATGATTTTAAAGGGTCAAATGGTCTCCATTGTGTGTCCAGGTTTAAGGCTACTTTGCTGGGCATGTGATTTGGACCCATCGGGTACGGAAGCCTTTCCGTCACGTGCTCGTTTTCCACGCCTTCAGCGCAGGTAGCCTGCGAATTTAAAACCGACGTGCATTTTATTCTTTTCCCCTTTTATCCTTTCATATCTCTCCGCTACCTTGGAGAAGAGAGACGCACGCGGGTAAATAAAATGTAAATATCTGTACATATCTGTATAATATCTAAATAAAAGGAAGAAGTGGTTGTATAGTGTAGTCGTTTGATTATAAATAATCTCATAATAATTTTATCCTCAAATTCTTATACATTTATACATGTTTATCTCTCTCTTTCTGTGTGTGTGTGTGTGTGTGTGTGTGTGTGTGGTTCTGTGTCACTAGTGGGGCCTGTGGCCCGATTGGAGTGTTTG
Source organism: Electrophorus electricus (assembly GCF_041902795.1). Classification (NCBI taxonomy): domain Eukaryota; kingdom Metazoa; phylum Chordata; class Actinopteri; order Gymnotiformes; family Gymnotidae; genus Electrophorus; species Electrophorus electricus. The sequence goes on along the minus strand of NC_137505.1, from coordinate 1,756,345 downwards.
CGGTGTGAGAAGGAGGAGTTGGAGAACAGTTTGTTGGAGCAGCTGAAGGAGTTGAGGTTGCAGAAGGAGCTGCAGGTTCTTCAGGAGATGCTGAAACACAAGCAGCAGGAGGAGACAGAGCTCCTGCAGAAACAGCAGGAGGAGGAGGAGCATAACAGGTCCATCAAGAGTAAGTACTATGGAAATGCAATAATACTAACATAACTAATAATGAATGTTAGCCTTTAGGCTCCAATAAAAGTGACACTAATATATGTATAGTACTATATATATTATATTTTATATATTCAGTAGTAATTATGTAGTATATACAATCTGTGTTATATCCAGCAGTAATGATACTTGCTCTGGCAGATATGAAAATGGCCTGTGAACAGGAGAAGAAATCTCTGGAGGAAGAACTTGAGAAGCTCAGACTGTCACTGCAGGTAGAGATCCCTTATAGTGTCAGTACACATCCACCAGTAGCTCCACCTTTCACTTATAACGTCAGTACACATTCAGTACACATTCCCACCTTTCCATTGTACTGGCTGTAGTGATGATTCGTGTGTGTTTTGTACCAGCCCATAGAGGAGGACATTATGAGTCTGAAAGTAGCGCTGGAGATGAAGAACCAGGAGATCAAAGATCAGCACGATCTTTTGGTCAAACTATATACTCTGTATGTATACTATATACTCTGTATGTAGTACCTGGTTTAACACTATATCCTCTGTATATATACTATATACTGTTTATGTAGTACCTGGTTTAACACTATACCCTCAGCTTACTCTAGTCTGCAGATGTGAAGAAATTAAACAGAATGTGTATCTGTGTATATGTGCCCACCTGTATGTGTCTGGTTGTAGTATTATTTAAAGGGTCAAACTGCGTGAAGTGTGCCCAGGCCCAGAGCTACTTTGCTGGGAATGACTATGTGACCTCTTGGGCCTGGAAGTCTGGTTGTAGTATGATTTTAAAGGGTCAAATGGTCTCCATTGTGTGTCCAGGTTTAAGGCTACTTTGCTGGGCATGTGATTTGGACCCATCGGGTACGGAAGCCTTTCCGTCACGTGCTCGTTTTCCACGCCTTCAGCGCAGGTAGCCTGCGAATTTAAAACCGACGTGCATTTTATTCTTTTCCCCTTTTATCCTTTAATATCTCTCTGCTACCTTGGAGAAGAGAGACGCACGTGGGTAAATAAAATGTAAATATCTCTAAATGTCTGTATAATATGTAAATAAAAGGAAGATGTGGTTGTATAGTGTAGTCGTTTGATTATAAATAATCTCATAGTAATTTTATCCACAAATTCTTATACATTTATACATGTTTATCTCTCTCTGTGTGTGTGCGTGTGTGTCTGTGTGTGTGTGTGTGTGGTTCTGTGTCACTAGTGGGGCCTGTGGCCCGATTGGAGTGTTTGCGGTGTGAGAAGGAGGAGTTGGAGAACAGTTTGTTGGAGCAGCTGAAGGAGTTGAGGTTGCAGAAGGAGCTGCAGGTTCTTCAGGAGATGCTGAAACACAAGCAGCAGGAGGAGACAGAGCTCCTGCAGAAACAGCAGGAGGAGGAGGAGCATAACAGGTCCATCAAGAGTAAGTACTATGGAAATGCAATAATACTAACATAACTAATAATGAATGTTAGCCTTTAGGCTCCAATAAAAGTGACACTAATATATGTATAGTACTATATATATTATATTTTATATATTCAGTAGTAATTATGTAGTATATACAATCTGTGTTATATCCAGCAGTAATGATACTTGCTCTGGCAGATATGAAAATGGCCTGTGAACAGGAGAAGAAATCTCTGGAGGAAGAACTTGAGAAGCTCAGACTGTCACTGCAGGTAGAGATCCCTTATAGTGTCAGTACACATCCACCAGTAGCTCCACCTTTCACTTATAACGTCAGTACACATTCAGTACACATTCCCACCTTTCCATTGTACTGGCTGTAGTGATGATTCGTGTGTGTTTTATACCAGCCCATAGAGGAGGACATTATGAGTCTGAAAGTAGCGCTGGAGATGAAGAACCAGGAGATCAAAGATCAGCACGATCTTTTGGTCAAACTATATACTCTGTATGTATACTATATACTCTGTATGTAGTACCTGGTTTAACACTATATCCTCTGAATATATACTATATACTGTTTATGTAGTACCTGGTTTAACACTATACCCTCAGCTTACTCTAGTCTGCAGATGTGAAGAAATTAAACAGAATGTGTATCTGTGTATATGTGCCGACCTGTATGTGTCTGGTTTAGTTTTATTTAAACGGTCAAACTGCGTCATGTGTGCCCAGGCCCAGAGCTACTTTGCTGGGAATTGACTGTGTGACCTCTTGGGCCTGGAAGTCTGGTTGTAGTATGATTTTAAAGGGTCAAATGGTCTCCATTGTGTGTCCAGGTTTAAGGCTACTTTGCTGGGCATGTGATTTGGACCCATCGGGTACGGAAGCCTTTCCGTCACGTGCTCGTTTTCCACGCCTTCAGCGCAGGTAGCCTGCGAATTTAAAACCGACGTGCATTTTATTCTTTTCCCCTTTTATCCTTTCATATCTCTCCGCTACCTTGGAGAAGAGAGACGCACGCGGGTAAATAAAATGTAAATATCTCTAAATATCTGTATAATATGTAAATAAAAGGAAGATGTGGTTGTGTAGTGTAGTCGTTTGATTATAAATAATCTCATAATAATTTTATCCACAAATTCTTATACATTTATACATGTTTATCTCTCTCTTTGTGTGTGTGTGTGTGTGTGTGTGGTTCTGTGTCACTAGTGGGGCCTGTGGCCCGATTGGAGTGTTTGCGGTGTGAGAATGAGGAATGAGGAGTTGGAGAACAGTTTGTTGGAGCAGCTGAAGGAGTTGAGGTTGCAGAAGCAGAAGGAGCTGCAGGTTCTTCAGGAGATGCTGAAACACAAGCAGCAGGAGGAGACAGAGCTCCTGCAGAAACAGCAGGAGGAGGAGGAGCATAACAGGTCCATCAAGAGTAAGTACTATGGAAATGCAATAATACTAACATAACTAATAATGAATGCTAGCCTTTAGGCTCCAATAAAAGTGATACTAATATATGTATAGTACTATATATATTATATTTTATATATTCAGTAGTAATTATGTAGTATATACAATCTATGTTATATCCAGCAGTAATGATACTTGCTCTGGCAGATATGAAAATGGCCTGTGAACAGGAGAAGAAATCTCTGGAGGAAGAACTTGAGAAGCTCAGACTGTCACTGCAGGTAGAGATCCCTTATAGTGTCAGTACACATCCACCAGTACCTCCACCTTTCACTTATAACGTCAGTACACATTCAGTACACATTCCCACCTTTCCATTGTACTGGCTGTAGTGATGATTCGTGTGTGTGGGTTATACCAGCCCATAGAGGAGGACATTATGAGTCTGAAAGTGGCGCTGGAGATGAAGAACCAGGAGATCAAAGATCAGCACGATCTTTTGGTCAAACTATATACTCTGTATGTATACTATATACTCTGTATGTAGTACCTGGTTTAACACTATATCCTCTGTATATATACTATATACTGTTTATGTAGTTCCTGGTTTAACACTATACCCTCAGCTTACTCTAGTCTGCAGATTTGAAGAAATTTAAACAGAATGTGTATCTGTGTATATGTGCGCACCTGTATGTGTCTGGTTGTAGTATTATTTAAAGGGTCAAATGGTCTCCATTGTGTGTCCAGGTTTAAGGCTACTTTGCTGGGCATGTGATTTGGACCCATCGGGTACGGAAGCCTTTCCGTCACGTGCTCGTTTTCCACGCCTTCAGCGCAGGTAGCCTGCGAATTTAAAACCGACGTGCATTTTATTCTTTTCCCCTTTTATCCTTTCATATCTCTCCGCTACCTTGGAGAAGAGAGACGCACGCTGGGAAATAAAATGTAAATATCTGTAAATATCTGTATAATATGTAAATAAAAGGAAGAAGTGGTTGTGTAGTGTAGTCGTTTCATTATAAATAATCTCATAATAATTTTATCCACAAATTCTTATACATTTATACATGTTTATCTCTCTCTTTGTGTGTGTGTGTGTGTGTGTGTGTGTGTGTGTGTGTGTCTGTGTGTGCGTGTGTGTGGTTCTGTGTCACTAGTGGGGCCTGTGGCCCGATTGGAGTGTTTGCGGTGTGAGAAGGAGGAGTTGGAGAACAGTTTGTTGGAGCAGCTGAAGGAGTTGAGGTTGCAGAAGCAGAAGGAGCTGCAGGTTCTTCAGGAGATGCTGAAACACAAGCAGCAGGAGGAGACAGAGCTCCTGCAGAAACAGCAGGAGGAGGAGGAGCATAACAGGTCCCTCAAGGGTAAGTACTATGGAAATGCAATAATACTAACATAACTAATAATGAATGTTAGCCTTTAGGCTCCAATAAAAGTGATACTAATATATGTATAGTACTATATATATTATATTTTATATATTCAGTAGTAATTATGTAGTATATACAATCTGTGTTATATCCAGCAGTAATGATACTTGCTCTGGCAGATATGAAAATGGCCTGTGAACAGGAGAAGAAATCTCTGGAGGAAGAACTTGAGAAGCTCAGACTGTCACTGCAGGTAGAGATCCCTTATAGTGTCAGTACACATCCACCAGTAGCTCCACCTTTCACTTATAACGTCAGTACACATTCAGTACACATTCCCACCTTTCCATTGTACTGGCTGTAGTGATGATTCGAGTGTGTGTTATACCAGCCCATAGAGGAGGACATTATGAGTCTGAAAGTGGCGCTGGAGATGAAGAAACAGGAGATCAAAGATCAGCACGATCTTTTGGTCAAACTATATACTCTGTATGTATACTATATACTCTGTATGTAGTACCTGGTTTAACACTATATCCTCTGTATATATACTATATACTGTTTATGTAGTACCTGGTTTAACACTATACCCTCAGCTTACTCTAGTCTGCAGATGTGAAGAAATTAAACAGAATGTGTATCTGTGTATATGTGCGCACCTGTATGTGTCTGGTTGTAGTATTATTTAAAGGGTCAAACTGCATGAAGTGTGCCCAGGCCCAGAGCTACTTTGCTGTGCATGACTGTGTGACCTCTAGGCCCTGGAAGTCTGGTGGTAGTAGTAGTATGATTTAAAGGCACAAAGTGATTGAAGTGTGCCCAGGCCCAGAGCTACTTTGCTGGGCATGACTGTGTGACCTCTTGGGCCAGGAAGTCTGTTTCTAGTTTTATTTAAACGGTCAAACTGCGTGAAGTGTGCCCAGGCCCAGACCTACTTTGCTGGGCATGACTGTGTGACCTCTTGTGCCTGGAAGTCTGGTTGTAGTATGATTTTAAAGGCTCAAATGGTCTCCATTGTGTGTCCAGGTTTAAGGCTACTTTGCTGGGCATGTGATTTGGACCCATCGGGTACGCAAGCTTTTCCGTCACGTGCTCGTTTTCCACGCCTTCAGCGCAGGTAGCCTGCGAATTTAAAACCGACGTGCATTTTATTCTTTTCCCCTTTTATCCTTTCATATCTCTCCGCTACCTTGGAGAAGAAAGACGCACGCAGGTAAATAAAATGTAAATATCTCTAAATATCTGTATAATATGTAAATAAAAGGAAGATGTGGTTGTGTAGTGTAGTCGTTTGATTATAAATAATCTCATAATAATTTTATCCACAAATTCTTATACATTTATACATGTTTATCTCTCTCTGTGTGTGTGTGTGTGTGGTTCTGTGTCACTAGTGGGGCCTGTGGCCCGATTGGAGTGTTTGCGGTGTGAGAAGGAGGAGTTGGAGAACAATTTGTTGGAGCAGCTGAAGGAGTTGAGGTTGCAGAAGCAGAAGGAGCTGCAGGTTCTTCAGGAGATGCTGAAACACAAGCAGCAGGAGGAGACAGAGCTCCTGCAGAAACAGCAAGAGGAGGAGGAGCATAACAGGTCCATCAAGAGTAAGTACTATGGAAATGCAATAATACTAACATAACTAATAATGAATGTTAGCCTTTAGGCTCCAATAAAAGTGATACTAATATATGTATAGTACTATATATATTATATTTTATATATTCAGTAGTAATTATGTAGTATATACAATCTGTGTTATATCCAGCAGTAATGATACTTGCTCTGGCAGATATGAAAATGGCCTGTGAACAGGAGAAGAAATCTCTGGAGGAAGAACTTGAGAAGCTCAGACTGTGACTGCAGGTAGAGATCCCTTATAGTGTCAGTACACATCCACCAGTACCTCCACCTTTCACTTATAACGTCAGTACACATTCAGTACACATTCCCACCTTTCCATTGTACTGGCTGTAGATATGATTCGTCTGTGTGTTATACCAGCCCATAGAGGAGGACTTTATGAGTCTGAAAGTGGCGCTGGAGATGAAGAACCAGGAGATCAAAGATCAGCACGATCTTTTGGTCAAACTATATACTCTGTATATATACTATATACTGTTTATGTAGTACCTGGTTTAACACTATACCCTCAGCTTACTCTAGTCTGCAGATGTGAAGAAATTTAAACAGAATGTGTATCTGTGTATATGTGCGCACCTGTATGTGTCTGGTTGTAGTATTATTTAAAGGGTCAAATGGTCTCCATTGTGTGTCCAGGTTTAAGGCTACTTTGCTGGGCATGTGATTTGGACCCATCGGGTACGGAAGCCTTTCCGTCACGTGCTCGTTTTCCACGCCTTCAGCGCAGGTAGCCTGCGAATTTAAAACCGACGTGCATTTTATTCTTTTCCCCTTTTATCCTTTCATATCTCTCCGCTACCTTGGAGAAGAGAGACGCACGCGGGTAAATAAAATGTAAATATCTCTAAATATCTGTATAATATGTAAATAAAAGGAAGATGTGGTTGTGTAGTGTAGTCGTTTGATTATAAATAATCTCATAATAATTTTATCCACAAATTCTTATACATTTATACATGTTTATCTCTCTCTCTGTGTGTGTGTGTGTGGTTCTGTGTCACTAGTGGGGCCTGTGGCCCGATTGGAGTGTTTGCGGTGTGAGAAGGAGGAGTTGGAGAACAATTTGTTGGAGCAGCTGAAGGAGTTGAGGTTGCAGAAGCAGAAAGAGCTGCAGGTTCTTCAGGAGATGCTGAAACACAAGCAGCAAGAGGAGACAGAGCTCCTGCAGCAACAGCAGGAGGAGGAGGAGCATAACAGGTCCATCAAGAGTAAGTACTATGGAAATGCAATAATACTAACATAACTAATAATGAATGTTAGCCTTTAGGCTCCAATAAAAGTGATACTAATATATGTATAGTACTATATATATTATATTTTATATATTCAGTAGTAATTATGTAGTATATACAATCTGTGTTATATCCAGCAGTAATGATACTTGCTCTGGTAGATATGAAAATGGCCTGTGAACAGGAGAAGAAATCTCTGGAGGAAGAACTTGAGAAGCTCAGACTGTCACTGCAGGTAGAGATCCCTTATAGTGTCAGTACACATCCACCAGTAGCTCCACCTTTCACTTATAACGTCAGTACACATTCAGTACACATTCCCACCTTTCCATTGTACTGGCTGTAGTGATGATTCGTGTGTGTGTTATACCAGCCCATAGAGGAGGACATTATGAGTCTGAAAGTGGCGCTGGAGATGAAGAACCAGGAGATCAAAGATCAGCACGATCTTTTGGTCAAACTATATACTCTGTATGTAGTACCTGGTTTAACACTATATCCTCTGTATATATACTATATACTGTTTATGTAGTACCTGGTTTAACACTATACCCTCAGCTTACTCTAGTCTGCAGATGTGAATAAATTAAACAGAATGTGTATCTGTGTATATGTGCGCACCTGTATGTGTCTGGTTGTAGTATTATTTAAAGGGTCAAACTGCATGAAGTGTGCCCAGGCCCAGAGCTACTTTGATGGGCATGATTCTGTGACCTCTTGGGCCTTGAAATGTGGTGCTTTGAATGATTTAAAGAGTGAAACGGTCTGAAGTGTGCCCACGTTTAAAGCATCCTTGCTGGGCATGACTGTGTGACCTCTTGGGCCAGGAAGTCTGTTTCTACTTTTATTTAAACGGTCAAACTGCGTGAAGTGTGCCCAGGCCCAGAGCTACTTTGCTGGGCATGACTGTGTGACCTCTTGGGCCTGGAAGTCTGGTTGTAGTATGATTTTAAAGGGTCAAATGGTCTCCATTGTGTGTCCAGGTTTAAGGCTACTTTGCTTGGCATGTGATTTGGACCCATCGGGTACGGAAGCCTTTCCGTCACGTGCTCGTTTTCCACGCCTTCAGCGCAGGTAGCCTGCGAATTTAAAACCGACGTGCATTTTATTCTTTTCCCCTTTTATCCTTTCATATCTCTCCGCTACCTTGGAGAAGAGAGACGCACGCGGGTAAATAAAATGTAAATATCTCTAAATATCTGTATAATATGTAAATAAAAGGAAGAAGTGGTTGTGTAGTGTAGTCGTTTCATTATAAATAATCTCATAATAATTTTATCCACAAATTCTTATACATTTATACATGTTTATCTCTCTCTGTGTGTGTGTGTGTGTGGTTCTGTGTCACTAGTGGGGCATGTGGCCCGATTGGAGTGTTTGCGGTGTGAGAAGGAGGAGTTGGAGAACAATTTGTTGGAGCAGCTGAAGGAGTTGAGGTTGCAGAAGCAGAAGGAGCTGCAGGTTCTTCAGGAGATGCTGAAACACAAGCAGCAGGAGGAGACAGAGCTCCTGCAGAAACAGCAGGAGGAGGAGGAGCATAACAGGTCCATCAAGAGTAAGTACTATGGAAATGCAATAATACTAACATAACTAATAATGAATGTTAGCCTTTAGGCTCCAATAAAAGTGATACTAATATATGTATAGTACTATATATATTATATTTTATATATTCAGTAGTAATTATGTAGTATATACAATCTGTGTTATATCCAGCAGTAATGATACTTGCTCTGGCAGATATGAAAATGGCCTGTGAACAGGAGAAGAAATCTCTGGAGGAAGAACTTGAGAAGCTCAGACTGTCACTGCAGGTAGAGATCCCTTATAGTGTCAGTACACATCCACCAGTACCTCCACTTTTCACTTATAACGTCAGTACACATTCAGTACACATTCCCACCTTTCCATTGTACTGGCTGTAGTGATGATTCGTGTGTGTGTTATACCAGCCCATAGAGGAGGACATTATGAGTCTGAAAGTGGCGCTGGAGATGAAGAACCAGGAGATCAAAGATCAGCACGATCTTTTGGTCAAACTATATACTCTGTATGTAGTACCTGGTTTAACATTATATCCTCTGTATATATACTATATACTGTTTATGTAGTACCTGGTTTAACACTATACCCTCAGCTTACTCTAGTCTGCAGATGTGAATAAATTAAACAGAATGTGTATCTGTGTATATGTGCGCACCTGTATGTGTCTGGTTGTAGTATTATTTAAAGGGTCAAACTGCATGAAGTGTGCCCAGGCCCAGAGCTACTTTGATGGGCATGATTCTGTGACCTCTTGGGCCTTGAAATGTGGTGCTTTGAATGATTTAAAGAGTGAAACGGTCTGAAGTGTGCCCACGTTTAAAGCATCCTTGCTGGGCATGACTGTGTGACCTCTTGGGCCAGGAAGTCTGTTTCTACTTTTATTTAAACGGTCAAACTGCGTGAAGTGTGCCCAGGCCCAGAGCTACTTTGCTGGGCATGACTGTGTGACCTCTTGGGCCTGGAAGTCTGGTTGTAGTATGATTTTAAAGGGTCAAATGGTCTCCATTGTGTGTCCAGGTTTAAGGCTACTTTGCTTGGCATGTGATTTGGACCCATCGGGTACGGAAGCCTTTCCGTCACGTGCTCGTTTTCCACGCCTTCAGCGCAGGTAGCCTGCGAATTTAAAACCGACGTGCATTTTATTGTTTTCCCCTTTTATCCTTTCATATCTCTCCGCTACCTTGGAGAAGAGAGACGCACGCGGGTAAATAAAATGTAAATATCTCTAAATATCTGTATAATATGTAAATAAAAGGAAGAAGTGGTTGTGTAGTGTAGTCGTTTCATTATAAATAATCTCATAATAATTTTATCCACAAATTCTTATACATTTATACATGTTTATCTCTCTCTGTGTGTGTGTGTGTGTGTGGTTCTGTGTCACTAGTGGGGCCTGTGGCCCGATTGGAGTGTTTGCGGTGTGAGAAGGAGGAGTTGGAGAACAGTTTGTTGGAGCAGCTGAAGGAGTTGAGGTTGCAGAAGCAGAAGGAGCTGCAGGTTCTTCAGGAGATGCTGAAACACAAGCAGCAGGAGGAGACAGAGCTCCTGCAGAAACAGCAGGAGGAGGAAGAGCATAACAGGTCCATCAAGAGTAAGTACTATGGAAATGCAATAATACTAACATAACTAATAATGAATGTTAGCCTTTAGGCTCCAATAAAAGTGATACTAATATATGTATAGTACTATATATATTATATTTTATATATTCAGTAGTAATTATGTAGTATATACAATCTGTGTTATATCCAGCAGTAATGATACTTGCTCTGGCAGATATGAAAATGGCCTGTGAACAGGAGAAGAAATCTCTGGAGGAAGAACTTGAGAAGCTCAGACTGTCACTGCAGGTAGAGATCCCTTATAGTGTCAGTACACATCCACCAGTAGCTCCACCTTTCACTTATAACGTCAGTACACATTCAGTACACATTCCCACCTTTCCATTGTACTGGCTGTAGTGATGATTCGTGTGTGTGTTATACCAGCCCATAGAGGAGGACATTATGAGTCTGAAAGTGGCACTGGAGATGAAGAACCAGGAGATCAAATATCAGCACGATCTTTTGGTCAAACTATATACTCTCTATATAGTACCTGGTTTAACACTATATCCTCTGTATAAATACTATATACTGTTTATGTAGTACCTGGTTTAACACTATACCCTCAGCTTACTCTAGTCTGCAGATGTGAAGAAATTAAACAGAATGTGTATCTGTGTATATGTGCGCACCTGTATGTGTCTGGTTGTAGTATTATTTAAAGGGTCAAACTGCGTGAAGTGTGCCCAGGCGCAGAGCTACTTTGATGGGCATGATTCTGTGACCTCTTGGGCCTTGAAATGTGGTGCTTTGAATGATTTAAAGAGTGAAACGGTCTGAAGTGTGCCCACGTTTAAAGCATCCTTGCTGGGCATGACTGTGTGACCTCTTGGGCCAGGAAGTCTGTTTCTACTTTTATTTAAACGGTCAAACTGCGTGAAGTGTGCCCAGGCCCAGAGCTACTTTGCTGTGCATGACTGTGTGACCTCTTGGGCCTGGAAGTCTGGTTGTAATATGATTTTAAAGGGTCAAATGGTCTCCATTGTGTGTCCAGGTTTAAGGCTACTTTGCTGGGCATGTGATTTGGACCCATCGGGTACGGAAGCCTTTCCGTCACGTGCTCGTTTTCCATGCCTTCAGCGCAGGTAGCCTGCGAAATTAAAACCGACATGCATTTTATTCTTTTCCCCTTTTATCCTTTCATATCTCTCCGCTACCTTGGAGAAGAGAGACGCACGCGGGTAAATAAAATGTAAATATCTGTAAATATCTGTATAACATGTAAATAAAAGGAAGAAGTGGTTGTGTAGTGTAGTCGTTTGATTATGAATAATCTCATAATAATTTTATCCACAAATTCTTATACATTTATACATGTTTATCTCTCTCTTTGTGTGTGTGTGTGTCTGTGTGTGTGTCTGTGTGTGTGTGTGTGTGTTGTTCTGTGTCACTAGTGGGGCCTGTGGCCCGATTGGAGTGTTTGCGGTGTGAGAAGGAGGAGTTGGAGAACAGTTTGTTGGAGCAGCTGAAGGAGTTGAGGTTGCAGAAGCAGAAGGAGCTGCAGGTTCTTCACGAGATGCTGAAACACAAGCAGCAGGAGGAGACAGAGCTCCTGCAGAAACAGCAGGAGGAGGAGGAGCATAACAGGTCCATCAAGAGTAAGTACTATGGAAATGCAATAATACTAACATAATTAATAATGAATGTTAGCCTTTAGGCTCCAATAAAAGTGATACTAATAGATGTATAGTACTATATATATTATATTTTATATATTCAGTAGTAATTATGTAGTATATACAATCTGTGTTATATCCAGCAGTAATGATACTTGCTCTGGCAGATATGAAAATGGCCTGTGAACAGGAGAAGAAATCTCTGGAGGAAGAACTTGAGAAGCTCAGACTGTCACTGCAGGTAGAGATCCCTTATAGTGTCAATAGACATCCACCAGTACCTCCACCTTTCACTTATAACGTCAGTACACATTCAGTACACATTCCCACCTTTCCATTGTACTGGCTGTAGTGATGATTCGTGTGTGTGTTATACCAGCCCATAGAGGAGGAAATTATGAGTCTGAAAGTGGCGCTGGAGATGAAGAACCAGGAGATCAAAGATCAGCACGATCTTTTGGTCAAACTATATACTCTGTATGTATACTATATACTCTGTATGTAGTACCTGGTTTAACACTATATCCTCTGTATATATACTATATACTGTTTATGTAGTACCTGGTTTAACACTATAACCTCAGCTTACTCTAGTCTGCAGATGTGAAGAAATTAAACAGAATGTGTATCTGTGTATATGTGCGCACCTGTATGCGTCTGGTTGTAGTATTATTTAAAGGGTCAAACTGCGTGAAGTGTGCCCAGGCCCAGAGCTACTTTGATGGGCATGATTCTGTGACCTCTTGGGCCTTGAAATGTGGTGCTTTGAATGATTTAAAGAGTGAAACGGTCTGAAGTGTGCCCACGTTTAAAGTAACCTTGCTGGGCATGACTGTGTGACCTCTTGTGCCTGGAAGTCTGGTTGTAGTATTATTTAAACGGTCAAACTGCGTGAAGTGTGCCCAGGCCCAGAGCTACTTTGCTGTGCATGACTGTGTGACCTCTTGGGCCTGGAAGTCTGGTTGTAGAATGATTTTAAAGGGTCAAATGGTCTCCATTGTGTGTCCAGGTTTAAGGCTACTTTGCTGGGCATGTGATTTGGACCCATCGGGTACGGAAGCCTTTCCATCATGTGCTAGTTTTCCACGCCTTCAGCGCAGGTAGCCTGCGAATTTAAAACCGACGTGCATTTTATTCTTTTCCCCTTTTATCCCTTCATATCTCTCCGCTACCTTGGAGAAGAGAGACGTACGCGGGTAAATAAAATGTAAATATCTGTATAATATGTAAATAAAAGGAAGAAGTGGTTGTGTAGTGTAGTCGTTTGATTATAAATAATCTCATAATAATTTTATCCACAAATTCTTATACATTTATACATGTTTATCTCTCTCTGTGTGTGTGTTTGTGTGTGTGTGTGTGTGTGTGTGTGGTTCTGTGTCACTAGTGGGGCCTGTGGCCCGATTGGAGTGTTTGCGGTGTGAGAAGGAGGAGTTGGAGAACAATTTGTTGGAGCAGCTGAAGGAGTTGAGGTTGCAGAAGCAGAAGGAGCTGCAGGTTCTTCAGGAGATGCTGAAACACAAGCAGCAGGAGGAGACAGAGCTCCTGCAGAAACAGCAGGAGGAGGAGGAGCATAACAGGTCCATCAAGAGTAAGTACTATGGAAATGCAATAATACTAACATAATTAATAATGAATGTTAGCCTTTAGGCTCCAATAAAAGTGATACTAATAGATGTATAGTACTATATATATTATATTTTATATATTCAGTAGTAATTATGTAGTATATACAATCTGTGTTATATCCAGCAGTAATGATACTTGCTCTGGCAGATATGAAAATGGCCTGTGAACAGGAGAAGAAATCTCTGGAGGAAGAACTTGAGAAGCTCAGACTGTCACTGCAGGTAGAGATCCCTTATAGTGTCAATAGACATCCACCAGTACCTCCACCTTTCACTTATAACGTCAGTACACATTCAGTACACATTCCCACCTTTCCATTGTACTGGCTGTAGTGATGATTCGTGTGTGTGTTATACCAGCCCATAGAGGAGGACATTATGAGTCTGAAATTGGCGCTGGAGATGAAGAACCAGGAGATCACAGATCAGCACGATCTTTTGGTCAAACTATATACTCTGTATGTAGTACCTGGTTTAACACTATATCCTCTGTATATATACTATATACTGTTTATGTAGTACCTGGTTTAACACTATACCCTCAGCTTACTCTAGTCTGCAGATGTGAAGAAATTAAACAGAATGTGTATCTGTGTATATGTGCGCACCTGTATGTGTCTGGTTGTAGTATTATTTAAAGGGTCAAACTGCGTGAAGTGTGCCCAGGCGCAGAGCTACTTTGATGGGCATGATTCTGTGACCTCTTGGGCCTTGAAATGTGGTGCTTTGAATGATTTAAAGAGTGAAACGGTCTGAAGTGTGCCCACGTTTAAAGCATCCTTGCTGGGCATGACTGTGTGACCTCTTGGGCCAGGAAGTCTGTTTCTACTTTTATTTAAACGGTCAAACTGCGTGAAGTGTGCCCAGGCCCAGAGCTACTTTGCTGTGCATGACTGTGTGACCTCTTGGGCCTGGAAGTCTGGTTGTAGTATGATTTTAAAGGGTCAAATGGTCTCCATTGTGTGTCCAGGTTTAAGGCTACTTTGCTGGGCATGTGATTTGGACCCATCGGGTACGGAAGCCTTTCCGTCACGTGCTCGTTTTCCACGCCTTCAGCGCAGGTAGCCTGCGAAATTAAAACCGACGTGCATTTTATTCTTTTCCCCTTTTATCCTTTCATATCTCTCCGCTACCTTGGAGAAGAGAGACGCACGCGGGTAAATAAAATGTAAATATCTGTAAATATCTGTATAACATGTAAATAAAAGGAAGAAGTGGTTGTGTAGTGTAGTCGTTTGATTATGAATAATCTCATAATAATTTTATCCACAAATTCTTATACATTTATATATGTTTATCTCTCTCTTTGTGTGTGTCTGTGTGTGTGTCTGTGTGTGTGTCTGTGTGTGTGTGTGTGGTTCTGTGTCACTAGTGGGGCCTGTGGCCCGATTGGAGTGTTTGCGGTGTGAGAAGGAGGAGTTGGAGAACAGTTTGTTGGAGCAGCTGAAGGAGTTGAGGTTGCAGAAGCAGAAGGAGCTGCAGGTTCTTCAGGAGATGCTGAAACACAAGCAGCAGGAGGAGACAGAGCTCCTGCAGAAACAGCAGGAGGAGGAGGAGCATAACAGGTCCCTCAAGGGTAAGTACTATGGAAATGCAATAATACTAACATAACTAATAATGAATGTTAGCCTTTAGGCTCCAATAAAAGTGATACTAATATATGTATAGTACTATTTATATTATATTTTATATATTCAGTAGTAATTATGTAGTATATACAATCTGTGTTATATCCAGCAGTAATGATACTTGCTCTGGCAGATATGAAAATGGCCTGTGAACAGGAGAAGAAATCTCTGGAGGAAGAACTTGAGAAGCTCAGACTGTCACTGCAGGTAGAGATCCCTTATAGTGTCAGTACACATCCACCAGTACCTCCACCTTTCACTTATAACGTCAGTACACATTCAGTACACATTCCCACCTTTCCATTGTACTGGCTGTAGTGATGATTCGTGTGTGTGTTATACCAGCCCATAGAGGAGGACATTATGAGTCTGAAAGTGGCGCTGGAGATGAAGAACCAGGAGATCAAAGATCAGCACGATCTTTTGGTCAAACTATATACTCTGTATGTATACTATATACTCTGTATGTAGTACCTGGTTTAACACTATATCCTCTGTATATATACTATATACTGTTTATGTAGTACCTGGTTTAACACTATACCCTCAGCTTACTCTAGTCTGCAGATGTGAAGAAATTTAAACAGAATGTGTATCTGTGTATATGTGCGCACCTGTATGTGTCTGGTTGTAGTATTATTTAAAGGGTCAAACTGCGTGAAGTGTGCCCAGGCCCAGAGCTACTTTGATGGGCATGATTCTGTGACCTCTTGGGCCTTGAAATGTGGTGCTTTGAATGATTTAAAGAGTGAAACGGTCTGAAGTGTGCCCACGTTTAAAGCAACCTTGCTGGGCATGACTGTGTGACCTCTTGGGCCAGGAAGTCTGTTTCTGGTTTTATTTAAACGGTCAAACTGCGTGAAGTGTGCCCAGGCCCAGAGCTACTTTGCTGGGCATGACTGTGTGACCTCTTGGGCCTGGAAGTCTGGTTGTAGTATGATTTTAAAGGGTCAAATGGTCTCCATTGTGTGTCCAGGTTTAAGGCTACTTTGCTGGGCATGTGATTTGGACCCATCGGGTACGGAAGCCTTTCCGTCACGTGCTCGTTTTCCACGCCTTCAGCACAGGTAGCCTGCGAATTTAAAACCGACGTGCATTTTATTCTTTTCCCCTTTTATCCCTTCATATCTCTCCGCTACCTTGGAGAAGAGAGACGCACGCGGGTAAATAAAATGTAAATATCTCTAAATATCTGTATAATATGTAAATAAAAGGAAGAAGTGGTTGTGTAGTGTAGTCGTTTCATTATAAATAATCTCATAATAATTTTATCCACAAATTCTTATACATTTATACATGTTTATCTCTCTCTTTGTCTGTGTGTGTGTGTGTGTGTGTGTGTGTGTGTGTGTGTGTGTGTGTGTGTGTGGTTCTGTGTCACTAGTGGGGCCTGTGGCCCGATTGGAGTGTTTGCGGTGTGAGAAGGAGGAGTTGGAGAACAATTTGTTGGAGCAGCTGAAGGAGTTGAGGTTGCAGAAGCAGAAGGAGCTGCAGGTTCTTCAGGAGATGCTGAAACACAAGCAGCAGGAGGAGACAGAGCTCCTGCAGAAACAGCAGGAGGAGGAGGAGCATAACAGGTCCATCAAGAGTAAGTACTATGGAAATGCAATAATACTAACATAACTAATAATGAATGTTAGCCTTTAGGCTCCAATAAAAGTGATACTAATATATGTATAGTACTATATATATTATATTTTATATATTCAGTAGTAATTATGTAGTATATACAATCTGTTATATCCAGCAGTAATGATACTTGCTCTGGCAGATATGAAAATGGCCTGTGAACAGGAGAAGAAATCTCTGGAGGAAGAACTTGAGAAGCTCAGACTGTCACTGCAGGTAGAGATCTCTTATAGTGTCAGTACACATCCACCAGTACCTCCACCTTTCACTTATAACGTCAGTACACATGCAGTACACATTCCCACCTTTCCATTGTACTGGCTGTAGTGATGATTCGTGTGTGTGTTATACCAGCCCATAGAGGAGGACATTATGAGTCTGAAAGTGGCGCTGGAGATGAAGAACCAGGAGATCAAAGATCAGCACGATCTTTTGGTCAAACTATATACTCTGTATGTATACTATATACTCTGTATGTAGTACCTGGTTTAACACTATATCCTCTGTATATATACTATATACTGTTTATGTAGTACCTGGTTTAACACTATAACCTCAGCTTACTCTAGTCTGCAGATGTGAAGAAATTAAACAGAATGTGTATCTGTGTATATGTGCGCACCTGTATGCGTCTGGTTGTAGTATTATTTAAAGGGTCAAACTGCGTGAAGTGTGCCCAGGCCCAGAGCTACTTTGATGGGCATGATTCTGTGACCTCTTGGGCCTTGAAATGTGGTGCTTTGAATGATTTAAAGAGTGAAACGGTCTGAAGTGTGCCCACGTTTAAAGTAACCTTGCTGGGCATGACTGTGTGACCTCTTGGGCCTGGAAGTCTGGTTGTAGTATTATTTAAACGGTCAAACTGCGTGAAGTGTGCCCAGGCCCAGAGCTACTTTGCTGGGCATGACTGTGTGACCTCTTGGGCCTGGAAGTCTGGTTGTAGAATGATTTTAAAGGGTCAAATGGTCTCCATTGTGTGTCCAGGTTTAAGGCTACTTTGCTGGGCATGTGATTTGGACCCATCGGGTACGGAAGCCTTTCCGTCACGTGCTCGTTTTCCACGCCTTCAGCGCAGGTAGCCTGCGAATTTAAAACCGACGTGCATTTTATTCTTTTCCCCTTTTATCCTTTCATATCTCTCCGCTACCTTGGAGAAGAGAGACGCACGCGGGTAAATAAAATGTAAATATCTCTAAATATCTGTATAATATGTAAATAAAAGGAAGATGTGGTTGTGTAGTGTAGTCGTTTGATTATAAATAATCTCATAATAATTTTATCCACAAATTCTTATACATTTATACATGTTTATCTCTCTCTGTGTGTGTGTGTGTGTGTGTGTGGTTCTGTGTCACTAGTGGGGCCTGTGGCCCGATTGGAGTGTTTGCGGTGTGAGAAGGAGGAGTTGGAGAACAGTTTGTTGGAGCAGCTGAAGGAGTTGAGGTTGCAGAAGCAGAAGGAGCTGCAGGTTCCTCAGGAGATGCTGAAACACAAGCAGCAGGAGGAGACAGAGCTCCTGCAGAAACAGCAGGAGGAGGAGGAGCATAACAGGTCCATCAAGAGTAAGTACTATGGAAATGCAATAATACTAACATAACTAATAATGAATGTTAGCCTTTAGGCTCCAATAAAAGTGATACTAATATATGTATAGTACTATATATATTATATTTTATATATTCAGTAGTAATTATGTAGTATATACAATCTATGTTATATCCAGCAGTAATGATACTTGCTCTGGCAGATATGAAAATGGCCTGTGAACAGGAGAAGAAATCTCTGGAGGAAGAACTTGAGAAGCTCAGACTGTCACTGCAGGTAGAGATCCCTTATAGTGTCAGTACACATCCACCAGTAGCTCCACCTTTCACTTATAACGTCAGTACACATTCAGTACACATTCCCACCTTTCCATTGTACTGGCTGTAGTGATGATTCGTGTGTGTGTTATACCAGCCCATAGAGGAGGACATTATGAGTCTGAAAGTGGCGCTGGAGATGAAGAACCAGGAGATCAAAGATCAGCACGATCTTTTGGTCAAACTATATACTCTGTATGTATACTATATCGAACCCACGGTTTTCACGCTACGATTTTTTTAAATGTGGTGAGCTGCGGAGAAAAGACGCGGTCCGGACGTATTTGTGGCTTAATATCTCTTGTCTCCTTGGGAGTAGGAAGTCTGTTCATGGCTCTTTGGAAAGGGCTGCATCTCCCCTCTAATCGCCTTCGAGCTTCAAGCGGATTGGACCCACGGTTATCACGCTACGATTTTTTAAAGCCGCCAGGGACGGGCCGAAAGCGTGGCAGGTGGCGTTCGTTAGGGACAGTCATGGAGGTGATGCGCACCGAGTTGCACGCCATTTGGACTTGGCCAGACCTAGATGTGAGCGTTCAAATTCAGCGCGTTTGTTTAAACTTTCTCCTCCAATTCGTTGCAACTGCTCAAGCGTTTCTCGCTCATCCGACTGGAGCGTAACGCTTTATATGTTAATATCTCTTGTCTCCTTGGGAGTAGGAAGTCTGTTCATGGATCTTTGGAAAGGGCTGCATCTCTCCTGTAATCGCCTTCGAGCGGCACGCGGATCGAACCCACGGTTTTCACGCTATGATTTTTTTAAATGTGGTGCGCGGCGGAGGAAATGCGCACGTCGGACGTCATTTCGGCTTAATATCTCTTGTCTCCTTGGGAGTAGAAAGTCTTTTCATGGCTCTTTGGAAAGGGCTGCATCTCCGCTGTAATCGCCTTCGAGCGGCACGCGGATCGAACCCACGGTTTTCACGCTATGATTTTTTTAAATGTGGTGCGCGTCGGAGAAAATGCGCGCGTCGGACTTCATTTCGGCTTAATATCTATTGTCTCCTTGGGAGTAGAAAGTCTTTTCATGGCTCTTTGGAAAGGTTTGCATCTCCCTTGTAATCGCCTTTAAGCGGCACGCGGATTGGACCCACCGTTCTTCCGATACGATTTTTTAAATGTGGTGCGCGGCGTGGAAAAGACGCGCGTAGGACGTATTTGCGGCTTAATATCTTTGGGCTCCTTGGGAGTAGGAAGTCTGTTCATGGCTCTTTGGAAAGGGCTGCATCTCCCCTGTAATCGCCTTCGAGCGGCACGTGGATCGAACCCACGGTTTTCACACTATGATTTTTTTAAATGTGCTGCGCGGCGGAGAAAATGCGCGCGTCGGACGTCATTGCGGCTTAATATCTCTTGTCTCCTTGGGAGTAGAAAGTCTTTTCATGGTTCTTTGGAAAGGGCTGCATCTCCCCTGTAATCGCCTTCGCGCGGCACGCGGATCGGAACCATCGTTATCACGCTACGATTTTTTAATGCCGACAGGGACGGGCCGAAAGCTTGGCAGGTGGCGTTCGTTAGGAAAAGTCATGGACGTGATGCGGACCGAGTTGCAGGCCATTTGGACCTGGCCCGGCCTAGATGTGAGCCTTCAAAGTCAGCGCGTTTGTTTAAACTTTCTCCTCCAATTCGTTGCAATTGTACAAGCGTTTCTCGTTCATCCGACTGGAGCGTAACGCTTTATATGTTAATATTTCTGGTCTCCTTGGGAGTAGAAAGTCTGTTCATGGCTCTTTTGAAAGGGCTGCATCTCCCCTGTAATCGCCTTCGAGCGGCACGCGGATCGAACCCACGGTTTTCACGCTATGATTTTTTTAAATGTGGTGCGCGGCGGAGGAAATGCGCGCGTCGGACGTCATTTCGGCTTAATATCTCTTGTCTCCTTGGGAGTAGAAAGTCTTTTCATGGCTCTTTGGAAAGGGCTGCATCTCCGCTGTAATCGCCTTCGAGCGGCACGCGGATCGAACCCACGGTTTTCACGCTATGATTTTTTTAAATGTGGTGCGCGGCGGAGAAAATGCGCGCGTCGGACGTCATTTCGGCTTAATATCTCTTGTCTCCTTGGGAGTAGAAAGTCTTTTCATGGCTCTTTGGAAAGGGCGGCATCTCCCCTGTAATCGCCTTCGAGCGGCACGCGGATCGAACCCACGGTTTTCACGCTATGATTTTTTTAAATGTGCTGCGCGGCGGAGAAAATGCGCGCGTCGGACGTCATTGCGGCTTAATATCTCTTGTCTCCTTGGGAGTAGAAAGTCTTTTCATGGTTCATTGGAAAGGGTTGCATCTCCCCTGTAATCGCCTTTAAGCGGCACGCGGATCGGACCCACCGTTCTCACGCTACGATTTTTTAAACGTGGTGCGCGTCGGAGAAAATGCGCGTAATATCTCTTGTCTCCTTGGGAGTAGAAAGTCTGTTCATGGCTCTTTGGAAAGGGCTGTATCTCCCCTGTAATCGCCTTCGAGCGGCACGCGCATCGGAACCATCGTTATCACGCTACTATTTTTTAATGCCGCCAGGGATAGGCCGAAAGCGTGGCAGGTGGCGTTCGTTAGGGACAGTCATGGAGGTGATGCACACCGAGTTGCACGCCATTTGGAGTTGGCCCTGCCTAGATGTGAGCGTTCAAAGTCAGCGCGTTTGTTTAAACTTTCTCCTCCAATTCGTTGCAGTTGTACAAGCGTTTCTCGTTCATCCGACTGGAGCGTAACGCTTTATATGTTAATATTTCTGGTCTCCTTGGGAGTAGAAAGTCTGTTCATGGCTCTTTGGAAAGGGCTGCATCTCCCCTGTAATCGCCTTCGAGCGGCACGTGGATCGAACCCACGGTTTTCACGCTATGATTTTTTTAAATGTGCTGCGCGGTGGAGAAAATGCGCGCGTCGGACGTCATTGCGGCTTAATATCTCTTGTCTCCTTGGGAGTAGAAAGTCTTTTCATGGTTCTTTGGAAAGGGCTGCATCTCCCCTGTAATCGCCTTCGCGCGGCACGCGGATCGGAACCATCGTTATCACGCTACGATTTTTTAATGCCGACAGGGACGGGCCGAAAGCTTGGCAGGTGGCGTTCGTTAGGAAAAGTCATGGACGTGATGCGGACCGAGTTGCAGGCCATTTGGACCTGGCCCGGCCTAGATGTGAGCCTTCAAAGTCAGCGCGTTTGTTTAAACTTTCTCCTCCAATTCGTTGCAATTGTACAAGCGTTTCTCGCTCATCCGACTGGAGCGTAACGCTTTATCTGTTAATATCTCTGGTCTCCTTGGGAGTAGAAAGTCTGTTCATGGCTCTTTGGAAAGGGATGCATCTCCCCTGTAATCGCCTTTAAACGGCACGCGGATCGGACCCACCGTTCTCACGCTACGATTTTTTAAACGTGGTGCGCGTCGGAGAAAATGCGCGTAATATCTCTTGTCTCCTTGGGAGTAGAAAGTCTGTTCATGGCTCTTTGGAAAGGGCTGTATCTCCCCTGTAATCGCCTTCGAGCGGCACGCGCATCGGAACCATCGTTATCACGCTACGATTTTTTAATGCCGCCAGGGACGGGCCGAAAGCGTGGCAGGTGGCGTTCGTTAGGGACAGTCATGGAGGTGATGCGCACCGAGTTGCACGCCATTTGGAGTTGGCCCGGCCTAGATGTGAGCGTTCAAAGTCAGCGCGTTTGTTTAAACTTTCTCCTCCAATTCGTTGCAATTGTACAAGCGTTTCTCGTTCATCCGACTGGAGCGTAACGCTTTATATGTTAATATTTCTGGTCTCCTTGGGAGTAGAAAGTCTGTTCATGGCTCTTTTGAAAGGGATGCATCTCCCCTGTAATCGCCTTCGAGCGGCACGCGGATCGAACCCACGTTTTTCACGCTACGATTTTTTTTAAATGTGTTGCGCGCCACGTATTTGCGGCTTAATATCTCTTGTCTCATTGGGTGTAGAAAGTCTGTTCATGGCTCTTTGGAAAGGGCTGCATCTCCCCTGTAATCGCCTTCGAGCGGCACGCGGATCGAACCCACGGTTTTCACGCTATGATTTTTTTAAATGTGGTGCGCGGCGGAGAAAATGCGCGCGTCGGACGTCATTTCGGCTTAATATCTATTGTCTCCTTGGGAGTAGAAAGTCTTTTCATGGCTCTTTGGAAAGGTTTGCATCTCCCTTGTAATCGGCTTTAAGCGGCACGCGGATTGGACCCACCGTTCTTCCGATACGATTTTTTAAATGTGGTGCGCGGCGTAGAAAAGACGCTCGTCGGACGTCATTTCGGCTTAATATCTCTTGTCTCCTTGGGAGTAGAAAGTCTGTTCATGGCTCTTTGGAAAGGGCTGCATCTCCCCTGTAATCGCCTTTAAGCGGCACGCGGATCGAACCCACGGTTTTCACGCTACGATTTTTTTTAAATGTGTTGCGCGGCGGACAAAATGCGCGCGTCGGACGTCATTGCGGCTTAATATCTCTTGTCTTATTGGGAGTAGAAAGTCTTTTCATGGCTCTTTGGAAAGGGCTGCATCTCCGCTGTAATCGCCTTCGAGCGGCACGCGGATCGAACCCACGGTTTTCACGCTATGATTTTTTTAAATGTGGTGCGCGTCGGAGAAAATGCGCGCGTCGGACGTCATTTCGGCTTAATATCTATTGTCTCCTTGGGAGTAGAAAGTCTTTTCATGGCTCTTTGGAAAGGTTTGCATCTCACTTGTAATCGCCTTTAAGCGGCACGCGGATTGGACCCACCGTTCTTCCGATACGATTTTTTAAATGTGATGCGCGGCGTAGAAAAGACGCGCGTAGGACGTATTTGCGGCTTAATATCTTTGGGCTCCTTGGGAGTAGGAAGTCTGTTCATGCCTCTTTGGAAAGGGCTGCATCTCCTCTGTAATCGCATTCGAGCGGCACGCGGATCGAACCCACGGTTTTCACGCTATGATTTTTTTAAATGTGGTGCGCGGCGGAGGAAATGCGCGCGTCGGACGTCATTTCGGCTTAATATCTCTTGTCTCCTTGGGAGTAGAAAGTATTTTCATGGCTCTTTGGAAAGGGCTGCATCTCCGCTGTAATCGCCTTCGAGCGGCACGCGGATCGAACCCACGGTTTTCACGCTATGATTTTTTTAAATGTGGTGCGCGGCGGAGAAAATGCGCGCGTCGGACGTCATTTTGGCTTAATATCTATTGTCTCCTTGGGAGTAGAAAGTCTTTTCATGGCTCTTTGGAAAGGTTTGCATCTCCCTTGTAATCGCCTTTAAGCGGCACGCGGATTGGACCCACCGTTCTTCCGATACGATCTTTTAAATGTGGTGCGCGGCGTAGAAAAGACGCGCGTAGGACGTATTTGCGGCTTAATATCTTTGGGCTCCTTGGGAGTAGGAAGTCTGTTCATGCCTCTTTGGAAAGGGCTGCATCTCCTCTGTAATCGCCTTCGAGCGGCACGCGGATCGAACCCACGGTTTTCACGCTATGATTTTTTTAAATGTGGTGCGCGGCGGAGGAAATGCGCGCGTCGGACGTCATTTCGGCTTAATATCTCTTGTCTCCTTGGGAGTAGAAAGTCTTTTCATGGCTCTTTGGAAAGGTTTGCATCTCCCTTGTAATCGCCTTTAAGCGGCACGCGGATTGGACCCACCGTTCTTCCGATACGATCTTTTAAATGTGGTGCGCGGCGTAGAAAAGACGCGCGTAGGACGTATTTGCGGCTTAATATCTTTGGGCTCCTTGGGAGTAGGAAGTCTGTTCATGCCTCTTTGGAAAGGGCTGCATCTCCCCTGTAATCGCCTTCGAGCGGCACGTGGATCGAACCCACGGTTTTCACGCTATGATTTTTTTAAATGTGCTGCGCGGCGGAGAAAATGCGCGCGTCGGACGTCATTGCGGCTTAATATCTCTTGTCTCCTTGGGAGTAGAAAGTCTTTTCATGGTTCTTTGGAAAGGGCTGCATCTCCCCTGTAATCGCCTTCGCGCGGCACGCGGATCGGAACCATCCTTATCACGCTACGATTTTTTAATGCCGACAGGGACGGGCCGAAAGCTTGGCAGGTGGCGTTCGTTAGGAAAAGTCATGGACGTGATGCGGACCGAGTTTCAGGCTATTTGGACCTGGCCCGGCCTAGATGTGAGCCTTCAAAGTCAGCGCGTTTGTTTAAACTTTCTCCTCCAATTCGTTGCAATTGTACAAGCGTTTCTCGCTCATCCGACTGGAGCGTAACGCTTTATCTGTTAATATCTCTGGTCTCCTTGGGAGTAGAAAGTCTGTTCATGGCTCTTTGGAAAGGGATGCATCTCCCCTGTAATCGCCTTTAAGCGGCACGCGGATCGGACCCACCGTTCTCACGCTACGATTTTTTAAACGTGGTGCGCGTCGGAGAAAATGCGCGTAATATCTCTTGTCTCCTTGGGAGTAGAAAGTCTGTTCATGGCTCTTTGGAAAGGGCTGTATCTCCCCTGTAATCGCCTTCGAGCGGCACGCGCATCGGAACCATCGTTATCACGCTACGATTTTTTTATGCCGCCAGGGACGGGCCGAAAGCGTGGCAGGTGGCGTTCGTTAGGGACAGTCATGGAGGTGATGCGCACCGAGTTGCACGCCATTTGGAGTTGGCCCGGCCTAGATGTGAGCGTTCAAAGTCAGCGCGTTTGTTTAAAATTTCTCCTCCAATTCGTTGCAATTGTACAAGCGTTTCTCGTTCATCCGACTGGAGCGTAACGCTTTATATGTTAATATTTCTGGTCTCCTTGGGAGTAGAAAGTCTGTTCATGGCTCTTTTGAAAGGGATGCATCTCCCCTGTAATCGCCTTCGAGCGGCACGCGGATCGAACCCACGTTTTTCACGCTACGATTTTTTTTAAATGTGTTGCGCGGCGGAGAAAAGACGCGCGCCGGACGTATTTGCGGCTTAATATCTCTTGTCTCATTGGGTGTAGAAAGTCTGTTCATGGCTCTTTGGAAAGGGCTGCATCTCCCCTGTAATCGCCTTCGAGCGGCACGCGGATCGAACCCACGGTTTTCACGCTATGATTTTTTTAAATGTGGTGCGCGGCGGAGAAAATGCGCGCGTCGGACGTCATTTCGGCTTAATATCTATTGTCTCCTTGGGAGTAGAAAGTCTTTTCATGGCTCTTTGGAAAGGTTTGCATCTCCCTTGTAATCGCCTTTAAGCGGCACGCGGATTGGACCCACCGTTCTTCCGATACGATTTTTTAAATGTGATGCGCGGCGTAGAAAAGACGCGCGTCGGACGTCATTTCGGCTTAATATCTCTTGTCTCCTTGGGAGTAGAAAGTCTGTTCATGGCTCTTTGGAAAGGGCTGCATCTCCGCTGTAATCGCCTTCGAGCGGCACGCGGATCGAACCCACGGTTTTCACGCTATGATTTTTTTAAATGTGGTGCGCGTCGGAGAAAATGCGCGCGTCGGACGTCATTTCGGCTTAATATCTATTGTCTCCTTGGGAGTAGAAAGTCTTTTCATGGCTCTTTGGAAAGGTTTGCATCTCACTTGTAATCGCCTTTAAGCGGCACGCGGATTGGACCCACCGTTCTTCCGATACGATTTTTTAAATGTGGTGCGCGGCGTAGAAAAGACGCGCGTAGGACGTATTTGCGGCTTAATATCTTTGGGCTCCTTGGGAGTAGGAAGTCTGTTCATGCCTCTTTGGAAAGGGCTGCATCTCCCCTGTAATCGCCTTCGAGCGGCACGCGGATCGAACCCACGGTTTTCACGCTACGATTTTTTTAAATGTGTTGCGCGGCGGAGAAAAGAGGCGCGCCGGACGTATTTGCGGCTTAATATCTCTTGTCTCATTGGGTGTAGAAAGTCTGTTCATGGCTCTTTGGAAAGGGCTGCATCTCCCCTGTAATCGCCTTCGAGCGGCACGCGGATCGAACCCACGGTTTTCACGCTATGATTTTTTTAAATGTGCTGCGCGGCGGAGGAAATGCGCGCGTCGGACGTCATTTCGGCTTAATATCTCTTGTCTCCTTGGGAGTAGAAAGTATTTTCATGGCTCTTTGGAAAGGGCTGCATCTCCGCTGTAATCGCCTTCGAGCGGCACGCGGATCGAACCCACGGTTTTCACGCTATGATTTTTTTAAATGTGGTGCGCGGCGGAGAAAATGCGCGCGTCGGACGTCATTTCGGCTTAATATCTATTGTCTCCTTGGGAGTAGAAAGTCTTTTCATGGCTCTTTGGAAAGGTTTGCATCTCCCTTGTAATCGCCTTTAAGCGGCACGCGGATTGGACCCACCGTTCTTCCGATACGATTTTTTAAATGTGGTGCGCGGCGTAGAAAAGACGCGCGTAGGACGTATTTGCGGCTTAATATCTTTGGGCTCCTTGGGAGTAGGAAGTCTGTTCATGCCTCTTTGGAAAGGGCTGCATCTCCTCTGTAATCGCCTTCGAGCGGCACGCGGATCGAACCCACGGTTTTCACGCTATGATTTTTTTAAATGTGGTGCGCGGCGGAGGAAATGCGCGCGTCGGACGTCATTTCGGCTTAATATCTCTTGTCTCCTTGGGAGTAGAAAGTCTTTTCATGGCTCTTTGGAAAGGTTTGCATCTCCCTTGTAATCGCCTTTAAGCGGCACGCGGATTGGACCCACCGTTCTTCCTATACGATCTTTTAAATGTGGTGCGCGGCGTAGAAAAGACGCGCGTAGGACGTATTTGCGGCTTAATATCTTTGGGCTCCTTGGGAGTAGGAAGTCTGTTCATGCCTCTTTGGAAAGGGCTGCATCTCCCCTGTAATCGCCTTCGAGCGGCACGTGGATCGAACCCACGGTTTTCACGCTATGATTTTTTTAAATGTGCTGCGCGGCGGAGAAAATGCGCGCGTCGGACGTCATTGCGGCTTAATATCTCTTGTCTCCTTGGGAGTAGAAAGTCTTTTCATGGTTCTTTGGAAAGGGCTGCATCTCCCCTGTAATCGCCTTCGCGCGGCACGCGGATCGGAACCATCCTTATCACGCTACGATTTTTTAATGCCGACAGGGACGGGCCGAAAGCTTGGCAGGTGGCGTTCGTTAGGAAAAGTCATGGACGTGATGCGGACCGAGTTTCAGGCTATTTGGACCTGGCCCGGCCTAGATGTGAGCCTTCAAAGTCAGCGCGTTTGTTTAAACTTTCTCCTCCAATTCGTTGCAATTGTACAAGCGTTTCTCGCTCATCCGACTGGAGCGTAACGCTTTATCTGTTAATATCTCTGGTCTCCTTGGGAGTAGAAAGTCTGTTCATGGCTCTTTGGAAAGGGATGCATCTCCCCTGTAATCGCCTTTAAGCGGCACGCGGATCGGACCCACGGTTTTCACGCTATGATTTTTTTAAATGTGCTGCGCGGCGGAGAAAATGCGCGCGTCGGATGTCATTGCGGCTTAATATCTCGTTTCCTTGGGAGTAGAAAGTCTTTTCATGGTTCTTTGGAAAGGGTTGCATCTCCCCTGTAATCGCCTTTAAGCGGCACGCGGATCGGACCCATCGTTCTCACGCTACGATTTTTTAAATTCCGCCAGGGACGGAACGAACGCTTGGCAGGTGGCGTTCGTGACGGACAGTCAAGCAGTTAATGCGCACCGAGCTGCAGGCCATTTGGACCTGGCCCAGCCTAGATGTGAGTATTCAAAGTCAGCACGTTTGTTTCAAAGTTCTCCACCAATTCGTTGTAATTGCGTGTGTGCGCGTGAACACCAGGTTTGTGGAGGAGTTCGTCCTTGGACTGTACAAGGGGAGACAGTGTGTGGCCTGGCTGCGTGAGGTTGCAGTTTGCTGGGCATGAGAGATTGGCATGTGGTGCCCTGGAGGTGTGGTTGTTCCAGGACGGGCAAGGTGGGGTAGTGTGGCTGGGTGACGGTGCGCTTCACTGGGGATGTGGTTGTGAGTTGCAGGCCCATTCCTTTGAATGACAGAAAGGATCTGATTTGTTTCCAGGTTTAAACGTACTTTGCTGGGTATGACTGTGACCTCTTGGGCCAGGAAGTCTGTTTCTAGTTTTATTTAAACGGTCAAACTGCGTGAAGTGTGCCCAGGCCCAGAGCTACTTTGCTGGGCATGGCTGTGTGACCTCTTGGGCCTGGAAGTCTGGTTGTAGTATGATTTTAAAGGGTCAAATGGTCTCCATTGTGTGTCCAGGTTTAAGGCTAGTTTGCTGGGCATGTGATTTGGACCCATCGGGTACGGAAGCCTTTCCGTCACGTGCTCGTTTTCCACGCCTTCAGCGCAGGTAGCCTGCGAATTTAAAACCGACGTGCATTTTATTCTTTTCCCCTTTTATCCTTTCATATCTCTCCGCTACCTTGGAGAAGAGAGACGCACGCGGGTAAATAAAATGTAAATATCTCTAAATATCTGTATAATATGTAAATAAAAGGAAGATGTGGTTGTGTAGTGTAGTCGTTTGATTATAAATAATCTCATAATAATTTTATCCACAAATTCTTATACATTTATACATGTTTATCTCTCTCTTTGTGTGTGTGTGTGTGTGTGTGGTTCTGTGTCACTAGTGGGGCCTGTGGCCCGATTGGAGTGTTTGCGGTGTGAGAAGGAGGAGTTGGAGAACAGTTTGTTGGAGCAGCTGAAGGAGTTGAGGTTGCAGAAGCAGAAGGAGCTGCAGGTTCTTCAGGAGATGCTGAAACACAAGCAGCATGAGGAGACAGAGCTCCTGCAGAAACAGCAGGAGGAGGAGGAGCATAACAGGTCCATCAAGAGTAAGTACTATGGAAATGCAATAATACTAACATAACTAATAATGAATGCTAGCCTTTAGGCTCCAATAAAAGTGATACTAATATATGTATAGTACTATATATATTATATTTTATATATTCAGTAGTAATTATGTAGTATATACAATCTATGTTATATCCAGCAGTAATGATACTTGCTCTGGCAGATATGAAAATGGCCTGTGAACAGGAGAAGAAATCTCTGGAGGAAGAACTTGAGAAGCTCAGACTGTCACTGCAGGTAGAGATCCCTTATAGTGTCAGTACACATCCACCAGTACCTCCACCTTTCACTTATAACGTCAGTACACATTCAGTACACATTCCCACCTTTCCATTGTACTGGCTGTAGTGATGATTCGTATGTGTGGGTTATACCAGCCCATAGAGGAGGACATTATGAGTCTGAAAGTGGCGCTGGAGATGAAGAACCAGGTGATCAAAGATCAGCACGATCTTTTGGTCAAACTATATACTCTGTATGTATACTATATACTCTGTATGTAGTACCTGGTTTAACACTATATCCTCTTTATATATACTATATACTGTTTATGTAGCTCCTGGTTTAACACTTTACCCTCAGCTTACTCAAGTCTGCAGATGTGAAGAAATTAAACAGAATGTGTATCTGTGTATATGTGCGCACCTGTATGTGTCTGGTTGTAGTATTATTTAAAGGGTCAAACTGCGTGAAGTGTGCCCAGGCCCAGAGCTACTTTGATGGGCATGATTCTGTGACCTCTTGGGCCTTGAAATGTGGTGCTTTGAATGATTTAAAGAGTGAAACGGTCTGAAGTGTGCCCACGTTTAAAGCAACCTTGCTGGGCATGACTGTGTGACCTCTTGGGCCAGGAAGTCTGTTTCTAGTTTTATTTAAACGGTCAAACTGCGTAAAGTGTGCCCAGGCCCAGAGCTACTTTGCTGGGCATGGCTGTGTGACCTCTTGGGCCTGGAAGTCTGCTTGTAGTATGATTTTAAAGGGTCAAATGGTCTCCATTGTGTATCCAGGTTTAAGTCTACTTTGCTGGGCATGTGATTTGGACCCATCGGGTACGGAAGCCTTTCCGTCACGTGCTCGTTTTCCACGCCTTCAGCGCAGGTAGCCTGCGAATTTAAAACCGACGTGCATTTTATTCTTTTCCCCTTTTATCCTTTCATATCTCTCCGCTACCTTGGAGAAGAGAGACGCACGCGGGTAAATAAAATGTAAATATCTCTAAATATCTGTATAATATGTAAATAAAAGGAAGATGTGGTTGTGTAGTGTAGTCGTTTGATTATAAATAATCTCATAATAATTTTATCCACAAATTCTTATACATTTATACATGTTTATCTCTCTCTGTGTGTGTGTGTGTGTGTGTGTGTGTGTGTGTGTGTGTGTGTGTGTGTGTGTGTCTGTGTCTGTGTGTGTGTGTGGTTCTGTGTCACTAGTGGGGCCTGTGACCCGATTGGAGTGTTTGCGGTGTGAGAAGGAGGAGTTGGAGAACAGTTTGTTGGAGCAGCTGAAGGAGTTGAGGTTGCAGAAGCAGAAGGAGCTGCAGGTTCTTCAGGAGATGCTGAAACACAAGCAGCAGGAGGAGACAGAGCTCCTGCAGAAACAGCAGGAGGAGGAGGAGCATAACAGGTCCATCAAGAGTAAGTACTATGGAAATGCAATAATACTAACATAACTAATAATGAATGCTAGCCTTTAGGCTCCAATAAAAGTGATACTAATATATGTATAGTACTATATATATTATATTTTATATATTCAGTAGTAATTATGTAGTATATACAATCTATGTTATATCCAGCAGTAATGATACTTGCTCTGGCAGATATGAAAATGGCCTGTGAACAGGAGAAGAAATCTCTGGAGGAAGAACTTGAGAAGCTCAGACTGTCACTGCAGGTAGAGATCCCTTATAGTGTCAGTACACATCCACCAGTACCTCCACCTTTCACTTATAACGTCAGTACACATTCAGTACACATTCCCACCTTTCCATTGTACTGGCTGTAGTGATGATTCGTGTGTGTGTGTTATACCAGCCCATAGAGGACGACATTATGAGTCTGAAAGTGGCGCTGGAGATGAAGAACCAGGAGATCAAAGATCAGCACGATCTTTTGGTCAAACTATATTCTCTGTATGTATACTATATACTCTGTATGTAGTACCTGGTTTAACACTATATCCTCTGTATATATACTATATACTGTTTATGTAGTACCTGGTTTAACACTATACCCTCAGCTTACTCTAGTCTGCAGATGTGAAGAAATTAAACAGAATGTGTATCTGTGTATATGTGTGCACCTGTATGTGTCTGGTTGTAGTATTATTTAAAGGGTCAAACTGCATGATGTGTGCCCAGGCCCAGAGCTACTTTGCTGTGCATGACTGTGTGACCTCTTGGCCCTGGAAGTCTGGTGGTAGTAGTAGTATGATTTAAAGGCACAAAGTGATTGAAGTGTGCCCAGGCCCAGAGCTACTTTGCTGGGCATGACTGTGTGACCTCTTGGGCCTGGAAGTCTGGTTGTAGTATAATTTTAAAGGGTCAAATGGTCTCCATTGTGTGTCCAGGTTTAAGGCTACTTTGCTGGGCATGACTGTGTGACCTCTTGGGCCAGGAAGTCTGTTTCTAGTTTTATTTAAACTGCGTGAAGTGTGTATAGGCCCAGAGTTACTTTTCTGGGCATGACTGTGTGACCTCTTGGGCCTGGAGGTCTGGTGTTTCCATTATATAAAAGGTGAAATGGCCTGAAGTGTACACAGGCCCAGAGCTACTTTGATGGGCATGATTCTGTGACCTCCTGGGCTTTGAGTTCTGTTTCTAGTTTTGGTTAAAGGGTCAAATTGCATGGTCTGCCCAGGCCCATAGCGACTTTGCTGGGCATGACTCTGTGACCTCTTCGGCTTGGAAGTCTGGTTGTAGTATTATTTAAAGGCACAAAGTACATGAAGTGTGCCCTGGCCCAGCACTACTTTGCTGTGCATGACTGTGTGACCTCTTGTGCCTGGAAGTCTGGTTGTAGTATTATTTAAAGGGTCAAACTGCATGAAGTGTGCCCAGGCCCAGAGCTACTTTGCTGGGCATGACTGTGTGACCTCTTGTGCCTGGAAGTCTGGTTGTAGTATTATTTAAAGGGTCAAACTGCATGAAGTGTGCCCAGGCCCAGAGCTACTTTGCTGGGCATGATTCTGTGACCTCTTGGGCCTTGAAATCTGGTGCTTTGAACGATTTAAAGAGTGAAACGGTCTGAAGTGTGCCCACGTTTAAAGCAACCTTGCTGGGCATGACTGTGTGACCTCTTGTGCCTGGAAGTCTGGTTGTAGTATTATTTAAAGGGTCAAACTGTGCCCTGTAAACCGCACTGTGCCCTTCTGCTAAGAGCAAAGATGGTAAGGAAATCTCACAATTAATATCGTGATATGTCATCAGCTTGGCAAACGTCACATCCGGGTCAACCCAACACCATCTCAGCCTGCAGATGGCGTAAGTTTACACGACGGATTCTTTTATTCTCTTCAACGACAAAACTCAGGTCTATACACCAAAAATATGGCTGATTAAAATGCACGTAAATTAAATTTTGAGTCAATAAAATGCATATGAATTGACGTTTTGACTGATAAGTAGTTTTATTTGACTCAAGTTTAATCAACTTATCTTTCAACTTTATCCATTTTTATTACTTGCCTTATTTATCGTTTATTTGAAGTTTGCGGGCGCAACGTTCTGATTGACATTTTTGCCTCGAGAGGCGGAAGTAACGAAAATTGCTTGGGTTAAACCATGGATTGATTAATTAATGAATGTTATTGGATAAACAAGGCAACTAAAACAGTTACTAATGTTAAGTGATAAAAGAGTCCGGTAACACAAACGGCTTGAGTTAAACGTTAAATGACGTGACACAAAGTTATTCCAATTATTTAATTATATACCACTGTAGTATTTAGTTCACATGCATTTGTTGTTTACACCCTCATAGAAACTCCCTTGGTCATGAATGATCAAACTTGATATTTGATTTTTAAAAATATATCAAATCAAGACTGTTTTAATCCTATCACTTACATTTTCAATTCACAAGCATTTTTTCATGACCAGTTTATATTTTCATGGATTTTTATCAGCTTCGATTTCATCATTTAGAATTTGCTAGTTCCTCCACTCATGTGCCTGAAATGTTACTAAATTAGTAGATTCATTCCTGTTTGAGGAATTCTGGCTTGTGTTTATTGTCTGTGGGCAGAAAGGCTTTCCTAGATGCCAACTGGCAAAATGTTCCAAGATTTCTAAGAAATTATTAAACTTCCCTGAAAAAAACACACACACAAAAAAACCAAATAAGTAAGCTGAGAGAACTAAAACGAAAGCTATAAATACAACTTGACAGTTTTCAGCAGCAGGCGAATTTGTACGGTTACTGAGCAGCTAGCTAGCTAGCGAGCTACCGGCTGCAAGGTTAACAGTGCAAAGTCAGTAGCTAGCTAGCTAGCTACAGTAGCTACTACTAGCTAGCTACTGACTTTGCACTGTTAAAAGTGCTTCCGGTAGCTAGCTAGCTAGCTAGCTAGGTAGCTTGGTAATGGCTTTGCACTGTTAACCGTGCAGCCGGTAACTAGCGGTATCTAGTGGTTTAAATGCTTGCGGTTTAAATGCTTGGTGGACATTTGATTGTATGGTTTACTGAGCTGATAGCTAGATAGCTAGCTACGGTTACTGAGCTGAAAGCTAGCTAGCTACTTTACTGGGTATGATTCTGTGAGCTCCTGGGCTTGCAGGTCTGTTTCTAGTTTTGGTTAAAGGGTCAAACTGCGTGAAGTGTGCCCAGGCCCAGAGCTACTTTGCTGGGCATGACTGTGTGACCTCTTGGGCCTGGAAGTCTGGTTGTAGTATGATTTTAAAGGGTCAAATGGTCTCCATTGTGTGTCCAGGTTTAAGGCTACTTTGCTGGGCATGTGATTTGGACCCATCGGGTACGGAAGCCTGTCCGTTACGTGCTCGTTTTCCACGCCTTCAGCGCAGGTAGCCTGCGAATTTAAAACCGACGTGCATTTTATTCTTTTCCCCTTTTATCCTTTCATATCTCTCCACTACCTTGGAGAAGAGAGACGCACGCGGGTAAATAAAATGTAAATATCTGTACATATCTGTATAATATCTAAATAAAAGGAAGAAGTGGTTGTATAGTGTAGTCGTTTGATTATAAATAATCTCATAATAATTTTATCCTCATATTCTTATACATTTATACATGTTTATCTCTCTGTGTGTGTGTGTGTGTGTGTGTGTGTGTGTGTGTGTGTGTGTGTGTGTGTGTGTGTGTGGTTCTGTGTCACTAGTGGGGCCTGTGGCCCGATTGGAGTGTTTGCGGTGTGAGAAGGAGGAGTTGGAGAACAGTTTGTTGGAGCAGCTGAAGGAGTTGAGGTTGCAGAAGCAGAAGGAGCTGCAGGTTCTTCAGGAGATGCTGAAACACAAGCAGCAGGAGGAGACAGAGCTCCTGCAGAAACAGCAGGAGGAGGAGGAGCATAACAGGTCCATCAAGAGTAAGTACTATGGAAATGCAATAATACTAACATAACTAATAATGAATGTTAGCCTTTAGGCTCCAATAAAAGTGATACTAATATATGTATAGTACTATATATATTATATTTTATATATTCAGTAGTAATTATGTAGTATATACAATCTGTGTTATATCCAGCAGTAATGATACTTGCTCTGGCAGATATGAAAATGGCCAGTGAACAGGAGAAGAAATCTCTGGAGGAAGAACTTGAGAAGCTCAGACTGTCACTGCAGGTAGAGATCCCTTCTAGTGTCAGTACACATCCACCAGTACCTCCACCTTTCACTTATAACGTCAGTACACATTCAGTACACATTCCCACCTTTCCATTGTACTGGCTGTAGTGATGATTCGTGTGTGTGTTATACCAGCCCATAGAGGAGGACATTATGAGTCTGAAAGTGGCACTGGAGATGAAGAACCAGGAGATCAAAGATCAGCACGATCTTTTGGTCAAACTATATACTCTGTATGTATACTATATACTCTGTATGTAGTACCTGGTTTAACACTATATCCTCTGTATATATACTATATACTGTTTATGTAGTACCTGGTTTAACACTATACCCTCAGCTTACTCTAGTCTGCAGATGTGAAGAAATTAAACAGAATGTGTATCTGTGTATATGTGCGCACCTGTATGTGTCTGGTTGTAGTATTATTTAAAGGTTCATACTGCGTGAAGTGTGCCCAGGCGCAGAGCTACTTTGATGGGCATGATTCTGTGACCTCTTGGGCCTTGAAATGTGGTGCTTTGAATGATTTAAAGAGTGAAACGGTCTGAAGTGTGCCCACGTTTAAAGCATCCTTGCTGGGCATGACTGTGTGACCTCTTGGGCCAGGAAGTCTGTTTCTACTTTTATTTAAACGGTCAAACTGCGTGAAGTGTGCCCAGGCCCAGAGCTACTTTGCTGTGCATGACTGTGTGACCTCTTGGGCCTGGAAGTCTGGTTGTAGTATGATTTTAAAGGGTCAAATGGTCTCCATTGTGTGTCCAGGTTTAAGGCTACTTTGCTGGGCATGTGATTTGGACCCATCGGGTACGGAAGCCTTTCCGTCACGTGCTCGTTTTCCACGCCTTCAGCGCATGTAGCCTGCGAATTTAAAACCGACGTGCATTTTATTCTTTTCCCCTTTTATCCTTTCATATCTCTCCGCTACCTTGGAGAAGAGAGACGCACGCGGGTAAATAAAATGTAAATATCTGTAAATATCTGTATAATATGTAAATAAAAGGAAGAAGTGGTTGTGTAGTGTAGTCGTTTGATTATGAATAATCTCATAATAATTTTATCCACAAATTCTTATACATTTATACATGTTTATCTCTCTCTTTGTGTGTGTGTGTGTGTGTGTGGTTCTGTGTCACTAGTGGGGCCTGTGGCCCGATTGGAGTGTTTGCGGTGTGAGAAGGAGGAGTTGGAGAACAGTTTGTTGGAGCAGCTGAAGGAGTTGAGGTTGCAGAAGCAGAAGGAGCTGCAGGTTCTTCACGAGATGCTGAAACACAAGCAGCAGGAGGAGATAGAGCTCCTGCAGAAACAGCAGGAGGAGGAGGAGCATAACAGGTCCATCAAGAGTAAGTACTATGGAAATGCAATAATACTAACATAATTAATAATGAATGTTAGCCTTTAGGCTCCAATAAAAGTGATACTAATAGATGTATAGTACTATATATATTATATTTTATATATTCAGTAGTAATTATGTAGTATATACAATCTGTGTTATATCCAGCAGTAATGATACTTGCTCTGGCAGATATGAAAATGGCCTGTGAACAGGAGAAGAAATCTCTGGAGGAAGAACTTGAGAAGCTCAGACTGTCACTGCAGGTAGAGATCCCTTATAGTGTCAATAGACATCCACCAGTACCTCCACCTTTCACTTATAACGTCAGTACACATTCAGTACACATTCCCACCTTTCCATTGTACTGGCTGTAGTGATGATTCGTGTGTGTGTTATACCAGCCCATAGAGGAGGACATTATGAGTCTGAAAGTGGCGCTGGAGATGAAGAACCAGGAGATCAAAGATCAGCACGATCTTTTGGTCAAACTATATACTCTGTATGTATACTATATACTCTGTATGTAGTACCTGGTTTAACACTATATCCTCTGTATATATACTATATACTGTTTATGTAGTACCTGGTTTAACACTATACCCTCAGCTTACTCTAGTCTGCAGATGTGAAGAAATTAAACAGAATGTGTATCTGTGTATATGTGCGCACCTGTATGTGTCTGGTTGTAGTATTATTTAAAGGGTCAAACTGCGTGAAGTGTGCCCAGGCGCAGAGCTACTTTGATGGGCATGATTCTGTGACCTCTTGGGCCTTGAAATGTGGTGCTTTGAATGATTTAAAGAGTGAAACGGTCTGAAGTGTGCCCACGTTTAAAGCATCCTTGCTGGGCATGACTGTGTGACCTCTTGGGCCAGGAAGTCTGTTTCTACTTTTATTTAAACGGTCAAACTGCGTGAAGTGTGCCCAGGCCCAGAGCTACTTTGCTGGGCATGACTGTGTGACCTCTTGGGCCTGGAAGTCTGGTTGTAGTATGATTTTAAAGGGTCAAATGGTCTCCATTGTGTGTCCAGGTTTAAGGCTACTTTGCTTGGCATCTGAATTGGACCCATCGGGTACGGAAGCTTTTCCGTCACGTGCTCGTTTTCCACGCCTTCAGCGCAGGTAGCCTGCGAATTTAAAACCGACGTGCATTTTATTCTTTTCCCCTTTTATCCTTTCATATCTCTCCGCTACCTTGGAGAAGAGAGACGCACGCGGGTAAATAAAATGTAAATATCTCTAAATATCTGTATAATATGTAAATAAAAGGAAGAAGTGGTTGTGTAGTGTAGTCGTTTGATTATGAATAATCTCATAATAATTTTATCCACAAATTCTTATACTTTTATACATGTTTATCTCTCTCTTTGTGTGTGTGTGTGTGTGTGTGTGTGTGTGTGTGTCTGTGTGTGTGTGTGTGTGTGTGGTTCTGTGTCACTAGTGGGGCCTGTGGCCCGATTGGAGTGTTTGCGGTGTGAGAAGGAGGAGTTGGAGAACAGTTTGTTGGAGCAGCTGAAGGAGTTGAGGTTGCAGAAGCAGAAGGAGCTGCAGGTTCTTCAGGAGATGCTGAAACACAAGCAGCAGGAGGAGACAGAGCTCCTGCAGAAACAGCAGGAGGAGGAGGAGCATAACAGGTCCCTCAAGGGTAAGTACTATGGAAATGCAATAATACTAACATAACTAATAATGAATGTTAGCCTTTAGGCTCCAATAAAAGTGATACTAATATATGTATAGTACTATATATATTATATTTTATATATTCAGTAGTAATTATGTAGTATATACAATCTGTGTTATATCCAGCAGTAATGATACTTGCTCTGGCAGATATGAAAATGGCCTGTGAACAGGAGAAGAAATCTCTGGAGGAACAACTTGAGAAGCTCAGACTGTCACTGCAGGTAGAGATCCCTTATAGTGTCAGTACACATCCACCAGTACCTCCACCTTTCACTTATAACATCAGTACACATTCAGTACACATTCCCACCTTTCCATTGTACTGGCTGTAGTGATGATTCGTGTGTGTGGGTTATACCAGCCCATAGAGGAGGACATTATGAGTCTGAAAGTGGCGCTGGAGATGAAGAACCAGGAGATCAAAGATCAGCACGATCTTTTGGTCAAACTATATACTCTGTATGTAGTACCTGGTTTAACATTATATCCTCTGTATATATACTATATACTGTTTATGTAGTACCTGGTTTAACACTATACCCTCAGCTTACTCTAGTCTGCAGATGTGAAGAAATTAAACAGAATGTGTATCTGTGTATATGTGCGCACCTGTATGTGTCTGGTTGTAGTATTATTTAAAGGGTCAAACTGCATGAAGTGTGCCCAGGCCCAGAGCTACTTTGATGGGCATTATTCTGTGACCTCTTGGGCCTTGAAATGTGGTGCTTTGAATGATTTAAAGAGTGAAACGGTCTGAATTGTGCCCACGTTTAAAGCATCCTTGCTGGGCATGACTGTGTGACCTCTTGGGCCAGGAAGTCTGTTTCTACTTTTATTTAAACGGTCAAACTGCGTGAAGTGTGCCCATGCCCAGAGCTACTTTGCTGGGCATGACTGTGTGACCTCTTGGGCCTGGAAGTCTGGTTGTAGTATGATTTTAAAGGGTCAAATGGTCTCCATTGTGTGTCCAGGTTTAAGGCTACTTTGCTTGGCATGTGAATTGGACCCATCGGGTACGGAAGCTTTTCCGTCACGTGCTCGTTTTCCACGCCTTCAGCGCAGGTAGCCTGCGAATTTAAAACCGACGTGCATTTTATTCTTTTCCCCTTTTATCCTTTCATATCTCTCCGCTACCTTGGAGAAGAGAGACGCACGCGGGTAAATAAAATGTAAATATCTGTAAATATCTGTATAATATGTAAATAAAAGGAAGAAGTGAATTATGTAGTATATACTATCTGTGTTATATCCAGCAGTAATGATACTTGCTCTGGCAGATATGAAAATGGCCTGTGAACAGGAGAAGAAATCTCTGGAGGAAGAACTTGAGAAGCACAGACTGTCACTGCAGGTAGAGATCCCTTATAGTGTCAGTACACATCCACCAGTACCTCCACCTTTCACTTATAACGTCAGTACACATTCAGTACACATTCCCACCTTTCCATTGTACTGGCTGTAGTGATGATTCGTGTGTGTGTTATACCAGCCCATAGAGGAGGACATTATGAGTCTGAAAGTGGCGCTGGAGATGAAGAACCAGGAGATCAAAGATCAGCTCGATCTTTTGGTCAAACTATATACTCTGTATGTATACTATATACTCTGTATGTAGTACCTGGTTTAACACTATATCCTCTGTATATATACTATATACTGTTTATGTAGTACCTGGTTTAACACTATACCCTCAGCTTTCTCTAGTCTGCAGATGTGAAGAAATTAAACAGAATGTGTATCTGTGTATATGTGTGCACCTGTATGTGTCTGGTTGTAGTATTATTTAAAGGGTCAAACTGCATGAAGTGTGCCCAGGCCCAGAGCTACTTTGCTGTGCATGACTGTGTGACCTCTTGGCCCTGGAAGTCTGGTGGTAGTAGTAGTATGATTTAAAGGCACAAAGTGATTGAAGTGTGCCCAGGCCCAGAGCTACTTTGCTGTGCATGACTGTGTGACCTCTTGGGCCTGGAAGTCTGGTAGTAGTAGTAGTATGATTTAAAGGTACAAAGTGAATGAAGTGTGCCCAGGCCCAAAGCTACTTTGCTGTGCATGATTGTGTGACCTCTTGTGCCTGGAAGTCTGGTTGTAGTA
The DNA here is from genome assembly GCF_041902795.1 of Electrophorus electricus. Taxonomy (NCBI): domain Eukaryota; kingdom Metazoa; phylum Chordata; class Actinopteri; order Gymnotiformes; family Gymnotidae; genus Electrophorus; species Electrophorus electricus. Next base: position 1,716,013 of record NC_137505.1, on the reverse strand, counting down.
TTATTTAAAGGGTCAAACTGCGTGAAGTGTGCCCAGGCCCAGAGCTACTTTGCTGGGCATGACTGTGTGACCTCTTGGGCCTGGAAGTCTGGTTGTAGTATGATTTTAAAGGGTCAAATGGTCTCCATTGTGTGTGCAGGTTTAAGGCTACTTTGCTGGGCATGTGATTTGGACCCATCGGGTACGGAAGCCTTTCCGTCACGTGCTCGTTTTCCACGCCTTCAGCGCAGGTAGCCTGCGAATTTAAAACCGACGTGCATTTTATTCTTTTCCCCTTTTATCCTTTCATATCTCTCCGCTACCTTGGAGAAGAGAGACGCACGCGGGTAAATAAAATGTAAATATCTGTATAATATGTAAATAAAAGGAAGAAGTGGTTGTGTAGTGTAGTCGTTTGATTATAAATAATCTCATAATAATTTTATCCACAAATTCTTATACATTTATACATGTTTATCTCTCTCTGTGTGTGTGTGTGTGTGTCTGTGTGTGTGTGTGGTTCTGTGTCACTAATGGGGCCTGTGGTCCGATTGGAGTGTTTGCGGTGTGAGAAGGAGGAGTTGGAGAACAGTTTGTTGGAGCAGCCGAAGGAGTTGAGGTTGCAGAAGCAGAAGGAGCTGCAGGTTCTTCAGGAGATGCTGAAACACAAGCAGCAGGAGGAGACAGAGCTCCTGCAGAAACAGCAGGAGGAGGAGGAGCATAACAGGTCCATCAAGAGTAAGTACTATGGAAATGCAATAATACTAACATAACTAATAATGAATGTTAGCCTTTAGGCTCCAATAAAAGTGATACTAATATATGTATAGTACTATATATATTATATTTTATATATTCAGTAGATATTATGTAGTATATACAATCTGTGTTATATCCAGGAGTAATGATACTTGCTCTGGCAGATATCAAAATGGCCTGTGAACACGAGAAGAAATCTCTGAAGGAAGAACTTGAGAAGCTCAGACTGTCACTGCAGGTAGAGATCCCTTATAGTGTCAGTACACATCCACCAGTACCTCCACCTTTCACTTATAACGTCAGTACACATTCAGTACACATTCCCACCTTTCCATTGTACTGGCTGTAGTGATGATTCGTGTGTGTGTTATACCAGCCCATAGTGGAGGACATGATGAGTCTGAAAGTGGCGCTGGAGATGAAGAACCAGGAGATCAAAGATCAGCACGATGTTTTGATCAAACTATATACTCTGTATGTAGTACCTGGTTTAACATTATATCCTCTGTATATATACTATATACTGTTTATGTAGTACCTGGTTTAACACTATACCCTCAGCTTACTCTAGTCTGCAGATGTGAAGAAATTAAACAGAATGTGTATCTGTGTATATGTGCGCACCTGTATGTGTCTGGTTTAGTTTTATTTAAACGGTCAAACTGCGTGAAGTGTGCCCAGGCCCAGAGCTACTTTGCTGGGCATGACTGTGTGACCTCTTGGGCCTGGAAGTCTGGTTGTAGTATGATTTTAAAGGGTCAAATGGTCTCCATTGTGTGTCCAGGTTTAAGGCTACTTTGCTGGGCATGTGATTTGGACCCATCGGGTACGGAAGCCTTTCCGTCACGTGCTCGTTTTCCACGCCTTCAGCGCAGGTTGCCTGCGAATTTAAAACCGACGTGCATTTTATTCTTTTCCCCTTTTATCCTTTCATATCTCTCCGCTACCTTGGAGAAGAGAGACGCACGCTTGTAAATAAAATGTAAATATCTCTAAATATCTGTATAATATGTAAATAAAAGGAAGATGTGGTTGTGTAGTGTAGTCGTTTGATTATAAATAATCTCATAGTAATTTTATCCACAAATTCTTATACATTTATACATGTTTATCTCTCTCTCTGTGTGTGTGTGTGTGGTTCTGTGTCACTAGTGGGGCATGTGGCCCGATTGGAGTGTTTGCGGTGTGAGAAGGAGGAGTTGGAGAACAATATGTTGGAGCAGCTGAAGGAGTTGAGGTTGCAGAAGCAGTAGGAGCTGCAGGTTCTTCAGGAGATGCTGAAACACAAGCAGCAAGAGGAGACAGAGCTCCTGCAGAAACAGCAGGAGGAGGAGGAGCATAACAGGTCCATCAAGAGTAAGTACTATGGAAATGCAATAATACTAACATAACTAATAATGAATGTTAGCCTTTAGGCTCCAATACAAGTGATACTAATATATGTATAGTACTATATATATTATATTTTATATATTCAGTAGTAATTATGTAGTATATACAATCTGTGTTATGTCCAGCAGTAATGATACTTGCTCTGGCAGATATGAAAATGGCCTGTGAACAGGAGAAGAAATCTCTGGAGGAAGAACTTGAGAAGCTCAGACTGTCACTGCAGGTAGAGATCCCTTATAGTGTCAGTACACATCCACCAGTACCTCCACCTTTCACTTATAACGTCAGTACACATTCGGTACACATTCCCACCTTTCCATTGTACTGGCTGTAGTGATGATTCGTGTGTGTGTTATACCAGCCCATAGAGGAGGACATTGAGTCTGAAAGTGGCGCTGGAGATGAAGAACCAGGAGATCAAAGATCAGCACGAACTTTTGGTCAAACTATATACTCTGTATGTAGTACCTGCTTTAACATTATATCCTCTGTATATATACTATATACTGTTTATGTAGTACATGGTTTAACACTATACCCTCAGCTTACTCTAGTCTGCAGATGTGAAGAAATTAAAAAGAATGTGTATATGTGCGCACCTGTATGTGTCTGGTTGTAGTATTATTTAAAGGGTCAAACTGCGTGAAGTGTGCCCAGGCCCAGAGCTACTTTGATGGGCATGACTGTGTGACCTCTTGGGCCAGGAAGTCTGTTTCTAGTTTTATTTAAATGGTCAAACTGCGTGAAGTGTGCCCAGGCCCAGAGCTACTTTGCTGTGCATGACTGTGTGACCTCTTGGCCCTGGAAGTCTGGTAGTAGTAGTATGATTTAAAGGCACAAAGTGATTGAAGTGTGCCCAGGCCCAGAGCTACTTTGCTGTGCATGACTGTGTTTGACCTCTTGGGCCTGGAAGTCTGGTAGTAGTAGCAGTATGATTTAAAGGTACAAAGTGAATGAAGTGTGCCCAGGCCCAGAGCTACTTTGCTGTGCATGACTGTGTGACCTCTTGGGCCTGGAAGTCTGGTAGTAGTAGTAGTATGATTTAAAGGTACAAAGTGAATGAAGTGTGCCCAGGCCCAGAGCTATTTTGCTGTGCATGACTGTGTGACCTCTTGTGCCTGGAAGTCTGGTTGTAGTATTATTTAAAGGGTCAAACTGCGTGAAGTGTGCCCAGGCCCAGAGCTACTTTGCTGGGCATGACTGTGTGACCTCTTGGGCCTGGAAGTCTGGTTGTAGTATGATTTTAAAGGGTCAAATGGTCTCCATTGTGTGTCCAGGTTTAAGGCTACTTTGCTGGGCATGTGATTTGGACCCATCGGGTACGGAAGCCTTTCCGTCACGTGCTCGTTTTCCACGCCTTCAGCGCAGGTAGCCTGCGAATTTAAAACCGACGTGCATTTTATTCTTTTCCCCTTTTATCCCTTCATATCTCTCCGCTACCTTGGAGAAGAGAGACGCACGCGGGTAAATAAAATGTAAATATCTCTAAATATCTGTATAATATGTAAATAAAAGGAAGAAGTGGTTGTGTAGTGTAGTCGTTTCATTATAAATAATCTCATAATAATTTTATCCACAAATTCTTATACATTTATACATGTTTATCTCTCTCTTTGTGTGTGTGTGTGTGTGTGTGTCTGTGTGTGTGTGTGTGTGTGTGGTTCTGTGTCACTAGTGGGGCCTGTGGCCCGATTGGAGTGTTTGCGGTGTGAGAAGGAGGAGTTGGAGAACAGTTTGTTGGAGCAGCTGAAGGAGTTGAGGTTGCAGAAGCAGAAGGAGCTGCAGGTTCTTCAGGAGATGCTGAAACACAAGCAGCAGGAGGAGTCAGAGCTCCTGCAGAAACAGCAGGAGGAGGAGGAGCATAACAGGTCCCTCAAGGGTAAGTACTATGGAAATGCAATAATACTAACATAACTAATAATGAATGTTAGCCTTTAGGCTCCAATAAAAGTGATACTAATATATGTATAGTACTATATATATTATATTTTATATATTCAGTAGTAATTATGTAGTATATACAATCTGTGTTATATCCAGCAGTAATGATACTTGCTCTGGCAGATATGAAAATGGCCTGTGAACAGGAGAAGAAATCTCTGGAGGAAGAACTTGAGAAGCTCAGAGTGTCACTGCAGGTAGAGATCCCTTATAGTGTCAGTACACATCCACCAGTACCTCCACCTTTCACTTATAACGTCAGTACACATTCAGTACACATTCCCACCTTTCCATTGTACTGGCTGTAGTGATGATTCGTGTGTGTGTTATACCAGCCCATAGAGGAGGACATTATGAGTCTGAAAGTGGCGCTGGAGATGAAGAACCAGGAGATCAAAGATCAGCACGATCTTTTGGTCAAACTATATACTCTGTATGTATACTATATACTCTGTATGTAGTACCTGGTTTAACACTATATCCTCTGTATATATACTATATACTGTTTATGTAGTACCTGGTTTAACACTATACCCTCAGCTTACTCTAGTCTGCAGATGTGAAGAAATTTAAACAGAATGTGTATCTGTGTATATGTGCGCACCTGTATGTGTCTGGTTGTAGTATTATTTAAAGGGTCAAACTGCGTGAAGTGTGCCCAGGCCCAGAGCTACTTTGATGGGCATGATTCTGTGACCTCTTGGGCCTTGAAATGTGGTGCTTTGAATGATTTAAAGAGTGAAACGGTCTGAAGTGTGCCCACGTTTAAAGCAACCTTGCTGGGCATGTCTGTGTGACCTCTTGGGCCAGAAAGTCTGTTTCTAGTTTTATTTAAACGGTCAAACTGCGTGAAGTGTGCCCAGGCCCAGAGCTACTTTGCTGTGCATGACTGTGTGACCTCTTGGCCCTGGAAGTCTGGTAGTAGTAGTATGATTTAAAGGCACAAAGTGATTGAAGTGTGCCCAGGCCCAGAGCTACTTTGCTGTGCATGACTGTGTTTGACCTCTTGGGCCTGGAAGTCTGGTGGTAGTATGATTTTAAAGGGTCAAATGGTCTCCATTGTGTGTCCAGGTTTAAGGCTACTTTGCTGGGCATGTGATTTGGACCCATCGGGTACGGAAGCCTTTCCGTCACGTGCTCGTTTTCCACGCCTTCAGCGCAGGTAGCCTGCGAATTTAAAACCGACGTGCATTTTATTCTTTTCCCCTTTTATCCCTTCATATCTCTCCGCTACCTTGGAGAAGAGAGACGCACGCGGGTAAATAAAATGTTAATATCTCTAAATATCTGTATAATATGTAAATAAAAGGAAGAAGTGGTTGTGTAGTGTAGTCGTTTCATTATAAATAATCTCATAATAATTTTATCCACAAATTCTTATACATATATACATGTTTATCTCTCTCTTTGTCTGTGTGTGTGTGTGTGTGTGTGTGTGTGTGTGTGTGTGTGTGTGGTTCTGTGTCACTAGTGGGGCCTGTGGCCCGATTGGAGTGTTTGCGGTGTGAGAAGGAGGAGTTGGATAACAGTTTCTTGGAGCAGCTGAAGGAGTTGAGGTTGCAGAAGCAGAAGGAGCTGCAGGTTCTTCAGGAGATGCTGAAACACAATCAGCAGGAGGAGACAGAGCTCCTGCAGAAACAGCAGGAGGAGGAGGAGCATAACAGGTCCATCAAGAGTAAGTACTATGGAAATGCAATAATACTAACATAACTAATAATGAATGTTAGCCTTTAGGCTCCAATAAAAGTGATACTAATATATGTATAGTACTATATATATTATATTTTATATATTCAGCAGTAATTATGTAGTATATACAATCTGTGTTATATCCAGCAGTAATGATACTTGCTCTGGCAGATATGAAAATGGCCTGTGAACAGGAGAAGAAATCTCTGGAGGAAGAACTTGAGAAGCTCAGACTGTCACTGCAGGTAGAGATCCCTTATAGTGTCAGTACACATCCACCAGTACCTCCACCTTTCACTTATAACGTCAGTACACATTCGGTACACATTCCCACCTTTCCATTGTACTGGCTGTAGTGATGATTCCTGTGTGTGTTATACCAGCCCATAGAGGAGGACATTGAGTCTGAAAGTGGCGCTGGAGATGAAGAACCAGGAGATCAAAGATCAGCACGAACTTTTGGTCAAACTATATACTCTGTATGTAGTACCTGGTTTAACATTATATCCTCTGTATATATACTATATACTGTTTATGTAGTACATGGTTTAACACTATACCCTCAGCTTACTCTAGTCTGCAGATGTGAAGAAATTAAAAAGAATGTGTATATGTGCGCACCTGTATGTGTCTGGTTGTAGTATTATTTAAAGGGTCAAACTGCGTGAAGTGTGCCCAGGCCCAGAGCTACTTTGCTGTGCATGACTGTGTGACCTCTTGGCCCTGGAAGTCTGGTAGTAGTAGTATGATTTAAAGGCACAAAGTGATTGAAGTGTGCCCAGGCCCAGAGCTACTTTGCTGTGCATGACTGTGTTTGACCTCTTGGGCCTGGAAGTCTGGTAGTAGTAGCAGTATGATTTAAAGGTACAAAGTGAATGAAGTGTGCCCAGGCCCAGAGCTACTTTGCTGTGCATGACTGTGTGACCTCTTGGGCCTGGAAGTCTGGTAGTAGTAGTAGTATGATTTAAAGGTACAAAGTGAATGAAGTGTGCCCAGGCCCAGAGCTACTTTGCTGTGCATGACTGTGTGACCTCTTGTGCCTGGAAGTCTGGTTGTAGTATTATTTAAAGGGTCAAACTGCGTGAAGTGTGCCCAGGCCCAGAGCTACTTTGCTGGGCATGACTGTGTGACCTCTTGGGCCTGGAAGTCTGGTTGTAGTATGATTTTAAAGGGTCAAATGGTCTCCATTTTGTGTGCAGGTTTAAGGCTACTTTGCTGGGCATGTGATTTGGACCCATCGGGTACGGAAGCCTTTCCGTCACGTGCTCGTTTTCCACGCCTTCAGCGCAGGTAGCCTGCGAATTTAAAACCGACGTGCATTTTATTCTTTTCCCCTTTTATCCTTTCATATCTATCCACTACCTTTGAGAAGAGAGACGCACGCGGGTAAATAAAATGTAAATATCTCTAAATATCTGTATAATATGTAAATAAAAGGAAGAAGTGGTTGTGTAGTGTAGTCGTTTGATTATGAATAATCTCATAATAATTTTATCCACAAATTCTTATACATTTATACATGTTTATCTCTCTCTTTGTGTGTGTGTGTGTGTGTGTGTGTGTGTGTGTGTGTGTGTGTGTGTGTGTGTGTCTGTGTGTGTGTGTGTGTGTGGTTCTGTGTCACTAGTGGGGCCTGTGGCCTGATTGGAGTGTTTGCGGTGTGAGAAGGAGGAGTTGGAGAACAGTTTGTTGGAGCAGCTGAAGGAGTTGAGGTTGCAGAAGCAGAAGGAGCTGCAGGTTCCTCAGGAGATGCTGAAACACAAGCAGCAGGAGGAGACAGAGCTCCTGCAGAAACAGCAGGAGGAGGAGGAGCATAACAGGTCCATCAAGAGTAAGTACTATGGAAATGCAATAATACTAACATAACTAATAATGAATGTTAGCCTTTAGGCTCCAATAAAAGTGATACTAATATATGTATAGTACTATATATATTATATTTTATATATTCAGTAGTAATTATGTAGTATATACAATCTATGTTATATCCAGCAGTAATGATACTTGCTCTGGCAGATATGAAAATGGCCTGTGAACAGGAGAAGAAATCTCTGGAGGAAGAACTTGAGAAGCTCAGACTGTCACTGCAGGTAGAGATCCCTTATAGTGTCAGTACACATCCACCAGTAGCTCCACCTTTCACTTATAACGTCAGTACACATTCAGTACACATTCCCACCTTTCCATTGTACTGGCTGTAGTGATGATTCGTGTGTGTGTTATACCAGCCCATAGAGGAGGACATTATGAGTCTGAAAGTGGCGCTGGAGATGAAGAACCAGGAGATCAAAGATCAGCACGATCTTTTGGTCAAACTATATACTCTGTATGTATACTATATACTCTGTATGTAGTACCTGGTTTAACACTATATCCTCTGTATATATACTATATACTGTTTATGTAGTACCTGGTTTAACACTATACCCTCAGCTTACTCTAGTCTGCAGATGTGAAGAAATTAAACAGAATGTGTATCTGTGTATATGTGCGCACCTGTATGTGTCTGGTTGTAGTATTATTTAAAGGGTCAAACTGCGTGAAGTGTGCCCAGGCCCAGAGCTACTTTGATGGGCATGATTCTGTGACATCTTGGGCCTTGAAATGTGGTGCTTTGAATGATTTAAAGAGTGAAACGGTCTGAAGTGTGCCCACGTTTAAAGCAACCTTGCTGGGCATGACTGTGTGACCTCTTGGGCCAGGAAGTCTGTTTCTAGTTTTATTTAAACGGTCAAACTGCGTGAAGTGTGCCCAGGCCCAGAGCTACTTTGCTGGGCATGACTGTGTGACCTCTTGGGCCTGGAAGTCTGGTTGTAGTATGATTTTAAAGGGTCAAATGGTCTCCATTGTGTGTCCAGGTTTAAGGCTACTTTTCTGGGCATGTGATTTGGACCCATCGTGTACGGAAGCCTTTCCGTCACGTGCTCGTTTTCCACGCCTTCAGCGCAGGTAGCCTGCGAATTTAAAACCGACGTGCATTTTATTCTTTTCCCCTTTTATCCCTTCATATCTCTCCGCTACCTTGGAGAAGAGAGACGCACGCGGGTAAATGAAATGTAAATATCTCTAAATATCTGTATAATATGTAAATAAAAGGAAGAAGTGGTTGTGTAGTGTAGTCGTTTCATTATAAATAATCTCATAATAATTTTATCCACAAATTCTTATACATTTATACATGTTTATCTCTCTCTGTGTGTGTGTGTGTGTGTGGTTCTGTGTCACTAGTGGGGCCTGTGGCCCGATTGGAGTGTTTGCGGTGTGAGAAGGAGGAGTTGGAGAACAGTTTGTTGGAGCAGCTGAAGGAGTTGAGGTTGCAGAAGCAGAAGGAGCTGCAGGTTCTTCAGGAGATGCTGAAACACAAGCAGCAGGAGGAGACAGAGCTCCTGCAGAAACAGCAGGAGGAGGAGGAGCATAACAGGTCCATCAAGAGTAAGTACTATGGAAATGCAATAATACTAACATAACTAATAATGAATGTTAGCCTTTAGGCTCCAATAAAAGTGACACTAATATATGTATAGTACTATATATATTATATTTTATATATTCAGCAGTAATTATGTAGTATATACAATCTGTGTTATATCCAGCAGTAATGATACTTGCTCTGGCAGATATGAAAATGGCCTGTGAGCAGGAGAAGAAATCTCTGGAGGAAGAACTTGAGAAGCTCAAACTGTCACTGCAGGTAGAGATCCCTTATAGTGTCAGTACACATCCACCAGTACCACCACCTCTCACTTATAAGGTCAGTACACATTCAGTACACATTCCCACCTTTCCATTGTACTGGCTGTAGTGATGATTCGTGTCTGTGTTATACCAGCCCATAGAGGAGGACATTATGAGTCTGAAAGTGGCGCTGGAGATGAAGAACCAGGAGATCAAAGATCAGCACGATCTTTTGGTCAAACTATATACTCTGTATGTATACTATATCGAACCCACGGTTTTCACGCTACGATTTTTTTAAATGTGGTGAGCTGCGGAGAAAAGACGCGGTCCGGACGTATTTGTGGCTTAATATCTCTTGTCTCCTTGGGAGTAGGAAGTCTACTAAACCTAGATGTGAGCGTTCAAATTCAGCGCGTTTGTTTAAACTTTCTCCTCCAATTCGTTGCAACTGCTCAAGCGTTTCTCGCTCATCCGACTGGAGCGTAACGCTTTATATGTTAATATCTCTTGTCTCCTTGGGAGTAGGAAGTCTGTTCATGGATCTTTGGAAAGGGCTGCATCTCCCCTGTAATCGCCTTCGAGCGGCACGCGGATCGAACCCACGGTTTTCACGCTATGATTTTTTTAAATGTGGTGCGCGGCGGAGAAAATGCGCGCGTCGGACGTCATTTCGGCTTAATATCTCTTGTCTCCTTGGGAGTAGGAAGTCTGTTCATGGCTCTTTGGAAAGGGCTGCATCTCCCCTGTAATCGCCTTTAAGCGGCACGCGGATCGGACCCACCGTTCTCACGCTAAGATTTTTTAAATGTGGTGCGCGGCGGAGAAAATGCGCGTGTCGGACATCATTGCTGCTTAATATCTCTTGTCTCCTTGGGAGTAGGAAGTCTGTTCATGGCTCTTTGGAAAGGGCTGCATCTCCCCTGTAATCGCCTTCGAGCGGCACGCGGATCGAACCCACGGTTTTCACGCTATGATTTTTTTAAATGTGGTGCGCGGCGGAGGAAATGCGCGCGTCGGACGTCATTTCGACTTAATATCTCTTGTCTCCTTGGGAGTAGAAAGTCTTTTCATGGCTCTTTGGAAAGGGCTGCATCTCCCCTGTAATCGCCTTTAAGCGGCACGCGGATCGAACCCACGGTTTTCACGCTACGATTTTTTTTAAATGTGTTGCGCGGCGGAGAATAGACGCGCGCCGGACGTATTTGCGGCTTGATATCTCTTGTCTCATTGGGAGTAGAAAGTCTGTTCATGGCTCTTTGGAAAGGGCTGCATCTCCCCTGTAATCGCCTTCGCGCGGCACGCGGATCGGAACCATCGTTATCACGCTACGATTTTTTAATGCCGACAGGGACGGGCCGAAAGCTTGGCAGGTGGCGTTCGTTAGGAAAAGTCATGGACGTGATGCGGACCGAGTTGCAGGCCATTTGGACCTGGCCCGGCCTAGATGTGAGCCTTCAAAATCAGCGCGTTTGTTTAAACTTTCTCCTCCAATTCGTTGCAATTGTACAAGCGTTTCTCGTTCATCCGACTGGAGCGTAACGATTTATATGTTAATATTTCTGGTCTCCTTGGGAGTAGAAAGTCTGTTCATGGCTCTTTTGAAAGGGATGCATCTACCCTGTAATCGCCTTCGAGCGGCACGCGGATCGAACCCACGTTTTTCACGCTACGATTTTTTTTAAATGTGTTGCGCGGCGGAGAAAAGACGCGCGCCGGACGTATTTGCGGCTTAATATCTCTTGTCTCATTGGGTGTAGAAAGTCTGTTCATGGCTCTTTGGAAAGGGCTGCATCTCCCCTGTAATCGCCTTCGAGCGGCACGCGGATCGAACCCACGGTTTTCACGCTATGATTTTTTTAAATGTGGTGCGCGGCGGAGGAAATGCGCGCGTGGGACGTCATTTCGGCTTAATATCTCTTGTCTCCTTGGGAGTAGAAAGTCTTTTCATGGCTCTTTGGAAAGGGCTGCATCTCCGCTGTAATCGCCTTCGAGCGGCACGCGGATCGAACCCACGGTTATCACGCTACGATTTTTTAAAGCCGCCAGGGACGGGCCGAAAGCGTGGCAGGTGGCGTTCGTTAGGGACAGTCATGGAGGTGATGCGCACCGAGTTGCACGCCATTTGGACTTGGCCAGACCTAGATGTGAGCGTTCAAATTCAGCGCGTTTGTTTAAACTTTCTCCTCCAATTCGTTGCAACTGCTCAAGCGTTTCTCGCTCATCCGACTGGAGCGTAACGCTTTATATGTTAATATCTCTTGTCTCCTTGGGAGTAGGAAGTCTGTTCATGGATCTTTGGAAAGGGCTGCATCTCCCCTGTAATCGCCTTCGAGCGGCACGCGGATCGAACCCACGGTTTTCACGCTATGATTTTTTTAAATGTGGTGCGCGGCGGAGAAAATGCGCTCGTCGGACGTCATTTCGGCTTAATATCTCTTGTCTCCTTGGGAGTAGAAAGTCTTTTCATGGCTCTTTGGAAAGGGCTGCATCTCCCCTGTAATCGCCTTTAAGCGGCACGCGGATCGGACCCACCGTTCTCACGCTAAGATTTTTTAAATGTGGTGCGCGGCGGAGAAAATGCGCGCGTCGGATATCATTGCGACTTAATATCTCTTGTCTCCTTGTGAGTAGAAAGTCTGTTCATGGCTCTTTGGAAAGGGCTGCATCTCCCCTGTAATCGCCTTCGCGCGGCACGCGCATCGGAACCATCGTTATCACGCTACGATTTTTTAATGCCGCCAGGGACGGGCCGAAATCGTGGCAGGTGGCGTTCGTTAGGGACCGTCATGGAGGTGATGCGCACCAAGTTGCAGGCCATTTGGACCTGGCCCGGCCTAGATGTGAGCGTTCAAAGTCAGCGCGTTTGTTTAAACTTTCTCCTCCAATTCGTTGCAATTGTACAAGCGTTTCTCGCTCATCCGACTGGAGCGTAACGCTTTATCTGTTAATATCTCTGGTCTCCTTGGGAGTAGAAAGTCTGTTCATGGCTCTTTGGAAAGGGCTGCATCTCGCCTTCGAGCGGCACGCGGATCGAACCCACGGTTTTCACGCTATGATTTTTTTAAATGTGTTGCGCGTCGGAGAAAAGACGCGCGCCGGACGTATTTGCGGCTTAATATCTCTTGTCTCATTGGGTGTAGAAAGTCTGTTCATGGCTCTTTGGAAAGGGCTGCATCTCCGCTGTAATCGCCTTCGAGCGGCACGCGGATCGAACCCACGGTTTTCACGCTATGATTTTTTTAAATGTGGTGCGCGGCGGAGAAAATGCGCGCGTCGGACGTCATTTCGGCTTAATATCTCTTGTCTCCTTGGGAGTAGAAAGTCTTTTCATGGCTCTTTGGAAAGGTTTGCATCTCCCTTGTAATCGCCTTTAAGCGGCACGCGGATTGGACCCACCGTTCTTCCGATACGATTTTTTAAATGTGGTGCGCGGCGTAGAAAAGACGCGCGTAGGACGTATTTGCGGCTTAATATCTTTGGGCTCCTTGGGAGTAGGAAGTCTGTTCATGCCTCTTTGGAAAGGGCTGCATCTCCCCTGTAATCGCCTTCGAGCGGCACGCGGATCGAACCCACGGTTTTCACGCTATGATTTTTTTAAATGTGGTGCGCGGCGGAGGAAATGCGCGCGTCGGACGTCATTTCGACTTAATATCTCTTGTCTCCTTGGGAGTAGAAAGTCTTTTCATGGCTCTTTGGAAAGGGCTGCATCTCCCCTGTAATCGCCTTTAAGCGGCACGCGGATCGAACCCACGGTTTTCACGCTACGATTTTTTTTAAATGTGTTGCGCGGCGGAGAATAGACGCGCGCCGGACGTATTTGCGGCTTGATATCTCTTGTCTCATTGGGAGTAGAAAGTCTGTTCATGGCTCTTTGGAAAGGGCTGCATCTCCCCTGTAATCGCCTTCGCGCGGCACGCGGATCGGAACCATCGTTATCACGCTACGATTTTTTAATGCCGACAGGGACGGGCCGAAAGCTTGGCAGGTGGCGTTCGTTAGGAAAAGTCATGGACGTGATGCGGACCGAGTTGCAGGCCATTTGGACCTGGCCCGGCCTAGATGTGAGCCTTCAAAATCAGCGCGTTTGTTTAAACTTTCTCCTCCAATTCGTTGCAATTGTACAAGCGTTTCTCGTTCATCCGACTGGAGCGTAACGATTTATATGTTAATATTTCTGGTCTCCTTGGGAGTAGAAAGTCTGTTCATGGCTCTTTTGAAAGGGATGCATCTACCCTGTAATCGCCTTCGAGCGGCACGCGGATCGAACCCACGTTTTTCACGCTACGATTTTTTTTAAATGTGTTGCGCGGCGGAGAAAAGACGCGCGCCGGACGTATTTGCGGCTTAATATCTCTTGTCTCATTGGGTGTAGAAAGTCTGTTCATGGCTCTTTGGAAAGGGCTGCATCTCCCCTGTAATCGCCTTCGAGCGGCACGCGGATCGAACCCACGGTTTTCACGCTATGATTTTTTTAAATGTGGTGCGCGGCGGAGGAAATGCGCGCGTGGGACGTCATTTCGGCTTAATATCTCTTGTCTCCTTGGGAGTAGAAAGTCTTTTCATGGCTCTTTGGAAAGGGCTGCATCTCCGCTGTAATCGCCTTCGAGCGGCACGCGGATCGAACCCACGGTTTTCACGCTATGATTTTTTTAAATGTGGTGCGCGGCGGAGAAAATGCGCGCGTCGGACGTCATTTCGGCTTAATATCTATTGTCTCCTTGGGAGTAGAAAGTCTTTTCATGGTTCTTTGGAAAGGGTTGCATCTCCCCTGTAATCGCCTTTAAGCGGCACGCGGATCGGACCCACCGTTCTCACGCTACGATTTTTTAAACGTGGTGCGCGTCGGAGAAAATGCGCGTAATATCTCTTGTCTCCTTGGGAGTAGAAAGTCTGTTCATGGCTCTTTGGAAAGGGCTGTATCTCCCCTGTAATCGCCTTCGAGCGGCACGCGCATCGGAACCATCGTTATCACGCTACGATTTTTTAATGCCGCCAGGGATAGGCCGAAAGCGTGGCAGGTGGCGTTCGTTAGGGAAAGTCATGGAGGTGATGCACACCGAGTTGCACGCCATTTGGAGTTGGCCCGGCCTAGATGTGAGCGTTCAAAGTCAGCGCGTTTGTTTAAACTTTCTCCTCCAATTCGTTGCAATTGTACAAGCGTTTCTCGTTCATCCGACTGGAGCGTAACGATTTATATGTTAATATTTCTGGTCTCCTTGGGAGTAGAAAGTCTGTTCATGGCTCTTTGGAAAGGGATGCATCTCCCCTGTAATCGCCTTCGAGCGGCACGCGGATCGAACCCACGGTTTTCACGCTATGATTTTTTTAAATGTGGTGCGCGGCGGAGGAAATGCGCGCGTCGGACGTCATTTCGGCTTAATATCTATTGTCTCCTTGGGAGTAGAAAGTCTTTTCATGGCTCTTTGGAAAGGTTTGCATCTCCCTTGTAATCGCCTTTAAGCGGCACGCGGATTGGACCCACCGTTCTTCCGATACGATTTTTTAAATGTGGTGCGCGGCGTAGAAAAGACGCGCGTAGGACTTATTTGCGGCTTAATATCTTTGGGCTCCTTGGGAGTAGGAAGTCTGTTCATGCCTCTTTGGAAAGGGCTGCATCTCCCCTGTAATCGCCTTCGAGCGGCACGCGGATCGAACCCACGGTTTTCACGCTATGATTTTTTTAAATGTGCTGCGCGGCGGAGAAAATGCGCGCGTCGGACGTCATTGCGGCTTAATATCTATTGTCTCCTTGGGAGTAGAAAGTCTTTTCATGGCTCTTTGGAAAGGTTTGCATCTCCCTTGTAATCGCCTTTAAGCGGCACGCGGATTGGACCCACCGTTCTTCCGATACGATTTTTTAAATGTGGTGCGCGGCGTAGAAAAGACGCGCGTAGGACTTATTTGCGGCTTAATATCTTTGGGCTCCTTGGGAGTAGGAAGTCTGTTCATGCCTCTTTGGAAAGGGCTGCATCTCCCCTGTAATCGCCTTCGAGCGGCACGCGGATCGAACCCACGGTTTTCACGCTATGATTTTTTTAAATGTGCTGCGCGGCGGAGAAAATGCGCGCGTCGGACGTCATTGCGGCTTAATATCTCTTGTCTCCTTGGGAGTAGAAAGTCTTTTCATGGTTCTTTGGAAAGGGTTGCATCTCCCCTGTAATCGCCTTTAAGCGGCACGCGGATCGGACCCATCGTTCTCACGCTACGATTTTTTAAAATCCGCCAGGGACGGAACGAACGCTTGGCAGGTGGCGTTCGTGACGGACAGTCAAGCAGTTAATGCGCACCGAGCTGCAGGCCATTTGGACCTGGCCCAGCCTAGATGTGAGTATTCAAAGTCAGCACGTTTATTTCAAAGTTCTCCACCAATTCGTTGTAATTGCGTGTGTGCGCGTGAACACCAGGTTTGTGGAGGAGTTCGTCCTTGGACTGTACAAGGGGAGACAGTGTGTGGCCTGGCTGCGTGAGGTTGCAGTTTGCTGGGCATGAGAGATTGGCATGTGGTGCCCTGGAGGTGTGGTTGTTCCAGGACGGGCAAGGTGGGGTAGTGTGGCTGGGTGACGGTGCGCTTCACTGGGGATGTGGTTGTGAGTTGCAGGCCCATTCCTTTGAATGACAGAAAGGATCTGATTTGTTTCCAGGTTTAAACGTACTTTGCTGGGTATGACTGTGACCTCTTGGGCCAGGAAGTCTGTTTCTAGTTTTATTTAAACGGTCAAACTGCGTGAAGTGTGCCCAGGCCCAGAGCTACTTTGCTGGGCATGGCTGTGTGACCTCTTGGGCCTGGAAGTCTGGTTGTAGTATGATTTTAAAGGGTCAAATGCTCTCCATTGTGTGTCCAGGTTTAAGGCTACTTTGCTGGGCATGTGATTTGGACCCATCGGGTACGGAAGCCTTTCCGTCACGTGCTTGTTTTCCACGCCTTCAGCGCAGGTAGCCTGCGAATTTAAAACCGACGTGCATTTTATTCTTTTCCCCTTTTATCCTTTCATATCTCTCCGCTACCTTGGAGAAGAGAGACGCACGCGGGTAAATAAAATGTAAATATCTCTAAATATCTGTATAATATGTAAATAAAAGGAAGATGTGGTTGTGTAGTGTAGTCGTTTGATTATAAATAATCTCATAATAATTTTATCCACAAATTCTTATACATTTATACATGTTTATCTCTCTCTTTGTGTGTGTGTGTGTGTGTGTGGTTCTGTGTCACTAGTGGGGCCTGTGGCCCGATTGGAGTGTTTGCGGTGTGAGAAGGAGGAGTTGGAGAACAGTTTGTTGGAGCAGCTGAAGGAGTTGAGGTTGCAGAAGCAGAAGGAGCTGCAGGTTCTTCAGGAGATGCTGAAACACAAGCAGCAGGAGGAGACAGAGCTCCTGCAGAAACAGCAGGAGGAGGAGGAGCATAACAGGTCCATCAAGAGTAAGTACTATGGAAATGCAATAATACTAACATAACTAATAATGAATGTTAGCCTTTAGGCTCCAATAAAAGTGATACTAATATATGTATAGTACTATATATATTATATTTTATATATTCAGTAGTAATTATGTAGTATATACAATCTGTGTTATATCAAGCAGTAATGATACTTGCTCTGGCAGATATGAAAATGGCCTGTGAACAGGAGAAGAAATCTCTGGAGGAAGAACTTGAGAAGCTCAGACTGTCACTGCAGGTAGAGATCCCTTATAGTGTCAGTACACATCCACCAGTACCTCCACCTTTCACTTATAACGTCAGTACACATTCAGTACACATTCCCACCTTTCCATTGTACTGGCTGTAGTGATGATTCGTGTGTGTGTTATACCAGCCCATAGAGGAGGACATTATGAGTCTGAAAGTAGCGCTGGAGATGAAGAACCAGGAGATCAAAGATCAGCACGATCTTTTGGTCAAACTATATACTCTGTATGTATACTATATACTCTGTATGTAGTACCTGGTTTAACACTATATCCTCTGTATATATACTATATACTGTTTATGTAGTACCTGGTTTAACACTATACCCTCAGCTTACTCTAGTCTGCAGATGTGAAGAAATTAAACAGAATGTGTATCTGTGTATATGTGCGCACCTGTATGTGTCTGGTTGTAGTATTATTTAAAGGGTCAAACTGCGTGAAGTGTGCCCAGGCCCAGAGCTACTTTGATGGGCATGATTCTGTGACCTCTTGGGCCTTGAAATGTGGTGCTTTGAATGATTTAAAGAGTGAAACGGTCTGAAGTGTGCCCACGTTTAAAGCAACCTTGCTGGGCATGACTGTGTGACCTCTTGGGCCAGGAAGTCTGTTTCTAGTTTTATTTAAACGGTCAAACTGCGTGAAGTGTGCCCAGGCCCAGAGCTACTTTGCTGGGCATGACTGTGTGACCTCTTGGGCCTGGAAGTCTGGTTGTAGTATGATTTTAAAGGGTCAAATGGTCTCCATTGTGTGTCCAGGTTTAAGGCTACTTTGCTGGGCATGTGATTTGGACCCATCGGGTACGGAAGCCTTTCCGTCACGTGCTCGTTTTCCACGCCTTCAGCGCAGGTAGCCTGCGAATTTAAAACCGACGTGCATTTTATTCTTTTCCCCTTTTATCCTTTCATATCTCTCCGCTACCTTGGAGAAGAGAGACGCACGCGGGTAAATAAAATGTAAATATCTGTACATATCTGTATAATATCTAAATAAAAGGAAGAAGTGGTTGTATAGTGTAGTCGTTTGATTATAAATAATCTCATAATAATTTTATCCTCAAATTCTTATACATTTATACATGTTTATCTCTCTCTTTCTGTGTGTGTGTGTGTGTGTGTGTGTGTGTGTGTGGTTCTGTGTCACTAGTGGGGCCTGTGGCCCGATTGGAGTGTTTGCGGTGTGAGAAGGAGGAGTTGGAGAACAGTTTGTTGGAGCAGCTGAAGGAGTTGAGGTTGCAGAAGGAGCTGCAGGTTCTTCAGGAGATGCTGAAACACAAGCAGCAGGAGGAGACAGAGCTCCTGCAGAAACAGCAGGAGGAGGAGGAGCATAACAGGTCCATCAAGAGTAAGTACTATGGAAATGCAATAATACTAACATAACTAATAATGAATGTTAGCCTTTAGGCTCCAATAAAAGTGACACTAATATATGTATAGTACTATATATATTATATTTTATATATTCAGTAGTAATTATGTAGTATATACAATCTGTGTTATATCCAGCAGTAATGATACTTGCTCTGGCAGATATGAAAATGGCCTGTGAACAGGAGAAGAAATCTCTGGAGGAAGAACTTGAGAAGCTCAGACTGTCACTGCAGGTAGAGATCCCTTATAGTGTCAGTACACATCCACCAGTAGCTCCACCTTTCACTTATAACGTCAGTACACATTCAGTACACATTCCCACCTTTCCATTGTACTGGCTGTAGTGATGATTCGTGTGTGTTTTGTACCAGCCCATAGAGGAGGACATTATGAGTCTGAAAGTAGCGCTGGAGATGAAGAACCAGGAGATCAAAGATCAGCACGATCTTTTGGTCAAACTATATACTCTGTATGTATACTATATACTCTGTATGTAGTACCTGGTTTAACACTATATCCTCTGTATATATACTATATACTGTTTATGTAGTACCTGGTTTAACACTATACCCTCAGCTTACTCTAGTCTGCAGATGTGAAGAAATTAAACAGAATGTGTATCTGTGTATATGTGCCCACCTGTATGTGTCTGGTTGTAGTATTATTTAAAGGGTCAAACTGCGTGAAGTGTGCCCAGGCCCAGAGCTACTTTGCTGGGAATGACTATGTGACCTCTTGGGCCTGGAAGTCTGGTTGTAGTATGATTTTAAAGGGTCAAATGGTCTCCATTGTGTGTCCAGGTTTAAGGCTACTTTGCTGGGCATGTGATTTGGACCCATCGGGTACGGAAGCCTTTCCGTCACGTGCTCGTTTTCCACGCCTTCAGCGCAAGTAGCCTGCGAATTTAAAACCGACGTGCATTTTATTCTTTTCCCCTTTTATCCTTTAATATCTCTCTGCTACCTTGGAGAAGAGAGACGCACGCGGGTAAATAAAATGTAAATATCTCTAAATGTCTGTATAATATGTAAATAAAAGGAAGATGTGGTTGTATAGTGTAGTCGTTTGATTATAAATAATCTCATAGTAATTTTATCCACAAATTCTTATACATTTATACATGTTTATCTCTCTCTGTGTGTGTGTGTGTGTGTCTGTGTGTGTGTGTGTGTGGTTCTGTGTCACTAGTGGGGCCTGTGGCCCGATTGGAGTGTTTGCAGTGTGAGAAGGAGGAGTTGGAGAACAATTTGTTGGAGCAGCTGAAGGAGTTGAGGTTGCAGAAGCAGAAAGAGCTGCAGGTTCTTCAGGAGATGCTGAAACACAAGCAGCAAGAGGAGACAGAGCTCCTGCAGAAACAGCAGGAGGAGGAGGAGCATAACAGGTCCATCAAGAGTAAGTACTATGGAAATGCAATAATACTAACATAACTAATAATGAATGTTAGCCTTTAGGCTCCAATAAAAGTGATACTAATATATGTATAGTACTATATATATTATATTTTATATATTCAGTAGTAATTATGTAGTATATACAATCTGTGTTATATCAAGCAGTAATGATACTTGCTCTGGCAGATATGAAAATGGCCTGTGAACAGGAGAAGAAATCTCTGGAGGAAGAACTTGAGAAGCTCAGACTGTCACTGCAGGTAGAGATCCCTTATAGTGTCAGTACACATCCACCAGTACCTCCACCTTTCACTTATAACGTCAGTACACATTCAGTACACATTCCCACCTTTCCATTGTACTGGCTGTAGTGATGATTCGTGTGTGTGTTATACCAGCCCATAGAGGAGGACATTATGAGTCTGAAAGTAGCGCTGGAGATGAAGAACCAGGAGATCAAAGATCAGCACGATCTTTTGGTCAAACTATATACTCTGTATGTATACTATATACTCTGTATGTAGTACCTGGTTTAACACTATATCCTCTGTATATATACTATATACTGTTTATGTAGTACCTGGTTTAACACTATACCCTCAGCTTACTCTAGTCTGCAGATGTGAAGAAATTAAACAGAATGTGTATCTGTGTATATGTGCGCACCTGTATGTGTCTGGTTGTAGTATTATTTAAAGGGTCAAACTGCGTGAAGTGTGCCCAGGCCCAGAGCTACTTTGATGGGCATGATTCTGTGACCTCTTGGGCCTTGAAATGTGGTGCTTTGAATGATTTAAAGAGTGAAACGGTCTGAAGTGTGCCCACGTTTAAAGCAACCTTGCTGGGCATGACTGTGTGACCTCTTGGGCCAGGAAGTCTGTTTCTAGTTTTATTTAAACGGTCAAACTGCGTGAAGTGTGCCCAGGCCCAGAGCTACTTTGCTGGGCATGACTGTGTGACCTCTTGGGCCTGGAAGTCTGGTTGTAGTATGATTTTAAAGGGTCAAATGGTCTCCATTGTGTGTCCAGGTTTAAGGCTACTTTGCTGGGCATGTGATTTGGACCCATCGGGTACGGAAGCCTTTCCGTCACGTGCTCGTTTTCCACGCCTTCAGCGCAGGTAGCCTGCGAATTTAAAACCGACGTGCATTTTATTCTTTTCCCCTTTTATCCTTTCATATCTCTCCGCTACCTTGGAGAAGAGAGACGCACGCGGGTAAATAAAATGTAAATATCTGTACATATCTGTATAATATCTAAATAAAAGGAAGAAGTGGTTGTATAGTGTAGTCGTTTGATTATAAATAATCTCATAATAATTTTATCCTCAAATTCTTATACATTTATACATGTTTATCTCTCTCTTTCTGTGTGTGTGTGTGTGTGTGTGTGTGTGTGTGTGGTTCTGTGTCACTAGTGGGGCCTGTGGCCCGATTGGAGTGTTTGCGGTGTGAGAAGGAGGAGTTGGAGAACAGTTTGTTGGAGCAGCTGAAGGAGTTGAGGTTGCAGAAGGAGCTGCAGGTTCTTCAGGAGATGCTGAAACACAAGCAGCAGGAGGAGACAGAGCTCCTGCAGAAACAGCAGGAGGAGGAGGAGCATAACAGGTCCATCAAGAGTAAGTACTATGGAAATGCAATAATACTAACATAACTAATAATGAATGTTAGCCTTTAGGCTCCAATAAAAGTGACACTAATATATGTATAGTACTATATATATTATATTTTATATATTCAGTAGTAATTATGTAGTATATACAATCTGTGTTATATCCAGCAGTAATGATACTTGCTCTGGCAGATATGAAAATGGCCTGTGAACAGGAGAAGAAATCTCTGGAGGAAGAACTTGAGAAGCTCAGACTGTCACTGCAGGTAGAGATCCCTTATAGTGTCAGTACACATCCACCAGTACCTCCACCTTTCACTTATAACGTCAGTACACATTCAGTACACATTCGCACCTTTCCATTGTACTGGCTGTAGTGATGATTCGTGTGTGTGTTATACCAGCCCATAGAGGAGGACATTATGAGTCTGAAAGTAGCGCTGGAGATGAAGAACCAGGAGATCAAAGATCAGCACGATCTTTTGGTCAAACTATATACTCTGTATGTATACTATATACTCTGTATGTAGTACCTGGTTTAACACTATATCCTCTGTATATATACTATATACTGTTTATGTAGTGCCTGGTTTAACACTATACCCTCAGCTTACTCTAGTCTGCAGATGTGAAGAAATTAAACAGAATGTGTATCTGTGTATATGTGCGCACCTGTATGTGTCTGGTTTAGTTTTATTTAAACGGTCAAACTGCGTCATGTGTGCCCAGGCCCAGAGCTACTTTGCTGGGCATGACTGTGTGACCTCTTGGGCCTGGAAGTCTGGTTGTAGTATGATTTTAAAGGGTCAAATGGTCTCCATTGTGTGTCCAGGTTTAAGGCTACTTTGCTGGGCATGTGATTTGGACCCATCGGGTACGGAAGCCTTTCCGTCACGTGCTCGTTTTCCACGCCTTCAGCGCAGGTAGCCTGCGAATTTAAAACCGACGTGCATTTTATTCTTTTCCCCTTTTATCCTTTCATATCTCTCCGCTACCTTGGAGAAGAGAGACGCACGCGGGTAAATGAAATGTAAATATGTGTACATATCTGTATAATATCTAAATAAAAGGAAGAAGTGGTTGTATAGTGTAGTCGTTTGATTATAAATAATCTCATAATAATTTTATCCTCAAATTCTTACACATTTATACATGTTTATCTCTCTCTTTCTGTGTGTGTGTGTGTGTGTGTGTGTGTGTGTGTGTGTGTGTGTGTGTGTGTGTGGTTCTGTGTCACTAGTGGGGCCTGTGGCCCGATTGGAGTGTTTGCGGTGTGAGAAGGAGGAGTTGGAGAACAGTTTGTTGGAGCAGCTGAAGGAGTTGAGGTTGCAGAAGGAGCTGCAGGTTCTTCAGGAGATGCTGAAACACAAGCAGCAGGAGGAGACAGAGCTCCTGCAGAAACAGCAGGAGGAGGAGGAGCATAACAGGTCCATCAAGAGTAAGTACTATGGAAATGCAATAATACTAACATAACTAATAATGAATGTTAGCCTTTAGGCTCCAATAAAAGTGACACTAATATATGTATAGTACTATATATATTATATTTTATATATTCAGTAGTAATTATGTAGTATATACAATCTGTGTTATATCCAGCAGTAATGATACTTGCTCTGGCAGATATGAAAATGGCCTGTGAACAGGAGAAGAAATCTCTGGAGGAAGAACTTGAGAAGCTCAGACTGTCACTGCAGGTAGAGATCCCTTATAGTGTCAGTACACATCCACCAGTAGCTCCACCTTTCACTTATAACGTCAGTACACATTCAGTACACATTCCCACCTTTCCATTGTACTGGCTGTAGTGATGATTCGTGTGTGTTTTATACCAGCCCATAGAGGAGGACATTATGAGTCTGAAAGTAGCGCTGGAGATGAAGAACCAGGAGATCAAAGATCAGCACGATCTTTTGGTCAAACTATATACTCTGTATGTATACTATATACTCTGTATGTAGTACCTGGTTTAACACTATATCCTCTGTATATATACTATATACTGTTTATGTAGTACCTGGTTTAACACTATACCCTCAGCTTACTCTAGTCTGCAGATGTGAAGAAATTAAACAGAATGTGTATCTGTGTATATGTGCCCACCTGTATGTGTCTGGTTTAGTTTTATTTAAACGGTCAAACTGCGTCATGTGTGCCCAGGCCCAGAGCTACTTTGCTGGGCATGACTGTGTGACCTCTTGGGCCTGGAAGTCTGGTTGTAGTATGATTTTAAAGGGTCAAATGGTCTCCATTGTGTGTCCAGGTTTAAGGCTACTTTGCTGGGCATGTGATTTGGACCCATCGGGTACGGAAGCCTTTCCGTCACGTGCTTGTTTTCCACGCCTTCAGCGCAGGTAGCCTGCGAATTTAAAACCGACGTGCATTTTATTCTTTTCCCCTTTTATCCTTTCATATCTCTCCGCTACCTTGGAGAAGAGAGACGCACGCGGGTAAATAAAATGTAAATATCTGTACATATCTGTATAATATCTAAATAAAAGGAAGAAGTGGTTGTATAGTGTAGTCGTTTGATTATAAATAATCTCATAATAATTTTATCCTCATATTCTTATACATTTATACATGTTTATCTCTCTCTTTCTGTGTGTATGTGTGTGTGTGTGTGTGTGTGTGTGTGTGTGTGTGTGTGTGTGTGTGTGTGTGTGGTTCTGTGTCACTAGTGGGGCCTGTGGCCCGATTGGAGTGTTTGCGGTGTGAGAAGGAGGAGTTGGAGAACAGTTTGTTGGA
This sequence comes from Electrophorus electricus, assembly GCF_041902795.1. NCBI lineage: Eukaryota > Metazoa > Chordata > Actinopteri > Gymnotiformes > Gymnotidae > Electrophorus > Electrophorus electricus. Next base: position 1,691,770 of record NC_137505.1, on the reverse strand, counting down.
GCAGCTGAAGGAGTTGAGGTTGCAGAAGGAGCTGCAGGTTCTTCAGGAGATGCTGAAACACAAGCAGCAGGAGGAGACAGAGCTCCTGCAGAAACAGCAGGAGGAGGAGGAGCATAACAGGTCCATCAAGAGTAAGTACTATGGGAATGCAATAATACTAACATAACTAATAATGAATGTTAGCCTTTAGGCTCCAATAAAAGTGACACTAATATATGTATAGTACTATATATATTATATTTTATATATTCAGTAGTAATTATGTAGTATATACAATCTGTTTTATATCCAGCAGTAATGATACTTGCTCTGGCAGATATGAAAATGGCCTGTGAACAGGAGAAGAAATCTCTGGAGGAAGAACTTGAGAAGCTCAGACTGTCACTGCAGGTAGAGATCCCTTATAGTGTCAGTACACATCCACCAGTAGCTCCACCTTTCACTTATAACGTCAGTACACATTCAGTACACATTCCCACCTTTCCATTGTACTGGCTGTAGTGATGATTCGTGTGTGTTTTATACCAGCCCATAGAGGAGGACATTATGAGTCTGAAAGTAGCGCTGGAGATGAAGAACCAGGAGATCAAAGATCAGCACGATCTTTTGGTCAAACTATATACTCTGTATGTATACTATATACTCTGTATGTAGTACCTGGTTTAACACTATATCCTCTGTATATATACTATATACTGTTTATGTAGTACCTGGTTTAACACTATACCCTCAGCTTACTCTAGTCTGCAGATGTGAAGAAATTAAACAGAATGTGTATCTGTGTATATGTGCCCACCTGTATGTGTCTGGTTTAGTTTTATTTAAACGGTCAAACTGCGTCATGTGTGCCCAGACCCAGAGCTACTTTGCTGGGCATGACTGTGTGACCTCTTGGGCCTGGAAGTCTGGTTGTAGTATGATTTTAAAGGGTCAAATGGTCTCCATTGTGTGTCCAGGTTTAAGGCTACTTTGCTGGGCATGTGATTTGGACCCATCGGGTACGGAAGCCTTTCCGTCACGTGCTCGTTTTCCACGCCTTCAGCGCAGGTAGCCTGCGAATTTAAAACCGACGTGCATTTTATTCTTTTCCCCTTTTATCCTTTCATATCTCTCCGCTACCTTGGAGAAGAGAGACGCACGCGGGTATATAAAATGTAAATATCTCTAAATGTCTGTATAATATGTAAATAAAAGGAAGATGTGGTTGTATAGTGTAGTCGTTTGATTATAAATAATCTCATAATAATTTTATCCACAAATTCTTATACATTTATACATGTTTATCTCTCTCTGTGTGTGTGTGTGTGTGTGGTTCTGTGTCACTAGTGGGGCCTGTGGCCCGATTGGAGTGTTTGCGGTGTGAGAAGGAGGAGTTGGAGAACAATTTGTTGGAACAGCTGAAGGAGTTGAGGTTGCAGAAGCAGAAGGAGCTGCAGGTTCTTCAGGAGATGCTGAAACACAAGCAGCAGGAGGAGACAGAGCTCCTGCAGAAACAGCAGGAGGAGGAGGAGCATAACAGGTCCATCAAGAGTAAGTACTATGGAAATGCAATAATACTAACATAACTAATAATGAATGCTAGCCTTTAGGCTCCAATAAAAGTGATACTAATATATGTATAGTACTATATATATTATATTTTATATATTCAGTAGTAATTATGTAGTATATACAATCTATGTTATATCCAGCAGTAATGATACTTGCTCTGGCAGATATGAAAATGGCCTGTGAACAGGAGAAGAAATCTCTGGAGGAAGAACTTGAGAAGCTCAGACTGTCACTGCAGGTAGAGATCCCTTATAGTGTCAGTACACATCCACCAGTACCTCCACCTTTCACTTATAACGTCAGTACACATTCAGTACACATTCCCACCTTTCCATTGTACTGGCTGTAGTGATGATTCGTATGTGTGGGTTATACCAGCCCATAGAGGAGGACATTATGAGTCTGAAAGTGGCGCTGGAGATGAAGAACCAGGAGATCAAAGATCAGCACGATCTTTTGGTCAAACTATATACTCTGTATGTATACTATATCGAACCCACGGTTTTCACGCTACGATTTTTTTAAATGTGGTGAGCTGCGGAGAAAAGACGCGGTCCGGACGTATTTGTGGCTTAATATCTCTTGTCTCCTTGGGAGTAGAAAGTCTGTTCATGGCTCCTTTGGAAAGGGCTGCATCTCCCCTGTAATCGCCTTCGAGCGGCACGCGGATCGGACCCACCGTTCTCACGCTACGATTTTTTAAACGTGGTGCGCGTCGGAGAAAATGCGCGTAATATCTCTTGTCTCCTTGGGAGTAGAAAGTCTGTTCATGGCTCTTTGGAAAGGGCTGTATCTCCCCTGTAATCGCCTTCGATCGGCACGCGCATCGGAACCATCGTTATCACGCTACGATTTTTTAATGCCGCCAGGGATAGGCCGAAAGCGTGGCAGGTGGCGTTCGTTAGGGACAGTCATGGAGGTGATACACACCGAGTTGCACGCCATTTGGAGTTGGCCCGGCCTAGATGTGAGCGTTCAAAGTCAGCGCGTTTGTTTAAACTTTCTCCTCCAATTCGTTGCAATTGTACAAGCGTTTCTCGTTCATCCGACTGGAGCGTAACGCTTTATATGTTAATATTTCTGGTCTCCTTGGGAGTAGAAAGTCTGTTCATGGCTCTTTTGAAAGGGATGCATCTCCCCTGTAATCGCCTTCGAGCGGCACGCGGATCGAACCCACGGTTTTCACGCTATGATTTTTTTAAATGTGGTGCGCGGCGGAGGAAATGCGCGCGTCGGACGTCATTTCGGCTTAATATCTCTTGTCTCCTTGGGAGTAGAAAGTCTTTTCATGGCTCTTTGGAAAGGGCTGCATCTCCGCTGTAATCGCCTTCGAGCGGCACGCGGATCGAACCCACGGTTTTCACGCTATGATTTTTTTTAAATGTGGTGCGCGGCGGAGAAAATGCGCGCGTAGGACGTCATTTCGGCTTAATATCTCTTGTCTCCTTGGGAGTAGAAAGTCTTTTCATGGCTCTTTGGAAAGGGCTGCATCTCCGCTGTAATCGCCTTCGAGCGGCACGCGGATCGAACCCACGGTTTTCACGCTATGATTTTTTTTAAATGTGGTGCGCGGCGGAGAAAATGCGCGCGTCGGACGTCATTTCGGCTTAATATCTATTGTCTCCTTGGGAGTAGAAAGTCTTTTCATGGCTCTTTGGAAAGGGCTGCATCTCCCTTGTAATCGCCTTTAAGCGGCACGCGGATCGAACCCACGGTTTTCACGCTACGATTTTTTTTAAATGTGTTGCGCGGCGGAGAATAGACGCGCGCCGGACGTATTTGCGGCTTGATATCTCTTGTCTCATTGGGAGTAGAAAGTCTGTTCATGGCTCTTTGGAAAGGGCTGCATCTCCCCTGTAATCGCCTTCGAGCGGCACGCGGATCGAACCCACGGTTTTCACGCTATGATTTTTTTAAATGTGTTGCGCGTCGGAGAAAATGCGCGCGTCGGACGTCATTGCGGCGTAATATCTCTTGTCTCCTTGGGAGTAGAAAGTCTTTTCATGGCTCTTTGGAAAGGTTTGCATCTCCCCTGTAATCGCCTTCGAGCGGCACGCGCATCGGAACCATCGTTATCACGCTACGATTTTTTAATGCCGCCAGGGATAGGCCGAAAGCGTGGCAGGTGGCGTTCGTTAGGGACAGTCATGGAGGTGATGCACACCGAGTTGCACGCCATTTGGAGTTGGCCCGGCCTAGATGTGAGCGTTCAAAGTCAGCGCGTTTGTTTAAACTTTCTCCTCCAATTCGTTGCAATTGTACAAGCGTTTCTCGTTCATCCGACTGGAGCGTAACGCTTTATATGTTAATATTTCTGGTCTCCTTGGGAGTAGAAAGTCTGTTCATGGCTCTTTTGAAAGGGATGCATCTCCCCTGTAATCGCCTTCGAGCGGCACGCGGATCGAACCCACGGTTTTCACGCTATGATTTTTTTAAATGTGGTGCGCGGCGGAGGAAATGCGCGCGTCGGACGTCATTTCGGCTTAATATCTCTTGTCTCCTTGGGAGTAGAAAGTCTTTTCATGGCTCTTTGGAAAGGGCTGCATCTCCGCTGTAATCGCCTTCGAGCGGCACGCGGATCGAACCCACGGTTTTCACGCTATGATTTTTTTTAAATGTGGTGCGCGGCGGAGAAAATGCGCGCGTCGGACGTCATTTCGGCTTAATATCTCTTGTCTCCTTGGGAGTAGAAAGTCTGTTCATGGCTCTTTGGAAAGGGCTGCATCTCCCCTGTAATCGCCTTCGAGCGGCACGCGGATCGAACCCACGGTTTTCACGCTATGATTTTTTTAAATGTGTTGCGCGTCGGAGAAAATGCGCGCGTCGGACGTCATTGCGGCTTAATATCTCTTGTCTCCTTGGGAGTAGAAAGTCTTTTCATGGCTCTTTGGAAAGGTTTGCATCTCCCCTGTAATCGCCTTTAAGCGGCACGCGGATCTGACCCACCGTTCTTACGCTACGATTTTTTAAATGTGGTGCGCGGCGTAGAAAAGACGTGCGTAGGACGTATTTGCGGCTTAATATCTTTGGGCTCCTTGGGAGTAGGAAGTCTGTTCATGCCTCTTTGGAAAGGGCTCCATCTCCCCTGTAATCGCCTTCGAGCGGCACGCGGATCGAACCCACGGTTTTCACGCTATGATTTTTTTAAATGTGCTGCGCGGCGGAGAAAATGCGCGCGTCGGACGTCATTGCGGCTTAATATCTCTTGTCTCCTTGGGAGTAGGAAGTCTGTTCATGGTTCTTTGGAAAGGGTTGCATCTCCCCTGTAATCGCCTTTAAGCGGCACGCGGATCGGACCCACCGTTCTCACGCTACGATTTTTTAAACGTGGTGCGCGTCGGAGAAAATGCGCGTAATATCTCTTGTCTCCTTGGGAGTAGAAAGTCTGTTCATGGCTCTTTGGAAAGGGCTGTATCTCCCCTGTAATCGCCTTCGAGCGGCACGCGCATCGGAACCATCGTTATCACGCTACGATTTTTTAATGCCGCCAGGGATAGGCCGAAAGCGTGGCAGGTGGCGTTCGTTAGGGACAGTCATGGAGGTGATGCACACCGAGTTGCACGCCATTTGGAGTTGGCCCGGCCTAGATGTGAGCGTTCAAAGTCAGCGCGTTTGTTTAAACTTTCTCCTCCAATTCGTTGCAATTGTACAAGCGTTTCTCGTTCATCCGACTGGAGCGTAACGCTTTATAAGTTAATATTTCTGGTCTCCTTGGGAGTAGAAAGTCTGTTCATGGCTCTTTGGAAAGGGCTGCATCTCCCCTGTAATCGCCTTCGAGCGGCACGCGGATCGAACCCACGGTTTTCACGCTATGATTTTTTTAAATGTGGTGCGCGGCGTAGAAAAGACGCGCGTAGGATGTATTTGCGGCTTAATATCTTTGGGCTCCTTGGGAGTAGGAAGTCTGTTCATGCCTCTTTGGAAAGGGCTGCATCTCCCCTGTAATCGCCTTCGAGCGGCACGCGGATCGAACCCACGGTTTTCACGCTATGATTTTTTTAAATGTGGTGCGCGGCGGAGGAAATGCGCGCGTCGGACGTCATTTCGGCTTAATATCTCTTGTCTCCTTGGGAGTAGAAAGTCTTTTCATGGCTCTTTGGAAAGGGCTGCATCTCCCCTGTAATCGCCTTTAAGCGGCACGCGGATCGAACCCACGGTTTTCACGCTACGATTTTTTTTAAATGTGTTGCGCGGCGGAGAATAGACGCGCGCCGGACGTATTTGCGGCTTGATATCTCTTGTCTCATTGGGAGTAGAAAGTCTGTTCATGGCTCTTTGGAAAGGTTTGCATCTCCCCTGTAATCGCCTTTAAGCGGCACGCGGATCGGACCCACCGTTCTTACGCTACGATTTTTTAAATGTGGTGCGCGGCGTAGAAAAGACGCGCGTAGGACGTATTTGCGGCTTAATATCTTTGGGCTCCTTGGGAGTAGGAAGTCTGTTCATGCCTCTTTGGAAAGGGCTCCATCTCCCCTGTAATCGCCTTCGAGCGGCACGCGGATGGAACCCACGGTTTTCACGCTATGATTTTTTTAAATGTGCTGCGCGGCGGAGAAAATGCGCGCGTCGGACGTCATTGCGGCTTAATATCTCTTGTCTCCTTGGGAGTAGAAAGTCTTTTCATGGTTCTTTGGAAAGGGTTGCATCTCCCCTGTAATCGCCTTTAAGCGGCACGCGGATCGGACCCACCGTTCTCACGCTACGATTTTTTAAACGTGGTGCGCGTCGGAGAAAATGCGCGTAATATCTCTTGTCTCCTTGGGAGTAGAAAGTCTGTTCATGGCTCTTTGGAAAGGGCTGTATCTCCCCTGTAATCGCCTTCGAGCGGCACGCGCATCGGAACCATCGTTATCACGCTACGATTTTTTAATGCCGCCAGGGATAGGCCGAAAGCGTGGCAGGTGGCGTTCGTTAGCGACAGTCATGGAGGTGATGCGCACCGAGTTGCACGCCATTTGGAGTTGGCCCGGCCTAGATGTGAGCGTTCAAAGTCAGCGCGTTTGTTTAAACTTTCTCCTCCAATTCGTTGCAATTGTACAAGCGTTTCTCGTTCATCCGACTGGAGCGTAACGATTTATAAGTTAATATTTCTGGTCTCCTTGGGAGTAGAAAGTCTGTTCATGGCTCTTTTGAAAGGGATGCATCTCCCCTGTAATCGCCTTCGAGCGGCACGCGGATCGAACCCACGTTTTTCACGCTACGATTTTTTTTAAATGTGCTGCGCGGCGGAGAAAAGACGCGCGCCGGACGTATTTGCGGCTTAATATCTCTTGTCTCATTGGGTGTAGAAAGTCTGTTCATGGCTCTTTGGAAAGGGCTGCATCTCCCCTGTAATCGCCTTCGAGCGGCACGCGGATCGAACCCACGGTTTTCACGCTGTGATTTTTTTAAATGTGCTGCGCGGCGGAGAAAATGCGCGCGTCGGATGTCATTGCGGCTTAATATCTCGTTTCCTTGGGAGTAGAAAGTCTTTTCATGGTTCTTTGGAAAGGGTTGCATCTCCCCTGTAATCGCCTTTAAGCGGCACGCGGATCGGACCCATCGTTCTCACGCTACGATTTTTTAAAATCCGCCAGGGACGGAACGAACGCTTGGCAGGTGGCGTTCGTGACGGACAGTCAAGCAGTTAATGCGCACCGAGCTGCAGGCCATTTGGACCTGGCCCAGCCTAGATGTGAGTATTCAAAGTCAGCACGTTTGTTTCAAAGTTCTCCACCAATTCGTTGTAATTGCGTGTGTGCGCGTGAACACCAGGTTTGTGGAGGAGTTCGTCCTTGGACTGTACAAGGGGAGACAGTGTGTGGCCTGGCTGCGTGAGGTTGCAGTTTGCTGGGCATGAGAGATTGGCATGTGGTGCCCTGGAGGTGTGGTTGTTCCAGGACGGGCAAGGTGGGGTAGTGTGGCTGGGTGACGGTGCGCTTCACTGGGGATGTGGTTGTGAGTTGCAGGCCCATTCCTTTGAATGACAGAAAGGATCTGATTTGTTTCCAGGTTTAAACGTACTTTGCTGGGTATGACTGTGACCTCTTGGGCCAGGAAGTCTGTTTCTAGTTTTATTTAAACGGTCAAACTGCGTGAAGTGTGCCCAGGCCCAGAGCTACTTTGCTGGGCATGACTGTGTGACCTCTTGGGCCTGGAAGTCTGGTTGTAGTATGATTTTAAAGGGTCAAATGGTCTCCATTGTGTGTCCAGGTTTAAGGCTACTTTGCTGGGCATGTGATTTGGACCCATCGGGTACGGAAGCCTTTCCGTCACGTGCTCGTTTTCCACGCCTTCAGCGCAGGTAGCCTGCGAATTTAAAACCGACGTGCATTTTATTCTTTTCCCCTTTTATCCTTTCATATCTCTCCGCTACCTTGGAGAAGAGAGACGCACGCGGGTAAATAAAATGTAAATATCTCTAAATATCTGTATAATATGTAAATAAAAGGAAGATGTTGTTGTGTAATGTAGTCGTTTGATTATAAATAATCTCATAATAATTTTATCCACAAATTCTTATACATTTATACATGTTTATCTCTCTCTTTGTCTGTGTGTGTGTGTGTGTGTGTGTGTGTGTGTGTGTGTGTGTGTGTGTGTGTGTGTGTGTGTGTGTGTGTGTGTGGTTCTGTGTCACTAGTGGGGCCTGTGGACCGATTGGAGTGTTTGCGGTGTGAGAAGGAGGAGTTGGATAACAGTTTGTTGGAGCAGCTGAAGGAGTTGAGGTTGCAGAAGCAGAAGGAGCTGCAGGTTCTTCAGGAGATGCTGAAACACAAGCAGCAGGAGGAGACAGAGCTCCTGCAGAAACAGCAGGAGGAGGAGGAGCATAACAGGTCCATCAAGAGTAAGTACTATGGAAATGCAATAATACTAACATAACTAATAATGAATGCTAGCCTTTAGGCTCCAATAAAAGTGATACTAATATATGTATAGTACTATATATATTATATTTTATATATTCAGTAGTAATTATGTAGTATATACAATCTATGTTATATCCAGCAGTAATGATACTTGCTCTGGCAGATATGAAAATGGCCTGTGAACAGGAGAAGAAATCTCTGGAGGAAGAACTTGAGAAGCTCAGACTGTCACTGCAGGTAGAGATCCCTTATAGTGTCAGTACACATCCACCAGTACCTCCACCTTTCACTTATAACGTCAGTACACATTCAGTACACATTCCCACCTTTCCATTGTACTGGCTGTAGTGATGATTCGTGTGTGTGGGTTATACCAGCCCATAGAGGAGGACATTATGAGTCTGAAAGTGGCGCTGGAGATGAAGAACCAGGAGATCAAAGATCAGCACGATCTTTTGGTCAACCTATATACTCTGTATGTAGTACCTGGTTTAACATTATATCCTCTGTATATATACTATATACTGTTTATGTAGTACCTGGTTTAACACTATACCCTCAGCTTACTCTAGTCTGCAGATGTGAAGAAATTAAACAGAATGTGTATCTGTGTATATGTGCGCACCTGTATGTGTCTGGTTGTAGTACTATTTAAAGGGTCAAACTGCATGAAGTGTGCCCAGGCCCAGAGCTACTTTGATGGGCATGATTCTGTGACCTCTTGGGCCTTGAAATGTGGTGCTTTGAATGATTTAAAGAGTGAAACGGTCTGAAGTGTGCCCACGTTTAAAGCATCCTTGCTGGGCATGACTGTGTGACCTCTTGGGCCAGGAAGTCTGTTTCAACTTTTATTTAAACGGTCAAACTGCGTGAAGTGTGCCCATGCCCAGAGCTACTTTGCTGGGCATGACTGTGTGACCTCTTGGACCTGGAAGTCTGGTTGTAGTATGATTTTAAAGGGTCAAATGGTCTCCATTGTGTGTCCAGGTTTAAGGCTACTTTGCTTGGCATGTGATTTGGACCCATCGGGTACGGAAGCCTTTCCGTCACGTGCTCGTTTTCCACGCCTTCAGCGCAGGTAGCCTGCGAATTTAAAACCGACGTGCATTTTATTCTTTTCCCCTTTTATCCTTTCATATCTCTCCGCTACCTTGGAGAAGAGAGACGCACGCGGGTAAATAAAATGTAAATATCTGTAAATATCTGTATAATATGTCAATAAAAGGAAGAAGTGAATTATGTAGTATATACTATCTGTGTTATATCCAGCAGTAATGATACTTGCTCTGGCAGATATGAAAATGGCCTGTGAACAGGAGAAGAAATCTCTGGAGGAAGTACTTGAGAAGCACAGACTGTCACTGCAGGTAGAGATCCCTTATAGTGTCAGTACACATCCACCAGTACCTCCACCTTTCACTTATAACGTCAGTACACATTCAGTACACATTCCCACCTTTCCATTGTACTGGCTGTAGTGATGATTCGTGTGTGTGTTATACCAGCCCATAGAGGAGGACATTATGAGTCTGAAAGTGGCGCTGGAGATGAAGAACCAGGAGATCAAAGATCAGCACGATCTTTTGGTCAAACTATATACTCTGTATGTATACTATATACTCTGTATGTAGTACCTGGTTTAACACTATATCCTCTGTATATATACTATATACTGTTTATGTAGTACCTGGTTTAACACTATACCCTCAGCTTACTCTAGTCTGCAGATGTGAAGAAATTAAACAGAATGTGTATCTGTGTATATGTGTGCACCTGTATGTGTCTGGTTGTAGTATTATTTAAAGGGTCAAACTGCATGAAGTGTGCCCAGGCCCAGAGCTACTTTGCTTTGCATGACTGTGTGACCTCTTGGCCCTCGAAGTCTGGTGGTAGTAGTAGTATGATTTAAAGGAACAAAGTGATTGAAGTGTGCCCAGGCCCAGAGCTACTTTGCTGGGCATGACTGTGTGACCTCTTGGGCCAGGAAGTCTGTTTCTAGTTTTATTTAAACGGTCAAACTGCGTGAAGTGTGCCCAGGCCCAGAGCTACTTTGCTGGGCATGACTGTGTGACCTCTTGGGCCTGGAAGTCTGGTTGTAGTATAATTTTAAAGGGTCAAATGGTCTCCATTGTGTGTCCAGGTTTAAGGCTACTTTGATGGGCATGTGATTTGGACCCATCGGGTACGGAAGCCTTTCGGTCACGTGCTCGTTTTCCACGCCTTCAGCGCAGGTAGCCTGCGAATTTAAAACCGACGTGCATTTTATTCTTTTCCCCTTTTATCCTTTCATATCTCTCCGCTACCTTGGAGAAGAGAGACGCACGCGGGTAAATAAAATGTAAATATCTGTATAATATGTAAATAAAAGGAAGAAGTGGTTGTGTAGTGTAGTCGTTTGATTATAAATAATCTCATAATAATTTTATCCACAAATTCTCTATTTTATCGTTTTTTCCTGATCAATAATAGAAAAAAAAAGAAAAAAAAAGATGAACAGCACCCTCTAGCGATGAACCTCAATTATTTCAAGATAACTGTAAAACATGGCTAGGTAAAGTCGGCGTTAGAACAAAAAATGCTCAGATTAACTTGTGTCTCATGGCACGCAGCTGAGTTTAAAATTAAACACAATGAAATCAAATTAAATTGACCCAGCTGCAACAGGCTCTGCAACCACATTTTATTTCACTGATTGGTCAGTTAGCCAGGCTATACAAAACAGGCTATTGTTAGAAATTCTGCACATGTGCTTCGCTTAGCTTCACATCTCACACTGCTTATAATTATAAGATAACGTATCCACGTTCGTAATAACGTGGTGAAATCTGCCAAAAATGGTGAGACTGAGCATAATAAGTAATAAGACAATCTGAGCACTTAGTCCACATATTTCTAAATGAGAAGAAAAAGTTCCTCCAAACAATATAAGGCACACAATTCTATATGGGAAAACAGTTACAGTTGTCATTAAGAGAAGCACTACTCATTACACAGATGTCAATAACCGTCCTAATATTAATAGTTCAACAGTCTTCCTCTGTCTATTATACGCACTGTACACATGTTAAATATCTGCCTTGAAATGACAATGAAATGACTTCCGGGCGCACTGAAAATTGTTATATACACACACAGACACCCCCATACCAACATAAGCATAGTGCAACTCTTTGTTTACGCACCAGAGATTGAGTGGGCAAGTGCGTGTATATGCGAGTTTAAATTATTATACACAAATGTAAGTAGTAGGCTATTTATGTGAAAATGTTTCATATGTATGTACAAGTAGTGTTTCCCTGATTTCTCCCTAAATGGCCCCTCATAGTTCAGCAGTAATGAGGCTAGTTAGATTTTGCTCAGAATTAAGTACACTTTGGGATGTTATACGTATCACAGTCTCCGGTGAGCCGTACATGGTTGATCAATCCAGGTTGAGGTAGAGTCACTGCATTAATGACACGTCTGTTTGCATTGCCAGTTGTTGCTATGGCAGCAATGAAATTAGGAAATTCAAAGAAAAACAACTCATCTACGCTCTTGGAACTTTAGAACCCCATATGTCCTGTGGCCCGATGTCACACGTGAGGGGAATCCCATGAACACCTTTACAGATCAGTCTGTGGAAAGACACTGAAGAGGACAGAGGAAAAATGAGGCGTTTCTGGAGCTGGTGTGCTGGACGCATCGAGGACGAATACACAGACACAAAGGATGTGGAGGGTAAATGTAAATTATAATGCCACTCACACCTGCGGTTGCTGGTGCTGGCACTCATACCTGTGGTTAAAATTCCTTTTTTGTCTTTAGCGCTGCATTGTCGCCTCTATCTCCCAATAATTCATACTCGAGGCTTTAGAAATCTGAGTTTTTGGGGGGTATATGCCATTTCCTGTTATTTGTGCAGAATACACACACTTTCACTTTGGAATCCACAAAGTTTTATAAATGAGGTCCCTGAATAACATCTATCTATTTCTACACTATATGGCTTGCTAATTTGTGTGTGTGTGTGTGTGTGTGTGTGTGTGTGTGTGTGTGTGTCTGTGTGTGTGTGTGTGTGTGGTTCTGTGTCACTAGTGGGGCCTGTGGCCCAATTGGAGTGTTTGCGGTGTGAGAAGGAAGAGTTGGAGAACAGTTTGTTGGAGCAGCTGAAGGAGTTGAGGTTGCAGAAGCAGAAGGAGCTGCAGGTTCTTCAGTAGATGCTGAAACACAAGCAGCAGGAGGAGACAGAGCTAACATAACTAATAACTAATAATGAATGTTAGCCTTTAGGCTCCAATAAAAGTGATACTAATATATGTATAGTACTATATATATTATATTTTATATATTCAGTAGTAATTATGTAGTATATACAATCTGTGTTATATCCAGCAGTAATGATACTTGCTCTGGCAGATATGAAAATGGCCTGTGAACAGGAGAAGAAATCTCTGGAGGAAGAACTTGAGAAGCTCAGACTGTCACTGCAGGTAGAGATCCCTTATAGTGTCAGTACACATCCACCAGTAGCTCCACCTTTCACTTATAACGTCAGTACACATTCAGTACACATTCCCACCTTTCCATTGTACTGGCTGTAGTGATGATTCGTGTGTGTGTTATACCAGCCCTTAGAGGAGGACATTATGAGTCTGAAAGTGGCGCTGGAGATGAAGAACCAGGAGATCAAAGATCACCACGATCTTTTGGTCAAACTATATACTCTGTATGTAGTACCTGGTTTAACATTATATCCTCTGTTTATATATTATATACTGTTTATGTAGTACCTGGTTTAACACTATACCCTCAGCTTACTCTAGTCTGCAGATGTGAAGAAATTAAACAGAATGTGCATCTGTGTATATGTGCGCACCTGTATGTGTCTGGTTGTAGTATTATTTAAAGGGTCAAACTGCATGAAGTGTGCCCAGGCCCAGAGCTACTTTGATGGTCATGATTCTGTGACCTCTTGGGCCTTGAAATGTGGTGCTTTGAATGATTTAAAGAGTGAAACGGTCTGAAGTGTGCCCACGTTTAAAGCATCCTTGCTGGGCATGACTGTGTGACCTCTTGGGCCAGGAAGTCTGTTTCTACTTTTATTTAAACGGTCAAACTGCGTGAAGTGTGCCCATGCCCAGAGCTACTTTGCTGGGCATGACTGTGTGACCTCTTGGGCCTGGAAGTCTGGTTGTAGTATGATTTTAAAGGGTCAAATGGTCTCCATTGTGTGTCCAGGTTTAAGGCTACTTTGCTGGGCATGTGATTTGGACCCATCGGGTACGGAAGCCTTTCCGTCACGTGCTCGTTTTCCACGCCTTCAGCGCAGGTAGCCTGCGAATTTAAAACCGACGTGCATTTTATTCTTTTCCCCTTTTATCCTTTCATATCTCTCCGCTACCTTGGAGAAGAGAGACGCACGCGGGTAAATAAAATGTAAATATCTCTAAATATCTGTATAATATGTAAATAAAAGGAAGATGTTGTTGTGTAATGTAGTCGTTTGATTATAAATAATCTCATAATAATTTTATCCACAAATTCTTATACATTTATACATGTTTATCTCTCTCTGTGTATGTGTGTGTGTGTGGTTCTGTGTCACTAGTGGGGCCTGTGGCCCGATTGGAGTGTTTGCGGTGTGAGAAGGAGGAGTTGGAGAACAATTTGTTGGAGCAGCTGAAGGAGTTGAGGTTGCAGAAGCAGAAGGAGCTGCAGGTTCTTCAGGAGATGCTGAAACACAAGCAGCAGGAGGAGACAGAGCTAACATAACTAATAACTAATAATGAATGTTAGCCTTTAGGCTCCAATAAAAGTGATACTAATATATGTATAGTACTATATATATTATATTTTATATATTCAGTAGTAATTATGTAGTATATACAATCTGTGTTATATCCAGCAGTAATGATACTTGCTCTGGCAGATATGAAAATGGCCTGTGAACAGGAGAAGAAATCTCTGGAGGAAGAACTTGAGAAGCTCAGACTGTCACTGCAGGTAGAGATCCCTTATAGTGTCAGTACACATCCACCAGTAGCTCCACCTTTCACTTATAACGTCAGTACACATTCAGTACACATTCCCACCTTTCCATTGTACTGGCTGTAGTGATGATTCGTGTGTGTGTTATACCAGCCCATAGAGGAGGACATTATGAGTCTCAAAGTGGCGCTGGAGATGAAGAACCAGGAGATCAAAGATCACCACGATCTTTTGGTCAAACTATATACTCTGTATGTAGTACCTGGTTTAACATTATATCCTCTGTTTATATATTATATACTGTTTATGTAGTACCTGGTTTAACACTTTACCCTCAGCTTACTCTAGTCTGCAGATGTGAAGAAATTAAACAGAATGTGCATCTGTGTATATGTGCGCACCTGTATGTGTCTGGTTGTAGTATTATTTAAAGGGTCAAACTGCATGAAGTGTGCCCAGGCCCAGAGCTACTTTGATGGGCATGATTCTGTGACCTCTTCGGCCTTGAAATGTGGTGCTTTGAATGATTTAAAGAGTGAAACGGTCTGAAGTGTGCCCACGTTTAAAGCATCCTTGCTGGGCATGACTGTGTGACCTCTTGGGCCAGGAAGTCTGTTTCTACTTTTATTTAAACGGTCAAACTGCGTGAAGTGTGCCCATGCCCAGAGCTACTTTGCTGGGCATGACTGTGTGACCTCTTGGGCCTGGAAGTCTGGTTGTAGTATGATTTTAAAGGGTCAAATGGTCTCCATTGTGTGTCCAGGTTTAAGGCTACTTTGCTTGGCATGTGATTTGGACCCATCGGGTACGGAAGCCTTTCCGTCACGTGCTCGTTTTCCACGCCTTCAGCGGAGGTAGCCTGCGAATTTAAAACCGACGTGCATTTTATTCTTTTCCCCTTTTATCCTTTCATATCTCTCCGCTACCTTGGAGAAGAGAGACGCACGCGGGTAAATAAAATGTAAATATCTGTAAATATCTGTATAATATGTAAATAAAAGCAAGAAGTGAATTATGTAGTATATACTATCTGTGTTATATCCAGCAGTAATGATACTTGCTCTGGCAGATATGAAAATGGCCTGTGAACAGGAGAAGAAATCTCTGGAGGAAGTACTTGAGAAGCACAGACTGTCACTGCAGGTAGAGATCCCTTATAGTGTCAGTACACATCCACCAGTACCTCCACCTTTCACTTATAACGTCAGTACACATTCAGTACACATTCCCACCTTTCCATTGTACTGGCTGTAGTGATGATTCGTGTGTGTGTTATACCAGCCCATAGAGGAGGACATTATGAGTCTGAAAGTGGCGCTGGAGATGAAGAACCAGGAGATCAAAGATCAGCACGATCTTTTGGTCAAACTATATACTCTGTATGTATACTATATACCCTGTATGTAGTACCTGGTTTAACACTATATCCTCTGTATATATACTATATACTGTTTATGTAGTACCTGGTTTAACACTATACCCTCAGCTTACTCTAGTCTGCAGATGTGAAGAAATTTAAACAGAATGTGTATCTGTGTATATGTGCACACCTGTATGTGTCTGGTTGTAGTATTATTTAAAGGGTCAAACTGCATGAAGTGTGCCCAGGCCCAGAGCTACTTTGCTGTGCATGACTGTGTGACCTCTTGGCCCTGGAAATCTGGTGGTAGTAGTAGTATGATTTAAAGGAACAAAGTGATTGAAGTGTGCCCAGGCCCAGAGCTACTTTGCTGGGCATGACTGTGTGACCTCTTGGGCCAGGAAGTCTGTTTCTAGTTTTATTTAAACGGTCAAACTGCGTGAAGTGTGCCCAGGCCCAGAGCTACTTTGCTGGGCATGACTGTGTGACCTCTTGGGCCTGGAAGTCTGGTTGTAGTATGATTTTAAAGGGTCAAATGGTCTCCATTGTGTGTCCAGGTTTAAGGCTACTTTGCTGGGCATGTGATTTGGACCCATCGGGTACGGAAGCCTTTCCGTCACGTGCTCGTTTTCCACGCCTTCAGCGCAGGTAGCCTGCGAATTTAACACCGACGTGCATTTTATTCTTTTCCCCTTTTATCCCTTCATATCTCTCCGCTACCTTGGAGAAGAGAGACGCACGCGGGTAAATAAAATGTAAATATCTCTAAATATCTGTATAATATGTAAATAAAAGGAAGAAGTGGTTGTGTAGTGTAGTCGTTTCATTATAAATAATCTCATAATAATTTTATCCACAAATTCTTATACATTTATACATGTTTATCTCTCTCTGTGTGTGTGTGTGTGTGTGTGTGTGTGTGTGTGTGTGTGTGTGTGTGTGTGTGTGCTTCTGTGTCACTAGTGGGGCCTGTGGCCCGATTGGAGTGTTTGCGGTGTGAGAAGGAGGAGTTGGAGAACAGTTTGTTGGAGCAGCTGAAGGAGTTGAGGTTGCAGAAGCAGAAGGAGCTGCAGGTTCTTCAGGAGATGCTGAAACACAAGCAGCATGAGGAGACAGAGCTCCTGCAGAAACAGCAGGAGGAGGAGGAGCATAACAGGTCCATCAAGAGTAAGTACTATGGAAATGCAATAATACTAACATAACTAATAATGAATGCTAGCCTTTAGGCTCCAATAAAAGTGATACTAATATATGTATAGTACTATATATATTATATTTTATATATTCAGTAGTAATTATGTAGTATATACAATCTATGTTATATCCAGCAGTAATGATACTTGCTCTGGCAGATATGAAAATGGCCTGTGAACAGGAGAAGAAATCTCTGGAGGAAGAACTTGAGAAGCTCAGACTGTCACTGCAGGTAGAGATCCCTTATAGTGTCAGTACACATCCACCAGTACCTCCACCTTTCACTTATAACGTCAGTACACATTCAGTACACATTCCCACCTTTCCATTGTACTGGCTGTAGTGATGATTCGTATGTGTGGGTTATACCAGCCCATAGAGGAGGACATTATGAGTCTGAAAGTGGCGCTGGAGATGAAGAACCAGGAGATCAAAGATCAGCACGATCTTTTGGTCAAACTATATACTCTGTATGTATACTATATACTCTGTATGTAGTACCTGGTTTAACACTATATCCTCTTTATATATACTATATACTGTTTATGTAGCTCCTGGTTTAACACTATACCCTCAGCTTACTCTAGTCTGCAGATGTGAAGAAATTAAACAGAATGTGTATCTGTGTATATGTGCGCACCTGTATGTGTCTGGTTGTAGTATTATTTAAAGGGTCAAACTCCGTAAAGTGTGCCCAGGCCCAGAGCTACTTTGATGGGCATGATTCTGTGACCTCTTGGGCCTTGAAATGTGGTGCTTTGAATGATTTAAAGAGTGAAACGGTCTGAAGTGTGCCCACGTTTAAAGCAACCTTGCTGGGCATGACTGTGTGACCTCTTGGGCCAGGAAGTCTGTTTCTAGTTTTATTTAAACGGTCAAACTGCGTGAAGTGTGCCCAGGCCCAGAGCTACTTTGCTGGGCATGACTGTGTGACCTCTTGGGCCTGGAAGTCTGGTTGTAGTATGATTTTAAAGGGTCAAATGGTCTCCATTGTGTGTCCAGGTTTAAGGCTACTTTGCTGGGCATGTGATTTGGACCCATCGGGTACGGAAGCCTTTCCGTCACGTGCTCGTTTTCCACGCCTTCAGCGCAGGTAGCCTGCGAATTTAACACCGACGTGCATTTTATTCTTTTCCCCTTTTATCCCTTCATATCTCTCCGCTACCTTGGAGAAGAGAGACGCACGCGGGTAAATAAAATGTAAATATCTCTAAATATCTGTATAATATGTAAATAAAAGGAAGAAGTGGTTGTGTAGTGTAGTCGTTTCATTATAAATAATCTCATAATAATTTTATCCACAAATTCTTATACATTTATACATGTTTATCTCTCTCTGTGTGTGTGTGTGTGTGTGTGTGTGTGTGTGTGTGTGTGGTTCTGTGTCACTAGTGGGGCCTGTGGCCCGATTGGAGTGTTTGCGGTGTGAGAAGGAGGAGTTGGAGAACAGTTTGTTGGAGCAGCTGAAGGAGTTGAGGTTGCAGAAGCAGAAGGAGCTGCAGGTTCTTCAGGAGATGCTGAAACACAAGCAGCATGAGGAGACAGAGCTCCTGCAGAAACAGCAGGAGGAGGAGGAGCATAACAGGTCCATCAAGAGTAAGTACTATGGAAATGCAATAATACTAACATAACTAATAATGAATGCTAGCCTTTAGGCTCCAATAAAAGTGATACTAATATATGTATAGTACTATATATATTATATTTTATATATTCAGTAGTAATTATGTAGTATATACAATCTATGTTATATCCAGCAGTAATGATACTTGCTCTGGCAGATATGAAAATGGCCTGTGAACAGGAGAAGAAATCTCTGGAGGAAGAACTTGAGAAGCTCAGACTGTCACTGCAGGTAGAGATCCCTTATAGTGTCAGTACACATCCACCAGTACCTCCACCTTTCACTTATAACGTCAGTACACATTCAGTACACATTCCCACCTTTCCATTGTACTGGCTGTAGTGATGATTCGTATGTGTGGGTTATACCAGCCCATAGAGGAGGACATTATGAGTCTGAAAGTGGCGCTGGAGATGAAGAACCAGGAGATCAAAGATCAGCACGATCTTTTGGTCAAACTATATACTCTGTATGTAGTACCTGGTTTAACACTATATCCTCTTTATATATACTATATACTGTTTATGTAGCTCCTGGTTTAACACTATACCCTCAGCTTACTCTAGTCTGCAGATGTGAAGAAATTAAACAGAATGTGTATCTGTGTATATGTGCGCACCTGTATGTGTCTGGTTGTAGTATTATTTAAAGGGTCAAACTCCGTAAAGTGTGCCCAGGCCCAGAGCTACTTTGATGGGCATGATTCTGTGACCTCTTGGGCCTTGAAATGTGGTGCTTTGAATGATTTAAAGAGTGAAACGGTCTGAAGTGTGCCCACGTTTAAAGCAACCTTGCTGGGCATGACTGTGTGACCTCTTGGGCCAGGAAGTCTGTTTCTAGTTTTATTTAAACGGTCAAACTGCGTGAAGTGTGCCCAGGCCCAGAGCTACTTTGCTGGGCATGACTGTGTGACCTCTTGGGCCTGGAAGTCTGGTTGTAGTATGATTTTAAAGGGTCAAATGGTCTCCATTGTGTGTCCAGGTTTAAGGCTACTTTGCTGGGCATGTGATTTGGACCCATCGGGTACGGAAGCCTTTCCGTCACGTGTTCGTTTTCCACGCCTTCAGCGCAGGTAGCCTGCGAATTTAAAACCGACGTGCATTTTATTCTTTTCCCCTTTTATCCTTTCATATCTCTCCGCTACCTTGGAGAAGAGAGACGCACGCGGGTAAATAAAATGTAAATATCTCTAAATATCTGTATAATATGTAAATAAAAGGAAGATGTGGTTGTGTAGTGTAGTCGTTTGATTATAAATAATCTCATAATAATTTTATCCACAAATTCTTATACATTTATACATGTTTATCTCTCTCTCTGTGTGTGTGTGTGTGTGTGTGTGTCTGTGTGTGTGTGTGTGTGGTTCTGTGTCACTAGTGGGGCCTGTGGCCCGATTGGAGTGTTTGCGGTGTGAGAAGGAGGAGTTGGAGAACAGTTTGTTTGAGCAGCTGAAGGAGTTGAGGTTGCAGAAGCAGAAGGAGCTGCAGGTTCTTCAGGAGATGCTGAAACACAAGCAGCAGAAGGAGACAGAGCTCCTGCAGAAACAGCAGGAGGAGGAGGAGCATAACAGGTCCATCAAGAGTAAGTACTATGGAAATGCAATAATACTAACATAACTAATAATGAATGTTAGCCTTTAGGCTCCAATAAAAGTGACACTAATATATGTATAGTACTATATATATTATATTTTATATATTCAGCAGTAATTATGTAGTATATACAATCTGTGTTATATCCAGCAGTAATGATACTTGCTCTGGCAGATATGAAAATGGCCTGTGAACAGGAGAAGAAATCTCTGGAGGAAGAACTTGAGAAGCTCAAACTGTCACTGCAGATAGAGATCCCTTATAGTGTCAGTACACATCCACCAGTACCACTACCTCTCACTTATAACGTCAGTACACATTCAGTACACATTCCCACCTTTCCATTGTACTGGCTGTAGTGATGATTCGTGTGTGTGTTATACCAGCCCATAGAGGAGGACATTATGAGTCTGAAAGTGGCGCTGGAGATGAAGAACCAGGAGATCAAAGATCAGCACGATCTTTTGGTCAAACTATATACTCTGTATGTATACTATATCGAACCCACGGTTTTCACGCTACGATTTTTTAAAATGTGGTGAGCTGCGGAGAAAAGACGCGGTCCGGACGTATTTGTGGCTTAATATCTCTTGTCTCCTTGGGAGTAGGAAGTCTGTTCATGGCTCTTTGGAAAGGGCTGCATCTCCCCTCTAATCTCCTTCGAGCTTCAAGCGGATTGGACCCACGGTTATCACGCTACGATTTTTTAAAGCCGCCAGGGACGGGCCGAAAGCGTGGCAGGTGGCGTTCGTTAGGGACAGTCATGGAGGTGATGCGCACCGAGTTGCACGCCATTTGGACTTGGCCAGACCTAGATGTGAGCGTTCAAAGTCAGCGCGTTTGTTTAAACTTTCTCCTCCAATTCGTTGCAACTGCTCAAGCGTTTCTCGCTCATCCGACTGGAGCGTAACGCTTTATATGTTAATATCTCTTGTCTCCTTGGGAGTAGGAAGTCTGTTCATGGATCTTTGGAAAGGGCTGCATCTCCCCTGTAATCGCCTTCGAGCGGCACGCGGATCGAACCCACGGTTTTCACGCTATGATTTTTTTAAATGTGGTGCGCGGCGGAGAAAATGCGCGCGTCGGACGTCATTTCGGCTTAATATCTCTTGTCTCCTTGGGAGTAGAAAGTCTTTTCATGGCTCTTTGGAAAGGGCTGCATCTCCCCTGTAATCGCCTTTAAGCGGCACGCGGATCGGACCCACCGTTCTCACGCTAAGATTTTTTAAATGTGGTGCGCGGCGGAGAAAATGCGCGTGTCGGACATCATTGCTGCTTAATATCTCTTGTCTCCTTGGGAGTAGGAAATCTGTTCATGACTCTTTGGAAAGGGCTGCATCTCCCCTGTAATCGCCTTCGAGCGGCACGCGGATCGAACCCACGGTTTTCACGCTATGATTTTTTAAAATGTGGTGCGCGGCGGAGAAAATGCGCGCATCGGACGTCATTGCGGCTTAATATCTCTTGTCTCCTTGGGAATAGAAAGTCTTTTCATGGCTCTTTGGAAAGGGTTGCATCTCCCCTGTAATCGCCTTTAAGCGGCACGCGGATCGGACCCACCGTTCTTACGCTACGATTTTTTTAAATGTGGTGCGCGGCGTAGAAAAGACGCGCGTAGGACGTATTTGCGGCTTAATATCTTTGGGCTCCTTGGGAGTAGGAAGTCTGTTCATGCCTCTTTGGAAAGAGCTGCATCTCCCCTGTAATCGCCTTCGAGCGGCACGCGGATCGAACCCACGGTTTTCACGCTATGATTTTTTTAAATGTGCTGCGCGGCGGAGAAAATGAGCGCGTCGGACGTCATTGCGGCTTAATATCTCTTGTCTCCTTGGGAGTAGAAAGTCTTTTCATGGTTCTTTGGAAAGGGTTGCATCTCCCCTGTAATCGCCTTTAAGCGGCACGCGGATCGGACCCACCGTTCTTACGCTACGATTTTTTAAATGTGGTGCGCGGCGTAGAAAAGACGCGCGTAGGACTTATTTGCGGCTTAATATCTTTGGGCTCCTTGGGAGTAGAAAGTCTGTTCATGGCTCTTTGGAAAGGGCTGCATCTCCCCTGTAATCGCCTTCGCGCGGCACGCGGATCGGAACCATCATTATCACGCTACGATTTTTTAATGCCGACAGGGACGGGCCGAAAGCTTGGCAGGTGGCGTTCGTTAGGAAAAGTCATGGACGTGATGCGGACCGAGTTGCAGGCCATTTGGACCTGGCCCGGCCTAGATGTGAGCCTTCAAAGTCAGCGCGTTTGTTTAAACTTTCTCCTCCAATTCGTTGCAATTGTACAAGCGTTTCTCGCTCATCCGACTGGAGCTTAACGCTTTATCTGTTAATATCTCTGGTCTCCTTGGGAGTAGAAAGTCTGTTCATGGCTCTTTGGAAAGGGATGCATCTCCCCTGTAATCGCCTTTAAGCGGCACGCGGATCGGACCCACCGTTCTCACGCTACGATTTTTTAAACGTGGTGCGCGTCGGAGAAAATGCGCGTAATATCTCTTGTCTCCTTGGGAGTAGAAAGTCTGTTCATGGCTCTTTGGAAAGGGCTGTATCTCCCCTGTAATCGCCTTCGAGCGGCACGCGCATCGGAACCATCGTTATCACGCTACGATTTTTTAATGCCGCCAGGGATAGGCCGAAAGCGTGGCAGGTGGCATTCGTTAGCGACAGTCATGGAGGTGATGCGCACCGAGTTGCACGCCATTTGGAGTTGGCCCGGCCTAGATGTGAGCGTTCAAAGTCAGCGCGTTTGTTTAAACTTTCTCCTCCAATTCGTTGCAATTGTACAAGCGTTTCTCGTTCATCCGACTGGAGCGTAACGCTTTATATGTTAATATTTCTGGTCTCCTTGGGAGTAGAAAGTCTGTTCATGGCTCTTTGGAAAGGGCTGTATCTCCCCTGTAATCGCCTTCGAGCGGCACGCGCATCGGAACCATCGTTATCACGCTACGATTTTTTAATGCCGCCAGGGATAGGCGGAAAGCGTGGCAGGTGGCGTTCGTTAGGGACAGTCATGGAGGTGATGCACACCGAGTTGCACGCCATTTGGAGTTGGCCCGGCCTAGATGTGAGCGTTCAAAGTCAGCGCGTTTGTTTAAACTTTCTCCTCCAATTCGTTGCAATTGTACAAGCGTTTCTCGTTCATCCGACTGGAGCGTAACGATTTATATGTTAATATTTCTGGTCTCCTTGGGAGTAGAAAGTCTGTTCATGGCTCTTTTGAAAGGGATGCATCTCCCCTGTAATCGCCTTCGAGCGGCACGCGGATCGAAGCCACGTTTTTCACGCTACGATTTTTTTTTAAATGTGTTGCGCGGCGGAGAAAAGACGCGCGCCGGACGTATTTGCGGCTTAATATCTCTTGTCTCATTGGGTGTAGAAAGTCTGTTCATGGCTCTTTGGAAAGGGCTGCATCTCCCCTGTAATCGCCTTCGAGCGGCACGCGGATCGAACCCACGGTTTTCACGCTATGATTTTTTTAAATGTGGTGCGCGGCGGAGGAAATGCGCGCGTCGGACGTCATTTCGGCTTAATATCTCTTGTCTCCTTGGGAGTAGAAAGTCTTTTCATGGCTCTTTGGAAAGGTTTGCATCTCCCTTGTAATCGCCTTTAAGCGGCACGCGGATTGGACCCACCGTTCTTCCGATACGATCTTTTAAATGTGGTGCGCGGCGTAGAAAAGACGCGCGTAGGACGTATTTGCGGCTTAATATCTTTGGGCTCCTTGGGAGTAGGAAGTCTGTTCATGCCTCTTTGGAAAGGGCTCCATCTCCCCTGTAATCGCCTTCGAGCGGCACGCGGATCGAACCCACGGTTTTCACGCTATGATTTTTTTAAATGTGCTGCGCGGTGGAGAAAATGCGCGCGTCGGACGTCATTGCGGCTTAATATCTCTTGTCTCATTGGGTGTAGAAAGTCTGTTCATGGCTCTTTGGAAAGGGCTGCATCTCCCCTGTAATCGCCTTCGAGCGGCACGCGGATCGAACCCACGGTTTTCACGCTATGATTTTTTTAAATGTGGTGCGCGGCGGAGAAAATGCGCGCGTCGGACGTCATTTCGGCTTAATATCTCTTGTCTCCTTGGGAGTAGAAAGTCTTTTCATGGCTCTTTGGAAAGGGCTGCATCTCCGCTGTAATCGCCTTCGAGCGGCACGCGAATCGAACCCACGGTTTTCACGCTATGATTTTTTTAAATGTGGTGCGCGGCGGAGAAAATGCGCGCGTCGGACGTCATTTCGGCTTAATATCTCTTGTCTCCTTCGGAGTAGAAAGTCTTTTCATGGCTCTTTGGAAAGGGCTGCATCTCCGCTGTAATCGCCTTCGAGCGGCACGCGAATCGAACCCACGGTTTTCACGCTATGATTTTTTTAAATGTGGTGCGCGGCGGAGGAAATGCGCGCGTCGGACGTCATTGCGGCTTAATATCTCTTGTCTACTTGGGAGTAGAAAGTCTTTTCATGGCTCTTTGGAAAGGTTTGCATCTCCCCTGTAATCGCCTTTAAGCGGCACGCGGATCGGACCCACCGTTCTTACGCTACGATTTTTTAAATGTGGTGCGCGGCGTAGAAAAGACGCGCGTAGGACGTATTTGCGGCTTAATATCTTTGGGCTCCTTGGGAGTAAGGAGTCTGTTCATGCCTCTTTGGAAAGGGCTCCATCTCCCCTGTAATCGCCTTCGAGCGGCACGCGGATCGGAACCATCGTTATCATGCTACGATTTTTTAATGCCGCCAGGGATAGGCCGAAAGCGTGGCAGGTGGCGTTCGTTAGGGACAGTCATGGAGGTGATGCACACCGAGTTGCACGCCATTTGGAGTTGGCCCGGCCTAGATGTGAGCGTTCAAAGTCAGCGCGTTTGTTTAAACTTTCTCCTCCAATTCGTTGCAATTGTACAAGCGTTTCTCGTTCATCCGACTGGAGCGTAACGCTTTATATGTTAATATTTCTGGTCTCCTTGGGAGTAGAAAGTCTGTTCATGGCTCTTTTGAAAGGGATGCATCTCCCCTGTAATCGCCTTCGAGCGGCACGCGGATCGAACCCACGTTTTTCACGCTACGATTTGTTTTAAATGTGTTGCGCGGCGGAGAAAAGACGCGCGCCGGACGTATTTGCGGCTTAATATCTCTTGTCTCACTGGGTGTAGAAAGTCTGTTCATGGCTCTTTGGAAAGGGCTGCATCTCCCCTGTAATCGCCTTCGAGCGGCACGCGGATCGAACCCACGGTTTTCACGCTATGATTTTTTTAAATGTGGTGCGCGGCGGAGGAAATGCGCGCGTCGGACGTCATTGCGGCTTAATATCTCTTGTCTCCTTGGGAGTAGAAAGTCTTTTCATGGCTCTTTGGAAAGGTTTGCATCTCCCCTGTAATCGCCTTTAAGCGGCACGCGGATCGGACCCACCGTTCTTACGCTACGATTTTTTAAATGTGGTGCGCGGCGTAGAAAAGACGCGCGTAGGACGTATTTGCGGCTTAATATCTTTGGGCTCCTTGGGAGTAGGAAGTCTGTTCATGCCTCTTTGGAAAGGGCTCCATCTCCCCTGTAATCGCCTTCGAGCGGCACGCGGATCGAACCCACGGTTTTCACGCTATGATTTTTTTAAATGTGCTGCGCGGCGGAGAAAATGCGCGCGTCGGACGTCATTGCGGCTTAATATCTCTTGTCTCCTTGGGAGTAGAAAGTCTTTTCATGGTTCTTTGGAAAGGGTTGCATCTCCCCTGTAATCGCCTTTAAGCGGCACGCGGATCGGACCCACCGTTCTCACGCTACGATTTTTTAAACGTGGTGCGCGTCGGAGAAAATGCGCGTAATATCTCTTGTCTCCTTGGGAGTAGAAAGTCTGTTCATGGCTCTTTGGAAAGGGCTGTATCTCCCCTGTAATCGCCTTCGAGCGGCACGCGCATCGGAACCATCGTTATCACGCTACGATTTTTTAATGCCGCCAGGGATAGGCCGAAAGCGTGGCAGGTGGCGTTGGTTAGGGACAGTCATGGAGGTGATGCACACCGAGTTGCACGCCATTTGGAGTTGGCCCGGCCTAGATGTGAGCGTTCAAAGTCAGCGCGTTTGTTTAAACTTTCTCCTCCAATTCGTTGCAATTGTACAAGCGTTTCTCGTTCATCCGACTGGAGCGTAACGCTTTATATGTTAATATTTCTGGTCTCCTTGGGAGTAGAAAGTCTGTTCATGGCTCTTTTGAAAGGGATGCATCTCCCCTGTAATCGCCTTCGAGCGGCACGCGGATCGAACCCACGTTTTTCACGCTACGATTTTTTTTAAATGTGTTGCGCGGCGGAGAAAAGACGCGTGCCGGACGTATTTGCGGCTTAATATCTCTTGTCTCATTGGGTGTAGAAAGTCTGTTCATGGCTCTTTGGAAAGGGCTGCATCTCCCCTGTAATCGCCTTTAAGCGGCATGCGGATCGAACCCACGGTTTTCACGCTATGATTTTTTTAAATGTGCTGCGCGGCGGAGAAAATGCGCGCGTCGGATGTCATTGCGGCTTAATATCTCGTTTCCTTGGGAGTAGAAAGTCTTTTCATGGTTCTTTGGAAAGGGTTGCATCTCCCCTGTAATCGCCTTTAAGCGGCACGCGGATCGGACCCATCGTTCTCACGCTACGATTTTTTAAAATCCGCCAGGGACGGAACGAACGCTTGGCAGGTGGCGTTCGTGACCGACAGTCAAGCAGTTAATGCGCACCGAGCTGCAGGCCATTTGGACCTGGCCCAGCCTAGATGTGAGTATTCAAAGTCAGCACGTTTGTTTCAAAGTTCTCCACCAATTCGTTGTAATTGCGTGTGTGCGCGTGAACACCAGGTTTGTGGAGGAGTTCGTCCTTGGACTGTACAAGGGGAGACAGTGTGTGGCCTGGCTGCGTGAGGTTGCAGTTTGCTGGGCATGAGAGATTGGCATGTGGTGCCCTGGAGGTGTGGTTGTTCCAGGACGGGCAAGGTGGAGTAGTGTGGCTGGGTGACGGTGCGCTTCACTGGGGATGTGGTTGTGAGTTGCAGGCCCATTCCTTTGAATGACAGAAAGGATCTGATTTGTTTTCAGGTTTAAACGTACTTTGCTGGGTATGACTGTGACCTCTTGGGCCAGGAAGTCTGTTTCTAGTTTTATTTAAACGGTCAAACTGCGTGAAGTGTGCCCAGGCCCAGAGCTACTTTGCTGGGCATGGCTCTGTGACCTCTTGGGCCTGGAAGTCTGGTTGTAGTATGATTTTAAAGGGTCAAATGCTCTCCATTGTGTGTCCAGGTTTAAGGCTACTTTGCTGGGCATGTGATTTGGACCCATCGGGTACGGAAGCCTTTCCGTCACGTGCTCGTTTTCCACGCCTTCAGCGCAGGTAGCCTGCGAATTTAAAACCGACGTGCATTTTATTCTTTTCCCCTTTTATCCTTTCATATCTCTCCGCTACCTTGGAGAAGAGAGACGCACGCTGGGAAATAAAATGTAAATATCTGTAAATATCTGTATAATATGTAAATAAAAGGAAGAAGTGGTTGTGTAGTGTAGTCGTTTGATTATAAATAATCTCATAATAATTTTATCCACAAATTCTTATACATTTATACATGTTTATCTCTCTCTTTGTGTGTGTGTGTGTGTGTGTGGTTCTGTGTCACTAGTGGGGCCTGTGGCCCGATTGGAGTGTTTGCGGTGTGAGAAGGAGGAGTTGGAGAACAGTTTGTTGGAGCAGCTGAAGGAGTTGAGGTTGCAGAAGCAGAAGGAGCTGCAGGTTCTTCAGGAGATGCTGAAACACAAGCAGCATGAGGAGACAGAGCTCCTGCAGAAACAGAAGGAGGAGGAGGAGCATAACAGGTCCATCAAGAGTAAGTACTATGGAAATGCAATAATACTAACATAACTAATAATGAATGCTAGCCTTTAGGCTCCAATAAAAGTGATACTAATATATGTATAGTACTATATATATTATATTTTATATATTCAGTAGTAATTATGTAGTATATACAATCTATGTTATATTCAGCAGTAATGATACTTGCTCTGGCAGATATGAAAATGGCCTGTGAACAGGAGAAGAAATCTCTGGAGGAAGAACTTGAGAAGCTCAGACTGTCACTGCAGGTAGAGATCCCTTATAGTGTCAGTACACATCCACCAGTACCTCCACCTTTCACTTATAACGTCAGTATACATTCAGTACACATTCCCACCTTTCCATTGTACTGGCTGTAGTGATGATTCGTATGTGTGGGTTATACCAGCCCATAGAGGAGGACATTATGAGTCTGAAAGTGGCGCTGGAGATGAAGAACCAGGAGATCAAAGATCAGCACGATCTTTTGGTCAAACTATATACTCTGTATGTATACTATATACTCTGTATGTAGTACCTGGTTTAACACTATATCCTCTTTATATATACTATATACTGTTTATGTAGCTCCTGGTTTAACACTATACCCTCAGCTTACTCTAGTCTGCAGATGTGAAGAAATTAAACAGAATGTGTATCTGTGTATATGTGCGCACCTGTATGTGTCTGGTTGTAGTATTATTTAAAGGGTCAAACTCCTTAAAGTGTGCCCAGGCCCAGAGCTACTTTGATGGGCATGATTCTGTGACCTCTTGGGCCTTGAAATGTGGTGCTTTGAATGATTTAAAGAGTGAAACGGTCTGAAGTGTGCCCACGTTTAAAGCAACCTTGCTGGGCATGACTGTGTGACCTCTTGGGCCAGGAAGTCTGTTTCTAGTTTTATTTAAACGGTCAAACTGCGTGAAGTGTGCCCAGGCCCAGAGCTACTTTGCTGGGCATGACTGTGTGACCTCTTGGGCCTGGAAGTCTGGTTGTAGTATGATTTTAAAGGGTCAAATGGTCTCCATTGTGTGTCCAGGTTTAAGGCTACTTTGCTGGGCATGTGATTTGGACCCATCGGGTACGGAAGCCTTTCCGTCACGTGCTCGTTTTCCACGCCTTCAGCGCAGGTAGCCTGCGAATTTAAAACCGACGTGCATTTTATTCTTTTCCCCTTTTATCCTTTCATATCTCTCCGCTACCTTGGAGAAGAGAGACGCACGCGGGTAAATAAAATGTAAATATCTCTAAATATCTGTATAATATGTAAATAAAAGGAAGATGTGGTTGTGTAGTGTAGTCGTTTGATTATAAATAATCTCATAATAATTTTATCCACAAATTCTTATACATTTATACATGTTTATCTCTCTCTGTGTGTGTGTGTGTGTGTGTGTGTGTGTGTGTGTGTGTGTGTGTGTGGTTCTGTGTCACTAGTGGGGCCTGTGGCCCGATTGGAGTGTTTGCGGTGTGAGAAGGAGGAGTTGGAGAACAGTTTGTTTGAGCAGCTGAAGGAGTTGAGGTTGCAGAAGCAGAAGGAGCTGCAGGTTCTTCAGGAGATGCTGAAACACAAGCAGCAGGAGGAGACAGAGCTCCTGCAGAAACAGCAGGAGGAGGAGGAGCATAACAGGTCCATCAAGAATAAGTACTATGGAAATGCAATAATACTAACATAACTAATAATGAATGTTAGCCTTTAGGCTCCAATAAAAGTGACACTAATATATGTATAGTACTATATATATTATATTTTATATATTCAGCAGTAATTATGTAGTATATACAATCTGTGTTATATCCAGCAGTAATGATACTTGCTCTGGCAGATATAAAAATGGCCTGTGAACAGGAGAAGAAATCTCTGGAGGAAGAACTTGAGAAGCTCAAACTGTCACTGCAGGTAGAGATCCCTTATAGTGTCAGTACACATCCACCAGTACCACCACCTCTCACTTATAACGTCAGTACACATTCAGTACACATTCCCACCTTTCCATTGTACTGGCTGTAGTGATGATTCGTGTCTGTGTTATACCAGCCCATAGAGGAGGACATTATGAGTCTGAAAGTGGCGCTGGAGATGAAGAACCAGGAGATCAAAGATCAGCACGATCTTTTGGTCAAACTATATACTCTGTATGTATACTATATCGAACCCACGGTTTTCACGCTACGATTTTTTTAAATGTGGTGAGCTGCGGAGAAAAGACGCGGTCCGGACGTATTTGTGGCTTAATATCTCTTGTCTCCTTGGGAGTAGAAAGTCTTTTCATGGCTCTTTGGAAAGGGCTGCATCTCCCTTGTAATCGCCTTTAAGCGGCACGCGGATTGGACCCACCGTTCTTCCGATACGATTTTTTAAATGTGGTGCGCGGCGTAGAAAAGACGCGCGTAGGACGTATTTGCGGCTTAATATCTTTGGGCTCCTTGGGAGTAGGAAGTCTGTTCATGCCTCTTTGGAAAGGGCTCCATCTCCCCTGTAATCGCCTTCGAACGGCACGCGGATCGAACCCACGGTTTTCACGCTATGATTTTTTTAAATGTGCTGCGCGGCGGAGAAAATGCGCGCGTCGGACGTCATTGCGGCTTAATATCTCTTGTCTCCTTGGGAGTAGAAAGTCTTTTCATGGTTCTTTGGAAAGGGTTGCATCTCCCCTGTAATCGCCTTTAAGCGGCACGCGGATCGGACCCAGCGTTCTCACGCTACGATTTTTTAAACGTGGTGCGCGTCGGAGAAAATGCGCGTAATATCTCTTGTCTCCTTGGGAGTAGAAAGTCTGTTCATGGCTCTTTGGAAAGGGCTGTATCTCCCCTGTAATCGCCTTCGAGCGGCACGCGCATCGGAACCATCGTTATCACGCTACGATTTTTTAATGCCGCCAGGGATAGGCCGAAAGCGTGGCAGGTGGCGTTCGTTAGGGACAGTCATGGAGGTGATGCACACCGAGTTGCACGCCATTTGGAGTTGGCCCGGCCTAGATGTGAGCGTTCAAAGTCAGCGCGTTTGTTTAAACTTTCTCCTCCAATTCGTTGCAATTGTACAAGCGTTTCTCGTTCATCCGACTGGAGCGTAACGCTTTATATGTTAATATTTCTGGTCTCCTTGGGAGTAGAAAGTCTGTTCATGGCTCTTTTGAAAGGGATGCATCTCCCCTGTAATCGCCTTCGAGCGGCACGCGGATCGAACCCACGTTTTTCACGCTACGATTTTTTTTAAATGTGTTGCGCGGCGGAGAAAAGACGCGCGCCGGACGTATTTGCGGCTTAATATCTCTTGTCTCATTGGGTGTAGAAAGTCTGTTCATGGCTCTTTGGAAAGGGCTGCATCTCCCCTGTAATCGCCTTCGAGCGGCACGCGGATCGAACCCACGGTTTTCACGCTATGATTTTTTTAAATGTGGTGCGCGGCGGAGGAAATGCGCGCGTCGGACGTCATTTCGGCTTAATATCTCTTGTCTCCTTGGGAGTAGAAAGTCTTTTCATGGCTCTTTGGAAAGGGCTGCATCTCCGCTGTAATCGCCTTCGAGCGGCACGCGGATCGAACCCACGGTTTTCACGCTATGATTTTTTTAAATGTGGTGCGCGGCGGAGAAAATGCGCGCGTCGGACGTCATTTCGGCTTAATATCTATTGTCTCCTTGGGAGTAGAAAGTCTTTTCATGGCTCTTTGGAAAGGTTTGCATCTCCCTTGTAATCGCCTTTAAGCGGCACGCGGATTGGACCCACCGTTCTTCCGATACGATTTTTTAAATGTGGTGCGCGGCGTAGAAAAGACGCGCGTAGGACGTATTTGCGGCTTAATATCTTTGGGCTCCTTGGGAGTAGGAAGTCTGTTCATGCCTCTTTGGAAAGGGCTGCATCTCCCCTGTAATCACCTTCGAGCGGCACGCGGATCGAACCCACGGTTTTCACGCTATGATTTTTTTAAATGTGGTGCGCGGCGGAGGAAATGCGCGCGTCGGACGTCATTTCGGCTTAATATCTCTTGTCTCCTTGGGAGTAGAAAGTCTTTTCATGGCTCTTTGGAAAGGGCTGCATCTCCCCTGTAATCGCCTTTAAGCGGCACGCGGATCGAACCCACGGTTTTCACGCTACGATTTTTTTTAAATGTGTTGCGCGGCGGAGAATAGACGCGCGCCGGACGTCATTTCGGCTTAATATCTATTGTCTCCTTGGGAGTAGAAAGTCTTTTCATGGCTCTTTGGAAAGGTTTGCATTTCCCTTGTAATCGCCTTTAAGCGGCACGCGGATTGGACCCACCGTTCTTCCGATACGATTTTTTAAATGTGGTGCGCGGCGTAGAAAAGACGCGCGTAGGACGTATTTGCGGCTTTATATCTTTGGGCTCCTTCGGAGTAGGAAGTCTGTTCATGCCTCTTTGGAAAGGGCTCCATCTCCCCTGTAATCGCCTTCGAACGGCACGCGGATCGAACCCACGGTTTTCACGCTATGATTTTTTTAAATGTGCTGCGCGGCGGAGAAAATGCGCGCGTCGGACGTCATTGCGGCTTAATATCTCTTGTCTCCTTGGGAGTAGAAAGTCTTTTCATGGTTCTTTGGAAAGGGTTGCATCTCCCCTGTAATCGCCTTTAAGCGGCACGCGGATCGGACCCAGCGTTCTCACGCTACGATTTTTTAAACGTGGTGCGCGTCGGAGAAAATGCGCGTAATATCTCTTGTCTCCTTGGGAGTAGAAAGTCTGTTCATGGCTCTTTGGAAAGGGCTGTATCTCCCCTGTAATCGCCTTCGAGCGGCACGCGCATCGGAACCATCGTTATCACGCTACGATTTTTTAATGCCGCCAGGGATAGGCCGAAAGCGTGGCAGGTGGCGTTGGTTAGGGACAGTCATGGAGGTGATGCACACCGAGTTGCACGCCATTTGGAGTTGGCCCGGCCTAGATGTGAGCGTTCAAAGTCAGCGCGTTTGTTTAAACTTTCTCCTCCAATTCGTTGCAATTGTACAAGCGTTTCTCGTTCATCCAACTGGAGCGTAACGCTTTATATGTTAATATTTCTGGTCTCCTTGGGAGTAGAAAGTCTGTTCATGGCTCTTTTGAAAGGGATGCATCTCCCCTGTAATCGCCTTCGAGCGGCACGCGGATCGAACCCACGTTTTTCACGCTACGATTTGTTTTAAATGTGTTGCGCGGCGGAGAAAAGACGCGCGTCGGACGTATTTGCGGCTTAATATCTCTTGTCTCATTGGGTGTAGAAAGTCTGTTCATGGCTCTTTGGAAAGGGCAGCATCTCCCCTGTAATCGCCTTCGAGCGGCACGCGGATCGAACCCACGGTTTTCACGCTATGATTTTTTTAAATGTGGTGCGCGGCGGAGGAAATGCGCGCGTCGGACGTCATTGCGGCTTAATATCTCTTGTCTCCTTGGGAGTAGAAAGTCTTTTCATGGCTCTTTGGAAAGGTTTGCATCTCCCCTGTAATCGCCTTTAAGCGGCACGCGGATCGGACCCACCGTTCTTACGCTACGATTTTTTAAATGTGGTGCGCGGCGTAGAAAAGACGCGCGTAGGACGTATTTGCGGCTTAATATCTTTGGGCTCCTTGGGAGTAGGAAGTCTGTTCATGCCTCTTTGGAAAGGGCTCCATCTCCCCTGTAATCGCCTTCGAGCGGCACGCGGATCGAACCCACGGTTTTCACGCTATGATTTTTTTAAATGTGCTGCGCGGCGGAGAAAATGCGCGCGTCGGACGTCATTGCGGCTTAATATCTCTTGTCTCCTTGGGAGTAGAAAGTCTTTTCATGGTTCTTTGGAAAGGGTTGCATCTCCCCTGTAATCGCCTTTAAGCGGCACGCGGATCGGACCCAGCGTTCTCACGCTACGATTTTTTAAACGTGGTGCGCGTCGGAGAAAATGCGCGTAATATCTCTTGTCTCCTTGGGAGTAGAAAGTCTGTTCATGGCTCTTTGGAAAGGGCTGTATCTCCCCTGTAATCGCCTTCGAGCGGCACGCGCATCGGAACCATCGTTATCACGCTACGATTTTTTAATGCCGCCAGGGATAGGCCGAAAGCGTGGCAGGTGGCGTTCGTTAGGGACAGTCATGGAGGTGATGCACACCGAGTTGCACGCCATTTGGAGTTGGCCCGGCCTAGATGTGAGCGTTCAAAGTCAGCGCGTTTGTTTAAACTTTCTCCTCCAATTCGTTGCAATTGTACAAGCGTTTCTCGTTCATCCGACTGGAGCGTAACGCTTTATATGTTAATATTTCTGGTCTCCTTGGGAGTAGAAAGTCTGTTCATGGCTCTTTTGAAAGGGATGCATCTCCCCTGTAATCGCCTTCGAGCGGCACGCGGATCGAACCCACGTTTTTCACGCTACGATTTTTTTTAAATGTGTTGCGCGGCGGAGAAAAGACGCGCGCCGACGTATTTGCGGCTTAATATCTCTTGTCTCATTGGGTGTAGAAAGTCTGTTCATGGCTCTTTGGAAAGGGCTGCATCTCCCCTGTAATCGCCTTCGAGCGGAACGCGGATCGAACCCACGGTTTTCACGCTATGATTTTTTTAAATGTGGTGCGCGGCGGAGGAAATGCGCGCGTCGGACGTCATTTCGGCTTAATATCTCTTGTCTCCTTGGGAGTAGAAAGTCTTTTCATGGCTCTTTGGAAAGGGCTGCATCTCCGCTGTAATCGCCTTCGAGCGGCACGCGGATCGAACCCACGGTTTTCACGCTATGATTTTTTTAAATGTGGTGCGCGGCGGAGAAAATGCGCGCGTCGGACGTCATTTCGGCTTAATATCTATTGTCTCCTTGGGAGTAGAAAGTCTTTTCATGGCTCTTTGGAAAGGTTTGCATCTCCCTTGTAATCGCCTTTAAGCGGCACGCGGATTGGACCCACCGTTCTTCCGATACGATTTTTTAAATGTGGTGCGCGGCGTAGAAAAGACGCGCGTAGGACGTATTTGCGGCTTAATATCTTTGGGCTCCTTGGGAGTAGGAAGTCTGTTCATGCCTCTTTGGAAAGGGCTGCATCTCCCCTGTAATCACCTTCGAGCGGCACGCGGATCGAACCCACGGTTTTCACGCTATGATTTTTTTAAATGTGGTGCGCGGCGGAGGAAATGCGCGCGTCGGACGTCATTTCGGCTTAATATCTCTTGTCTCCTTGGGAGTAGAAAGTCTTTTCATGGCTCTTTGGAAAGGGCTGCATCTCCCCTGTAATCGCCTTTAAGCAGCACGCGGATCGAACCCACGGTTTTCACGCTACGATTTTTTTTAAATGTGTTGCGCGGCGGAGAATAGACGCGCGCCGGACGTCATTTCGGCTTAATATCTATTGTCTCCTTGGGAGTAGAAAGTCTTTTCATGGCTCTTTGGAAAGGTTTGCATCTCCCTTGTAATCGCCTTTAAGCGGCACGCGGATTGGACCCACCGTTCTTCCGATACGATTTTTTAAATGTGGTGCGCGGCGTAGAAAAGACGCGCGTAGGACGTATTTGCGGCTTAATATCTTTGGGCTCCTTGGGAGTAGAAAGTCTGTTCATGGCTCTTTGGAAAGGGCTGCATCTCCCCTGTAATCGCCTTCGAGCGGCACGCGGATCGGAACCATCGTTATCATGCTACGATTTTTTAATGCCGCCAGGGATAGGCCGAAAGCGTGGCAGGTGGCGTTCGTTAGGGACAGTCATGGAGGTGATGCACACCGAGTTGCACGCCATTTGGAGTTGGCCCGGCCTAGATGTGAGCGTTCAAAGTCAGCGCGTTTGTTTAAACTTTCTCCTCCAATTCGTTGCAATTGTACAAGCGTTTCTCGTTCATCCGACTGGAGCGTAACGCTTTATATGTTAATATTTCTGGTCTCCTTGGGAGTAGAAAGTCTGTTCATGGCTCTTTTGAAAGGGATGCATCTCCCCTGTAATCGCCTTCGAGCGGCACGCGGATCGAACCCACGGTTTTCACGCTATGATTTTTTTAAATGTGGTGCGCGGCGGAGAAAATGCGCGCGTCGGACGTCATTTCGGCTTAATATCTCTTGTCTCCTTGGGAGTAGAAAGTCTTTTCATGGCTCTTTGGAAAGGGCTGCATCTCCCCTGTAATCGCCTTTAAGCGGCACGCGGATCGGACCCACCGTTCTCACGCTAAGATTTTTTAAATGTGGTGCGCGGCGGAGAAAATGCGCGTGTCGGACATCATTGCTGCTTAATATCTCTTGTCTCCTTGGGAGTAGGAAGTCTGTTCATGGCTCTTTGGAAAGGGCTGCATCTCCCCTGTAATCGCCTTTAAGCGGCACGCGGATCGAACCCACGGTTTTCACGCTACGATTTTTTTTAAATGTGTTGCGCGGCGGAGAATAGACGCGCGCCGGACGTATTTGCGGCTTGATATCTCTTGTCTCATTGGGAGTAGAAAGTCTGTTCATGGCTCTTTGGAAAGGTTTGCATCTTCCCTGTAATCGCCTTTAAGCGGCACGCGGATCGGACCCACCGTTCTTACGCTACGATTTTTTAAATGTGGTGCGCGGCGTAGAAAAGACGCCCGTAGGACGTATTTGCGGCTTAATATCTTTGGGCTCCTTGGGAGTAGGAAGTCTGTTCATGCCTCTTTGGAAAGGGCTGCATCTCCCCTGTAATCGCCTTCGAGCGGCACGCGGATCGAACCCACGGTTTTCACGCTATGATTTTTTTAAATGTGCTGCGCGGCGGAGAAAATGCGCGCGTCGGACGTCATTGCGGCTTAATATCTCTTGTCTCCTTGGGAGTAGAAAGTCTTTTCATGGCTCTTTGGAAAGGTTTGCATCTCCCCTGTAATCGCCTTTAAGCGGCACGCGGATCGGACCCACCGTTCTTACGCTACGATTTTTTAAATGTGGTGCGCGGCGTAGAAAAGACGCGCGTAGGACGTATTTGCGGCTTAATATCTTTGGGCTCCTTGGGAGTAGGAAGTCTGTTCATGCCTCTTTGGAAAGGGCTCCATCTCCCCTGTAATCGCCTTCGAGCGGCACGCGGATCGAACCCACGGTTTTCACGCTATGATTTTTTTAAATGTGCTGCGCGGCGGAGAAAATGTGCGCGTCGGACGTCATTGCGGCTTAATATCTCTTGTCTCCTTGGGAGTAGAAAGTCTTTTCATGGTTCTTTGGAAAGGGTTGCATCTCCCCTGTAATCGCCTTTAAGCGGCACGCGGATCGGACCCACCGTTCTTACGCTACGATTTTTTAAACGTGGTGCGCGTCGGAGAAAATGCTCGTAATATCTCTTGTCTCCTTGGGAGTAGAAAGTCTGTTCATGGCTCTTTGGAAAGGGCTGTATCTCCCCTGTAATCGCCTTCGAGCGGCACGCGCATCGGAACCATCGTTATCACGCTACGATTTTTTAATGCCGCCAGGGATAGGCCGAAAGCGTGGCAGGTGGCGTTCGTTAGGGACAGTCATGGAGGTGATGCACACCGAGTTGCACGCCATTTGGAGTTGGCCCGGCCTAGATGTGAGCGTTCAAAGTCAGCGCGTTTGTTTAAACTTTCTCCTCCAATTCGTTGCAATTGTACAAGCGTTTCTCGTTCATCCGACTGGAGCGTAACGATTTATATGTTAATATTTCTGGTCTCCTTGGGAGTAGAAAGTCTGTTCATGGCTCTTTTGAAAGGGATGCATCTCCCCTGTAATCGCCTTCGAGCGGCACGCGGATCGAAGCCACGTTTTTCACGCTACGATTTTTTTTAAATGTGTTGCGCGGCGGAGAAAAGACGCGCGCCGGACGTATTTGCGGCTTAATATCTCTTGTCTCCTTGGGAGTAGAAAGTCTTTTCATGGCTCCTTGGAAAGGGCTGCATCTCCCCTGTAATCGCCTTCGAGCGGCACGCGGATCGAACCCACGGTTTTCACGCTATGATTTTTTTAAATGTGGTGCGCGGCGGAGGAAATGCGCGCGTCGGACGTCATTTCGGCTTAATATCTCTTGTCTCCTTGGGAGTAGAAAGTCTTTTCATGGCTCTTTGGAAAGGGCTGCATCTCCGCTGTAATCGCCTTCGAGCGGCACGCGGATCGAACCCACGGTTTTCACGCTATGATTTTTTTAAATGTGGTGCGCGGCGGAGAAAATGCGCGCGTCGGACGTCATTGCGGCTTAATATCTCTTGTCTCATTGGGTGTAGAAAGTCTGTTCATGGCTCGTTGGAAAGGGCTGCATCTCCCCTGTAATCGCCTTCGAGCGGCACGCGGATCGAACCCACGGTTTTCACGCTATGATTTTTTTAAATGTGGTGCGCGGCGGAGAAAATGCGCGCGTCGGACGTCATTTCGGCTTAATATCTCTTGTCTCCTTGGGAGTAGAAAGTCTTTTCATGGCTCTTTGGAAAGGGCTGCATCTCCGCTGTAATCGCCTTCGAGCGGCACGCGAATCGAACCCACGGTTTTCACGCTATGATTTTTTTAAATGTGGTGCGCGGCGGAGAAAATGCGCGCGTCGGACGTCATTTCGGCTTAATATCTCTTGTCTCCTTCGGAGTAGAAAGTCTTTTCATGGCTCTTTGGAAAGGGCTGCATCTCCGCTGTAATCGCCTTCGAGCGGCACGCGAATCGAACCCACGGTTTTCAGGCTATGATTTTTTTAAATGTGGTGCGCGGCGGAGGAAATGCGCGCGTCGGACGTCATTGCGGCTTAATATCTCTTGTCTACTTGGGAGTAGAAAGTCTTTTCATGGCTCTTTGGAAAGGTTTGCATCTCCCCTGTAATCGCCTTTAAGCGGCACGCGGATCGGACCCACCGTTCTTACGCTACGATTTTTTAAATGTGGTGCGCGGCGTAGAAAAGACGCGCGTAGGACGTATTTGCGGCTTAATATCTTTGGGCTCCTTGGGAGTAAGGAGTCTGTTCATGCCTCTTTGGAAAGGGCTCCATCTCCCCTGTAATCGCCTTCGAGCGGCACGCGGATCGGAACCATCGTTATCATGCTACGATTTTTTAATGCCGCCAGGGATAGGCCGAAAGCGTGGCAGGTGGCGTTCGTTAGGGACAGTCATGGAGGTGATGCACACCGAGTTGCACGCCATTTGGAGTTGGCCCGGCCTAGATGTGAGCGTTCAAAGTCAGCGCGTTTGTTTAAACTTTCTCCTCCAATTCGTTGCAATTGTACAAGCGTTTCTCGTTCATCCGACTGGAGCGTAACGCTTTATATGTTAATATTTCTGGTCTCCTTGGGAGTAGAAAGTCTGTTCATGGCTCTTTTGAAAGGGATGCATCTCCCCTGTAATCGCCTTCGAGCGGCACGCGGATCGAACCCACGTTTTTCACGCTACGATTTGTTTTAAATGTGTTGCGCGGCGGAGAAAAGACGCGCGCCGGACGTATTTGCGGCTTAATATCTCTTGTCTCACTGGGTGTAGAAAGTCTGTTCATGGCTCTTTGGAAAGGGCTGCATCTCCCCTGTAATCGCCTTCGAGCGGCACGCGGATCGAACCCACGGTTTTCACGCTATGATTTTTTTAAATGTGGTGCGCGGCGGAGGAAATGCGCGCGTCGGACGTCATTGCGGCTTAATATCTCTTGTCTCCTTGGGAGTAGAAAGTCTTTTCATGGCTCTTTGGAAAGGTTTGCATCTCCCCTGTAATCGCCTTTAAGCGGCACGCGGATCGGACCCACCGTTCTTACGCTACGATTTTTTAAATGTGGTGCGCGGCGTAGAAAAGACGCGCGTAGGACGTATTTGCGGCTTAATATCTTTGGGCTCCTTGGGAGTAGGAAGTCTGTTCATGCCTCTTTGGAAAGGGCTCCATCTCCCCTGTAATCGCCTTCGAGCGGCACGCGGATCGAACCCACGGTTTTCACGCTATGATTTTTTTAAATGTGCTGCGCGGCGGAGAAAATGCGCGCGTCGGACGTCATTGCGGCTTAATATCTCTTGTCTCCTTGGGAGTAGAAAGTCTTTTCATGGTTCTTTGGAAAGGGTTGCATCTCCCCTGTAATCGCCTTTAAGCGGCACGCGGATCGGACCCACCGTTCTCACGCTACGATTTTTTAAACGTGGTGCGCGTCGGAGAAAATGCGCGTAATATCTCTTGTCTCCTTGGGAGTAGAAAGTCTGTTCATGGCTCTTTGGAAAGGGCTGTATCTCCCCTGTAATCGCCTTCGAGCGGCACGCGCATCGGAACCATCGTTATCACGCTACGATTTTTTAATGCCGCCAGGGATAGGCCGAAAGCGTGGCAGGTGGCGTTGGTTAGGGACAGTCATGGAGGTGATGCACACCGAGTTGCACGCCATTTGGAGTTGGCCCGGCCTAGATGTGAGCGTTCAAAGTCAGCGCGTTTGTTTAAACTTTCTCCTCCAATTCGTTGCAATTGTACAAGCGTTTCTCGTTCATCCGACTGGAGCGTAACGCTTTATATGTTGATATTTCTGGTCTCCTTGGGAGTAGAAAGTCTGTTCATGGCTCTTTTGAAAGGGATGCATCTCCCCTGTAATCGCCTTCGAGCGGCACGCGGATCGAACCCACGTTTTTCACGCTACGATTTTTTTTAAATGTGTTGCGCGGCGGAGAAAAGACGCGTGCCGGACGTATTTGCGGCTTAATATCTCTTGTCTCATTGGGTGTAGAAAGTCTGTTCATGGCTCTTTGGAAAGGGCTGCATCTCCCCTGTAATCGCCTTTAAGCGGCATGCGGATCGAACCCACGGTTTTCACGCTATGATTTTTTTAAATGTGCTGCGCGGCGGAGAAAATGCGCGCGTCGGATGTCATTGCGGCTTAATATCTCGTTTCCTTGGGAGTAGAAAGTCTTTTCATGGTTCTTTGGAAAGGGTTGCATCTCCCCTGTAATCGCCTTTAAGCGGCACGCGGATCGGACCCATCGTTCTCACGCTACGATTTTTTAAAATCCGCCAGGGACGGAACGAACGCTTGGCAGGTGGCGTTCGTGACGGACAGTCAAGCAGTTAATGCGCACCGAGCTGCAGGCCATTTGGACCTGGCCCAGCCTAGATGTGAGTATTCAAAGTCAGCACGTTTGTTTCAAAGTTCTCCACCAATTCGTTGTAATTGCGTGTGTGCGCGTGAACACCAGGTTTGTGGAGGAGTTCGTCCTTGGACTGTACAAGGGGAGACAGTGTGTGGCCTGGCTGCGTGAGGTTGCAGTTTGCTGGGCATGAGAGATTGGCATGTGGTGCCCTGGAGTTGTGGTTGTTCCAGGACGGGCAAGGTGGGGTAGTGTGGCTGGGTGACGGTGCGCTTCACTGGGGATGTGGTTGTGAGTTGCAGGCCCATTCCTTTGAATGACAGAAAGGATCTGATTTGTTTCCAGGTTTAAACGTACTTTGCTGGGTATGACTGTGACCTCTTGGGCCAGGAAGTCTGTTTCTAGTTTTATTTAAACGGTCAAACTGCGTGAAGTGTGCCCAGGCCCAGAGCTACTTTGCTGGGCATGGCTGTGTGACCTCTTGGGCCTGGAAGTCTGGTTGTAGTATGATTTTAAAGGGTCAAATGCTCTCCATTGTGTGTCCAGGTTTAAGGCTACTTTGCTGGGCATGTGATTTGGACCCATCGGGTACGGAAGCCTTTCCGTCACGTGCTCGTTTTCCACGCCTTCAGCGCAGGTAGCCTGCGAATTTAAAACCGACGTGCATTTTATTCTTTTCCCCTTTTATCCTTTCATATCTCTCCGCTACCTTGGAGAAGAGAGACGCACGCTGGGAAATAAAATGTAAATATCTGTAAATATCTGTATAATATGTAAATAAAAGGAAGAAGTGGTTGTGTAGTGTAGTCGTTTGATTATAAATAATCTCATAATAATTTTATCCACAAATTCTTATACATTTATACATGTTTATCTCTCTCTTTGTGTGTGTGTGTGTGTGTGTGGTTCTGTGTCACTAGTGGGGCCTGTGGCCCGATTGGAGTGTTTGCGGTGTGAGAAGGAGGAGTTGGAGAACAGTTTGTTGGAGCAGCTGAAGGAGTTGAGGTTGCAGAAGCAGAAGGAGCTGCAGGTTCTTCAGGAGATGCTGAAACACAAGCAGCATGAGGAGACAGAGCTCCTGCAGAAACAGAAGGAGGAGGAGGAGCATAACAGGTCCATCAAGAGTAAGTACTATGGAAATGCAATAATACTAACATAACTAATAATGAATGCTAGCCTTTAGGCTCCAATAAAAGTGATACTAATATATGTATAGTACTATATATATTATATTTTATATATTCAGTAGTAATTATGTAGTATATACAATCTATGTTATATCCAGCAGTAATGATACTTGCTCTGGCAGATATGAAAATGGCCTGTGAACAGGAGAAGAAATCTCTGGAGGAAGAACTTGAGAAGCTCAGACTGTCACTGCAGGTAG
Source organism: Electrophorus electricus (assembly GCF_041902795.1). Lineage (NCBI taxonomy): Eukaryota > Metazoa > Chordata > Actinopteri > Gymnotiformes > Gymnotidae > Electrophorus > Electrophorus electricus. Next base: position 1,649,516 of record NC_137505.1, on the reverse strand, counting down.
AGATCCCTTATAGTGTCAGTACACATCCACCAGTACCTCCACCTTTCACTTATAACGTCAGTATACATTCAGTACACATTCCCACCTTTCCATTGTACTGGCTGTAGTGATGATTCGTATGTGTGGGTTATACCAGCCCATAGAGGAGGACATTATGAGTCTGAAAGTGGCGCTGGAGATGAAGAACCAGGAGATCAAAGATCAGCACGATCTTTTGGTCAAACTATATACTCTGTATGTATACTATATACTCTGTATGTAGTACCTGGTTTAACACTATATCCTCTTTATATATACTATATACTGTTTATGTAGCTCCTGGTTTAACACTATACCCTCAGCTTACTCTAGTCTGCAGATGTGAAGAAATTAAACAGAATGTGTATCTGTGTATATGTGCGCACCTGTATGTGTCTGGTTGTAGTATTATTTAAAGGGTCAAACTCCTTAAAGTGTGCCCAGGCCCAGAGCTACTTTGATGGGCATGATTCTGTGACCTCTTGGGCCTTGAAATGTGGTGCTTTGAATGATTTAAAGAGTGAAACGGTCTGAAGTGTGCCCACGTTTAAAGCAACCTTGCTGGGCATGACTGTGTGACCTCTTGGGCCAGGAAGTCTGTTTCTAGTTTTATTTAAACGGTCAAACTGCGTGAAGTGTGCCCAGGCCCAGAGCTACTTTGCTGGGCATGACTGTGTGACCTCTTGGGCCTGGAAGTCTGGTTGTAGTATGATTTTAAAGGGTCAAATGGTCTCCATTGTGTGTCCAGGTTTAAGGCTACTTTGCTGGGCATGTGATTTGGACCCATCGGGTACGGAAGCCTTTCCGTCACGTGCTCGTTTTCCACGCCTTCAGCGCAGGTAGCCTGCGAATTTAAAACCGACGTGCATTTTATTCTTTTCCCCTTTTATCCTTTCATATCTCTCCGCTACCTTGGAGAAGAGAGACGCACGCGGGTAAATAAAATGTAAATATCTCTAAATATCTGTATAATATGTAAATAAAAGGAAGATGTGGTTGTGTAGTGTAGTCGTTTGATTATAAATAATCTCATAATAATTTTATCCACAAATTCTTATACATTTATACATGTTTATCTCTCTCTGTGTGTGTGTGTGTGTGTGTGTGTGTGTGTCTGTGTGTGTGTGTGTGTGTGGTTCTGTGTCACTAGTGGGGCCTGTGGCCCGATTGGAGTGTTTGCGGTGTGAGAAGGAGGAGTTGGAGAACAGTTTGTTTGAGCAGCTGAAGGAGTTGAGGTTGCAGAAGCAGAAGGAGCTGCAGGTTCTTCAGGAGATGCTGAAACACAAGCAGCAGGAGGAGACAGAGCTCCTGCAGAAACAGCAGGAGGAGGAGGAGCATAACAGGTCCATCAAGAGTAAGTACTATGGAAATGCAATAATACTAACATAACTAATAATGAATGTTAGCCTTTAGGCTCCAATAAAAGTGACACTAATATATGTATAGTACTATATATATTATATTTTATATATTCAGCAGTAATTATGTAGTATATACAATCTGTGTTATATCCAGCAGTAATGATACTTGCTCTGGCAGATATAAAAATGGCCTGTGAACAGGAGAAGAAATCTCTGGAGGAAGAACTTGAGAAGCTCAAACTGTCACTGCAGGTAGAGATCCCTTATAGTGTCAGTACACATCCACCAGTACCACCACCTCTCACTTATAACGTCAGTACACATTCAGTACACATTCCCACCTTTCCATTGTACTGGCTGTAGTGATGATTCGTGTCTGTGTTATACCAGCCCATAGAGGAGGACATTATGAGTCTGAAAGTGGCGCTGGAGATGAAGAACCAGGAGATCAAAGATCAGCACGATCTTTTGGTCAAACTATATACTCTGTATGTATACTATATCGAACCCACGGTTTTCACGCTACGATTTTTTTAAATGTGGTGAGCTGCGGAGAAAAGACGCGGTCCGGACGTATTTGTGGCTTAATATCTCTTGTCTCCTTGGGAGTAGGAAGTCTGTTAATGGCTCTTTGGAAACGGCTGCATCTCCCCTGTAATCGCCTTCGAGCGGCACGCGCATCGGAACCATCGTTATCACGCTACGATTTTTTAATGCCGCCAGGGATAGGCCGAAAGCGTGGCAGGTGGCGTTCGTTAGGGACAGTCATGGAGGTGATGCACACCGAGTTGCACGCCATTTGGAGTTGGCCCGGCCTAGATGTGAGCGTTCAAAGTCAGCGCGTTTGTTTAAACTTTCTCCTCCAATTCGTTGCAATTGTACAAGCGTTTCTCGTTCATCCGACTGGAGCGTAACGATTTATATGTTAATATTTCTGGTCTCCTTGGGAGTAGAAAGTCTGTTCATGGCTCTTTGGAAAGGGCTGCATCTCCGCTGTAATCGCCTTCGAGCGGCACGCGGATCGAACCCACGGTTTTCACGCTATGATTTTTTTAAATGTGGTGCGCGGCGGAGAAAATGCGCGCGTCGGACGTCATTTCGGCTTAATATCTATTGTCTCCTTGGGAGTAGAAAGTCTTTTCATGGCTCTTTGGAAAGGTTTGCATCTCCCTTGTAATCGCCTTTAAGCGGCACGCGGATTGGACCCACCGTTCTTCCGATACGATTTTTTAAATGTGGTGCGCGGCGTAGAAAAGACGCGCGTAGGACGTATTTGCGGCTTAATATCTTTGGGCTCCTTGGGAGTAGGAAGTCTGTTCATGCCTCTTTGGAAAGGGCTGCATCTCCCCTGTAATCGCCTTCGAACGGCACGCGGATCGAACCCACGGTTTTCACGCTATGATTTTTTTAAATGTGGTGCGCGGCGGAGGAAATGCGCGCGTCGGACGTCATTTCGGCTTAATATCTCTTGTCTCCTTGGGAGTAGAAAGTCTTTTCATGGCTCTTTGGAAAGGGCTGCATCTCCCCTGTAATCGCCTTTAAGCGGCACGCGGATCGAACCCACGGTTTTCACGCTACGATTTTTTTTAAATGTGTTGCGCGGCGGAGAATAGACGCGCGCCGGACGTATTTGCGGCTTGATATCTCTTGTCTCATTGGGAGTAGAAAGTCTGTTCATGGCTCTTTGGAAAGGTTTGCATCTTCCCTGTAATCGCCTTTAAGCGGCACGCGGATCGGACCCACCGTTCTTACGCTACGATTTTTTAAATGTGGTGCGCGGCGTAGAAAAGACGCGCGTAGGACGTATTTGCGGCTTAATATCTTTGGGCTCCTTGGGAGTAAGGAGTCTGTTCATGCCTCTTTGGAAAGGGCTCCATCTCCCCTGTAATCGCCTTCGAGCGGCACGCGGATCGGAACCATCGTTATCATGCTACGATTTTTTAATGCCGCCAGGGATAGGCCGAAAGCGTGGCAGGTGGCGTTCGTTAGGGACAGTCATGGAGGTGATGCACACCGAGTTGCACGCCATTTGGAGTTGGCCCGGCCTAGATGTGAGCGTTCAAAGTCAGCGCGTTTGTTTAAACTTTCTCCTCCAATTCGTTGCAATTGTACAAGCGTTTCTCGTTCATCCGACTGGAGCGTAACGCTTTATATGTTAATATTTCTGGTCTCCTTGGGAGTAGAAAGTCTGTTCATGGCTCTTTTGAAAGGGATGCATCTCCCCTGTAATCGCCTTCGAGCGGCACGCGGATCGAACCCACGTTTTTCACGCTACGATTTGTTTTAAATGTGTTGCGCGGCGGAGAAAAGACGCGCGCCGGACGTATTTGCGGCTTAATATCTCTTGTCTCACTGGGTGTAGAAAGTCTGTTCATGGCTCTTTGGAAAGGGCTGCATCTCCCCTGTAATCGCCTTCGAGCGGCACGCGGATCGAACCCACGGTTTTCACGCTATGATTTTTTTAAATGTGGTGCGCGGCGGAGGAAATGCGCGCGTCGGACGTCATTGCGGCTTAATATCTCTTGTCTCCTTGGGAGTAGAAAGTCTTTTCATGGCTCTTTGGAAAGGTTTGCATCTCCCCTGTAATCGCCTTTAAGCGGCACGCGGATCGGACCCACCGTTCTTACGCTACGATTTTTTAAATGTGGTGCGCGGCGTAGAAAAGACGCGCGTAGGACGTATTTGCGGCTTAATATCTTTGGGCTCCTTGGGAGTAGGAAGTCTGTTCATGCCTCTTTGGAAAGGGCTCCATCTCCCCTGTAATCGCCTTCGAGCGGCACGCGGATCGAACCCACGGTTTTCACGCTATGATTTTTTTAAATGTGCTGCGCGGCGGAGAAAATGCGCGCGTCGGACGTCATTGCGGCTTAATATCTCTTGTCTCCTTGGGAGTAGAAAGTCTTTTCATGGTTCTTTGGAAAGGGTTGCATCTCCCCTGTAATCGCCTTTAAGCGGCACGCGGATCGGACCCACCGTTCTCACGCTACGATTTTTTAAACGTGGTGCGCGTCGGAGAAAATGCGCGTAATATCTCTTGTCTCCTTGGGAGTAGAAAGTCTGTTCATGGCTCTTTGGAAAGGGCTGTATCTCCCCTGTAATCGCCTTCGAGCGGCACGCGCATCGGAACCATCGTTATCACGCTACGATTTTTTAATGCCGCCAGGGATAGGCCGAAAGCGTGGCAGGTGGCGTTGGTTAGGGACAGTCATGGAGGTGATGCACACCGAGTTGCACGCCATTTGGAGTTGGCCCGGCCTAGATGTGAGCGTTCAAAGTCAGCGCGTTTGTTTAAACTTTCTCCTCCAATTCGTTGCAATTGTACAAGCGTTTCTCGTTCATCCGACTGGAGCGTAACGCTTTATATGTTGATATTTCTGGTCTCCTTGGGAGTAGAAAGTCTGTTCATGGCTCTTTTGAAAGGGATGCATCTCCCCTGTAATCGCCTTCGAGCGGCACGCGGATCGAACCCACGTTTTTCACGCTACGATTTTTTTTAAATGTGTTGCGCGGCGGAGAAAAGACGCGTGCCGGACGTATTTGCGGCTTAATATCTCTTGTCTCATTGGGTGTAGAAAGTCTGTTCATGGCTCTTTGGAAAGGGCTGCATCTCCCCTGTAATCGCCTTTAAGCGGCATGCGGATCGAACCCACGGTTTTCACGCTATGATTTTTTTAAATGTGCTGCGCGGCGGAGAAAATGCGCGCGTCGGATGTCATTGCGGCTTAATATCTCGTTTCCTTGGGAGTAGAAAGTCTTTTCATGGTTCTTTGGAAAGGGTTGCATCTCCCCTGTAATCGCCTTTAAGCGGCACGCGGATCGGACCCATCGTTCTCACGCTACGATTTTTTAAAATCCGCCAGGGACGGAACGAACGCTTGGCAGGTGGCGTTCGTGACGGACAGTCAAGCAGTTAATGCGCACCGAGCTGCAGGCCATTTGGACCTGGCCCAGCCTAGATGTGAGTATTCAAAGTCAGCACGTTTGTTTCAAAGTTCTCCACCAATTCGTTGTAATTGCGTGTGTGCGCGTGAACACCAGGTTTGTGGAGGAGTTCGTCCTTGGACTGTACAAGGGGAGACAGTGTGTGGCCTGGCTGCGTGAGGTTGCAGTTTGCTGGGCATGAGAGATTGGCATGTGGTGCCCTGGAGTTGTGGTTGTTCCAGGACGGGCAAGGTGGGGTAGTGTGGCTGGGTGACGGTGCGCTTCACTGGGGATGTGGTTGTGAGTTGCAGGCCCATTCCTTTGAATGACAGAAAGGATCTGATTTGTTTCCAGGTTTAAACGTACTTTGCTGGGTATGACTGTGACCTCTTGGGCCAGGAAGTCTGTTTCTAGTTTTATTTAAACGGTCAAACTGCGTGAAGTGTGCCCAGGCCCAGAGCTACTTTGCTGGGCATGGCTGTGTGACCTCTTGGGCCTGGAAGTCTGGTTGTAGTATGATTTTAAAGGGTCAAATGCTCTCCATTGTGTGTCCAGGTTTAAGGCTACTTTGCTGGGCATGTGATTTGGACCCATCGGGTACGGAAGCCTTTCCGTCACGTGCTCGTTTTCCACGCCTTCAGCGCAGGTAGCCTGCGAATTTAAAACCGACGTGCATTTTATTCTTTTCCCCTTTTATCCTTTCATATCTCTCCGCTACCTTGGAGAAGAGAGACGCACGCTGGGAAATAAAATGTAAATATCTGTAAATATCTGTATAATATGTAAATAAAAGGAAGAAGTGGTTGTGTAGTGTAGTCGTTTGATTATAAATAATCTCATAATAATTTTATCCACAAATTCTTATACATTTATACATGTTTATCTCTCTCTTTGTGTGTGTGTGTGTGTGTGTGGTTCTGTGTCACTAGTGGGGCCTGTGGCCCGATTGGAGTGTTTGCGGTGTGAGAAGGAGGAGTTGGAGAACAGTTTGTTGGAGCAGCTGAAGGAGTTGAGGTTGCAGAAGCAGAAGGAGCTGCAGGTTCTTCAGGAGATGCTGAAACACAAGCAGCATGAGGAGACAGAGCTCCTGCAGAAACAGAAGGAGGAGGAGGAGCATAACAGGTCCATCAAGAGTAAGTACTATGGAAATGCAATAATACTAACATAACTAATAATGAATGCTAGCCTTTAGGCTCCAATAAAAGTGATACTAATATATGTATAGTACTATATATATTATATTTTATATATTCAGTAGTAATTATGTAGTATATACAATCTATGTTATATCCAGCAGTAATGATACTTGCTCTGGCAGATATGAAAATGGCCTGTGAACAGGAGAAGAAATCTCTGGAGGAAGAACTTGAGAAGCTCAGACTGTCACTGCAGGTAGAGATCCCTTATAGTGTCAGTACACATCCACCAGTACCTCCACCTTTCACTTATAACGTCAGTATACATTCAGTACACATTCCCACCTTTCCATTGTACTGGCTGTAGTGATGATTCGTATGTGTGGGTTATACCAGCCCATAGAGGAGGACATTATGAGTCTGAAAGTGGCGCTGGAGATGAAGAACCAGGAGATCAAAGATCAGCACGATCTTTTGGTCAAACTATATACTCTGTATGTATACTATATACTCTGTATGTAGTACCTGGTTTAACACTATATCCTCTTTATATATACTATATACTGTTTATGTAGCTCCTGGTTTAACACTATACCCTCAGCTTACTCTAGTCTGCAGATGTGAAGAAATTAAACAGAATGTGTATCTGTGTATATGTGCGCACCTGTATGTGTCTGGTTGTAGTATTATTTAAAGGGTCAAACTCCTTAAAGTGTGCCCAGGCCCAGAGCTACTTTGATGGGCATGATTCTGTGACCTCTTGGGCCTTGAAATGTGGTGCTTTGAATGATTTAAAGAGTGAAACGGTCTGAAGTGTGCCCACGTTTAAAGCAACCTTGCTGGGCATGACTGTGTGACCTCTTGGGCCAGGAAGTCTGTTTCTAGTTTTATTTAAACGGTCAAACTGCGTGAAGTGTGCCCAGGCCCAGAGCTACTTTGCTGGGCATGACTGTGTGACCTCTTGGGCCTGGAAGTCTGGTTGTAGTATGATTTTAAAGGGTCAAATGGTCTCCATTGTGTGTCCAGGTTTAAGGCTACTTTGCTGGGCATGTGATTTGGACCCATCGGGTACGGAAGCCTTTCCGTCACGTGCTCGTTTTCCACGCCTTCAGCGCAGGTAGCCTGCGAATTTAAAACCGACGTGCATTTTATTCTTTTCCCCTTTTATCCTTTCATATCTCTCCGCTACCTTGGAGAAGAGAGACGCACGCGGGTAAATAAAATGTAAATATCTCTAAATATCTGTATAATATGTAAATAAAAGGAAGATGTGGTTGTGTAGTGTAGTCGTTTGATTATAAATAATCTCATAATAATTTTATCCACAAATTCTTATACATTTATACATGTTTATCTCTCTCTGTGTGTGTGTGTGTGTGTGTGTGTGTGTGTCTGTGTGTGTGTGTGTGTGTGGTTCTGTGTCACTAGTGGGGCCTGTGGCCCGATTGGAGTGTTTGCGGTGTGAGAAGGAGGAGTTGGAGAACAGTTTGTTTGAGCAGCTGAAGGAGTTGAGGTTGCAGAAGCAGAAGGAGCTGCAGGTTCTTCAGGAGATGCTGAAACACAAGCAGCAGGAGGAGACAGAGCTCCTGCAGAAACAGCAGGAGGAGGAGGAGCATAACAGGTCCATCAAGAGTAAGTACTATGGAAATGCAATAATACTAACATAACTAATAATGAATGTTAGCCTTTAGGCTCCAATAAAAGTGACACTAATATATGTATAGTACTATATATATTATATTTTATATATTCAGCAGTAATTATGTAGTATATACAATCTGTGTTATATCCAGCAGTAATGATACTTGCTCTGGCAGATATAAAAATGGCCTGTGAACAGGAGAAGAAATCTCTGGAGGAAGAACTTGAGAAGCTCAAACTGTCACTGCAGGTAGAGATCCCTTATAGTGTCAGTACACATCCACCAGTACCACCACCTCTCACTTATAACGTCAGTACACATTCAGTACACATTCCCACCTTTCCATTGTACTGGCTGTAGTGATGATTCGTGTCTGTGTTATACCAGCCCATAGAGGAGGACATTATGAGTCTGAAAGTGGCGCTGGAGATGAAGAACCAGGAGATCAAAGATCAGCACGATCTTTTGGTCAAACTATATACTCTGTATGTATACTATATCGAACCCACGGTTTTCACGCTACGATTTTTTTAAATGTGGTGAGCTGCGGAGAAAAGACGCGGTCCGGACGTATTTGTGGCTTAATATCTCTTGTCTCCTTGGGAGTAGGAAGTCTGTTAATGGCTCTTTGGAAACGGCTGCATCTCCCCTGTAATCGCCTTCGAGCGGCACGCGCATCGGAACCATCGTTATCACGCTACGATTTTTTAATGCCGCCAGGGATAGGCCGAAAGCGTGGCAGGTGGCGTTCGTTAGGGACAGTCATGGAGGTGATGCACACCGAGTTGCACGCCATTTGGAGTTGGCCCGGCCTAGATGTGAGCGTTCAAAGTCAGCGCGTTTGTTTAAACTTTCTCCTCCAATTCGTTGCAATTGTACAAGCGTTTCTCGTTCATCCGACTGGAGCGTAACGATTTATATGTTAATATTTCTGGTCTCCTTGGGAGTAGAAAGTCTGTTCATGGCTCTTTGGAAAGGGCTGCATCTCCGCTGTAATCGCCTTCGAGCGGCACGCGGATCGAACCCACGGTTTTCACGCTATGATTTTTTTAAATGTGGTGCGCGGCGGAGAAAATGCGCGCGTCGGACGTCATTTCGGCTTAATATCTATTGTCTCCTTGGGAGTAGAAAGTCTTTTCATGGCTCTTTGGAAAGGTTTGCATCTCCCTTGTAATCGCCTTTAAGCGGCACGCGGATTGGACCCACCGTTCTTCCGATACGATTTTTTAAATGTGGTGCGCGGCGTAGAAAAGACGCGCGTAGGACGTATTTGCGGCTTAATATCTTTGGGCTCCTTGGGAGTAGGAAGTCTGTTCATGCCTCTTTGGAAAGGGCTGCATCTCCCCTGTAATCGCCTTCGAACGGCACGCGGATCGAACCCACGGTTTTCACGCTATGATTTTTTTAAATGTGGTGCGCGGCGGAGGAAATGCGCGCGTCGGACGTCATTTCGGCTTAATATCTCTTGTCTCCTTGGGAGTAGAAAGTCTTTTCATGGCTCTTTGGAAAGGGCTGCATCTCCCCTGTAATCGCCTTTAAGCGGCACGCGGATCGAACCCACGGTTTTCACGCTACGATTTTTTTTAAATGTGTTGCGCGGCGGAGAATAGACGCGCGCCGGACGTATTTGCGGCTTGATATCTCTTGTCTCATTGGGAGTAGAAAGTCTGTTCATGGCTCTTTGGAAAGGTTTGCATCTTCCCTGTAATCGCCTTTAAGCGGCACGCGGATCGGACCCACCGTTCTTACGCTACGATTTTTTAAATGTGGTGCGCGGCGTAGAAAAGACGCGCGTAGGACGTATTTGCGGCTTAATATCTTTGGGCTCCTTGGGAGTAGGAAGTCTGTTCATGCCTCTTTGGAAAGGGCTCCATCTCCCCTGTAATCGCCTTCGAACGGCACGCGGATCGAACCCACGGTTTTCACGCTATGATTTTTTTAAATGTGCTGCGCGGCGGAGAAAATGCGCGCGTCGGACGTCATTGCGGCTTAATATCTCTTGTCTCCTTGGGAGTAGAAAGTCTTTTCATGGTTCTTTGGAAAGGGTTGCATCTCCCCTGTAATCGCCTTTAAGCGGCACGCGGATCGGACCCAGCGTTCTCACGCTACGATTTTTTAAACGTGGTGCGCGTCGGAGAAAATGCGCGTAATATCTCTTGTCTCCTTGGGAGTAGAAAGTCTGTTCATGGCTCTTTGGAAAGGGCTGTATCTCCCCTGTAATCGCCTTCGAGCGGCACGCGCATCGGAACCATCGTTATCACGCTACGATTTTTTAATGCCGCCAGGGATAGGCCGAAAGCGTGGCAGGTGGCGTTGGTTAGGGACAGTCATGGAGGTGATGCACACCGAGTTGCACGCCATTTGGAGTTGGCCCGGCCTAGATGTGAGCGTTCAAAGTCAGCGCGTTTGTTTAAACTTTCTCCTCCAATTCGTTGCAATTGTACAAGCGTTTCTCGTTCATCCAACTGGAGCGTAACGCTTTATATGTTAATATTTCTGGTCTCCTTGGGAGTAGAAAGTCTGTTCATGGCTCTTTTGAAAGGGATGCATCTCCCCTGTAATCGCCTTCGAGCGGCACGCGGATCGAACCCACGTTTTTCACGCTACGATTTGTTTTAAATGTGTTGCGCGGCGGAGAAAAGACGCGCGTCGGACGTATTTGCGGCTTAATATCTCTTGTCTCATTGGGTGTAGAAAGTCTGTTCATGGCTCTTTGGAAAGGGCAGCATCTCCCCTGTAATCGCCTTCGAGCGGCACGCGGATCGAACCCACGGTTTTCACGCTATGATTTTTTTAAATGTGGTGCGCGGCGGAGGAAATGCGCGCGTCGGACGTCATTGCGGCTTAATATCTCTTGTCTCCTTGGGAGTAGAAAGTCTTTTCATGGCTCTTTGGAAAGGTTTGCATCTCCCCTGTAATCGCCTTTAAGCGGCACGCGGATCGGACCCACCGTTCTTACGCTACGATTTTTTAAATGTGGTGCGCCCCGTAGAAAAGACGCGCGTAGGACGTATTTGCGGCTTAATATCTTTGGGCTCCTTGGGAGTAGGAAGTCTGTTCATGCCTCTTTGGAAAGGGCTCCATCTCCCCTGTAATCGCCTTCGAGCGGCACGCGGATCGAACCCACGGTTTTCACGCTATGATTTTTTTAAATGTGCTGCGCGGCGGAGAAAATGCGCGCGTCGGACGTCATTGCGGCTTAATATCTCTTGTCTCCTTGGGAGTAGAAAGTCTTTTCATGGTTCTTTGGAAAGGGTTGCATCTCCCCTGTAATCGCCTTTAAGCGGCACGCGGATCGGACCCACCGTTCTCACGCTACGATTTTTTAAACGTGGTGCGCGTCGGAGAAAATGCTCGTAATATCTCTTGTCTCCTTGGGAGTAGAAAGTCTGTTCATGGCTCTTTGGAAAGGGCTGTATCTCCCCTGTAATCGCCTTCGAGCGGCACGCGCATCGGAACCATCGTTATCACGCTACGATTTTTTAATGCCGCCAGGGATAGGCCGAAAGCGTGGCAGGTGGCGTTCGTTAGGGACAGTCATGGAGGTGATGCACACCGAGTTGCACGCCATTTGGAGTTGGCCCGGCCTAGATGTGAGCGTTCAAAGTCAGCGCGTTTGTTTAAACTTTCTCCTCCAATTCGTTGCAATTGTACAAGCGTTTCTCGTTCATCCGACTGGAGCGTAACGCTTTATATGTTAATATTTCTGGTCTCCTTGGGAGTAGAAAGTCTGTTCATGGCTCTTTTGAAAGGGATGCATCTCCCCTGTAATCGCCTTCGAGCGGCACGCGGATCGAACCCACGTTTTTCACGCTACGATTTTTTTTAAATGTGTTGCGCGGCGGAGAAAAGACGCGCGCCGGACGTATTTGCGGCTTAATATCTCTTGTCTCACTGGGTGTAGAAAGTCTGTTCATGGCTCTTTGGAAAGGGCTGCATCTCCCCTGTAATCGCCTTCGAGCGGAACGCGGATCGAACCCACGGTTTTCACGCTATGATTTTTTTAAATGTGGTGCGCGGCGGAGGAAATGCGCGCGTCGGACGTCATTTCGGCTTAATATCTCTTGTCTCCTTGGGAGTAGAAAGTCTTTTCATGGCTCTTTGGAAAGGGCTGCATCTCTGCTGTAATCGCCTTCGAGCGGCACGCGGATCGAACCCACGGTTTTCACGCTATGATTTTTTTAAATGTGGTGCGCGGCGGAGAAAATGCGCGCGTCGGACGTCATTTCGGCTTAATATCTATTGTCTCCTTGGGAGTAGAAAGTCTTTTCATGGCTCTTTGGAAAGGTTTGCATCTCCCTTGTAATCGCCTTTAAGCGGCACGCGGATTGGACCCACCGTTCTTCCGATACGATTTTTTAAATGTGGTGCGCGGCGTAGAAAAGACGCGCGTAGGACGTATTTGCGGCTTAATATCTTTGGGCTCCTTGGGAGTAGGAAGTCTGTTCATGCCTCTTTGGAAAGGGCTGCATCTCCCCTGTAATCACCTTCGAGCGGCACGCGGATCGAACCCACGGTTTTCACGCTATGATTTTTTTAAATGTGGTGCGCGGCGGAGGAAATGCGCGCGTCGGACGTCATTTCGGCTTAATATCTCTTGTCTCCTTGGGAGTAGAAAGTCTTTTCATGGCTCTTTGGAAAGGGCTGCATCTCCCCTGTAATCGCCTTTAAGCGGCACGCGGATCGAACCCACGGTTTTCACGCTACGATTTTTTTTAAATGTGTTGCGCGGCGGAGAATAGACGCGCGCCGGACGTCATTTCGGCTTAATATCTATTGTCTCCTTGGGAGTAGAAAGTCTTTTCATGGCTCTTTGGAAAGGGTTGCATCTCCCCTGTAATCGCCTTTAAGCGGCACGCGGATCGGACCCAGCGTTCTCACGCTACGATTTTTTAAACGTGGTGCGCGTCGGAGAAAATGCGCGTAATATCTCTTGTCTCCTTGGGAGTAGAAAGTCTGTTCATGGCTCTTTGGAAAGGGCTGTATCTCCCCTGTAATCGCCTTCGAGCGGCACGCGCATCGGAACCATCGTTATCACGCTACGATTTTTTAATGCCGCCAGGGATAGGCCGAAAGCGTGGCAGGTGGTGTTGGTTAGGGACAGTCATGGAGGTGATGCACACCGAGTTGCACGCCATTTGGAGTTGGCCCGGCCTAGATGTGAGCGTTCAAAGTCAGCGCGTTTGTTTAAACTTTCTCCTCCAATTCGTTGCAACTGCTCAAGCGTTTCTCGCTCATCCGACTGGAGCGTAACGCTTTATATGTTAATATCTCTTGTCTCCTTGGGAGTAGGAAGTCTTTTCATGGCTCTTTGGAAATGGCTGCATCTCCCCTGTAATCGCCTTTAAGCGGCACGCGGATCGAACCCACGGTTTTCACGTTACGATTTTTTTTAAATGTGTTGCGCGGCGGAGAATAGACGCGCGCCGGACGTATTTGCGGCTTGATATCTCTTGTCTCATTGGGAGTAGAAAGTCTGTTCATGGCTCTTTGGAAAGGGCTGCATCTCCCCTGTAATCGCCTTCGAGCGGCACGCGGATCGAACCCACGGTTTTCACGCTATGATTTTTTTAAATGTGTTGCGCGTCGGAGAAAATGCGCGCGTCGGACGTCATTGCGGCTTAATATCTCTTGTCTCCTTGGGAGTAGAAAGTCTTTTCATGGCTCTTTGGAAAGGTTTGCATCTCCCCTGTAATCGCCTTTAAGCGGCACGCGGATCGGACCCACCGTTCTTACGCTACGATTTTTTAAATGTGGTGCGCGGCGTAGAAAAGACGCGCGTAGGACGTATTTGCGGCTTAATATCTTTGGGCTCCTTGGGAGTAGGAAGTCTGTTCATGCCTCTTTGGAAAGGGCTCCATCTCCCCTGTAATCGCCTTCGAGCGGCACGCGGATCGAACCCACGGTTTTCACGCTATGATTTTTTTAAATGTGCTGCGCGTCGGAGAAAATGCGCGCGTCGGACGTCATTGCGGCTTAATATCTCTTGTCTCCTTGGGAGTAGAAAGTCTTTTCATGGCTCTTTGGAAAGGTTTGCATCTCCCCTGTAATCGCCTTTAAGCGGCACGCGGATCGGACCCACCGTTCTTACGCTACGATTTTTTAAATGTGGTGCGAGGCGTAGAAAAGACGCGCGTAGGACGTATTTGCGGCTTAATATCTTTGGGCTCCTTGGGAGTAGGAAGTCTGTTCATGCCTCTTTGGAAAGGGCTGCATGTCCCCTGTAATCGCCTTCGAGCGGCACGCGGATCGAACCCACGGTTTTCACGCTATGATTTTTTTAAATGTGCTGCGCGGCGGAGAAAATGCTCGCGTCGGACGTCATTGCGGCTTAATATCTCTTGTCTCCTTGGGAGTAGAAAGTCTTTTCATGGTTCTTTGGAAAGGGTTGCATCTCCCCTGTAATCGCCTTTAAGCGGCACGCGGATCGGACCCATCGTTCTCACGCTACGATTTTTTAAAATCCGCCAGGGACGGAACGAACGCTTGGCAGGTGGCGTTCGTGACGGACAGTCAAGCAGTTAATGCGCACCGAGCTGCAGGCCATTTGGACCTGGCCCAGCCTAGATGTGAGTATTCAAAGTCAGCACGTTTGTTTCAAAGTTCTCCACCAATTCGTTGTAATTGCGTGTGTGCGCGTGAACACCAGGTTTGTGGAGGAGTTCGTCCTTGGACTGTACAAGGGGAGACAGTGTGTGGCCTGGCTGCGTGAGGTTGCAGTTTGCTGGGCATGAGAGATTGGCATGTGGTGCCCTGGAGGTGTGGTTGTTCCAGGACGGGCAAGGTGGGGTAGTGTGGCTGGGTGACGGTGCGCTTCACTGGGGATGTGGTTGTGAGTTGCAGGCCCATTCCTTTGAATGACAGAAAGGATCTGATTTGTTTCCAGGTTTAAACGTACTTTGCTGGGTATGACTGTGACCTCTTGGGCCAGGAAGTCTGTTTCTAGTTTTATTTAAACGGTCAAACTGCGTGAAGTGTGCCCAGGCCCAGAGCTACTTTGCTGGGCATGGCTGTGTGACCTCTTGGGCCTGGAAGTCTGGTTGTAGTATAATTTTAAAGGGTCAAATGGTCTCCATTGTGTGTCCAGGTTTAAGGCTACTTTGCTGGGCATGTGATTTGGACCCATCGGGTACGGAAGCCTTTCCGTCACGTGCTCGTTTTCCACGCCTTCAGCGCAGGTAGCCTGCGAATTTAAAACCGACGTGCATTTTATTCTTTTCCCCTTTTATCCTTTCATATCTCTCCGCTACCTTGGAGAAGAGAGACGCACGCTGGGAAATAAAATGTAAATATCTGTAAATATCTGTATAATATGTAAATAAAAGGAAGAAGTGGTTGTGTAGTGTAGTCGTTTCATTATAAATAATCTCATAATAATTTTATCCACAAATTCTTATACATTTATACATGTTTATCTCTCTCTTTGTGTGTGTGTGTGTGGTTCTGTGTCACTCGTGGGGCCTGTGGCCCGATTGGAGTGTTTGCGGTGTGAGAAGGAGGAGTTGGAGAACAATTTGTTGGAGCAGCTGAAGGAGTTGAGGTTGCAGAAGCAGAAAGAGCTGCAGGTTCTTCAGGAGATGCTGAAACACAAGCAGCAAGAGGAGACAGAGCTCCTGCAGAAACAGCAGGAGGAGGAGGAGCATAACAGGTCCATCAAGAGTAAGTACTATGGAAATGCAATAATACTAACATAACTAATAATGAATGTTAGCCTTTAGGCTCCAATAAAAGTGATACTAATATATGTATAGTACTATATATATTATATTTTATATATTCAGTAGTAATTATGTAGTATATACAATCTGTGTTATATCCAGCAGTAATGATACTTGCTCTGGCAGATATGAAAATGGCCTGTGAACAGGAGAAGAAATCTCTGGAGGAAGAACTTGAGAAGCTCAGACTGTCACTGCAGGTAGAGATCCCTTATAGTGTCAGTACACATCCACCAGTAGCTCCACCTTTCACTTATAACATCAGTACACATTCAGTACACATTCCCACCTTTCCATTGTACTGGCTGTAGTGATGATTCGTGTGTGTGTTATACCAGCCCATAGAGGAGGACATTATGAGTCTGAAAGTAGCGCTGGAGATGAAGAACCAGGAGATCAAAGATCAGCACGATCTTTTGGTCAAACTATATACTCTGTATGTATACTATATACTCTGTATGTAGTACCTGGTTTAACACTATATCCTCTGTATATATACTATATACTGTTTATGTAGTACCTGGTTTAACACTATACCCTCAGCTTACTCTAGTCTGCAGATGTGAAGAAATTAAACAGAATGTGTATCTGTGTATATGTGCGCACCTGTATGCGTCTGGTTGTAGTATTATTTAAAGGGTCAAACTGCGTGAAGTGTGCCCAGGCCCAGAGCTACTTTGATGGGCATGATTCTGTGACCTCTTGGGCCTTGAAATGTGGTGCTTTGAATGATTTAAAGAGTGAAACGGTCTGAAGTGTGCCCACGTTTAAAGTAACCTTGCTGGGCATGACTGTGTGACCTCTTGTGCCTGGAAGTCTGGTTGTAGTATTATTTAAACGGTCAAACTGCGTGAAGTGTGCCCAGGCCCAGAGCTACTTTGCTGGGCATGACTGTGTGACCTCTTGGGCCTGGAAGTCTGGTTGTAGAATGATTTTAAAGGGTCAAATGGTCTCCATTGTGTGTCCAGGTTTGAGGCTACTTTGCTGGGCATGTGATTTGGACCCATCGGGTACGGAAGCCTTTCCGTCATGTGCTCGTTTTCCACGCCTTCAGCGCAGGTAGCCTGCGAATTTAAAACCGACGTGCATTTTATTCTTTTCCCCTTTTATCCCTTCATATCTCTCCGCTACCTTGGAGAAGAGAGACGCACGCGGGTAAATAAAATGTAAATATCTGTATAATATGTAAATAAAAGGAAGAAGTGGTTGTGTAGTGTAGTCGTTTGATTATAAATAATCTCATAATAATTTTATCCACAAATACTTATACATTTATACATGTTTATCTCTCTCTGTGTGTGTGTGTGTGTGTGTGTGTGTGTGTGGTTCTGTGTCACTAGTGGGGCCTGTGGCCCGATTGGATTGTTTGCAGTGTGAGAAGGAGGAGTTGGAGAACAATTTGTTGGAGCAGCTGAAGGAGTTGAGGTTGCAGAAGCAGAAGGAGCTGCAGGTTCTTCAGGAGATGCTGAAACACAAGCAGCAGGAGGAGACGGAGCTCCTGCAGAAACAGCAGGAGGAGGAGGAGCATAACAGGTCCATCAAGAGTAAGTACTATGGAAATGCAATAATACTAACATAATAATGAATGTTAGCCTTTAGGCTCCAATAAAAGTGATACTAATATATGTATAGTACTCTATTTATATTATATTTTATATATTCAGTAGTAATTATGTAGTATATACAATCTGTGTTATATCCAGCAGTAATGATACTTGTTCTGGCAGATATGAAAATGGCCTGTGAACAGGAGAAGAAATCTCTGGAGGAAGAACTTGAGAAGCTCAGACTGTCACTGCAGGTAGAGATCCCTTATAGTGTCAGTACACATCCACCAGTACCTCCACCTTTCACTTATAACGTCAGTACACATTCAGTACACATTCCCACCTTTCCATTGTACTGGCTGTAGTGATGATTCGTGTGCGTGGGTTATACCAGCCCATAGAGGAGGACATTATGAGTCTGAAAGTGGCGCTGGAGATGAAGAACCAGGAGATCAAAGATCAGCACGATCTTTTGGTCAAACTATATACTCTGTATGTATACTATATACTCTGTATGTAGTACCTGGTTTAACACTATATCCTCTGTATATATACTATATACTGTTTATGTAGTACCTGGTTTAACACTATACCCTCAGCTTAGTCTAGTCTGCAGATGTGAAGAAATTAAACAGAATGTGTATCTGTGTATATGTGCGCACCTGTATGTTTCTGGTTGTAGTATTATTTAAAGGGTCAAACTGCGTGAAGTGTGCCCAGGCGCAGAGCTACTTTGATGGGCATGATTCTGTGACCTCTTGGGTCTTGAAATGTGGTGCTTTGAATGATTTAAAGAGTGAAACGGTCTGAAGTGTGCCCACGTTTAAAGCATCCTTGCTGGGCATGACTGTGTGACCTCTTGGGCCTGGAAGTCTGGTTGTAGTATTATTTAAACGGTCAAACTGCGTGAAGTGTGCCCAGGCCCAGAGCTACTTTGCTGGGCATGACTGTGTGACCTCTTGGGCCTGGAAGTCTGGTTGTAGAATGATTTTAAAGGGTCAAATGGTCTCCATTGTGTGTCCAGGTTTGAGGCTACTTTGCTGGGCATGTGATTTGGACCCATCGGGTACGGAAGCCTTTCCGTCACGTGCTCGTTTTCCACGCCTTCAGCGCAGGTAGCCTGGGAATTTAAAACCGACGTGCATTTTATTCTTTTCCCCTTTTATCCTTTCATATCTCTCCGCTACCTTGGAGAAGAGAGACGCATGCGGGTAAATAAAATGTAAATATCTGTAAATATCTGTATAATATGTAAATAAAAGGAAGAAGTGGTTGTGTAGTGTAGTCGTTTGATTATGAATAATCTCATAATAATTTTATCCACAAATTCTTATACATTTATACATGTTTATCTCTCTCTTTGTGTGTGTGTGTGTGTGTGTGTGTGTGTTTGTGTGTGTGTGTGTGGTTCTGTGTCACTAGTGGGGCCTGTGGCCCGATTGGAGTGTTTGCGGTGTGAGAAGGAGGAGTTGGAGAACAGTTTGTTGGAGCAGCTGAAGGAGTTGAGGTTGCAGAAGCAGAAGGAGCTGCAGGTTCTTCAGGAGATGCTGAAACACAAGCAGCAGGAGGAGACAGAGCTCCTGCAGAAACAGCAGGAGGAGGAGGAGCATAACAGGTCCATCAAGAGTAAGTACTATGGAAATGCAATAATACTAACATAATAATGAATGTTAGCCTTTAGGCTCCAATAAAAGTGATACTAATATATGTATAGTACTCTATTTATATTATATTTTATATATTCAGTAGTAATTATGTAGTATATACAATCTGTGTTATATCCAGCAGTAATGATACTTGTTCTGGCAGATATGAAAATGGCCTGTGAACAGGAGAAGAAATCTCTGGAGGAAGAACTTGAGAAGCTCAGACTGTCACTGCAGGTAGAGATCCCTTATAGTGTCAGTACACATCCACCAGTACCTCCACCTTTCACTTATAACGTCAGTACACATTCAGTACACATTCCCACCTTTCCATTGTACTGGCTGTAGTGATGATTCGTGTGCGTGGGTTATACCAGCCCATAGAGGAGGACATTATGAGTCTGAAAGTGGCGCTGGAGATGAAGAACCAGGAGATCAAAGATCAGCACGATCTTTTGGTCAAACTATATACTCTGTATGTATACTATATACTCTGTATGTAGTACCTGGTTTAACACTATATCCTCTGTATATATACTATATACTGTTTATGTAGTACCTGGTTTAACACTATACCCTCAGCTTAGTCTAGTCTGCAGATGTGAAGAAATTAAACAGAATGTGTATCTGTGTATATGTGCGCACCTGTATGTTTCTGGTTGTAGTATTATTTAAAGGGTCAAACTGCGTGAAGTGTGCCCAGGCGCAGAGCTACTTTGATGGGCATGATTCTGTGACCTCTTGGGTCTTGAAATGTGGTGCTTTGAATGATTTAAAGAGTGAAACGGTCTGAAGTGTGCCCACGTTTAAAGCATCCTTGCTGGGCATGACTGTGTGACCTCTTGGGCCTGGAAGTCTGGTTGTAGTATGATTTTAAAGGGTCAAATGGTCTCCATTGTGTGTCCAGGTTTAAGGCTACTTTGCTGGGCATGTGATTTGGACCCATCGGGTACGGAAGCCTTTCCGTCACGTGCTCGTTTTCCACGCCTTCAGCGCAGGTAGCCTGGGAATTTAAAACCGACGTGCATTTTATTCTTTTCCCCTTTTATCCTTTCATATCTCTCCGCTACCTTGGAGAAGAGAGACGCATGCGGGTAAATAAAATGTAAATATCTGTAAATATCTGTATAATATGTAAATAAAAGGAAGAAGTGGTTGTGTAGTGTAGTCGTTTGATTATGAATAATCTCATAATAATTTTATCCACAAATTCTTATACATTTATACATGTTTATCTCTCTCTTTGTGTGTGTGTGTGTGTGTGTGTGTTTGTGTGTGTGTGTGTGGTTCTGTGTCACTAGTGGGGCCTGTGGCCCGATTGGAGTGTTTGCGGTGTGAGAAGGAGGAGTTGGAGAACAGTTTGTTGGAGCAGCTGAAGGAGTTGAGGTTGCAGAAGCAGAAGGAGCTGCAGGTTCTTCAGGAGATGCTGAAACACAAGCAGCAGGAGGAGACAGAGCTCCTGCAGAAACAGCAGGAGGAGGAGGAGCATAACAGGTCCATCAAGAGTAAGTACTATGGAAATGCAATAATACTAACATAATAATGAATGCTAGCCATTAGGCTCCAATAAAAGTGATACTAATATATGTATAGTACTATATATATTATATTTTATATATTCAGTAGTAATTATGTAGTATATACAATCTATGTTATATCCAGCAGTAATGATACTTGCTCTGGCAGATATGAAAATGGCCTGTGAACAGGAGAAGAAATCTCTGGAGGAAGAACTTGAGAAGCTCAGACTGTCACTGCAGGTAGAGATCCCTTATAGTGTCAGTACACATCCACCAGTAGCTCCACCTTTCACTTATAACGTCAGTACACATTCAGTACACATTCCCACCTTTCCATTGTACTGGCTGTAGTGATGATTCGTGTGTGTGGGTTATACCAGCCCATAGAGGAGGACATTATGAGTCTGAAAGTGGCGCTGGAGATGAAGAACCAGGAGATCAAAGATCAGCACGATCTTTTGGTCAAACTATATACTCTGTATGTATACTATATACTCTGTATGTAGTACCTGGTTTAACACTATATCCTCTGTATATATACTATATACTGTTTATGTAGTTCCTGGTTTAACACTATACCCTCAGCTTACTCTAGTCTGCAGATGTGAAGAAATTTAAACAGAATGTGTATCTGTGTATATGTGCGCACCTGTATGTGTCTGGTTGTAGTATTATTTAAAGGGTCAAATGGTCTCCATTGTGTGTCCAGGTTTAAGGCTACTTTGCTGGGCATGTGATTTGGACCCATCGGGTACGGAAGCCTTTCCGTCACGTGCTCGTTTTCCACGCCTTCAGCGCAGGTAGCCTGCGAATTTAAAACCGACGTGCATTTTATTCTTTTCCCCTTTTATCCTTTCATATCTCTCCGCTACCTTGGAGAAGAGAGACGCACGCGGGTAAATAAAATGTAAATATCTCTAAATATCTGTATAATATGTAAATAAAAGGAAGATGTGGTTGTGTAGTGTAGTCGTTTGATTATAAATAATCTCATAATAATTTTATCCACAAATTCTTATACATTTATACATGTTTATCTCTCTCTTTGTGTGTGTGTGTGTGTGTGTGTGTGTGTGTGTGGTTCTGTGTCACTAGTGGGGCCTGTGGCCCGATTGGAGTGTTTGCGGTGTGAGAATGAGGAATGAGGAGTTGGAGAACAGTTTGTTGGAGCAGCTGAAGGAGTTGAGGTTGCAGAAGCAGAAGGAGCTGCAGGTTCTTCAGGAGATGCTGAAACACAAGCAGCAGGAGGAGACAGAGCTCCTGCAGAAACAGCAGGAGGAGGAGGAGCATAACAGGTCCATCAAGAGTAAGTACTATGGAAATGCAATAATACTAACATAATAATGAATGCTAGCCATTAGGCTCCAATAAAAGTGATACTAATATATGTATAGTACTATATATATTATATTTTATATATTCAGTAGTAATTATGTAGTATATACAATCTATGTTATATCCAGCAGTAATGATACTTGCTCTGGCAGATATGAAAATGGCCTGTGAACAGGAGAAGAAATCTCTGGAGGAAGAACTTGAGAAGCTCAGACTGTCACTGCAGGTAGAGATCCCTTATAGTGTCAGTACACATCCACCAGTAGCTCCACCTTTCACTTATAACGTCAGTACACATTCAGTACACATTCCCACCTTTCCATTGTACTGGCTGTAGTGATGATTCGTGTGTGTGGGTTATACCAGCCCATAGAGGAGGACATTATGAGTCTGAAAGTGGCGCTGGAGATGAAGAACCAGGAGATCAAAGATCAGCACGATCTTTTGGTCAAACTATATACTCTGTATGTATACTATATACTCTGTATGTAGTACCTGGTTTAACACTATATCCTCTGTATATATACTATATACTGTTTATGTAGTTCCTGGTTTAACACTATACCCTCAGCTTACTCTAGTCTGCAGATGTGAAGAAATTTAAACAGAATGTGTATCTGTGTATATGTGCGCACCTGTATGTGTCTGGTTGTAGTATTATTTAAAGGGTCAAATGGTCTCCATTGTGTGTCCAGGTTTAAGGCTACTTTGCTGGGCATGTGATTTGGACCCATCGGGTACGGAAGCCTTTCCGTCACGTGCTCGTTTTCCACGCCTTCAGCGCAGGTAGCCTGCGAATTTAAAACCGACGTGCATTTTATTCTTTTCCCCTTTTATCCTTTCATATCTCTCCGCTACCTTGGAGAAGAGAGACGCACGCGGGTAAATAAAATGTAAATATCTCTAAATATCTGTATAATATGTAAATAAAAGGAAGATGTGGTTGTGTAGTGTAGTCGTTTGATTATAAATAATCTCATAATAATTTTATCCACAAATTCTTATACATTTATACATGTTTATCTCTCTCTTTGTGTGTGTGTGTGTGTGTGTGTGTGTGTGTGTGGTTCTGTGTCACTAGTGGGGCCTGTGGCCCGATTGGAGTGTTTGCGGTGTGAGAATGAGGAATGAGGAGTTGGAGAACAGTTTGTTGGAGCAGCTGAAGGAGTTGAGGTTGCAGAAGCAGAAGGAGCTGCAGGTTCTTCAGGAGATGCTGAAACACAAGCAGCAGGAGGAGACAGAGCTCCTGCAGAAACAGCAGGAGGAGGAGGAGCATAACAGGTCCATCAAGAGTAAGTACTATGGAAATGCAATAATACTAACATAATAATGAATGCTAGCCATTAGGCTCCAATAAAAGTGATACTAATATATGTATAGTACTATATATATTATATTTTATATATTCAGTAGTAATTATGTAGTATATACAATCTATGTTATATCCAGCAGTAATGATACTTGCTCTGGCAGATATGAAAATGGCCTGTGAACAGGAGAAGAAATCTCTGGAGGAAGAACTTGAGAAGCTCAGACTGTCACTGCAGGTAGAGATCCCTTATAGTGTCAGTACACATCCACCAGTAGCTCCACCTTTCACTTATAACGTCAGTACACATTCAGTACACATTCCCACCTTTCCATTGTACTGGCTGTAGTGATGATTCGTGTGTGTGGGTTATACCAGCCCATAGAGGAGGACATTATGAGTCTGAAAGTGGCGCTGGAGATGAAGAACCAGGAGATCAAAGATCAGCACGATCTTTTGGTCAAACTATATACTCTGTATGTATACTATATACTCTGTATGTAGTACCTGGTTTAACACTATATCCTCTGTATATATACTATATACTGTTTATGTAGTTCCTGGTTTAACACTATACCCTCAGCTTACTCTAGTCTGCAGATGTGAAGAAATTTAAACAGAATGTGTATCTGTGTATATGTGCGCACCTGTATGTGTCTGGTTGTAGTATTATTTAAAGGGTCAAATGGTCTCCATTGTGTGTCCAGGTTTAAGGCTACTTTGCTGGGCATGTGATTTGGACCCATCGGGTACGGAAGCCTTTCCGTCACGTGCTCGTTTTCCACGCCTTCAGCGCAGGTAGCCTGCGAATTTAAAACCGACGTGCATTTTATTCTTTTCCCCTTTTATCCTTTCATATCTCTCCGCTACCTTGGAGAAGAGAGACGCACGCGGGTAAATAAAATGTAAATATCTCTAAATATCTGTATAATATGTAAATAAAAGGAAGATGTGGTTGTGTAGTGTAGTCGTTTGATTATAAATAATCTCATAATAATTTTATCCACAAATTCTTATACATTTATACATGTTTATCTCTCTCTGTGTGTGTGTGTGTGTGTGTGTGTGTGTGTGTCTGTGTCTGTGTGTGTGTGTGGTTCTGTGTCACTAGTGGGGCCTGTGGCCCGATTGGAGTGTTTGCGGTGTGAGAAGGAGGAGTTGGAGAACAGTTTGTTGGAGCAGCTGAAGGAGTTGAGGTTGCAGAAGCAGAAGGAGCTGCAGGTTCTTCAGGAGATGCTGAAACACAAGCAGCAGGAGGAGACAGAGCTCCTGCAGAAACAGCAGGAGGAGGAGGAGCATAACAGGTCCATCAAGAGTAAGTACTATGGAAATGCAATAATACTAACATAACTAATAATGAATGCTAGCCTTTAGGCTCCAATAAAAGTGATACTAATATATGTATAGTACTATATATATTATATTTTATATATTCAGTAGTAATTATGTAGTATATACAATCTATGTTATATCCAGCAGTAATGATACTTGCTCTGGCAGATATGAAAATGGCCTGTGAACAGGAGAAGAAATCTCTGGAGGAAGAACTTGAGAAGCTCAGACTGTCACTGCAGGTAGAGATCCCTTATAGTGTCAGTACACATCCACCAGTACCTCCACCTTTCACTTATAACGTCAGTACACATTCAGTACACATTCCCACCTTTCCATTGTACTGGCTGTAGTGATGATTCGTATGTGTGGGTTATACCAGCCCATAGAGGAGGACATTATGAGTCTGAAAGTGGCGCTGGAGATGAAGAACCAGGAGATCAAAGATCAGCACGATCTTTTGGTCAAACTATATACTCTGTATGTATACTATATACTCTGTATGTAGTACCTGGTTTAACACTATATCCTCTTTATATATACTATATACTGTTTATGTAGCTCCTGGTTTAACACTATACCCTCAGCTTACTCTAGTCTGCAGATGTGAAGAAATTAAACAGAATGTGTATCTGTGTATATGTGCGCACCTGTATGTGTCTGGTTGTAGTATTATTTAAAGGGTCAAACTCTGTAAAGTGTGCCCAGGCCCAGAGCTACTTTGATGGGCATGATTCTGTGACCTCTTGGGCCTTGAAATGTGGTGCTTTGAATGATTTAAAGAGTGAAACGGTCTGAAGTGTGCCCACGTTTAAAGCAACCTTGCTGGGCATGACTGTGTGACCTCTTGGGCCAGGAAGTCTGTTTCTAGTTTTATTTAAACGGTCAAACTGCGTGAAGTGTGCCCAGGCCCAGAGCTACTTTGCTGGGCATGACTGTGTGACCTCTTGGGCCTGGAAGTCTGGTTGTAGTATGATTTTAAAGGGTCAAATGGTCTCCATTGTGTGTCCAGGTTTAAGGCTACTTTGCTGGGCATGTGATTTGGACCCATCGGGTACGGAAGCCTTTCCGTCACGTGCTCGTTTTCCACGCCTTCAGCGCAGGTAGCCTGCGAATTTAAAACGGACGTGCATTTTATTCTTTTCCCCTTTTATCCTTTCATATCTCTCCGCTACCTTGGAGAAGAGAGACGCACGCGGGTAAATAAAATGTAAATATCTCTAAATATCTGTATAATATGTAAATAAAAGGAAGATGTGGTTGTGTAGTGTAGTCGTTTGATTATAAATAATCTCATAATAATTTTATCCACAAATTCTTATACATTTATACATGTTTATCTCTCTCTGTGTGTGTGTGTGTGTGGTTCTGTGTCACTAGTGGGGCCTGTGGCCCGATTGGAGTGTTTGCGGTGTGAGAAGGAGGAGTTGGATAACAGTTTGTTGGAGCAGCTGAAGGAGTTGAGGTTGCAGAAGCAGAAGGAGCTGCAGGTTCTTCAGGAGATGCTGAAACACAAGCAGCAGGAGGAGACAGAGCTCCTGCAGAAACAGCAGGAGGAGGAGGAGCATAACAGGTCCATCAAGAGTAAGTACTATGGAAATGCAATAATACTAACATAACTAATAATGAATGTTAGCCTTTAGGCTCCAATAAAAGTGATACTAATATATGTATAGTACTATATATATTATATTTTATATATTCAGTAGTAATTATGTAGTATATACAATCTGTGTTATATCCAGCAGTAATGATACTTGCTCTGGCAGATATGAAAATGGCCTGTGAACAGGAGAAGAAATCTCTGGAGGAAGAACTTGAGAAGCTCAGACTGTCACTGCAGGTAGAGATCCCTTATAGTGTCAGTACACATCCACCAGTACCTCCACCTTTCACTTATAACATCAGTACACATTCAGTACACATTCCCACCTTTCCATTGTACTGGCTGTAGATATGATTCGTGTGTGTGTTATACCAGCCCATAGAGGAGGACATTATGAGTCTGAAAGTGGCGCTGGAGATGAAGAACCAGGAGATCAAAGATCAGCACGATCTTTTGGTCAAACTATATACTCTGTATGTATACTATATACTCTGTATGTAGTACCTGGTTTAACACTATATCCTCTGTATATATATTATATACTGTTTATGTAGTTCCTGGTTTAACACTATACCCTCAGCTTACTCTAGTCTGCAGATGTGAAGAAATTTAAACAGAATGTGTATCTGTGTATATGTGCGCACCTGTATGTGTCTGGTTGTAGTATTATTTAAAGGGTCAAATGGTCTCCATTGTGTGTCCAGGTTTAAGGCTACTTTGCTGGGCATGTGATTTGGACCCATCGGGTACGGAAGCCTTTCCGTCACGTGCTCGTTTTCCACGCCTTCAGCGCAGGTAGCCTGCGAATTTAAAACCGACGTGCATTTTATTCTTTTCCCCTTTTATCCTTTCATATCTCTCCGCTACCTTGGAGAAGAGAGACGCATGCGGGTAAATAAAATGTAAATATCTGTAAATATCTGTATAATATGTAAATAAAAGGAAGAAGTGGTTGTGTAGTGTAGTCGTTTGATTATAAATAATCTCATAATAATTTTATCCACAAATTCTTATACATTTATACATGTTTATCTCTCTCTGTGTGTGTGTGTGTGTGTGTGTGTGTGTGTGTGTGTGTGTGTGTGGTTCTGTTTCACTAGTGGGGCCTGTGGCCCGATTGGAGTGTTTGCGGTGTGAGAAGGAGGAGTTGGAGAACAGTTTGTTGGAGCAGCTGAAGGAGTTGAGGTTGCAGAAGCAGAAGGAGCTGCAGGTTCTTCAGGAGATGCTGAAACACAAGCAGCAGGAGGAGACAGAGCTCCTGCAGAAACAGCAGGAGGAGGAGGAGCATAACAGGTCCATCAAGAGTAAGTACTATGGAAATGCAATAATACTAACATAACTAATAATGAATGTTAGCCTTTAGGCTCCAATAAAAGTGATACTAATATATGTATAGTACTATATATATTATATTTTATATATTCAGTAGTAATTATGTAGTATATACAATCTGTGTTATATCCAGCAGTAATGATACTTGCTCTGGCAGATATGAAAATGGCCTGTGAACAGGAGAAGAAATCTCTGGAGGAAGAACTTGAGAAGCTCAGACTGTCACTGCAGGTAGAGATCCCTTATAGTGTCAGTACGCATCCACCAGTACCTCCACCTCTCACTTATAACGTCAGTACACATTCAGTACATATTCCCACCTTTCCATTGTACTGGCTGTAGTGATGATTCGTGTGTGTGTGTTATACCAGCCCATAGAGGAGGACTTTATGAGTCTGAAAGTGGCGCTGGAGATGAAGAACCAGGAGATCAAAGATCAGCACGATCTTTTGGTCAAACTATATACTCTGTATGTATACTATATACTCTGTATGTAGTACCTGGTTTAACACTATATCCTCTGTATATATACTATATACTGTTTATGTAGTACCTGGTTTAACACTATACCCTCAGCTTACTCTAGTCTTCAGATGTGAAGAAATTTAAACAGAATGTTTATCTGTGTATATGTGCGCACTTGTATGTGTCTGGTTGTAGTATTATTTAAAGGGTCAAACTGCGTGAAGTGTGCCCAGGCCCAGAGCTACTTTGATGGGCATGATTCTGTGACCTCTTGGGCCTTGAAATGTGGTGCTTTGAATGATTTAAAGAGTGAAACGGTCTGAAGTGTGCCCACGTTTAAAGCAACCTTGCTGGGCATGACTGTGTGACCTCTTGGGCCAGGAAGTCTGTTTCTAGTTTTATTTAAACGGTCAAACTGCGTGAAGTGTGCCCAGGCCCAGAGGTACTTTGCTGGGCATGACTGTGTGACCTCTTGGGCCTGGAAGTCTGCTTGTAGTATGATTTTAAAGGGTCAAATGGTCTCCATTGTGTGTCCAGGTTTAAGGCTACTTTGCTGGGCATGTGATTTGGACCCATCGGGTACGGAAGCCTTTCCGTCACGTGCTCGTTTTCCACGCCTTCAGCGCAGGTAGCCTGCGAATTTAAAACGGACGTGCATTTTATTCTTTTCCCCTTTTATCCTTTCATATCTCTCCGCTACCTTGGAGAAGAGAGACGCACGCGGGTAAATAAAATGTAAATATCTCTAAATATCTGTATAATATGTAAATAAAAGGAAGATGTGGTTGTGTAGTGTAGTCGTTTGATTATAAATAATCTCATAATAATTTTATCCACAAATTCTTATACATTTATACATGTTTATCTCTCTCTGTGTGTGTGTGTGTGTGGTTCTGTGTCACTAGTGGGGCCTGTGGCCCGATTGGAGTGTTTGCGGTGTGAGAAGGAGGAGTTGGATAACAGTTTGTTGGAGCAGCTGAAGGAGTTGAGGTTGCAGAAGCAGAAGGAGCTGCAGGTTCTTCAGGAGATGCTGAAACACAAGCAGCAGGAGGAGACAGAGCTCCTGCAGAAACAGCAGGAGGAGGAGGAGCATAACAGGTCCATCAAGAGTAAGTACTATGGAAATGCAATAATACTAACATAACTAATAATGAATGTTAGCCTTTAGGCTCCAATAAAAGTGATACTAATATATGTATAGTACTATATATATTATATTTTATATATTCAGTAGTAATTATGTAGTATATACAATCTGTGTTATATCCAGCAGTAATGATACTTGCTCTGGCAGATATGAAAATGGCCTGTGAACAGGAGAAGAAATCTCTGGAGGAAGAACTTGAGAAGCTCAGACTGTCACTGCAGGTAGAGATCCCTTATAGTGTCAGTACACATCCACCAGTACCTCCACCTTTCACTTATAACATCAGTACACATTCAGTACACATTCCCACCTTTCCATTGTACTGGCTGTAGATATGATTCGTGTGTGTGTTATACCAGCCCATAGAGGAGGACATTATGAGTCTGAAAGTGGCGCTGGAGATGAAGAACCAGGAGATCAAAGATCAGCACGATCTTTTGGTCAAACTATATACTCTGTATGTATACTATATACTCTGTATGTAGTACCTGGTTTAACACTATATCCTCTGTATATATATTATATACTGTTTATGTAGTTCCTGGTTTAACACTATACCCTCAGCTTACTCTAGTCTGCAGATGTGAAGAAATTTAAACAGAATGTGTATCTGTGTATATGTGCGCACCTGTATGTGTCTGGTTGTAATATTATTTAAAGGGTCAAATGGTCTCCATTGTGTGTCCAGGTTTAAGGCTACTTTGCTGGGCATGTGATTTGGACCCATCGGGTACGGAAGCCTTTCCGTCACGTGCTCGTTTTCCACGCCTTCAGCGCAGGTAGCCTGCGAATTTAAAACCGACGTGCATTTTATTCTTTTCCCCTTTTATCCTTTCATATCTCTCCGCTACCTTGGAGAAGAGAGACGCATGCGGGTAAATAAAATGTAAATATCTGTAAATATCTGTATAATATGTAAATAAAAGGAAGAAGTGGTTGTGTAGTGTAGTCGTTTGATTATAAATAATCTCATAATAATTTTATCCACAAATTCTTATACATTTATACATGTTTATCTCTCTCTGTGTGTGTGTGTGTGTGTGTGTGTGTGTGTGTGTGTGTGTGTGTGGTTCTGTTTCACTAGTGGGGCCTGTGGCCCGATTGGAGTGTTTGCGGTGTGAGAAGGAGGAGTTGGAGAACAGTTTGTTGGAGCAGCTGAAGGAGTTGAGGTTGCAGAAGCAGAAGGAGCTGCAGGTTCTTCAGGAGATGCTGAAACACAAGCAGCAGGAGGAGACAGAGCTCCTGCAGAAACAGCAGGAGGAGGAGGAGCATAACAGGTCCATCAAGAGTAAGTACTATGGAAATGCAATAATACTAACATAACTAATAATGAATGTTAGCCTTTAGGCTCCAATAAAAGTGATACTAATATATGTATAGTACTATATATATTATATTTTATATATTCAGTAGTAATTATGTAGTATATACAATCTGTGTTATATCCAGCAGTAATGATACTTGCTCTGGCAGATATGAAAATGGCCTGTGAACAGGAGAAGAAATCTCTGGAGGAAGAACTTGAGAAGCTCAGACTGTCACTGCAGGTAGAGATCCCTTATAGTGTCAGTACGCATCCACCAGTACCTCCACCTCTCACTTATAACGTCAGTACACATTCAGTACATATTCCCACCTTTCCATTGTACTGGCTGTAGTGATGATTCGTGTGTGTGTTATACCAGCCCATAGAGGAGGACTTTATGAGTCTGAAAGTGGCGCTGGAGATGAAGAACCAGGAGATCAAAGATCAGCACGATCTTTTGGTCAAACTATATACTCTGTATGTATACTATATACTCTGTATGTAGTACCTGGTTTAACACTATATCCTCTGTATATATACTATATACTGTTTATGTAGTACCTGGTTTAACACTATACCCTCAGCTTACTCTAGTCTGCAGATGTGAAGAAATTTAAACAGAATGTGTATCTGTGTATATGTGCGCACCTGTATGTGTCTGGTTGTAGTATTATTTAAAGGGTCAAACTGCGTGAAGTGTGCCCAGGCCCAGAGCTACTTTGATGGGCATGATTCTGTGACCTCTTGGGCCTTGAAATGTGGTGCTTTGAATGATTTAAAGAGTGAAACGGTCTGAAGTGTGCCCACGTTTAAAGCAACCTTGCTGGGCATGACTGTGTGACCTCTTGGGCCAGGAAGTCTGTTTCTAGTTTTATTTAAACGGTCAAACTGCGTGAAGTGTGCCCAGGCCCAGAGGTACTTTGCTGGGCATGACTGTGTGACCTCTTGGGCCTGGAAGTCTGCTTGTAGTATGATTTTAAAGGGTCAAATGGTCTCCATTGTGTGTCCAGGTTTAAGGCTACTTTGCTGGGCATGTGATTTGGACCCATTGGGTACGGAAGCCTTTCCGTCACGTGCTCGTTTTCCACGCCTTCAGCGCAGGTAGCCTGCGAATTTAAAACCGACGTGCATTTTATTCTTTTCCCCTTTTATCCTTTCATATCTCTCCGCTACCTTGGAGAAGAGAGACGCACGCGGGTAAATAAAATGTAAATATCTGTAAATATCTGTATAATATGTAAATAAAAGGAAGAAGTGGTTGTGTAGTGTAGTCGTTTGATTATAAATAATCTCATAATAATTTTATCCACAAATTCTTATACATTTATACATGTTTATCTCTCTGTGTGTGTGTGTGTGTGTGTGTGTGTGTGTGTGTGTGTGTGTGTGTGTGTGGTTCTGTGTCACTAGTGGGGCCTGTGGCCCGATTGGAGTGTTTGCGGTGTGAGAAGGAGGAGTTGGAGAACAGTTTGTTGGAGCAGCTGAAGGAGTTGAGGTTGCAGAAGCAGAAGGAGCTGCAGGTTCTTCAGGAGATGCTGAAACACAAGCAGCAGGAGGAGACAGAGCTCCTGCAGAAACAGCAGGAGGAGGAGGAGCATAACAGGTCCATCAAGAGTAAGTACTATGGAAATGCAATAATACTAACATAACTAATAATGAATGTTAGCCTTTAGGCTCCAATAAAAGTGATACTAATATATGTATAGTACTATATATATTATATTTTATATATTCAGTAGTAATTATGTAGTATATACAATCTGTGTTATATCCAGCAGTAATGATACTTGCTCTGGCAGATATGAAAATGGCCTGTGAACAGGAGAAGAAATCTCTGGAGGAAGAACTTGAGAAGCTCAGACTGTCACTGCAGGTAGAGATCCCTTATAGTGTCAGTACACATCCACCAGTACCTCCACCTCTCACTTATAACGTCAGTACACATTCAGTACACATTCCCACCTTTCCATTGTACTGGCTGTAGTGATGATTCGTGTGTGTGTTATACCAGCCCATAGAGGAGGACTTTATGAGTCTGAAAGTGGCGCTGGAGATGAAGAACCAGGAGATCAAAGATCAGCACGATCTTTTGGTCAAACTATATACTCTGTATGTATACTATATACTCTGTATGTAGTACCTGGTTTAACACTATATCCTCTGTATATATACTATATACTGTTTATGTAGTACCTGGTTTAACACTATACCCTCAGCTTACTCTAGTCTTCAGATGTGAAGAAATTTAAACAGAATGTGTATCTGTGTATATGTGCGCACCTGTATGTGTCTGGTTGTAGTATTATTTAAAGGGTCAAACTGCGTGAAGTGTGCCCAGGCCCAGAGCTACTTTGATGGGCATGATTCTGTGACCTCTTGGGCCTTGAAATGTGGTGCTTTGAATGATTTAAAGAGTGAAACGGTCTGAAGTGTGCCCACGTTTAAAGCAACCTTGCTGGGCATGACTGTGTGACCTCTTGGACCAGGAAGTCTGTTTCTAGTTTTATTTAAACGGTCAAACTGCGTGAAGTGTGCCCAGGCCCAGAGGTACTTTGCTGGGCATGACTGTGTGACCTCTTGGGCCTGGAAGTCTGGTTGTAGTATGATTTTAAAGGGTCAAATGGTCTCCATTGTGTGTCCAGGTTTAAGGCTACTTTGCTGGGCATGTGATTTGGACCCATCGGGTACGGAAGCCTTTCCGTCACGTGCTCGTTTTCCACGCCTTCAGCGCAGGTAGCCTGCGAATTTAAAACGGACGTGCATTTTATTCTTTTCCCCTTTTATCCTTTCATATCTCTCCGCTACCTTGGAGAAGAGAGACGCACGCGGGTAAATAAAATGTAAATATCTCTAAATATCTGTATAATATGTAAATAAAAGGAAGATGTGGTTGTGTAGTGTAGTCGTTTGATTATAAATAATCTCATAATAATTTTATCCACAAATTCTTACACATTTATACATGTTTATCTCTCTGTGTGTGTGTGTGTGTGTGGTTCTGTGTCACTAGTGGGGCCTGTGGCCCGATTGGAGTGTTTGCGGTGTGAGAAGGAGGAGTTGGATAACAGTTTGTTGGAGCAGCTGAAGGAGTTGAGGTTGCAGAAGCAGAAGGAGCTGCAGGTTCTTCAGGAGATGCTGAAACACAAGCAGCAGGAGGAGACAGAGCTCCTGCAGAAACAGCAGGAGGAGGAGGAGCATAACAGGTCCATCAAGAGTAAGTACTATGGAAATGCAATAATACTAACATAACTAATAATGAATGCTAGCCTTTAGGCTCCAATAAAAGTGATACTAATATATGTATAGTACTATATATATTATATTTTATATATTCAGTAGTAATTATGTAGTATATACAATCTATGTTATATCCAGCAGTAATGATACTTGCTCTGGCAGATATGAAAATGGCCTGTGAACAGGAGAAGAAATCTCTGGAGGAAGAACTTGAGAAGCTCAGACTGTCACTGCAGGTAGAGATCCCTTATAGTGTCAGTACACATCCACCAGTACCTCCACCTTTCACTTATAATGTCAGTACACATTCAGTACACATTCCCACCTTTCCATTGTACTGGCTGTAGTGATGATTCGTGTGTGTGGGTTATACCAGCCCATAGAGGAGGACATTATGAGTCTGAAAGTGGCGCTGGAGATGAAGAACCAGGAGATCAAAGATCAGCACGATCTTTTGGTCAAACTATATACTCTGTATGTATACTATATACTCTGTATGTAGTACCTGGTTTAACACTATACCCTCAGCTTACTCTAGTCTGCAGATGTGAAGAAATTAAACAGAATGTGTATCTGTGTATATGTGCGCACCTGTATGTGTCTGGTTGTAGTATTATTTAAAGGGTCAAACTGCGTGAAGTGTGCCCAGGCCCAGAGCTCCTTCGATGGGCATGTTTCTGTGACCTCTTGGGCCTTGAAATGTGGTGCTTTGAATGATTTAAAGAGTGAAACGGTCTGAAGTGTGCCCACGTTTAAAGCAACCTTGCTGGGCATGACTGTGTGACCTCTTGGGCCAGGAAGTCTGTTTCTAGTTTTATTTAAACGGTCAAACTGCGTGAAGTGTGCCCAGGCCCAGAGCTACTTTGCTGGGCATGACTGTGTGACCTCTTGGGCCTGGAAGTCTGGTTGTAGTATGATTTTAAAGGGTCAAATGGTCTCCATTGTGTGTCCAGGTTTAAGGCTACTTTGCTGGGCATGTGATTTGGACCCATCGGGTACGGAAGCCTTTCCGTCACATGCTCGTTTTCCACGCCTTCAGCGCAGGTAGCCTGCGAATTTAAAACCGACGTGCATTTTATTCTTTTCCCCTTTTATCCCTTCATATCTCTCCGCTACCTTGGAGAAGAGAGACGCACGCGGGTAAATAAAATGTAAATATCTCTAAATATCTGTATAATATGTAAATAAAAGGAAGAAGTGGTTGTGTAGTGTAGTCGTTTCATTATAAATAATCTCATAATAATTTTATCCACAAATTCTTATACATTTATACATGTTTATCTCTCTCTTTGTCTGTGTGTGTGTGTGTGTGTGTGTGTGTGTGTGTGTGTGTGTGTGTGTGTGTGTGTGTGTGTGGTTCTGTGTCACTAGTGTGGCCTGTGGCCCGATTGGAGTGTTTGCGGTGTGAGAAGGAGGAGTTGGAGAACAATTTGTTGGAGCAGCTGAAGGAGTTGAGGTTGCAGAAGCAGAAGGAGCTGCAGGTTCTTCAGGAGATGCTGAAACACAAGCAGCAGGAGGAGACAGAGCTCCTGCAGAAACAGCAGGAGGAGGAGGAGCATAACAGGTCCATCAAGAGTAAGTACTATGGAAATGCAATAATACTAACATAACTAATAATGAATGTTAGCCTTTAGGCTCCAATAAAAGTGATACTAATATATGTATAGTACTATATATATTATATTTTATATATTCAGTAGTAATTATGTAGTATATAAAATCTGTGTTATATCCAGCAGTAATGATACTTGCTCTGGCAGATATGAAAATGGCCTGTGAACAGGAGAAGAAATCTCTGGAGGAAGAACTTGAGAAGCTCAGACTGTCACTGCAGGTAGAGATCCCTTATAGTGTCAGTACACATCCACCAGTACCTCCACCTCTCACTTATAACGTCAGTACACATTCAGTACACATTCCCACCTTTCCATTGTACTGGCTGTAGTGATGATTCGTGTG
The DNA here is from genome assembly GCF_041902795.1 of Electrophorus electricus. Lineage (NCBI taxonomy): Eukaryota > Metazoa > Chordata > Actinopteri > Gymnotiformes > Gymnotidae > Electrophorus > Electrophorus electricus. The sequence continues at coordinate 1,613,979 of NC_137505.1, read as the reverse complement.
TGTGTTATACCAGCCCATAGAGGAGGACTTTATGAGTCTGAAAGTGGCGCTGGAGATGAAGAACCAGGAGATCAAAGATCAGCACGATCTTTTGGTCAAACTATATACTCTGTATGTATACTATATACTCTGTATGTAGTACCTGGTTTAACACTATATCCTCTGTATATATACTATATACTGTTTATGTAGTACCTGGTTTAACACTATACCCTCAGCTTACTCTAGTCTTCAGATGTGAAGAAATTTAAACAGAATGTTTATCTGTGTATATGTGCGCACCTGTATGTGTCTGGTTGTAGTATTATTTAAAGGGTCAAACTGCGTGAAGTGTGCCCAGGCCCAGAGCTACTTTGATGGGCATGATTCTGTGACCTCTTGGGCCTTGAAATGTGGTGCTTTGAATGATTTAAAGAGTGAAACGGTCTGAAGTGTGCCCACGTTTAAAGCAACCTTGCTGGGCATGACTGTGTGACCTCTTGGGCCAGGAAGTCTGTTTCTAGTTTTATTTAAACGGTCAAACTGCGTGAAGTGTGCCCAGGCCCAGAGGTACTTTGCTGGGCATGACTGTGTGACCTCTTGGGCCTGGAAGTCTGCTTGTAGTATGATTTTAAAGGGTCAAATGGTCTCCATTGTGTGTCCAGGTTTAAGGCTACTTTGCTGGGCATGTGATTTGGACCCATCGGGTACGGAAGCCTTTCCGTCACGTGCTCGTTTTCCACGCCTTCAGCGCAGGTAGCCTGCGAATTTAAAACGGACGTGCATTTTATTCTTTTCCCCTTTTATCCTTTCATATCTCTCCGCTACCTTGGAGAAGAGAGACGCACGCGGGTAAATAAAATGTAAATATCTCTAAATATCTGTATAATATGTAAATAAAAGGAAGATGTGGTTGTGTAGTGTAGTCGTTTGATTATAAATAATCTCATAATAATTTTATCCACAAATTCTTACACATTTATACATGTTTATCTCTCTGTGTGTGTGTGTGTGTGTGGTTCTGTGTCACTAGTGGGGCCTGTGGCCCGATTGGAGTGTTTGCGGTGTGAGAAGGAGGAGTTGGATAACAGTTTGTTGGAGCAGCTGAAGGAGTTGAGGTTGCAGAAGCAGAAGGAGCTGCAGGTTCTTCAGGAGATGCTGAAACACAAGCAGCAGGAGGAGACAGAGCTCCTGCAGAAACAGCAGGAGGAGGAGGAGCATAACAGGTCCATCAAGAGTAAGTACTATGGAAATGCAATAATACTAACATAACTAATAATGAATGCTAGCCTTTAGGCTCCAATAAAAGTGATACTAATATATGTATAGTACTATATATATTATATTTTATATATTCAGTAGTAATTATGTAGTATATACAATCTATGTTATATCCAGCAGTAATGATACTTGCTCTGGCAGATATGAAAATGGCCTGTGAACAGGAGAAGAAATCTCTGGAGGAAGAACTTGAGAAGCTCAGACTGTCACTGCAGGTAGAGATCCCTTATAGTGTCAGTACACATCCACCAGTACCTCCACCTTTCACTTATAACGTCAGTACACATTCAGTACACATTCCCACCTTTCCATTGTACTGGCTGTAGTGATGATTCGTGTGTGTGTTATACCAGCCCATAGAGGAGGACATTATGAGTCTGAAAGTGGCGCTGGAGATGAAGAACCAGGAGATCAAAGATCAGCACGATCTTTTGGTCAAACTATATACTCTGTATGTATACTATATACTCTGTATGTAGTACCTGGTTTAACACTATATCCTCTGTATATATACTATATACTGTTTATGTAGTTCCTGGTTTAACACTATACCCTCAGCTTACTCTAGTCTGCAGATGTGAAGAAATTTAAACAGAATGTGTATCTGTGTATATGTGCGCACCTGTATGTGTCTGGTTGTAGTATTATTTAAAGGGTCAAATGGTCTCCATTGTGTGTCCAGGTTTAAGGCTACTTTGCTGGGCATGTGATTTGGACCCATCGGGTACGGAAGCCTTTCCGTCACGTGCTCGTTTTCCACGCCTTCAGCGCAGGTAGCCTGCGAATTTAAAACCGACGTGCATTTTATTCTTTTCCCCTTTTATCCTTTCATATCTCTCCGCTACCTTGGAGAAGAGAGACGCACCCGGGTAAATAAAATGTAAATATCTCTAAATATCTGTATAATATGTAAATAAAAGGAAGATGTGGTTGTGTAGTGTAGTCGTTTGATTATAAATAATCTCATAATAATTTTATCCACAAATTCTTATACATTTATACATGTTTATCTCTCTCTTTGTGTGTGTGTGTGTGTGTGTGTGTGTGTGTGTGTGTGTGGTTCTGTGTCACTAGTGGGGCCTGTGGCCCGATTGGAGTGTTTGCGGTGTGAGAAGGAGGAGTTGGAGAACAGTTTGTTGGAGCAGCTGAAGGAGTTGAGGTTGCAGAAGCAGAAGGAGCTGCAGGTTCTTCAGGAGATGCTGAAACACAAGCAGCAGGAGGAGACAGAGCTCCTGCAGAAACAGCAGGAGGAGGAGGAGCATAATAGGTCCATCAAGAGTAAGTACTATGGAAATGCAATAATACTAACATAACTAATAATGAATGTTAGCCTTTAGGCTCCAATAAAAGTGACACTAATATATGTATAGTACTATATATATTATATTTTATATATTCAGTAGTAATTATGTAGTATATACAATCTGTGTTATATCCAGCAGTAATGATACTTGTTCTGGCAGATATGAAAATGGCCTGTGAACAGGAGAAGAAATCTCTGGAGGAAGAACTTGAGAAGCTCAAACTGTCACTGCAGGTAGAGATCCCTTATAGTCTCAGTACACATCCACCAGTACCACCACCTCTCACTTATAACGTCAGTACACATTCAGTACACATTCCCACCTTTCCATTGTACTGGCTGTAGTGATGATTCGTGTCTGTGTTATACCAGCCCATAGAGGAGGACATTGAGTCTGAAAGTGGCGCTGGAGATGAAGAACCAGGAGATCAAAGATCAGCACGATCTTTTGGTCAAACTATATACTCTGTATGTATACTATATCGAACCCACGGTTTTCACGCTTCGATTTTTTTAAATGTGGTGAGCTGCGGAGAAAAGACGCGCGTCGGACGTCATTGCGGCTTAATATCTCTTGTCTCCTTGGGAGTAGGAAGTCTGTTCATGGCTCTTTGGAAAGGGATGCATCTCCCCTGTAATCGCCTTCGAGCGGCACGCGGATCGAACCCACTGTTTTCACGCTACGATTTTTTATATGTGGTGCGCGGCGGAGAAAATGTGCGCGTCGGACGTCATTGCGGCTTAATATCTCTTGTGTCCTTGGGAGTAGAAAGTCTGTTCATGGCTCTTTGGAGAGGGTTGCATCTCCCCTGCAATCGCCTTTAAGCGGCACGCGGATCGGACCCACCGTTCTTACGATACGATTTTTTAAATGTGGTGCGCGGCGTAGAAAAGACGCGAGTAGGACATATTTCCGGCTTAATATCTTTGGGCTCCTTGGGAGTAGAAAGTCTGTTCATGGCTCTTTGGAAAGGGCTGCATCTCCCCTGTAATAGCCTTCGAGCGGCACGCGGATCGGAACCATCGTTATCACGCTACGATTTTTTAATGCCGCCAGGGACGGGCCGAAAGCGTGGCAGGTGGCGTTCGTTAGGGACAGTCATGGAGGTGATGCGCACCGAGCTGCAGGCCGTTTGGACCTGGCCCAGCCTAGATGTGAGTATTCAAAGTCAGCACGTTTGTTTCAAAGTTCTCCACCAATTCGTTGTAATTGCGTGTGTGTGCGTGAACACTAGGTTTGTGGAGGAGTTCGTCCCTGGACGGTACAAGGGGAGACAGTGTGTGGCCTGGCTGCGTGAGGTTGCAGTTTGCTGGGCATGAGAGATTGGCATGTGGTGCCCTGGAGGTGTGGTTGTTCCAGGACGGGCAAGGTGGCGTAGTGTGGCTGGGTGACGGTGCGCTTCACTGGGGATGTGGTTGTGAGTTGCAGGCCCATTCCTTTGAATGACAGAAAGGATCTGATTTGTTTCCAGGTTTAAACGTACTTTGCTGGGTATGACTGTGACCTCTTGGGCCAGGAAGTCTGTTTCTAGTTTTATTTAAACGGTCAAACTGCGTGAAGTGTGCCCAGGCCCAGAGCTACTTTGCTGTGCATGACTGTGTGACCTCTTGGGCCTTGAAATGTGGTGCTTTGAATGATTTAAAGAGTGAAACGGTCTGAAGTGTGCCCACGTTTAAAGTAACCTTGCTGGGCATGACTGTGTGACCTCTTGTGCCTGGAAGTCTGGTTGTAGTATTATTTAAACGGTCAAACTGCGTGAAGTGTGCCCAGGCCCAGAGCTACTTTGCTGGGCATGACTGTGTGACCTCTTGGGCCTGGAAGTCTGGTTGTAGTATGATTTTAAAGGGTCAAATGGTCTCCATTGTGTGTCCAGGTTTAAGGCTACTTTGCTGGGCATGTGATTTGGACCCATCGGGTACGGAAGCCTTTCCGTCACGTGCTCGTTTTCCACGCCTTCAGCGCAGGTAGCCTGCGAATTTAAAACCGACGTGCATTTTATTCTTTTCCCCTTTTATCCTTTCATATCTCTCCGCTACCTTGGAGAAGAGAGACGCACGCGGGTAAATAAAATGTAAATATCTGTATAATATGTATATAAAAGGAAGAAGTGGTTGTGTAGTGTAGTCGTTTGATTATAAATAATCTCATAATAATTTTATCCACAAATTCTTATACATTTATACATGTTTATCTCTCTCTGTGTGTGCGTTTGTGTGTGTGTGTGTGTGTGGTTCTGTGTCACTAGTGGGGCCTGTGGTCCGATTGGAGTGTTTGCGGTGTGAGAAGGAGGAGTTGGAGAACAGTTTGTTGGAGCAGCTGAAGGAGTTGAGGTTGCAGAAGCAGAAGGAGCTGCAGGTTCTTCAGGAGATGCTGAAACACAAGCAGCAGGAGGAGACAGAGCTCCTGCAGAAACAGCAGGAGGAGGAGGAGCATAACAGGTCCATCAAGAGTAAGTACTATGGAAATGCAATAATACTAACATAACTAATAATGAATGTTAGCCTTTAGGCTCCAATAAAAGTGATACTAATATATGTATAGTACTATATATATTATATTTTATATATTCAGTAGTAATTATGTAGTATATACAATCTGTGTTATATCCAGCAGTAATGATACTTGCTCTGGCAGATATGAAAATGGCCTGTGAACAGGAGAAGAAATCTCTGGAGGAAGAACTTGAGAAGCTCAGACTGTCACTGCAGGTAGAGATCCCTTATAGTGTCAGTACACATCCACCAGTAGCTCCACCTTTCACTTATAACGTCAGTACACATTCAGTACACATTCCCACCTTTCCATTGTACTGGCTGTAGTGATGATTCGTGTGTGTGTTATACCAGCCCATAGAGGAGGACATTATGAGTCTGAAAGTGGCACTGGAGATGAAGAACCAGGAGATCAAATATCAGCACGATCTTTTGGTCAAACTATATACTCTCTATATAGTACCTGGTTTAACACTATACCCTCAGCTTACTCTAGTCTGCAGATGTGAAGAAATTAAACAGAATGTGTATCTGTGTATATGTGCGCACCTGTATGTGTCTGGTTGTAGTATTATTTAAAGGGTCAAACTGCGTGAAGTGTGCCCAGGCGCAGAGCTACTTTGATGGGCATGATTCTGTGACCTCTTGGGCCTTGAAATGTGGTGCTTTGAATTATTTAAAGAGTGAAACGGTCTGAAGTGTGCCCACGTTTAAAGCATCCTTGCTGGGCATGACTGTGTGACCTCTTGGGCCAGGAAGTCTGTTTCTACTTTTATTTAAACGGTCAAACTGCGTGAAGTGTGCCCAGGCCCAGAGCTACTTTGCTGTGCATGACTGTGTGACCTCTTGGGCCTGGAAGTCTGGTTGTAATATGATTTTAAAGGGTCAAATGGTCTCCATTGTGTGTCCAGGTTTAAGGCTACTTTGCTGGGCATGTGATTTGGACCCATCGGGTACGGAAGCCTTTCCGTCACGTGCTCGTTTTCCACGCCTTCAGCGCAGGTAGCCTGCGAAATTAAAACCGACGTGCATTTTATTCTTTTCCCCTTTTATCCTTTCATATCTCTCCGCTACCTTGGAGAAGAGAGACGCACGCGGGTAAATAAAATGTAAATATCTGTAAATATCTGTATAACATGTAAATAAAAGGAAGAAGTGGTTGTGTAGTGTAGTCGTTTGATTATGAATAATCTCATAATAATTTTATCCACAAATTCTTATACATTTATACATGTTTATCTCTCTCTTTGTGTGTGTGTCTGTGTGTGTGTCTGTGTGTGTGTGTGTGGTTCTGTGTCACTAGTGGGGCCTGTGGCCCGATTGGAGTGTTTGCGGTGTGAGAAGGAGTTTGAGAACAGTTTGTTGGAGCAGCTGAAGGAGTTGAGGTTGCAGAAGCAGAAGGAGCTGCAGGTTCTTCAGGAGATGCTGAAACACAAGCAGCAGGAGGAGACAGAGCTCTTGCAGAAACAGCAGGAGGAGTAGGAGCATAACAGGTCCATCAAGAGTAAGTAGTATGGAAATGCAATAATACTAACATAACTAATAATGAATGTTAGCCTTTAGGCTCCAATAAAAGTGATACTAATATATGTATAGTACTATATATATTATATTTTATATATTCAGTAGTAATTATGTAGTATATACAATCTGTGTTATATCCAGCAGTAATGATACTTGCTCTGGCAGATATGAAAATGGCCTGTGAACAGGAGTAGAAATCTCTGGAGGAAGAACTTGAGAAGCTCAGACTGTCACTGCAGGTAGAGATCCCTTATAGTGTCAGTACACATCCACCAGTACCTCCACCTTTCACTTATAACGTCAATACACATTCAGTACACATTCCCACCTTTCCATTGTACTGGCTTTAGTGATGATTCGTGTGTGTGGGTTATACCAGCCCATAGAGGAGGACATTATGAGTCTGAAAGTGGCGCTGGAGATGAAGAACCAGGAGATCAAAGATCAGCACGATCTTTTGGTCAAACTATATACTCTGTATGTATACTATATACTCTGTATGTAGTACCTGGTTTAACACTATATCCTCTGTATATATACTATATACTGTTTATGTAGTACCTGGTTTAACACTATACCCTCAGCTTTCTCTAGTCTGCAGATGTGAAGAAATTAAACAGAATGTGTATCTGTGTATATGTACGCACCTGTATGTGTCTGGTTGTAGTATTATTTAAAGGGTCAAACTGCGTGAAGTGTGCCCAGACCCAGGCATGACTGTGTGACCTCTTGGGCCAGGAAGTCTGTTTCTAGTTTTATTTAAACGGTCAAACTGCGTGAAGTGTGCCCAGGCCCAGAGCTACTTTGATGGGCATGATTCTGTGACCTCTTGGGCCTTGAAATGTGGTGCTTTGAATGATTTAAAGAGTGAAACGGTCTGAAGTGTGCCCACGTTTAAAGCAACCTTGCTGGGCATGACTGTGTGACCTCTTGGGCCAGGAAGTCTGTTTCTAGTTTTATTTAAACGGTCAAACTGCGTGAAGTGTGCCCAGGCCCAGAGCTACTTTGCTGGGCATGACTGTGTGACCTCTTGGGCCTGGAAGTCTGGTTGTAGTATGATTTTAAAGGGTCAAATGGTCTCCATTGTGTGTCCAGGTTTAAGGCTACTTTGCTGGGCATGTGATTTGGACCCATCGGGTACGGAAGCCTTTCCGTCACGTGCTCGTTTTCCACGCCTTCAGCGCAGGTAGCCTGCGAATTTAAAACCGACGTGCATTTTATTCTTTTCCCCTTTTATCCTTTCATATCTCTCCGCTACCTTGGAGAAGAGAGACGCACGCGGGTAAATAAAATGTAAATATCTGTAAATATCTGTATAATATGTAAATAAAAGGAAGAAGTGGTTGTGTAGTGTAGTCGTTTGATTATAAATAATCTCATAATAATTTTATCCGCAAATTCTTATACATTTATACATGTTTATCTCTCTCTCTGTGTGTGTGTGTGTGTGTGTGTGTGTGTGTGTCTGTGTGTGTGTGTGGTTCTGTGTCACTAGTGGGGCCTGTGGTCCGATTGGAGTGTTTGCGGTGTGAGAAGGAGGAGTTGGAGAACAGTTTGTTGGAGCAGCCGAAGGAGTTGAGGTTGCAGAAGCAGAAGGAGCTGCAGGTTCTTCAGGAGATGCTGAAACACAAGCAGCAGGAGGAGACAGAGCTCCTGCAGAAACAGCAGGAGGAGGAGGAGCATAACAGGTCCATCAAGAGTAAGTACTATGGAAATGCAATAATACTAACATAACTAATAATGAATGTTAGCCTTTAGGCTCCAATAAAAGTGATACTAATAAATGTATAGTACTATATATATTATATTTTATACATTCAGTAGTAATTATGTAGTATATACAATCTGTGTTATATCCAGCAGTAATGATACTTGCTCTGGCAGATATGAAAATGGCCTCTGAACAGGAGAAGAAATCTCTGGAGGAAGAACTTGAGAAGCTCAGACTGTCACTGCAGGTAGAGATCCCTTATAGTGTCAGTACACATCCACCAGTACCTCCACCTTTCACTTATAACGTCAGTACACATTCAGTACACATTCCCACCTTTCCATTGTACTGGCTGTAGTGATGATTCGTGTGTGTGTTATACCAGCCCATAGAGGAGGACTTTATGAGTCTGAAAGTGGCGCTGGAGATGAAGAACCAGGAGATCAAAGATCAGCACGATCTTTTGGTCAAACTATATACTCTGTATATATACTATATACTCTGTATGTAGTACCTGGTTTAACACTATATACTCTGTATATATACTATATACTGTTTATGTAGTACCTGGTTTAACACTATACCCTCAGCTTACTCTAGTCTGCAGATGTGAAGAAATTTAAACAGAATGTGTATCTGTGTATATGTGCGCACCTGTATGTGTCTGGTTGTAGTATTATTTAAAGGGTCAAATGGTCTCCATTGTGTGTCCAGGTTTAAGGCTACTTTGCTGGGCATGTGATTTGGACCCTTCGGGTACGGAAGCCTTTCCGTCACGTGCTCGTTTTCCACGCCTTCAGCGCAGGTAGCCTGCGAATTTAAAACCGACGTGCATTTTATTCTTTTCCCCTTTTATCCTTTCATATCTCTCCGCTACCTTGGAGAAGAGAGACGCACGCGGGTAAATAAAATGTAAATATCTCTAAATATCTGTATAATTTGTAAATAAAAGGAAGATGTGGTTGTGTAGTGTAGTCGTTTGATTATAAATAATCTCATAATAATTTTATCCACAAATTCTTATACATTTATACATGTTTATCTCTCTCTTTGTGTGTGTGTGTGTGTGTGTGTGTGTGTGTGTGGTTCTGTGTCACTAGTGGGGCCTGTGGCCCGATTGGAGTGTTTGCGGTGTGAGAATGAGGAATGAGGAGTTGGAGAACAGTTTGTTGGAGCAGCTGAAGGAGTTGAGGTTGCAGAAGCAGAAGGAGCTGCAGGTTCTTCAGGAGATGCTGAAACACAAGCAGCAGGAGGAGACAGAGCTCCTGCAGAAACAGCAGGAGGAGGAGGAGCATAACAGGTCCATCAAGAGTAAGTACTATGGAAATGCAATAATACTAACATAACTAATAATGAATGTTAGCCTTTAGGCTCCAATAAAAGTGATACTAATATATGTATAGTACTATATATATTATATTTTATATATTCAGTAGTAATTATGTAGTATATACAATCTGTGTTATATCCAGCAGTAATGATACTTGCTCTGGCAGATATGAAAATGGCCTGTGAACAGGAGAAGAAATCTCTGGAGGAAGAACTTGAGAAGCTCAGACTGTCACTGCAGGTAGAGATCCCTTATAGTGTCAGTACACATCCACCAGTACCTCCACCTCTCACTTATAACGTCAGTACACATTCAGTACACATTCCCACCTTTCCATTGTACTGGCTGTAGTGATGATTCGTGTGTGTGTTATACCAGCCCATAGAGGAGGACATTATGAGTCTGAAAGTGGCGCTGGAGATGAAGAACCAGGAGATCAAAGATCAGCACGATCTTTTGGTCAAACTATATACTCTGTATGTATACTATATACTCTGTATGTAGTACCTGGTTTAACACTATATCCTCTGTATATATACTATATACTGTTTATGTAGTACCTGGTTTAACACTATACCCTCAGCTTACTCTAGTCTTCAGATGTGAAGAAATTTAAACAGAATGTGTATCTGTGTATATGTGCGCACCTGTATGTGTCTGGTTGTAGTATTATTTAAAGGGTCAAACTGCGTGAAGTGTGCCCAGGCCCAGAGCTACTTTGATGGGCATGATTCTGTGACCTCTTGGGCCTTGAAATGTGGTGCTTTGAATGATTTAAAGAGTGAAACGGTCTGAAGTGTGCCCACGTTTAAAGCAACCTTGCTGGGCATGACTGTGTGACCTCTTGGGCCAGGAAGTCTGTTTCTAGTTTTATTTAAACGGTCAAACTGCGTGAAGTGTGCCCAGGCCCAGAGGTACTTTGCTGGGCATGACTGTGTGACCTCTTGGGCCTGGAAGTCTGCTTGTAGTATGATTTTAAAGGGTCAAATGGTCTCCATTGTGTGTCCAGGTTTAAGGCTACTTTGCTGGGCATGTGATTTGGACCCATCGGGTACGGAAGCCTTTCCGTCACGTGCTCGTTTTCCACGCCTTCAGCGCAGGTAGCCTGCGAATTTAAAACCGACGTGCATTTTATTCTTTTCCCCTTTTATCCTTTCATATCTCTCCGCTACCTTGGAGAAGAGAGACGCACGCGGGTAAATAAAATGTAAATATCTGTAAATATCTGTATAATATGTAAATAAAAGGAAGAAGTGGTTGTGTAGTGTAGTCGTTTGATTATAAATAATCTCATAATAATTTTATCCACAAATTATTATACATTTATACATGTTTATCTCTCTCTGTGTGTGTGTGTGTGTGTGTGTGTGTGTCTGTGTCTGTGTGTGTGTGTGTGGTTCTGTGTCACTAGTGGGGCCTGTGGCCCGATTGGAGTGTTTGCGGTGTGAGAAGGAGGAGTTGGAGAACAGTTTGTTGGAGCAGCTGAAGGAGTTGAGGTTGCAGAAGCAGAATGAGCTGCAGGTTTTTCAGGAGATGCTGAAACACAAGCAGCAGGAGGAGACAGAGCTCCTGCAGAAACAGCAGGAGGAGGAGGAGCATAACAGGTCCATCAAGAGTAAGTACTATGGAAATGCAATAATACTAACATAACTAATAATGAATGTTAGCCTTTAGGCTCCAATAAAAGTGATACTAATATATGTATAGTACTATATATATTATATTTTATATATTCAGTAGTAATTATGTAGTATATACAATCTGTGTTATATCCAGCAGTAATGATACATGCTCTGGCAGATATGAAAATGGCCTGTGAACAGGAGAAGAAATCTCTGGAGGAAGAACTTGAGAAGCTCAGACTGTCACTGCAGGTAGAGATCCCTTATAGTGTCAGTACACATCCACCAGTAGCTCCACCTTTCACTTATAACGTCAGTACACATTCAGTACACATTCCCACCTTTCCATTGTACTGGCTGTAGTGATGATTCGTGTGTGTGTTATACCAGCCCATAGAGGAGGACATTATGAGTCTGAAAGTGGCGCTGGAGATGAAGAACCAGGAGATCAAAGATCAGCACGATCTTTTGGTCAAACTATATACTCTGTATGTAGTACCTGGTTTAACATTATATCCTCTGTATATATACTATATACTGTTTATGTAGTACCTGGTTTAACACTATACCCTCAGCTTACTCTAGTCTGCAGATGTGAAGAAATTAAACAGAATGTGTATCTGTGTATATGTGCGCACCTGTATGTGTCTGGTTGTAGTATTATTTAAAGGGTCAAACTGCGTGAAGTGTGCCCAGGCGCAGAGCTACTTTGATGGGCATGATTCTGTGACCTCTTGGGTCTTGAAATGTGGTGCTTTGAATGATTTAAAGAGTGAAACGGTCTGAAGTGTGCCCACGTTTAAAGCATCCTTGCTGGGCATGACTGTGTGACCTCTTGGGCCTGGAAGTCTGCTTGTAGTATGATTTTAAAGGGTCAAATGGTCTCCATTGTGTGTCCAGGTTTAAGGCTACTTTGCTGGGCATGTGATTTGGACCCATCGGGTACGGAAGCCTTTCCGTCACGTGCTCGTTTTCCACGCCTTCAGCGCAGGTAGCCTGCGAATTTAAAACCGACGTGCATTTTATTCTTTTCCCCTTTTATCCCTTCATATCTCTCCGCTACCTTGGAGAAGAGAGACGCACGCGGGTAAATAAAATGTAAATATCTGTATAATATGTATATAAAAGGAAGAAGTGGTTGTGTAGTGTAGTCGTTTGATTATAAATAGTCTCATAATAATTTTATCCACAAATTCTTATACATTTATACATGTTTATCTTTCTCTGTGTGTGTGTGTGTGTGTGTGTGTGTGTGTGTGTGGTTCTGTGTCACTAGTGGGGCCTGTGGTCCGATTGGAGTGTTTGCGGTGTGAGAAGGAGGAGTTGGAGAACAGTTTGTTGGAGCAGCTGAAGGAGTTGAGGTTGCAGAAGCAGAAGGAGCTGCAGGTTCTTCAGGAGATGCTGAAACACAAGCAGCAGGAGGAGACAGAGCTCCTGCAGAAACAGCAGGAGGAGGAGGAGCATAACAGGTCCATCAAGAGTAAGTACTATGGAAATGCAATAATACTAACATAACTAATAATGAATGTTAGCCTTTAGGCTCCAATAAAAGTGATACTAATATATGTATAGTACTATATATATTATATTTTATATATTCAGTAGTAATTATGTAGTATATACAATCTATGTTATATCCAGCAGTAATGATACTTGCTCTGGCAGATATGAAAATGGCCTGTGAACAGGAGAAGAAATCTCTGGAGGAAGAACTTGAGAAGCTCAGACTGTCACTGCAGGTAGAGATCCCTTATAGTGTCAGTACACATCCACCAGTACCTCCACCTTTCACTTATAACGTCAGTACACATGCAGTACACATTCCCACCTTTCCATTGTACTGGCTGTAGTGATGATTCGTGTGTGTGTTATACCAGCCCATAGAGGAGGACATTATGAGTCTGAAAGTGGCGCTGGAGATGAAGAACCAGGAGATCAAAGATCAGCACGATCTTTTGGTCAAACTATATACTCTGTATGTATACTATATACTCTGTATGTAGTACCTGGTTTAACACTATATCCTCTGTATATATACTATATACTGTTTATGTAGTACCTGGTTTAACACTATACCCTCAGCTTACTCTAGTCTGCAGATGTGAAGAAATTAAACAGAATGTGTATCTGTGTATATGTGCGCACCTGTATGCGTCTGGTTGTAGTATTATTTAAAGGGTCAAACTGCGTGAAGTGTGCCCAGGCCCAGAGCTACTTTGATGGGCATGATTCTGTGACCTCTTGGGCCTTGAAATGTGGTGCTTTGAATGATTTAAAGAGTGAAAAGGTCTGAAGTGTGCCCACGTTTAAAGTAACCTTGCTGGGCATGACTGTGTGACCTCTTGTGCCTGGAAGTCTGGTTGTAGTATTATTTAAACGGTCAAACTGCGTGAAGTGTGCCCAGGCCCAGAGCTACTTTGCTGGGCATGACTGTGTGACCTCTTGGGCCTGGAAGTCTGGTTGTAGAATGATTTTAAAGGGTCAAATGGTCTCCATTGTGTGTCCAGGTTTAAGGCTACTTTGCTGGGCATGTGATTTGGACCCATCGGGTACGGAAGCCTTTCCGTCATGTGCTCGTTTTCCACGCCTTCAGCGCAGGTAGCCTGCGAATTTAAAACCGACGTGCATTTTATTCTTTTCCCCTTTTATCCCTTCATATCTCTCCGCTACCTTGGAGAAGAGAGACGCACGCGGGTAAATAAAATGTAAATATCTGTATAATATGTAAATAAAAGGAAGAAGTGGTTGTGTAGTGTAGTCGTTTGATTATAAATAATCTCATAATAATTTTATCCACAAATTCTTATACATTTATACATGTTTATCTCTCTCTGTGTGTGTGTGTGTGTGTGTGTGTGTGTGTGTGTGGTTCTGTGTCACTAGTGGGGCCTGTGGCCCGATTGGATTGTTTGCGGTGTGAGAAGGAGGAGTTGGAGAACAATTTGTTGGAGCAGCTGAAGGAGTTGAGGTTGCAGAAGCAGAAGGAGCTGCAGGTTCTTCAGGAGATGCTGAAACACAAGCAGCAGGAGGAGACAGAGCTCCTGCAGAAACAGCAGGAGGAGGAGGAGCATAACAGGTCCATCAAGAGTAAGTACTATGGAAATGCAATAATACTAACATAATAATGAATGTTAGCCTTTAGGCTCCAATAAAAGTGATACTAATATATGTATAGTACTCTATTTATATTATATTTTATATATTCAGTAGTAATTATGTAGTATATACAATCTGTGTTATATCCAGCAGTAATGATACTTGTTCTGGCAGATATGAAAATGGCCTGTGAACAGGAGAAGAAATCTCTGGAGGAAGAACTTGAGAAGCTCAGACTGTCACTGCAGGTAGAGATCCCTTATAGTGTCAGTACACATCCACCAGTACCTCCACCTTTCACTTATAACGTCAGTACACATTCAGTACACATTCCCACCTTTCCATTGTACTGGCTGTAGTGATGATTCGTGTGCGTGGGTTATACCAGCCCATAGAGGAGGACATTATGAGTCTGAAAGTGGCGCTGGAGATGAAGAACCAGGAGATCAAAGATCAGCACGATCTTTTGGTCAAACTATATACTCTGTATGTATACTATATACTCTGTATGTAGTACCTGGTTTAACACTATATCCTCTGTATATATACTATATACTGTTTATGTAGTACCTGGTTTAACACTATACCCTCAGCTTACTCTAGTCTGCAGATGTGAAGAAATTAAACAGAATGTGTATCTGTGTATATGTGCCCACCTGTATGCGTCTGGTTGTAGTATTATTTAAAGGGTCAAACTGCGTGAAGTGTGCCCAGGCCCAGAGCTACTTTGATGGGCATGATTCTGTGACCTCTTGGGCCTTGAAATGTGGTGCTTTGAATGATTTAAAGAGTGAAACGGTCTGAAGTGTGCCCACGTTTAAAGCAACCTTGCTGGGCATGACTGTGTGACCTCTTGGGCCAGGAAGTCTGTTTCTAGTTTTATTTAAACGGTCAAACTGCGTAAAGTGTGCCCAGGCCCAGAGCTACTTTGCTGGGCATGGCTGTGTGACCTCTTGGGCCTGGAAGTCTGCTTGTAGTATGATTTTAAAGGGTCAAATGGTCTCCATTGTGTGTCCAGGTTTAAGGCTACTTTGCTGGGCATGTGATTTGGACCCATCGGGTACGGAAGCCTTTCCGTCACGTGCTCGTTTTCCACGCCTTCAGCGCAGGTAGCCTGCGAATTTAAAACCGACGTGCATTTTATTCTTTTCCCCTTTTATCCCTTCATATCTCTCCGCTACCTTGGAGAAGAGAGACGCACGCGGGTAAATAAAATGTAAATATCTGTATAATATGTATATAAAAGGAAGAAGTGGTTGTGTAGTGTAGTCGTTTGATTATAAATAGTCTCATAATAATTTTATCCACAAATTCTTATACATTTATACATGTTTATCTTTCTCTGTGTGTGTGTGTGTGTGTGTGTGTGTGTGTGGTTCTGTGTCACTAGTGGGGCCTGTGGTCCGATTGGAGTGTTTGCGGTGTGAGAAGGAGGAGTTGGAGAACAGTTTGTTGGAGCAGCTGAAGGAGTTGAGGTTGCAGAAGCAGAAGGAGCTGCAGGTTCTTCAGGAGATGCTGAAACACAAGCAGCAGGAGGAGACAGAGCTCCTGCAGAAACAGCAGGAGGAGGAGGAGCATAACAGGTCCATCAAGAGTAAGTACTATGGAAATGCAATAATACTAGCATAACTAATAATGAATGTTAGCCTTTAGGCTCCAATAAAAGTGATACTAATATATGTATAGTACTATATATATTATATTTTATATATTCAGTAGTAATTATGTAGTATATACAATCTATGTTATATCCAGCAGTAATGATACTTGCTCTGGCAGATATGAAAATGGCCTGTGAACAGGAGAAGAAATCTCTGGAGGAAGAACTTGAGAAGCTCAGACTGTCACTGCAGGTAGAGATCCCTTATAGTGTCAGTACACATCCACCAGTACCTCCACCTTTCACTTATAACGTCAGTACACATGCAGTACACATTCCCACCTTTCCATTGTACTGGCTGTAGTGATGATTCGTGTGTGTGTTATACCAGCCCATAGAGGAGGACATTATGAGTCTGAAAGTGGCGCTGGAGATGAAGAACCAGGAGATCAAAGATCAGCACGATCTTTTGGTCAAACTATATACTCTGTATGTATACTATATACTCTGTATGTAGTACCTGGTTTAACACTATATCCTCTGTATATATACTATATACTGTTTATGTAGTACCTGGTTTAACACTATACCCTCAGCTTACTCTAGTCTGCAGATGTGAAGAAATTAAACAGAATGTGTATCTGTGTATATGTGCGCACCTGTATGCGTCTGGTTGTAGTATTATTTAAAGGGTCAAACTGCGTGAAGTGTGCCCAGGCCCAGAGCTACTTTGATGGGCATGATTCTGTGACCTCTTGGGCCTTGAAATGTGGTGCTTTGAATGATTTAAAGAGTGAAAAGGTCTGAAGTGTGCCCACGTTTAAAGTAACCTTGCTGGGCATGACTGTGTGACCTCTTGTGCCTGGAAGTCTGGTTGTAGTATTATTTAAACGGTCAAACTGCGTGAAGTGTGCCCAGGCCCAGAGCTACTTTGCTGGGCATGACTGTGTGACCTCTTGGGCCTGGAAGTCTGGTTGTAGAATGATTTTAAAGGGTCAAATGGTCTCCATTGTGTGTCCAGGTTTAAGGCTACTTTGCTGGGCATGTGATTTGGACCCATCGGGTACGGAAGCCTTTCCGTCATGTGCTCGTTTTCCACGCCTTCAGCGCAGGTAGCCTGCGAATTTAAAACCGACGTGCATTTTATTCTTTTCCCCTTTTATCCCTTCATATCTCTCCGCTACCTTGGAGAAGAGAGACGCACGCGGGTAAATAAAATGTAAATATCTGTATAATATGTAAATAAAAGGAAGAAGTGGTTGTGTAGTGTAGTCGTTTGATTATAAATAATCTCATAATAATTTTATCCACAAATTCTTATACATTTATACATGTTTATCTCTCTCTGTGTGTGTGTGTGTGTGTGTGTGTGTGTGTGGTTCTGTGTCACTAGTGGGGCCTGTGGCCCGATTGGATTGTTTGCGGTGTGAGAAGGAGGAGTTGGAGAACAATTTGTTGGAGCAGCTGAAGGAGTTGAGGTTGCAGAAGCAGAAGGAGCTGCAGGTTCTTCAGGAGATGCTGAAACACAAGCAGCAGGAGGAGACAGAGCTCCTGCAGAAACAGCAGGAGGAGGAGGAGCATAACAGGTCCATCAAGAGTAAGTACTATGGAAATGCAATAATACTAACATAATAATGAATGTTAGCCTTTAGGCTCCAATAAAAGTGATACTAATATATGTATAGTACTCTATTTATATTATATTTTATATATTCAGTAGTAATTATGTAGTATATACAATCTGTGTTATATCCAGCAGTAATGATACTTGTTCTGGCAGATATGAAAATGGCCTGTGAACAGGAGAAGAAATCTCTGGAGGAAGAACTTGAGAAGCTCAGACTGTCACTGCAGGTAGAGATCCCTTATAGTGTCAGTACACATCCACCAGTACCTCCACCTTTCACTTATAACGTCAGTACACATTCAGTACACATTCCCACCTTTCCATTGTACTGGCTGTAGTGATGATTCGTGTGCGTGGGTTATACCAGCCCATAGAGGAGGACATTATGAGTCTGAAAGTGGCGCTGGAGATGAAGAACCAGGAGATCAAAGATCAGCACGATCTTTTGGTCAAACTATATACTCTGTATGTATACTATATACTCTGTATGTAGTACCTGGTTTAACACTATATCCTCTGTATATATACTATATACTGTTTATGTAGTACCTGGTTTAACACTATACCCTCAGCTTACTCTAGTCTGCAGATGTGAAGAAATTAAACAGAATGTGTTTCTGTGTATATGTGCGCACCTGTATGTGTCTGGTTGTAGTATTATTTAAAGGGTCAAACTGCGTGAAGTGTGCCCAGGCCCAGAGCTACTTTGATGGGCATGATTCTGTGACCTCTTGGGCCTTGAAATGTGGTGCTTTGAATGATTTAAAGAGTGAAACGGTCTGAAGTGTGCCCACGTTTAAAGCAACCTTGCTGGGCATGACTGTGTGACCTCTTGGGCCAGGAAGTCTGTTTCTAGTTTTATTTAAACGGTCAAACTGCGTAAAGTGTGCCCAGACCCAGAGCTACTTTGCTGGGCATGGCTGTGTGACCTCTTGGGCCTGGAAGTCTGCTTGTAGTATGATTTTAAAGGGTCAAATGGTCTCCATTGTGTATCCAGGTTTAAGTCTACTTTGCTGGGCATGTGATTTGGACCCATCGGGTACGGAAGCCTTTCCGTCACGTGCTCGTTTTCCACGCCTTCAGCGCAGGTAGCCTGCGAATTTAAAACCGACGTGCATTTTATTCTTTTCCCCTTTTATCCTTTCATATCTCTCCGCTACCTTGGAGAAGAGAGACGCACGCGGGTAAATAAAATGTAAATATCTCTAAATATCTGTATAATATGTAAATAAAAGGAAGATGTGGTTGTGTAGTGTAGTCGTTTGATTATAAATAATCTCATAATAATTTTATCCACAAATTCTTATACATTTATACATGTTTATCTCTCTGTGTGTGTGTGTGTGTGTGTGTGTGTGTGTGTGTGTGTGTGTGTGTGTGTGTGTGTCTGTGTGTGTGTGTGGTTCTGTGTCACTAGTGGGGCCTGTGGCCCGATTGGAGTGTTTGCGGTGTGAGAATGAGGAATGAGGAGTTGGAGAACAGTTTGTTGGAGCAGCTGAAGGAGTTGAGGTTGCAGAAGCAGAAGGAGCTGCAGGTTCTTCAGGAGATGCTGAAACACAAGCAGCAGGAGGAGACAGAGCTCCTGCAGAAACAGCAGGAGGAGGAGGAGCATAACAGGTCCATCAAGAGTAAGTACTATGGAAATGCAATAATACTAACATAACTAATAATGAATGTTAGCCTTTAGGCTCCAATAAAAGTGATACTAATATATGTATAGTACTATATATATTATATTTTATATATTCAGTAGTAATTATGTAGTATATACAATCTGTGTTATATCCAGCAGTAATGATACTTGCTCTGGCAGATATGAAAATGGCCTGTGAACAGGAGAAGAAATCTCTGGAGGAAGAACTTGAGAAGCTCAGACTGTCACTGCAGGTAGAGATCCCTTATAGTGTCAGTACACATCCACCAGTACCTCCACCTCTCACTTATAACGTCAGTACACATTCAGTACACATTCCCACCTTTCCATTGTACTGGCTGTAGTGATGATTCGTGTGTGTGTTATACCAGCCCATAGAGGAGGACTTTATGAGTCTGAAAGTGGCGCTGGAGATGAAGAACCAGGAGATCAAAGATCAACACGATCTTTTGGTCAAACTATATACTCTGTATGTATACTATATACTCTGTATGTAGTACCTGGTTTAACACTATATCCTCTGTATATATACTATATACTGTTTATGTAGTACCTGGTTTAACACTATACCCTCAGCTTACTCTAGTCTTCAGATGTGAAGAAATTTAAACAGAATGTGTATCTGTGTATATGTGCGCACCTGTATGTGTCTGGTTGTAGTATTATTTAAAGGGTCAAACTGCGTGAAGTGTGCCCAGGCCCAGAGCTACTTTGATGGGCATGATTCTGTGACCTCTTGGGCCTTGAAATGTGGTGCTTTGAATGATTTAAAGTGTGAAACGGTCTGAAGTGTGCCCACGTTTAAAGCAACCTTGCTGGGCATGACTGTGTGACCTCTTGGGCCAGGAAGTCTGTTTCTAGTTTTATTTAAACGGTCAAACTGCGTGAAGTGTGCCCAGGCCCAGAGGTACTTTGCTGGGCATGACTGTGTGACCTCTTGGGCCTGGAAGTCTGCTTGTAGTATGATTTTAAAGGGTCAAATGGTCTCCATTGTGTGTCCAGGTTTAAGGCTACTTTGCTGGGCATGTGATTTGGACCCATCGGGTACGGAAGCCATTCCGTCACGTGCTCGTTTTCCACGCCTTCAGCGCAGGTAGCCTGCGAATTTAAAACCGACGTGCATTTTATTCTTTTCCCCTTTTATCCTTTCATATCTCTCCGCTACCTTGGAGAAGAGAGACGCACGCGGGTAAATAAAATGTAAATATCTGTAAATATCTGTATAATATGTAAATAAAAGGAAGAAGTGGTTGTGTAGTGTAGTCGTTTGATTATAAATAATCTCATAATAATTTTATCCACAAATTATTATACATTTATACATGTTTATCTCTCTGTGTGTGTGTGTGTGTGTGTGTGTGTGTGTGTCTGTGTCTGTGTGTGTGTGTGTGGTTCTGTGTCACTAGTGGGGCCTGTGGCCCGATTGGAGTGTTTGCGGTGTGAGAAGGAGGAGTTGGAGAACAGTTTGTTGGAGCAGCTGAAGGAGTTGAGGTTGCAGAAGCAGAAGGAGCTGCAGGTTCTTCAGGAGATGCTGAAACACAAGCAGCAGGAGGAGACAGAGCTCCTGCAGAAACAGCAGGAGGAGGAGGAGCATAACAGGTCCATCAAGAGTAAGTACTATGGAAATGCAATAATACTAACATAACTAATAATGAATGTTAGCCTTTAGGCTCCAATAAAAGTGATACTAATATATGTATAGTACTATATATATTATATTTTATATATTCAGTAGTAATTATGTAGTATATACAATCTGTGTTATATCCAGCAGTAATGATACATGCTCTGGCAGATATGAAAATGGCCTGTGAACAGGAGAAGAAATCTCTGGAGGAAGAACTTGAGAAGCTCAGACTGTCACTGCAGGTAGAGATCCCTTATAGTGTCAGTACACATCCACCAGTAGCTCCACCTTTCACTTATAACGTCAGTACACATGCAGTACACATTCCCACCTTTCCATTGTACTGGCTGTAGTGATGATTCGTGTGTGTGTTATACCAGCCCATAGAGGAGGACATTATGAGTCTGAAAGTGGCGCTGGAGATGAAGAACCAGGAGATCAAAGATCAGCACGATCTTTTGGTCAAACTATATACTCTGTATGTAGTACCTGGTTTAACATTATATCCTCTGTATATATACTATATACTGTTTATGTAGTACCTGGTTTAACACTATACCCTCAGCTTACTCTAGTCTGCAGATGTGAAGAAATTAAACAGAATGTGTATCTGTGTATATGTGCGCACCTGTATGTGTCTGGTTGTAGTATTATTTAAAGGGTCAAACTGCGTGAAGTGTGCCCAGGCGCAGAGCTACTTTGATGGGCATGATTCTGTGACCTCTTGGGTCTTGAAATGTGGTGCTTTGAATGATTTAAAGAGTGAAACGGTCTGAAGTGTGCCCACGTTTAAAGCATCCTTGCTGGGCATGACTGTGTGACCTCTTGGGCCTGGAAGTCTGCTTGTAGTATGATTTTAAAGGGTCAAATGGTCTCCATTGTGTGTCCAGGTTTAAGGCTACTTTGCTGGGCATGTGATTTGGACCCATCGGGTACGGAAGCCTTTCCGTCACGTGCTCGTTTTCCACGCCTTCAGTGCAGGTAGCCTGCGAATTTAAAACCGACATGCATTTTATTCTTTTCCCCTTTTATCCTTTCATATCTCTCCGCTACCTTGGAGAAGAGAGACGCATGCGGGTAAATAAAATGTAAATATTTGTAAATATCTGTATAATATGTAAATAAAAGGAAGAAGTGGTTGTGTAGTGTAGTCGTTTGATTATGAATAATCTCATAATAATTTTATCCACAAATTCTTATACATTTATACATGTTTATCTCTCTCTTTGTGTGTGTGTGTGTGTGTGTGTGTGTGTGTGTGTGTTTGTGTGTGTGTGTGTGTGGTTCTGTGTCACTAGTGGGGCCTGTGGCCCGATTGGAGTGTTTGCGGTGTGAGAAGGAGGAGTTGGAGAACAGTTTGTTGGAGCAGCTGAAGGAGTTGAGGTTGCAGAAGCAGAAGGAGCTGCAGGTTCTTCAGGAGATGCTGAAACACAAGCAGCAGGAGGAGACAGAGCTCCTGCAGAAACAGCAGGAGGAGGAGGAGCATAACAGGTCCATCAAGAGTAAGTACTATGGAAATGCAATAATACTAACATAACTAATAATGAATGTTAGCCTTTAGGCTCCAATAAAAGTGACACTAATATATGTATAGTACTATATATATTATATTTTATATATTCAGTAGTAATTATGTAGTATATACAATCTGTGTTATATCCAGCAGTAATGATACTTGCTCTGGCAGATATGAAAATGGCCTGTGAACAGGAGAAGAAATCTCTGGAGGAAGAACTTGAGAAGCTCAAATTGTCACTGCAGGTAGAGATCCCTTATAGTGTCAGTACACATCCACCAGTACCACCACCTCTCACTTATAACGTCAGTACACATTCAGTACACATTCCCACCTTTCCATTGTACTGGCTGTAGTGATGATTCGTGTCTGTGTTATACCAGCCCATAGAGGAGGACATTGAGTCTGAAAGTGGCGCTGGAGATGAAGAACCAGGAGATCAAAGATCAGCATGATCTTTTGGTCAAACTATATACTCTGTATGTATACTATATCGAACCCACGGTTTTCACGCTTCAATTTTTTTAAATGTGGTGAGCTGCGGAGAAAAGACGCGCGTCGGACGTCATTGCGGCTTAATATCTCTTGTCTCCTTGGGAGTAGGAAGTCTGTTCATGGCTCTTTGGAAAGGGATGCATCTCCCCTGTAATCGCCTTCGAGCGGCACGTGGATCGAACCCACTGTTTTCACGCTACGATTTTTTATATGTGGTGCGCGGCGGAGAAAATGCGCGCGTCGGACGTCATTGCGGCTTAATATCTCTTGTGTCCTTGGGAGTAGAAAGTATGTTCATGGCTCTTTGGAGAGGGTTGCATCTCCCCTGTAATCGCCTTTAAGCGGCACGCGGATCGGACCCACCGTTCTTACGATACGATTTTTTAAATGTGGTGCGCGGCGTAGAAAAGAGGCGCGTAGGACGTATTTCCGGCTTAATATCTTTGGGCTCCTTGGGAGTAGAAAGTCTGTTCATGGCTCTTTGGAAAGGGCTGCATCTCCCCTGTAATCGCCTTCGAGCGGCACGCGGATCGGAACCATCGTTATCACGCTACGATTTTTTAATGCCGCCAGGGACGGGCCGAAAGCGTGGCAGGTGGCGTTCGTTAGGGACAGTCATGGAGGTGATGCGCACCGAGCTGCAGGCCGTTTGGACCTGGCCCAGCCTAGATGTGAGTATTCAAAGTCAGCACGTTTGTTTCAAAGTTCTCCACCAATTCGTTGTAATTGCGTGTGTGTGCGTGAACACCAGGTTTGTGGAGGAGTTCGTCCCTGGACGGTACAAGGGGAGACAGTGTGTGGCCTGGCTGCGTGAGGTTGCAGTTTGCTGGGCATGAGAGATTGGCATGTGGTGCCCTGGAGGTGTGGTTGTTCCAGGACGGGCAAGGTGGCGTAGTGTGGCTGGGTGACGGTGCGCTTCACTGGGGATGTGGTTGTGAGTTGCAGGCCCATTCCTTTGAATGACAGAAAGGATCTGATTTGTTTCCAGGTTTAAACGTACTTTGCTGGGTATGACTCTGACCTCTTGGGCCAGGAAGTCTGTTTCTAGTTTTATTTAAACGGTCAAACTGCGTGAAGTGTGCCCAGGCCCAGAGCTACTTTGCTGGGCATGACTGTGTGACCTCTTGGGCCTGGAAGTCTGGTTGTAGTATGATTTTAAAGGGTCAAATGGTCTCCATTGTGTGTCCAGGTTTAAGGCTACTTTACTGGGCATGTGATTTGGACCCATCGGGTACGGAAGCCTTTCCGTCACGTGCTCGTTTTCCACGCCTTCAGCGCAGGTAGCCTGCGAATTTAAAACCGACGTGCATTTTATTCTTTTCCCCTTTTATCCTTTCATATCTCTCCGCTACCTTGGAGAAGAGAGACGCACGCGGGTAAATAAAATGTAAATATCTGTACATATCTGTATAATATCTAAATAAAAGGAAGAAGTGGTTGTATAGTGTAGTCGTTTGATTATAAATAATCTCATAATAATTTTATCCTCAAATTCTTATACATTTATACATGTTTATCTCTCTCTGTGTGTGTGTGTGTGTGTGTGTGTGTGTGTGTGTGTGTGTGTGTGTGTGTGTGTGGTTCTGTGTCACTAGTGGGGCCTGTGGCCCGATTGGAGTGTTTGCGGTGTGAGAAGGAGGAGTTGGAGAACAGTTTGTTGGAGCAGCTGAAGGAGTTGAGGTTGCAGAAGCAGAAGGAGCTGCAGGTTCTTCAGGAGATGCTGAAACACAAGCAGCAGGAGGAGACAGAGCTCCTGCAGAAACAGCAGGAGGAGGAGGAGCATAACAGGTCCATCAAGAGTAAGTACTATGGAAATGCAATAATACTAACATAACTAATAATGAATGTTAGCCTTTAGGCTCCAATAAAAGTGACACTAATATATGTATAGTACTATATATATTATATTTTATATATTCAGTAGTAATTATTTAGTATATACAATCTGTGTTATATCCAGCAGTAATGATACTTGCTCTGGCAGATATGAAAATGGCCTGTGAACAGGAGAAGAAATCTCTGGAGGAAGAACTTGAGAAGCTCAGACTGTCACTGCAGGTAGAGATCCCTTATAGTGTCAGTACACATCCACCAGTACCTCCACCTTTCACTTATAACGTCAGTACACATTCAGTACACATTCCCACCTTTCCATTGTACTGGCTGTAGTGATGATTCGTGTGTGTGTTATACCAGCCCATAGAGGAGGACATTATGAGTCTGAAAGTGGCGCTGGAGATGAAGATCCAGGAGATCAAAGATCAGCACGATCTTTTGGTCAAACTATATACTCTGTATGTAGTACCTGGTTTAACATTATATCCTCTGTATATATACTATATACTGTTTATGTAGTACCTGGTTTAACACTATACCCTCAGCTTACTCTAGTCTGCAGATGTGAAGAAATTAAACAGAATGTGTATCTGTGTATATGTGCGCACCTGTATGCGTCTGGTTGTAGTATTATTTAAAGGGTCAAACTGCGTGAAGTGTGCCCAGGCCCAGAGCTACTTTGATGGGCATGATTCTGTGACCTCTTGGGCCTTGAAATGTGCTGCTTTGAATGATTTAAAGAGTGAAACGGTCTGAAGTGTGCCCACGTTTAAAGTAACCTTGCTGGGCATGACTGTGTGACCTCTTGTGCCTGGAAGTCTGGTTGTAGTATTATTTAAACGGTCAAACTGCGGGAAGTGTGCCCAGGCCCAGAGCTACTTTGCTGGGCATGACTGTGTGACCTCTTGGGCCTGGAAGTCTGGTTGTAGTATGATTTTAAAGGGTCAAATGGTCTCCATTGTGTGTCCAGGTTTAAGGCTACTTTGCTGGGCATGTGATTTGGACCCATCGGGTACGGAAGCCTTTCCGTCACGTGCTCGTTTTCCACGCCTTCA
Organism: Electrophorus electricus; assembly: GCF_041902795.1. Taxonomy (NCBI): domain Eukaryota; kingdom Metazoa; phylum Chordata; class Actinopteri; order Gymnotiformes; family Gymnotidae; genus Electrophorus; species Electrophorus electricus. The sequence goes on along the minus strand of NC_137505.1, from coordinate 1,588,230 downwards.
GCGCAGGTAGCCTGCGAATTTAAAACCGACGTGCATTTTATTCTTTTCCCCTTTTATCCCTTCATATCTCTCCGCTACCTTGGAGAAGAGAGACGCACGCGGGTAAATAAAATGTAAATATCTGTATAATATGTATATAAAAGGAAGAAGTGGTTGTGTAGTGTAGTCGTTTGATTATAAATAGTCTCATAATAATTTTATCCACAAATTCTTATACATTTATACATGTTTATCTTTCTCTGTGTGTGTGTGTGTGTGTGTGTGTGTGTGTGTGTGTGTGTGTGTGGTTCTGTGTCACTAGTGGGGCCTGTGGTCCGATTGGAGTGTTTGCGGTGTGAGAAGGAGGAGTTGGAGAACAGTTTGTTGGAGCAGCTGAAGGAGTTGAGGTTGCAGAAGCAGAAGGAGCTGCAGGTTCTTCAGGAGATGCTGAAACACAAGCAGCAGGAGGAGACAGAGCTCCTGCAGAAACAGCAGGAGGAGGAGGAGCATAACAGGTCCATCAAGAGTAAGTACTATGGAAATGCAATAATACTAACATAACTAATAATGAATGTTAGCCTTTAGGCTCCAATAAAAGTGATACTAATATATGTATAGTACTATATATATTATATTTTATATATTCAGTAGTAATTATGTAGTATATACAATCTATGTTATATCCAGCAGTAATGATACTTGCTCTGGCAGATATGAAAATGGCCTGTGAACAGGAGAAGAAATCTCTGGAGGAAGAACTTGAGAAGCTCAGACTGTCACTGCAGGTAGAGATCCCTTATAGTGTCAGTACACATCCACCAGTACCTCCACCTTTCACTTATAACGTCAGTACACATGCAGTACACATTCCCACCTTTCCATTGTACTGGCTGTAGTGATGATTCGTGTGTGTGTTATACCAGCCCATAGAGGAGGACATTATGAGTCTGAAAGTGGCGCTGGAGATGAAGAACCAGGAGATCAAAGATCAGCACGATCTTTTGGTCAAACTATATACTCTGTATGTATACTATATACTCTGTATGTAGTACCTGGTTTAACACTATATCCTCTGTATATATACTATATACTGTTTATGTAGTACCTGGTTTAACACTATACCCTCAGCTTACTCTAGTCTGCAGATGTGAAGAAATTAAACAGAATGTGTATCTGTGTATATGTGCGCACCTGTATGCGTCTGGTTGTAGTATTATTTAAAGGGTCAAACTGCGTGAAGTGTGCCCAGGCCCAGAGCTACTTTGATGGGCATGATTCTGTGACCTCTTGGGCCTTGAAATGTGGTGCTTTGAATGATTTAAAGAGTGAAACGGTCTGAAGTGTGCCCACGTTTAAAGTAACCTTGCTGGGCATGACTGTGTGACCTCTTGTGCCTGGAAGTCTGGTTGTAGTATTATTTAAACGGTCAAACTGCGTGAAGTGTGCCCAGGCCCAGAGCTACTTTGCTGGGCATGACTGTGTGACCTCTTGGGCCTGGAAGTCTGGTTGTAGAATGATTTTAAAGGGTCAAATGGTCTCCATTGTGTGTCCAGGTTTAAGGCTACTTTGCTGGGCATGTGATTTGGACCCATCGGGTACGGAAGCCTTTCCGTCATGTGCTCGTTTTCCACGCCTTCAGCGCAGGTAGCCTGCGAATTTAAAACCGACGTGCATTTTATTCTTTTCCCCTTTTATCCTTTCATATCTCTCCGCTACCTTGGAGAAGAGAGACGCACGCGGGTAAATAAAATGTAAATATCTCTAAATATCTGTATAATATGTAAATGAAAGGAAGATGTGGTTGTGTAGTGTAGTCGTTTGATTATAAATAATCTCATAATAATTTTATCCACAAATTCTTATACATTTATACATGTTTATCTCTCTCTGTGTGTGTGTGTGTGTGTGTGTGTGTGTGTGTCTGTCTGTGTCTGTGTGTGTGTGTGGTTCTGTGTCACTAGTGGGGCCTGTGGCCCGATTGGAGTGTTTGCGGTGTGAGAAGGAGGAGTTGGAGAACAGTTTGTTGGAGCAGCTGAAGGAGTTGAGGTTGCAGAAGCAGAAGGAGCTGCAGGTTCTTCAGGAGATGCTGAAACACAAGCAGCAGGAGGAGACAGAGCTCCTGCAGAAACAGCAGGAGGAGGAGGAGCATAACAGGTCCATCAAGAGTAAGTACTATGGAAATGCAATAATACTAACATAACTAATAATGAATGTTAGCCTTTAGGCTCCAATAAAAGTGACACTAATATATGTATAGTACTATATATATTATATTTTATATATTCAGTAGTAATTATTTAGTATATACAATCTGTGTTATATCCAGCAGTAATGATACTTGCTCTGGCAGATATGAAAATGGCCTGTGAACAGGAGAAGAAATCTCTGGAGGAAGAACTTGAGAAGCTCAGACTGTCACTGCAGGTAGAGATCCCTTATAGTGTCAGTACACATCCACCAGTACCTCCACCTTTCACTTATAACGTCAGTACACATTCAGTACACATTCCCACCTTTCCATTGTACTGGCTGTAGTGATGATTCGTGTGTGTGTTATACCAGCCCATAGAGGAGGACATTATGAGTCTGAAAGTGGCGCTGGAGATGAAGATCCAGGAGATCAAAGATCAGCACGATCTTTTGGTCAAACTATATACTCTGTATGTAGTACCTGGTTTAACATTATATCCTCTGTATATATACTATATACTGTTTATGTAGTACCTGGTTTAACACTATACCCTCAGCTTACTCTAGTCTGCAGATGTGAAGAAATTAAACAGAATGTGTATCTGTGTATATGTGCGCACCTGTATGCGTCTGGTTGTAGTATTATTTAAAGGGTCAAACTGCGTGAAGTGTGCCCAGGCCCAGAGCTACTTTGATGGGCATGATTCTGTGACCTCTTGGGCCTTGAAATGTGGTGCTTTGAATGATTTAAAGAGTGAAACGGTCTGAAGTGTGCCCACGTTTAAAGTAACCTTGCTGGGCATGACTGTGTGACCTCTTGTGCCTGGAAGTCTGGTTGTAGTATTATTTAAACGGTCAAACTGCGGGAAGTGTGCCCAGGCCCAGAGCTACTTTGCTGGGCATGACTGTGTGACCTCTTGGGCCTGGAAGTCTGGTTGTAGTATGATTTTAAAGGGTCAAATGGTCTCCATTGTGTGTCCAGGTTTAAGGCTACTTTGCTGGGCATGTGATTTGGACCCATCGGGTACGGAAGCCTTTCCGTCACGTGCTCGTTTTCCACGCCTTCAGCGCAGGTAGCCTGCGAATTTAAAACCGACGTGCATTTTATTCTTTTCCCCTTTTATCCCTTCATATCTCTCCGCTACCTTGGAGAAGAGAGACGCACGCGGGTAAATAAAATGTAAATATCTCTAAATATCTGTATAATATGTAAATAAAAGGAAGAAGTGTTTGTGTAGTGTAGTCGTTTCATTATAAATAATCTCATAATAATTTTATCCACAAATACTTATACATTTATACATGTTTATCTCTCTGTGTGTGTGTGTGTGTGTGTGTGTGTGGTTCTGTGTCACTAGTGGGGCCTGTGGCCCGATTGGATTGTTTGCGGTGTGAGAAGGAGGAGTTGGAGAACAATTTGTTGGAGCAGCTGAAGGAGTTGAGGTTGCAGAAGCAGAAGGAGCTGCAGGTTCTTCAGGAGATGCTGAAACACAAGCAGCAGGAGGAGACAGAGCTCCTGCAGAAACAGCAGGAGGAGGAGGAGCATAACAGGTCCATCAAGAGTAAGTACTATGGAAATGCAATAATACTAACATAATAATGAATGTTAGCCTTTAGGCTCCAATAAAAGTGATACTAATATATGTATAGTACTCTATTTATATTATATTTTATATATTCAGTAGTAATTATGTAGTATATACAATCTGTGTTATATCCAGCAGTAATGATAATTGTTCTGGCAGATATGAAAATGGCCTGTGAACAGGAGAAGAAATCTCTGGAGGAAGAACTTGAGAAGCTCAGACTGTCACTGCAGGTAGAGATCCCTTATAGTGTCAGTACACATCCACCAGTACCTCCACCTTTCACTTATAACGTCAGTACACATTCAGTACACATTCCCACCTTTCCATTGTACTGGCTGTAGTGATGATTCGTGTGCGTGGGTTATACCAGCCCATAGAGGAGGACATTATGAGTCTGAAAGTGGCGCTGGAGATGAAGAACCAGGAGATCAAAGATCAGCACGATCTTTTGGTCAAACTATATACTCTGTATGTATACTATATACTCTGTATGTAGTACCTGGTTTAACACTATATCCTCTGTATATATACTATATACTGTTTATGTAGTACCTGGTTTAACACTATACCCTCAGCTTACTCTAGTCTGCAGATGTGAAGAAATTAAACAGAATGTGTATCTGTGTATATGTGCGCACCTGTATGTGTCTGGTTGTAGTATTATTTAAAGGGTCAAACTGCGTGAAGTGTGCCCAGGCCCAGAGCTACTTTGATGGGCATGATTCTGTGACCTCTTGGGCCTTGAAATGTGGTGCTTTGAATGATTTAAAGAGTGAAACGGTCTGAAGTGTGCCCACGTTTAAAGCAACCTTGCTGGGCATGACTGTGTGACCTCTTGGGCCAGGAAGTCTGTTTCTAGTTTTATTTAAACGGTCAAACTGCGTAAAGTGTGCCCAGGCCCAGAGCTACTTTGCTGGGCATGGCTGTGTGACCTCTTGGGCCTGGAAGTCTGCTTGTAGTATGATTTTAAAGGGTCAAATGGTCTCCATTGTGTATCCAGGTTTAAGTCTACTTTGCTGGGCATGTGATTTGGACCCATCGGGTACGGAAGCCTTTCCGTCACGTGCTCGTTTTCCACGCCTTCAGCGCAGGTAGCCTGCGAATTTAAAACCGACGTGCATTTTATTCTTTTCCCCTTTTATCCTTTCATATCTCTCCGCTACCTTGGAGAAGAGAGACGCACGCGGGTAAATAAAATGTAAATATCTCTAAATATCTGTATAATATGTAAATAAAAGGAAGATGTGGTTGTGTAGTGTAGTCGTTTGATTATAAATAATCTCATAATAATTTTATCCACAAATTCTTATACATTTATACATGTTTATCTCTGTGTGTGTGTGTGTGTGTGTGTGTGTGTGTGTGTGTGTGTGTGTGTGTGTGTGTGTGTGTGTCTGTGTCTGTGTCTGTGTGTGTGTGTGGTTCTGTGTCACTAGTGGGGCCTGTGGCCCGATTGGAGTGTTTGCGGTGTGAGAAGGAGGAGTTGGAGAACAGTTTGTTGGAGCAGCTGAAGGAGTTGAGGTTGCAGAAGCAGAAGGAGCTGCAGGTTCTTCAGGAGATGCTGAAACACAAGCAGCAGGAGGAGACAGAGCTCCTGCAGAAACAGCAGGAGGAGGAGGAGCATAACAGGTCCATCAAGAGTAAGTACTATGGAAATGCAATAATACTAACATTACTAATAATGAATGTTAGCCTTTAGGCTCCAATAAAAGTGATACTAATAAATGTATAGTACTATATATATTATATTTTATATATTCAGTAGTAATTATGTAGTATATACAATCTGTGTTATATCCAGCAGTAATGATACTTGCTCTGGCAGATATGAAAATGGCCTGTGAACAGGAGAAGAAATCTCTGGAGGAAGAACTTGAGAAGCTCAGACTGTCACTGCAGGTGGAGATCCCTTATAGTGTCAGTACACATCCACCAGTACCTCCACCTTTCACTTATAACGTCAGTACATATTCAGTACACATTCCCACCTTTCCATTGTACTGGCTGTAGTAATGATTCGTGTGTGTGTTATACCAGCCCATAGAGGAGGACTTTATGAGTCTGAAAGTGGCGCTGGAGATGAAGAACCAGGAGATCAAAGATCAGCACGATCTTTTGGTCAAACTATATACTCTGTATGTATACTATATACTCTGTATGTAGTACCTGGTTTAACACTATATCCTCTGTATATATACTATATACTGTTTATGTAGTACCTGGTTTAACACTATACCCTCAGCTTACTCTAGTCTGCAGATGTGAAGAAATTAAACAGAATGTGTATCTGTGTATATGTGTGCACCTGTATGTGTCTGGTTGTAGTATTATTTAAAGGGTCAAACTGCATGATGTGTGCCCAGGCCCAGAGCTACTTTGCTGTGCATGACTGTGTGACCTCTTGGCCCTGGAAGTCTGGTGGTAGTAGTAGTATGATTTAAAGGCACAAAGTGATTGAAGTGTGCCCAGGCCCAGAGCTACTTTGCTGGGCATGACTGTGTGACCTCTTGGGCCAGGAAGTCTGTTTCTAGTTTTATTTAAACGGTCAAACTGTGTGAAGTGTGCCCAGGCCCAGAGCTACTTTGCTGGGCATGACTGTGTGACCTCTTGGGCCTGGAAGTCTGGTTGTAGTATAATTTTAAAGGGTCAAATGGTCTCCATTGTGTGTCCAGGTTTAAGGCTACTTTGCTGGGCATGTGATTTGGAGCCATCGGGTACGGAAGCCTTTCGGTCACGTGCTCGTTTTCCACGCCTTCAGCGCAGGTAGCCTGCGAATTTAAAACCGACGTGCATTTTATTCTTTTCCCCTTTTATCCTTTCATATCTCTCCGCTACCTTGGAGAAGAGAGACGCACGCGTGTAAATAAAATGTAAATATCTGTAAATATCTGTATAATATGTAAATAAAAGGAAGAAGTGGTTGTGTAGTGTAGTCGTTTGATTATAAATAATCTCATAATAATTTTATCCACAAATTCTCTATTTTATCGTTTTTTCCTGATCAATAATAGAAAAAAAAGAAAAAAAAAGATGAACAGCACCCTCTAGCGATGAACCTCAATTATTTCAAGATAACTGTAAAACATGGCTAGGTTAAGTCGGCGTTAGAACAAAAAATGCTCAGATTAACTTGTGTCTCATGGCACGCAGCTGAGTTTAAAATTAAACACAATGAAATCAAATTAAATTGACCCAGCTGCAACAGGCTCAGCAACCACATTTAATTTCACTGATTGGTCAGTTAGCCAGGCTATACAAAACAGGCTATTGTTAGAAATTCTGCACATGTGCTTCGCTTAGCTTCACATCTCACACTGCTTATAATTATAAGATAACGTATCCACGTTCGTAATAACGTGGTGAAATCTGCCAAAAATGGTGAGACTGAGCATAATAAGTAATAAGACAATCTGAGCACTTAGTCCACATATTTCTAAATGAGAAGAAAAAGTTCCTCCAAACAATATAAGGCACACAATTCTATATGGGAAAACAGTTACAGTTGTCATTAAGAGAAGCACTACTCATTACACAGATGTCAATAACCGTCCTAATATTAATAGTTCAACAGTCTTCCTCTGTCTATTATACGCACTGTACACATGTTAAATATCTGCCTTGAAATGACAATGAAATGACTTCCGGGCGCACTGAAAATTGTTATATACACACAGACACCCCCATACCAACATAAGCATAGTGCAACTCTTTGTTTCCGCACCAGAGATTGAGTGGGCAAGTGCGTGTATATGCGAGTTTAAATTATTATACACAAATGTAAGTAGTAGGCTATTTATGTGAAAATGTTTCATATGTATGTACAAGTAGTGTTTCCCTGATTTCTCCCTAAATGGCCCCTCATAGTTCAGCAGTAATGAGGCTAGTTAGATTTTGCTCAGAATTAAGTACACTTTGGGATGTTATACGTATCACAGTCTCCGGTGAGCCGTACATGGTTGATCAATCCAGGTTGAGGTAGAGTCACTGCATTAATGACACGTCTGTTTGCATTGCCAGTTGTTGCTATGGCAGCAATGAAATTAGGAAATTCAAAGAAAAACAACTCATCTACGCTCTTGGAACTTTAGAACCCCATATGTCCTGTGGCCCGATGTCACACGTGAGGGGAATCCCATGAACACCTTTACAGATCAGTCTGTGGAAAGACACTGAAGAGGACAGAGGAAAAATGAGGCGTTTCTGGAGCTGGTGTGCTGGACGCATCGAGGACGAATACACAGACACAAAGGATGTGGAGGGTAAATGTAAATATAATGCCACTCACACCTGCGGTTGCTGGTGCTGGCACTCATACCTGTGGTTAAAATACCTTTTTTGTCTTTAGCGCTGCATTGTCGCCTCTATCTCCCAATAATTCATACTCGAGGCTTTAGAAATCTAAGTTTTTGGGGGGTATATGCCATTTCCTGTTATTTGTGCAGAATACACACACTTTCACTTTGGAATCCACAAAGTTTTATAAATGAGGTCCCTGAATAACATCAATCTATTTCTACACTATATGGCTTGCTAATTTCATATGTCTGTGTGTCTTTCTGTTTGTCTCTCTGTGTGTGTGTGTGTGTGTGTGTGTGTGTGTGTGTGTGTGTGTGTGTGTGTGTGTGTGTGTGTGTGTGTGTGTGTGTTATACCAGCCCATAGAGGAGGACATGAGTCTGAAAGTGGCTGGAGATAAAGAACCAGGAGATCAAAGATCAGCACGATCTTTTGGTAAAACTATATACTGTTTACATAGTACCTGGTTTAACATTATACCCTCAGCTTACTCTAGTCTGCAGATGTGAAGAAATTAAACAGAATGTGTATCTGTGTATATGTGTGCACCTGTATGTGTCTGGTTGTAGTATTATTTAAAGGGTCAAACTGCATGATGTGTGCCCAGGCCCAGAGCTACTTTGCTGTGCATGACTGTGTGACCTCTTGGCCCTGGAAGTCTGGTGGTAGTAGTAGTATGATTTAAAGGCACAAAGTGATTGAAGTGTGCCCAGGCCCAGAGCTACTTTGCTGGGCATGACTGTGTGACCTCTTGGGCCAGGAAGTCTGTTTCTAGTTTTATTTAAACGGTCAAACTGTGTGAAGTGTGCCCAGGCCCAGAGCTACTTTGCTGGGCATGACTGTGTGACCTCTTGGGCCTGGAAGTCTGGTTGTAGTATAATTTTAAAGGGTCAAATGGTCTCCATTGTGTGTCCAGGTTTAAGGCTACTTTGCTGGGCATGTGATTTGGAGCCATCGGGTACGGAAGCCTTTCGGTCACGTGCTCGTTTTCCACGCCTTCAGCGCAGGTAGCCTGCGAATTTAAAACCGACGTGCATTTTATTCTTTTCCCCTTTTATCCTTTCATATCTCTCCGCTACCTTGGAGAAGAGAGACGCACGCGTGTAAATAAAATGTAAATATCTGTAAATATCTGTATAATATGTAAATAAAAGGAAGAAGTGGTTGTGTAGTGTAGTCGTTTGATTATAAATAATCTCATAATAATTTTATCCACAAATTCTCTATTTTATCGTTTTTTCCTGATCAATAATAGAAAAAAAAGGAAAAAAAAGGTGAACAGCACCCTCTAGCGATGAACCTCAATTATTTCAAGATAACTGTAAAACATGGCTAGGTTAAGTCGGCGTTAGAACAAAAAATGCTCAGATTAACTTGTGTCTCATGGCACGCAGCTGAGTTTAAAATTAAACACAATGAAATCAAATTAAATTGACCCAGCTGCAACAGGCTCAGCAACCACATTTAATTTCACTGATTGGTCAGTTAGCCAGGCTATACAAAACAGGCTATTGTTAGAAATTCTGCACATGTGCTTCGCTTAGCTTCACATCTCACACTGCTTATAATTATAAGATAACGTATCCACGTTCGTAATAACGTGGTGAAATCTGCCAAAAATGGTGAGACTGAGCATAATAAGTAATAAGACAATCTGAGCACTTAGTCCACATATTTCTAAATGAGAAGAAAAAGTTCCTCCAAACAATATAAGGCACACAATTCTATATGGGAAAACAGTTACAGTTGTCATTAAGAGAAGCACTACTCATTACACAGATGTCAATAACCGTCCTAATATTAATAGTTCAACAGTCTTCCTCTGTCTATTATACGCACTGTACACATGTTAAATATCTGCCTTGAAATGACAATGAAATGACTTCCGGGCGCACTGAAAATTGTTATATACACACAGACACCCCCATACCAACATAAGCATAGTGCAACTCTTTGTTTCCGCACCAGAGATTGAGTGGGCAAGTGCGTGTATATGCGAGTTTAAATTATTATACACAAATGTAAGTAGTAGGCTATTTATGTGAAAATGTTTCATATGTATGTACAAGTAGTGTTTCCCTGATTTCTCCCTAAATGGCCCCTCATAGTTCAGCAGTAATGAGGCTAGTTAGATTTTGCTCAGAATTAAGTACACTTTGGGATGTTATACGTATCACAGTCTCCGGTGAGCCGTACATGGTTGATCAATCCAGGTTGAGGTAGAGTCACTGCATTAATGACACGTCTGTTTGCATTGCCAGTTGTTGCTATGGCAGCAATGAAATTAGGAAATTCAAAGAAAAACAACTCATCTACGCTCTTGGAACTTTAGAACCCCATATGTCCTGTGGCCCGATGTCACACGTGAGGGGAATCCCATGAACACCTTTACAGATCAGTCTGTGGAAAGACACTGAAGAGGACAGAGGAAAAATGAGGCGTTTCTGGAGCTGGTGTGCTGGACGCATCGAGGACGAATACACAGACACAAAGGATGTGGAGGGTAAATGTAAATATAATGCCACTCACACCTGCGGTTGCTGGTGCTGGCACTCATACCTGTGGTTAAAATACCTTTTTTGTCTTTAGCGCTGCATTGTCGCCTCTATCTCCCAATAATTCATACTCGAGGCTTTAGAAATCTAAGTTTTTGGGGGGTATATGCCATTTCCTGTTATTTGTGCAGAATACACACACTTTCACTTTGGAATCCACAAAGTTTTATAAATGAGGTCCCTGAATAACATCAATCTATTTCTACACTATATGGCTTGCTAATTTCATATGTCTGTGTGTCTTTCTGTTTGTCTCTCTGTGTGTGTGTGTGTGTGTGTGTGTGTGTGTGTGTGTGTGTGTGTGTGTGTGTGTGTGTGTGTGTGTGTGTTATACCAGCCCATAGAGGAGGACATGAGTCTGAAAGTGGCTGGAGATAAAGAACCAGGAGATCAAAGATCAGCACGATCTTTTGGTAAAACTATATACTGTTTACATAGTACCTGGTTTAACATTATACCCTCAGCTTACTCTAGTCTGCAGATGTGAAGAAATTAAACAGAATGTGTATCTGTGTATATGTGCGCACCTGTATGTGTCTGGTTGTAGTATTATTTAAAGGGTCAAACTGCGTGAAGTGTGCCCAGGCCCAGAGCTACTTTGATGGGCATGACTGTGTGACCTCTTGGGCCAGGAAGTCTGTTTCTAGTTTTATTTAAACGGTCAAACTGCGTGAAGTGTGCCCAGGCCCAGAGCTACTTTGCTGGGCATGACTGTGTGACCTCTTGGGCCTGGAAGTCTGGTTGTAGTATGATTTTAAAGGGTCAAATGGTCTCCATTGTGTGTCCAGGTTTAAGGCTACTTTGCTGGGCATGACTGTGTGACCTCTTGGGCCAGGAAGTCTGTTTCTAGTTTTATTTAAACGGTCAAACTGCGTGAAGTGTGCCCAGGCCCAGAGCTACTTTGCTGGGCATGACTGTGTGACCTCTTGGGCCTGGAAGTCTGGTTGTAGTATGATTTTAAAGGGTCAAATGGTCTCCATTGTGTGTCCAGGTTTAAGGCTACTTTGCTGGGCATGACTGTGTGACCTCTTGGGCCAGGAAGTCTGTTTCTAGTTTTATTTAAACGGTCAAACTGCGTGAAGTGTGTATAGGCCCAGAGTTACTTTTCTGGGCATGACTGTGTGACCTCTTGGGCCTGGAGGTCTGGTGTTTCCATTATATAAAAGGTGAAATGGCCTGAAGTGTACACAGGCCCAGAGCTACTTTGATGGGCATGATTCTGTGACCTCCTGGGCTTTGAGTTCTGTTTCTAGTTTTGGTTAAAGGGTCAAATTGCATGGTCTGCCCAGGCCCATAGCGACTTTGCTGGGCATGACTCTGTGACCTCTTCGGCTTGGAAGTCTGGTTGTAGTATTATTTAAAGGCACAAAGTACATGAAGTGTGCCCTGGCCCAGCACTACTTTGCTGTGCATGACTGTGTGACCTCTTGTGCCTGGAAGTCTGGTTGTAGTATTATTTAAAGGGTCAAACTGCATGAAGTGTGCCCATGCCCAGAGCTACTTTGCTGGGCATGACTGTGTGACCTCTTGTGCCTGGAAGTCTGGTTGTAGTATTATTTAAAGGGTCAAACTGCATGAAGTGTGCCCAGGCCCAGAGCTACTTTGCTGGGCATGATTCTGTGACCTCTTGGGCCTTGAAATCTGGTGCTTTGAACGATTTAAAGAGTGAAACGGTCTGAAGTGTGCCCACGTTTAAAGCAACCTTGCTGGGCATGACTGTGTGACCTCTTGTGCCTGGAAGTCTGGTTGTAGTATTATTTAAAGGGTCAAACTGTGCCCTGTAAACCGCACTGTGCCCTTCTGCGAAGAGCAAAGATGGTAAGGAAATCTCACAATTAATATCGTGATATGTCATCAGCTTGGCAAACGTCACATCCGGGTCAACCCAACACCATCTCAGCCTGCAGATGGCGTAAGTTTACACGACGGATTCTTTTATTCTCTTCAACGACAAAACTCAGGTCTATACACCAAAAATATGGCTGATTAAAATGCACGTAAATTAAATTTTGAGTCAATAAAATGCATATGAATTGACGTTTTGACTGATAAGTAGTTTTATTTGACTCAAGTTTAATCAACTTATCTTTCAACTTTATCCATTTTTATTACTTGCCTTATTTATCGTTTATTTGAAGTTTGCGGGCGCAACGTTCTGATTGACATTTTTGCCTCGAGAGGCGGAAGTAACGAAAATTGCTTGGGTTAAACCATGGATTGATTAATTAATGAATGTTATTGGATAAACAAGGCAACTAAAACAGTTACTAATGTTAAGTGATAAAAGAGTCCGGTAACACAAACGGCTTGAGTTAAACGTTAAATGACGTGACACAAAGTTATTCCAATTATTTAATTATATACCACTGTAGTATTTAGTTCACATGCATTTGTTGTTTACACCCTCATAGAAACTCCCTTGGTCATGAATGATCAAACTTGATATTTGATTTTTAAAAATATATCAAATCAAGACTGTTTTAATCCTATCACTTACATTTTCAATTCACAAGCATTTTTTCATGACCAGTTTATATTTTCATGGATTTTTATCAGCTTCGATTTCATCATTTAGAATTTGCTAGTTCCTCCACTCATGTGCCTGAAATGTTACTAAATTAGTAGATTCATTCCTGTTTGAGGAATTCTGGCTTGTGTTTATTGTCTGTGGGCAGAAAGGCTTTCCTAGATGCCAACTGGCAAAATGTTCCAAGATTTCTAAGAAATTATTAAACTTCCCTGAAAAAAACACACACACAAAAAAACCAAATAAGTAAGCTGAGAGAACTAAAACGAAAGCTATAAATACAACTTGACAGTTTTCAGCAGCAGGCGAATTTGTACGGTTACTGAGCTGCTAGCTAGCTAGCGAGCTACCGGCTGCAAGGTTAACAGTGCAAAGTCAGTAGCTAGCTAGCTACAGTAGCTACTACTAGCTAGCTACTGACTTTGCACTGTTAAAAGTGCTTCCGGTAGCTTGCTAGCTACAGTAGCTACTACTAGCTAGCTACTGACTTTGCACTGTTAAAAGTGCTTCCGGTAGCTAGCTAGCTACAGTAGCTACTACTAGCTAGCTACTGACTTTGCACTGTTAAAAGTGCTTCCGGTAGCTAGCTAGCTAGCTAGGTAGCTTGGTAATGGCTTTGCACTGTTAAACGTGCAGCCGGTAACTAGCGGTATCTAGTGGTTTAAATGCTTGCGGTTTAAATGCTTGGTGGACATTTGATTGTATGGTTTACTGAGCTGATAGCTAGCTAGCTAGCTACGGTTACTGAGCTGAAAGCTAGCTAGCTACTTTACTGGGTATGATTCTGTGAGCTCCTGGGCTTGCAGGTCTGTTTCTAGTTTTGGTTAAAGGGTCAAACTGCGTGAAGTGTGCCCAGGCCCAGAGCTACTTTGCTGGGCATGACTGTGTGACCTCTTGGGCCTGGAAGTCTGGTTGTAGTATGATTTTAAAGGGTCAAATGGTCTCCATTGTGTGTCCAGGTTTAAGGCTACTTTGCTGGGCATGTGATTTGGACCCATCGGGTACGGAAGCCTGTCCGTTACGTGCTCGTTTTCCACGCCTTCAGCGCAGGTAGCCTGCGAATTTAAAACCGACGTGCATTTTATTCTTTTCCCCTTTTATCCTTTCATATCTCTCCGCTACCTTGGAGAAGAGAGACGCACGCGGGTAAATAAAATGTAAATATCTGTAAATATCTGTATAATATGTAAATAAAAGGAAGAAGTGGTTGTGTAGTGTAGTCGTTTGATTATGAATAATCTCATAATAATTTTATCCACAAATTCTTATACATTTATACATGTTTATCTCTCTCTTTGTGTGTGTCTGTGTGTGTGTCTGTGTGTGTGTGTGTGTGGTTCTGTGTCACTAGTGGGGCCTGTGGCCCGATTGGAGTGTTTGCGGTGTGAGAAGGAGGAGTTGGAGAACAGTTTCTTGGAGCAGCTGAAGGAGTTGAGGTTGCAGAAGCAGAAGGAGCTGCAGGTTCTTCAGGAGATGCTGAAACACAAGCAGCAGGAGGAGACAGAGCTCCTGCAGAAACAGCAGGAGGAGGAGGAGCATAACAGGTCCATCAAGAGTAAGTACTATGGAAATGCAATAATACTAACATAACTAATAATGAATGCTAGCCTTTAGGCTCCAATAAAAGTGATACTAATATATGTATAGTACTATATATATTATATTTTATATATTCAGTAGTAATTATGTAGTATATACAATCTATGTTATATCCAGCAGTAATGATACTTGCTCTGGCAGATATGAAAATGGCCTGTGAACAGGAGAAGAAATCTCTGGAGGAAGAACTTGAGAAGCTCAGACTGTCACTGCAGGTAGAGATCCCTTATAGTGTCAGTACACATCCACCAGTACCTCCACCTTTCACTTATAACGTCAGTACACATTCAGTACACATTCCCACCTTTCCATTGTACTGGCTGTAGTGATGATTCGTATGTGTGGGTTATACCAGCCCATAGAGGAGGACATTATGAGTCTGAAAGTGGCGCTGGAGATGAAGAACCAGGAGATCAAAGATCAGCACGATCTTTTGGTCAAACTATATACTCTGTATGTATACTATATACTCTGTATGTAGTACCTGGTTTAACACTATATCCTCTTTATATATACTATATACTGTTTATGTAGCTCCTGGTTTAACACTATACCCTCAGCTTACTCTAGTCTGCAGATGTGAAGAAATTAAACAGAATGTGTATCTGTGTATATGTGCGCACCTGTATGTGTCTGGTTGTAGTATTATTTAAAGGGTGAAACTCCGTAAAGTGTGCCCAGGCCCAGAGCTACTTTGATGGGCATGATTCTGTTACCTCTTGGGCCTTGAAATGTGGTGCTTTGAATGATTTAAAGAGTGAAACGGTCTGAAGTGTGCCCACGTTTAAAGCAACCTTGCTGGGCATGACTGTGTGACCTCTTGGGCCAGGAAGTCTGTTTCTAGTTTTATTTAAACGGTCAAACTGCGTGAAGTGTGCCCAGGCCCAGAGCTACTTTGCTGGGAATGACTATGTGACCTCTTGGGCCTGGAAGTCTGGTTGTAGTATGATTTTAAAGGGTCAAATGGTCTCCATTGTGTGTCCAGGTTTAAGGCTACTTTGCTGGGCATGTGATTTGGACCCATCGGGTACGGAAGCCTTTCCGTCACGTGCTCGTTTTCCACGCCTTCAGCGCAGGTAGCCTGCGAATTTAAAACCGACGTGCATTTTATTCTTTTCCCCTTTTATCCTTTCATATCTCTCCGCTACCTTGGAGAAGAGAGACGCACGCGGGTAAATAAAATGTAAATATCTCTAAATATCTGTATAATATGTAAATAAAAGGAAGATGTGGTTGTGTAGTGTAGTCGTTTGATTATAAATAATCTCATAATAATTTTATCCACAAATTCTTATACATTTATACATGTTTATCTCTCTCTGTGTGTGTGTGTGTGTGTGTGTGTGTGTGTGTGTGTGTGTGTGTGTGTGTGTGTGTGTGGTTCTGTGTCACTAGTGGGGCCTGTGGCCCGATTGGAGTGTTTGCGGTGTGAGAAGGAGGAGTTGGAGAACAGTTTGTTGGAGCAGCTGAAGGAGTTGAGGTTGCAGAAGCAGAAGGAGCTGCAGGTTCTTCAGGAGATGCTGAAACACAAGCAGCAGGAGGAGACAGAGCTCCTGCAGAAACAGCAGGAGGAGGAGGAGCATAACAGGTCCATCAAGAGTAAGTACTATGGAAATGCAATAATACTAACATAACTAATAATGAATGCTAGCCTTTAGGCTCCAATAAAAGTGATACTAATATATGTATAGTACTATATATATTATATTTTATATATTCAGTAGTAATTATGTAGTATATACAATCTATGTTATATCCAGCAGTAATGATACTTGCTCTGGCAGATATGAAAATGGCCTGTGAACAGGAGAAGAAATCTCTGGAGGAAGAACTTGAGAAGCTCAGACTGTCACTGCAGGTAGAGATCCCTTATAGTGTCAGTACACATCCACCAGTACCTCCACCTTTCACTTATAACGTCAGTACACATTCAGTACACATTCCCACCTTTCCATTGTACTGGCTGTAGTGATGATTCGTATGTGTGGGTTATACCAGCCCATAGAGGAGGACATTATGAGTCTGAAAGTGGCGCTGGAGATGAAGAACCAGGAGATCAAAGATCAGCACGATCTTTTGGTCAAACTATATACTCTGTATGTATACTATATCGAACCCACGGTTTTCACGCTACGATTTTTTTAAATGTGGTGAGCTGCGGAGAAAAGACGCGGTCCGGACGTATTTGTGGCTTAATATCTCTTGTCTCCTTGGGAGTAGGAAGTCTGTTCATGGCTCTTTGGAAAGGGCTGCATCTCCCCTCTAATCGCCTTCGAGCTTCAAGCGGATTGGACCCACGGTTATCACGCTACGATTTTTTAAAGCCGCCAGGGACGGGCCGAAAGCGTGGCAGGTGGCGTTCGTTAGGGACAGTCATGGAGGTGATGCGCACCGAGTTGCACGCCATTTGGACTTGGCCAGACCTAGATGTGAGCGTTCAAAGTCAGCGCGTTTGTTTAAACTTTCTCCTCCAATTCGTTGCAACTGCTCAAGCGTTTCTCGCTCATCCGACTGGAGCGTAACGCTTTATATGTTAATATCTCTTGTCTCCTTGGGAGTAGGAAGTCTGTTCATGGCTCTTTGGAAAGGGCTGCATCTCCGCTGTAATCGCCTTCGAGCGGCACGCGGATCGAACCCACGGTTTTCACGCTATGATTTTTTTAAATGTGTTGCGCGTCGGAGAAAATGCGCGCGTCGGACGTCATTGCGGCTTAATATCTCTTGTCTCCTTGGGAGTAGAAAGTCTTTTCATGGTTCTTTGGAAAGGGTTGCATCTCCCCTGTAATCGCCTTTAAGCGGCACGCGGATCGGACCCACCGTTCTTACGCTACGATTTTTTAAATGTGGTGCGCGGCGTAGAAAATGCGCGCGTAGGACTTATTTGCGGCTTAATATCTTTGGGCTCCTTGGGAGTAGAAAGTCTGTTCATGGCTCTTTGGAAAGGGCTGCATCTCCCCTGTAATCGCCTTCGCGCGGCACGCGGATCGGAACCATCGTTATCACGCTACGATTTTTTAATGCCGACAGGGACGGGCCGAAAGCTTGGCAGGTGGCGTTCGTTAGGAAAAGTCATGGACGTGATGCGGACCGAGTTGCAGGCCATTTGGACCTGGCCCGGCCTAGATGTGAGCCTTCAAAGTCAGCGCGTTTGTTTAAACTTTCTCCTCCAATTCGTTGCAATTGTACAAGCGTTTCTCGCTCATCCGACTGGAGCGTAACGCTTTATCTGTTAATATCTCTGGTCTCCTTGGGAGTAGAAAGTCTGTTCATGGCTCTTTGGAAAGGGATGCATCTCCCCTGTAATCGCCTTCGAGCGGCACGCGGATCGAACCCACGGTTTTCACGCTATGATTTTTTTAAATGTGGTGCGCGGCGGAGGAAATGCGCGCGTCGGACGTCATTTCGGCTTAATATCGCTTGTCTCCTTGGGAGTAGAAAGTCTTTTCATGGCTCTTTGGAAAGGTTTGCATCTCCCTTGTAATCGCCTTTAAGCGGCACGCGGATCGGACCCACCGTTCTTCCGATACGATTTTTTAAATGTGGTGCGCGGCGTAGAAAAGACGCGCGTAGGACGTATTTGCGGCTTAATATCTTTGGGCTCCTTGGGAGTAGGAAGTCTGTTCATGGCTCTTTGGAAAGGGCTGCATCTCCCCTGTAATCGCCTTCGAGCGGCACGCGGATCGAACCCACGGTTTTCACGCTATGATTTTTTTAAATGTGGTGCGCGGCGGAGGAAATGCGCGCGTCGGACGTCATTTCGGCTTAATATCTCTTGTCTCCTTGGGAGTAGAAAGTCTTTTCATGGCTCCTTGGAAAGGGCTGCATCTCCCCTGTAATAGCCTTTAAGCGGCACGCGGATCGAACCCACGGTTTTCACGCTACGATTTTTTTTAAATGTGTTGCGCGGCGGAGAATAGACGCGCGCCGGACGTATTTGCGGCTTGATATCTCTTGTCTCATTGGGAGTAGAAAGTCTGTTCATGGCTCTTTGGAAAGGTTTGCATCTCCCCTGTAATCGCCTTTAAGCGGCACGCGGATCGGACCCACCGTTCTTACGCTACGATTTTTTAAATGTGGTGCGCGGCGTAGAAAAGACGCGCGTAGGACGTATTTGCGGTTTAATATCTTTGGGCTCTTTGGGAGTAGGAAGTCTGTTCATGCCTCTTTGGAAAGGGCTGCATCTCCCCTGTAATCGCCTTCGAGCGGCACGCGGATCGAACCCACGGTTTTCACGCTATGATTTTTTTAAATGTGCTGCGCGGCGGAGAAAATGCGCGCGTCGGACGTCATTGCGGCTTAATATCTCTTGTCTCCTTGGGAGTAGAAAGTCTTTTCATGGTTCTTTGGAAAGGGTTGCATCTCCCCTGTAATCGCCTTTAAGCGGCACGCGGATCGGACCCACCGTTCTCACGCTACGATTTTTTAAATGTGGTGCGCGGCGCAATAAATGCGCGCGTCGGACGTCATTGCGGCTTAATATCTCTTGTCTCGTTGGGAGTAGGAAGTCTGCTCATGGCTCTTTGGAAAGGGCTGCATCTCCCCTGTAATCGCCTTCGAGCGCCACGCGGATCGAACCCACGGTTTTCACGCTATGATTTTCTAAAATGTGGTGCGCGGCGGAAAAAATGCGCGCGTCGGACGTCATTTCGGCTTAATATCTCTTGTCTCCTTGGGAGTAGAAAGTCTTTAGATGGCTCGTTGGAAAGGGCTGCATCTCCCCTGTAATCGCCTTTAAGCGGCACGCGGATCGGACCCACCGTTCTTATGCTACGATTTTTTAAATGTGGTGCGCGGCGTAGAAAAGACGCGCGTAGGACGTATTTGCGGCTTAATATCTTTGGGCTCCTTGGGAGTAGAAAGTCTGTTCATGGCTCTTTGGAAAGGGCTGCATCTCCCCTGTAATCGCCTTTAAGCGGCACGCGGATCGGACCCACCGTTCTCACGCTAAAATTTTTTAAATGTGGTGCGCGGCGGAGAAAATGCGCGCGTCGGACATCATTGCGGCTTAATATCTCTTGTCTCCTTGGGAGTAGAAAGTCTGTTCATGGCTCTTTGGAAAGGGATGCATCTCCCCTGTAATCGCCTTCGAGCGGCACGCGGATCGGAACCATCGTTATCACGCTACGATTTTTTAATGCCTCTAGGGACGGGCCGACAGCGTGGCAGGTGGCGTTCGTTAGGGACAGTCATGGAGGTGATGCGCACCGAGTTGCAGGCCATTTGGACCTGGCCCGGCCTAGATGTGAGCGTTCAAATTCAGCGCGTTTGTTTAAACTTTCTCCTCCAATTCGTTGCAATTGTACAAGCGTTTCTCGCTCATCCGACTGGAGCGTAACGCTTTATATGTTAATATTTCTGGTCTCCTTGGGAGTAGAAAGTCTGTTCATGGCTCCTTTGAAAGGGATGCATCTCCCCTGTAATCGCCTTCGAGCGGCACGCGGATCGAACCCACGGTTTTCACGCTACGATTTTTTTTAAATGTGTTGCGCGGCGGAGAAAAGACGCGCGCCGGACGTATTTGCGGCTTAATATCTCTTGTCTCATTGGGAGTAGAAAGTCTGTTCATGGCTCTTTGGAAAGGGCTGCATCTCCCCTGTAATCGCCTTCGAGCGGCACGCGGATCGAACCCACGGTTTTCACGCTATGATTTTTTTAAATGTGGTGCGCGGCGGAGAAAATGCGCGCGTCAGACGTCATTGCGGCTTAATATCTCTTGTCTCCTTGGGAGTAGAAAGTCTGTTCATGGCTCTTTGGAAAGGGATGCATCTCCCCTGTAATCGCCTTCGAGCGGCACGCGGATCGGAACCATCGTTATCACGCTACGATTTTTTAATGCCTCTTGGGACGGGCCGAAAGCGTGGCAGGTGGCGTTCGTTAGGGACAGTCATGGAGGTGATGCGCACCGAGTTGCAGGCCATTTGGACCTGGCCCGGCCTAGATGTGAGCGTTCAAATTCAGCGCGTTTGTTTAAACTTTCTCCTCCAATTCGTTGCAATTGTACAAGCGTTTCTCGCTCATCCGACTGGAGCGTAACGCTTTATATGTTAATATTTCTGGTCTCCTTGGGAGTAGAAAGTCTGTTCATGGCTCCTTTGAAAGGGATGCATCTCCCCTGTAATCGCCTTCGAGCGGCACGCGGATCGAACCCACGGTTTTCACGCTACGATTTTTTTTAAATGTGTTGCGCGGCGGAGAAAAGACGCGCGCCGGACGTATTTGCGGCTTAATATCTCTTGTCTCATTGGGAGTAGAAAGTCTGTTCATGGCTCTTTGGAAAGGGCTGCATCTCCCCTGTAATCGCCTTCGAGCGGCACGCGGATCGGAACCATCGTTATCACGCTACGATTTTTTAATGCCTCTAGGGACGGGCCGAAAGCGTGGCAGGTGGCGTTCGTTAGGGACAGTCATGGAGGTGATGCGCACCGAGTTGCAGGCCATTTGGACCTGGCCCGGCCTAGATGTGAGCGTTCAAATTCAGCGCGTTTGTTTAAACTTTCTCCTCCAATTCGTTGCAATTGTACAAGCGTTTCTCGCTCATCCGACTGGAGCGTAACGCTTTATATGTTAATATTTCTGGTCTCCTTGGGAGTAGAAAGTCTGTTCATGGCTCCTTTGAAAGGGATGCATCTCCCCTGTAATCGCCTTCGAGCGGCACGCGGATCGAACCCACGGTTTTCACGCTACGATTTTTTTTAAATGTGTTGCGCGGCGGAGAAAAGACGCGCGCCGGACGTATTTGCGGCTTAATATCTCTTGTCTCATTGGGAGTAGAAAGTCTGTTCATGGCTCTTTGGAAAGGGCTGCATCTCCCCTGTAATCGCCTTCGAGCGGCACGCGGATGGAACCCACGGTTTTCACGCTATGATTTTTTTAAATGTGGTGCTCGGCGGAGAAAATGTGCGCGTCGGACGTCATTGCGGCTTAATATCTCTTGTCTCCTTGGGAGTAGAAAGTCTTTTCATTGCTCTTTGGAAAGGGTTGCATCTCCCCTGTAATCGACTTTAAGCGGCACGCGGATCGGAACCATCGTTCTCACGCTACGATTTTTTAAAATCCGCCAGGGACGGAACGAACGCTTGGCAGGTGGCGTTCGTGACGGACAGTCAAGCAGTTAATGCGCACCGAGCTGCAGGCCATTTGGACCTGGCCCAGCCTAGATGTGAGTATTCAAAGTCAGCACGTTTGTATCAAAGTTCTCCACCAATTCGTTGTAATTGCGTGTGTGCGCGTGAACACCAGGTTTGTGGAGGAGTTCGTCCCTGGACGGTACAAGGGGAGACAGTGTGTGGCCTGGCTGCGTGAGGTTGCAGTTTGCTGGGCATGAGAGATTGGCATGTGGTGCCCTGGAGGTGTGGTTGTTCCAGGACGGGCAAGGTGGGGTAGTGTGGCTGGGTGACGGTGCGCTTCACTGGGGATGTGGTTGTGAGTTGCAGGCCCATTCCTTTGAATGACAGAAAGGATCTGATTTGTTTCCAGGTTTAAACGTACTTTGCTGGGTATGACTGTGACCTCTTGGGCCAGGAAGTCTGTTTCTAGTTTTATTTAAACGGTCAAACTGCGTGAAGTGTGCCCAGGCCCAGAGCTACTTTGCTGGGCATGGCTGTGTGACCTCTTGGGCCTGGAAGTCTGGTTGTAGTATGATTTTAAAGGGTCAAATGCTCTCCATTGTGTGTCCAGGTTTAAGGGTACTTTGCTGGGCATGTGATTTGGACCCATCGGGTACGGAAGCCTTTCCGTCACGTGTTCGTTTTCCACGCCTTCAGCGCAGGTAGCCTGCGAATTTAAAACCGACGTGCATTTTATTCTTTTCCCCTTTTATCCTTTCATATCTCTCCGCTACCTTGGAGAAGAGAGACGCACGCGGGTAAATAAAATGTAAATATCTGTAAATATCTGTATAATATGTAAATAAAAGGAAGAAGTGGTTGTGTAGTGTAGTCGTTTGATTATAAATAATCTCATAATAATTTTATCCACAAATTCTTATACATTTATACATGTTTATCTCTCTCTTTGTGTGTGTGTGTGTGTGTGTGTGGTTCTGTGTCACTAGTGGGGCCTGTGGCCCGATTGGAGTGTTTGCGGTGTGAGAAGGAGGAGTTGGAGAACAGTTTGTTGGAGCAGCTGAAGGAGTTGAGGTTGCAGAAGCAGAAGGAGCTGCAGGTTCTTCAGGAGATGCTGAAACACAAGCAGCAGGAGGAGACAGAGCTCCTGCAGAAACAGCAGGAGGAGGAGGAGCATAACAGGTCCATCAAGAGTAAGTACTATGGAAATGCAATAATACTAACATAACTAATAATGAATGTTAGCCTTTAGGCTCCAATCAAAGTGATACTAATATATGTATAGTACTATATATATATTATATTTTATATATTCAGTAGTAATTATGTAGTATATACAATCTGTGTTATATCCAGCAGTAATGATACTTGCTCTGGCAGATATGAAAATGGCCTGTGAACAGGAGAAGAAATCTCTGAAGGAAGAACTTGAGAAGCTCAGACTGTCACTGCAGGTAGAGATCCCTTATAGTGTCAGTACACATCCACCAGTAGCTCCACCTTTCACTTATAACGTCAGTACACATTCAGTACACATTCCCACCTTTCCATTGTACTGGCTGTAGTAATGATTCGTGTGTGTGTTATACCAGCCCATAGAGGAGGACATTATGAGTCTGAAAGTGGCGCTGGAGATGAAGAACCAGGAGATCAAAGATCAGCACGATCTTTTGGTCAAACTATATACTCTGTATGTATACTATATACTCTGTATGTAGTACCTGGTTTAACATTATATCCTCTGTATATATACTATATACTGTTTATGTAGTACCTGGTTTAACACTATACCCTCAGCTTACTCTATTCTGCAGATGTGAAGAAATTAAACAGAATGTGTTTATGTGTATATGTGCGCACCTGTATGTGTCTGTTTCTAGTTTTATTTAAACGGTAAAACTGCGTGAAGTGTGCCCAGGCCCAGAGCTACTTTGCTGGGCATGACTGTGTGACCTCTTGGGCCTGGAAGTCTGGTTATAGTATGATTTTAAAGGGTCAAATGGTCTCCATTGTGTGTCCAGGTTTAAGGCTACTTTGCTGGGCATGTGATTTGGACCCATCGGGTACGGAAGCCTTTCCGTCACGTGCTTGTTTTCCACGCCTTCAGCGCAGGTAGCCTGCGAATTTAAAACCGACGTGCATTTTATTCTTTTCCCCTTTTATCCTTTCATATCTCTCCGCTACCTTGGAGAAGAGAGACGCACGCGGGTAAATAAAATGTAAATATCTCTAAATATCTGTATAATATGTAAATAAAAGGAAGATATGGTTGTGTAGTGTAGTCGTTTGATTATAAATAATCTCATAATAATTTTATCCACAAATTCTTATACATTTATACATGTTTATCTCTCTCTCTGTGTGTGTGTGTGTGGTTCTGTGTCACTAGTGGGGCCTGTGGCCCGATTGGAGTGTTTGCGGTGTGAGAAGGAGGAGTTGGAGAACAGTTTGTTGGAGCAGCTGAAGGAGTTGAGGTTGCAGAAGCAGAAGGAGCTGCAGGTTCTTCAGGAGATGCTGAAACACAAGCAGCAGGAGGAGACAGAGCTCCTGCAGAAACAGCAGGAGGAGGAGGAGCATAACAGGTCCATCAAGTGTAAGTACTATGGAAATGCAATAATACTAACATAACTAATAATGAATGTTAGCCTTTAGGCTCCAATAAAAGTGATACTAATATATGTATAGTACTATATATATTATATTTTATATATTCAGTAGTAATTATGTAGTATATACAATCTGTGTTATATCCAGTAGTAATGATACTTGCTCTGGCAGATATGAAAATGGCCTGTGAACAGGACAAGAAATCTCTGGAGGAAGAACTTGAGAAGCTCAGACTGTCACTGCAGGTAGAGATCCCTTACAGTGTCAGTACACATCCACCAGTACCTCCACCTTTCACTTATAACGTCAGTACACATTCAGTACACATTCCCACCTTTCCATTGTACTGGCTGTAGTGATGATTCGTGTGTGTGTTATACCAGCCCATAGAGGAGGACATTATGAGTCTGAAAGTGGCGCTGGAGATGAAGAACCAGGAGATCAAAGATCAGCACGATCTTTTGGTCAAACTATATACTCTGTATGTATACTATATACTCTGTATGTAGTACCTGGTTTGAAACTATATCCTCTGTATATATACTAAATACTGTTTATGTAGTACCTGGTTTAACACTATACCCTCAGCTTACTCTAGTCTGCAGATGTGAAGAAATTAAACAGAATGTGTATCTGTGTATATGTGCGCACCTGTATGTGTCTGGTTGTAGTATTATTTAAAGGGTCAAACTGCGTGAAGTGTGCCCAGGCCCAGAGCTACTTTGATGGGCATGTTTCTGTGACCTCTTGGGCCTTGAAATGTGGTGCTTTGAATGATTTAAAGAGTGAAACGGTCTGAAGTGTGCCCACGTTTAAAGCAACCTTGCTGGGCATGACTGTGTGACCTCTTGGGCCAGGAAGTCTGTTTCTAGTTTTATTTAAACGGTCAAACTGCGTGAAGCTAGCCCAGGCCCAGAGCTACTTTGCTGGGCATGACTGTGTGACCTCTTGGGCCTGGAAGTCTGGTTGTAGTATGATTTTAAAGGGTCAAATGGTCTCCATTGTGTGTCCAGGTTTAAGGCTACTTTGCTGGGCATGTGATTTGGACCCATCGGGTACGGAAGCCTTTCCGTCACGTGCTCGTTTTCCACGCCTTCAGCGCAGGTAGCCTGCGAATTTAAAACCGACGTGCATTTTATTCTTTTCCCCTTTTATCCTTTCATATCTCTCCGCTACCTTGGAGAAGAGAGACGCACGTGGGTAAATAAAATGTAAATATCTGTAAATATCTGTATAATATGTAAATAAAAGGAAGAAGTGGTTGTGTAGTGTAGTCGTTTGATTATGAATAATCTCATAATAATTTTATCCACAAATTCTTATACATTTATACATGTTTATCTCTCTCTTTGTGTGTGTGTGTGTGTGTGTGTGTGTGTGTGTGTGTGGTTCTGTGTCACTAGTGGGGCCTGTGGCCCGATTGGAGTGTTTGCGGTGTGAGAAGGAGGAGTTGGAGAGCAGTTTGTTGGAGCAACTGAAGGAGTTGAGGATGCAGAAGCAGAAGGAGCTGCAGGTTCTTCAGGAGATGCTGAAACACAAGCAGCAGTAGGAGACAGAGCTCCTGCAGAAACAGCAGGAGGAGGAGGAGCATAACAGGTCCATCAAGAGTAAGTACTATGGAAATGCAATAATACTAACATAACTAATAATGAATGTTAGCCTTTAGGCTCCAATAAAAGTGATACTAATATATGTATAGTACTATATATATTATATTTTATATATTCAGTAGTAATTATGTAGTATATACAATCTGTGTTATATCCAGGAGTAATGATACTTGCTCTGGCAGATATGAAAATGGCCTGTGAACAGGAGAAGAAATCTCTGGAGGAAGAACTTGAGAAGCTCAGACTGTCACTGCAGGTAGAGATCCCTTCTAGTGTCAGTACACATCCACCAGTACCTCCACCTTTCACTTATAAAGTCAGTACACATTCAGTACACATTCCCACCTTTCCATTGTACTGACTGTAGTGATGATTCGTGTGTGGGTTATACCAGCCCATAGAGGAGGACATTATGAGTCTGAAAGTGGCGCTGGAGATGAAGAACCAGGAGATCAAAGATCAGCACGATCTTTTGGTCAAACTATATACTCTGTATGTATACTATATACTCTGTATGTAGTACCTGGTTTAACACTATATCCTCTGTATATATACTATATACTGTTTATGTAGTACCTGGTTGAACACTATACCCTCAGCTTACTCTAGTCTGCAGATGTGAAGAAATGAAACAGAATGTGTATTTGTGTATATGTGCGCACCTGTATGTGTCTGGTTGTAGTATTATTTAAAGGGTCAAACTGCGTGAAGTGTGCCCAGGCCCAGAGCTACTTTGCTGGGCATGACTGTGTGACCTCTTGGGCCTGGAAGTCTGGTTGTAGTATGATTTTAAAGGGTCAAATGGTCTCCATTGTGTGTCCAGGTTTAAGGCTACTTTGATGGGCATGTGATTTGGACCCATCGGGTACGGAAGGCTTTCGGTCACGTGCTCGTTTTCCACGCCTTCAGCGCAGGTAGCCTGCGAATTTAAAACCGACGTGCATTTTATTCTTTTCCCCTTTTATCCTTTCATATCTCTCCGCTACCTTGGAGAAGAGAGACGCACGCGGGTAAATAAAATGTAAATATCTGTATAATATGTAAATAAAAGGAAGAAGTGGTTGTGTAGTGTAGTCGTTTGATTATAAATAATCTCATAATAATTTTATCCACAAATTCTCTATTTTATCGTTTTTTCCTGATCAATAATAGAAAAAAAAGAAAAAAAAAGATGAACAGCACCCTCTAGCGATGAACCTCAATTATTTCAAGATAACTGTAAAACATGGCTAGGTTAAGTCGGCGTTAGAACAAAAAATGCTCAGATTAACTTGTGTCTCATGGCACGCAGCTGAGTTTAAAATTAAACACAATGAAATCAAATTAAATTGACCCAGCTGCAACAGGCTCAGCAACCACATTTAATTTCACTGATTGGTCAGTTAGCCAGGCTATACAAAACAGGCTATTGTTAGAAATTCTGCACATGTGCTTCGCTTAGCTTCACATCTCACACTGCTTATAATTATAAGATAACGTATCCACGTTCGTAATAACGTGGTGAAATCTGCCAAAAATGGTGAGACTGAGCATAATAAGTAATAAGACAATCTGAGCACTTAGTCCACATATTTCTAAATGAGAAGAAAAAGTTCCTCCAAACAATATAAGGCACACAATTCTATATGGGAAAACAGTTACAGTTGTCATTAAGAGAAGCACTACTCATTACACAGATGTCAATAACCGTCCTAATATTAATAGTTCAACAGTCTTCCTCTGTCTATTATACGCACTGTACACATGTTAAATATCTGCCTTGAAATGACAATGAAATGACTTCCGGGCGCACTGAAAATTGTTATATACACACACAGACACCCCCATACCAACATAAGCATAGTGCAACTCTTTGTTTACGCACCATAGATTGAGTGGGCAAGTGCGTGTATATGCGAGTTTAAATTATTATACACAAATGTAAGTAGTAGGCTATTTATGTGAAAATGTTTCATATGTATGTACAAGTAGTGTTTCCCTGATTTCTCCCTAAATGGCCCCTCATAGTTCAGCAGTAATGAGGCTAGTTAGATTTTGCTCAGAATTAAGTACACTTTGGGATGTTATACGTATCACAGTCTCCGGTGAGCCGTACATGGTTGATCAATCCAGGTTGAGGTAGAGTCACTGCATTAATGACACGTCTGTTTGCATTGCCAGTTGTTGCTATGGCAGCAATGAAATTAGGAAATTCAAAGAAAAACAACTCATCTACGCTCTTGGAACTTTAGAACCCCATATGTCCTGTGGCCCGATGTCACACGTGAGGGGAATCCCATGAACACCTTTACAGATCAGTCTGTGGAAAGACACTGAAGAGGACAGAGGAAAAATGAGGCGTTTCTGGAGCTGGTGTGCTGGACGCATCGAGGACGAATACACAGACACAAAGGATGTGGAGGGTAAATGTAAATATAATGCCACTCACACCTGCGGTTGCTGGTGCTGGCACTCATACCTGTGGTTAAAATTCCTTTTTTGTCTTTAGCGCTGCATTGTCGCCTCTATCTCCCAATAATTCATACTCGAGGCTTTAGAAATCTAAGTTTTTGGGGGGTATATGCCATTTCCTGTTATTTGTGCAGAATACACACACTTTCACTTTGGAATCCACAAAGTTTTATAAATGAGGTCCCTGAATAACATCTATCTATTTCTACACTATATGGCTTGCTAATTTGTGTGTGTGTGTGTGTGTGTGTGTGTGTGTGTGTGTCTGTGTGTGTGTGTGTGTGTGGTTCTGTGTCACTAGTGGGGCCTGTGGCCCAATTGGAGTGTTTGCGGTGTGAGAAGGAGGAGTTGGAGAACAGTTTGTTGGAGCAGCTGAAGGAGTTGAGGTTGCAGAAGCAGAAGGAGCTGCAGGTTCTTCAGTAGATGCTGAAACACAAGCAGCAGGAGGAGACAGAGCTAACATAACTAATAACTAATAATGAATGTTAGCCTTTAGGCTCCAATAAAAGTGATACTAATATATGTATAGTACTATATATATTATATTTTATATATTCAGTAGTAATTATGTAGTATATACAATCTGTGTTATATCCAGCAGTAATGATACTTGCTCTGGCAGATATGAAAATGGCCTGTGAACAGGAGAAGAAATCTCTGGAGGAAGAACTTGAGAAGCTCAGACTGTCACTGCAGGTAGAGATCCCTTATAGTGTCAGTACACATCCACCAGTAGCTCCACCTTTCACTTATAACGTCAGTACACATTCAGTACACATTCCCACCTTTCCATTGTACTGGCTGTAGTGATGATTCGTGTGTGTGTTATACCAGCCCTTAGAGGAGGACATTATGAGTCTGAAAGTGGCGCTGGAGATGAAGAACCAGGAGATCAAAGATCACCACGATCTTTTGGTCAAACTATATACTCTGTATGTAGTACCTGGTTTAACATTATATCCTCTGTTTATATATTATATACTGTTTATGTAGTACCTGGTTTAACACTATACCCTCAGCTTACTCTAGTCTGCAGATGTGAAGAAATTAAACAGAATGTGCATCTGTGTATATGTGCGCACCTGTATGTGTCTGGTTGTAGTATTATTTAAAGGGTCAAACTGCATGAAGTGTGCCCAGGCCCAGAGCTACTTTGATGGTCATGATTCTGTGACCTCTTGGGCCTTGAAATGTGGTGCTTTGAATGATTTAAAGAGTGAAACGGTCTGAAGTGTGCCCACGTTTAAAGCATCCTTGCTGGGCATGACTGTGTGACCTCTTGGGCCAGGAAGTCTGTTTCTACTTTTATTTAAACGGTCAAACTGCGTGAAGTGTGCCCATGCCCAGAGCTACTTTGCTGGGCATGACTGTGTGACCTCTTGGGCCTGGAAGTCTGGTTGTAGTATGATTTTAAAGGGTCAAATGGTCTCCATTGTGTGTCCAGGTTTAAGGCTACTTTGCTGGGCATGTGATTTGGACCCATCGGGTACGGAAGCCTTTCCTTCACGTGCTCGTTTTCCACGCCTTCAGCGCAGGTAGCCTGCGAATTTAAAACCGACGTGCATTTTATTCTTTTCTTCTTTTATCCTTTCATATCTCTCCGCTACCTTGGAGAAGAGAGACGCACGCGGGTAAATAAAATGTAAATATCTCTAAATATCTGTATAATATGTAAATAAAAGGAAGATGTTGTTGTGTAGTGTAGTCGTTTGATTATAAATAATCTCATAATAATTTTATCCACAAATTCTTATACATTTATACATGTTTATCTCTCTCTGTGTGTGTGTGTGTGTGTGGTTCTGTGTCACTAGTGGGGCCTGTGGCCCGATTGGAGTGTTTGCGGTGTGAGAAGGAGGAGTTGGAGAACAATTTGTTGGAGCAGCTGAAGGAGTTGAGGTTGCAGAAGCAGAAGGAGCTGCAGGTTCTTCAGGAGATGCTGAAACACAAGCAGCAGGAGGAGACAGAGCTCCTGCAGAAACAGCAGGAGGAGGAGGAGCATAACAGGTCCATCAAGAGTAAGTACTATGGAAATGCAATAATACTAACATAACTAATAATGAATGTTAGCCTTTAGGCTCCAATAAAAGTGATACTAATATATGTATAGTACTATATATATAATATTTTATATATTCAGTAGTAATTATGTAGTATATACAATCTGTGTTATATCCAGCAGTAATGATACTTTCTCTGGCAGATATGAAAATGGCCTGTGAACAGGAGAAGAAATCTCTGGAGGAAGAACTTGAGAAGCTCAGACTGTCACTGCAGGTAGAGATCCCTTATAGTGTCAGTACACATCCACCAGTACCTCCACCTTTCACTTATAACGTCAGTACACATTCAGTACACATTCCCACCTTTCCATTGTACTGGCTGTAGATATGATTCGTGTGTGTGTTATACCAGCCCATAGAGGAGGACTTTATGAGTCTGAAAGTGGCGCTGGAGATGAAGAACCAGGAGATCAAAGATCAGCACGATCTTTTGGTCAAACTATATACTCTGTATGTATACTATATACTCTGTATGTAGTACCTGGTTTAACACTATATCCTCTGTATATATACTATATACTGTTTATGTAGTTCCTGGTTTAACACTATACCCTCAGCTTACTCTAGTCTGCAGATGTGATGAAATTTAAACAGAATGTGTATCTGTGTATATGTGCGCACCTGTATGTGTCTGGTTGTAGTATTATTTAAAGGGTCAAATGGTCTCCATTGTGTGTCCAGGTTTAAGGATACTTTGCTGGGCATGTGATTTGGACCCATCGGGTACGGAAGCCTTTCCGTCACGTGCTCGTTTTCCACGCCTTCAGCGCAGGTAGCCTGCGAATTTAAAACCGACGTGCATTTTATTCTTCTCCCCTTTTATCCTTTCATATCTCTCCGCTACCTTGGAGAAGAGAGACGCACGCGGGTAAATAAAATGTAAATATCTCTAAATATCTGTATAATATGTAAATAAAAGGAAGAAGTGGTTGTGTAGTGTAGTCGTTTCATTATAAATAATCTCATAATAATTTTATCCACAAATTCTTATACATTTATACATGTTTATCTCTCTCTTTGTGTGGGTGTGTGTGTGTGTGTGTGTCTGTGTGTGTGTGTGTGGTTCTGTGTCACTAGTGGGGCCTGTGGCCCGATTGGAGTGTTTGCGGTGTGAGAAGGAGGAGTTGGAGAACAGTTTGTTGGAGCAGCTGAAGGAGTTGAGGTTGCAGAAGCAGAAGGAGCTGCAGGTTCTTCAGGAGATGCTGAAACACAAGCAGCAGGAGGAGACAGAGCTCCTGCAGAAACAGCAGGAGGAGGAGGAGCATAACAGGTCCCTCAAGGGTAAGTACTATGGAAATGCAATAATACTAACATAACTAATAATGAATGTTAGCCTTTAGGCTCCAATAAAAGTGATACTAATATATGTATAGTACTATATATATTATATTTTATATATTCAGTAGTAATTATGTAGTATATACAATCTGTGTTATATCCAGCAGTAATGATACTTGCTCTGGCAGATATGAAAATGGCCTGTGAACAGGAGAAGAAATCTCTGGAGGAAGAACTTGAGAAGCTCAGACTGTCACTGCAGGTAGAGATCCCTTATAGTGTCAGTACACATCCACCAGTAGCTCCACCTTTCACTTATAACGTCAGTACACATTCAGTACACATTCCCACCTTTCCATTGTACTGGCTGTAGTGATGATTCGTGTGTGTGTTATACCAGCCCATAGAGGAGGACATTATGAGTCTCAAAGTGGCGCTGGAGATGAAGAACCAGGAGATCAAAGATCACCACGATCTTTTGGTCAAACTATATACTCTGTATGTAGTACCTGGTTTAACATTATATCCTCTGTTTATATATTATATACTGTTTATGTAGTACCTGGTTTAACACTATACCCTCAGCTTACTCTAGTCTGCAGATGTGAAGAAATTAAACAGAATGTGCATCTGTGTATATGTGCGCACCTGTATGTGTCTGGTTGTAGTATTATTTAAAGGGTCAAACTGCATGAAGTGTGCCCAGGCCCAGAGCTACTTTGATGGGCATGATTCTGTGACCTCTTGGGCCTTGAAATGTGGTGCTTTGAATGATTTAAAGAGTGAAACGGTCTGGAGTGTGCCCACGTTTAAAGCATCCTTGCTGGGCATGACTGTGTGACCTCTTGGGCCAGGAAGTCTGTTTCTACTTTTATTTAAACGGTCAAACTGCGTGAAGTGTGCCCATGCCCAGAGCTACTTTGCTGGGCATGACTGTGTGACCTCTTGGGCCTGGAAGTCTGGTTGTAGTATGATTTTAAAGGGTCAAATGGTCTCCATTGTGTGTCCAAGTTTAAGGCTACTTTGCTTGGCATGTGATTTGGACCCATCGGGTACGGAAGCCTTTCCGTCACGTGCTCGTTTTCCACGCCTTCAGCGGAGGTAGCCTGCGAATTTAAAACCGACGTGCATTTTATTCTTTTCCCCTTTTATCCTTTCATATCTCTCCGCTACCTTGGAGAAGAGAGACGCACGCGGGTAAATAAAATGTAAATATCTGTAAATATCTGTATAATATGTAAATAAAAGCAAGAAGTGAATTATGTAGTATATACTATCTGTGTTATATCCAGCAGTAATGATACTTGCTCTGGCAGATATGAAAATGGCCTGTGAACAGGAGAAGAAATCTCTGGAGGAAGAACTTGAGAAGCTCAGACTGTCACTGCAGGTAGAGATCCCTTATAGTGTCAGTACACATCCACCAGTAGCTCCACCTTTCACTTATAACGTCAGTACATATTCAGTACACATTCCCACCTTTCCATTGTACTGGCTGTAGTGATGATTCGTGTGTGTGTTATACCAGCCCATAGAGGAGGACATTATGAGTCTGAAAGTGGCGCTGGAGATGAAGAACCAGGAGATCAAAGATCAGCACGATCTTTTGGTCAAACTATATACTCTGTATGTATACTATATACTCTGTATGTAGTACCTGGTTTAACACTATATCCTCTTTATATATACTATATACTGTTTATGTAGTACCTGGTTTAACACTATACCCTCAGCTTACTCTAGTCTGCAGATGTGAAGAAATTAAACAGAATGTGTATCTGTGTATATGTGCGCACCTGTATGTGTCTGGTTGTAGTATTATTTAAAGGGTCAAACTCCGTAAAGTGTGCCCAGGCCCAGAGCTACTTTGATGGGCATGATTCTGTGACCTCTTGGGCCTTGAAATGTGGTGCTTTGAATGATTTAAAGAGTGAAACGGTCTGAAGTGTGCCCACGTTTAAAGCAACCTTGCTGGGCATGACTGTGTGACCTCTTGGGCCAGGAAGTCTGTTTCTAGTTTTATTTAAACGGTCAAACTGCGTGAAGTGTGCCCAGGCCCAGAGCTACTTTGCTGGGCATGACTGTGTGACCTCTTGGGCCTGGAAGTCTGGTTGTAGTATGATTTTAAAGGGTCAAATGGTCTCCATTGTGTGTCCAGGTTTAAGGCTACTTTGCTGGGCATGTGATTTGGACCCATCGGGTACGGAAGCCTTTCCGTCACGTGTTCGTTTTCCACGCCTTCAGCGCAGGTAGCCTGCGAATTTAAAACCGACGTGCATTTTATTCTTTTCCCCTTTTATCCTTTCATATCTCTCCGCTACCTTGGAGAAGAGAGACGCACGCGGGTAAATAAAATGTAAATATCTCTAAATATCTGTATAATATGTAAATAAAAGGAAGATGTGGTTGTGTAGTGTAGTCGGTTGATTATAAATAATCTCATAATAATTTTATCCACAAATTCTTATACATTTATACATGTTTATCTCTCTCTCTGTGTGTGTGTGTGTGTGTGTGTGTGTCTGTGTGTGTGTGTGTGTGGTTCTGTGTCACTAGTGGGGCCTGTGGCCCGATTGGAGTGTTTGCGGTGTGAGAAGGAGGAGTTGGAGAACAGTTTGTTTGAGCAGCTGAAGGAGTTGAGGTTGCAGAAGCAGAAGGAGCTGCAGGTTCTTCAGGAGATGCTGAAACACAAGCAGCAGGAGGAGACAGAGCTCCTGCAGAAACAGCAGGAGGAGGAGGAGCATAACAGGTCCATCAAGAGTAAGTACTATGGAAATGCAATAATACTAACATAACTAATAATGAATGTTAGCCTTTAGGCTCCAATAAAAGTGACACTAATATATGTATAGTACTATATATATTATATTTTATATATTCAGCAGTAATTATGTAGTATATACAATCTGTGTTATATCCAGCAGTAATGATACTTGCTCTGGCAGATATGAAAATGGCCTGTGAACAGGAGAAGAAATCTCTGGAGGAAGAACTTGAGAAGCTCAAACTGTCACTGCAGGTAGAGATCCCTTATAGTGTCAGTACACATCCACCAGTACCACCACCTCTCACTTATAACGTCAGTACACATTCAGTACACATTCCCACCTTTCCATTGTACTGGCTGTAGTGATGATTCGTGTGTGTGTTATACCAGCCCATAGAGGAGGACATTATGAGTCTGAAAGTGGCGCTGGAGATGAAGAACCAGGAGATCAAAGATCAGCACGATCTTTTGGTCAAACTATATACTCTGTATGTATACTATATCGAACCCACGGTTTTCACGCTACGATTTTTTAAAATGTGGTGAGCTGCGGAGAAAAGACGCGGTCCGGACGTATTTGTGGCTTAATATCTCTTGTCTCCTTGGGAGTAGGAAGTCTGTTCATGGCTCTTTGGAAAGGGCTGCATCTCCCCTCTAATCTCCTTCGAGCTTCAAGCGGATTGGACCCACGGTTATCACGCTACGATTTTTTAAAGCCGCCAGGGACGGGCCGAAAGCGTGGCAGGTGGCGTTCGTTAGGGACAGTCATGGAGGTGATGCGCACCGAGTTGCACGCCATTTGGACTTGGCCAGACCTAGATGTGAGCGTTCAAAGTCAGCGCGTTTGTTTAAACTTTCTCCTCCAATTCGTTGCAATTGTACAAGCGTTTCTCGTTCATCCGACTGGAGCGTAACGATTTATATGTTAATATTTCTGGTCTCCTTGGGAGTAGAAAGTCTGTTCATGGCTCTTTGGAAAGGGCTGCATCTCCGCTGTAATCGCCTTCGAGCGGCACGCGGATCGAACCCACGGTTTTCACGCTATGATTTTTTTAAATGTGGTGCGCGGCGGAGAAAATGCGCGCGTCGGACGTCATTTCGGCTTAATATCTATTGTCTCATTGGGAGTAGAAAGTCTGTTCATGGCTCTTTGGAAAGGTTTGCATCTTCCCTGTAATCGCCTTTAAGCGGCACGCGGATCGGACCCACCGTTCTTACGCTACGATTTTTTAAATGTGGTGCGCGGCGTAGAAAAGACGCGCGTAGGACGTATTTGCGGCTTAATATCTTTGGGCTCCTTGGGAGTAGGAAGTCTGTTCATGCCTCTTTGGAAAGGGCTCCATCTCCCCTGTAATCGCCTTCGAACGGCACGCGGATCGAACCCACGGTTTTCACGCTATGATTTTTTTAAATGTGCTGCGCGGCGGAGAAAATGCGCGCGTCGGACGTCATTGCGGCTTAATATCTCTTGTCTCCTTGGGAGTAGAAAGTCTTTTCATGGTTCTTTGGAAAGGGTTGCATCTCCCCTGTAATCGCCTTTAAGCGGCACGCGGATCGGACCCATCGTTATCACGCTACGATTTTTTAATGCCGCCAGGGATAGGCCGAAAGCGTGGCAGGTGGCGTTGGTTAGGGACAGTCATGGAGGTGATGCACACCGAGTTGCACGCCATTTGGAGTTGGCCCGGCCTAGATGTGAGCGTTCAAAGTCAGCGCGTTTGTTTAAACTTTCTCCTCCAATTCGTTGCAATTGTACAAGCGTTTCTCGTTCATCCGACTGGAGCGTAACGCTTTATATGTTAATATTTCTGGTCTCCTTGGGAGTAGAAAGTCTGTTCATGGCTCTTTTGAAAGGGATGCATCTTCCCTGTAATCGCCTTCGAGCGGCACGCGGATCGAACCCACGTTTTTCACGCTACGATTTTTTTTAAATGTGTTGCGCGGCGGAGAAAAGACGCGCGCCGGACGTATTTGCGGCTTAATATCTCTTGTCTCATTGGGTGTAGAAAGTCTGTTCATGGCTCTTTGGAAAGGGCTGCATCTCCCCTGTAATCGCCTTTAAGCGGCATGCGGATCGAACCCACGGTTTTCACGCTATGATTTTTTTAATTGTGCTGCGCGGCGGAGAAAATGCGCGCGTCGGATGTCATTGCGGTTTAATATCTCGTTTCCTTGGGAGTAGAAAGTCTTTTCATGGTTCTTTGGAAAGGGTTGCATCTCCCCTGTAATCGCCTTTAAGCGGCACGCGGATCGGACCCATCGTTCTCACGCTACGATTTTTTAAAATCCGCCAGGGACGGAACGAACGCTTGGCAGGTGGCGTTCGTGACGGACAGTCAAGCAGTTAATGCGCACCGAGCTGCAGGCCATTTGGACCTGGCCCAGCCTAGATGTGAGTATTCAAAGTCAGCACGTTTGTTTCAAAGTTCTCCACCAATTCGTTGTAATTGCGTGTGTGCGCGTGAACACCAGGTTTGTGGAGGAGTTCGTCCTTGGACTGTACAAGGGGAGACAGTGTGTGGCCTGGCTGCGTGAGGTTGCAGTTTGCTGGGCATGAGAGATTGGCATGTGGTGCCCTGGAGGTGTGGTTGTTCCAGGACGGGCAAGGTGGGGTAGTGTGGCTGGGTGACGGTGCGCTTCACTGGGGATGTGGTTGTGAGTTGCAGGCCCATTCCTTTGAATGACAGAAAGGATCTGATTTGTTTCCAGGTTTAAACGTACTTTGCTGGGTATGACTGTGACCTCTTGGGCCAGGAAGTCTGTTTCTAGTTTTATTTAAACGGTCAAACTGCGTGAAGTGTGCCCAGGCCCAGAGCTACTTTGCTGGGCATGGCTGTGTGACCTCTTGGGCCTGGAAGTCTGGTTGTAGTATGATTTTAAAGGGTCAAATGCTCTCCATTGTGTGTCCAGGTTTAAGGCTACTTTGCTGGGCATGTGATTTGGACCCATCGGGTACGGAAGCCTTTCCGTCACGTGCTCGTTTTCCACGCCTTCAGCGCAGGTAGCCTGCGAATTTAAAACCGACGTGCATTTTATTCTTTTCCCCTTTTATCCTTTCATATCTCTCCGCTACCTTGGAGAAGAGAGACGCACGCGGGTAAATAAAATGTAAATATCTCTAAATATCTGTATAATATGTAAATAAAAGGAAGATGTGGTTGTGTAGTGTAGTCGTTTGATTATAAATAATCTCATAATAATTTTATCCACAAATTCTTATACATTTATACATGTTTATCTCTCTCTTTGTGTGTGTGTGTGTGTGTGGTTCTGTGTCACTAGTGGGGCCTGTGGCCCGATTGGAGTGTTTGCGGTGTGAGAAGGAGGAGTTGGAGAACAGTTTGTTGGAGCAGCTGAAGGAGTTGAGGTTGCAGAAGCAGAAGGAGCTGCAGGTTCTTCAGGAGATGCTGAAACACAAGCAGCAGGAGGAGACAGAGCTCCTGCAGAAACAGCAGGAGGAGGAGGAGCATAACAGGTCCATCAAGAGTAAGTACTATGGAAATGCAATAATACTAACATAACTAATAATGAATGTTAGCCTTTAGGCTCCAATAAAAGTGATACTAATATATGTATAGTACTATATATATTATATTTTATATATTCAGTAGTAATTATGTAGTATATACAATCTATGTTATATCCAGCAGTAATGATACTTGCTCTGGCAGATATGAAAATGGCCTGTGAACAGGAGAAGAAATCTCTGGAGGAAGAACTTGAGAAGCTCAGACTGTCACTGCAGGTAGAGATCCCTTTTAGTGTCAGTACACATCCACCAGTAGCTCCACCTTTCACTTATAACGTCAGTACACATTCAGTACACATTCCCACCTTTCCATTGTACTGGCTGTAGTGATGATTCGTGTGTGTGTTATACCAGCCCATAGAGGAGGACATTATGAGTCTGAAAGTGGCGCTGGAGATGAAGAACCAGGAGATCAAAGATCAGCACGATCTTTTGGTCAAACTATTTACTCTGTATGTATACTATATACTCTGTATGTAGTACCTGGTTTAACACTATATCCTCTGTATATATACTATATACTGTTTATGTAGTACCTGGTTTAACACTATACCCTCAGCTTACTCTAGTCTGCAGATGTGAAGAAATTAAACAGAATGTGTATCTGTGTATATGTGCGCACCTGTATGTGTCTGGTTGTAGTATTATTTAAAGGGTCAAACTGCGTGAAGTGTGCCCAGGCCCAGAGCTACTTTGATGGGCATGATTCTGTGACCTCTTGGGCCTTGAAATGTGGTGCTTTGAATGATTTAAAGAGTGAAACGGTCTGAAGTGTGCCCACGTTTAAAGCAACCTTGCTGGGCATGACTGTGTGACCTCTTGGGCCAGGAAGTCTGTTTCTAGTTTTATTTAAACGGTCAAACTGCGTGAAGTGTGCCCAGGCCCAGAGCTACTTTGCTGGGCATGACTGTGTGACCTCTTGGGCCTGGAAGTCTGGTTGTAGTATGATTTTAAAGGGTCAAATGGTCTCCATTGTGTGTCCAGGTTTCAGGCTACTTTGCTGGGCATGTGATTTGGACCCATCGGGTACGGAAGCCTTTCCGTCACGTGCTCGTTTTCCACGCCTTCAGCGCAGGTAGCCTGCGAATTTAAAACCGACGTGCATTTTATTCTTTTCCCCTGTTATCCCTTCATATCTCTCCGCTACCTTGGAGAAGAGAGACGCACGCGGGTAAATAAAATGTAAATATCTCTAAATATCTGCATAATATGTATATAAAAGGAAGAAGTGGTTGTGTAGTGTAGTCGTTTCATTATAAATAATCTCATAATAATTTTATCCACAAATTCTTATACATTTATACATGTTTATCTCTCTCTGTGTGTGTGTGTGTGTGTGTGTGTGTGTGTGTGTGTGTGTGTGTGGTTCTGTGTCACTAGTGGGGCCTGTGGCCCGATTGGAGTGTTTGCGGTGTGAGAAGGAGGAGTTGGAGAACAGTTTGTTGGAGCAGCTGAAGGAGTTGAGGTTGCAGAAGCAGAAGGAGCTGCAGGTTCTTCAGGAGATGCTGAAACACAAGCAGCATGAGGAGACAGAGCTCCTGCAGAAACAGCAGGAGGAGGAGGAGCATAACAGGTCCATCAAGAGTAAGTACTATGGAAATGCAATAATACTAACATAATAATGAATGTTAGCCTTTAGGCTCCAATAAAAGTGATACTAATATATGTATAGTACTATATATATTATATTTTATATATTCAGTAGTAATTATGTAGTATATACAATCTATGTTATATCCAGCAGTAATGATACTTGCTCTGGCAGATATGAAAATGGCCTGTGAACAGGAGAAGAAATCTCTGGAGGAAGAACTTGAGAAGCTCAGACTGTCACTGCAGGTAGAGATCCCTTATAGTGTCAGTACACATCCACCAGTACCTCCACCTTTCACTTATAACGTCAGTACACATTCAGTACACATTCCCACCTTTCCATTGTACTGGCTGTAGTGATGATTCGTATGTGTGGGTTATACCAGCCCATAGAGGAGGACATTATGAGTATGAAAGTGGCGCTGGAGATGAAGAACCAGGAGATCAAAGATCAGCACGATCTTTTGGTCAAACTATATACTCTGTATGTATACTATATACTCTGTATGTAGTACCTGGTTTAACACTATATCCTCTTTATATATACTATATTCTGTTTATGTAGCTCCTGGTTTAACACTATACCCTCAGCTTACTCTAGTCTGCAGATGTGAAGAAATTAAACAGAATGTGTATCTGTGTATATGTGCGCACCTGTATGTGTCTGGTTTAGTTTTATTTAAACGGTCAAACTGCGTCATGTGTGCCCAGGCCCAGAGCTACTTTGCTGGGCATGACTGTGTGACCTCTTGGGCCTGGAAGTCTGGTTGTAGTATGATTTTAAAGGGTCAAATGGTCTCCATTGTGTGTCCAGGTTTAAGGCTACTTTGCTGGGCATGTGATTTGGACCCATCGGGTACGGAAGCCTTTCCGTCACGTGCTCGTTTTCCACGCCTTCAGCGCAGGTAGCCTGCGAATTTAAAACCGACGTGCATTTTATTCTTTTCCCCTTTTATCCTTTCATATCTCTCCGCTACCTTGGAGAAGAGAGACGCACGCGGGTAAATAAAATGTAAATATCTGTACATATCTGTATAATATCTAAATAAAAGGAAGAAGTGGTTGTATAGTGTAGTCGTTTCATTATAAATAATCTCATAATAATTTTATCCTCAAATTCTTATACATTTATACATGTTTATCTCTCTCTTTCTGTGTGTGTGTGTGTGTGTGTGTGTGTGTGTGTGGTTCTGTGTCACTAGTGGGGCCTGTGGCCCGATTGGAGTGTTTGCGGTGTGAGAAGGAGGAGTTGGAGAACAGTTTGTTGGAGCAGCTGAAGGAGTTGAGGTTGCAGAAGGAGCTGCAGG
Organism: Electrophorus electricus; assembly: GCF_041902795.1. NCBI lineage: Eukaryota > Metazoa > Chordata > Actinopteri > Gymnotiformes > Gymnotidae > Electrophorus > Electrophorus electricus. Next base: position 1,547,227 of record NC_137505.1, on the reverse strand, counting down.
TTCTTCAGGAGATGCTGAAACACAAGCAGCAGGAGGAGACAGAGCTCCTGCAGAAACAGCAGGAGGAGGAGGAGCATAACAGGTCCATCAAGAGTAAGTACTATGGAAATGCAATAATACTAACATAACTAATAATGAATGTTAGCCTTTAGGCTCCAATAAAAGTGACACTAATATATGTATAGTACTATATATATTATATTTTATATATTCAGTAGTAATTATGTAGTATATACAATCTGTGTTATATCCAGCAGTAATGATACTTGCTCTGGCAGATATGAAAATGGCCTGTGAACAGGAGAAGAAATCTCTGGAGGAAGAACTTGAGAAGCTCAGACTGTCACTGCAGGTAGAGATCCCTTATAGTGTCAGTACACATCCACCAGTAGCTCCACCTTTCACTTATAACGTCAGTACACATTCAGTACACATTCCCACCTTTCCATTGTACTGGCTGTAGTGATGATTCGTGTGTGTTTTGTACCAGCCCATAGAGGAGGACATTATGAGTCTGAAAGTAGCGCTGGAGATGAAGAACCAGGAGATCAAAGATCAGCACGATCTTTTGGTCAAACTATATACTCTGTATGTATACTATATACTCTGTATGTAGTACCTGGTTTAACACTATATCCTCTGTATATATACTATATACTGTTTATGTAGTACCTGGTTTAACACTATACCCTCAGCTTACTCTAGTCTGCAGATGTGAAGAAATTAAACAGAATGTGTATCTGTGTATATGTGCCCACCTGTATGTGTCTGGTTTTGGTATTATTTAAAGGGTCAAACTGCGGGAAGTGTGCCCAGGCCCAGAGCTACTTTGCTGGGAATGACTATGTGACCTCTTGGGCCTGGAAGTCTGGTTGTAGTATGATTTTAAAGGGTCAAATGGTCTCCATTGTGTGTCCAGGTTTAAGGCTACTTTGCTGGGCATGTGATTTGGACCCATCGGGTACGGAAGCCTTTCCGTCACGTGCTCGTTTTCCACGCCTTCAGCGCAGGTAGCCTGCGAATTTAAAACCGACGTGCATTTTATTCTTTTCCCCTTTTATCCTTTAATATCTCTCTGCTACCTTGGAGAAGAGAGACGCACGCGGGTAAATAAAATGTAAATATCTCTAAATGTCTGTATAATATGTAAATAAAAGGAAGATGTGGTTGTATAGTGTAGTCGTTTGATTATAAATAATCTCATAGTAATTTTATCCACAAATTCTTATACATTTATACATGTTTATCTCTCTCTGTGTGTGTGTGTGTGTGTCTGTGTGTGTGTGTGTGTGGTTCTGTGTCACTAGTGGGGCCTGTGGCCCGATTGGAGTGTTTGCGGTGTGAGAAGGAGGAGTTGGAGAACAGTTTGTTGGAGCAGCTGAAGGAGTTGAGGTTGCAGAAGGAGCTGCAGGTTCTTCAGGAGATGCTGAAACACAAGCAGCAGGAGGAGACAGAGCTCCTGCAGAAACAGCAGGAGGAGGAGGAGCATAACAGGTCCATCAAGAGTAAGTACTATGGAAATGCAATAAAACTAAGATAACTAATAATGAATGTTAGCCTTTAGGCTCCAATAAAAGTGACACTAATATATGTATAGTACTATATATATTATATTTTATATATTCAGTAGTAATTATGTAGTATATACAATCTGTGTTATATCCAGCAGTAATGATACTTGCTCTGGCAGATATGAAAATGGCCTGTGAACAGGAGAAGAAATCTCTGGAGGAAGAACTTGAGAAGCTCAGACTGTCACTGCAGGTAGAGATCCCTTATAGTGTCAGTACACATCCACCAGTAGCTCCACCTTTCACTTATAACGTCAGTACACATTCAGTACACATTCCCACCTTTCCATTGTACTGGCTGTAGTGATGATTCGTGTGTGTTTTATACCAGCCCATAGAGGAGGACATTATGAGTCTGAAAGTAGCGCTGGAGATGAAGAACCAGGAGATCAAAGATCAGCACGATCTTTTGGTCAAACTATATACTCTGTATGTATACTATATACTCTGTATGTAGTACCTGGTTTAACACTATATCCTCTGTATATATACTATATACTGTTTATGTAGTACCTGGTTTAACACTATACCCTCAGCTTACTCTAGTCTGCAGATGTGAAGAAATTAAACAGAATGTGTATCTGTGTATATGTGCCCACCTGTATGTGTCTGGTTTAGTTTTATTTAAACGGTCAAACTGCGTCATGTGTGCCCAGGCCCAGAGCTACTTTGCTGGGCATGACTGTGTGACCTCTTGGGCCTGGAAGTCTGGTTGTAGTATGATTTTAAAGGGTCAAATGGTCTCCATTGTGTGTCCAGGTTTAAGGCTACTTTGCTGGGCATGTGATTTGGACCCATCGGGTACGGAAGCCTTTCCGTCACGTGCTCGTTTTCCACGCCTTCAGCGCAGGTAGCCTGCGAATTTAAAACCGACGTGCATTTTATTCTTTTCCCCTTTTATCCTTTCATATCTCTCCGCTACCTTGGAGAAGAGAGACGCACGCGGGTAAATAAAATGTAAATATCTGTACATATCTGTATAATATCTAAATAAAAGGAAGAAGTGGTTGTATAGTGTAGTCGTTTGATTATAAATAATCTCATAATAATTTTATCCTCATATTCTTATACATTTATACATGTTTATCTCTCTCTCTGTGTGTGTGTGTGTGTGTGTGTGTGTGTGTGTGTGTGTGTGTGTGTGTGGTTCTGTGTCACTAGTGGGGCCTGTGGCCCGATTGGAGTGTTTGCGGTGTGAGAAGGAGGAGTTGGAGAACAGTTTGTTGGAGCAGCTGAAGGAGTTGAGGTTGCAGAAGCAGAAGGAGCTGCAGGTTCTTCAGGAGATGCTGAAACACAAGCAGCAGGAGGAGACAGAGCTCCTGCAGAAACAGCAGGAGGAGGAGGAGCATAACAGGTCCATCAAGAGTAAGTACTATGGAAATGCAATAATACTAACATAACTAATAATGAATGTTAGCCTTTAGGCTCCAATAAAAGTGACACTAATATATGTATAGTACTATATATATTATATTTTATATATTCAGTAGTAATTATGTAGTATATACAATCTGTGTTATATCCAGCAGTAATGATACTTGCTCTGGCAGATATGAAAATGGCCTGTGAACAGGAGAAGAAATCTCTGGAGGAAGAACTTGAGAAGCTCAAACTGTCACTGCAGGTAGAGATCCCTTATAGTGTCAGTACACATCCACCAGTACCACCACCTCTCACTTATAACGTCAGTACACATTCAGTACACATTCCCACCTTTCCATTGTACTGGCTGTAGTGATGATTCGTGTCTGTGTTATACCAGCCCATAGAGGAGGACATTGAGTCTGAAAGTGGCGCTGGAGATGAAGAACCAGGAGATCAAAGATCAGCACGATCTTTTGGTCAAACTATATACTCTGTATGTATACTATATACTCTGTATGTAGTACCTGGTTTAACACTATATCCTCTGTATATATACTATATACTGTTTATGTAGTACCTGGTTTAACACTATACCCTCAGCTTACTCTAGTCTGCAGATGTGAAGAAATTAAACAGAATGTGTATCTGTGTATATGTGCGCACCTGTATGTTTCTGGTTGTAGTATTATTTAAAGGGTCAAACTGCGTGAAGTGTGCCCAGGCGCAGAGCTACTTTGATGGGCATGATTCTGTGACCTCTTGGGTCTTGAAATGTGGTGCTTTGAATGATTTAAAGAGTGAAACGGTCTGAAGTGTGCCCACGTTTAAAGCATCCTTGCTGGGCATGACTGTGTGACCTCTTGGGCCTGGAAGTCTGGTTGTAGTATGATTTTAAAGGGTCAAATGGTCTCCATTGTGTGTCCAGGTTTAAGGCTACTTTGCTGGGCATGTGATTTGGACCCATCGGGTACGGAAGCCTTTCCGTCACGTGCTCGTTTTCCACGCCTTCAGCGCAGGTAGCCTGGGAATTTAAAACCGACATGCATTTTATTCTTTTCCCCTTTTATCCTTTCATATCTCTCCGCTACCTTGGAGAAGAGAGACGCATGCGGGTAAATAAAATGTAAATATCTGTAAATATCTGTATAATATGTAAATAAAAGGAAGAAGTGGTTGTGTAGTGTAGTCGTTTGATTATGAATAATCTCATAATAATTTTATCCACAAATTCTTATACATTTATACATGTTTATCTCTCTCTTTGTGTGTGTGTGTGTGTGTGTGTGTGTGTGTGTGTGTGTGTGTGTGTGTGTGTGTGTGTGTGTGTGTTTGTGTGTGTGTGTGTGGTTCTGTGTCACTAGTGGGGCCTGTGGCCCGATTGGAGTGTTTGCGGTGTGAGAAGGAGGAGTTGGAGAACAGTTTGTTGGAGCAGCTGAAGGAGTTGAGGTTGCAGAAGCAGAAGGAGCTGCAGGTTCTTCAGGAGATGCTGAAACACAAGCAGCAGGAGGAGACAGAGCTCCTGCAGAAACAGCAGGAGGAGGAGGAGCATAACAGGTCCATCAAGAGTAAGTACTATGGAAATGCAATAATACTAACATAATAATGAATGCTAGCCATTAGGCTCCAATAAAAGTGATACTAATATATGTATAGTACTATATATATTATATTTTATATATTCAGTAGTAATTATGTAGTATATACAATCTATGTTATATCCAGCAGTAATGATACTTGCTCTGGCAGATATGAAAATGGCCTGTGAACAGGAGAAGAAATCTCTGGAGGAAGAACTTGAGAAGCTCAGACTGTCACTGCAGGTAGAGATCCCTTATAGTGTCAGTACACATCCACCAGTACCTCCACCTTTCACTTATAACGTCAGTACACATTCAGTACACATTCCCACCTTTCCATTGTACTGGCTGTAGTGATGATTCGTGTGTGTGGGTTATACCAGCCCATAGAGGAGGACATTATGAGTCTGAAAGTGGCGCTGGAGATGAAGAACCAGGAGATCAAAGATCAGCACGATCTTTTGGTCAAACTATATACTCTGTATGTATACTATATACTCTGTATGTAGTACCTGGTTTAACACTATATCCTCTGTATATATACTATATACTGTTTATGTAGTTCCTGGTTTAACACTATACCCTCAGCTTACTCTAGTCTGCAGATGTGAAGAAATTTAAACAGAATGTGTATCTGTGTATATGTGCGCACCTGTATGTGTCTGGTTGTAGTATTATTTAAAGGGTCAAATGGTCTCCATTGTGTGTCCAGGTTTAAGGCTACTTTGCTGGGCATGTGATTTGGACCCATCGGGTACGGAAGCCTTTCCGTCACGTGCTCGTTTTCCACGCCTTCAGCGCAGGTAGCCTGCGAATTTAAAACCGACGTGCATTTTATTCTTTTCCCCTTTTATCCTTTCATATCTCTCCGCTACCTTGGAGAAGAGAGACGCACGCGGGTAAATAAAATGTAAATATCTCTAAATATCTGTATAATATGTAAATAAAAGGAAGATGTGGTTGTGTAGTGTAGTCGTTTGATTATAAATAATCTCATAATAATTTTATCCACAAATTCTTAAACATTTATACATGTTTATCTCTCTCTTTGTGTGTGTGTGTGTGTGTGTGTGTGTGTGTGTGTGTGTGTGTGGTTCTGTGTCACTAGTGGGGCCTGTGGCCCGATTGGAGTGTTTGCGGTGTGAGAATGAGGAATGAGGAGTTGGAGAACAGTTTGTTGGAGCAGCTGAAGGAGTTGAGGTTGCAGAAGCAGAAGGAGCTGCAGGTTCTTCAGGAGATGCTGAAACACAAGCAGCAGGAGGAGACAGAGCTCCTGCAGAAACAGCAGGAGGAGGAGGAGCATAACAGGTCCATCAAGAGTAAGTACTATGGAAATGCAATAATACTAACATAACTAATAATGAATGTTAGCCTTTAGGCTCCAATAAAAGTGATACTAATATATGTATAGTACTATATATATTATATTTTATATATTCAGTAGTAATTATGTAGTATATACAATCTGTGTTATATCCAGCAGTAATGATACTTGCTCTGGCAGATATGAAAATGGCCTGTGAACAGGAGAAGAAATCTCTGGAGGAAGAACTTGAGAAGCTCAGACTGTCACTGCAGGTAGAGATCCCTTATAGTGTCAGTACACATCCACCAGTACCTCCACCTCTCACTTATAACGTCAGTACACATTCAGTACACATTCCCACCTTTCCATTGTACTGGCTGTAGTGATGATTCGTGTGTGTGTTATACCAGCCCATAGAGGAGGACTTTATGAGTCTGAAAGTGGCGCTGGAGATGAAGAACCAGGAGATCAAAGATCAGCACGATCTTTTGGTCAAACTATATACTCTGTATGTATACTATATACTCTGTATGTAGTACTTGGTTTAACACTATATCCTCTGTATATATACTATATACTGTTTATGTAGTACCTGGTTTAACACTATACCCTCAGCTTACTCTAGTCTTCAGATGTGAAGAAATTTAAACAGAATGTGTATCTGTGTATATGTGCGCACCTGTATGTGTCTGGTTGTAGTATTATTTAAAGGGTCAAACTGCGTGAAGTGTGCCCAGGCCCAGAGCTACATTGATGGGCATGATTCTGTGACCTCTTGGGCCTTGAAATGTGGTGCTTTGAATGATTTAAAGAGTGAAACGGTCTGAAGTGTGCCCACGTTTAAAGCAACCTTGCTGGGCATGACTGTGTGACCTCTTGGGCCAGGAAGTCTGTTTCTAGTTTTATTTAAACGGTCAAACTGCGTGAAGTGTGCCCAGGCCCAGAGGTACTTTGCTGGGCATGACTGTGTGACCTCTTGGGCCTGGAAGTCTGCTTGTAGTATGATTTTAAAGGGTCAAATGGTCTCCATTGTGTGTCCAGGTTTAAGGCTACTTTGCTGGGCATGTGATTTGGACCCATCGGGTACGGAAGCCTTTCCGTCACGTGCTCGTTTTCCACGCCTTCAGCGCAGGTAGCCTGCGAATTTAAAACCGACGTGCATTTTATTCTTTTCCCCTTTTATCCTTTCATATCTCTCCGCTACCTTGGAGAAGAGAGACGCACGCGGGTAAATAAAATGTAAATATCTGTAAATATCTGTATAATATGTAAATAAAAGGAAGAAGTGGTTGTGTAGTGTAGTCGTTTGATTATAAATAATCTCATAATAATTTTATCCACAAATTATTATACATTTATACATGTTTATCTCTCTCTGTGTGTGTGTGTGTGTGTGTGTGTGTGTGTGTGTGTGTGTGTGTGTGTGTCTGTGTGTGTGTGTGGTTCTAAGTCACTAGTGGGGCCTGTGGCCCGATTGGAGTGTTTGCGGTGTGAGAAGGAGGAGTTGGAGAACAGTTTGTTGGAGCAGCTGAAGGAGTTGAGGTTGCAGAAGCAGAAGGAGCTGCAGGTTCTTCAGGAGATGCTGAAACACAAGCAGCAGGAGGAGACAGAGCTCCTGCAGAAACAGCAGGAGGAGGAGGAGCATAACAGGTCCATCAAGAGTAAGTACTATGGAAATGCAATAATACTAACATAACTAATAATGAATGTTAGCCTTTAGGCTCCAATAAAAGTGATACTAATATATGTATAGTACTATATATATTATATTTTATATATTCAGTAGTAATTATGTAGTATATACAATCTGTGTTATATCCAGCAGTAATGATACATGCTCTGGCAGATATGAAAATGGCCTGTGAACAGGAGAAGAAATCTCTGGAGGAAGAACTTGAGAAGCTCAGACTGTCACTGCAGGTAGAGATCCCTTATAGTGTCAGTACACATCCACCAGTAGCTCCACCTTTCACTTATAACGTCAGTACACATTCAGTACACATTCCCACCTTTCCATTGTACTGGCTGTAGTGATGATTCGTGTGTGTGTTATACCAGCCCATAGAGGAGGACATTATGAGTCTGAAAGTGGCGCTGGAGATGAAGAACCAGGAGATCAAAGATCAGCACGATCTTTTGGTCAAACTATATACTCTGTATGTAGTACCTGGTTTAACATTATATCCTCTGTATATATACTATATACTGTTTATGTAGTACCTGGTTTAACACTATACCCTCAGCTTACTCTAGTCTGCAGATGTGAAGAAATTAAACAGAATGTGTATCTGTGTATATGTGCGCACCTGTATGTGTCTGGTTGTAGTATTATTTAGAGGGTCAAACTGCGTGAAGTGTGCCCAGGCGCAGAGCTACTTTGATGGGCATGATTCTGTGACCTCTTGGGTCTTGAAATGTGGTGCTTTGAATGATTTAAAGAGTGAAACGGTCTGAAGTGTGCCCACGTTTAAAGCATCCTTGCTGGGCATGACTGTGTGACCTCTTGGGCCTGGAAGTCTGGTTGTAGTATGATTTTAAAGGGTCAAATGGTCTCCATTGTGTGTCCAGGTTTAAGGCTACTTTGCTGGGCATGTGATTTGGACCCATCGGGTACGGAAGCCTTTCCGTCACGTGCTCGTTTTCCACGCCTTCAGTGCAGGTAGCCTGCGAATTTAAAACCGACGTGCATTTTATTCTTTTCCCCTTTTATCCTTTCATATCTCTCCGCTACCTTGGAGAAGAGAGACGCATGCGGGTAAATAAAATGTAAATATCTGTAAATATCTGTATAATATGTAAATAAAAGGAAGAAGTGGTTGTGTAGTGTAGTCGTTTGATTATGAATAATCTCATAATAATTTTATCCACAAATTCTTATACATTTATACATGTTTATCTCTCTCTTTGTGTGTGTGTGTGTGTGTGTGTGTGTGTGTGTGTGTGTGTGTGTGTTTGTGTGTGTGTGTGTGTGGTTCTGTGTCACTAGTGGGGCCTGTGGCCCGATTGGAGTGTTTGCGGTGTGAGAAGGAGGAGTTGGAGAACAGTTTGTTGGAGCAGCTGAAGGAGTTGAGGTTGCAGAAGCAGAAGGAGCTGCAGGTTCTTCAGGAGATGCTGAAACACAAGCAGCAGGAGGAGACAGAGCTCCTGCAGAAACAGCAGGAGGAGGAGGAGCATAACAGGTCCATCAAGAGTAAGTACTATGGAAATGCAATAATACTAACATAACTAATAATGAATGTTAGCCTTTAGGCTCCAATAAAAGTGATACTAATATATGTATAGTACTATATATATTATATTTTATATATTCAGTAGTAATTATGTAGTATATACAATCTGTGTTATATCCAGCAGTAATGATACATGCTCTGGCAGATATGAAAATGGCCTGTGAACAGGAGAAGAAATCTCTGGAGGAAGAACTTGAGAAGCTCAGACTGTCACTGCAGGTAGAGATCCCTTATAGTGTCAGTACACATCCACCAGTAGCTCCACCTTTCACTTATAACGTCAGTACACATTCAGTACACATTCCCACCTTTCCATTGTACTGGCTGTAGTGATGATTCGTGTGTGTGTTATACCAGCCCATAGAGGAGGACATTATGAGTCTGAAAGTGGCGCTGGAGATGAAGAACCAGGAGATCAAAGATCAGCACGATCTTTTGGTCAAACTATATACTCTGTATGTAGTACCTGGTTTAACATTATATCCTCTGTATATATACTATATACTGTTTATGTAGTACCTGGTTTAACACTATACCCTCAGCTTACTCTAGTCTGCAGATGTGAAGAAATTAAACAGAATGTGTATCTGTGTATATGTGCGCACCTGTATGTGTCTGGTTGTAGTATTATTTAGAGGGTCAAACTGCGTGAAGTGTGCCCAGGCGCAGAGCTACTTTGATGGGCATGATTCTGTGACCTCTTGGGTCTTGAAATGTGGTGCTTTGAATGATTTAAAGAGTGAAACAGTCTGAAGTGTGCCCACGTTTAAAGCATCCTTGCTGGGCATGACTGTGTGACCTCTTGGGCCTGGAAGTCTGGTTGTAGTATGATTTTAAAGGGTCAAATGGTCTCCATTGTGTGTCCAGGTTTAAGGCTACTTTGCTGGGCATGTGATTTGGACCCATCGGGTACGGAAGCCTTTCCGTCACGTGCTCGTTTTCCACGCCTTCAGTGCAGGTAGCCTGCGAATTTAAAACCGACGTGCATTTTATTCTTTTCCCCTTTTATCCTTTCATATCTCTCCGCTACCTTGGAGAAGAGAGACGCATGCGGGTAAATAAAATGTAAATATCTGTAAATATCTGTATAATATGTAAATAAAAGGAAGAAGTGGTTGTGTAGTGTAGTCGTTTGATTATGAATAATCTCATAATAATTTTATCCACAAATTCTTATACATTTATACATGTTTATCTCTCTCTTTGTGTGTGTGTGTGTGTGTGTGTGTGTGTGTGTGTGTGTGTGTTTGTGTGTGTGTGTGTGTGGTTCTGTGTCACTAGTGGGGCCTGTGGCCCGATTGGAGTGTTTGCGGTGTGAGAAGGAGGAGTTGGAGAACAGTTTGTTGGAGCAGCTGAAGGAGTTGAGGTTGCAGAAGCAGAAGGAGCTGCAGGTTCTTCAGGAGATGCTGAAACACAAGCAGCAGGAGGAGACAGAGCTCCTGCAGAAACAGCAGGAGGAGGAGGAGCATAACAGGTCCATCAAGAGTAAGTACTATGGAAATGCAATAATACTAACATAACTAATAATGAATGCTAGCCTTTAGGCTCCAATAAAAGTGATACTAATATATGTATAGTACTATATATATTATATTTTATATATTCAGTAGTAATTATGTAGTATATACAATCTATGTTATATCCAGCAGTAATGATACTTGCTCTGGCAGATATGAAAATGGCCTGTGAACAGGAGAAGAAATCTCTGGAGGAAGAACTTGAGAAGCTCAGACTGTCACTGCAGGTAGAGATCCCTTATAGTGTCAGTACACATCCACCAGTACCTCCACCTTTCACTTATAACGTCAGTACACATTCAGTACACATTCCCACCTTTCCATTGTACTGGCTGTAGTGATGATTCGTGTGTGTGGGTTATACCAGCCCATAGAGGAGGACATTATGAGTCTGAAAGTGGCGCTGGAGATGAAGAACCAGGAGATCAAAGATCAGCACAATCTTTTGGTCAAACTATATACTCTGTATGTATACTATATACTCTGTATGTAGTATCTGGTTTAACACTATATCCTCTGTATATATACTATATACTGTTTATGTAGTTCCTGGTTTAACACTATACCCTCAGCTTACTCTAGTCTGCAGATGTGAAGAAATTTAAACAGAATGTGTATCTGTGTATATGTGCGCACCTGTATGTGTCTGGTTGTAGTATTATTTAAAGGGTCAAATGGTCTCCATTGTGTGTCCAGGTTTAAGGCTACTTTGCTGGGCATGTGATTTGGACCCATCGGGTACGGAAGCCTTTCCGTCACGTGCTCGTTTTCCACGCCTTCAGCGCAGGTAGCCTGCGAATTTAAAACCGACGTGCATTTTATTCTTTTCCCCTTTTATCCTTTCATATCTCTCCGCTACCTTGGAGAAGAGAGACGCACGCTGGGAAATAAAATGTAAATATCTGTAAATATCTGTATAATATGTAAATAAAAGGAAGAAGTGGTTGTGTAGTGTAGTCGTTTCATTATAAATAATCTCATAATAATTTTATCCACAAATTCTTATACATTTATACATGTTTATCTCTCTTTGTGTGTGTGTGTGTGTGTGTGTGTGTGTGTCTGTGTGTGCGTGTGTGTGGTTCTGTGTCACTAGTGGGGCCTGTGGCCCGATTGGAGTGTTTGCGGTGTGAGAAGGAGGAGTTGGAGAACAGTTTGTTGGAGCAGCTGAAGGAGTTGAGGTTGCAGAAGCAGAAGGAGCTGCAGGTTCTTCAGGAGATGCTGAAACACAAGCAGCAGGAGGAGACAGAGCTCCTGCAGAAACAGCAGGAGGAGGAGGAGCATAACAGGTCCCTCAAGGGTAAGTACTATGGAAATGCAATAATACTAACATAACTAATAATGAATGTTAGCCTTTAGGCTCCAATAAAAGTGATACTAATATATGTATAGTACTATATATATTATATTTTATATATTCAGTAGTAATTATGTAGTATATACAATCTGTGTTATATCCAGCAGTAATGATACTTGCTCTGGCAGATATGAAAATGGCCTGTGAACAGGAGAAGAAATCTCTGGAGGAAGAACTTGAGAAGCTCAGACTGTCACTGCAGGTAGAGATCCCTTATAGTGTCAGTACACATCCACCAGTAGCTCCACCTTTCACTTATAACGTCAGTACACATTCAGTACACATTCCCACCTTTCCATTGTACTGGCTGTAGTGATGATTCGAGTGTGTGTTATACCAGCCCATAGAGGAGGACATTATGAGTCTGAAAGTGGCGCTGGAGATGAAGAACCAGGAGATCAAAGATCAGCACGATCTTTTGGTCAAACTATATAGTCTGTATGTAGTACCTGGTTTAACATTATATCCTCTGTATATATACTATATACTGTTTATGTAGTACCTGGTTTAACACTATACCCTCAGCTTACTCTAGTCTGCAGATGTGAAGAAATTAAACAGAATGTGTATCTGTGTATATGTGCGCACCTGCATGTGTCTGGTTGTAGTATTATTTAAAGGGTCAAACTGCATGAAGTGTGCCCAGGCCCAGAGCTACTTTGATGGGCATGATTCTGTGACCTCTTGGGCCTTGAAATGTGGTGCTTTGAATGATTTAAAGAGTGAAACGGTCTGAAGTGTGCCCACGTTTAAAGCATCCTTGCTGGGCATGACTGTGTGACCTCTTGGGCCAGGAAGTCTGTTTCTACTTTTATTTAAACGGTCAAACTGCGTGAAGTGTGCCCATGCCCAGAGCTACTTTGCTGGGCATGACTGTGTGACCTCTTGGGCCTGGAAGTCTGGTTGTAGTATGATTTTAAAGGGTCAAATGGTCTCCATTGTGTGTCCAGGTTTAAGGCTACTTTGCTTGGCATGTGATTTGGACCCATCGGGTACGGAAGCCTTTCCGTCACGTGCTCATTTTCCACGCCTTCAGCGCAGGTAGCCTGCGAATTTTAAACCGACGTGCATTTTATTCTTTTCCCCTTTTATCCTTTCATATCTCTCCGCTACCTTGGAGAAGAGAGACGCACGCGGGTAAATAAAATGTAAATATCTCTAAATATCTGTATAATATGTAAATAAAAGGAAGAAGTGAATTATGTAGTATATACTATCTGTGTTATATCCAGCAGTAATGATACTTGCTCTGGCAGATATGAAAATGGCCTGTGAACAGGAGAAGAAATCTCTGGAGGAAGAACTTGAGAAGCACAGACTGTCACTGCAGGTAGAGATCCCTTATAGTGTCAGTACACATCCACCAGTACCTCCACCTTTCACTTATAACGTCAGTACACATTCAGTACACATTCCCACCTTTCCATTGTACTGGCTGTAGTGATGATTCGTGTGTGTGTTATACCAGCCCATAGAGGAGGACATTATGAGTCTGAAAGTGGCGCTGGAGATGAAGAACCAGGAGATCAAAGATCAGCACGATCTTTTGGTCAAACTATATACTCTGTATGTATACTATATACTCTGTATGTAGTACCTGGTTTAACACTATATCCTCTGTATATATACTATATACTGTTTATGTAGTACCTGGTTTAACACTATACCCTCAGCTTACTCTAGTCTGCAGATGTGAAGAAATTAAACAGAATGTGTATCTGTGTATATGTGCGCACCTGTATGTGTCTGGTTGTAGTATTATTTAAAGGGTCAAACTGCATGAAGTGTGCCCAGGCCCAGAGCTACTTTGCTGTGCATGACTGTGTGACCTCTAGGCCCTGGAAGTCTGGTGGTAGTAGTAGTATGATTTAAAGGCACAAAGTGATTGAAGTGTGCCCAGGCCCAGAGCTACTTTGCTGGGCATGACTGTGTGACCTCTTGGGCCAGGAAGTCTGTTTCTAGTTTTATTTAAACGGTCAAACTGCGTGAAGTGTGCCCAGGCCCAGACCTACTTTGCTGGGCATGACTGTGTGACCTCTTGTGCCTGGAAGTCTGGTTGTAGTATGATTTTAAAGGGTCAAATGGTCTCCATTGTGTGTCCAGGTTTAAGGCTACTTTGCTGGGCATGTGATTTGGACCCATCGGGTACGGAAGATTTTCCATCACGTGCTCGTTTTCCACGCCTTCAGCGCAGGTAGCCTGCGAATTTAAAACCGACGTGCATTTTATTGTTTTCCCCTTTTATCCTTTCATATCTCTCCGCTACCTTGGAGAAGAGAGACGCACGCGGGTAAATAAAATGTAAATATCTGTAAATATCTGTATAATATGCAAATAAAAGGAAGAAGTGGTTGTGTAGTGTAGTCGTTTCATTATAAATAATCTCATAATAATTTTATCCACAAATTCTTATACATTTATACATGTTTATCTCTCTCTTTGTGTGTGTGTGTGTGTGTGTGTGTCTGTGTGTGTGTGTGTGTGGTTCTGTGTCACTATTGGGGCCTGTGGCCCGATTGGAGTGTTTGCGGTGTGAGAAGGAGGAGTTGGAGAACAGTTTGTTGGAGCAGCTGAAGGAGTTGAGGTTGCAGAAGCAGAAGGAGCTGCAGGTTCTTCAGGAGATGCTGAAACACAAGCAGCAGGAGGAGACAGAGCTCCTGCAGAAACAGCAGGAGGAGGAGGAGCATAACAGGTCCCTCAAGGGTAAGTACTATGGAAATGCAATAATACTAACATAACTAATAATGAATGTTAGCCTTTAGGCTCCAATAAAAGTGATACTAATATATGTATAGTACTATATATATTATATTTTATATATTCAGTAGTAATTATGTAGTATATACAATCTGTGTTATATCCAGCAGTAATGATACTTGCTCTGGCAGATATGAAAATGGCCTGTGAACAGGAGAAGAAATCTCTGGAGGAAGAACTTGAGAAGCTCAGACTGTCACTGCAGGTAGAGATCCCTTATAGTGTCAGTACACATCCACCAGTACCTCCACCTCTCACTTATAACGTCAGTACACATTCAGTACACATTCCCACCTTTCCATTGTACTGGCTGTAGTGATGATTCGTGTGTGTGTTATACCAGCCCATAGAGGAGGACTTTATGAGTCTGAAAGTGGCGCTGGAGATGAAGAACCAGGAGATCAAAGATCAACACGATCTTTTGGTCAAACTATATACTCTGTATGTATACTATATACTCTGTATGTAGTACCTGGTTTAACACTATATCCTCTGTATATATACTATATACTGTTTATGTAGTACCTGGTTTAACACTATACCCTCAGCTTACTCTAGTCTTCAGATGTGAAGAAATTTAAACAGAATGTGTATCTGTGTATATGTGCGCACCTGTATGTGTCTGGTTGTAGTATTATTTAAAGGGTCAAACTGCGTGAAGTGTGCCCAGGCCCAGAGCTACTTTGATGGGCATGATTCTGTGACCTCTTGGGCCTTGAAATGTGGTGCTTTGAATGATTTAAAGTGTGAAACGGTCTGAAGTGTGCCCACGTTTAAAGCAACCTTGCTGGGCATGACTGTGTGACCTCTTGGGCCAGGAAGTCTGTTTCTAGTTTTATTTAAACGGTCAAACTGCGTGAAGTGTGCCCAGGCCCAGAGGTACTTTGCTGGGCATGACTGTGTGACCTCTTGGGCCTGGAAGTCTGCTTGTAGTATGATTTTAAAGGGTCAAATGGTCTCCATTGTGTGTCCAGGTTTAAGGCTACTTTGCTGGGCATGTGATTTGGACCCATCGGGTACGGAAGCCATTCCGTCACGTGCTCGTTTTCCACGCCTTCAGCGCAGGTAGCCTGCGAATTTAAAACCGACGTGCATTTTATTCTTTTCCCCTTTTATCCTTTCATATCTCTCCGCTACCTTGGAGAAGAGAGACGCACGCGGGTAAATAAAATGTAAATATCTCTAAATGTCTGTATAATATGTAAATAAAAGGAAGATGTGGTTGTATAGTGTAGTCGTTTGATTATAAATAATCTCATAGTAATTTTATCCACAAATTCTTATACATTTATACATGTTTATCTCTCTCTCTGTGTGTGTGTGTGTGTGTCTGTGTGTGTGTGGTTCTGTGTCACTAGTGGGGCCTGTGGCCCGATTGGAGTGTTTGCAGTGTGAGAAGGAGGAGTTGGAGAACAATTTGTTGGAGCAGCTGAAGGAGTTGAGGTTGCAGAAGCAGAAAGAGCTGCAGGTTCTTCAGGAGATGCTGAAACACAAGCAGCAAGAGGAGACAGAGCTCCTGCAGAAACAGCAGGAGGAGGAGGAGCATAACAGGTCCATCAAGAGTAAGTACTATGGAAATGCAATAATACTAACATAACTAATAATGAATGTTAGCCTTTAGGCTCCAATAAAAGTGATACTAATATATGTATAGTACTATATATATTATATTTTATATATTCAGTAGTAATTATGTAGTATATACAATCTGTGTTATATCCAGCAGTAATGATACTTGCTCTGGCAGATATGAAAATGGCCTGTGAACAGGAGAAGAAATCTCTGGAGGAAGAACTTGAGAAGCTCAGACTGTCACTGCAGGTAGAGATCCCTTATAGTGTCAGTACACATCCACCAGTACCTCCACCTTTCACTTATAACGTCAGTACACATTCAGTACACATTCCCACCTTTCCATTGTACTGGCTGTAGTGATGATTCGTGTGTGTGTTATACCAGCCCATAGAGGAGGACATTATGAGTCTGAAAGTAGCGCTGGAGATGAAGAACCAGGAGATCAAAGATCAGCACGATCTTTTGGTCAAACTATATACTCTGTATGTATACTATATACTCTGTATGTAGTACCTGGTTTAACACTATATCCTCTGTATATATACTATATACTGTTTATGTAGTACCTGGTTTAACACTATACCCTCAGCTTACTCTAGTCTGCAGATGTGAAGAAATTAAACAGAATGTGTATCTGTGTATATGTGCGCACATGTATGTGTCTGGTTTAGTTTTATTTAAACGGTCAAACTGCGTCATGTGTGCCCAGGCCCAGAGCTACTTTGCTGGGCATGACTGTGTGACCTCTTGGGCCTGGAAGTCTGGTTGTAGTATGATTTTAAAGGGTCAAATGGTCTCCATTGTGTGTCCAGGTTTAAGGCTACTTTGCTGGGCATGTGATTTGGACCCATCGGGTACGGAAGCCTTTCCGTCACGTGCTCGTTTTCCACGCCTTCAGCGCAGGTAGCCTGCGAATTTAAAACCGACGTGCATTTTATTCTTTTCCCCTTTTATCCTTTCATATCTCTCCGCTACCTTGGAGAAGAGAGACGCACGCGGGTAAATAAAATGTAAATATCTGTACATATCTGTATAATATCTAAATAAAAGGAAGAAGTGGTTGTATAGTGTAGTCGTTTCATTATAAATAATCTCATAATAATTTTATCCTCAAATTCTTATACATTTATACATGTTTATCTCTCTCTTTCTGTGTGTGTGTGTGTGTGTGTGTGTGTGTGTGTGTGTGTGGTTCTGTGTCACTAGTGGGGCCTGTGGCCCGATTGGAGTGTTTGCGGTGTGAGAAGGAGGAGTTGGAGAACAGTTTGTTGGAGCAGCTGAAGGAGTTGAGGTTGCAGAAGGAGCTGCAGGTTCTTCAGGAGATGCTGAAACACAAGCAGCAGGAGGAGACAGAGCTCCTGCAGAAACAGCAGGAGGAGGAGGAGCATAACAGGTCCATCAAGAGTAAGTACTATGGAAATGCAATAATACTAACATAACTAATAATGAATGTTAGCCTTTAGGCTCCAATAAAAGTGACACTAATATATGTATAGTACTATATATATTATATTTTATATATTCAGTAGTAATTATGTAGTATATACAATCTGTGTTATATCCAGCAGTAATGATACTTGCTCTGGCAGATATGAAAATGGCCTGTGAACAGGAGAAGAAATCTCTGGAGGAAGAACTTGAGAAGCTCAGACTGTCACTGCAGGTAGAGATCCCTTATAGTGTCAGTACACATCCACCAGTAGCTCCACCTTTCACTTATAACGTCAGTACACATTCAGTACACATTCCCACCTTTCCATTGTACTGGCTGTAGTGATGATTCGTGTGTGTTTTATACCAGCCCATAGAGGAGGACATTATGAGTCTGAAAGTAGCGCTGGAGATGAAGAACCAGGAGATCAAAGATCAGCACGATCTTTTGGTCAAACTATATACTCTGTATGTATACTATATACTCTGTATGTAGTACCTGGTTTAACACTATATCCTCTGTATATATACTATATACTGTTTATGTAGTACCTGGTTTAACACTATACCCTCAGCTTACTCTAGTCTGCAGATGTGAAGAAATTAAACAGAATGTGTATCTGTGTATATGTGCCCACCTGTATGTGTCTGGTTTAGTTTTATTTAAACGGTCAAACTGCGTCATGTGTGCCCAGGCCCAGAGCTACTTTGCTGGGCATGACTGTGTGACCTCTTGGGCCTGGAAGTCTGGTTGTAGTATGATTTTAAAGGGTCAAATGGTCTCCATTGTGTGTCCAGGTTTAAGGCTACTTTGCTGGGCATGTGATTTGGACCCATCGGGTACGGAAGCCTTTCCGTCACGTGCTCGTTTTCCACGCCTTCAGCGCAGGTAGCCTGCGAATTTAAAACCGACGTGCATTTTATTCTTTTCCCCTTTTATCCTTTCATATCTCTCCGCTACCTTGGAGAAGAGAGACGCACACGGGTAAATAAAATGTAAATATCTGTACATATCTGTATAATATCTAAATAAAAGGAAGAAGTGGTTGTATAGTGTAGTCGTTTGATTATAAATAATCTCATAATAATTTTATCCTCATATTCTTATACATTTATACATGTTTATCTCTCTCTCTGTGTGTGTGTGTGTGTGTGTGTGTGTGTGTGTGGTTCTGTGTCACTAGTGGGGCCTGTGGCCCGATTGGAGTGTTTGCGGTGTGAGAAGGAGGAGTTGGAGAACAGTTTGTTGGAGCAGCTGAAGGAGTTGAGGTTGCAGAAGCAGAAGGAGCTGCAGGTTCTTCAGGAGATGCTGAAACACAAGCAGCAGGAGGAGACAGAGCTCCTGCAGAAACAGCAGGAGGAGGAGGAGCATAACAGGTCCATCAAGAGTAAGTACTATGGAAATGCAATAATACTAACATAACTAATAATGAATGTTAGCCTTTAGGCTCCAATAAAAGTGACACTAATATATGTATAGTACTATATATATTATATTTTATATATTCAGTAGTAATTATGTAGTATATACAATCTGTGTTATATCCAGCAGTAATGATACTTGCTCTGGCAGATATGAAAATGGCCTGTGAACAGGAGAAGAAATCTCTGGAGGAAGAACTTGAGAAGCTCAAACTGTCACTGCAGGTAGAGATCCCTTATAGTGTCAGTACACATCCACCAGTACCTCCACCTCTCACTTATAACGTCAGTACACATTCAGTACACATTCCCACCTTTCCATTGTACTGGCTGTAGTGATGATTCGTGTCTGTGTTATACCAGCCCATAGAGGAGGACATTGAGTCTGAAAGTGGCGCTGGAGATGAAGAACCAGGAGATCAAAGATCAGCACGATCTTTTGGTCAAACTATATACTCTGTATGTATACTATATACTCTGTATGTAGTACCTGGTTTAACACTATATCCTCTGTATATATACTATATACTGTTTATGTAGTACCTGGTTTAACACTATACCCTCAGCTTACTCTAGTCTGCAGATGTGAAGAAATTAAACAGAATGTGTATCTGTGTATATGTGCGCACCTGTATGTTTCTGGTTGTAGTATTATTTAAAGGGTCAAACTGCGTGAAGTGTGCCCAGGCGCAGAGCTACTTTGATGGGCATGATTCTGTGACCTCTTGGGTCTTGAAATGTGGTGCTTTGAATGATTTAAAGAGTGAAACGGTCTGAAGTGTGCCCACGTTTAAAGCATCCTTGCTGGGCATGACTGTGTGACCTCTTGGGCCTGGAAGTCTGGTTGTAGTATGATTTTAAAGGGTCAAATGGTCTCCATTGTGTGTCCAGGTTTAAGGCTACTTTGCTGGGCATGTGATTTGGACCCATCGGGTACGGAAGCCTTTCCGTCACGTGCTCGTTTTCCACGCCTTCAGCGCAGGTAGCCTGGGAATTTAAAACCGACGTGCATTTTATTCTTTTCCCCTTTTATCCTTTCATATCTCTCCGCTACCTTGGAGAAGAGAGACGCATGCGGGTAAATAAAATGTAAATATCTGTAAATATCTGTATAATATGTAAATAAAAGGAAGAAGTGGTTGTGTAGTGTAGTCGTTTGATTATGAATAATCTCATAATAATTTTATCCACAAATTCTTATACATTTATACATGTTTATCTCTCTCTTTGTGTGTGTGTGTGTGTGTGTGTGTGTGTGTGTGTGTGTGTTTGTGTGTGTGTGTGTGGTTCTGTGTCACTAGTGGGGCCTGTGGCCCGATTGGAGTGTTTGCGGTGTGAGAAGGAGGAGTTGGAGAACAGTTTGTTGGAGCAGCTGAAGGAGTTGAGGTTGCAGAAGCAGAAGGAGCTGCAGGTTCTTCAGGAGATGCTGAAACACAAGCAGCAGGAGGAGACAGAGCTCCTGCAGAAACAGCAGGAGGAGGAGGAGCATAACAGGTCCATCAAGAGTAAGTACTATGGAAATGTAATAATACTAACATAATAATGAATGCTAGCCATTAGGCTCCAATAAAAGTGATACTAATATATGTATAGTACTATATATATTATATTTTATATATTCAGTAGTAATTATGTAGTATATACAATCTATGTTATATCCAGCAGTAATGATACTTGCTCTGGCAGATATGAAAATGGCCTGTGAACAGGAGAAGAAATCTCTGGAGGAAGAACTTGAGAAGCTCAGACTGTCACTGCAGGTAGAGATCCCTTATAGTGTCAGTACACATCCACCAGTACCTCCACCTTTCACTTATAACGTCAGTACACATTCAGTACACATTCCCACCTTTCCATTGTACTGGCTGTAGTGATGATTCGTGTGTGTGGGTTATACCAGCCCATAGAGGAGGACATTATGAGTCTGAAAGTGGCGCTGGAGATGAAGAACCAGGAGATCAAAGATCAGCACGATCTTTTGGTCAAACTATATACTCTGTATGTATACTATATACTCTGTATGTAGTACCTGGTTTAACACTATATCCTCTGTATATATACTATATACTGTTTATGTAGTTCCTGGTTTAACACTATACCCTCAGCTTACTCTAGTCTGCAGATGTGAAGAAATTTAAACAGAATGTGTATCTGTGTATATGTGCGCACCTGTATGTGTCTGGTTGTAGTATTATTTAAAGGGTCAAATGGTCTCCATTGTGTGTCCAGGTTTAAGGCTACTTTGCTGGGCATGTGATTTGGACCCATCGGGTACGGAAGCCTTTCCGTCACGTGCTCGTTTTCCACGCCTTCAGCGCAGGTAGCCTGCGAATTTAAAACCGACGTGCATTTTATTCTTTTCCCCTTTTATCCTTTCATATCTCTCCGCTACCTTGGAGAAGAGAGACGCACGCGGGTAAATAAAATGTAAATATCTCTAAATATCTGTATAATATGTAAATAAAAGGAAGATGTGGTTGTGTAGTGTAGTCGTTTGATTATAAATAGTCTCATAATAATTTTATCCACAAATTCTTATACATTTATACATGTTTATCTTTCTCTGTGTGTGTGTGTGTGTGTGTGTGTGTGTGTGTGTGGTTCTGTGTCACTAGTGGGGCCTGTGGTCCGATTGGAGTGTTTGCGGTGTGAGAAGGAGGAGTTGGAGAACAGTTTGTTGGAGCAGCTGAAGGAGTTGAGGTTGCAGAAGCAGAAGGAGCTGCAGGTTCTTCAGGAGATGCTGAAACACAAGCAGCAGGAGGAGACAGAGCTCCTGCAGAAACAGCAGGAGGAGGAGGAGCATAACAGGTCCATCAAGAGTAAGTACTATGGAAATGCAATAATACTAACATAACTAATAATGAATGTTAGCCTTTAGGCTCCAATAAAAGTGATACTAATATATGTATAGTACTATATATATTATATTTTATATATTCAGTAGTAATTATGTAGTATATACAATCTGTGTTATATCCAGCAGTAATGATACTTGCTCTGGCAGATATGAAAATGGCCTGTGAACAGGAGAAGAAATCTCTGGAGGAAGAACTTGAGAAGCTCAGACTGTCACTGCAGGTAGAGATCCCTTATAGTGTCAGTACACATCCACCAGTACCTCCACCTTTCACTTATAACGTCAGTACACATGCAGTACACATTCCCACCTTTCCATTGTACTGGCTGTAGTGATGATTCGTGTGTGTGTTATACCAGCCCATAGAGGAGGACATTATGAGTCTGAAAGTGGCGCTGGAGATGAAGAACCAGGAGATCAAAGATCAGCACGATCTTTTGGTCAAACTATATACTCTGTATGTATACTATATACTCTGTATGTAGTACCTGGTTTAACACTATATCCTCTGTATATATACTATATACTGTTTATGTAGTACCTGGTTTAACACTATACCCTCAGCTTACTCTAGTCTGCAGATGTGAAGAAATTAAACAGAATGTGTATCTGTGTATATGTGCGCACCTGTATGCGTCTGGTTGTAGTATTATTTAAAGGGTCAAACTGCGTGAAGTGTGCCCAGGCCCAGAGCTACTTTGATGGGCATGATTCTGTGACCTCTTGGGCCTTGAAATGTGGTGCTTTGAATGATTTAAAGAGTGAAACGGTCTGAAGTGTGCCCACGTTTAAAGTAACCTTGCTGGGCATGACTGTGTGACCTCTTGTGCCTGGAAGTCTGGTTGTAGTATTATTTAAACGGTCAAACTGCGTGAAGTGTGCCCAGGCCCAGAGCTACTTTGCTGGGCATGACTGTGTGACCTCTTGGGCCTGGAAGTCTGGTTGTAGAATGATTTTAAAGGGTCAAATGGTCTCCATTGTGTGTCCAGGTTTGAGGCTACTTTGCTGGGCATGTGATTTGGACCCATCGGGTACGGAAGCCTTTCCGTCATGTGCTCGTTTTCCACGCCTTCAGCGCAGGTAGCCTGCGAATTTAAAACCGACGTGCATTTTATTCTTTTCCCCTTTTATCCCTTCATATCTCTCCGCTACCTTGGAGAAGAGAGACGCACGCGGGTAAATAAAATGTAAATATCTGTATAATATGTAAATAAAAGGAAGAAGTGGTTGTGTAGTGTAGTCGTTTGATTATAAATAATCTCATAATAATTTTATCCACAAATACTTATACATTTATACATGTTTATCTCTCTCTGTGTGTGTGTGTGTGTGTGTGTGTGTGTGTGGTTCTGTGTCACTAGTGGGGCCTGTGGCCCGATTGGATTGTTTGCAGTGTGAGAAGGAGGAGTTGGAGAACAATTTGTTGGAGCAGCTGAAGGAGTTGAGGTTGCAGAAGCAGAAGGAGCTGCAGGTTCTTCAGGAGATGCTGAAACACAAGCAGCAGGAGGAGACAGAGCTCCTGCAGAAACAGCAGGAGGAGGAGGAGCATAACAGGTCCATCAAGAGTAAGTACTATGGAAATGCAATAATACTAACATAATAATGAATGTTAGCCTTTAGGCTCCAATAAAAGTGATACTAATATATGTATAGTACTCTATTTATATTATATTTTATATATTCAGTAGTAATTATGTAGTATATACAATCTGTGTTATATCCAGCAGTAATGATACTTGTTCTGGCAGATATGAAAATGGCCTGTGAACAGGAGAAGAAATCTCTGGAGGAAGAACTTGAGAAGCTCAGACTGTCACTGCAGGTAGAGATCCCTTATAGTGTCAGTACACATCCACCAGTACCTCCACCTTTCACTTATAACGTCAGTACACATTCAGTACACATTCCCACCTTTCCATTGTACTGGCTGTAGTGATGATTCGTGTGCGTGGGTTATACCAGCCCATAGAGGAGGACATTATGAGTCTGAAAGTGGCGCTGGAGATGAAGAACCAGGAGATCAAAGATCAGCACGATCTTTTGGTCAAACTATATACTCTGTATGTATACTATATACTCTGTATGTAGTACCTGGTTTAACACTATATCCTCTGTATATATACTATATACTGTTTATGTAGTACCTGGTTTAACACTATACCCTCAGCTTAGTCTAGTCTGCAGATGTGAAGAAATTAAACAGAATGTGTATCTGTGTATATGTGCGCACCTGTATGTTTCTGGTTGTAGTATTATTTAAAGGGTCAAACTGCGTAAAGTGTGCCCAGGCGCAGAGCTACTTTGATGGGCATGATTCTGTGACCTCTTGGGTCTTGAAATGTGGTGCTTTGAATGATTTAAAGAGTGAAACGGTCTGAAGTGTGCCCACGTTTAAAGCATCCTTGCTGGGCATGACTGTGTGACCTCTTGGGCCTGGAAGTCTGGTTGTAGTATTATTTAAACGGTCAAACTGCGTGAAGTGTGCCCAGGCCCAGAGCTACTTTGCTGGGCATGACTGTGTGACCTCTTGGGCCTGGAAGTCTGGTTGTAGAATGATTTTAAAGGGTCAAATGGTCTCCATTGTGTGTCCAGGTTTGAGGCTACTTTGCTGGGCATGTGATTTGGACCCATCGGGTACGGAAGCCTTTCCGTCATGTGCTCGTTTTCCACGCCTTCAGCGCAGGTAGCCTGCGAATTTAAAACCGACGTGCATTTTATTCTTTTCCCCTTTTATCCCTTCATATCTCTCCGCTACCTTGGAGAAGAGAGACGCACGCGGGTAAATAAAATGTAAATATCTGTATAATATGTAAATAAAAGGAAGAAGTGGTTGTGTAGTGTAGTCGTTTGATTATAAATAATCTCATAATAATTTTATCCACAAATACTTATACATTTATACATGTTTATCTCTCTGTGTGTGTGTGTGTGTGTGTGTGTGGTTCTGTGTCACTAGTGGGGCCTGTGGCCCGATTGGATTGTTTGCAGTGTGAGAAGGAGGAGTTGGAGAACAATTTGTTGGAGCAGCTGAAGGAGTTGAGGTTGCAGAAGCAGAAGGAGCTGCAGGTTCTTCAGGAGATGCTGAAACACAAGCAGCAGGAGGAGACAGAGCTCCTGCAGAAACAGCAGGAGGAGGAGGAGCATAACAGGTCCATCAAGAGTAAGTACTATGGAAATGCAATAATACTAACATAATAATGAATGTTAGCCTTTAGGCTCCAATAAAAGTGATACTAATATATGTATAGTACTCTATTTATATTATATTTTATATATTCAGTAGTAATTATGTAGTATATACAATCTGTGTTATATCCAGCAGTAATGATACTTGTTCTGGCAGATATGAAAATGGCCTGTGAACAGGAGAAGAAATCTCTGGAGGAAGAACTTGAGAAGCTCAGACTGTCACTGCAGGTAGAGATCCCTTATAGTGTCAGTACACATCCACCAGTACCTCCACCTTTCACTTATAACGTCAGTACACATTCAGTACACATTCCCACCTTTCCATTGTACTGGCTGTAGTGATGATTCGTGTGCGTGGGTTATACCAGCCCATAGAGGAGGACATTATGAGTCTGAAAGTGGCGCTGGAGATGAAGAACCAGGAGATCAAAGATCAGCACGATCTTTTGGTCAAACTATATACTCTGTATGTATACTATATACTCTGTATGTAGTACCTGGTTTAACACTATATCCTCTGTATATATACTATATACTGTTTATGTAGTACCTGGTTTAACACTATACCCTCAGCTTAGTCTAGTCTGCAGATGTGAAGAAATTAAACAGAATGTGTATCTGTGTATATGTGCGCACCTGTATGTTTCTGGTTGTAGTATTATTTAAAGGGTCAAACTGCGTGAAGTGTGCCCAGGCGCAGAGCTACTTTGATGGGCATGATTCTGTGACCTCTTGGGTCTTGAAATGTGGTGCTTTGAATGATTTAAAGAGTGAAACGGTCTGAAGTGTGCCCACGTTTAAAGCATCCTTGCTGGGCATGACTGTGTGACCTCTTGGGCCTGGAAGTCTGGTTGTAATATGATTTTAAAGGGTCAAATGGTCTCCATTGTGTGTCCAGGTTTAAGGCTACTTTGCTGGGCATGTGATTTGGACCCATCGGGTACGGAAGCCTTTCCGTCACGTGCTCGTTTTCCACGCCTTCAGCGCAGGTAGCCTGGGAATTTAAAACCGACGTGCATTTTATTCTTTTCCCCTTTTATCCTTTCATATCTCTCCGCTACCTTGGAGAAGAGAGACGCATGCGGGTAAATAAAATGTAAATATCTGTAAATATCTGTATAATATGTAAATAAAAGGAAGAAGTGGTTGTGTAGTGTAGTCGTTTGATTATGAATAATCTCATAATAATTTTATCCACAAATTCTTATACATTTATACATGTTTATCTCTCTCTTTGTGTGTGTGTGTGTGTGTGTGTGTGTGTGTGTGTGTGTGTGTTTGTGTGTGTGTGTGTGGTTCTGTGTCACTAGTGGGGCCTGTGGCCCGATTGGAGTGTTTGCGGTGTGAGAAGGAGGAGTTGGAGAACAGTTTGTTGGAGCAGCTGAAGGAGTTGAGGTTGCAGAAGCAGAAGGAGCTGCAGGTTCTTCAGGAGATGCTGAAACACAAGCAGCAGGAGGAGACAGAGCTCCTGCAGAAACAGCAGGAGGAGGAGGAGCATAACAGGTCCATCAAGAGTAAGTACTATGGAAATGCAATAATACTAACATAATAATGAATGCTAGCCATTAGGCTCCAATAAAAGTGATACTAATATATGTATAGTACTATATATATTATATTTTATATATTCAGTAGTAATTATGTAGTATATACAATCTATGTTATATCCAGCAGTAATGATACTTGCTCTGGCAGATATGAAAATGGCCTGTGAACAGGAGAAGAAATCTCTGGAGGAAGAACTTGAGAAGCTCAGACTGTCACTGCAGGTAGAGATCCCTTATAGTGTCAGTACACATCCACCAGTAGCTCCACCTTTCACTTATAACGTCAGTACACATTCAGTACACATTCCCACCTTTCCATTGTACTGGCTGTAGTGATGATTCGTGTGTGTGTTATACCAGCCCATAGAGGAGGACATTATGAGTCTGAAAGTGGCGCTGGAGATGAAGAACCAGGAGATCAAAGATCAGCACGATCTTTTGGTCAAACTATATACTCTGTATGTATACTATATACTCTGTATGTAGTACCTGGTTTAACACTATATCCTCTGTATATATACTATATACTGTTTATGTAGTACCTGGTTTAACACTATACCCTCAGCTTACTCTAGTCTGCAGATGTGAAGAAATTAAACAGAATGTGTATCTGTGTATATGTGCGCACCTGTATGTGTCTGGTTGTAGTATTATTTAAAGGGTCAAACTGCATGAAGTGTGCCCAGGCCCAGAGCTACTTTGCTGTGCATGACTGTGTGACCTCTAGGCCCTGGAAGTCTGGTGGTAGTAGTAGTATGATTTAAAGGCACAAAGTGATTGAAGTGTGCCCAGGCCCAGAGCTACTTTGCTGGGCATGACTGTGTGACCTCTTGGGCCAGGAAGTCTGTTTCTAGTTTTATTTAAACGGTCAAACTGCGTGAAGTGTGCCCAGGCCCAGACCTACTTTGCTGGGCATGACTGTGTGACCTCTTGTGCCTGGAAGTCTGGTTGTAGTATGATTTTAAAGGGTCAAATGGTCTCCATTGTGTGTCCAGGTTTAAGGCTACTTTGCTGGGCATGTGATTTGGACCCATCGGGTACGGAAGATTTTCCGTCACGTGCTCGTTTTCCACGCCTTCAGCACAGGTAGCCTGCGAATTTAAAACTGACGTGCATTTTATTGTTTTCCCCTTTTATCCTTTCATATCTCTCCGCTACCTTGGAGAAGAGAGACGCACGCGGGTAAATAAAATGTAAATATCTGTAAATATCTGTATAATATGTAAATAAAAGGAAGAAGTGGTTGTGTAGTGTAGTCGTTTCATTATAAATAATCTCATAATAATTTTATCCACAAATTCTTATACATTTATACATGTTTATCTCTCTCTTTGTGTGTGTGTGTGTGTGTGTGTCTGTGTGTGTGTGTGTGTGGTTCTGTGTCACTATTGGGGCCTGTGGCCTGATTGGAGTGTTTGCGGTGTGAGAAGGAGGAGTTGGAGAACAGTTTGTTGGAGCAGCTGAAGGAGTTGAGGTTGCAGAAGCAGAAGGAGCTGCAGGTTCTTCAGGAGATGCTGAAACACAAGCAGCAGGAGGAGACAGAGCTCCTGCAGAAACAGCAGGAGGAGGAGGAGCATAACAGGTCCCTCAAGGGTAAGTACTATGGAAATGCAATAATACTAACATAACTAATAATGAATGTTAGCCTTTAGGCTCCAATAAAAGTGATACTAATATATGTATAGTACTATATATATTATATTTTATATATTCAGTAGTAATTATGTAGTATATACAATCTGTGTTATATCCAGCAGTAATGATACTTGCTCTGGCAGATATGAAAATGGCCTGTGAACAGGAGAAGAAATCTCTGGAGGAAGAACTTGAGAAGCTGAGACTGTCACTGCAGGTAGAGATCCCTTATAGTGTCAGTACACATCCACCAGTAGCTCCACCTTTCACTTATAACGTCAGTACACATTCAGTACACATTCCCACCTTTCCATTGTACTCGCTGTAGTGATGATTCGTGTGTGTGTTATACCAGCCCATAGAGGAGGACATTATGAGTCTGAAAGTGGCGCTGGAGATGAAGAACCAGGAGATCAAAGATCAGCACGATCTTTTGGTCAAACTATATACTCTGTATGTATACTATATACTCTGTATGTAGTACCTGGTTTAACACTATATCCTCTGTATATATACTATATACTGTTTATGTAGCACCTGGTTTAACACTATACCCTCAGCTTACTCTAGTCTGCAGATGTGAAGAAATTAAACAGAATGTGTATCTGTGTATATGTGCGCACCTGTATGTGTCTGGTTGTAGTATTATTTAAAGGGTCAAACTCCGTAAAGTGTGCCCAGGCCCAGAGCTACTTTGATGGGCATGATTCTGTGACCTCTTGGGCCTTGAAATGTGGTGCATTGAATGATTTAAAGAGTGAAACGGTCTGAAGTGTGCCCACGTTTAAAGCAACCTTGCTGGGCATGACTGTGTGACCTCTTGGGCCAGGAAGTCTGTTTCTAGTTTTATTTAAACGGTCAAACTGCGTGAAGTGTGCCCAGGCCCAGAGCTACTTTGCTGGGCATGACTGTGTGACCTCTTGGGCCTGGAAGTCTGGTTGTAGTATGATTTTAAAGGGTCAAATGGTCTCCATTGTGTGTCCAGGTTTAAGGCTACTTTGCTGGGCATGTGATTTGGACCCATCGGGTACGGAAGCCTTTCCGTCACGTGCTCGTTTTCCACGCCTTCAGCGCAGGTAGCCTGCGAATTTAAAACCGACGTGCATTTTATTCTTTTCCCCTTTTATCCTTTCATATCTCTCCGCTACCTTGGAGAAGAGAGACGCACGCGGGTAAATAAAATGTAAATATCTGTACATATCTGTATAATATCTAAATAAAAGGAAGAAGTGGTTGTATAGTGTAGTCGTTTGATTATAAATAATCTCATAATAATTTTATCCTCATATTCTTATACATTTATACATGTTTATCTCTCTCTCTGTGTGTGTGTGTGTGTGTGTGTGTGTGTGTGTGTGTGTGTGTGGTTCTGTGTCACTAGTGGGGCCTGTGGCCCGATTGGAGTGTTTGCGGTGTGAGAAGGAGGAGTTGGAGAACAGTTTGTTGGAGCAGCTGAAGGAGTTGAGGTTGCAGAAGCAGAAGGAGCTGCAGGTTCTTCAGGAGATGCTGAAACACAAGCAGCAGGAGGAGACAGAGCTCCTGCAGAAACAGCAGGAGGAGGAGGAGCATAACAGGTCCATCAAGAGTAAGTACTATGGAAATGCAATAATACTAACATAACTAATAATGAATGTTAGCCTTTAGGCTCCAATAAAAGTGACACTAATATATGTATAGTACTATATATATTATATTTTATATATTCAGTAGTAATTATGTAGTATATACAATCTGTGTTATATCCAGCAGTAATGATACTTGCTCTGGCAGATATGAAAATGGCCTGTGAACAGGAGAAGAAATCTCTGGAGGAAGAACTTGAGAAGCTCAAATTGTCACTGCAGGTAGAGATCCCTTATAGTGTCAGTACACATCCACCAGTACCACCACCTCTCACTTATAACGTCAGTACACATTCAGTACACATTCCCACCTTTCCATTGTACTGGCTGTAGTGATGATTCGTGTCTGTGTTATACCAGCCCATAGAGGAGGACATTGAGTCTGAAAGTGGCGCTGGAGATGAAGAACCAGGAGATCAAAGATCAGCACGATCTTTTGGTCAAACTATATACTCTGTATGTATACTATATCGAACCCACGGTTTTCACGCTTCGATTTTTTTAAATGTGGTGAGCTGCGGAGAAAAGACGCGCGTCGGACGTCATTGCGGCTTAATATCTCTTGTCTCCTTGGGAGTAGGAAGTCTGTTCATGGCTCTTTGGAAAGGGATGCATCTCCCCTGTAATCGCCTTCGAGCGGCACGCGGATCGAACCCACTGTTTTCACGCTACGATTTTTTATGTGGTGCGCGGCGGAGAAAATGCGCGCGTCGGACGTCATTGCGGCTTAATATCTCTTGTGTCCTTGGGAGTAGAAAGTATGTTCATGGCTCTTTGGAGAGGGTTGCATCTCCCCTGTAATCGCCTTCGAGCGGCACGCGGATCGGAACCATCGTTATCACGCTACGATTTTTTAATGCCGCCAGGGACGGGCCGAAAGCGTGGCAGGTGGCGTTCGTTAGGGACAGTCATGGAGGTGATGGGCACCGAGCTGCAGGCCGTTTGGACCTGGCCCAGCCTAGATGTGAGTATTCAAAGTCAGCACGTTTGTTTCAAAGTTCTCCACCAATTCGTTGTAATTGCGTGTGTGTGCGTGAACACCAGGTTTGTGGAGGAGTTCGTCCCTGGACGGTACAAGGGGAGACAGTGTGTGGCCTGGCTGCGTGAGGTTGCAGTTTGCTGGGCATGAGAGATTGGCATGTGGTGCCCTGGAGGTGTGGTTGTTCCAGGACGGGCAAGGTGGCGTAGTGTGGCTGGGTGACGGTGCGCTTCACTGGGGATGTGGTTGTGAGTTGCAGGCCCATTCCTTTGAATGACAGAAAGGATCTGATTTGTTTCCAGGTTTAAACGTACTTTGCTGGGTATGACTGTGACCTCTTGGGCCAGGAAGTCTGTTTCTAGTTTTATTTAAACGGTCAAACTGCGTGAAGTGTGCCCAGGCCCAGAGCTACTTTGCTGGGCATGACTGTGTGACCTCTTGGGCCTGGAAGTCTGGTTGTAGTATGATTTTAAAGGGTCAAATGGTCTCCATTGTGTGTCCAGGTTTAAGGCTACTTTGCTGGGCATGTGATTTGGACCCATCGGGTACGGAAGCCTTTCCGTCACGTGCTCGTTTTCCACGCCTTCAGCGCAGGTAGCCTGCGAATTTAAAACCGACGTGCATTTTATTCTTTTCCCCTTTTATCCTTTCATATCTCTCCGCTACCTTGGAGAAGAGAGACGCACGCGGGTAAATAAAATGTAAATATCTGTACATATCTGTATAATATCTAAATAAAAGGAAGAAGTGGTTGTATAGTGTAGTCGTTTGATTATAAATAATCTCATAATAATTTTATCCTCAAATTCTTATACATTTATACATGTTTATCTCTCTGTGTGTGTGTGTGTGTGTGTGTGTGTGTGTGTGTGTGTGTGTGTGTGTGTGTGTGTGTGTGTGTGTGGTTCTGTGTCACTAGTGGGGCCTGTGGCCCGATTGGAGTGTTTGCGGTGTGAGAAGGAGGAGTTGGAGAACAGTTTGTTGGAGCAGCTGAAGGAGTTGAGGTTGCAGAAGCAGAAGGAGCTGCAGGTTCTTCAGGAGATGCTGAAACACAAGCAGCAGGAGGAGACAGAGCTCCTGCAGAAACAGCAGGAGGAGGAGGAGCATAACAGGTCCATCAAGAGTAAGTACTATGGAAATGCAATAATACTAACATAACTAATAATGAATGTTAGCCTTTAGGCTCCAATAAAAGTGACACTAATATATGTATAGTACTATATATATTATATTTTATATATTCAGTAGTAATTATTTAGTATATACAATCTGTGTTATATCCAGCAGTAATGATACTTGCTCTGGCAGATATGAAAATGGCCTGTGAACAGGAGAAGAAATCTCTGGAGGAAGAACTTGAGAAGCTCAGACTGTCACTGCAGGTAGAGATCCCTTATAGTGTCAGTACACATCCACCAGTACCTCCACCTTTCACTTATAACGTCAGTACACATTCAGTACACATTCCCACCTTTCCATTGTACTGGCTGTAGTGATGATTCGTGTGCGTGGGTTATACCAGCCCATAGAGGAGGACATTATGAGTCTGAAAGTGGCGCTGGAGATGAAGAACCAGGAGATCAAAGATCAGCACGATCTTTTGGTCAAACTATATACTCTGTATGTATACTATATACTCTGTATGTAGTACCTGGTTTAACACTATATCCTCTGTATATATACTATATACTGTTTATGTAGTACCTGGTTTAACACTATACCCTCAGCTTACTCTAGTCTGCAGATGTGAAGAAATTAAACAGAATGTGTATCTGTGTATATGTGCGCACCTGTATGTGTCTGGTTGTAGTATTATTTAAAGGGTCAAACTGCGTGAAGTGTGCCCAGGCCCAGAGCTACTTTGATGGGCATGATTCTGTGACCTCTTGGGCCTTGAAATGTGGTGCTTTGAATGATTTAAAGAGTGAAACGGTCTGAAGTGTGCCCACGTTTAAAGCAACCTTGCTGGGCATGACTGTGTGACCTCTTGGGCCAGGAAGTCTGTTTCTAGTTTTATTTAAACGGTCAAACTGCGTAAAGTGTGCCCAGGCCCAGAGCTACTTTGCTGGGCATGGCTGTGTGACCTCTTGGGCCTGGAAGTCTGCTTGTAGTATGATTTTAAAGGGTCAAATGGTCTCCATTGTGTATCCAGGTTTAAGTCTACTTTGCTGGGCATGTGATTTGGACCCATCGGGTACGGAAGCCTTTCCGTCACGTGCTTGTTTTCCACGCCTTCAGCGCAGGTAGCCTGCGAATTTAAAACCGACGTGCATTTTATTCTTTTCCCCTTTTATCCTTTCATATCTCTCCGCTACCTTGGAGAAGAGAGACGCACGCGGGTAAATAAAATGTAAATATCTCTAAATATCTGTATAATATGTAAATAAAAGGAAGATGTGGTTGTGTAGTGTAGTCGTTTGATTATAAATAATCTCATAATAATTTTATCCACAAATTCTTATACATTTATACATGTTTATCTCTCTCTGTGTGTGTGTGTGTGTGTGTGTGTGTGTGTGTGTGTGTCTGTGTCTGTGTGTGTGTGTGGTTCTGTGTCACTAGTGGGGCCTGTGGCCCGATTGGAGTGTTTGCGGTGTGAGAAGGAGGAGTTGGAGAACAGTTTGTTGGAGCAGCTGAAGGAGTTGAGGTTGCAGAAGCAGAAGGAGCTGCAGGTTCTTCAGGAGATGCTGAAA
The DNA here is from genome assembly GCF_041902795.1 of Electrophorus electricus. NCBI lineage: Eukaryota > Metazoa > Chordata > Actinopteri > Gymnotiformes > Gymnotidae > Electrophorus > Electrophorus electricus. Next base: position 1,513,597 of record NC_137505.1, on the reverse strand, counting down.
CACAAGCAGCAGGAGGAGACAGAGCTCCTGCAGAAACAGCAGGAGGAGGAGGAGCATAACAGGTCCATCAAGAGTAAGTACTATGGAAATGCAATAATACTAACATAACTAATAATGAATGCTAGCCTTTAGGCTCCAATAAAAGTGATACTAATATATGTATAGTACTATATATATTATATTTTATATATTCAGTAGTAATTATGTAGTATATACAATCTATGTTATATCCAGCAGTAATGATACTTGCTCTGGCAGATATGAAAATGGCCTGTGAACAGGAGAAGAAATCTCTGGAGGAAGAACTTGAGAAGCTCAGACTGTCACTGCAGGTAGAGATCCCTTATAGTGTCAGTACACATCCACCAGTACCTCCACCTTTCACTTATAACGTCAGTACACATTCAGTACACATTCCCACCTTTCCATTGTACTGGCTGTAGTGATGATTCGTGTGTGTGGGTTATACCAGCCCATAGAGGAGGACATTATGAGTCTGAAAGTGGCGCTGGAGATGAAGAACCAGGAGATCAAAGATCAGCACGATCTTTTGGTCAAACTATATACTCTGTATGTATACTATATACTCTGTATGTAGTACCTGGTTTAACACTATATCCTCTGTATATATACTATATACTGTTTATGTAGTACCTGGTTTAACACTATACCCTCAGCTTACTCTAGTCTGCAGATGTGAAGAAATTAAACAGAATGTGTATCTGTGTATATGTGTGCACCTGTATGTGTCTGGTTGTAGTATTATTTAAAGGGTCAAACTGCATGATGTGTGCCCAGGCCCAGAGCTACTTTGCTGTGCATGACTGTGTGACCTCTTGGCCCTGGAAGTCTGGTGGTAGTAGTAGTATGATTTAAAGGCACAAAGTGATTGAAGTGTGCCCAGGCCCAGAGCTACTTTGCTGGGCATGACTGTGTGACCTCTTGGGCCTGGAAGTCTGGTTGTAGAATGATTTTAAAGGGTCAAATGGTCTCCATTGTGTGTCCAGGTTTAAGGCTACTTTGCTGGGCATGTGATTTGGACCCATCGGGTACGGAAGCCTTTCCGTCACGTGCTCGTTTTCCACGCCTTCAGCGCAGGTAGCCTGCGAATTTAAAACCGACGTGCATTTTATTCTTTTCCCCTTTTATCCTTTCATATCTCTCCGCTACCTTGGAGAAGAGAGACGCACGCTGGGAAATAAAATGTAAATATCTGTAAATATCTGTATAATATGTAAATAAAAGGAAGATGTGGTTGTGTAGTGTAGTCGTTTGATTATAAATAATCTCATAATAATTTTATCCACAAATTCTTATACATTTATACATGTTTATCTCTCTCTGTGTGTGTGTGTGTGTGTGTGTGTGTGTGTGTGTGTGTGTGTGTGTGTGGTTCTGTGTCACTAGTGGGGCCTGTGGTCCGATTGGAGTGTTTGCGGTGTGAGAAGGAGGAGTTGGAGAACAGTTTGTTGGAGCAGCTGAAGGAGTTGAGGTTGCAGAAGCAGAAGGAGCTGCAGGTTCTTCAGGAGATGCTGAAACACAAGCAGCAGGAGGAGACAGAGCTCCTGCAGAAACAGCAGGAGGAGGAGGAGCATAACAGGTCCCTCAAGGGTAAGTACTATGGAAATGCAATAATACTAACATAACTAATAATGAATGTTAGCCTTTAGGCTCCAATAAAAGTGATACTAATATATGTATAGTACTATATATATTATATTTTATATATTCAGTAGTAATTATGTAGTATATACAATCTGTGTTATATCCAGCAGTAATGATACTTGCTCTGGCAGATATGAAAATGGCCTGTGAACAGGAGAAGAAATCTCTGGAGGAAGAACTTGAGAAGCTGAGACTCTCACTGCAGGTAGAGATCCCTTATAGTGTCAGTACACATCCACCAGTAGCTCCACCTTTCACTTATAACGTCAGTACACATTCAGTACACATTCCCACCTTTCCATTGTACTCGCTGTAGTGATGATTCGTGTGTGTGTTATACCAGCCCATAGAGGAGGACATTATGAGTCTGAAAGTGGCGCTGGAGATGAAGAACCAGGAGATCAAAGATCAGCACGATCTTTTGGTCAAACTATATACTCTGTATGTATACTATATACTCTGTATGTAGTACCTGGTTTAACACTATATCCTCTGTATATATACTATATACTGTTTATGTAGCACCTGGTTTAACACTATACCCTCAGCTTACTCTAGTCTGCAGATGTGAAGAAATTAAACATAATGTGTATCTGTGTATATGTGCGCACTTGTATGTGTCTGGTTGTAGTATTATTTAAAGGGTCAAACTCCGTAAAGTGTGCCCAGGCCCAGAGCTACTTTGATGGGCATGATTCTGTGACCTCTTGGGCCTTGAAATGTGGTGCATTGAATGATTTAAAGAGTGAAACGGTCTGAAGTGTGCCCACGTTTAAAGCAACCTTGCTGGGCATGACTGTGTGACCTCTTGGGCCAGGAAGTCTGTTTCTAGTTTTATTTAAACGGTCAAACTGCGTGAAGTGTGCCCAGGCCCAGAGCTACTTTGCTGGGCATGACTGTGTGACCTCTTGGGCCTGGAAGTCTGGTTGTAGTATGATTTTAAAGGGTCAAATGGTCTCCATTGTGTGTCCAGGTTTAAGGCTACTTTGCTGGGCATGTGATTTGGACCCATCGGGTACGGAAGCCTTTCCGTCACGTGCTCGTTTTCCACGCCTTCAGCGCAGGTAGCCTGCGAATTTAAAACCGACGTGCATTTTATTCTTTTCCCCTTTTATCCTTTCATATCTCTCCGCTACCTTGGAGAAGAGAGATGCACGCGGGTAAATAAAATGTAAATATCTGTAAATATCTGTATAATATGTAAATAAAAGGAAGAAGTGGTTGTGTAGTGTAGTCGTTTGATTATGAATAATCTCATAATAATTTTATCCACAAATTCTTATACATTTATATATGTTTATCTCTCTCTTTGTGTGTGTGTGTGTGTGTGTTTGTGTGTGTGTGTGTGGTTCTGTGTCACTAGTGGGGCCTGTGGCCCGATTGGAGTGTTTGCGGTGTGAGAAGGAGGAGTTGGAGAACAGTTTGTTGGAGCAGCTGAAGGAGTTGAGGTTGCAGAAGCAGAAGGAGCTGCAGGTTCTTCAGGAGATGCTGAAACACAAGCAGCAGGAGGAGACAGAGCTCCTGCAGAAGCAGCAGGAGGAGGAGGAGCATAACAGGTCCATCAAGAGTAAGTACTATGGAAATGCAATAATACTAACATAACTAATAATGAATGCTAGCCTTTAGGCTCCAATAAAAGTGATACTAATATATGTATAGTACTATATATATTATATTTTATATATTCAGTAGTAATTATGTAGTATATACAATCTATGTTATATCCAGCAGTAATGATACTTGCTCTGGCAGATATGAAAATGGCCTGTGAACAGGAGAAGAAATCTCTGGAGGAAGAACTTGAGAAGCTCAGACTGTCACTGCAGGTAGAGATCCCTTATAGTGTCAGTACACATCCACCAGTACCTCCACCTTTCACTTATAACGTCAGTACACATTCAGTACACATTCCCACCTTTCCATTGTACTGGCTGTAGTGATGATTCGTGTGTGTGGGTTATACCAGCCCATAGAGGAGGACATTATGAGTCTGAAAGTGGCGCTGGAGATGAAGAACCAGGAGATCAAAGATCAGCACGATCTTTTGGTCAAACTATATACTCTGTATGTATACTATATACTCTGTATGTAGTACCTGGTTTAACACTATATCCTCTGTATATATACTATATACTGTTTATGTAGTACCTGGTTTAACACTATACCCTCAGCTTACTCTAGTCTGCAGATGTGAAGAAATTAAACATAATGTGTATCTGTGTATATGTGCGCACTTGTATGTGTCTGGTTGTAGTATTATTTAAAGGGTCAAACTCCGTAAAGTGTGCCCAGGCCCAGAGCTACTTTGATGGGCATGATTCTGTGACCTCTTGGGCCTTGAAATGTGGTGCTTTGAATGATTTAAAGAGTGAAACGGTCTGAAGTGTGCCCACGTTTAAAGCAACCTTGCTGGGCATGACTGTGTGACCTCTTGGGCCAGGAAGTCTGTTTCTAGTTTTATTTAAACGGTCAAACTGCGTGAAGTGTGCCCAGGCCCAGAGCTACTTTGCTGGGCATGACTGTGTGACCTCTTGGGCCTGGAAGTCCGGTTGTAGTATGATTTTAAAGGGTCAAATGGTCTCCATTGTGTGTCCAGGTTTAAGGCTACTTTGCTGGGCATGTGATTTGGACCCATCGGGTACGGAAGCCTTTCCGTCACGTGCTCGTTTTCCACGCCTTCAGCGCAGGTAGCCTGCGAATTTAAAATGGACGTGCATTTTATTCTTTTCCCCTTTTATCCTTTCATATCTCTCCGCTACCTTGGAGAAGAGAGACGCACGCGGGTAAATAAAATGTAAATATCTCTAAATATCTGTATAATATGTAAATAAAAGGAAGATGTGGTTGTGTAGTGTAGTCGTTTGATTATAAATAATCTCATAATAATTTTATCCACAAATTCTTATACATTTATACATGTTTATCTCTCTCTGTGTGTGTGTGTGTGTGGTTCTGTGTCACTAGTGGGGCCTGTGGCCCGATTGGAGTGTTTGCGGTGTGAGAAGGAGGAGTTGGATAACAGTTTGTTGGAGCAGCTGAAGGAGTTGAGGTTGCAGAAGCAGAAGGAGCTGCAGGTTCTTCAGGAGATGCTGAAACACAAGCAGCAGGAGGAGACAGAGCTCCTGCAGAAACAGCAGGAGGAGGAGGAGCATAACAGGTCCATCAAGAGTAAGTACTATGGAAATGCAATAATACTAACATAACTAATAATGAATGTTAGCCTTTAGGCTCCAATAAAAGTGATACTAATATATGTATAGTACTATATATATTATATTTTATATATTCAGTAGTAATTATGTAGTATATACAATCTGTGTTATATCCAGCAGTAATGATACTTGCTCTGGCAGATATGAAAATGGCCTGTGAACAGGAGAAGAAATCTCTGGAGGAAGAACTTGAGAAGCTCAGACTGTCACTGCAGGTAGAGATCCCTTATAGTGTCAGTACACATCCACCAGTACCTCCACCTTTCACTTATAACATCAGTACACATTCAGTACACATTCCCACCTTTCCATTGTACTGGCTGTAGATATGATTCGTGTGTGTGTTATACCAGCCCATAGAGGAGGACATTATGAGTCTGAAAGTGGCGCTGGAGATGAAGAACCAGGAGATCAAAGATCAGCACGATCTTTTGGTCAAACTATATACTCTGTATGTAGTACCTGGTTTAACATTATATCCTCTGTATATATACTATATACTGTTTATGTAGTACCTGGTTTAACACTATACCCTCAGCTTACTCTAGTCTGCAGATGTGAAGAAATTAAACAGAATGTGTATCTGTGTATATGTGCGCACCTGTATGTGTCTGGTTGTAGTATTATTTAAAGGGTCAAACTGCGTGAAGTGTGCCCAGGCGCAGAGCTACTTTGATGGGCATGATTCTGTGACCTCTTGGGTCTTGAAATGTGGTGCTTTGAATGATTTAAAGAGTGAAACGGTCTGAAGTGTGCCCACGTTTAAAGCATCCTTGCTGGGCATGACTGTGTGACCTCTTGGGCCTGGAAGTCTGCTTGTAGTATGATTTTAAAGGGTCAAATGGTCTCCATTGTGTGTCCAGGTTTAAGGCTACTTTGCTGGGCATGTGATTTGGACCCATCGGGTACGGAAGCCTTTCCGTCACGTGCTCGTTTTCCACGCCTTCAGCGCAGGTAGCCTGCGAATTTAAAACCGACGTGCATTTTATTCTTTTCCCCTTTTATCCCTTCATATCTCTCCGCTACCTTGGAGAAGAGAGACGCACGCGGGTAAATAAAATGTAAATATCTGTATAATATGTATATAAAAGGAAGAAGTGGTTGTGTAGTGTAGTCGTTTGATTATAAATAGTCTCATAATAATTTTATCCACAAATTCTTATACATTTATACATGTTTATCTTTCTCTGTGTGTGTGTGTGTGTGTGTGTGTGTGTGTGTGTGTGTGTGTGTGTGTGTGTGTGTGGTTCTGTGTCACTAGTGGGGCCTGTGGCCCGATTGGAGTGTTTGCGGTGTGAGAAGGAGGAGTTGGAGAACAGTTTGTTGGAGCAGCTGAAGGAGTTGAGGTTGCAGAAGCAGAAGGAGCTGCAGGTTCTTCAGGAGATGCTGAAACACAAGCAGCAGGAGGAGACAGAGCTCCTGCAGAAACAGCAGGAGGAGGAGGAGCATAACAGGTCCATCAAGAGTAAGTACTATGGAAATGCAATAATACTAACATAACTAATAATGAATGTTAGCCTTTAGGCTCCAATAAAAGTGATACTAATATATGTATAGTACTATATATATTATATTTTATATATTCAGTAGTAATTATGTAGTATATACAATCTATGTTATATCCAGCAGTAATGATACTTGCTCTGGCAGATATGAAAATGGCCTGTGAACAGGAGAAGAAATCTCTGGAGGAAGAACTTGAGAAGCTCAGACTGTCACTGCAGGTAGAGATCCCTTATAGTGTCAGTACACATCCACCAGTACCTCCACCTTTCACTTATAACGTCAGTACACATGCAGTACACATTCCCACCTTTCCATTGTACTGGCTGTAGTGATGATTCGTGTGTGTGTTATACCAGCCCATAGAGGAGGACATTATGAGTCTGAAAGTGGCGCTGGAGATGAAGAACCAGGAGATCAAAGATCAGCACGATCTTTTGGTCAAACTATATACTCTGTATGTATACTATATACTCTGTATGTAGTACCTGGTTTAACACTATATCCTCTGTATATATACTATATACTGTTTATGTAGTACCTGGTTTAACACTATACCCTCAGCTTACTCTAGTCTGCAGATGTGAAGAAATTAAACAGAATGTGTATCTGTGTATATGTGCGCACCTGTATGCGTCTGGTTGTAGTATTATTTAAAGGGTCAAACTGCGTGAAGTGTGCCCAGGCCCAGAGCTACTTTGATGGGCATGATTCTGTGACCTCTTGGGCCTTGAAATGTGGTGCTTTGAATGATTTAAAGAGTGAAAAGGTCTGAAGTGTGCCCACGTTTAAAGTAACCTTGCTGGGCATGACTGTGTGACCTCTTGTGCCTGGAAGTCTGGTTGTAGTATTATTTAAACGGTCAAACTGCGTGAAGTGTGCCCAGGCCCAGAGCTACTTTGCTGGGCATGACTGTGTGACCTCTTGGGCCTGGAAGTCTGGTTGTAGAATGATTTTAAAGGGTCAAATGGTCTCCATTGTGTGTCCAGGTTTAAGGCTACTTTGCTGGGCATGTGATTTGGACCCTTCGGGTACGGAAGCCTTTCCGTCACGTGCTCGTTTTCCACGCCTTCAGCGCAGGTAGCCTGCGAATTTAAAACCGACGTGCATTTTATTCTTTTCCCCTTTTATCCTTTCATATCTCTCCGCTACCTTGGAGAAGAGAGACGCACGCGGGTAAATAAAATGTAAATATCTCTAAATATCTGTATAATTTGTAAATAAAAGGAAGATGTGGTTGTGTAGTGTAGTCGTTTGATTATAAATAATCTCATAATAATTTTATCCACAAATTCTTATACATTTATACATGTTTATCTCTCTCTTTGTGTGTGTGTGTGTGTGTGTGTGTGTGTGTGGTTCTGTGTCACTAGTGGGGCCTGTGGCCCGATTGGAGTGTTTGCGGTGTGAGAATGAGGAATGAGGAGTTGGAGAACAGTTTGTTGGAGCAGCTGAAGGAGTTGAGGTTGCAGAAGCAGAAGGAGCTGCAGGTTCTTCAGGAGATGCTGAAACACAAGCAGCAGGAGGAGACAGAGCTCCTGCAGAAACAGCAGGAGGAGGAGGAGCATAACAGGTCCATCAAGAGTAAGTACTATGGAAATGCAATAATACTAACATAACTAATAATGAATGTTAGCCTTTAGGCTCCAATAAAAGTGATACTAATATATGTATAGTACTATATATATTATATTTTATATATTCAGTAGTAATTATGTAGTATATACAATCTGTGTTATATCCAGCAGTAATGATACTTGCTCTGGCAGATATGAAAATGGCCTGTGAACAGGAGAAGAAATCTCTGGAGGAAGAACTTGAGAAGCTCAGACTGTCACTGCAGGTAGAGATCCCTTATAGTGTCAGTACACATCCACCAGTACCTCCACCTCTCACTTATAACGTCAGTACACATTCAGTACACATTCCCACCTTTCCATTGTACTGGCTGTAGTGATGATTCGTGTGTGTGTTATACCAGCCCATAGAGGAGGACTTTATGAGTCTGAAAGTGGCGCTGGAGATGAAGAACCAGGAGATCAAAGATCAACACGATCTTTTGGTCAAACTATATACTCTGTATGTATACTATATACTCTGTATGTAGTACCTGGTTTAACACTATATCCTCTGTATATATACTATATACTGTTTATGTAGTACCTGGTTTAACACTATACCCTCAGCTTACTCTAGTCTTCAGATGTGAAGAAATTTAAACAGAATGTGTATCTGTGTATATGTGCGCACCTGTATGTGTCTGGTTGTAGTATTATTTAAAGGGTCAAACTGCGTGAAGTGTGCCCAGGCCCAGAGCTACTTTGATGGGCATGATTCTGTGACCTCTTGGGCCTTGAAATGTGGTGCTTTGAATGATTTAAAGAGTGAAACGGTCTGAAGTGTGCCCACGTTTAAAGCAACCTTGCTGGGCATGACTGTGTGACCTCTTGGGCCAGGAAGTCTGTTTCTAGTTTTATTTAAACGGTCAAACTGCGTGAAGTGTGCCCAGGCCCAGAGGTACTTTGCTGGGCATGACTGTGTGACCTCTTGGGCCTGGAAGTCTGCTTGTAGTATGATTTTAAAGGGTCAAATGGTCTCCATTGTGTGTCCAGGTTTAAGGCTACTTTGCTGGGCATGTGATTTGGACCCATCGGGTACGGAAGCCATTCCGTCACGTGCTCGTTTTCCACGCCTTCAGCGCAGGTAGCCTGCGAATTTAAAACCGACGTGCATTTTATTCTTTTCCCCTTTTATCCTTTCATATCTCTCCGCTACCTTGGAGAAGAGAGACGCACGCGGGTAAATAAAATGTAAATATCTGTAAATATCTGTATAATATGTAAATAAAAGGAAGAAGTGGTTGTGTAGTGTAGTCGTTTGATTATAAATAATCTCATAATAATTTTATCCACAAATTATTATACATTTATACATGTTTATCTCTCTCTGTGTGTGTGTGTGTGTGTGTGTGTGTGTGTGTGTGTGTGTGTCTGTGTCTGTGTGTGTGTGTGTGGTTCTGTGTCACTAGTGGGGCCTGTGGCCCGATTGGAGTGTTTGCGGTGTGAGAAGGAGGAGTTGGAGAACAGTTTGTTGGAGCAGCTGAAGGAGTTGAGGTTGCAGAAGCAGAAGGAGCTGCAGGTTCTTCAGGAGATGCTGAAACACAAGCAGCAGGAGGAGACAGAGCTCCTGCAGAAACAGCAGGAGGAGGAGGAGCATAACAGGTCCATCAAGAGTAAGTACTATGGAAATGCAATAATACTAACATAACTAATAATGAATGTTAGCCTTTAGGCTCCAATAAAAGTGATACTAATATATGTATAGTACTATATATATTATATTTTATATATTCAGTAGTAATTATGTAGTATATACAATCTGTGTTATATCCAGCAGTAATGATACATGCTCTGGCAGATATGAAAATGGCCTGTGAACAGGAGAAGAAATCTCTGGAGGAAGAACTTGAGAAGCTCAGACTGTCACTGCAGGTAGAGATCCCTTATAGTGTCAGTACACATCCACCAGTAGCTCCACCTTTCACTTATAACGTCAGTACACATTCAGTACACATTCCCACCTTTCCATTGTACTGGCTGTAGTGATGATTCGTGTGTGTGTTATACCAGCCCATAGAGGAGGACATTATGAGTCTGAAAGTGGCGCTGGAGATGAAGAACCAGGAGATCAAAGATCAGCACGATCTTTTGGTCAAACTATATACTCTGTATGTATACTATATACTCTGTATGTAGTACCTGGTTTAACACTATATCCTCTGTATATATACTATATACTGTTTATGTAGTACCTGGTTTAACACTATACCCTCAGCTTACTCTAGTCTGCAGATGTGAAGAAATTAAACAGAATGTGTATCTGTGTATATGTGCGCACCTGTATGCGTCTGGTTGTAGTATTATTTAAAGGGTCAAACTGCGTGAAGTGTGCCCAGGCCCAGAGCTACTTTGATGGGCATGATTCTGTGACCTCTTGGGCCTTGAAATGTGGTGCTTTGAATGATTTAAAGAGTGAAACGGTCTGAAGTGTGCCCACGTTTAAAGTACCCTTGCTGGGCATGACTGTGTGACCTCTTGTGCCTGGAAGTCTGGTTGTAGTATTATTTAAACGGTCAAACTGCGTGAAGTGTGCCCAGGCCCAGAGCTACTTTGCTGGGCATGACTGTGTGACCTCTTGGGCCTGGAAGTCTGGTTGTAGAATGATTTTAAAGGGTCAAATGGTCTCCATTGTGTGTCCAGGTTTAAGGCTACTTTGCTGGGCATGTGATTTGGACCCATCGGGTACGGAAGCCTTTCCGTCATGTGCTCGTTTTCCACGCCTTCAGCGCGGGTAGCCTGCGAATTTAAAACCGACGTGCATTTTATTCTTTTCCCCTTTTATCCCTTCATATCTCTCCGCTACCTTGGAGAAGAGAGACGCACGCGGGTAAATAAAATGTAAATATCTGTATAATATGTAAATAAAAGGAAGAAGTGGTTGTGTAGTGTAGTCGTTTGATTATAAATAATCTCATAATAATTTTATCCACAAATACTTATACATTTATACATGTTTATCTCTCTGTGTGTGTGTGTGTGTGGTTCTGTGTCACTAGTGGGGCCTGTGGCCCGATTGGATTGTTTGCGGTGTGAGAAGGAGGAGTTGGAGAACAATTTGTTGGAGCAGCTGAAGGAGTTGAGGTTGCAGAAGCAGAAGGAGCTGCAGGTTCTTCAGGAGATGCTGAAACACAAGCAGCAGGAGGAGACAGAGCTCCTGCAGAAACAGCAGGAGGAGGAGGAGCATAACAGGTCCATCAAGAGTAAGTACTATGGAAATGCAATAATACTAACATAATAATGAATGTTAGCCTTTAGGCTCCAATAAAAGTGATACTAATATATGTATAGTACTCTATTTATATTATATTTTATATATTCAGTAGTAATTATGTAGTATATACAATCTGTGTTATATCCAGCAGTAATGATACTTGTTCTGGCAGATATGAAAATGGCCTGTGAACAGGAGAAGAAATCTCTGGAGGAAGAACTTGAGAAGCTCAGACTGTCACTGCAGGTAGAGATCCCTTATAGTGTCAGTACACATCCACCAGTACCTCCACCTTTCACTTATAACGTCAGTACACATTCAGTACACATTCCCACCTTTCCATTGTACTGGCTGTAGTGATGATTCGTGTGCGTGGGTTATACCAGCCCATAGAGGAGGACATTATGAGTCTGAAAGTGGCGCTGGAGATGAAGAACCAGGAGATCAAAGATCAGCACGATCTTTTGGTCAAACTATATACTCTGTATGTATACTATATACTCTGTATGTAGTACCTGGTTTAACACTATATCCTCTGTATATATACTATATACTGTTTATGTAGTACCTGGTTTAACACTATACCCTCAGCTTACTCTAGTCTGCAGATGTGAAGAAATTAAACAGAATGTGTATCTGTGTATATGTGCGCACCTGTATGTGTCTGGTTGTAGTATTATTTAAAGGGTCAAACTGCGTGAAGTGTGCCCAGGCCCAGAGCTACTTTGATGGGCATGATTCTGTGACCTCTTGGGCCTTGAAATGTGGTGCTTTGAATGATTTAAAGAGTGAAACGGTCTGAAGTGTGCCCACGTTTAAAGCAACCTTGCTGGGCATGACTGTGTGACCTCTTGGGCCAGGAAGTCTGTTTCTAGTTTTATTTAAACGGTCAAACTGCGTAAAGTGTGCCCAGGCCCAGAGCTACTTTGCTGGGCATGGCTGTGTGACCTCTTGGGCCTGGAAGTCTGCTTGTAGTATGATTTTAAAGGGTCAAATGGTCTCCATTGTGTATCCAGGTTTAAGTCTACTTTGCTGGGCATGTGATTTGGACCCATCGGGTACGGAAGCCTTTCCGTCACGTGCTCGTTTTCCACGCCTTCAGCGCAGGTAGCCTGCGAATTTAAAACCGACGTGCATTTTATTCTTTTCCCCTTTTATCCTTTCATATCTCTCCGCTACCTTGGAGAAGAGAGACGCACGCGGGTAAATAAAATGTAAATATCTCTAAATATCTGTATAATATGTAAATAAAAGGAAGATGTGGTTGTGTAGTGTAGTCGTTTGATTATAAATAATCTCATAATAATTTTATCCACAAATTCTTATACATTTATACATGTTTATCTCTGTGTGTGTGTGTGTGTGTGTGTGTGTGTGTGTGTGTGTGTGTCTGTGTCTGTGTCTGTGTGTGTGTGTGGTTCTGTGTCACTAGTGGGGCCTGTGGCCCGATTGGAGTGTTTGCGGTGTGAGAAGGAGGAGTTGGAGAACAGTTTGTTGGAGCAGCTGAAGGAGTTGAGGTTGCAGAAGCAGAAGGAGCTGCAGGTTCTTCAGGAGATGCTGAAACACAAGCAGCAGGAGGAGACAGAGCTCCTGCAGAAACAGCAGGAGGAGGAGGAGCATAACAGGTCCATCAAGAGTAAGTACTATGGAAATGCAATAATACTAACATTACTAATAATGAATGTTAGCCTTTAGGCTCCAATAAAAGTGATACTAATAAATGTATAGTACTATATATATTATATTTTATATATTCAGTAGTAATTATGTAGTATATACAATCTGTGTTATATCCAGCAGTAATGATACTTGCTCTGGCAGATATGAAAATGGCCTGTGAACAGGAGAAGAAATCTCTGGAGGAAGAACTTGAGAAGCTCAGACTGTCACTGCAGGTAGAGATCCCTTATAGTGTCAGTACACATCCACCAGTACCTCCACCTTTCACTTATAACGTCAGTACATATTCAGTACACATTCCCACCTTTCCATTGTACTGGCTGTAGTGATGATTCGTGTGTGTGTTATACCAGCCCATAGAGGAGGACTTTATGAGTCTGAAAGTGGCGCTGGAGATGAAGAACCAGGAGATCAAAGATCAGCACGATCTTTTGGTCAAACTATATACTCTGTATGTATACTATATACTCTGTATGTAGTACCTGGTTTAACACTATATCCTCTGTATATATACTATATACTGTTTATGTAGTACCTGGTTTAACACTATACCCTCAGCTTACTCTAGTCTGCAGATGTGAAGAAATTAAACAGAATGTGTATCTGTGTATATGTGTGCACCTGTATGTGTCTGGTTGTAGTATTATTTAAAGGGTCAAACTGCATGATGTGTGCCCAGGCCCAGAGCTACTTTGCTGTGCATGACTGTGTGACCTCTTGGCCCTGGAAGTCTGGTGGTAGTAGTAGTATGATTTAAAGGCACAAAGTGATTGAAGTGTGCCCAGGCCCAGAGCTACTTTGCTGGGCATGACTGTGTGACCTCTTGGGCCAGGAAGTCTGTTTCTAGTTTTATTTAAACGGTCAAACTGTGTGAAGTGTGCCCAGGCCCAGAGCTACTTTGCTGGGCATGACTGTGTGACCTCTTGGGCCTGGAAGTCTGGTTGTAGTATAATTTTAAAGGGTCAAATGGTCTCCATTGTGTGTCCAGGTTTAAGGCTACTTTGCTGGGCATGTGATTTGGACCCATCGGGTACGGAAGCCTTTCGGTCACGTGCTCGTTTTCCACGCCTTCAGCGCAGGTAGCCTGCGAATTTAAAACCGACGTGCATTTTATTCTTTTCCCCTTTTATCCTTTCATATCTCTCCACTACCTTGGAGAAGAGAGACGCACGCGGGTAAATAAAATGTAAATATCTGTATAATATGTAAATAAAAGTAAGAAGTGGTTGTGTAGTGTAGTCGTTTGATTATAAATAATCTCATAATAATTTTATCCACAAATTCTCTATTTTATCGTTTTTTCCTGATCAATAATAGAAAAAAAAGAAAAAAAAAGATGAACAGCACCCTCTAGCGATGAACCTCAATTATTTCAAGATAACTGTAAAACATGGCTAGGTTAAGTCGGCGTTAGAACAAAAAATGCTCAGATTAACTTGTGTCTCATGGCACGCAGCTGAGTTTAAAATTAAACACAATGAAATCAAATTAAATTGACCCAGCTGCAACAGGCTCAGCAACCACATTTAATTTCACTGATTGGTCAGTTAGCCAGGCTATACAAAACAGGCTATTGTTAGAAATTCTGCACATGTGCTTCGCTTAGCTTCACATCTCACACTGCTTATAATTATAAGATAACGTATCCACGTTCGTAATAACGTGGTGAAATCTGCCAAAAATGGTGAGACTGAGCATAATAAGTAATAAGACAATCTGAGCACTTAGTCCACATATTTCTAAATGAGAAGAAAAAGTTCCTCCAAACAATATAAGGCACACAATTCTATATGGGAAAACAGTTACAGTTGTCATTAAGAGAAGCACTACTCATTACACAGATGTCAATAACCGTCCTAATATTAATAGTTCAACAGTCTTCCTCTGTCTATTATACGCACTGTACACATGTTAAATATCTGCCTTGAAATGACAATGAAATGACTTCCGGGCGCACTGAAAATTGTTATATACACACACAGACACCCCCATACCAACATAAGCATAGTGCAACTCTTTGTTTACGCACCAGAGATTGAGTGGGCAAGTGCGTGTATATGCGAGTTTAAATTATTATACACAAATGTAAGTAGTAGGCTATTTATGTGAAAATGTTTCATATGTATGTACAAGTAGTGTTTCCCTGATTTCTCCCTAAATGGCCCCTCATAGTTCAGCAGTAATGAGGCTAGTTAGATTTTGCTCAGAATTAAGTACACTTTGGGATGTTATACGTATCACAGTCTCCGGTGAGCCGTACATGGTTGATCAATCCAGGTTGAGGTAGAGTCACTGCATTAATGACACGTCTGTTTGCATTGCCAGTTGTTGCTATGGCAGCAATGAAATTAGGAAATTCAAAGAAAAACAACTCATCTACGCTCTTGGAACTTTAGAACCCCATATGTCCTGTGGCCCGATGTCACACGTGAGGGGAATCCCATGAACACCTTTACAGATCAGTCTGTGGAAAGACACTGAAGAGGACAGAGGAAAAATGAGGCGTTTCTGGAGCTGGTGTGCTGGACGCATCGAGGACGAATACACAGACACAAAGGATGTGGAGGGTAAATGTAAATATAATGCCACTCACACCTGCGGTTGCTGGTGCTGGCACTCATACCTGTGGTTAAAATACCTTTTTTGTCTTTAGCGCTGCATTGTCGCCTCTATCTCCCAATAATTCATACTCGAGGCTTTAGAAATCTAAGTTTTTGGGGGGTATATGCCATTTCCTGTTATTTGTGCAGAATACACACACTTTCACTTTGGAATCCACAAAGTTTTATAAATGAGGTCCCTGAATAACATCAATCTATTTCTACACTATATGGCTTGCTAATTTCATATGTCTGTGTGTCTTTCTGTTTGTCTCTCTGTGTGTGTGTGTGTGTGTGTGTGTGTGTGTGTGTGTGTGTGTGTGTGTGTGTGTGTTATACCAGCCCATAGAGGAGGACATGAGTCTGAAAGTGGCTGGAGATAAAGAACCAGGAGATCAAAGATCAGCACGATCTTTTGGTAAAACTATATACTGTTTACATAGTACCTGGTTTAACATTATACCCTCAGCTTACTCTAGTCTGCAGATGTGAAGAAATTAAACAGAATGTGTATCTGTGTATATGTGCGCACCTGTATGTGTCTGGTTGTAGTATTATTTAAAGGGTCAAACTGCGTGAAGTGTGCCCAGGCCCAGAGCTACTTTGATGGGCATGACTGTGTGACCTCTTGGGCCAGGAAGTCTGTTTCTAGTTTTATTTAAACGGTCAAACTGCGTGAAGTGTGCCCAGGCCCAGAGCTACTTTGCTGGGCATGACTGTGTGACCTCTTGGGCCTGGAAGTCTGGTTGTAGTATGATTTTAAAGGGTCAAATGGTCTCCATTGTGTGTCCAGGTTTAAGGCTACTTTGCTGGGCATGACTGTGTGACCTCTTGGGCCAGGAAGTCTGTTTCTAGTTTTATTTAAACGGTCAAACTGCGTGAAGTGTGCCCAGGCCCAGAGCTACTTTGCTGGGCATGACTGTGTGACCTCTTGGGCCTGGAAGTCTGGTTGTAGTATGATTTTAAAGGGTCAAATGGTCTCCATTGTGTGTCCAGGTTTAAGGCTACTTTGCTGGGCATGACTGTGTGACCTCTTGGGCCAGGAAGTCTGTTTCTAGTTTTATTTAAACGGTCAAACTGCGTGAAGTGTGCCCAGGCGCAGAGCTACTTTGATGGGCATGATTCTGTGACCTCTTGGGCCTTGAAATGTGGTGCTTTGAATGATTTAAAGAGTGAAACGGTCTGAAGTGTGCCCACGTTTAAAGCAACCTTGCTGGGCATGACTGTGTGACCTCTTGGGCCAGGAAGTCTGTTTCTAGTTTTATTTAAACGGTCAAACTGCGTAAAGTGTGCCCAGGCCCAGAGCTACTTTGCTGGGCATGGCTGTGTGACCTCTTGGGCCTGGAAGTCTGCTTGTAGTATGATTTTAAAGGGTCAAATGGTCTCCATTGTGTATCCAGGTTTAAGTCTACTTTGCTGGGCATGTGATTTGGACCCATCGGGTACGGAAGCCTTTCCGTCACGTGCTCGTTTTCCACGCCTTCAGCGCAGGTAGCCTGCGAATTTAAAACCGACGTGCATTTTATTCTTTTCCCCTTTTATCCTTTCATATCTCTCCGCTACCTTGGAGAAGAGAGACGCACGCGGGTAAATAAAATGTAAATATCTCTAAATATCTGTATAATATGTAAATAAAAGGAAGATGTGGTTGTGTAGTGTAGTCGTTTGATTATAAATAATCTCATAATAATTTTATCCTCAAATTCTTATACATTTATACATGTTTATCTCTCTCTCTGTGTGTGTGTGTGTGTGTGTGTGTGTGTGTGTGTGGTTCTGTGTCACTAGTGTTGCCTGTGGCCCGATTGGAGTGTTTGCGGTGTGAGAAGGAGGAGTTGGAGAACAGTTTGTTGGAGCAGCTGAAGGAGTTGAGGTTGCAGAAGCAGAAGGAGCTGCAGGTTCTTCAGGAGATGCTGAAACACAAGCAGCAGGAGGAGACAGAGCTCCTGCAGAAACAGCAGGAGGAGGAGGAGCATAACAGGTCCCTCAAGGGTAAGTACTATGGAAATGCAATAATACTAACATAACTAATAATGAATGTTAGCCTTTAGGCTCCAATAAAAGTGATACTAATATATGTATAGTACTATATATATTATATTTTATATATTCAGTAGTAATTATGTAGTATATACAATCTGTGTTATATCCAGCAGTAATGATACTTGCTCTGGCAGATATGAAAATGGCCTGTGAACAGGAGAAGAAATCTCTGGAGGAAGAACTTGAG
The DNA here is from genome assembly GCF_041902795.1 of Electrophorus electricus. Classification (NCBI taxonomy): domain Eukaryota; kingdom Metazoa; phylum Chordata; class Actinopteri; order Gymnotiformes; family Gymnotidae; genus Electrophorus; species Electrophorus electricus. The sequence goes on along the minus strand of NC_137505.1, from coordinate 1,495,877 downwards.
AAGCTGAGACTCTCACTGCAGGTAGAGATCCCTTATAGTGTCAGTACACATCCACCAGTAGCTCCACCTTTCACTTATAACGTCAGTACACATTCAGTACACATTCCCACCTTTCCATTGTACTGGCTGTAGTGATGATTCGTGTGTGTGGGTTATACCAGCCCATAGAGGAGGACATTATGAGTCTGAAAGTGGCGCTGGAGATGAAGAACCAGGAGATCAAAGATCAGCACGATCTTTTGGTCAAACTATATACTCTGTATGTATACTATATACTCTGTATGTAGTACCTGGTTTAACACTATATCCTCTGTATATATACTATATATTGTTTATGTAGCACCTGGTTTAACACTATACCCTCAGCTTACTCTAGTCTGCAGATGTGAAGAAATTAAACAGAATGTGTATCTGTGTATTTGTGCGCACCTGTATGTGTCTGGTTGTAGTATTATTTAAAGGGTCAAACTGCGTGAAGTGTGCCCAGGCCCAGAGCTACTTTGATGGGCATGATTCTGTGACCTCTTGGGCCTTGAAATGTGGTGCTTTGAATGATTTAAAGAGTGAAACGGTCTGAAGTGTGCCCACGTTTAAAGCAACCTTGCTGGGCATGACTGTGTGACCTCTTGGGCCAGGAAGTCTGTTTCTAGTTTTATTTAAACGGTCAAACTGCGTGAAGTGTGCCCAGGCCCAGAGCTACTTTGCTGGGCATGACTGTGTGACCTCTTGGGCCTGGAAGTCTGGTTGTAGTATGATTTTAAAGGGTCAAATGGTCTCCATTGTGTGTCCAGGTTTAAGGCTACTTTGCTGGGCATGTGATTTGGACCCATCGGGTACGGAAGCCTTTCCGTCACGTGCTGGTTTTCCACGCCTTCAGCGCAGGTAGCCTGCGAATTTAAAACCGACGTGCATTTTATTCTTTTCCCCTTTTATCCCTTCATATCTCTCCGCTACCTTGGAGAAGAGAGACGCACGCGGGTAAATAAAATGTAAATATCTCTAAATATCTGTATAATATGTAAATAAAAGGAAGAAGTGGTTGTGTAGTGTAGTCGTTTCATTATAAATAATCTCATAATAATTTTATCCACAAATTCTTATACATTTATACATGTTTATCTCTCTCTGTGTGTGTGTGTGTGTGTGTGTGTGTGTGTGTGTGTGTGTGTGTGTGTGTGTGTGTGTGTGTGTGTGGTTCTGTGTCACTAGTGGGGCCTGTGGCCCGATTGGAGTGTTTGCGGTGTGAGAAGGAGGAGTTGGAGAACAGTTTGTTGGAGCAGCTGAAGGAGTTGAGGTTGCAGAAGCAGAAGGAGCTGCAGGTTCTTCAGGAGATGCTGAAACACAAGCAGCAGGAGGAGACAGAGCTCCTGCAGAAACAGCAGGAGGAGGAGGAGCATAACAGGTCCCTCAAGGGTAAGTACTATGGAAATGCAATAATACTAACATAACTAATAATGAATGTTAGCCTTTAGGCTCCAATAAAAGTGATACTAATATATGTATAGTACTATTTATATTATATTTTATATATTCAGTAGTAATTATGTAGTATATACAATCTGTGTTATATCCAGCAGTAATGATACTTGCTCTGGCAGATATGAAAATGGCCTGTGAACAGGAGAAGAAATCTCTGGAGGAAGAACTTGAGAAGCTCAGACTGTCACTGCAGGTAGAGATCCCTTATAGTGTCAGTACACATCCACCAGTAGCTCCACCTTTCACTTATAACGTCAGTACACATTCAGTACACATTCCCACCTTTCCATTGTACTGGCTGTAGTGATGATTCGTGTGCGTGGGTTATACCAGCCCATAGAGGAGGACATTATGAGTCTGAAAGTGGCGCTGGAGATGAAGAACCAGGAGATCAAAGATCAGCACGATCTTTTGGTCAAACTATATACTCTGTATGTATACTATATACTCTGTATGTAGTACCTGGTTTAACACTATATCCTCTGTATATATACTATATACTGTTTATGTAGTACCTGGTTTAACACTATACCCTCAGCTTACTCTAGTCTGCAGATGTGAAGAAATTAAACAGAATGTGTATCTGTGTATATGTGCGCACCTGTATGTGTCTGGTTGTAGTATTATTTAAAGGGTCAAACTGCGTGAAGTGTGCCCAGGCGCAGAGCTACTTTGATGGGCATGATTCTGTGACCTCTTGGGCCTTGAAATGTGGTGCTTTGAATGATTTAAAGAGTGAAACGGTCTGAAGTGTGCCCACGTTTAAAGCAACCTTGCTGGGCATGACTGTGTGACCTCTTGGGCCAGGAAGTCTGTTTCTAGTTTTATTTAAACGGTCAAACTGCGTAAAGTGTGCCCAGGCCCAGAGCTACTTTGCTGGGCATGGCTGTGTGACCTCTTGGGCCTGGAAGTCTGCTTGTAGTATGATTTTAAAGGGTCAAATGGTCTCCATTGTGTATCCAGGTTTAAGTCTACTTTGCTGGGCATGTGATTTGGACCCATCGGGTACGGAAGCCTTTCCGTCACGTGCTCGTTTTCCACGCCTTCAGCGCAGGTAGCCTGCGAATTTAAAACCGACGTGCATTTTATTCTTTTCCCCTTTTATCCTTTCATATCTCTCCGCTACCTTGGAGAAGAGAGACGCACGCGGGTAAATAAAATGTAAATATCTCTAAATATCTGTATAATATGTAAATAAAAGGAAGGTGTGGTTGTGTAGTGTAGTCGTTTGATTATAAATAATCTCATAATAATTTTATCCTCAAATTCTTATACATTTATACATGTTTATCTCTCTCTCTGTGTGTGTGTGTGTGTGTGTGTGTGTGTGTGTGTGTGTGTGGTTCTGTGTCACTAGTGTTGCCTGTGGCCCGATTGGAGTGTTTGCGGTGTGAGAAGGAGGAGTTGGAGAACAGTTTGTTGGAGCAGCTGAAGGAGTTGAGGTTGCAGAAGCAGAAGGAGCTGCAGGTTCTTCAGGAGATGCTGAAACACAAGCAGCAGGAGGAGACAGAGCTCCTGCAGAAACAGCAGGAGGAGGAGGAGCATAACAGGTCCCTCAAGGGTAAGTACTATGGAAATGCAATAATACTAACATAACTAATAATGAATGTTAGCCTTTAGGCTCCAATAAAAGTGATACTAATATATGTATAGTACTATATATATTATATTTTATATATTCAGTAGTAATTATGTAGTATATACAATCTGTGTTATATCCAGCAGTAATGATACTTGCTCTGGCAGATATGAAAATGGCCTGTGAACAGGAGAAGAAATCTCTGGAGGAAGAACTTGAGAAGCTGAGACTCTCACTGCAGGTAGAGATCCCTTATAGTGTCAGTACACATCCACCAGTAGCTCCACCTTTCACTTATAACGTCAGTACACATTCAGTACACATTCCCACCTTTCCATTGTACTCGCTGTAGTGATGATTCGTGTGTGTGTTATACCAGCCCATAGAGGAGGACATTATGAGTCTGAAAGTGGCGCTGGAGATGAAGAACCAGGAGATCAAAGATCAGCACGATCTTTTGGTCAAACTATATACTCTGTATGTATACTATATACTCTGTATGTAGTACCTGGTTTAACACTATATCCTCTGTATATATACTATATACTGTTTATGTAGCACCTGGTTTAACACTATACCCTCAGCTTACTCTAGTCTGCAGATGTGAAGAAATTAAACATAATGTGTATCTGTGTATATGTGCGCACTTGTATGTGTCTGGTTGTAGTATTATTTAAAGGGTCAAACTCCGTAAAGTGTGCCCAGGCCCAGAGCTACTTTGATGGGCATGATTCTGTGACCTCTTGGGCCTTGAAATGTGGTGCATTGAATGATTTAAAGAGTGAAACGGTCTGAAGTGTGCCCACGTTTAAAGCAACCTTGCTGGGCATGACTGTGTGACCTCTTGGGCCAGGAAGTCTGTTTCTAGTTTTATTTAAACGGTCAAACTGCGTGAAGTGTGCCCAGGCCCAGAGCTACTTTGCTGGGCATGACTGTGTGACCTCTTGGGCCTGGAAGTCTGGTTGTAGTATGATTTTAAAGGGTCAAATGGTCTCCATTGTGTGTCCAGGTTTAAGGCTACTTTGCTGGGCATGTGATTTGGACCCATCGGGTACGGAAGCCTTTCCGTCACGTGCTCGTTTTCCACGCCTTCAGCGCAGGTAGCCTGCGAATTTAAAACCGACGTGCATTTTATTCTTTTCCCCTTTTATCCTTTCATATCTCTCCGCTACCTTGGAGAAGAGAGACGCACGCGGGTAAATAAAATGTAAATATCTGTACATATCTGTATAATATCTAAATAAAAGGAAGAAGTGGTTGTATAGTGTAGTCGTTTGATTATAAATAATCTCATAATAATTTTATCCTCAAATTCTTATACATTTATACATGTTTATCTCTCTCTCTGTGTGTGTGTGTGTGTGTGTGTGTGTGTGTGTGTGTGTGTGTGTGTGTGTGTGTGGTTCTGTGTCACTAGTGGGGCCTGTGGCCCGATTGGAGTGTTTGCGGTGTGAGAAGGAGGAGTTGGAGAACAGTTTGTTGGAGCAGCTGAAGGAGTTGAGGTTGCAGAAGTAGAAGGAGCTGCAGGTTCTTCAGGAGATGCTGAAACACAAGCAGCAGGAGGAGACAGAGCTCCTGCAGAAACAGCAGGAGGAGGAGGAGCATAACAGGTCCATCAAGAGTAAGTACTATGGAAATGCAATAATACTAACATAACTAATAATGAATGTTAGCCTTTAGGCTCCAATAAAAGTGATACTAATATATGTATAGTACTATATATATTATATTTTATATATTCAGCAGTAATTATGTAGTATATACAATCTGTGTTATATCCAGCAGTAATGATACTTGCTCTGGCAGATATGAAAATGGCCTGTGAACAGGAGAAGAAATCTCTGGAGGAAGAACTTGAGAAGCTCAGACTGTCACTGCAGGTAGAGATCCCTTATAGTGTCAGTACACATCCACCAGTAGCTCCACCTTTCACTTATAACGTCAGTACACATTCAGTACACATTCCCACCTTTCCATTGTACTGGCTGTAGTGATGATTCGTGTGTGTGGGTTATACCAGCCCATAGAGGAGGACATTATGAGTCTGAAAGTGGCGCTGGAGATGAAGAACCAGGAGATCAAAGATCAGCACGATCTTTTGGTCAAACTATATACTCTGTATGTATACTATATACTCTGTATGTAGTACCTGGTTTAACACTATATCCTCTGTATATATACTATATATTGTTTATGTAGCACCTGGTTTAACACTATACCCTCAGCTTACTCTAGTCTGCAGATGTGAAGAAATTAAACAGAATGTGTATCTGTGTATTTGTGCGCACCTGTATGCGTCTGGTTGTAGTATTATTTAAAGGGTCAAACTGCGTGAAGTGTGCCCAGGCCCAGAGCTACTTTGATGGGCATGATTCTGTGACCTCTTGGGCCTTGAAATGTGGTGCTTTGAATGATTTAAAGAGTGAAACGGTCTGAAGTGTGCCCACGTTTAAAGCAACCTTGCTGGGCATGACTGTGTGACCTCTTGGGCCAGGAAGTCTGTTTCTAGTTTTATTTAAACGGTCAAACTGCGTGAAGTGTGCCCAGGCCCAGAGCTACTTTGCTGGGCATGACTGTGTGACCTCTTGGGCCTGGAAGTCTGGTTGTAGTATGATTTTAAAGGGTCAAATGGTCTCCATTGTGTGTCCAGGTTTAAGGCTACTTTGCTGGGCATGTGATTTGGACCCATCGGGTACGGAAGCCTTTCCGTCACGTGCTGGTTTTCCACGCCTTCAGCGCAGGTAGCCTGCGAATTTAAAACCGACGTGCATTTTATTCTTTTCCCCTTTTATCCCTTCATATCTCTCCGCTACCTTGGAGAAGAGAGACGCACGCGGGTAAATAAAATGTAAATATCTCTAAATATCTGTATAATATGTAAATAAAAGGAAGAAGTGGTTGTGTAGTGTAGTCGTTTCATTATAAATAATCTCATAATAATTTTATCCACAAATTCTTATACATTTATACATGTTTATCTCTCTCTGTGTGTGTGTGTGTGTGTGTGTGTGTGTGTGTGTGTGTGTGTGTGTGTGTGTGGTTCTGTGTCACTAGTGGGGCCTGTGGCCCGATTGGAGTGTTTGCGGTGTGAGAAGGAGGAGTTGGATAACAGTTTCTTGGAGCAGCTGAAGGAGTTGAGGTTGCAGAAGCAGAAGGAGCTGCAGGTTCTTCAGGAGATGCTGAAACACAAGCAGCAGGAGGAGACAGAGCTCTTGCAGAAACAGCAGGAGGAGTAGGAGCATAACAGGTCCATCAAGAGTAAGTACTATGGAAATGCAATAATACTAACATAACTAATAATGAATGTTAGCCTTTAGGCTCCAATAAAAGTGATACTAATATATGTATAGTACTATATATATTATATTTTATATATTCAGTAGTAATTATGTAGTATATACAATCTGTGTTATATCCAGCAGTAATGATACTTGCTCTGGCAGATATGAAAATGGCCTGTGAACAGGAGAAGAAATCTCTGGAGGAAGAACTTGAGAAGCTCAGACTGTCACTGCAGGTAGAGATCCCTTATAGTGTCAGTACACATCCACCAGTACCTCCACCTTTCACTTATAACGTCAGTACACATTCAGTACACATTCCCACCTTTCCATTGTACTGGCTGTAGTGATGATTCGTGTGTGTGGGTTATACCAGCCCATAGAGGAGGACATTATGAGTCTGAAAGTGGCGCTGGAGATGAAGAACCAGGAGATCAAAGATCAGCACGATCTTTTGGTCAAACTATATACTCTGTATGTATACTATATACTCTGTATGTAGTACCTGGTTTAACACTATATCCTCTGTATATATACTATATACTGTTTATGTAGTACCTGGTTTAACACTATACCCTCAGCTTACTCTAGTCTGCAGATTTGAAGAAATTAAACAGAATGTGTATCTGTGTATATGTGTGTACCTGTATGTGTCTGGTTGTAGTATTATTTAAAGGGTCAAACTGCGTGAAGTGTGCCCAGGCCCAGATCTACTTTGATGGGCATTATTCTGTGACCTCTTGGGCCTTGAAATGTGGTGCTTTGAATGATTTAAAGAGTGAAACGGTCTGAAGTGTGCCCACGTTTAAAGCAACCTTGCTGGGCATGACTGTGTGACCTCTTGGGCCAGGAAGTCTGTTTCTAGTTTTATTTAAACGGTCAAAGTGCGTGAAGTGTGCCCAGGCCCAGAGCTACTTTGCTGGGCATGACTGTGTGACCTCTTGGGCCTGGAAGTCTGGTTGTAGTATGATTTTAAAGGGTCAAATGGTCTCCATTGTGTGTCCAGGTTTAAGGCTACTTTGCTGGGCATGTGATTTGGACCCATCGGGTACGGAAGCCTTTCCGTCACGTGCTCGTTTTCCACGCCTTCAGCGCAGGTAGCCTGCGAATTTAAAACCGACGTGCATTTTATTCTTTTCCCCTTTTATCCCTTCATATCTCTCCGCTACCTTGGAGAAGAGAGACGCACGCGGGTAAATAAAATGTAAATATCTCTAAATATCTGTATAATATGTAAATAAAAGGAAGAAGTGGTTGTGTAGTGTAGTCGTTTCATTATAAATAATCTCATAATAATTTTATCCACAAATTCTTATACATTTATACATGTTTATCTCTCTCTTTGTGTGTGTGTGTGTGTGTGTGTGTGTGTGTGTGTGTGGTTCTGTGTCACTAGTGGGGCCTGTGGCCCGATTGGAGTGTTTGCGGTGTGAGAAGGAGGAGTTGGAGAACAGTTTGTTGGAGCAGCTGAAGGAGTTGAGGTTGCAGAAGCAGAAGGAGCTGCAGGTTCTTCAGGAGATGCTGAAACACAAGCAGCAGGAGGAGACAGAGCTCCTGCAGAAACAGCAGGAGGAGGAGGAGCATAACAGGTCCCTCAAGGGTAAGTACTATGGAAATGCAATAATACTAACATAACTAATAATGAATGTTAGCCTTTAGGCTCCAATAAAAGTGATACTAATATATGTATAGTACTATTTATATTATATTTTATATATTCAGTAGTAATTATGTAGTATATACAATCTGTGTTATATCCAGCAGTAATGATACTTGCTCTGGCAGATATGAAAATGGCCTGTGAACAGGAGAAGAAATCTCTGGAGGAAGAACTTGAGAAGCTCAGACTGTCACTGCAGGTAGAGATCCCTTATAGTGTCAGTACACATCCACCAGTAGCTCCACCTTTCACTTATAACGTCAGTACACATTCAGTACACATTCCCACCTTTCCATTGTACTGGCTGTAGTGATGATTCGTGTGCGTGGGTTATACCAGCCCATAGAGGAGGACATTATGAGTCTGAAAGTGGCGCTGGAGATGAAGAACCAGGAGATCAAAGATCAGCACGATCTTTTGGTCAAACTATATACTCTGTATGTATACTATATACTCTGTATGTAGTACCTGGTTTAACACTATATCCTCTGTATATATACTATATACTGTTTATGTAGTACCTGGTTTAACACTATACACTCAGCTTACTCTAGTCTGCAGATGTGAAGAAATTAAACAGAATGTGTATCTGTGTATATGTGCGCACCTGTATGTGTCTGGTTGTAGTATTATTTAAAGGGTCAAACTGCGTGAAGTGTGCCCAGGCCCAGAGCTACTTTGATGGGCATGATTCTGTGACCTCTTGGGCCTTGAAATGTGGTGCTTTGAATGATTTAAAGAGTGAAACGGTCTGAAGTGTGCCCACGTTTAAAGCAACCTTGCTGGGCATGACTGTGTGACCTCTTGGGCCAGGAAGTCTGTTTCCAGTTTTATTTAAACGGTCAAACTGCGTAAAGTGTGCCCAGGCCCAGAGCTACTTTGCTGGGCATGGCTGTGTGACCTCTTGGGCCTGGAAGTCTGCTTGTAGTATGATTTTAAAGGGTCAAATGGTCTCCATTGTGTATCCAGGTTTAAGTCTACTTTGCTGGGCATGTGATTTGGACCCATCGGGTACGGAAGCCTTTCCGTCACGTGCTCGTTTTCCACGCCTTCAGCGCAGGTAGCCTGCGAATTTAAAACCGACGTGCATTTTATTCTTTTCCCCTTTTATCCTTTCATATCTCTCCGCTACCTTGGAGAAGAGAGACGCACGCGGGTAAATAAAATGTAAATATCTCTAAATATCTGTATAATATGTAAATAAAAGGAAGATGTGGTTGTGTAGTGTAGTCGTTTGATTATAAATAATCTCATAATAATTTTATCCACAAATTCTTATACATTTATACATGTTTATCTCTCTCTGTGTGTGTGTGTGTGTGTGTGTGTGTGTGTGTGTGTGTGTGTGTGTGTGTGGTTCTGTGTCACTAGTGGGGCCTGTGGCCCGATTGGAGTGTTTGCGGTGTGAGAAGGAGGAGTTGGAGAACAGTTTGTTGGAGCAGCTGAAGGAGTTGAGGTTGCAGAAGCAGAAGGAGCTGCAGGTTCTTCAGGAGATGCTGAAACACAAGCAGCAGGAGGAGACAGAGCTCCTGCAGAAACAGCAGGAGGAGGAGGAGCATAACAGGTCCCTCAAGGGTAAGTACTATGGAAATGCAATAATACTAACATAACTAATAATGAATGTTAGCCTTTAGGCTCCAATAAAAGTGATACTAATATATGTATAGTACTATTTATATTATATTTTATATATTCAGTAGTAATTATGTAGTATATACAATCTGTGTTATATCCAGCAGTAATGATACTTGCTCTGGCAGATATGAAAATGGCCTGTGAACAGGAGAAGAAATCTCTGGAGGAAGAACTTGAGAAGCTCAGACTGTCACTGCAGGTAGAGATCCCTTATAGTGTCAGTACACATCCACCAGTAGCTCCACCTTTCACTTATAACGTCAGTACACATTCAGTACACATTCCCACCTTTCCATTGTACTGGCTGTAGTGATGATTCGTGTGCGTGGGTTATACCAGCCCATAGAGGAGGACATTATGAGTCTGAAAGTGGCGCTGGAGATGAAGAACCAGGAGATCAAAGATCAGCACGATCTTTTGGTCAAACTATATACTCTGTATGTATACTATATACTCTGTATGTAGTACCTGGTTTAACACTATATCCTCTGTATATATACTATATACTGTTTATGTAGTACCTGGTTTAACACTATACCCTCAGCTTACTCTAGTCTGCAGATGTGAAGAAATTAAACAGAATGTGTATCTGTGTATATGTGCGCACCTGTATGTGTCTGGTTGTAGTATTATTTAAAGGGTCAAACTGCGTGAAGTGTGCCCAGGCGCAGAGCTACTTTGATGGGCATGATTCTGTGACCTCTTGGGCCTTGAAATGTGGTGCTTTGAATGATTTAAAGAGTGAAACGGTCTGAAGTGTGCCCACGTTTAAAGCAACCTTGCTGGGCATGACTGTGTGACCTCTTGGGCCAGGAAGTCTGTTTCTAGTTTTATTTAAACGGTCAAACTGCGTAAAGTGTGCCCAGGCCCAGAGCTACTTTGCTGGGCATGGCTGTGTGACCTCTTGGGCCTGGAAGTCTGCTTGTAGTATGATTTTAAAGGGTCAAATGGTCTCCATTGTGTATCCAGGTTTAAGTCTACTTTGCTGGGCATGTGATTTGGACCCATCGGGTACGGAAGCCTTTCCGTCACGTGCTCGTTTTCCACGCCTTCAGCGCAGGTAGCCTGCGAATTTAAAACCGACGTGCATTTTATTCTTTTCCCCTTTTATCCTTTCATATCTCTCCGCTACCTTGGAGAAGAGAGACGCACGCGGGTAAATAAAATGTAAATATCTCTAAATATCTGTATAATATGTAAATAAAAGGAAGATGTGGTTGTGTAGTGTAGTCGTTTGATTATAAATAATCTCATAATAATTTTATCCTCAAATTCTTATACATTTATACATGTTTATCTCTCTCTCTGTGTGTGTGTGTGTGTGTGTGTGTGTGTGTGTGTGTGTGGTTCTGTGTCACTAGTGTTGCCTGTGGCCCGATTGGAGTGTTTGCGGTGTGAGAAGGAGGAGTTGGAAAACAGTTTGTTGGAGCAGCTGAAGGAGTTGAGGTTGCAGAAGCAGAAGGAGCTGCAGGTTCTTCAGGAGATGCTGAAACACAAGCAGCAGGAGGAGACAGAGCTCCTGCAGAAACAGCAGGAGGAGGAGGAGCATAACAGGTCCCTCAAGGGTAAGTACTATGGAAATGCAATAATACTAACATAACTAATAATGAATGTTAGCCTTTAGGCTCCAATAAAAGTGATACTAATATATGTATAGTACTATATATATTATATTTTATATATTCAGTAGTAATTATGTAGTATATACAATCTGTGTTATATCCAGCAGTAATGATACTTGCTCTGGCAGATATGAAAATGGCCTGTGAACAGGAGAAGAAATCTCTGGAGGAAGAACTTGAGAAGCTGAGACTCTCACTGCAGGTAGAGATCCCTTATAGTGTCAGTACACATCCACCAGTAGCTCCACCTTTCACTTATAACGTCAGTACACATTCAGTACACATTCCCACCTTTCCATTGTACTCGCTGTAGTGATGATTCGTGTGTGTGTTATACCAGCCCATAGAGGAGGACATTATGAGTCTGAAAGTGGCGCTGGAGATGAAGAACCAGGAGATCAAAGATCAGCACGATCTTTTGGTCAAACTATATACTCTGTATGTATACTATATACTCTGTATGTAGTACCTGGTTTAACACTATATCCTCTGTATATATACTATATACTGTTTATGTAGCACCTGGTTTAACACTATACCCTCAGCTTACTCTAGTCTGCAGATGTGAAGAAATTAAACATAATGTGTATCTGTGTATATGTGCGCACTTGTATGTGTCTGGTTGTAGTATTATTTAAAGGGTCAAACTCCGTAAAGTGTGCCCAGGCCCAGAGCTACTTTGATGGGCATGATTCTGTGACCTCTTGGGCCTTGAAATGTGGTGCATTGAATGATTTAAAGAGTGAAACGGTCTGAAGTGTGCCCACGTTTAAAGCAACCTTGCTGGGCATGACTGTGTGACCTCTTGGGCCAGGAAGTCTGTTTCTAGTTTTATTTAAACGGTCAAACTGCGTGAAGTGTGCCCAGGCCCAGAGCTACTTTGCTGGGCATGACTGTGTGACCTCTTGGGCCTGGAAGTCTGGTTGTAGTATGATTTTAAAGGGTCAAATGGTCTCCATTGTGTGTCCAGGTTTAAGGCTACTTTGCTGGGCATGTGATTTGGACCCATCGGGTACGGAAGCCTTTCCGTCACGTGCTCGTTTTCCACGCCTTCAGCGCAGGTAGCCTGCGAATTTAAAACCGACGTGCATTTTATTCTTTTCCCCTTTTATCCTTTCATATCTCTCCGCTACCTTGGAGAAGAGAGACGCACGCGGGTAAATAAAATGTAAATATCTGTACATATCTGTATAATATCTAAATAAAAGGAAGAAGTGGTTGTATAGTGTAGTCGTTTGATTATAAATAATCTCATAATAATTTTATCCTCAAATTCTTATACATTTATACATGTTTATCTCTCTCTCTGTGTGTGTGTGTGTGTGTGTGTGTGTGTGTGTGTGTGTGTGTGTGTGTGTGTGTGTGTGTGTGTGTGTGTGGTTCTGTGTCACTAGTGGGGCCTGTGGCCCGATTGGAGTGTTTGCGGTGTGAGAAGGAGGAGTTGGAGAACAGTTTGTTGGAGCAGCTGAAGGAGTTGAGGTTGCAGAAGCAGAAGGAGCTGCAGGTTCTTCAGGAGATGCTGAAACACAAGCAGCAGGAGGAGACAGAGCTCCTGCAGAAACAGCAGGAGGAGGAGGAGCATAACAGGTCCATCAAGAGTAAGTACTATGGAAATGCAATAATACTAACATAACTAATAATGAATGTTAGCCTTTAGGCTCCAATAAAAGTGATACTAATATATGTATAGTACTATATATATTATATTTTATATATTCAGCAGTAATTATGTAGTATATACAATCTGTGTTATATCCAGCAGTAATGATACTTGCTCTGGCAGATATGAAAATGGCCTGTGAACAGGAGAAGAAATCTCTGGAGGAAGAACTTGAGAAGCTCAGACTGTCACTGCAGGTAGAGATCCCTTATAGTGTCAGTACACATCCACCAGTAGCTCCACCTTTCACTTATAACGTCAGTACACATTCAGTACACATTCCCACCTTTCCATTGTACTGGCTGTAGTGATGATTCGTGTGCGTGGGTTATACCAGCCCATAGAGGAGGACATTATGAGTCTGAAAGTGGCGCTGGAGATGAAGAACCAGGAGATCAAAGATCAGCACGATCTTTTGGTCAAACTATATACTCTGTATGTATACTATATACTCTGTATGTAGTACCTGGTTTAACACTATATCCTCTGTATATATACTATATACTGTTTATGTAGTACCTGGTTTAACACTATACACTCAGCTTACTCTAGTCTGCAGATGTGAAGAAATTAAACAGAATGTGTATCTGTGTATATGTGCGCACCTGTATGTGTCTGGTTGTAGTATTATTTAAAGGGTCAAACTGCGTGAAGTGTGCCCAGGCCCAGAGCTACTTTGATGGGCATGATTCTGTGACCTCTTGGGCCTTGAAATGTGGTGCTTTGAATGATTTAAAGAGTGAAACGGTCTGAAGTGTGCCCACGTTTAAAGCAACCTTGCTGGGCATGACTGTGTGACCTCTTGGGCCAGGAAGTCTGTTTCCAGTTTTATTTAAACGGTCAAACTGCGTAAAGTGTGCCCAGGCCCAGAGCTACTTTGCTGGGCATGGCTGTGTGACCTCTTGGGCCTGGAAGTCTGCTTGTAGTATGATTTTAAAGGGTCAAATGGTCTCCATTGTGTATCCAGGTTTAAGTCTACTTTGCTGGGCATGTGATTTGGACCCATCGGGTACGGAAGCCTTTCCGTCACGTGCTCGTTTTCCACGCCTTCAGCGCAGGTAGCCTGCGAATTTAAAACCGACGTGCATTTTATTCTTTTCCCCTTTTATCCTTTCATATCTCTCCGCTACCTTGGAGAAGAGAGACGCACGCGGGTAAATAAAATGTAAATATCTCTAAATATCTGTATAATATGTAAATAAAAGGAAGATGTGGTTGTGTAGTGTAGTCGTTTGATTATAAATAATCTCATAATAATTTTATCCACAAATTCTTATACATTTATACATGTTTATCTCTCTCTGTGTGTGTGTGTGTGTGTGTGTGTGTGTGTGTGTGTGTGTGTGTGTGTGTGTGTGTGTGTGTGTGTGTGTGTGTGTGTGTGTCTGTGTGTGTGTGTGTGGTTCTGTGTCACTAGTGGGGCCTGTGGCCCGATTGGAGTGTTTGCGGTGTGAGAAGGAGGAGTTGGAGAACAGTTTGTTGGAGCAGCTGAAGGAGTTGAGGTTGCAGAAGCAGAAGGAGCTGCAGGTTCTTCAGGAGATGCTGAAACACAAGCAGCAGGAGGAGACAGAGCTCCTGCAGAAACAGCAGGAGGAGGAGGAGCATAGCAGGTCCCTCAAGGGTAAGTACTATGGAAATGCAATAATACTAACATAACTAATAATGAATGTTAGCCTTTAGGCTCCAATAAAAGTGATACTAATGTATGTATAGTACTATATATATATTATATTTTATATATTCAGTAGTAATTATGTAGTATATACAATCTGTGTTATATCCAGCAGTAATGATACTTGCTCTGGCAGATATGAAAATGGCCTGTGAACAGGAGAAGAAATCTCTGGAGGAAGAACTTGAGAAGCTGAGACTGTCACTGCAGGTAGAGATCCCTTATAGTGTCAGTACACATCCACCAGTAGCTCCACCTTTCACTTATAACGTCAGTACACATTCAGTACACATTCCCACCTTTCCATTGTACTCGCTGTAGTGATGATTCATGTGTGTGTTATACCAGCCCATAGAGGAGGACATTATGAGTCTGAAAGTGGCGCTGGAGATGAAGAACCAGGAGATCAAAGATCAGCACGATCTTTTGGTCAAACTATATACTCTGTATGTATACTATATACTCTGTATGTAGTACCTGGTTTAACACTATATCCTCTGTATATATACTATATACTGTTTATGTAGCACCTGGTTTAACACTATACCCTCAGCTTACTCTAGTCTGCAGATGTGAAGAAATTAAACATAATGTGTATCTGTGTATATGTGCGCACTTGTATGTGTCTGGTTGTAGTATTATTTAAAGGGTCAAACTCCGTAAAGTGTGCCCAGGCCCAGAGCTACTTTGATGGGCATGATTCTGTGACCTCTTGGGCCTTGAAATGTGGTGCATTGAATGATTTAAAGAGTGAAACGGTCTGAAGTGTGCCCACGTTTAAAGCAACCTTGCTGGGCATGACTGTGTGACCTCTTGGGCCAGGAAGTCTGTTTCTAGTTTTATTTAAACGGTCAAACTGCGTGAAGTGTGCCCAGGCCCAGAGCTACTTTGCTGGGCATGACTGTGTGACCTCTTGGGCCTGGAAGTCTGGTTGTAGTATGATTTTAAAGGGTCAAATGGTCTCCATTGTGTGTCCAGGTTTAAGGCTACTTTGCTGGGCATGTGATTTGGACCCATCGGGTACGGAAGCCTTTCCGTCACGTGCTCGTTTTCCACGCCTTCAGCGCAGGTAGCCTGCGAATTTAAAACCGACGTGCATTTTATTCTTTTCCCCTTTTATCCTTTCATATCTCTCCGCTACCTTGGAGAAGAGAGACGCACGCGGGTAAATAAAATGTAAATATCTGTACATATCTGTATAATATCTAAATAAAAGGAAGAAGTGGTTGTATAGTGTAGTCGTTTGATTATAAATAATCTCATAATAATTTTATACTCAAATTCTTATACATTTATACATGTTTATCTCTCTCTCTGTGTGTGTGTGTGTGTGTGTGTGTGTGTGTGTGTGTGTGTGTGTGGTTCTGTGTCACTAGTGGGGCCTGTGGCCCGATTGGAGTGTTTGCGGTGTGAGAAGGAGGAGTTGGAGAACAGTTTGTTGGAGCAGCTGAAGGAGTTGAGGTTGCAGAAGCAGAAGGAGCTGCAGGTTCTTCAGGAGATGCTGAAACACAAGCAGCAGGAGGAGACAGAGCTCCTGCAGAAACAGCAGGAGGAGGAGGAGCATAGCAGGTCCCTCAAGGGTAAGTACTATGGAAATGCAATAATACTAACATAACTAATAATGAATGTTAGCCTTTAGGCTCCAATAAAAGTGATACTAATGTATGTATAGTACTATATATATATTATATTTTATATATTCAGTAGTAATTATGTAGTATATACAATCTGTGTTATATCCAGCAGTAATGATACTTGCTCTGGCAGATATGAAAATGGCCTGTGAACAGGAGAAGAAATCTCTGGAGGAAGAACTTGAGAAGCTGAGACTGTCACTGCAAGTAGAGATCCCTTATAGTGTCAGTACACATCCACCAGTAGCTCCACCTTTCACTTATAACGTCAGTACACATTCAGTACACATTCCCACCTTTCCATTGTACTCGCTGTAGTGATGATTCGTGTGTGTGTTATACCAGCCCATAGAGGAGGACATTATGAGTCTGAAAGTGGCGCTGGAGATGAAGAACCAGGAGATCAAAGATCAGCACGATCTTTTGGTCAAACTATATACTCTGTATGTATACTATATACTCTGTATGTAGTACCTGGTTTAACACTATATCCTCTGTATATATACTATATACTGTTTATGTAGCACCTGGTTTAACACTATACCCTCAGCTTACTCTAGTCTGCAGATGTGAAGAAATTAAACATAATGTGTATCTGTGTATATGTGCGCACTTGTATGTGTCTGGTTGTAGTATTATTTAAAGGGTCAAACTCCGTAAAGTGTGCCCAGGCCCAGAGCTACTTTGATGGGCATGATTCTGTGACCTCTTGGGCCTTGAAATGTGGTGCATTGAATGATTTAAAGAGTGAAACGGTCTGAAGTGTGCCCACGTTTAAAGCAACCTTGCTGGGCATGACTGTGTGACCTCTTGGGCCAGGAAGTCTGTTTCTAGTTTTATTTAAACGGTCAAACTGCGTGAAGTGTGCCCAGGCCCAGAGCTACTTTGCTGGGCATGACTGTGTGACCTCTTGGGCCTGGAAGTCTGGTTGTAGTATGATTTTAAAGGGTCAAATGGTCTCCATTGTGTGTCCAGGTTTAAGGCTACTTTGCTGGGCATGTGATTTGGACCCATCGGGTACGGAAGCCTTTCCGTCACGTGCTCGTTTTCCACGCCTTCAGCGCAGGTAGCCTGCGAATTTAAAACCGACGTGCATTTTATTCTTTTCCCCTTTTATCCTTTCATATCTCTCCGCTACCTTGGAGAAGAGAGACGCACGCGGGTAAATAAAATGTAAATATCTGTACATATCTGTATAATATCTAAATAAAAGGAAGAAGTGGTTGTATAGTGTAGTCGTTTGATTATAAATAATCTCATAATAATTTTATACTCAAATTCTTATACATTTATACATGTTTATCTCTCTCTCTGTGTGTGTGTGTGTGTGTGTGTGTGTGTGTGTGTGTGTGTGTGTGTGTGGTTCTGTGTCACTAGTGGGGCCTGTGGCCCGATTGGAGTGTTTGCGGTGTGAGAAGGAGGAGTTGGAGAACAGTTTGTTGGAGCAGCTGAAGGAGTTGAGGTTGCAGAAGCAGAAGGAGCTGCAGGTTCTTCAGGAGATGCTGAAACACAAGCAGCAGGAGGAGACAGAGCTCCTGCAGAAACAGCAGGAGGAGGAGGAGCATAACAGGTCCCTCAAGGGTAAGTACTATGGAAATGCAATAATACTAACATAACTAATAATGAATGTTAGCCTTTAGGCTCCAATAAAAGTGATACTAATATATGTATAGTACTATATATATTATATTTTATATATTCAGTAGTAATTATGTAGTATATACAATCTGTGTTATATCCAGCAGTAATGATACTTGCTCTGGCAGATATGAAAATGGCCTGTGAACAGGAGAAGAAATCTCTGGAGGAAGAACTTGAGAAGCTGAGACTCTCACTGCAGGTAGAGATCCCTTATAGTGTCAGTACACATCCACCAGTAGCTCCACCTTTCACTTATAACGTCAGTACACATTCAGTACACATTCCCACCTTTCCATTGTACTCGCTGTAGTGATGATTCGTGTGTGTGTTATACCAGCCCATAGAGGAGGACATTATGAGTCTGAAAGTGGCGCTGGAGATGAAGAACCAGGAGATCAAAGATCAGCACGATCTTTTGGTCAAACTATATACTCTGTATGTATACTATATACTCTGTATGTAGTACCTGGTTTAACACTATATCCTCTGTATATATACTATATACTGTTTATGTAGCACCTGGTTTAACACTATACCCTCAGCTTACTCTAGTCTGCAGATGTGAAGAAATTAAACATAATGTGTATCTGTGTATATGTGCGCACTTGTATGTGTCTGGTTGTAGTATTATTTAAAGGGTCAAACTCCGTAAAGTGTGCCCAGGCCCAGAGCTACTTTGATGGGCATGATTCTGTGACCTCTTGGGCCTTGAAATGTGGTGCATTGAATGATTTAAAGAGTGAAACGGTCTGAAGTGTGCCCACGTTTAAAGCAACCTTGCTGGGCATGACTGTGTGACCTCTTGGGCCAGGAAGTCTGTTTCTAGTTTTATTTAAACGGTCAAACTGCGTGAAGTGTGCCCAGGCCCAGAGCTACTTTGCTGGGCATGACTGTGTGACCTCTTGGGCCTGGAAGTCTGGTTGTAGTATGATTTTAAAGGGTCAAATGGTCTCCATTGTGTGTCCAGGTTTAAGGCTACTTTGCTGGGCATGTGATTTGGACCCATCGGGTACGGAAGCCTTTCCGTCACGTGCTCGTTTTCCACGCCTTCAGCGCAGGTAGCCTGCGAATTTAAAACCGACGTGCATTTTATTCTTTTCCCCTTTTATCCTTTCATATCTCTCCGCTACCTTGGAGAAGAGAGACGCACGCGGGTAAATAAAATGTAAATATCTCTAAATATCTGTATAATATGTAAATAAAAGGAAGATGTGGTTGTGTAGTGTAGTCGTTTGATTATAAATAATCTCATAATAATTTTATCCACAAATTCTTATACATTTATACATGTTTATCTCTCTGTGTGTGTGTGTGTGTGTGTGTGTGTGTGTGTGTGTGTGTGTGTGTGTGTGTGTGTGGTTCTGTGTCACTAGTGGGGCCTGTGGCCCGATTGGAGTGTTTGCGGTGTGAGAAGGAGGAGTTGGAGAACAGTTTGTTGGAGCAGCTGAAGGAGTTGAGGTTGCAGAAGCAGAAGGAGCTGCAGGTTCTTCAGGAGATGCTGAAACACAAGCAGCAGGAGGAGACAGAGCTCCTGCAGAAACAGCAGGAGGAGGAGGAGCATAACAGGTCCATCAAGAGTAAGTACTATGGAAATGCAATAATACTAACATAACTAATAATGAATGCTAGCCTTTAGGCTCCAATAAAAGTGATACTAATATATGTATAGTACTATATATATTATATTTTATATATTCAGTAGTAATTATGTAGTATATACAATCTATGTTATATCCAGCAGTAATGATACTTGCTCTGGCAGATATGAAAATGGCCTGTGAACAGGAGAAGAAATCTCTGGAGGAAGAACTTGAGAAGCTCAGACTGTCACTGCAGGTAGAGATCCCTTATAGTGTCAGTACACATCCACCAGTACCTCCACCTTTCACTTATAACGTCAGTACACATTCAGTACACATTCCCACCTTTCCATTGTACTGGCTGTAGTGATGATTCGTATGTGTGGGTTATACCAGCCCATAGAGGAGGACATTATGAGTCTGAAAGTGGCGCTGGAGATGAAGAACCAGGAGATCAAAGATCAGCACGATCTTTTGGTCAAACTATATACTCTGTATGTATACTATATCGAACCCACGGTTTTCACGCTACGATTTTTTTAAATGTGGTGAGCTGCGGAGAAAAGACGCGGTCCGGACGTATTTGTGGCTTAATATCTCTTGTCTCCTTGGGAGTAGGAAGTCTGTTCATGGCTCTTTGGAAAGGGCTGCATCTCCCCTCTAATCGCCTTCGAGCTTCAAGCGGATTGGACCCACGGTTATCACGCTACGATTTTTTAAAGCCGCCAGGGACGGGCCGAAAGCGTGGCAGGTGGCGTTCGTTAGGGACAGTCATGGAGGTGATGCGCACCGAGTTGCACGCCATTTGGACTTGGCCAGACCTAGATGTGAGCGTTCAAAGTCAGCGCGTTTGTTTAAACTTTCTCCTCCAATTCGTTGCAACTGCTCAAGCGTTTCTCGCTCATCCGACTGGAGCGTAACGCTTTATATGTTAATATCTCTTGTCTCCTTGGGAGTAGGAAGTCTGTTCATGGATCTTTGGAAAGGGCTGCATCTCCCCTGTAATCGCCTTCGAGCGGCACGCGGATCGAACCCACGGTTTTCACGCTATGATTTTTTTAAATGTGTTGCGCGTCGGAGAAAATGCGCGCGTAGGACTTATTTGCGGCTTAATATCTTTGGGCTCCTTGGGAGTAGAAAGTCTGTTCATGGCTCTTTGGAAAGGGCTGCATCTCCCCTGTAATCGCCTTCGCGCGGCACGCGGATCGGAACCATCGTTATCACGCTACGATTTTTTAATGCCGACAGGGACGGGCCGAAAGCTTGGCAGGTGGCGTTCGTTAGGAAAAGTCATGGACGTGATGCGGACCGAGTTGCAGGCCATTTGGACCTGGCCCGGCCTAGATGTGAGCCTTCAAAGTCAGCGCGTTTGTTTAAACTTTCTCCTCCAATTCGTTGCAATTGTACAAGCGTTTCTCGCTCATCCGACTGGAGCGTAACGCTTTATCTGTTAATATCTCTGGTCTCCTTGGGAGTAGAAAGTCTGTTCATGGCTCTTTGGAAAGGGATGCATCTCCCCTGTAATCGCCTTCGAGCGGCACGCGGATCGAACCCACGTTTTTCACGCTACGATTTTTTTTAAATGTGTTGCGCGGCGGAGAAAAGACGCGCGCCGGACGTATTTGCGGCTTAATATCTCTTGTCTCCTTGGGAATAGAAAGTCTTTTCATGGCTCTTTGGAAAGGTTTGCATCTCCCTTGTAATCGCCTTTAAGCGGCACGCGGATCGGACCCACCGTTCTTCCGATACGATTTTTTAAATGTGGTGCGCGGCGTAGAAAAGACGCGCGTAGGACGTATTTGCGGCTTAATATCTTTGGGCTCCTTGGGAGTAGGAAGTCTGTTCATGCCTCTTTGGAAAGGGCTGCATCTCCCCTGTAATCGCCTTCGAGCGGCACGCGGATCGAACCCACGGTTTTCACGCTATGATTTTTTTAAATGTGGTGCGCGGCGGAGGAAATGCGCGCGTCGGACGTCATTTCGGCTTAATATCTCTTGTCTCCTTGGGAGTAGAAAGTCTTTTCATGGCTCTTTGGAAAGGGCTGCATCTCCCCTGTAATAGCCTTTAAGCTGCACGCGGATCGAACCCACGGTTTTCACGCTACGATTTTTTTTAAATGTGTTGCGCGGCGGAGAATAGACGCGCGCCGGACGTATTTGCGGCTTGATATCTCTTGTCTCATTGGGAGTAGAAAGTCTGTTCATGGCTCTTTGGAAAGGTTTGCATCTCCCCTGTAATCGCCTTTAAGCGGCACGCGGATCGGACCCACCGTTCTTACGCTACGATTTTTTAAATGTGGTGCGCGGCGTAGAAAAGACGCGCGTAGGACGTATTTGCGGTTTAATATCTTTGGGCTCTTTGGGAGTAGGAAGTCTGTTCATGCCTCTTTGGAAAGGGCTGCATCTCCCCTGTAATCGCCTTCGAGCGGCACGCGGATCGAACCCACGGTTTTCACGCTATGATTTTTTTAAATGTGCTGCGCGGCGGAGAAAATGCGCGCGTCGGACGTCATTGCGGCTTAATATCTCTTGTCTCCTTGGGAGTAGAAAGTCTTTTCATGGTTCTTTGGAAAGGGTTGCATCTCCCCTGTAATCGCCTTTAAGCGGCACGCGGATCGGACCCACCGTTCTCACGCTACGATTTTTTAAACGTGGTGCGCGTCGGAGAAAATGCGCGTAATATCTCTTGTCTCCTTGGGAGTAGAAAGTCTGTTCATGGCTCTTTGGAAAGGGCTGTATCTCCCCTGTAATCGCCTTCGAGCGGCACGCGCATCGGAACCATCGTTATCACGCTACGATTTTTTAATGCCGCCAGGGATAGGCCGAAAGCGTGGCAGGTGGCGTTCGTTAGGGACAGTCATGGAGGTGATGCACACCGAGTTGCACGCCATTTGGAGTTGGCCCGGCCTAGATGTGAGCGTTCAAAGTCAGCGCGTTTGTTTAAACTTTCTCCTCCAATTCGTTGCAATTGTACAAGCGTTTCTCGTTCATCCGACTGGAGCGTAACGCTTTATATGTTAATATTTCTGGTCTCCTTGGGAGTAGAAAGTCTGTTCATGGCTCTTTGGAAAGGGTTGCATCTCCCCTGTAATCGCCTTCGAGCGGCACGCGGATCGAACCCACGGTTTTCACGCTATGATTTTTTTAAATGTGCGCGGCGGAGGAAATGCGCGCGTCGGACGTCATTGCGGCTTAATATCTCTTGTCTCCTTGGGAATAGAAAGTCTGTTCATGGCTCTTAGGAAAGGGCTGCATCTCCACTGTAATCGCCTTCGAGCGGCACGCGGATCGGAACCATCGTTATCACGCTACGATTTTTTAATGCCTCTAGGGACGGGCCGAAAGCGTGGCAGGTGGCGTTCGTTAGGGACAGTCATGGAGGTGATGCGCACCGAGTTGCAGGCCATTTGGACCTGGCCCGGCCTAGATGTGAGCGTTCAAATTCAGCGCGTTTGTTTAAACTTTCTCCTCCAATTCGTTGCAATTGTACAAGCGTTTCTCGCTCATCCGACTGGAGCGTAACGCTTTATATGTTAATATTTCTTGTCTCCTTGGGAGTAGAAAGTCTGTTCATGGCTCTTTGGAAAGGGCTGCATCTCCCTTGTAATCGCCTTCGAGCGGCACGCGGATCGAACCCACGGTTTTCACGCTATGATTTTTTTAAATATGGTGCGCGGCGGAGAAAATTCGCGCGTCGGACGTCATTGCGGCTTAATATCTCTTGTCTCCTTGGGAGTAGAAAGTCTTTTCATGGTTCTTTGGAAAGGGCTGCATCTCCCCTGTAATCGCCTTCGCGCGGCACGCGGATCGGAACCATCGTTATCACGCTACGATTTTTTAATGCCGACAGGGACGGGCCGAAAGCTTGGCAGGTGGCGTTCGTTAGGAAAAGTCATGGACGTGATGCGGACCGAGTTGCAGGCCATTTGGACCTGGCCCGGCCTAGATGTGAGCCTTCAAAGTCAGCGCGTTTGTTTAAACTTTCTCCTCCAATTCGTTGCAATTGTACAAGCGTTTCTCGCTCATCCGACTGGAGCGTAACGCTTTATCTGTTAATATCTCTGGTCTCCTTGGGAGTAGAAAGTCTGTTCATGGCTCTTTGGAAAGGGATGCATCTCCCCTGTAATCGCCTTCGAGCGGCACGCGGATCGAACCCACGTTTTTCACGCTACGATTTTTTTTAAATGTGTTGCGCGGCGGAGAAAAGACGCGCGCCGGACGTATTTGCGGCTTAATATCTCTTGTCTCCTTGGGAATAGAAAGTCTTTTCATGGCTCTTTGGAAAGGTTTGCATCTCCCTTGTAATCGCCTTTAAGCGGCACGCGGATCGGACCCACCGTTCTTCCGATACGATTTTTTAAATGTGGTGCGCGGCGTAGAAAAGACGCGCGTAGGACGTATTTGCGGCTTAATATCTTTGGGCTCCTTGGGAGTAGGAAGTCTGTTCATGCCTCTTTGGAAAGGGCTGCATCTCCCCTGTAATCGCCTTCGAGCGGCACGCGGATCGAACCCACGGTTTTCACGCTATGATTTTTTTAAATGTGGTGCGCGGCGGAGGAAATGCGCGCGTCGGACGTCATTTCGGCTTAATATCTCTTGTCTCCTTGGGAGTAGAAAGTCTTTTCATGGCTCTTTGGAAAGGGCTGCATCTCCCCTGTAATAGCCTTTAAGCTGCACGCGGATCGAACCCACGGTTTTCACGCTACGATTTTTTTTAAATGTGTTGCGCGGCGGAGAATAGACGCGCGCCGGACGTATTTGCGGCTTGATATCTCTTGTCTCATTGGGAGTAGAAAGTCTGTTCATGGCTCTTTGGAAAGGTTTGCATCTCCCCTGTAATCGCCTTTAAGCGGCACGCGGATCGGACCCACCGTTCTTACGCTACGATTTTTTAAATGTGGTGCGCGGCGTAGAAAAGACGCGCGTAAGACGTATTTGCGGTTTAATATCTTTGGGCTCTTTGGGAGTAGGAAGTCTGTTCATGCCTCTTTGGAAAGGGCTGCATCTCCCCTGTAATCGCCTTCGAGCGGCACGCGGATCGAACCCACGGTTTTCACGCTATGATTTTTTTAAATGTGCTGCGCGGCGGAGAAAATGCGCGCGTCGGACGTCATTGCGGCTTAATATCTCTTGTCTCCTTGGGAGTAGAAAGTCTTTTCATGGTTCTTTGGAAAGGGTTGCATCTCCCCTGTAATCGCCTTTAAGCGGCACGCGGATCGGACCCACCGTTCTCACGCTACGATTTTTTAAACGTGGTGCGCGTCGGAGAAAATGCGCGTAATATCTCTTGTCTCCTTGGGAGTAGAAAGTCTGTTCATGGCTCTTTGGAAAGGGCTGTATCTCCCCTGTAATCGCCTTCGAGCGGCACGCGCATCGGAACCATCGTTATCACGCTACGATTTTTTAATGCCGCCAGGGATAGGCCGAAAGCGTGGCAGGTGGCGTTCGTTAGGGACAGTCATGGAGGTGATGCACACCGAGTTGCACGCCATTTGGAGTTGGCCCGGCCTAGATGTGAGCGTTCAAAGTCAGCGCGTTTGTTTAAACTTTCTCCTCCAATTCGTTGCAATTGTACAAGCGTTTCTCGTTCATCCGACTGGAGCGTAACGCTTTATATGTTAATATTTCTGGTCTCCTTGGGAGTAGAAAGTCTGTTCATGGCTCTTTTGAAAGGGATGCATCTCCGCTGTAATCGCCTTCGAGCGGCACGCGGATCGAACCCACGGTTTTCACGCTATGATTTTTTTAAATGTGGTGCGCGGCGGAGAAAATGCGCGCGTCGGACGTCATTTCGGCTTAATATCTATTGTCTCCTTGGGAGTAGAAAGTCTTTTCATGGTTCTTTGGAAAGGTTTGCATCTCCCTTGTAATCGCCTTTAAGCGGCACGCGGATTGGACCCACCGTTCTTCCGATACGATTTTTTAAATGTGGTGCGCGGCGTAGAAAAGACGCGCGTAGGACGTATTTGCGGCTTAATATCTTTGGGCTCCTTGGGAGTAGGAAGTCTGTTCATGCCTCTTTGGAAAGGGCTGCATCTCCCCTGTAATCGCCTTCGAGCGGCACGCGGATCGAACCCACGGTTTTCACGCTATGATTTTTTTAAATGTGTTGCGCGTCGGAGAAAATGCGCGCGTCGGACGTCATTGCGGCTTAATATCTCTTGTCTCCTTGGGAGTAGAAAGTCTTTTCATGGCTCTTTGGAAAGGTTTGCATCTCCCCTGTAATCGCCTTTAAGCGGCACGCGGATCGGACCCACCGTTCTTACGCTACGATTTTTTAAATGTGGTGCGAGGCGTAGAAAAGACGCGCGTAGGACTTATTTGCGGCTTAATATCTTTGGGCTCCTTGGGAGTAGAAAGTCTGTTCATGGCTCTTTGGAAAGGGCTGCATCTCCCCTGTAATCGCCTTTAAGCGGCACGCGGATCGGACCCACCGTTCTTACGATACGATTTTTTAAATGTGGTGCGCGGCGTAGAAAAGACGCGCGTAGGACGTATTTGCGGCTTAATATCTTTGGGCTCCTTGGGAGTAGGAAGTCTGTTCATGGCTCTTTGGAAAGGGCTGCATCTCCCCTGTAATCGCCTTCGAGCGGCACGCGGATCGAACCCACGGTTTTCACGCTATGATTTTTTTAAATGTGCTGCGCAGCGGAGAAAATGCGCGCGTCGGACGTCATTGCGGCTTAATATCTCTTGTCTCCTTGGGAATAGAAAGTCTGTTCATGGCTCTTTGGAAAGGTTTGCATCTCCCCTGTAATCGCCTTTAAGCGGCACGCGGATTGGACCCACCGTTCTTACGCTACGATTTTTTAAATGTGGTGCGCGGCGTAGAAAAGACGCGCGTAGGACGTATTTGCGGCTTAATATCTTTGGGCTCCTTGGGAGTAGGAAGTCTGTTCATGCCTCTTTGGAAAGGGATGCATCTCCCCTGTAATCGCCTTCGAGCGGCACGCGGATCGGACCCACTGTTCTCACGCTACGATTTTTTAAACGTGGTGCGCGTCGGAGAAAATGCGCGTAATATCTCTTGTCTCCTTGGGAGTAGAAAGTCTGTTCATGGCTCTTTGGAAAGGGCTGTATCTCCCCTGTAATCGCCTTCGAGCGGCACGCGGATCGAACCCACGTTTTTCACGCTACGATTTTTTTTAAATGTGTTGCGCGGCAGAGAAAAGACGCGCGCCGGACTTATTTGCGGCTTAATATCTCTTGTCTCATTGGGTGTAGAAAGTCTGTTCATGGCTCTTTGGAAAGGTTTGCATCTCCCTTGTAATCGCCTTTAAGCGGCACGCGGATTGGACCCACCGTTCTTCCGATACGATTTTTTAAATGTGGTGCGCGGCGTAGAAAAGACGCGCGTAGGACGTATTTGCGGCTTAATATCTTTGGGCTCCTTGGGAGTAGGAAGTCTGTTCATACCTCTTTGGAAAGGGCTGCATCTCCCCTGTAATCGCCTTCGAGCGGCACGCGGATCGAACCCACGGTTTTCACGCCATGATTTTTTTAAATGTGGTGCGCGGCGGAGGAAATGCGCGCGTCGGACGTCATTTCGGCTTAATATCTCTTGTCTCCTTGGGAGTAGAAAGTCTTTTCATGGCTCTTTGGAAAGGGCTGCATCTCCCCTGTAATAGCCTTTAAGCTGCACGCGGATCGAACCCACGGTTTTCACGCTACGATTTTTTTTAAATGTGTTGCGCGGCGGAGAATAGACGCGCGCCGGACGTATTTGCGGCTTGATATCTCTTGTCTCATTGGGAGTAGAAAGTCTGTTCATGGCTCTTTGGAAAGGTTTGCATCTCCCCTGTAATCGCCTTTAAGCGGCACGCGGATCGGACCCACCGTTCTTACGCTACGATTTTTTAAATGTGGTGCGCGGCGTAGAAAAGACGCGCGTAAGACGTATTTGCGGTTTAATATCTTTGGGCTCTTTGGGAGTAGGAAGTCTGTTCATGCCTCTTTGGAAAGGGCTGCATCTCCCCTGTAATCGCCTTCGAGCGGCACGCGGATCGAACCCACGGTTTTCACGCTATGATTTTTTTAAATGTGCTGCGCGGCGGAGAAAATGCGCGCGTCGGACGTCATTGCGGCTTAATATCTCTTGTCTCCTTGGGAGTAGAAAGTCTTTTCATGGTTCTTTGGAAAGGGTTGCATCTCCCCTGTAATCGCCTTTAAGCGGCACGCGGATCGGACCCACCGTTCTCACGCTACGATTTTTTAAACGTGGTGCGCGTCGGAGAAAATGCGCGTAATATCTCTTGTCTCCTTGGGAGTAGAAAGTCTGTTCATGGCTCTTTGGAAAGGGCTGTATCTCCCCTGTAATCGCCTTCGAGCGGCACGCGCATCGGAACCATCGTTATCACGCTACGATTTTTTAATGCCGCCAGGGATAGGCCGAAAGCGTGGCAGGTGGCGTTCGTTAGGGACAGTCATGGAGGTGATGCACACCGAGTTGCACGCCATTTGGAGTTGGCCCGGCCTAGATGTGAGCGTTCAAAGTCAGCGCGTTTGTTTAAACTTTCTCCTCCAATTCGTTGCAATTGTACAAGCGTTTCTCGTTCATCCGACTGGAGCGTAACGCTTTATATGTTAATATTTCTGGTCTCCTTGGGAGTAGAAAGTCTGTTCATGGCTCTTTTGAAAGGGATGCATCTCCGCTGTAATCGCCTTCGAGCGGCACGCGGATCGAACCCACGGTTTTCACGCTATGATTTTTTTAAATGTGGTGCGCGGCGGAGAAAATGCGCGCGTCGGACGTCATTTCGGCTTAATATCTATTGTCTCCTTGGGAGTAGAAAGTCTTTTCATGGTTCTTTGGAAAGGTTTGCATCTCCCTTGTAATCGCCTTTAAGCGGCACGCGGATTGGACCCACCGTTCTTCCGATACGATTTTTTAAATGTGGTGCGCGGCGTAGAAAAGACGCGCGTAGGACGTATTTGCGGCTTAATATCTTTGGGCTCCTTGGGAGTAGGAAGTCTGTTCATGCCTCTTTGGAAAGGGCTGCATCTCCCCTGTAATCGCCTTCGAGCGGCACGCGGATCGAACCCACGGTTTTCACGCTATGATTTTTTTAAATGTGTTGCGCGTCGGAGAAAATGCGCGCGTCGGACGTCATTGCGGCTTAATATCTCTTGTCTCCTTGGGAGTAGAAAGTCTTTTCATGGCTCTTTGGAAAGGTTTGCATCTCCCCTGTAATCGCCTTTAAGCGGCACGCGGATCGGACCCACCGTTCTTACGCTACGATTTTTTAAATGTGGTGCGAGGCGTAGAAAAGACGCGCGTAGGACTTATTTGCGGCTTAATATCTTTGGGCTCCTTGGGAGTAGAAAGTCTGTTCATGGCTCTTTGGAAAGGGCTGCATCTCCCCTGTAATCGCCTTTAAGCGGCACGCGGATCGGACCCACTGTTCTTACGATACGATTTTTTAAATGTGGTGCGCGGCGTAGAAAAGACGCGCGTAGGACGTATTTGCGGCTTAATATCTTTGGGCTCCTTGGGAGTAGGAAGTCTGTTCATGGCTCTTTGGAAAGGGCTGCATCTCCCCTGTAATCGCCTTCGAGCGGCACGCGGATCGAACCCACGGTTTTCACGCTATGATTTTTTTAAATGTGCTGCGCAGCGGAGAAAATGCGCGCGTCGGACGTCATTGCGGCTTAATATCTCTTGTCTCCTTGGGAATAGAAAGTCTGTTCATGGCTCTTTGGAAAGGTTTGCATCTCCCCTGTAATCGCCTTTAAGCGGCACGCGGATTGGACCCACCGTTCTTACGCTACGATTTTTTAAATGTGGTGCGCGGCGTAGAAAAGACGCGCGTAGGACGTATTTGCGGCTTAATATCTTTGGGCTCCTTGGGAGTAGGAAGTCTGTTCATGCCTCTTTGGAAAGGGATGCATCTCCCCTGTAATCGCCTTCGAGCGGCACGCGGATCGGACCCACTGTTCTCACGCTACGATTTTTTAAACGTGGTGCGCGTCGGAGAAAATGCGCGTAATATCTCTTGTCTCCTTGGGAGTAGAAAGTCTGTTCATGGCTCTTTGGAAAGGGCTGTATCTCCCCTGTAATCGCCTTCGAGCGGCACGCGGATCGAACCCACGTTTTTCACGCTACGATTTTTTTTAAATGTGTTGCGCGGCAGAGAAAAGACGCGCGCCGGACTTATTTGCGGCTTAATATCTCTTGTCTCATTGGGTGTAGAAAGTCTGTTCATGGCTCTTTGGAAAGGTTTGCATCTCCCTTGTAATCGCCTTTAAGCGGCACGCGGATTGGACCCACCGTTCTTCCGATACGATTTTTTAAATGTGGTGCGCGGCGTAGAAAAGACGCGCGTAGGACGTATTTGCGGCTTAATATCTTTGGGCTCCTTGGGAGTAGGAAGTCTGTTCATACCTCTTTGGAAAGGGCTGCATCTCCCCTGTAATCGCCTTCGAGCGGCACGCGGATCGAACCCACGGTTTTCACGCCATGATTTTTTTAAATGTGGTGCGCGGCGGAGGAAATGCGCGCGTCGGACGTCATTTCGGCTTAATATCTCTTGTCTCCTTGGGAGTAGAAAGTCTTTTCATGGCTCTTTGGAAAGGGCTGCATCTCCCCTGTAATCGCCTTTAAGCGGCACGCGGATTGGACCCACCGTTCTTCCGATACGATTTTTTAAATGTGGTGCGCGGCGTAGAAAAGACGCGCGTAGGACGTATTTGCGGCTTAATATCTTTGGGCTCCTTGGGAGTAGGAAGTCTGTTCATGCCTCTTTGGAAAGGGCTGCATCTCCCCTGTAATCGCCTTCGAGCGGCACGCGGATCGAACCCACGGTTTTCACGCTATGATTTTTTTAAATGTGTTGCGCGGCGGAGAATAGACGCGCGCCGGACGTATTTGCGGCTTGATATCTCTTGTCTCATTGGGAGTAGAAAGTCTGTTCATGGCTCTTTGGAAAGGGCTGCATCTCCCCTGTAATCGCCTTCGAGCGGCACGCGGATCGAACCCACGGTTTTCACGCTATGATTTTTTTAAATGTGTTGCGCGTCGGAGAAAATGCGCGCGTCGGACGTCATTGCGGCTTAATATCTCTTGTCTCCTTGGGAGTAGAAAGTCTTTTCATGGCTCTTTGGAAAGGTTTGCATCTCCCCTGTAATCGCCTTTAAGCGGCACGCGGATCGGACCCACCGTTCTTACGCTACGATTTTTTAAATGTGGTGCGCGGCGTAGAAAAGACGCGTAATATCTCTTGTCTCCTTGGGAGTAGAAAGTCTGTTCATGGCTCTTTGGAAAGGGCTGTATCTCCCCTGTAATCGCCTTCGAGCGGCACGCGCATCGGAACCATCGTTATCACGCTACGATTTTTTAATGCCGCCAGGGATAGGCCGAAAGCGTGGCAGGTGGCGTTCGTTAGGGACAGTCATGGAGGTGATGCACACCGAGTTGCACGCCATTTGGAGTTGGCCCGGCCTAGATGTGAGCGTTCAAAGTCAGCGCGTTTGTTTAAACTTTCTCCTCCAATTCGTTGCAGTTGTACAAGCGTTTCTCGTTCATCCGACTGGAGCGTAACGCTTTATATGTTAATATTTCTGGTCTCCTTGGGAGTAGAAAGTCTGTTCATGGCTCTTTTGAAAGGGATGCATCTCCCCTGTAATCGCCTTCGAGCGGCACGCGGATCGAACCCACGTTTTTCACGCTACGATTTTTTTTAAATGTGTTGCGCGGCGGAGAAAAGACGCGCGCCGGACGTATTTGCGGCTTAATATCTCTTGTCTCATTGGGAGTAGAAAGTCTGTTCATGGCTCTTTGGAAAGGGCTGCATCTCCCCTGTAATCGCCTTCGAGCGGCACGCGGATCGAACCCACGGTTTTCACGCTATGATTTTTTTAAATGTGGTGCGCGGCGGAGGAAATGCGCACGTCGGACGTCATTTCGGCTTAATATCTCTTGTCTCCTTGGGAGTAGAAAGTCTTTTCATGGCTCTTTGGAAAGGGCTGCATCTCCGCTGTAATCGCCTTCGAGCGGCACGCGGATCGAACCCACGGTTTTCAAGTTATGATTTTTTTAAATGTGGTGCGCGTCGGAGAAAATGCGCGCGTCGGACGTCATTTCGGCTTAATATCTATTGTCTCCTTGGGAGTAGAAAGTCTTTTCATGGTTCTTTGGAAAGGGCTGCATCTCCCCTGTAATCGCCTTCGCGCGGCACGCGGATCGGAACCATCGTTATCACGCTACGATTTTTTAATGCCGACAGGGACGGGCCGAAAGCTTGGCAGGTGGCGTTCGTTAGGAAAAGTCATGGACGTGATGCGGACCGAGTTGCAGGCCATTTGGACCTGGCCTGGCCTAGATGTGAGCCGTCAAAGTCAGCGCGTTTGTTTAAACTTTCTCCTCCAATTCGTTGCAATTGTACAAGCGTTTCTCGCTCATCCGACTGGAGCGTAACGCTTTATCTGTTAATATCTCTGGTCTCCTTGGGAGTAGAAAGTCTGTTCATGGCTCTTTGGAAAGGGATGCATCTCCCCTGTAATCGCCTTTAAGCGGCACGCGGATCGGACCCACCGTTCTCACGCTACGATTTTTTAAACGTGGTGCGCGTCGGAGAAAATGCGCGTAATATCTCTTGTCTCCTTGAGAGTAGAAAGTCTGTTCATGGCTCTTTGGAAAGGGCTGTATCTCCCCTGTAATCGCCTTCGAGCGGCACGCGCATCGGAACCATCGTTATCACGCTACGATTTTTTAATGCCGCCAGGGACGGGCCGAAAGCGTGGCAGGTGGCGTTCGTTAGGGACAGTCATGGAGGTGATGCGCACCGAGTTGCACGCCATTTGGAGTTGGCCCGGCCTAGATGTGAGCGTTCAAAGTCAGCGCGTTTGTTTAAACTTTCTCCTCCAATTCGTTGCAATTGTACAAGCGTTTCTCGTTCATCCGACTGGAGCGTAACGCTTTATATGTTAATATTTCTGGTCTCCTTGGGAGTAGAAAGTCTGTTCATGGCTCTTTTGAAAGGGATGCATCTCCCCTGTAATCGCCTTCGAGCGGCACGCGGATCGAACCCACGTTTTTCACGCTACGATTTTTTTTAAATGTGTTGCGCGGCGGAGAAAAGACGCGCGCCGGACGTATTTGCGGCTTAATATCTCTTGTCTCATTGGGTGTAGAAAGTCTGTTCATGGCTCTTTTGAAAGGGCTGCATCTCCCCTGTAATCGCCTTCGAGCGGCACACGGATCGAACCCACGGTTTTCACGCTATGATTTTTTTAAATGTGGTGCGCGGCGGAGGAAATGCGCGCGTCGGACGTCATTTAGGCTTAATATCTCTTGTCTCCTTGGGAGTAGAAAGTCTTTTCATGGCTCTTTGGAAAGGGCTGCATCTCCGCTGTAATCGCCTTCGAGCGGCACGCGGATCGAACCCACGGTTTTCACGCTATGATTTTTTTAAATGTGGAGCGCGGCGGAGAAAATGCGCGCGTCGGACGTCATTTCGGCTTAATATCTATTGTCTCCTTGGGAGTAGAAAGTCTTTTCATGGCTCTTTGGAAAGGTTTGCATCTCCCTTGTAATCGCCTTTAAGCGGCACGCGGATTGGACCCACCGTTCTTCCGATACGATTTTTTAAATGTGGTGCGCGGCGTAGAAAAGACGCGCGTAGGACGTATTTGCGGCTTAATATCTTTAGGCTCCTTGGGAGTAGGAAGTCTGTTCATGCCTCTTTGGAAAGGGCTGCATCTCCCCTGTAATCGCCTTCGAGCGGCACGTGGATCGAACCCACGGTTTTCACACTATGATTTTTTTAAATGTGCTGCGCGGCGGAGAAAATGCGCGCGTCGGACGTCATTGCGGCTTAATATCTCTTGTCTCCTTGGGAGTAGAAAGTCTTTTCATGGTTCTTTGGAAAGGGCTGCATCTCCCCTGTAATCGCCTTCGCGCGGCACGCGGATCGGAACCATCCTTATCACGCTACGATTTTTTAATGCCGACAGGGACGGGCCGAAAGCTTGGCAGGTGGCGTTCGTTAGGAAAACTCATGGACGTGATGCGGACCGAGTTGCAGGCCATTTGGACCTGGCCCGGCCTAGATGTGAGCCTTCAAAGTCAGCGCGTTTGTTTAAACTTTCTCCTCCAATTCGTTGCAATTGTACAAGCGTTTCTCGCTCATCCGACTGGAGCGTAACGCTTTATCTGTTAATATCTCTGGTCTCCTTGGGAGTAGAAAGTCTGTTCATGGCTCTTTGGAAAGGGATGCATCTCCCCTGTAATCGCCTTTAAGCGGCACGCGGATCGGACCCACCGTTCTCACGCTACGATTTTTTAAACGTGGTGCGCGTCGGAGAAAATGCGCGTAATATCTCTTGTCTCCTTGGGAGTAGAAAGTCTGTTCATGGCTCTTTGGAAAGGGCTGTATCTCCCCTGTAATCGCCTTCGAGCGGCACGCGCATCGGAACCATCGTTATCACGCTACGATTTTTTAAGGCCGCCAGGGACGGGCCGAAAGCGTGGCAGGTGGCGTTCGTTAGGGACAGTCATGGAGGTGATGCGCACCGAGTTGCACGCCATTTGGAGTTGGCCCGGCCTAGATGTGAGCGTTCAAAGTCAGCGCGTTTGTTTAAACTTTCTCCTCCAATTCGTTGCAATTGTACAAGCGTTTCTCGTTCATCCGACTGGAGCGTAACGCTTTATATGTTAATATTTCTGGTCTCCTTGGGAGTAGAAAGTCTATTCATGGCTCTTTTGAAAGGGATGCATCTCCCCTGTAATCGCCTTCGAGCGGCACGCGGATCGAACCCACGTTTTTCACGCTACGATTTTTTTTAAATGTGTTGCGCGGCGGAGAAAAGACGCGCGCCGGACGTATTTGCGGCTTAATATCTCTTGTCTCATTGGGTGTAGAAAGTCTGTTCATGGCTCTTTTGAAAGGGCTGCATCTCCCCTGTAATCGCCTTCGAGCGGCACACGGATCGAACCCACGGTTTTCACGCTATGATTTTTTTAAATGTGGTGCGCGGCGGAGGAAATGCGCGCGACGGACGTCATTTCGGCTTAATATCTCTTGTCTCCTTGGGAGTAGAAAGTCTTTTCATGGCTCTTTGGAAAGGGCTGCATCTCCGCTGTAATCGCCTTCGAGCGGCACGCGGATCGAACCCACGGTTTTCACGCTATGATTTTTTTAAATGTGGTGCGCGGCGGAGAAAATGCGCGCGTCGGACGTCATTTCGGCTTAATATCTATTGTCTCCTTGGGAGTAGAAAGTCTTTTCATGGCTCTTTGGAAAGGTTTGCATCTCCCTTGTAATCGCCTTTAAGCGGCACGCGGATTGGACCCACCGTTCTTCCGATACGATTTTTTAAATGTGGTGCGCGGCGTAGAAAAGACGCGCGCCGGACGTATTTGCGGCTTAATATCTTTGGGCTCCTTGGGAGTAGGAAGTCTGTTCATGCCTCTTTGGAAAGGGCTGCATCTCCGCTGTAATCGCCTTCGAGCGGCACGCGGATCGAACCCACGGTTTTCACGCTATGATTTTTTTAAATGTGGTGCGCGGCGGAGGAAATGCGCGCGTCGGACGTCATTTCGGCTTAATATCTATTGTCTCCTTGGGAGTAGAAAGTCTTTTCATGGCTCTTTGGAAAGGGCTGCATCTCCCCTGTAATCGCCTGTAAGCGGCACGCGGATCGAACCCACGGTTTTCACGCTACGATTTTTTTTAAATGTGTTGCGCGGCGGAGAATAGACGCGCGCCGGACGTATTTGCGGCTTGATATCTCTTGTCTCATTGGGAGTAGAAAGTCTGTTCATGGCTCTTTGGAAAGGGCTGCATCTCCCCTGTAATCGTCTTCGAGCGGCACGCGGATCGAACCCACGGTTTTCACGCTACGATTTTTTTTAAATGTGGTGCGCGGCGGAGGAAATGCGCGCGTCGGACGTCA
Source organism: Electrophorus electricus (assembly GCF_041902795.1). Lineage (NCBI taxonomy): Eukaryota > Metazoa > Chordata > Actinopteri > Gymnotiformes > Gymnotidae > Electrophorus > Electrophorus electricus. The sequence continues at coordinate 1,460,544 of NC_137505.1, read as the reverse complement.
TTTCGGCTTAATATCTCTTGTCTCCTTGGGAGTAGAAAGTCTTTTCATGGCTCTTTGGAAAGGGCTGCATCTCCGCTGTAATCGCCTTCGAGCGGCACGCGGATCGAACCCACGGTTTTCACGCTTTGATTTTTTTAAATGTGGTGCGCGGCGGGGAAAATGCGCGCGTCGGACGTCATTTCGGCTTAATATCTATTGTCTCCTTGGGAGTAGAAAGTCTTTTCATGGCTCTTTGGAAAGGTTTGCATCTCCCCTGTAATCGCCTTTAAGCGGCACGCGGATCGGACCCACCGTTCTTACGCTACGATTTTTTAAATGTGGTGCGCGGCGTAGAAAAGACGCGCGTAGGACGTATTTGCGGCTTAATATCTTTGGGCTCCTTGGGAGTAGGAAGTCTGTTCATGCCTCTTTGGAAAGGGATGCATCTCCCCTGTAATCGCCTTCGAGCGGCACGCGGATCGGACCCACCGTTCTCACGCTACGATTTTTTAAACGTGGTGCGCGTCGGAGAAAATGCGCGTAATATCTCTTGTCTCCTTGGGAGTAGAAAGTCTGTTCATGGCTCTTTGGAAAGGGCTGTATCTCCCCTGTAATCGCCTTCGAGCGGCACGCGGATCGAACCCACGTTTTTCACGCTACGATTTTTTTTAAATGTGTTGCGCGGCGGAGAAAAGACGCGCGCCGGACGTATTTGCGGCTTAATATCTCTTGTCTCATTGGGTCTAGAAAGTCTGTTCATGGCTCTTTGGAAAGGTTTGCATCTCCCTTGTAATCGCCTTTAAGCGGCACGCGGATTGGACCCACCGTTCTTCCGATACGATTTTTTAAATGTGGTGCGCGGCGTAGAAAAGACGCGCGTAGGACGTCATTTCGGCTTAATATCTCTTGTCTCCTTGGGAGTAGAAAGTCTTTTCATGGCTCTTTGGAAAGGGCTGCATCTCCCCTGTAATCGCCTTTAAGCGGCACGCGGATCGAACCCACGGTTTTCACGTTACGATTTTTTTTAAATGTGTTGCGCGGCGGAGAATAGACGCGCGCCGGACGTATTTGCGGCTTGATATCTCTTGTCTCATTGGGAGTAGAAAGTCTGTTCATGGCTCTTTGGAAAGGGCTGCATCTCCCCTGTAATCGCCTTCGAGCGGCACGCGGATCGAACCCACGGTTTTCACGCTATGATTTTTTAAAATGTGTTGCGCGTCGGAGAAAATGCGCGCGTCGGACGTCATTGCGGCTTAATATCTCTTGTCTCCTTGGGAGTAGAAAGTCTTTTCATGGCTCTTTGGAAAGGTTTGCATCTCCCCTGTAATCGCCTTTAAGCGGCACGCGGATCGGACCCACCGTTCTTACGCTACGATTTTTTAAATGTGGTGCGCGGCGTAGAAAAGACGCGCGTAGGACGTATTTGCGGCTTAATATCTTTGGGCTCCTTGGGAGTAGGAAGTCTGTTCATGCCTCTTTGGAAAGGGCTCCATCTCCCCTGTAATCGCCTTCGAGCGGCACGCGGATCGAACCCACGGTTTTCACGCTATGATTTTTTTAAATGTGCTGCGCGGCGGAGAAAATGCGCGCGTCGGACGTCATTGCGGCTTAATATCTCTTGTCTCCTTGGGAGTAGAAAGTCTTTTCATGGTTCTTTGGAAAGGGTTGCATCTCCCCTGTAATCGCCTTTAAGCGGCACGCGGATCGGACCCACCGTTCTCACGCTACGATTTTTTAAACGTGGTGCGCGTCGGAGAAAATGCGCGTAATATCTCTTGTCTCCTTGGGAGTAGAAAGTCTGTTCATGGCTCTTTGGAAAGGGCTGTATCTCCCCTGTAATCGCCTTCGAGCGGCACGCGCATCGGAACCATCGTTATCACGCTACGATTTTTTAATGCCGCCAGGGATAGGCCGAAAGCGTGGCAGGTGGCGTTCGTTAGGGACAGTCATGGAGGTGATGCACACCGAGTTGCACGCCATTTGGAGTTGGCCCGGCCTAGATGTGAGCGTTCAAAGTCAGCGCGTTTGTTTAAACTTTCTCCTCCAATTCGTTGCAGTTGTACAAGCGTTTCTCGTTCATCCGACTGGAGCGTAACGCTTTATATGTTAATATTTCTGGTCTCCTTGGGAGTAGAAAGTCTGTTCATGGCTCTTTTGAAAGGGATGCATCTCCCCTGTAATCGCCTTCGAGCGGCACGCGGATCGAACCCACGTTTTTCACGCTACGATTTTTTTTAAATGTGTTGCGCGGCGGAGAAAATGCGCGCGTCGGACGTCATTTCGGCTTAATATCTATTGTCTCCTTGGGAGTAGAAAGTCTTTTCATGGCTCTTTGGAAAGGTTTGCATCTCCCTTGTAATCGCCTTTAAGCGGCACGCGGATAGGACCCACCGTTCTTCCGATACGATTTTTTAAATGTGGTGCGCGGCGTAGAAAAGACGCGCGTAGGACGTATTTGCGGCTTAATATCTTTGGGCTCCTTGGGAGTAGGAAGTCTGTTCATACCTCTTTGGAAAGGGCTGCATCTCCCCTGTAATCGCCTTCGAGCGGCACGCGGATCGAACCCACGGTTTTCACGCCATGATTTTTTTAAATGTGGTGCGCGGCGGAGGAAATGCGCGCGTCGGACGTCATTTCGGCTTAATATCTCTTGTCTCCTTGGGAGTAGAAAGTCTTTTCATGGCTCTTTGGAAAGGGCTGCATCTCCCCTGTAATCGCCTTTAAGCGGCACGCGGAACGAACCCACGGTTTTCACGCTACGATTTTTTTTAAATGTGTTGCGCGGCGGAGAATAGACGCGCGCCGGACGTATTTGCGGCTTGATATCTCTTGTCTCCTTGGGAGTAGAAAGTCTTTTCATGGCTCTTTGGAAAGGTTTGCATCTCCCCTGTAATCGCCTTTAAGCGGCACGCGGATCGGACCCACCGTTCTCACGCTACGATTTTTTAAACGTGGTGCGCGTCGGAGAAAATGCGCGTAATATCTCTTGTCTCCTTGGGAGTAGAAAGTCTGTTCATGGCTCTTTGGAAAGGGCTGTATCTCCCCTGTAATCGCCTTCGAGTGGCACGCGCATCGGAACCATCGTTATCACGCTACGATTTTTTAATGCCGCCAGGGATAGGCCGAAAGCGTGGCAGGTGGCGTTCGTTAGGGACAGTCATGGAGGTGATGCACACCGAGTTGCACGCCATTTGGAGTTGGCCCGGCCTAGATGTGAGCGTTCAAAGTCAGCGCGTTTGTTTAAACTTTCTCCTCCAATTCGTTGCAGTTGTACAAGCGTTTCTCGTTCATCCGACTGGAGCGTAACGCTTTATATGTTAATATTTCTGGTCTCCTTGGGAGTAGAAAGTCTGTTCATGGCTCTTTTGAAAGGGATGCATCTCCCCTGTAATCGCCTTCGAGCGGCACGCGGATCGAACCCACGTTTTTCACGCTACGATTTTTTTTAAATGTGTTGCGCGGCGGAGAAAAGACGCGCGCCGGACGTATTTGCGGCTTAATATCTCTTGTCTCATTGGGTGTAGAAAGTCTGTTCATGGCTCTTTGGAAAGGGCTGCATCTCCCCTGTAATCGCCTTCGAGCGGCACGCGGATCGAACCCACGGTTTTCACGCTATGATTTTTTTAAATGTGGTGCGCGGCGGAGGAAATGCGCGCGTCGGACGTCATTTCGGCTTAATATCTCTTGTCTCCTTGGGAGTAGAAAGTCTTTTCATGGTTCTTTGGAAAGGGCTGCATCTCCCCTGTAATCGCCTTCGCGCGGCACGCGGATCGGAACCATCGTTATCACGCTACGATTTTTTTAAATGTGTTGCGCGTCGGAGAAAATGCGCGCGTCGGACGTCATTGCGGCTTAATATCTCTTGTCTCCTTGGGAGTAGAAAGTCTTTTCATGGCTCTTTGGAAAGGTTTGCATCTCCCCTGTAATCGCCTTCGAGCGGCACGCGGATCGAACCCACGTTTTTCACGCTACGATTTTTTTTAAATGTGTTGCGCGGCGGAGAAAAGACGCGCGCCGGACGTATTTGCGGCTTAATATCTCTTGTCTCCTTGGGAGTAGAAAGTCTTTTCATGGCTCTTTGGAAAGGGCTGCATCTCCGCTGTAATCGCCTTCGAGCGGCACGCGAATCGAACCCACGGTTTTCACGCTATGATTTTTTTAAATGTGGTGCGCGGCGGAGGAAATGCGCGCGTCGGACGTCATTTCGGCTTAATATCTCTTGTCTCCTTGGGAGTAGAAAGTCTTTTCATGGTTCTTTGGAAAGGGCTGCATCTCCCCTGTAATCGCCTTCGCGCGGCGCGCGGATCGGAACCATCGTTATCACGCTACGATTTTTTTAAATGTGTTGCGCGTCGGAGAAAATGCGCGCGTCGGACGTCATTGCGGCTTAATATCTCTTGTCTCCTTGGGAGTAGAAAGTCTTTTCATGGTTCTTTGGAAAGGTTTGCATCTCCCCTGTAATCGCCTTTAAGCGGCACGCGGATCGGACCCACCGTTCTCACGCTACGATTTTTTAAACGTGGTGCGCGTCGGAGAAAATGCGCGTAATATCTCTTGTCTCCTTGGGAGTAGAAAGTCTGTTCATGGCTCTTTGGAAAGGGCTGTATCTCCCCTGTAATCGCCTTCGAGCGGCACGCGCATCGGAACCATCGTTATCACGCTACGATTTTTTAATGCCGCCAGGGATAGGCCGAAAGCGTGGCAGGTGGCGTTCGTTAGGGACAGTCATGGAGGTGATGCACACCGAGTTGCACGCCATTTGGAGTTGGCCCGGCCTAGATGTGAGCGTTCAAAGTCAGCGCGTTTGTTTAAACTTTCTCCTCCAATTCGTTGCAGTTGTACAAGCGTTTCTCGTTCATCCGACTGGAGCGTAACGCTTTATATGTTAATATTTCTGGTCTCCTTGGGAGTAGAAAGTCTGTTCATGGCTCTTTGGAAAGGGCTGCATCTCCCCTGTAATCGCCTTCGAGCGGCACGCGGATCGAACCCACGGTTTTCACGCTATGATTTTTTTAAATGTGGTGCGCGGCGGAGGAAATGCGCACGTCGGACGTCATTTCGGCTTAATATCTATTGTCTCCTTGGGAGTAGAAAGTCTTTTCATGGCTCTTTGGAAAGGTTTGCATCTCCCTTGTAATCGCCTTTAAGCGGCACGCGGATTGGACCCACCGTTCTTCCGATACGATTTTTTAAATGTGGTGCGCGGCGTAGAAAAGACTTGCGTAGGACGTATTTGCGGCTTAATATCTTTGGGCTCCTTGGGAGTAGGAAGTCTGTTCATGGCTCTTTTGAAAGGGATGCATCTCCCCTGTAATCGCCTTCGAGCGGCACGCGGATCGAACCCACGTTTTTCACGCTACGATTTTTTTTAAATGTGTTGCGCGGCGGAGAAAAGACGCGCGCCGGACGTATTTGCGGCTTAATATCTCTTGTCTCATTGGGAGTAGAAAGTCTGTTCATGGCTCTTTGGAAAGGTTTGCATCTTCCCTGTAATCGCCTTTAAGCGGCACGCGGATCGGACCCACCGTTCTTACGCTACGATTTTTTAAATGTGGTGCGCGGCGTAGAAAAGACGCGCGTAGGACGTATTTGCGGCTTAATATCTCTTGTCTCCTTGGGAGTAGAAAGTCTTTTCATGGTTCTTTGGAAAGGGCTGCATCTCCCCTGTAATCGCCTTCGCGCGGCACGCGGATCGGAACCATCGTTATCACGCTACGATTTTTTAATGCCGACAGGGACGGGCCGAAAGCTTGGCAGGTGGCGTTCGTTAGGAAAAGTCATGGACGTGATGCGGACCGAGTTGCAGGCCATTTGGACCTGGCCCGGCCTAGATGTGAGCCTTCAAAGTCAGCGCGTTTGTTTAAACTTTCTCCTCCAATTCGTTGCAATTGTACAAGCGTTTCTCGCTCATCCGACTGGAGCGTAACGCTTTATCTGTTAATATCTCTGGTCTCCTTGGGAGTAGAAAGTCTGTTCATGGCTCTTTGGAAAGGGATGCATCTCCCCTGTAATCGCCTTTAAGCGGCACGCGGATCGGACCCACCGTTCTCACGCTACGATTTTTTAAACGTGGGGCGCGTCGGAGAAAATGCGCGTAATATCTCTTGTCTCCTTGGGAGTAGAAAGTCTGTTCATGGCTCTTTGGAAAGGGCTGTATCTCCCCTGTAATCGCCTTCGAGCGGCACGCGCATCGGAACCATCGTTATCACGCTACGATTTTTTAATGCCGCCAGGGACGGGCCGAAAGCGTGGCAGGTGGCGTTCGTTAGGGACAGTCATGGAGGTGATGCGCACCGAGTTGCACGCCATTTGGAGTTGGCCCGGCCTAGATGTGAGCGTTCAAAGTCAGCGCGTTTGTTTAAACTTTCTCCTCCAATTCGTTGCAATTGTACAAGCGTTTCTCGTTCATCCGACTGGAGCGTAACGCTTTATATGTTAATATTTCTGGTCTCCTTGGGAGTAGAAAGTCTGTTCATGGCTCTTTTGAAAGGGATGCATCTCCCCTGTAATCGCCTTCGAGCGGCACGCGGATCGAACCCACGTTTTTCACGCTACGATTTTTTTTAAATGTGTTGCGCGGCGGAGAAAAGACGCGCGCCGGACGTATTTGCGGCTTAATATCTCTTGTCTCATTGGGTGTAGAAAGTCTGTTCATGGCTCTTTTGAAAGGGCTGCATCTCCCCTGTAATCGCCTTCGAGCGGCACGCGGATCGAACCCACGGTTTTCACGCTATGATTTTTTTAAATGTGGTGCGCGGAGGAGGAAATGCGCGCGTCGGACGTCGTTTCGGCTTAATATCTATTGTCTCCTTGGGAGTAGAAAGTCTTTTCATGGCTCTTTGGAAAGGTTTGCATCTCCCTTGTAATCGCCTTTAAGCGGCACGAGGATTGGACCCACCGTTCTTCCGATACGATTTTTTAAATGTGGTGCGCGGCGTAGAAAAGACGCGCGTAGGACGTATTTGCGGCTTAATATCTTTGGGCTCCTTGGGAGTAGGAAGTCTGTTCATGCCTCTTTGGAAAGGGCTGCATCTCCCCTGTAATCGCCTTCGAGCGGCACGCGGATCGAACCCACGGTTTTCACGCTATGATTTTTTTAAATGTGGTGCGCGGCGGAGGAAATGCGCGCGTCGGACGTCATTTCGGCTTAATATCTCTTGTCTCCTTGGGAGTAGAAAGTCTTTTCATGGCTCTTTGGAAAGGGCTGCATCTCCCCTGTAATCGCCTTTAAGCGGCACGCGGATCGAACCCACGGTTTTCACGCTACGATTTTTTTTAAATGTGTTGCGCGGCGGAGAATAGACGCGCGCCGGACGTATTTGCGGCTTGATATCTCTTGTCTCATTGGGTGTAGAAAGTCTGTTCATGGCTCTTTGGAAAGGGCTGCATCTCCGCTGTAATCGCCTTCGAGCGGCACGCGGATCGAACCCACGGTTTTCACGCTATGATTTTTTTAAATGTGGTGCGCGGCGGAGAAAATGCGCGCGTCGGACGTCATTTCGGCTTAATATCTATTGTCTCCTTGGGAGTAGAAAGTCTTTTCATGGCTCTTTGGAAAGATTTGCATCTCCCTTGTAATCGCCTTTAAGCGGCACGCGGATTGGACCCACCGTTCTTCCGATACGATTTTTTAAATGTGTTGCGCGGCGGAGAATAGACGCGCGCCGGACGTATTTGCGGCTTGATATCTCTTGTCTCATTGGGTGTAGAAAGTCTGTTCATGGCTCTTTGGAAAGGGCTGCATCTCCCCTGTAATCGCCTTTAAGCGGCACGCGGATCGGACCCACCGTTCTTACGCTACGATTTTTTAAATGTGGTGCGCGGCGTAGAAAAGACGCGCGTAGGACGTATTTGCGGCTTAATATCTTTGGGCTCCTTGGGAGTAGGAAGTCTGTTCATGCCTCTTTGGAAAGGGATGCATCTCCCCTGTAATCGCCTTCGAGCAGCACGCGGATCGGACCCACCGTTCTCACGCTACGATTTTTTAAACGTGGTGCGCGTCGGAGAAAATGCGCGTAATATCTCTTGTCTCCTTGGGAGTAGAAAGTCTGTTCATGGCTCTTTGGAAAGGGCTGTATCTCCCCTGTAATCGCCTTCGAGCGGCACGCGGATCGAACCCACGTTTTTCACGCTACGATTTTTTTTAAATGTGTTGCGCGGCGGAGAAAAGACGCGCGCCGGACGTATTTGCGGCTTAATATCTCTTGTCTCATTGGGTCTAGAAAGTCTGTTCATGGCTCTTTGGAAAGGTTTGCATCTCCCTTGTAATCGCCTTTAAGCGGCACGCGGATTGGACCCACCGTTCTTCCGATACGATTTTTTAAATGTGGTGCGCGGCGTAGAAAAGACGCGCGTAGGACGTCATTTCGGCTTAATATCTCTTGTCTCCTTGGGAGTAGAAAGTCTTTTCATGGCTCTTTGGAAAGGGCTGCATCTCCCCTGTAATCGCCTTTAAGCGGCACGCGGATCGAACCCACGGTTTTCACGTTACGATTTTTTTTAAATGTGTTGCGCGGCGGAGAATAGACGCGCGCCGGACGTATTTGCGGCTTGATATCTCTTGTCTCATTGGGAGTAGAAAGTCTGTTCATGGCTCTTTGGAAAGGGCTGCATCTCCCCTGTAATCGCCTTCGAGCGGCACGCGGATCGAACCCACGGTTTTCACGCTATGATTTTTTAAAATGTGTTGCGCGTCGGAGAAAATGCGCGCGTCGGACGTCATTGCGGCTTAATATCTCTTGTCTCCTTGGGAGTAGAAAGTCTTTTCATGGCTCTTTGGAAAGGTTTGCATCTCCCCTGTAATCGCCTTTAAGCGGCACGCGGATCGGACCCACCGTTCTTACGCTACGATTTTTTAAATATGGTGCGCGGCGTAGAAAAGACGCGCGTAGGACGTATTTGCGGCTTAATATCTTTGGGCTCCTTGGGAGTAGGAAGTCTGTTCATGCCTCTTTGGAAAGGGCTCCATCTCCCCTGTAATCGCCTTCGAGCGGCACGCGGATCGAACCCACGGTTTTCACGCTATGATTTTTTTAAATGTGCTGCGCGGCGGAGAAAATGCGCGCGTCGGACGTCATTGCGGCTTAATATCTCTTGTCTCCTTGGGAGTAGAAAGTCTTTTCATGGTTCTTTGGAAAGGGTTGCATCTCCCCTGTAATCGCCTTTAAGCGGCACGCGGATCGGACCCACCGTTCTCACGCTACGATTTTTTAAACGTGGTGCGCGTCGGAGAAAATGCGCGTAATATCTCTTGTCTCCTTGGGAGTAGAAAGTCTGTTCATGGCTCTTTGGAAAGGGCTGTATCTCCCCTGTAATCGCCTTCGAGCGGCACGCGCATCGGAACCATCGTTATCACGCTACGATTTTTTAATGCCGCCAGGGATAGGCCGAAAGCGTGGCAGGTGGCGTTCGTTAGGGACAGTCATGGAGGTGATGCACACCGAGTTGCACGCCATTTGGAGTTGGCCCGGCCTAGATGTGAGCGTTCAAAGTCAGCGCGTTTGTTTAAACTTTCTCCTCCAATTCGTTGCAGTTGTACAAGCGTTTCTCGTTCATCCGACTGGAGCGTAACGCTTTATATGTTAATATTTCTGGTCTCCTTGGGAGTAGAAAGTCTGTTCATGGCTCTTTTGAAAGGGATGCATCTCCCCTGTAATCGCCTTCGAGCGGCACGCGGATCGAACCCACGTTTTTCACGCTACGATTTTTTTTAAATGTGTTGCGCGGCGGAGAAAAGACGCGCGCCGGACGTATTTGCGGCTTAATATCTATTGTCTCATTGGGTGTAGAAAGTCTGTTCATGGCTCTTTGGAAAGGGCTGCATCTCCCCTGTAATCGCCTTCGAGCGGCACGCGGATCGAACCCACGGTTTTCACGCTATGATTTTTTTAAATGTGGTGCGCGGCGGAGGAAATGCGCACGTCGGACGTCATTTCGGCTTAATATCTCTTGTCTCCTTGGGAGTAGAAAGTCTTTTCATGGCTCTTTGGAAAGGGCTGCATCTCCGCTGTAATCGCCTTCGAGCGGCACGCGGATCGAACCCACGGTTTTCACGCTATGATTTTTTTAAATGTGGTGCGCGTCGGAGAAAATGCGCGCGTCGGACGTCATTTCGGCTTAATATCTATTGTCTCCTTGGGAGTAGAAAGTCTTTTCATGGCTCTTTGGAAAGGTTTGCATCTCCCTTGTAATCGCCTTTAAGCGGCACGCGGATTGGACCCACCGTTCTTCCGATACGATTTTTTAAATGTGGTGCGCGGCGTGGAAAAGACGCGCGTAGGACGTATTTGCGGCTTAATATCTTTGGGCTCCTTGGGAGTAGGAAGTCTGTTCATGGCTCTTTGGAAAGGGCTGCATCTCCCCTGTAATCGCCTTCGAGCGGCACGTGGATCGAACCCACGGTTTTCACACTATGATTTTTTTAAATGTGCTGCGCGGCGGAGAAAATGCGCGCGTCGGACGTCATTGCGGCTTAATATCTCTTGTCTCCTTGGGAGTAGAAAGTCTTTTCATGGTTCTTTGGAAAGGGCTGCATCTCCCCTGTAATCGCCTTCGCGCGGCACGCGGATCGGAACCATCGTTATCACGCTACGATTTTTTAATGCCGACAGGGACGGGCCGAAAGCTTGGCAGGTGGCGTTCGTTAGGAAAAGTCATGGACGTGATGCGGACCGAGTTGCAGGCCATTTGGACCTGGCCCGGCCTAGATGTGAGCCTTCAAAGTCAGCGCGTTTGTTTAAACTTTCTCCTCCAATTCGTTGCAATTGTACAAGCGTTTCTCGCTCATCCGACTGGAGCGTAACGCTTTATCTGTTAATATCTCTGGTCTCCTTGGGAGTAGAAAGTCTGTTCATGGCTCTTTGGAAAGGGATGCATCTCCCCTGTAATCGCCTTTAAGCGGCACGCGGATCGGACCCACCGTTCTCACGCTACGATTTTTTAAACGTGGTGCGCGTCGGAGAAAATGCGCGTAATATCTCTTGTCTCCTTGGGAGTAGAAAGTCTGTTCATGGCTCTTTGGAAAGGGCTGTATCTCCCCTGTAATCGCCTTCGAGCGGCACGCGCATCGGAACCATCGTGATCACGCTACGATTTTTTAATGCCGCCAGGGACGGGCCGAAAGCGTGGCAGGTGGCGTTCGTTAGGGACAGTCATGGAGGTGATGCGCACCGAGTTGCACGCCATTTGGAGTTGGCCCGGCCTAGATGTGAGCGTTCAAAGTCAGCGCGTTTGTTAAAACTTTCTCCTCCAATTCGTTGCAATTGTACAAGCGTTTCTCGTTCATCCGACTGGAGCGTAACGCTTTATATGTTAATATTTCTGGTCTCCTTGGGAGTAGAAAGTCTGTTCATGGCTCTTTTGAAAGGGATGCATCTCCCCTGTAATCGCCTTCGAGCGGCACGCGGATCGAACCCACGTTTTTCACGCTACGATTTTTTTTAAATGTGTTGCGCGGCGGAGAATAGACGCGCGCCGGACGTATTTGCGGCTTGATATCTCTTGTCTCATTGGGAGTAGAAAGTCTGTTCATGGCTCTTTGGAAAGGGCTGCATCTCCCCTGTAATCGTCTTCGAGCGGCACGCGGATCGAACCCACGGTTTTCACGCTACGATTTTTTTTAAATGTGGTGCGCGGCGGAGGAAATGCGCGCGTCGGACGTCATTTCGGCTTAATATCTCTTGTCTCCTTGGGAGTAGAAAGTCTTTTCATGGCTCTTTGGAAAGGGCTGCATCTCCGCTGTAATCGCCTTCGAGCGGCACGCGGATCGAACCCACGGTTTTCACGCTTTGATTTTTTTAAATGTGGTGCGCGGCGTAGAAAAGACGCGCGTAGGACGTATTTGCGGCTTAATATCTTTGGGCTCCTTGGGAGTAGGAAGTCTGTTCATGCCTCTTTGGAAAGGGATGCATCTCCCCTGTAATCGCCTTCGAGCGGCACGCGGATCGGACCCACCGTTCTCACGCTACGATTTTTTAAACGTGGTGCGCGTCGGAGAAAATGCGCGTAATATCTCTTGTCTCCTTGGGAGTAGAAAGTCTGTTCATGGCTCTTTGGAAAGGGCTGTATCTCCCCTGTAATCGCCTTCGAGCGGCACGCGGATCGAACCCACGTTTTTCACGCTACGATTTTTTTTAAATGTGTTGCGCGGCGGAGAAAAGACGCGCGCCGGACGTATTTGCGGCTTAATATCTCTTGTCTCATTGGGTCTAGAAAGTCTGTTCATGGCTCTTTGGAAAGGTTTGCATCTCCCTTGTAATCGCCTTTAAGCGGCACGCGGATTGGACCCACCGTTCTTCCGATACGATTTTTTAAATGTGGTGCGCGGCGTAGAAAAGACGCGCGTAGGACGTCATTTCGGCTTAATATCTCTTGTCTCCTTGGGAGTAGAAAGTCTGTTCATGGCTCTTTTGAAAGGGATGCATCTCCCCTGTAATCGCCTTCGAGCGGCACGCGGATCGAACCCACGTTTTTCACGCTACGATTTTTTTTAAATGTGTTGCGCGGCGGAGAAAAGACGCGCGCCGGACGTATTTGCGGCTTAATATCTCTTGTCTCATTGGGTGTAGAAAGTCTGTTCATGGCTCTTTGGAAAGGGCTGCATCTCCCCTGTAATCGCCTTCGAGCGGCACGCGGATCGAACCCACGGTTTTCACGCTATGATTTTTTTAAATGTGGTGCGCGGCGGAGGAAATGCGCACGTCGGACGTCATTTCGGCTTAATATCTCTTGTCTCCTTGGGAGTAGAAAGTCTTTTCATGGCTCTTTGGAAAGGGCTGCATCTCCGCTGTAATCGCCTTCGAGCGGCACGCGAATCGAACCCACGGTTTTCACGCTATGATTTTTTTAAATGTGGTGCGCGGCGGAGGAAATGCGCGCGTCGGACGTCATTTCGGCTTAATATCTCTTGTCTCCTTGGGAGTAGAAAGTCTTTTCATGGTTCTTTGGAAAGGGCTGCATCTCCCCTGTAATCGCCTTCGCGCGGCACGCGGATCGGAACCATCGTTATCACGCTACGATTTTTTTAAATGTGTTGCGCGTCGGAGAAAATGCGCGCGTCGGACGTCATTGCGGCTTAATATCTCTTGTCTCCTTGGGAGTAGAAAGTCTTTTCATGGCTCTTTGGAAAGGTTTGCATCTCCCCTGTAATCGCCTTTAAGCGGCACGCGGATCGGACCCACCGTTCTCACGCTACGATTTTTTAAACGTGGTGCGCGTCGGAGAAAATGCGCGTAATATCTCTTGTCTCCTTGGGAGTAGAAAGTCTGTTCATGGCTCTTTGGAAAGGGCTGTATCTCCCCTGTAATCGCCTTCGAGCGGCACGCGCATCGGAACCATCGTTATCACGCTACGATTTTTTAATGCCGCCAGGGATAGGCCGAAAGCGTGGCAGGTGGCGTTCGTTAGGGACAGTCATGGAGGTGATGCACACCGAGTTGCACGCCATTTGGAGTTGGCCCGGCCTAGATGTGAGCGTTCAAAGTCAGCGCGTTTGTTTAAACTTTCTCCTCCAATTCGTTGCAGTTGTACAAGCGTTTCTCGTTCATCCGACTGGAGCGTAACGCTTTATATGTTAATATTTCTGGTCTCCTTGGGAGTAGAAAGTCTGTTCATGGCTCTTTTGAAAGGGATGCATCTCCCCTGTAATCGCCTTCGAGCGGCACGCGGATCGAACCCACGTTTTTCACGCTACGATTTTTTTTAAATGTGTTGCGCGGCGGAGAAAAGACGCGCGCCGGACGTATTTGCGGCTTAATATCTCTTGTCTCATTGGGTGTAGAAAGTCTGTTCATGGCTCTTTGGAAAGGGCTGCATCTCCCCTGTAATCGCCTTCGAGCGGCACGCGGATCGAACCCACGGTTTTCACGCTATGATTTTTTTAAATGTGGTGCGCGGCGGAGAAAATGCGCGCGTCGGACGTCATTTCGGCTTAATATCTATTGTCTCCTTGGGAGTAGAAAGTCTTTTCATGGCTCTTTGGAAAGGTTTGCATCTCCCTTGTAATCGCCTTTAAGCGGCACGCGGATTGGACCCACCGTTCTTCCGATACGATTATTTAAATGTGGTGCGCGGCGTAGAAAAGACGCGCGTAGGACGTATTTGCGGCTTAATATCTTTGGGCTCCTTGGGAGTAGGAAGTCTGTTCATGCCTCTTTGGAAAGGGCTGCATCTCCGCTGTAATCGCCTTCGAGCGGCACGCGGATCGAACCCACGGTTTTCACGCTATGATTTTTTTAAATGTGGTGCGCGGCGGAGGAAATGCGCGCGTCGGACGTCATTTCGGCTTAATATCTATTGTCTCCTTGGGAGTAGAAAGTCTTTTCATGGCTCTTTGGAAAGGGCTGCATCTCCCCTGTAATCGCCTTTAAGCGGCACGCGGATCGAACCCACGGTTTTCACGCTACGATTTTTTTTAAATGTGTTGCGCGGCGGAGAATAGACGCGCGCCGGACGTATTTGCGGCTTGATATCTCTTGTCTCATTGGGAGTAGAAAGTCTGTTCATGGCTCTTTGGAAAGGGCTGCATCTCCCCTGTAATCGCCTTTAAGCGGCATGCGGATCGGACCCACCCTTCTCACGCTACGATTTTTTAATGCCGACAGGGACGGGCCGAAAGCTTGGCAGGTGGCGTTCGTTAGGAAAAGTCATGGACGTGATGCGGACCGAGTTGCAGGCCATTTGGACCTGGCCCGGCCTAGATGTGAGCCTTCAAAGTCAGCGCGTTTGTTTAAACTTTCTCCTCCAATTCGTTGCAATTGTACAAGCGTTTCTCGCTCATCCGACTGGAGCGTAACGCTTTATCTGTTAATATCTCTGGTCTCCTTGGGAGTAGAAAGTTTGTTCATGGCTCTTTGGAAAGGGATGCATCTCCCCTGTAATCGCCTTTAAGCGGCATGCGGATCGGACCCACCCTTCTCACGCTACGATTTTTTAAACGTGGTGCGCGTCGGAGAAAATGCGCGTAATATCTCTTGTCTCCTTGGGAGTAGAAAGTCTGTTCATGGCTCTTTGGAAAGGGCTGTATCTCCCCTGTAATCACCTTCGAGCGGCACGCGGATCGAACCCACGTTTTTCACGCTACGATTTTTTTTAAATGTGTTGCGCGGCGGAGAAAAGACGCGCGCCGGACGTATTTGCGGCTTAATATCTCTTGTCTCATTGGGTGTAGAAAGTCTGTTCATGGCTCTTTGGAAAGGTTTGCATCTCCCTTGTAATCGCCTTTAAGCGGCACGCGGATCGGACCCACCGTTCTTACGCTACGATTTTTTAAATGTGGTGCGCGGCGTAGAAAAGACGCGCGTAGGACGTATTTGCGGCTTAATATCTTTGGGCTCCTTGGGAGTAGGAAGTCTGTTCATGCCTCTTTGGAAAGGGCTCCATCTCCCCTGTAATCGCCTTCGAGCGGCACGCGGATCGAACCCACGGTTTTCACGCTATGATTTTTTTAAATGTGCTGCGCGGCGGAGAAAATGCGCGCGTCGGACGTCATTGCGGCTTAATATCTCTTGTCTCATTGGGTGTAGAAAGTCTGTTCATGGCTCTTTGGAAAGGGCTGCATCTCCCCTGTAATCGCCTTCGAGCGGCACGCGGATCGAACCCACGGTTTTCACGCTATGATTTTTTTAAATGTGGTGCGCGGCGGAGAAAAGACGCGCGTCGGACGTCATTTCGGCTTAATATCTCTGGTCTCCTTGGGAGTAGAAAGTCTTTTCATGGCTCTTTGGAAAGGGCTGCATCTCCGCTGTAATCGCCTTCGAGCGGCACGCGAATCGAACCCACGGTTTTCACGCTATGATTTTTTTAAATGTGGTGCGCGGCGGAGAAAATGCGCGCGTCGGACGTCATTTCGGCTTAATAGCTCTTGTCTCCTTCGGAGTAGAAAGTCTTTTCATGGCTCTTTGGAAAGGGCTGCATCTCCGCTGTAATCGCCTTCGAGCGGCACGCGAATCGAACCCACGGTTTTCACGCTATGATTTTTTTAAATGTGGTGCGCGGCGGAGGAAATGCGCGCGTCGGACGTCATTGCGGCTTAATATCTCTTGTCTACTTGGGAGTAGAAAGTCTTTTCATGGCTCTTTGGAAAGGTTTGCATCTCCCCTGTAATCGCCTTTAAGCGGCACGCGGATCGGACCCACCGTTCTTACGCTACGATTTTTTAAATGTGGTGCGCGGCGTAGAAAAGACGCGCGTAGGACGTATTTGCGGCTTAATATCTTTGGGCTCCTTGGGAGTAAGGAGTCTGTTCATGCCTCTTTGGAAAGGGCTCCATCTCCCCTGTAATCGCCTTCGAGCGGCACGCGGATCGGAACCATCGTTATCATGCTACGATTTTTTAATGCCGCCAGGGATAGGCCGAAAGCGTGGCAGGTGGCGTTCGTTAGGGACAGTCATGGAGGTGATGCACACCGAGTTGCACGCCATTTGGAGTTGGCCCGGCCTAGATGTGAGCGTTCAAAGTCAGCGCGTTTGTTTAAACTTTCTCCTCCAATTCGTTGCAATTGTACAAGCGTTTCTCGTTCATCCGACTGGAGCGTAACGCTTTATATGTTAATATTTCTGGTCTCCTTGGGAGTAGAAAGTCTGTTCATGGCTCTTTTGAAAGGGATGCATCTCCCCTGTAATCGCCTTCGAGCGGCACGCGGATCGAACCCACGTTTTTCACGCTACGATTTGTTTTAAATGTGTTGCGCGGCGGAGAAAAGACGCGCGCCGGACGTATTTGCGGCTTAATATCTCTTGTCTCACTGGGTGTAGAAAGTCTGTTCATGGCTCTTTGGAAAGGGCTGCATCTCCCCTGTAATCGCCTTCGAGCGGCACGCGGATCGAACCCACGGTTTTCACGCTATGATTTTTTTAAATGTGGTGCGCGGCGGAGGAAATGCGCGCGTCGGACGTCATTGCGGCTTAATATCTCTTGTCTCCTTGGGAGTAGAAAGTCTTTTCATGGCTCTTTGGAAAGGTTTGCATCTCCCCTGTAATCGCCTTTAAGCGGCACGCGGATCGGACCCACCGTTCTTACGCTACGATTTTTTAAATGTGGTGCGCGGCGTAGAAAAGACGCGCGTAGGACGTATTTGCGGCTTAATATCTTTGGGCTCCTTGGGAGTAGGAAGTCTGTTCATGCCTCTTTGGAAAGGGCTCCATCTCCCCTGTAATCGCCTTCGAGCGGCACGCGGATCGAACCCACGGTTTTCACGCTATGATTTTTTTAAATGTGCTGCGCGGCGGAGAAAATGCGCGCGTCGGACGTCATTGCGGCTTAATATCTCTTGTCTCCTTGGGAGTAGAAAGTCTTTTCATGGTTCTTTGGAAAGGGTTGCATCTCCCCTGTAATCGCCTTTAAGCGGCACGCGGATCGGACCCACCGTTCTCACGCTACGATTTTTTAAACGTGGTGCGCGTCGGAGAAAATGCGCGTAATATCTCTTGTCTCCTTGGGAGTAGAAAGTCTGTTCATGGCTCTTTGGAAAGGGCTGTATCTCCCCTGTAATCGCCTTCGAGCGGCACGCGCATCGGAACCATCGTTATCACGCTACGATTTTTTAATGCCGCCAGGGATAGGCCGAAAGCGTGGCAGGTGGCGTTGGTTAGGGACAGTCATGGAGGTGATGCACACCGAGTTGCACGCCATTTGGAGTTGGCCCGGCCTAGATGTGAGCGTTCAAAGTCAGCGCGTTTGTTTAAACTTTCTCCTCCAATTCGTTGCAATTGTACAAGCGTTTCTCGTTCATCCGACTGGAGCGTAACGCTTTATATGTTAATATTTCTGGTCTCCTTGGGAGTAGAAAGTCTGTTCATGGCTCTTTTGAAAGGGATGCATCTCCCCTGTAATCGCCTTCGAGCGGCACGCGGATCGAACCCACGTTTTTCACGCTACGATTTTTTTTAAATGTGTTGCGCGGCGGAGAAAAGACGCGTGCCGGACGTATTTGCGGCTTAATATCTCTTGTCTCATTGGGTGTAGAAAGTCTGTTCATGGCTCTTTGGAAAGGGCTGCATCTCCCCTGTAATCGCCTTTAAGCGGCATGCGGATCGAACCCACGGTTTTCACGCTATGATTTTTTTAAATGTGCTGCGCGGCGGAGAAAATGCGCGCGTCGGATGTCATTGCGGCTTAATATCTCGTTTCCTTGGGAGTAGAAAGTCTTTTCATGGTTCTTTGGAAAGGGTTGCATCTCCCCTGTAATCGCCTTTAAGCGGCACGCGGATCGGACCCATCGTTCTCACGCTACGATTTTTTAAAATCCGCCAGGGACGGAACGAACGCTTGGCAGGTGGCGTTCGTGACCGACAGTCAAGCAGTTAATGCGCACCGAGCTGCAGGCCATTTGGACCTGGCCCAGCCTAGATGTGAGTATTCAAAGTCAGCACGTTTGTTTCAAAGTTCTCCACCAATTCGTTGTAATTGCGTGTGTGCGCGTGAACACCAGGTTTGTGGAGGAGTTCGTCCTTGGACTGTACAAGGGGAGACAGTGTGTGGCCTGGCTGCGTGAGGTTGCAGTTTGCTGGGCATGAGAGATTGGCATGTGGTGCCCTGGAGCTGTGGTTGTTCCAGGACGGGCAAGGTGGAGTAGTGTGGCTGGGTGACGGTGCGCTTCACTGGGGATGTGGTTGTGAGTTGCAGGCCCATTCCTTTGAATGACAGAAAGGATCTGATTTGTTTTCAGGTTTAAACGTACTTTGCTGGGTATGACTGTGACCTCTTGGGCCAGGAAGTCTGTTTCTAGTTTTATTTAAACGGTCAAACTGCGTGAAGTGTGCCCAGGCCCAGAGCTACTTTGCTGGGCATGGCTGTGTGACCTCTTGGGCCTGGAAGTCTGGTTGTAGTATGATTTTAAAGGGTCAAATGCTCTCCATTGTGTGTCCAGGTTTAAGGCTACTTTGCTGGGCATGTGATTTGGACCCATCGGGTACGGAAGCCTTTCCGTCACGTGCTCGTTTTCCACGCCTTCAGCGCAGGTAGCCTGCGAATTTAAAACCGACGTGCATTTTATTCTTTTCCCCTTTTATCCTTTCATATCTCTCCGCTACCTTGGAGAAGAGAGACGCACGCTGGGAAATAAAATGTAAATATCTGTAAATATCTGTATAATATGTAAATAAAAGGAAGAAGTGGTTGTGTAGTGTAGTCGTTTGATTATAAATAATCTCATAATAATTTTATCCACAAATTCTTATACATTTATACATGTTTATCTCTCTCTTTGTGTGTGTGTGTGTGTGTGTGGTTCTGTGTCACTAGTGGGGCCTGTGGCCCGATTGGAGTGTTTGCGGTGTGAGAAGGAGGAGTTGGAGAACAGTTTGTTGGAGCAGCTGAAGGAGTTGAGGTTGCAGAAGCAGAAGGAGCTGCAGGTTCTTCAGGAGATGCTGAAACACAAGCAGCATGAGGAGACAGAGCTCCTGCAGAAACAGAAGGAGGAGGAGGAGCATAACAGGTCCATCAAGAGTAAGTACTATGGAAATGCAATAATACTAACATAACTAATAATGAATGCTAGCCTTTAGGCTCCAATAAAAGTGATACTAATATATGTATAGTACTATATATATTATATTTTATATATTCAGTAGTAATTATGTAGTATATACAATCTATGTTATATCCAGCAGTAATGATACTTGCTCTGGCAGATATGAAAATGGCCTGTGAACAGGAGAAGAAATCTCTGGAGGAAGAACTTGAGAAGCTCAGACTGTCACTGCAGGTAGAGATCCCTTATAGTGTCAGTACACATCCACCAGTACCTCCACCTTTCACTTATAACGTCAGTATACATTCAGTACACATTCCCACCTTTCCATTGTACTGGCTGTAGTGATGATTCGTATGTGTGGGTTATACCAGCCCATAGAGGAGGACATTATGAGTCTGAAAGTGGCGCTGGAGATGAAGAACCAGGAGATCAAAGATCAGCACGATCTTTTGGTCAAACTATATACTCTGTATGTATACTATATACTCTGTATGTAGTACCTGGTTTAACACTATATCCTCTTTATATATACTATATACTGTTTATGTAGCTCCTGGTTTAACACTATACCCTCAGCTTACTCTAGTCTGCAGATGTGAAGAAATTAAACAGAATGTGTATCTGTGTATATGTGCGCACCTGTATGTGTCTGGTTGTAGTATTATTTAAAGGGTCAAACTCCTTAAAGTGTGCCCAGGCCCAGAGCTACTTTGATGGGCATGATTCTGTGACCTCTTGGGCCTTGAAATGTGGTGCTTTGAATGAATTAAAGAGTGAAACGGTCTGAAGTGTGCCCACGTTTAAAGCAACCTTGCTGGGCATGACTGTGTGACCTCTTGGGCCAGGAAGTCTGTTTCTAGTTTTATTTAAACGGTCAAACTGCGTGAAGTGTGCCCAGGCCCAGAGCTACTTTGCTGGGCATGACTGTGTGACCTCTTGGGCCTGGAAGTCTGGTTGTAGTATGATTTTAAAGGGTCAAATGGTCTCCATTGTGTGTCCAGGTTTAAGGCTACTTTGCTGGGCATGTGATTTGGACCCATCGGGTACGGAAGCCTTTCCGTCACGTGCTCGTTTTCCACGCCTTCAGCGCAGGTAGCCTGCGAATTTAAAACCGACGTGCATTTTATTCTTTTCCCCTTTTATCCTTTCATATCTCTCCGCTACCTTGGAGAAGAGAGACGCACGCGGGTAAATAAAATGTAAATATCTCTAAATATCTGTATAATATGTAAATAAAAGGAAGATGTGGTTGTGTAGTGTAGTCGTTTGATTATAAATAATCTCATAATAATTTTATCCACAAATTCTTATACATTTATACATGTTTATCTCTCTCTGTGTGTGTGTGTGTGTGTGTGTGTGTCTGTGTGTGTGTGTGTGTGTGGTTCTGTGTCACTAGTGGGGCCTGTGGCCCGATTGGAGTGTTTGCGGTGTGAGAAGGAGGAGTTGGAGAACAGTTTGTTTGAGCAGCTGAAGGAGTTGAGGTTGCAGAAGCAGAAGGAGCTGCAGGTTCTTCAGGAGATGCTGAAACACAAGCAGCAGGAGGAGACAGAGCTCCTGCAGAAACAGCAGGAGGAGGAGGAGCATAACAGGTCCATCAAGAGTAAGTACTATGGAAATGCAATAATACTAACATAACTAATAATGAATGTTAGCCTTTAGGCTCCAATAAAAGTGACACTAATATATGTATAGTACTATATATATTATATTTTATATATTCAGCAGTAATTATGTAGTATATACAATCTGTGTTATATCCAGCAGTAATGATACTTGCTCTGGCAGATATAAAAATGGCCTGTGAACAGGAGAAGAAATCTCTGGAGGAAGAACTTGAGAAGCTCAAACTGTCACTGCAGGTAGAGATCCCTTATAGTGTCAGTACACATCCACCAGTACCACCACCTCTCACTTATAACGTCAGTACACATTCAGTACACATTCCCACCTTTCCATTGTACTGGCTGTAGTGATGATTCGTGTCTGTGTTATACCAGCCCATAGAGGAGGACATTATGAGTCTGAAAGTGGCGCTGGAGATGAAGAACCAGGAGATCAAAGATCAGCACGATCTTTTGGTCAAACTATATACTCTGTATGTATACTATATCGAACCCACGGTTTTCACGCTACGATTTTTTTAAATGTGGTGAGCTGCGGAGAAAAGACGCGGTCCGGACGTATTTGTGGCTTAATATCTCTTGTCTCCTTGGGAGTAGAAAGTCTTTTCATGGCTCTTTGGAAAGGGCTGCATCTCCCTTGTAATCGCCTTTAAGCGGCACGCGGATTGGACCCACCGTTCTTCCGATACGATTTTTTAAATGTGGTGCGCGGCGTAGAAAAGACGCGCGTAGGACGTATTTGCGGCTTAATATCTTTGGGCTCCTTGGGAGTAGGAAGTCTGTTCATGCCTCTTTGGAAAGGGCTGCATCTCCCCTGTAATCGCCTTCGAGCGGCACGCGGATCGAACCCACGTTTTTCACGCTACGATTTTTTTTAAATGTGTTGCGCGGCGGAGAAAAGACGCGCGCCGGACGTATTTGCGGCTTAATATCTCTTGTCTCATTGGGTCTAGAAAGTCTGTTCATGGCTCTTTGGAAAGGTTTGCATCTCCCTTGTAATCGCCTTTAAGCGGCACGCGGATTGGACCCACCGTTCTTCCGATACGATTTTTTAAATGTGGTGCGCGGCGTAGAAAAGACGCGCGTAGGACGTCATTTCGGCTTAATATCTCTTGTCTCCTTGGGAGTAGAAAGTCTTTTCATGGCTCTTTGGAAAGGGCTGCATCTCCCCTGTAATCGCCTTTAAGCGGCACGCGGATCGAACCCACGGTTTTCACGTTACGATTTTTTTTAAATGTGTTGCGCGGCGGAGAATAGACGAGCGCCGGACGTATTTGCGGCTTGATATCTCTTGTCTCATTGGGAGTAGAAAGTCTGTTCATGGCTCTTTGGAAAGGGCTGCATCTCCCCTGTAATTGCCTTCGAGCGGCACGCGGATCGAACCCACGGTTTTCACGCTATGATTTTTTAAAATGTGTTGCGCGTCGGAGAAAATGCGCGCGTCGGACGTCATTGCGGCTTAATATCTCGTCTCCTTGGGAGTAGAAAGTCTTTTCATGGCTCTTTGGAAAGGTTTGCATCTCCCCTGTAATCGCCTTTAAGCGGCACGCGGATCGGACCCACCGTTCTTACGCTACGATTTTTTAAATGTGGTGCGCGGCGTAGAAAAGACGCGCGTAGGACGTATTTGCGGCTTAATATCTTTGGGCTCCTTGGGAGTAGGAAGTCTGTTCATGCCTCTTTGGAAAGGGCTCCATCTCCCCTGTAATCGCCTTCGAGCGGCACGCGGATCGAACCCACGGTTTTCACGCTATGATTTTTTTAAATGTGCTGCGCGGCGGAGAAAATGCGCGCGTCGGACGTCATTTCGGCTTAATATCTCTTGTCTCCTTGGGAGTAGAAAGTCTTTTCATGGCTCTTTGGAAAGGGCTGCATCTCCCCTGTAATCGCCTTTAAGCGGCACGCGGATCGAACCCACGGTTTTCACGCTACGATTTTTTTTAAATGTGTTGCGCGGCGGAGAATAGACGCGCGCCGGACGTATTTGCGGCTTGATATCTCTTGTCTCATTGGGAGTAGAAAGTCTGTTCATGGCTCTTTGGAAAGGGCTGCATCTCCCCTGTAATTGCCTTCGAGCGGCACGCGGATCGAACCCACGGTTTTCATGCTATGATTTTTTTAAATGTGTTGCGCGTCGGAGAAAATGCGCGCGTCGGACGTCATTGCGGCTTAATATCTCTTGTCTCCTTGGGAGTAGAAAGTCTTTTCATGGCTCTTTGGAAAGGTTTGCATCTCCCCTGTAATCGCCTTTAAGCGGCACGCGGATCGGACCCACCGTTCTCACGCTACGATTTTTTAAACGTGGTGCGCGTCGGAGAAAATGCGCGTAATATCTCTTGTCTCCTTGGGAGTAGAAAGTCTGTTCATGGCTCTTTGGAAAGGGCTGTATCTCCCCTGTAATCGCCTTCGAGTGGCACGCGCATCGGAACCATCGTTATCACGCTACGATTTTTTAATGCCGCCAGGGATAGGCCGAAAGCGTGGCAGGTGGCGTTCGTTAGGGACAGTCATGGAGGTGATGCACACCGAGTTGCACGCCATTTGGAGTTGGCCCGGCCTAGATGTGAGCGTTCAAAGTCAGCGCGTTTGTTTAAACTTTCTCCTCCAATTCGTTGCAGTTGTACAAGCGTTTCTCGTTCATCCGACTGGAGCGTAACGCTTTATATGTTAATATTTCTGGTCTCCTTGGGAGTAGAAAGTCTGTTCATGGCTCTTTTGAAAGGGATGCATCTCCCCTGTAATCGCCTTTAAGCGGCACGCGGATCGGACCCACCGTTCTCACGCTACGATTTTTTAAACGTGGTGCGCGTCGGAGAAAATGCGCGTAATATCTCTTGTCTCCTTGGGAGTAGAAAGTCTGTTCATGGCTCTTTGGAAAGGGCTGTATCTCCCCTGTACTCTCCTTCGAGCGGCACGCGGATCGAACCCACGTTTTTCACGCTACGATTTTTTTTAAATGTGTTGCGCGGCGGAGAAAAGACGCGCGCCGGACGTATTTGCGGCTTAATATCTCTTGTCTCATTGGGTGTAGAAAGTCTGTTCATGGCTCTTTGGAAAGGTTTGCATCTCCCTTGTAATCGCCTTTAAGCGGCACGCGGATTGGACCCACCGTTCTTCCGATACGATTTTTTAAATGTGGTGCGCGGCGTAGAAAAGACGCGCGTAGGACGTCATTTCGGCTTAATATCTCTTGTCTCCTTGGGAGTAGAAAGTCTTTTCATGGCTCTTTGGAAAGGGCTGCATCTCCCCTGTAATCGCCTTTAAGCGGCACGCGGATCGAACCCACGGTTTTCACGTTACGATTTTTTTTATATGTGTTGCGCGGCGGAGAATAGACGCGCGCCGGACGTATTTGCGGCTTGATATCTCTTGTCTCATTGGGAGTAGAAAGTCTGTTCATGGCTCTTTGGAAAGGGCTGCATCTCCCCTGTAATCGCCTTCGAGCGGCACGCGGATCGAACCCACGGTTTTCACGCTATGATTTTTTTAAATGTGTTGCGCGTCGGAGAAAATGCGCGCGTCGGACGTCATTGCGGCTTAATATCTCTTGTCTCCTTGGGAGTAGAAAGTCTTTTCATGGCTCTTTGGAAAGGTTTGCATCTCCCCTGTAATCGCCTTTAAGCGGCACGCGGATCGGACCCACCGTTCTTACGCTACGATTTTTTAAATGTGGTGCGCGGCGTAGAAAAGACGCGTAATATCTCTTGTCTCCTTGGGAGTAGAAAGTCTGTTCATGGCTCTTTGGAAAGGGCTGTATCTCCCCTGTAATCGCCTTCGAGCGGCACGCGCATCGGAACCATCGTTATCACGCTACGATTTTTTAATGCCGCCAGGGACGGGCCGAAAGCGTGGCAGGTGGCGTTCGTTAGGGACAGTCATGGAGGTGATGCGCACCGAGTTGCACGCCATTTGGAGTTGGCCCGGCCTAGATGTGAGCGTTCAAAGTCAGCGCGTTTGTTTAAACTTTCTCCTCCAATTCGTTGCAATTGTACAAGCGTTTCTCGTTCATCCGACTGGAGCGTAACGCTTTATATGTTAATATTTCTGGTCTCCTTGGGAGTAGAAAGTCTGTTCATGGCTCTTTTGAAAGGGATGCATCTCCCCTGTAATCGCCTTCGAGCGGCACGCGGATCGAACCCACGTTTTTCACGCTACGATTTTTTTTAAATGTGTTGCGCGGCGGAGAAAAGACGCGCGCCGGACGTATTTGCGGCTTAATATCTCTTGTCTCATTGGGTGTAGAAAGTCTGTTCATGGCTCTTTTGAAAGGGCTGCATCTCCCCTGTAATCGCCTTCGAGCGGCACACGGATCGAACCCACGGTTTTCACGCTATGATTTTTTTAAATGTGGTGCGCGGCGGAGGAAATGCGCGCGTCGGACGTCATTTCGGCTTAATATCTCTTGTCTCCTTGGGAGTAGAAAGTCTTTTCATGGCTCTTTGGAAAGGGCTGCATCTCCGCTGTAATCGCCTTCGAGCGGCACGCGGATCGAACCCACGGTTTTCACGCTATGATTTTTTTAAATGTGGTGCGCGGCGGAGAAAATGCGCGCGTCGGACGTCATTTCGGCTTAATATCTATTGTCTCCTTGGGAGTAGAAAGTCTTTTCATGGCTCTTTGGAAAGGTTTGCATCTCCCTTGTAATCGCCTTT
The DNA here is from genome assembly GCF_041902795.1 of Electrophorus electricus. Classification (NCBI taxonomy): domain Eukaryota; kingdom Metazoa; phylum Chordata; class Actinopteri; order Gymnotiformes; family Gymnotidae; genus Electrophorus; species Electrophorus electricus. Next base: position 1,434,816 of record NC_137505.1, on the reverse strand, counting down.
AAGCGGCACGCGGATTGGACCCACCGTTCTTCCGATACGATTATTTAAATGTGGTGCGCGGCGTAGAAAAGACGCGCGTAGGACGTATTTGCGGCTTAATATCTTTGGGCTCCTTGGGAGTAGGAAGTCTGTTCATGCCTCTTTGGAAAGGGCTGCATCTCCGCTGTAATCGCCTTCGAGCGGCACGCGGATCGAACCCACGGTTTTCACGCTATGATTTTTTTAAATGTGGTGCGCGGCGGAGGAAATGCGCGCGTCGGACGTCATTTCGGCTTAATATCTATTGTCTCCTTGGGAGTAGAAAGTCTTTTCATGGCTCTTTGGAAAGGGCTGCATCTCCCCTGTAATCGCCTTTAAGCGGCACGCGGATCGAACCCACGGTTTTCACGCTACGATTTTTTTTAAATGTGTTGCGCGGCGGAGAATAGACGCGCGCCGGACGTATTTGCGGCTTGATATCTCTTGTCTCATTGGGAGTAGAAAGTCTGTTCATGGCTCTTTGGAAAGGGCTGCATCTCCCCTGTAATCGTCTTCGAGCGGCACGCGGATCGAACCCACGGTTTTCACGCTACGATTTTTTTTAAATGTGTTGCGCGGCGGAGAAAAGACGCGCGCCGGACGTATTTGCGGCTTAATATCTCTTGTCTCCTTGGGAGTAGGAAGTCTGTTCATGGCTCTTTGGAAAGGGCTGCATCTCCCCTGTAATCGCCTTTAAGCGGCACCCGGATCGGACCCACCGTTATCACGCTACGATTTTTTAATGCCGACAGGGACGGGCCGAAAGCTTGGCAGGTGGCGTTCGTTAGGAAAAGTCATGGACGTGATGCGGACCGAGTTGCAGGCCATTTGGACCTGGCCCGGCCTAGATGTGAGCCTTCAAAGTCAGCGCGTTTGTTTAAACTTTCTCCTCCAATTCGTTGCAATTGTACAAGCGTTTCTCGCTCATCCGACTGGAGCGTAACGCTTTATCTGTTAATATCTCTGGTCTCCTTGGGAGTAGAAAGTTTGTTCATGGCTCTTTGGAAAGGGATGCATCTCCCCTGTAATCGCCTTTAAGCGGCATGCGGATCGGACCCACCCTTCTCACGCTACGATTTTTTAAACGTGGTGCGCGTCGGAGAAAATGCGCGTAATATCTCTTGTCTCCTTGGGAGTAGAAAGTCTGTTCATGGCTCTTTGGAAAGGGCTGTATCTCCCCTGTAATCACCTTCGAGCGGCACGCGGATCGAACCCACGTTTTTCACGCTACGATTTTTTTTAAATGTGTTGCGCGGCGGAGAAAAGCCGCGCGCCGGACGTATTTGCGGCTTAATATCTCTTGTCTCATTGGGTGTAGAAAGTCTGTTCATGGCTCTTTGGAAAGGTTTGCATCTCCCTTGTAATCGCCTTTAAGCGGCACGCGGATCGGACCCACCGTTCTTACGCTACGATTTTTTAAATGTGGTGCGCGGCGTAGAAAAGACGCGCGTAGGACGTATTTGCGGCTTAATATCTTTGGGCTCCTTGGGAGTAGGAAGTCTGTTCATGCCTCTTTGGAAAGGGCTCCATCTCCCCTGTAATCGCCTTCGAGCGGCACGCGGATCGAACCCACGGTTTTCACGCTATGATTTTTTTAAATGTGCTGCGCGGCGGAGAAAATGCGCGCGTCGGACGTCATTGCGGCTTAATATCTCTTGTCTCATTGGGTGTAGAAAGTCTGTTCATGGCTCTTTGGAAAGGGCTGCATCTCCCCTGTAATCGCCTTCGAGCGGCACGCGGATCGAACCCACGGTTTTCACGCTATGATTTTTTTAAATGTGGTGCGCGGCGGAGAAAAGACGCGCGTCGGACGTCATTTCGGCTTAATATCTCTTGTCTCCTTGGGAGTAGAAAGTCTTTTCATGGCTCTTTGGAAAGGGCTGCATCTCCGCTGTAATCGCCTTCGAGCGGCACGCGAATCGAACCCACGGTTTTCACGCTATGATTTTTTTAAATGTGGTGCGCGGCGGAGAAAATGCGCGCGTCGGACGTCATTTCGGCTTAATATCTCTTGTCTCCTTCGGAGTAGAAAGTCTTTTCATGGCTCTTTGGAAAGGGCTGCATCTCCGCTGTAATCGCCTTCGAGCGGCACGCGAATCGAACCCACGGTTTTCACGCTATGATTTTTTTAAATGTGGTGCGCGGCGGAGGAAATGCGCGCGTCGGAAGTCATTGCGGCTTAATATCTCTTGTCTACTTGGGAGTAGAAAGTCTTTTCATGGCTCTTTGGAAAGGTTTGCATCTCCCCTGTAATCGCCTTTAAGCGGCACGCGGATCGGACCCACCGTTCTTACGCTACGATTTTTTAAATGTGGTGCGCGGCGTAGAAAAGACGCGCGTAGGACGTATTTGCGGCTTAATATCTTTGGGCTCCTTGGGAGTAAGGAGTCTGTTCATGCCTCTTTGGAAAGGGCTCCATCTCCCCTGTAATCGCCTTCGAGCGGCACGCGGATCGGAACCATCGTTATCATGCTACGATTTTTTAATGCCGCCAGGGATAGGCCGAAAGCGTGGCAGGTGGCGTTCGTTAGGGACAGTCATGGAGGTGATGCACACCGAGTTGCACGCCATTTGGAGTTGGCCCGGCCTAGATGTGAGCGTTCAAAGTCAGCGCGTTTGTTTAAACTTTCTCCTCCAATTCGTTGCAATTGTACAAGCGTTTCTCGTTCATCCGACTGGAGCGTAACGCTTTATATGTTAATATTTCTGGTCTCCTTGGGAGTAGAAAGTCTGTTCATGGCTCTTTTGAAAGGGATGCATCTCCCCTGTAATCGCCTTCGAGCGGCACGCGGATCGAACCCACGTTTTTCACGCTACGATTTGTTTTAAATGTGTTGCGCGGCGGAGAAAAGACGCGCGCCGGACGTATTTGCGGCTTAATATCTCTTGTCTCACTGGGTGTAGAAAGTCTGTTCATGGCTCTTTGGAAAGAGCTGCATCTCCCCTGTAATCGCCTTCGAGCGGCACGCGGATCGAACCCACGGTTTTCACGCTATGATTTTTTTAAATGTGGTGCGCGGCGGAGGAAATGCGCGCGTCGGACGTCATTGCGGCTTAATATCTCTTGTCTCCTTGGGAGTAGAAAGTCTTTTCATGGCTCTTTGGAAAGGTTTGCATCTCCCCTGTAATCGCCTTTAAGCGGCACGCGGATCGGACCCACCGTTCTTACGCTACGATTTTTTAAATGTGGTGCGCGGCGTAGAAAAGACGCGCGTAGGACGTATTTGCGGCTTAATATCTTTGGGCTCCTTGGGAGTAGGAAGTCTGTTCATGCCTCTTTGGAAAGGGCTCCATCTCCCCTGTAATCGCCTTCGAGCGGCACGCGGATCGAACCCACGGTTTTCACGCTATGATTTTTTTAAATGTGCTGCGCGGCGGAGAAAATGCGCGCGTCGGACGTCATTGCGGCTTAATATCTCTTGTCTCCTTGGGAGTAGAAAGTCTTTTCATGGTTCTTTGGAAAGGGTTGCATCTCCCCTGTAATCGCCTTTAAGCGGCACGCGGATCGGACCCACCGTTCTCACGCTACGATTTTTTAAACGTGGTGCGCGTCGGAGAAAATGCGCGTAATATCTCTTGTCTCCTTGGGAGTAGAAAGTCTGTTCATGGCTCTTTGGAAAGGGCTGTATCTCCCCTGTAATCGCCTTCGAGCGGCACGCGCATCGGAACCATCGTTATCACGCTACGATTTTTTAATGCCGCCAGGGATAGGCCGAAAGCGTGGCAGGTGGCGTTGGTTAGGGACAGTCATGGAGGTGATGCACACCGAGTTGCACGCCATTTGGAGTTGGCCCGGCCTAGATGTGAGCGTTCAAAGTCAGCGCGTTTGTTTAAACTTTCTCCTCCAATTCGTTGCAATTGTACAAGCGTTTCTCGTTCATCCGACTGGAGCGTAACGCTTTATATGTTAATATTTCTGGTCTCCTTGGGAGTAGAAAGTCTGTTCATGGCTCTTTTGAAAGGGATGCATCTCCCCTGTAATCGCCTTCGAGCGGCACGCGGATCGAACCCACGTTTTTCACGCTACGATTTTTTTTAAATGTGTTGCGCGGCGGAGAAAAGACGCGTGCCGGACGTATTTGCGGCTTAATATCTCTTGTCTCATTGGGTGTAGAAAGTCTGTTCATGGCTCTTTGGAAAGGGCTGCATCTCCCCTGTAATCGCCTTTAAGCGGCATGCGGATCGAACCCACGGTTTTCACGCTATGATTTTTTTAAATGTGCTGCGCGGCGGAGAAAATGCGCGCGTCGGATGTCATTGCGGCTTAATATCTCGTTTCCTTGGGAGTAGAAAGTCTTTTCATGGTTCTTTGGAAAGGGTTGCATCTCCCCTGTAATCGCCTTTAAGCGGCACGCGGATCGGACCCATCGTTCTCACGCTACGATTTTTTAAAATCCGCCAGGGACGGAACGAACGCTTGGCAGGTGGCGTTCGTGACCGACAGTCAAGCAGTTAATGCGCACCGAGCTGCAGGCCATTTGGACCTGGCCCAGCCTAGATGTGAGTATTCAAAGTCAGCACGTTTGTTTCAAAGTTCTCCACCAATTCGTTGTAATTGCGTGTGTGCGCGTGAACACCAGGTTTGTGGAGGAGTTCGTCCTTGGACTGTACAAGGGGAGACAGTGTGTGGCCTGGCTGCGTGAGGTTGCAGTTTGCTGGGCATGAGAGATTGGCATGTGGTGCCCTGGAGGTGTGGTTGTTCCAGGACGGGCAAGGTGGAGTAGTGTGGCTGGGTGACGGTGCGCTTCACTGGGGATGTGGTTGTGAGTTGCAGGCCCATTCCTTTGAATGACAGAAAGGATCTGATTTGTTTTCAGGTTTAAACGTACTTTGCTGGGTATGACTGTGACCTCTTGGGCCAGGAAGTCTGTTTCTAGTTTTATTTAAACGGTCAAACTGCGTGAAGTGTGCCCAGGCCCAGAGCTACTTTGCTGGGCATGGCTGTGTGACCTCTTGGGCCTGGAAGTCTGGTTGTAGTATGATTTTAAAGGGTCAAATGCTCTCCATTGTGTGTCCAGGTTTAAGGCTACTTTGCTGGGCATGTGATTTGGACCCATCGGGTACGGAAGCCTTTCCGTCACGTGCTCGTTTTCCACGCCTTCAGCGCAGGTAGCCTGCGAATTTAAAACCGACGTGCATTTTATTCTTTTCCCCTTTTATCCTTTCATATCTCTCCGCTACCTTGGAGAAGAGAGACGCACGCTGGGAAATAAAATGTAAATATCTGTAAATATCTGTATAATATGTAAATAAAAGGAAGAAGTGGTTGTGTAGTGTAGTCGTTTGATTATAAATAATCTCATAATAATTTTATCCACAAATTCTTATACATTTATACATGTTTATCTCTCTCTTTGTGTGTGTGTGTGTGTGTGTGGTTCTGTGTCACTAGTGGGGCCTGTGGCCCGATTGGAGTGTTTGCGGTGTGAGAAGGAGGAGTTGGAGAACAGTTTGTTGGAGCAGCTGAAGGAGTTGAGGTTGCAGAAGCAGAAGGAGCTGCAGGTTCTTCAGGAGATGCTGAAACACAAGCAGCATGAGGAGACAGAGCTCCTGCAGAAACAGAAGGAGGAGGAGGAGCATAACAGGTCCATCAAGAGTAAGTACTATGGAAATGCAATAATACTAACATAACTAATAATGAATGCTAGCCTTTAGGCTCCAATAAAAGTGATACTAATATATGTATAGTACTATATATATTATATTTTATATATTCAGTAGTAATTATGTAGTATATACAATCTATGTTATATCCAGCAGTAATGATACTTGCTCTGGCAGATATGAAAATGGCCTGTGAACAGGAGAAGAAATCTCTGGAGGAAGAACTTGAGAAGCTCAGACTGTCACTGCAGGTAGAGATCCCTTATAGTGTCAGTACACATCCACCAGTACCTCCACCTTTCACTTATAACGTCAGTATACATTCAGTACACATTCCCACCTTTCCATTGTACTGGCTGTAGTGATGATTCGTATGTGTGGGTTATACCAGCCCATAGAGGAGGACATTATGAGTCTGAAAGTGGCGCTGGAGATGAAGAACCAGGAGATCAAAGATCAGCACGATCTTTTGGTCAAACTATATACTCTGTATGTATACTATATACTCTGTATGTAGTACCTGGTTTAACACTATATCCTCTTTATATATACTATATACTGTTTATGTAGCTCCTGGTTTAACACTATACCCTCAGCTTACTCTAGTCTGCAGATGTGAAGAAATTAAACAGAATGTGTATCTGTGTATATGTGCGCACCTGTATGTGTCTGGTTGTAGTATTATTTAAAGGGTCAAACTCCTTAAAGTGTGCCCAGGCCCAGAGCTACTTTGATGGGCATGATTCTGTGACCTCTTGGGCCTTGAAATGTGGTGCTTTGAATGATTTAAAGAGTGAAACGGTCTGAAGTGTGCCCACGTTTAAAGCAACCTTGCTGGGCATGACTGTGTGACCTCTTGGGCCAGGAAGTCTGTTTCTAGTTTTATTTAAACGGTCAAACTGCGTGAAGTGTGCCCAGGCCCAGAGCTACTTTGCTGGGCATGACTGTGTGACCTCTTGGGCCTGGAAGTCTGGTTGTAGTATGATTTTAAAGGGTCAAATGGTCTCCATTGTGTGTCCAGGTTTAAGGCTACTTTGCTGGGCATGTGATTTGGACCCATCGGGTACGGAAGCCTTTCCGTCACGTGCTCGTTTTCCACGCCTTCAGCGCAGGTAGCCTGCGAATTTAAAACCGACGTGCATTTTATTCTTTTCCCCTTTTATCCTTTCATATCTCTCCGCTACCTTGGAGAAGAGAGACGCACGCGGGTAAATAAAATGTAAATATCTCTAAATATCTGTATAATATGTAAATAAAAGGAAGATGTGGTTGTGTAGTGTAGTCGTTTGATTATAAATAATCTCATAATAATTTTATCCACAAATTCTTATACATTTATACATGTTTATCTCTCTCTGTGTGTGTGTGTGTGTGTGTGTGTGTCTGTGTGTGTGTGTGTGTGTGGTTCTGTGTCACTAGTGGGGCCTGTGGCCCGATTGGAGTGTTTGCGGTGTGAGAAGGAGGAGTTGGAGAACAGTTTGTTTGAGCAGCTGAAGGAGTTGAGGTTGCAGAAGCAGAAGGAGCTGCAGGTTCTTCAGGAGATGCTGAAACACAAGCAGCAGGAGGAGACAGAGCTCCTGCAGAAACAGCAGGAGGAGGAGGAGCATAACAGGTCCATCAAGAGTAAGTACTATGGAAATGCAATAATACTAACATAACTAATAATGAATGTTAGCCTTTAGGCTCCAATAAAAGTGACACTAATATATGTATAGTACTATATATATTATATTTTATATATTCAGCAGTAATTATGTAGTATATACAATCTGTGTTATATCCAGCAGTAATGATACTTGCTCTGGCAGATATAAAAATGGCCTGTGAACAGGAGAAGAAATCTCTGGAGGAAGAACTTGAGAAGCTCAAACTGTCACTGCAGGTAGAGATCCCTTATAGTGTCAGTACACATCCACCAGTACCACCACCTCTCACTTATAACGTCAGTACACATTCAGTACACATTCCCACCTTTCCATTGTACTGGCTGTAGTGATGATTCGTGTCTGTGTTATACCAGCCCATAGAGGAGGACATTATGAGTCTGAAAGTGGCGCTGGAGATGAAGAACCAGGAGATCAAAGATCAGCACGATCTTTTGGTCAAACTATATACTCTGTATGTATACTATATCGAACCCACGGTTTTCACGCTACGATTTTTTTAAATGTGGTGAGCTGCGGAGAAAAGACGCGGTCCGGACGTATTTGTGGCTTAATATCTCTTGTCTCCTTGGGAGTAGAAAGTCTTTTCATGGCTCTTTGGAAAGGGCTGCATCTCCCTTGTAATCGCCTTTAAGCGGCACGCGGATTGGACCCACCGTTCTTCCGATACGATTTTTTAAATGTGGTGCGCGGCGTAGAAAAGACGCGCGTAGGACGTATTTGCGGCTTAATATCTTTGGGCTCCTTGGGAGTAGGAAGTCTGTTCATGCCTCTTTGGAAAGGGCTGCATCTCCCCTGTAATCGCCTTCGAGCGGCACGCGGATCGAACCCACGGTTTTCACGCTATGATTTTTTTAAATGTGGTGCGCGGCGGAGGAAATGCGCGCGTCGGACGTCATTTCGGCTTAATATCTCTTGTCTCCTTGGGAGTAGAAAGTCTTTTCATGGCTCTTTGGAAAGGGCTGCATCTCCCCTGTAATCGCCTTTAAGCGGCACGCGGATCGAACCCACGGTTTTCACGCTACGATTTTTTTTAAATGTGTTGCGCGGCGGAGAATAGACGCGCGCCGGACGTATTTGCGGCTTGATATCTCTTGTCTCATTGGGAGTAGAAAGTCTGTTCATGGCTCTTTGGAAAGGTTTGCATCTTCCCTGTAATCGCCTTTAAGCGGCACGCGGATCGGACCCACCGTTCTTACGCTACGATTTTTTAAATGTGGTGCGCGGCGTAGAAAAGACGCGCGTAGGACGTATTTGCGGCTTAATATCTTTGGGCTCCTTGGGAGTAGGAAGTCTGTTCATGCCTCTTTGGAAAGGGCTCCATCTCCCCTGTAATCGCCTTCGAACGGCACGCGGATCGAACCCACGGTTTTCACGCTATGATTTTTTTAAATGTGCTGCGCGGCGGAGAAAATGCGCGCGTCGGACGTCATTGCGGCTTAATATCTCTTGTCTCCTTGGGAGTAGAAAGTCTTTTCATGGTTCTTTGGAAAGGGTTGCATCTCCCCTGTAATCGCCTTTAAGCGGCACGCGGATCGGACCCAGCGTTCTCACGCTACGATTTTTTAAACGTGGTGCGCGTCGGAGAAAATGCGCGTAATATCTCTTGTCTCCTTGGGAGTAGAAAGTCTGTTCATGGCTCTTTGGAAAGGGCTGTATCTCCCCTGTAATCGCCTTCGAGCGGCACGCGCATCGGAACCATCGTTATCACGCTACGATTTTTTAATGCCGCCAGGGATAGGCCGAAAGCGTGGCAGGTGGCGTTCGTTAGGGACAGTCATGGAGGTGATGCACACCGAGTTGCACGCCATTTGGAGTTGGCCCGGCCTAGATGTGAGCGTTCAAAGTCAGCGCGTTTGTTTAAACTTTCTCCTCCAATTCGTTGCAATTGTACAAGCGTTTCTCGTTCATCCGACTGGAGCGTAACGCTTTATATGTTAATATTTCTGGTCTCCTTGGGAGTAGAAAGTCTGTTCATGGCTCTTTTGAAAGGGATGCATCTCCCCTGTAATCGCCTTCGAGCGGCACGCGGATCGAACCCACGTTTTTCACGCTACGATTTTTTTTAAATGTGTTGCGCGGCGGAGAAAAGACGCGCGCCGGACGTATTTGCGGCTTAATATCTCTTGTCTCATTGGGTGTAGAAAGTCTGTTCATGGCTCTTTGGAAAGGGCTGCATCTCCCCTGTAATCGCCTTCGAGCGGCACGCGGATCGAACCCACGGTTTTCACGCTATGATTTTTTTAAATGTGGTGCGCGGCGGAGGAAATGCGCGCGTCGGACGTCATTTCGGCTTAATATCTCTTGTCTCCTTGGGAGTAGAAAGTCTTTTCATGGCTCTTTGGAAAGGGCTGCATCTCCGCTGTAATCGCCTTCGAGCGGCACGCGGATCGAACCCACGGTTTTCACGCTATGATTTTTTTAAATGTGGTGCGCGGCGGAGAAAAGACGCGCGTCGGACGTCATTTCGGCTTAATATCTCTTGTCTCCTTGGGAGTAGAAAGTCTTTTCATGGCTCTTTGGAAAGGGCTGCATCTCCGCTGTAATCGCCTTCGAGCGGCACGCGAATCGAACCCACGGTTTTCACGCTATGATTTTTTTAAATGTGGTGCGCGGCGGAGAAAATGCGCGCGTCGGACGTCATTTCGGCTTAATATCTCTTGTCTCCTTCGGAGTAGAAAGTCTTTTCATGGCTCTTTGGAAAGGGCTGCATCTCCGCTGTAATCGCCTTCGAGCGGCACGCGAATCGAACCCACGGTTTTCACGCTATGATTTTTTTAAATGTGGTGCGCGGCGGAGGAAATGCGCGCGTCGGAAGTCATTGCGGCTTAATATCTCTTGTCTACTTGGGAGTAGAAAGTCTTTTCATGGCTCTTTGGAAAGGTTTGCATCTCCCCTGTAATCGCCTTTAAGCGGCACGCGGATCGGACCCACCGTTCTTACGCTACGATTTTTTAAATGTGGTGCGCGGCGTAGAAAAGACGCGCGTAGGACGTATTTGCGGCTTAATATCTTTGGGCTCCTTGGGAGTAAGGAGTCTGTTCATGCCTCTTTGGAAAGGGCTCCATCTCCCCTGTAATCGCCTTCGAGCGGCACGCGGATCGGAACCATCGTTATCATGCTACGATTTTTTAATGCCGCCAGGGATAGGCCGAAAGCGTGGCAGGTGGCGTTCGTTAGGGACAGTCATGGAGGTGATGCACACCGAGTTGCACGCCATTTGGAGTTGGCCCGGCCTAGATGTGAGCGTTCAAAGTCAGCGCGTTTGTTTAAACTTTCTCCTCCAATTCGTTGCAATTGTACAAGCGTTTCTCGTTCATCCGACTGGAGCGTAACGCTTTATATGTTAATATTTCTGGTCTCCTTGGGAGTAGAAAGTCTGTTCATGGCTCTTTTGAAAGGGATGCATCTCCCCTGTAATCGCCTTCGAGCGGCACGCGGATCGAACCCACGTTTTTCACGCTACGATTTGTTTTAAATGTGTTGCGCGGCGGAGAAAAGACGCGCGCCGGACGTATTTGCGGCTTAATATCTCTTGTCTCACTGGGTGTAGAAAGTCTGTTCATGGCTCTTTGGAAAGAGCTGCATCTCCCCTGTAATCGCCTTCGAGCGGCACGCGGATCGAACCCACGGTTTTCACGCTATGATTTTTTTAAATGTGGTGCGCGGCGGAGGAAATGCGCGCGTCGGACGTCATTGCGGCTTAATATCTCTTGTCTCCTTGGGAGTAGAAAGTCTTTTCATGGCTCTTTGGAAAGGTTTGCATCTCCCCTGTAATCGCCTTTAAGCGGCACGCGGATCGGACCCACCGTTCTTACGCTACGATTTTTTAAATGTGGTGCGCGGCGTAGAAAAGACGCGCGTAGGACGTATTTGCGGCTTAATATCTTTGGGCTCCTTGGGAGTAGGAAGTCTGTTCATGCCTCTTTGGAAAGGGCTCCATCTCCCCTGTAATCGCCTTCGAGCGGCACGCGGATCGAACCCACGGTTTTCACGCTATGATTTTTTTAAATGTGCTGCGCGGCGGAGAAAATGCGCGCGTCGGACGTCATTGCGGCTTAATATCTCTTGTCTCCTTGGGAGTAGAAAGTCTTTTCATGGTTCTTTGGAAAGGGTTGCATCTCCCCTGTAATCGCCTTTAAGCGGCACGCGGATCGGACCCACCGTTCTCACGCTACGATTTTTTAAACGTGGTGCGCGTCGGAGAAAATGCGCGTAATATCTCTTGTCTCCTTGGGAGTAGAAAGTCTGTTCATGGCTCTTTGGAAAGGGCTGTATCTCCCCTGTAATCGCCTTCGAGCGGCACGCGCATCGGAACCATCGTTATCACGCTACGATTTTTTAATGCCGCCAGGGATAGGCCGAAAGCGTGGCAGGTGGCGTTGGTTAGGGACAGTCATGGAGGTGATGCACACCGAGTTGCACGCCATTTGGAGTTGGCCCGGCCTAGATGTGAGCGTTCAAAGTCAGCGCGTTTGTTTAAACTTTCTCCTCCAATTCGTTGCAATTGTACAAGCGTTTCTCGTTCATCCGACTGGAGCGTAACGCTTTATATGTTAATATTTCTGGTCTCCTTGGGAGTAGAAAGTCTGTTCATGGCTCTTTTGAAAGGGATGCATCTCCCCTGTAATCGCCTTCGAGCGGCACGCGGATCGAACCCACGTTTTTCACGCTACGATTTTTTTTAAATGTGTTGCGCGGCGGAGAAAAGACGCGTGCCGGACGTATTTGCGGCTTAATATCTCTTGTCTCATTGGGTGTAGAAAGTCTGTTCATGGCTCTTTGGAAAGGGCTGCATCTCCCCTGTAATCGCCTTTAAGCGGCATGCGGATCGAACCCACGGTTTTCACGCTATGATTTTTTTAAATGTGCTGCGCGGCGGAGAAAATGCGCGCGTCGGATGTCATTGCGGCTTAATATCTCGTTTCCTTGGGAGTAGAAAGTCTTTTCATGGTTCTTTGGAAAGGGTTGCATCTCCCCTGTAATCGCCTTTAAGCGGCACGCGGATCGGACCCATCGTTCTCACGCTACGATTTTTTAAAATCCGCCAGGGACGGAACGAACGCTTGGCAGGTGGCGTTCGTGACCGACAGTCAAGCAGTTAATGCGCACCGAGCTGCAGGCCATTTGGACCTGGCCCAGCCTAGATGTGAGTATTCAAAGTCAGCACGTTTGTTTCAAAGTTCTCCACCAATTCGTTGTAATTGCGTGTGTGCGCGTGAACACCAGGTTTGTGGAGGAGTTCGTCCTTGGACTGTACAAGGGGAGACAGTGTGTGGCCTGGCTGCGTGAGGTTGCAGTTTGCTGGGCATGAGAGATTGGCATGTGGTGCCCTGGAGGTGTGGTTGTTCCAGGACGGGCAAGGTGGAGTAGTGTGGCTGGGTGACGGTGCGCTTCACTGGGGATGTGGTTGTGAGTTGCAGGCCCATTCCTTTGAATGACAGAAAGGATCTGATTTGTTTTCAGGTTTAAACGTACTTTGCTGGGTATGACTGTGACCTCTTGGGCCAGGAAGTCTGTTTCTAGTTTTATTTAAACGGTCAAACTGCGTGAAGTGTGCCCAGGCCCAGAGCTACTTTGCTGGGCATGGCTGTGTGACCTCTTGGGCCTGGAAGTCTGGTTGTAGTATGATTTTAAAGGGTCAAATGCTCTCCATTGTGTGTCCAGGTTTAAGGCTACTTTGCTGGGCATGTGATTTGGACCCATCGGGTACGGAAGCCTTTCCGTCACGTGCTCGTTTTCCACGCCTTCAGCGCAGGTAGCCTGCGAATTTAAAACCGACGTGCATTTTATTCTTTTCCCCTTTTATCCTTTCATATCTCTCCGCTACCTTGGAGAAGAGAGACGCACGCTGGGAAATAAAATGTAAATATCTGTAAATATCTGTATAATATGTAAATAAAAGGAAGAAGTGGTTGTGTAGTGTAGTCGTTTGATTATAAATAATCTCATAATAATTTTATCCACAAATTCTTATACATTTATACATGTTTATCTCTCTCTTTGTGTGTGTGTGTGTGTGTGTGGTTCTGTGTCACTAGTGGGGCCTGTGGCCCGATTGGAGTGTTTGCGGTGTGAGAAGGAGGAGTTGGAGAACAGTTTGTTGGAGCAGCTGAAGGAGTTGAGGTTGCAGAAGCAGAAGGAGCTGCAGGTTCTTCAGGAGATGCTGAAACACAAGCAGCATGAGGAGACAGAGCTCCTGCAGAAACAGAAGGAGGAGGAGGAGCATAACAGGTCCATCAAGAGTAAGTACTATGGAAATGCAATAATACTAACATAACTAATAATGAATGCTAGCCTTTAGGCTCCAATAAAAGTGATACTAATATATGTATAGTACTATATATATTATATTTTATATATTCAGTAGTAATTATGTAGTATATACAATCTATGTTATATCCAGCAGTAATGATACTTGCTCTGGCAGATATGAAAATGGCCTGTGAACAGGAGAAGAAATCTCTGGAGGAAGAACTTGAGAAGCTCAGACTGTCACTGCAGGTAGAGATCCCTTATAGTGTCAGTACACATCCACCAGTACCTCCACCTTTCACTTATAACGTCAGTATACATTCAGTACACATTCCCACCTTTCCATTGTACTGGCTGTAGTGATGATTCGTATGTGTGGGTTATACCAGCCCATAGAGGAGGACATTATGAGTCTGAAAGTGGCGCTGGAGATGAAGAACCAGGAGATCAAAGATCAGCACGATCTTTTGGTCAAACTATATACTCTGTATGTATACTATATACTCTGTATGTAGTACCTGGTTTAACACTATATCCTCTTTATATATACTATATACTGTTTATGTAGCTCCTGGTTTAACACTATACCCTCAGCTTACTCTAGTCTGCAGATGTGAAGAAATTAAACAGAATGTGTATCTGTGTATATGTGCGCACCTGTATGTGTCTGGTTGTAGTATTATTTAAAGGGTCAAACTCCTTAAAGTGTGCCCAGGCCCAGAGCTACTTTGATGGGCATGATTCTGTGACCTCTTGGGCCTTGAAATGTGGTGCTTTGAATGATTTAAAGAGTGAAACGGTCTGAAGTGTGCCCACGTTTAAAGCAACCTTGCTGGGCATGACTGTGTGACCTCTTGGGCCAGGAAGTCTGTTTCTAGTTTTATTTAAACGGTCAAACTGCGTGAAGTGTGCCCAGGCCCAGAGCTACTTTGCTGGGCATGACTGTGTGACCTCTTGGGCCTGGAAGTCTTGTTGTAGTATGATTTTAAAGGGTCAAATGGTCTCCATTGTGTGTCCAGGTTTAAGGCTACTTTGCTGGGCATGTGATTTGGACCCATCGGGTACGGAAGCCTTTCCGTCACGTGCTCGTTTTCCACGCCTTCAGCGCAGGTAGCCTGCGAATTTAAAACCGACGTGCATTTTATTCTTTTCCCCTTTTATCCTTTCATATCTCTCCGCTACCTTGGAGAAGAGAGACGCACGCGGGTAAATAAAATGTAAATATCTCTAAATATCTGTATAATATGTAAATAAAAGGAAGATGTGGTTGTGTAGTGTAGTCGTTTGATTATAAATAATCTCATAATAATTTTATCCACAAATTCTTATACATTTATACATGTTTATCTCTCTCTGTGTGTGTGTGTGTGTGTGTGTGTGTCTGTGTGTGTGTGTGTGTGTGGTTCTGTGTCACTAGTGGGGCCTGTGGCCCGATTGGAGTGTTTGCGGTGTGAGAAGGAGGAGTTGGAGAACAGTTTGTTTGAGCAGCTGAAGGAGTTGAGGTTGCAGAAGCAGAAGGAGCTGCAGGTTCTTCAGGAGATGCTGAAACACAAGCAGCAGGAGGAGACAGAGCTCCTGCAGAAACAGCAGGAGGAGGAGGAGCATAACAGGTCCATCAAGAGTAAGTACTATGGAAATGCAATAATACTAACATAACTAATAATGAATGTTAGCCTTTAGGCTCCAATAAAAGTGACACTAATATATGTATAGTACTATATATATTATATTTTATATATTCAGCAGTAATTATGTAGTATATACAATCTGTGTTATATCCAGCAGTAATGATACTTGCTCTGGCAGATATAAAAATGGCCTGTGAACAGGAGAAGAAATCTCTGGAGGAAGAACTTGAGAAGCTCAAACTGTCACTGCAGGTAGAGATCCCTTATAGTGTCAGTACACATCCACCAGTACCACCACCTCTCACTTATAACGTCAGTACACATTCAGTACACATTCCCACCTTTCCATTGTACTGGCTGTAGTGATGATTCGTGTCTGTGTTATACCAGCCCATAGAGGAGGACATTATGAGTCTGAAAGTGGCGCTGGAGATGAAGAACCAGGAGATCAAAGATCAGCACGATCTTTTGGTCAAACTATATACTCTGTATGTATACTATATCGAACCCACGGTTTTCACGCTACGATTTTTTTAAATGTGGTGAGCTGCGGAGAAAAGACGCGGTCCGGACGTATTTGTGGCTTAATATCTCTTGTCTCCTTGGGAGTAGAAAGTCTTTTCATGGCTCTTTGGAAAGGGCTGCATCTCCCTTGTAATCGCCTTTAAGCGGCACGCGGATTGGACCCACCGTTCTTCCGATACGATTTTTTAAATGTGGTGCGCGGCGTAGAAAAGACGCGCGTAGGACGTATTTGCGGCTTAATATCTTTGGGCTCCTTGGGAGTAGGAAGTCTGTTCATGCCTCTTTGGAAAGGGCTGCATCTCCCCTGTAATCGCCTTCGAGCGGCACGCGGATCGAACCCACGGTTTTCACGCTATGATTTTTTTAAATGTGGTGCGCGGCGGAGGAAATGCGCGCGTCGGACGTCATTTCGGCTTAATATCTCTTGTCTCCTTGGGAGTAGAAAGTCTTTTCATGGCTCTTTGGAAAGGGCTGCATCTCCCCTGTAATCGCCTTTAAGCGGCACGCGGATCGAACCCACGGTTTTCACGCTACGATTTTTTTTAAATGTGTTGCGCGGCGGAGAATAGACGCGCGCCGGACGTATTTGCGGCTTGATATCTCTTGTCTCATTGGGAGTAGAAAGTCTGTTCATGGCTCTTTGGAAAGGTTTGCATCTTCCCTGTAATCGCCTTTAAGCGGCACGCGGATCGGACCCACCGTTCTTACGCTACGATTTTTTAAATGTGGTGCGCGGCGTAGAAAAGACGCGCGTAGGACGTATTTGCGGCTTAATATCTTTGGGCTCCTTGGGAGTAGGAAGTCTGTTCATGCCTCTTTGGAAAGGGCTCCATCTCCCCTGTAATCGCCTTCGAACGGCACGCGGATCGAACCCACGGTTTTCACGCTATGATTTTTTTAAATGTGCTGCGCGGCGGAGAAAATGCGCGCGTCGGACGTCATTGCGGCTTAATATCTCTTGTCTCCTTGGGAGTAGAAAGTCTTTTCATGGTTCTTTGGAAAGGGTTGCATCTCCCCTGTAATCGCCTTTAAGCGGCACGCGGATCGGACCCAGCGTTCTCACGCTACGATTTTTTAAACGTGGTGCGCGTCGGAGAAAATGCGCGTAATATCTCTTGTCTCCTTGGGAGTAGAAAGTCTGTTCATGGCTCTTTGGAAAGGGCTGTATCTCCCCTGTAATCGCCTTCGAGCGGCACGCGCATCGGAACCATCGTTATCACGCTACGATTTTTTAATGCCGCCAGGGATAGGCCGAAAGCGTGGCAGGTGGCGTTCGTTAGGGACAGTCATGGAGGTGATGCACACCGAGTTGCACGCCATTTGGAGTTGGCCCGGCCTAGATGTGAGCGTTCAAAGTCAGCGCGTTTGTTTAAACTTTCTCCTCCAATTCGTTGCAATTGTACAAGCGTTTCTCGTTCATCCGACTGGAGCGTAACGCTTTATATGTTAATATTTCTGGTCTCCTTGGGAGTAGAAAGTCTGTTCATGGCTCTTTTGAAAGGGATGCATCTCCCCTGTAATCGCCTTCGAGCGGCACGCGGATCGAACCCACGTTTTTCACGCTACGATTTTTTTTAAATGTGTTGCGCGGCGGAGAAAAGACGCGCGCCGGACGTATTTGCGGCTTAATATCTCTTGTCTCATTGGGTGTAGAAAGTCTGTTCATGGCTCTTTGGAAAGGGCTGCATCTCCCCTGTAATCGCCTTCGAGCGGCACGCGGATCGAACCCACGGTTTTCACGCTATGATTTTTTTAAATGTGGTGCGCGGCGGAGGAAATGCGCGCGTCGGACGTCATTTCGGCTTAATATCTCTTGTCTCCTTGGGAGTAGAAAGTCTTTTCATGGCTCTTTGGAAAGGGCTGCATCTCCGCTGTAATCGCCTTCGAGCGGCACGCGGATCGAACCCACGGTTTTCACGCTATGATTTTTTTAAATGTGGTGCGCGGCGGAGAAAATGCGCGCGTCGGACGTCATTTCGGCTTAATATCTATTGTCTCCTTGGGAGTAGAAAGTCTTTTCATGGCTCTTTGGAAAGGTTTGCATCTCCCTTGTAATCGCCTTTAAGCGGCACGCGGATTGGACCCACCGTTCTTCCGATACGATTTTTTAAATGTGGTGCGCGGCGTAGAAAAGACGCGCGTAGGACGTATTTGCGGCTTAATATCTTTGGGCTCCTTGGGAGTAGGAAGTCTGTTCATGCCTCTTTGGAAAGGGCTGCATCTCCCCTGTAATCAACTTCGAGCGGCACGCGGATCGAACCCACGGTTTTCACGCTATGATTTTTTTAAATGTGGTGCGCGGCGGAGGAAATGCGCGCGTCGGACGTCATTTCGGCTTAATATCTCTTGTCTCCTTGGGAGTAGAAAGTCTTTTCATGGCTCTTTGGAAAGGGCTGCATCTCCCCTGTAATCGCCTTTAAGCGGCACGCGGATCGAACCCACGGTTTTCACGCTACGATTTTTTTTAAATGTGTTGCGCGGCGGATAATAGACGCGCGCCGGACGTCATTTCGGCTTAATATCTATTGTCTCCTTGGGAGTAGAAAGTCTTTTCATGGCTCTTTGGAAAGGTTTGCATCTCCCTTGTAATCGCCTTTAAGCGGCACGCGGATTGGACCCACCGTTCTTCCGATACGATTTTTTAAATGTGGTGCGCGGCGTAGAAAAGACGCGCGTAGGACGTATTTGCGGCTTAATATCTTTGGGCTCCTTGGGAGTAGGAAGTCTGTTCATGCCTCTTTGGAAAGGGCTCCATCTCCCCTGTAATCGCCTTCGAACGGCACGCGGATCGAACCCACGGTTTTCACGCTATGATTTTTTTAAATGTGCTGCGCGGCGGAGAAAATGCGCGCGTCGGACGTCATTGCGGCTTAATATCTCTTGTCTCCTTGGGAGTAGAAAGTCTTTTCATGGTTCTTTGGAAAGGGTTGCATCTCCCCTGTAATCGCCTTTAAGCGGCACGCGGATCGGACCCAGCGTTCTCACGCTACGATTTTTTAAACGTGGTGCGCGTCGGAGAAAATGCGCGTAATATCTCTTGTCTCCTTGGGAGTAGAAAGTCTGTTCATGGCTCTTTGGAAAGGGCTGTATCTCCCCTGTAATCGCCTTCGAGCGGCACGCGCATCGGAACCATCGTTATCACGCTACGATTTTTTAATGCCGCCAGGGATAGGCCGAAAGCGTGGCAGGTGGCGTTGGTTAGGGACAGTCATGGAGGTGATGCACACCGAGTTGCACGCCATTTGGAGTTGGCCCGGCCTAGATGTGAGCGTTCAAAGTCAGCGCGTTTGTTTAAACTTTCTCCTCCAATTCGTTGCAATTGTACAAGCGTTTCTCGTTCATCCAACTGGAGCGTAACGCTTTATATGTTAATATTTCTAGTCTCCTTGGGAGTAGAAAGTCTGTTCATGGCTCTTTTGAAAGGGATGCATCTCCCCTGTAATCGCCTTCGAGCGGCACGCGGATCGAACCCACGTTTTTCACGCTACGATTTGTTTTAAATGTGTTGCGCGGCGGAGAAAAGACGCGCGTCGGACGTATTTGCGGCTTAATATCTCTTGTCTCATTGGGTGTAGAAAGTCTGTTCATGGCTCTTTGGAAAGGGCAGCATCTCCCCTGTAATCGCCTTCGAGCGGCACGCGGATCGAACCCACGGTTTTCACGCTATGATTTTTTTAAATGTGGTGCGCGGCGGAGGAAATGCGCGCGTCGGACGTCATTGCGGCTTAATATCTCTTGTCTCCTTGGGAGTAGAAAGTCTTTTCATGGCTCTTTGGAAAGGTTTGCATCTCCCCTGTAATCGCCTTTAAGCGGCACGCGGATCGGACCCACCGTTCTTACGCTACGATTTTTTAAATGTGGTGCGCGGCGTAGAAAAGACGCGCGTAGGACGTATTTGCGGCTTAATATCTTTGGGCTCCTTGGGAGTAGGAAGTCTGTTCATGC
Organism: Electrophorus electricus; assembly: GCF_041902795.1. Classification (NCBI taxonomy): domain Eukaryota; kingdom Metazoa; phylum Chordata; class Actinopteri; order Gymnotiformes; family Gymnotidae; genus Electrophorus; species Electrophorus electricus. The sequence goes on along the minus strand of NC_137505.1, from coordinate 1,415,177 downwards.
CTCTTTGGAAAGGGCTCCATCTCCCCTGTAATCGCCTTCGAGCGGCACGCGGATCGAACCCACGGTTTTCACGCTATGATTTTTTTAAATGTGCTGCGCGGCGGAGAAAATGCGCGCGTCGGACGTCATTGCGGCTTAATATCTCTTGTCTCCTTGGGAGTAGAAAGTCTTTTCATGGTTCTTTGGAAAGGGTTGCATCTCCCCTGTAATCGCCTTTAAGCGGCACGCGGATCGGACCCAGCGTTCTCACGCTACGATTTTTTAAACGTGGTGCGCGTCGGAGAAAATGCGCGTAATATCTCTTGTCTCCTTGGGAGTAGAAAGTCTGTTCATGGCTCTTTGGAAAGGGCTGTATCTCCCCTGTAATCGCCTTCGAGCGGCACGCGCATCGGAACCATCGTTATCACGCTACGATTTTTTAATGCCGCCAGGGATAGGCCGAAAGCGTGGCAGGTGGCGTTCGTTAGGGACAGTCATGGAGGTGATGCACACCGAGTTGCACGCCATTTGGAGTTGGCCCGGCCTAGATGTGAGCGTTCAAAGTCAGCGCGTTTGTTTAAACTTTCTCCTCCAATTCGTTGCAATTGTACAAGCGTTTCTCGTTCATCCGACTGGAGCGTAACGCTTTATATGTTAATATTTCTGGTCTCCTTGGGAGTAGAAAGTCTGTTCATGGCTCTTTTGAAAGGGATGCATCTCCCCTGTAATCGCCTTCGAGCGGCACGCGGATCGAACCCACGTTTTTCACGCTACGATTTTTTTTAAATGTGTTGCGCGGCGGAGAAAAGACGCGCGCCGACGTATTTGCGGCTTAATATCTCTTGTCTCATTGGGTGTAGAAAGTCTGTTCATGGCTCTTTGGAAAGGGCTGCATCTCCCCTGTAATCGCCTTCGAGCGGAACGCGGATCGAACCCACGGTTTTCACGCTATGATTTTTTTAAATGTGGTGCGCGGCGGAGGAAATGCGCGCGTCGGACGTCATTTCGGCTTAATATCTCTTGTCTCCTTGGGAGTAGAAAGTCTTTTCATGGCTCTTTGGAAAGGGCTGCATCTCCGCTGTAATCGCCTTCGAGCGGCACGCGGATCGAACCCACGGTTTTCACGCTATGATTTTTTTAAATGTGGTGCGCGGCGGAGAAAATGCGCGCGTCGGACGTCATTTCGGCTTAATATCTATTGTCTCCTTGGGAGTAGAAAGTCTTTTCATGGCTCTTTGGAAAGGTTTGCATCTCCCTTGTAATCGCCTTTAAGCGGCACGCGGATTGGACCCACCGTTCTTCCGATACGATTTTTTAAATGTGGTGCGCGGCGTAGAAAAGATGCGCGTAGGACGTATTTGCGGCTTAATATCTTTGGGCTCCTTGGGAGTAGGAAGTCTGTTCATGCCTCTTTGGAAAGGGCTGCATCTCCCCTGTAATCACCTTCGAGCGGCACGCGGATCGAACCCACGGTTTTCACGCTATGATTTTTTTAAATGTGGTGCGCGGCGGAGGAAATGCGCGCGTCGGACGTCATTTCGGCTTAATATCTCTTGTCTCCTTGGGAGTAGAAAGTCTTTTCATGGCTCTTTGGAAAGGGCTGCATCTCCCCTGTAATCGCCTTTAAGCAGCACGCGGATCGAACCCACGGTTTTCACGCTACGATTTTTTTTAAATGTGTTGCGCGGCGGAGAATAGACGCGCGCCGGACGTCATTTCGGCTTAATATCTATTGTCTCCTTGGGAGTAGAAAGTCTTTTCATGGCTCTTTGGAAAGGTTTGCATCTCCCTTGTAATCGCCTTTAAGCGGCACGCGGATTGGACCCACCGTTCTTCCGATACGATTTTTTAAATGTGGTGCGCGGCGTAGAAAAGACGCGCGTAGGACGTATTTGCGGCTTAATATCTTTGGGCTCCTTGGGAGTAGAAAGTCTGTTCATGGCTCTTTGGAAAGGGCTGCATCTCCCCTGTAATCGCCTTCGAGCGGCACGCGGATCGGAACCATCGTTATCATGCTACGATTTTTTAATGCCGCCAGGGATAGGCCGAAAGCGTGGCAGGTGGCGTTCGTTAGGGACAGTCATGGAGGTGATGCACACCGAGTTGCACGCCATTTGGAGTTGGCCCGGCCTAGATGTGAGCGTTCAAAGTCAGCGCGTTTGTTTAAACTTTCTCCTCCAATTCGTTGCAATTGTACAAGCGTTTCTCGTTCATCCGACTGGAGCGTAACGCTTTATATGTTAATATTTCTGGTCTCCTTGGGAGTAGAAAGTCTGTTCATGGCTCTTTTGAAAGGGATGCATCTCCCCTGTAATCGCCTTCGAGCGGCACGCGGATCGAACCCACGGTTTTCACGCTATGATTTTTTTAAATGTGGTGCGCGGCGGAGAAAATGCGCGCGTCGGACGTCATTTCGGCTTAATATCTCTTGTCTCCTTGGGAGTAGAAAGTCTTTTCATGGCTCTTTGGAAAGGGCTGCATCTCCCCTGTAATCGCCTTTAAGCGGCACGCGGATCGGACCCACCGTTCTCACGCTAAGATTTTTTAAATGTGGTGCGCGGCGGAGAAAATGCGCGTGTCGGACATCATTGCTGCTTAATATCTCTTGTCTCCTTGGGAGTAGGAAGTCTGTTCATGGCTCTTTGGAAAGGGCTGCATCTCCCCTGTAATCGCCTTTAAGCGGCACGCGGATCGAACCCACGGTTTTCACGCTACGATTTTTTTTAAATGTGTTGCGCGGCGGAGAATAGACGCGCGCCGGACGTATTTGCGGCTTGATATCTCTTGTCTCATTGGGAGTAGAAAGTCTGTTCATGGCTCTTTGGAAAGGTTTGCATCTTCCCTGTAATCGCCTTTAAGCGGCACGCGGATCGGACCCACCGTTCTTACGCTACGATTTTTTAAATGTGGTGCGCGGCGTAGAAAAGACGCGCGTAGGACGTATTTGCGGCTTAATATCTTTGGGCTCCTTGGGAGTAGGAAGTCTGTTCATGCCTCTTTGGAAAGGGCTGCATCTCCCCTGTAATCGCCTTCGAGCGGCACGCGGATCGAACCCACGGTTTTCACGCTATGATTTTTTTAAATGTGCTGCGCGGCGGAGAAAATGCGCGCGTCGGACGTCATTGCGGCTTAATATCTCTTGTCTCCTTGGGAGTAGAAAGTCTTTTCATGGCTCTTTGGAAAGGTTTGCATCTCCCCTGTAATCGCCTTTAAGCGGCACGCGGATCGGACCCACCGTTCTTACGCTACGATTTTTTAAATGTGGTGCGCGGCGTAGAAAAGACGCGCGTAGGACGTATTTGCGGCTTAATATCTTTGGGCTCCTTGGGAGTAGGAAGTCTGTTCATGCCTCTTTGGAAAGGGCTCCATCTCCCCTGTAATCGCCTTCGAGCGGCACGCGGATCGAACCCACGGTTTTCACGCTATGATTTTTTTAAATGTGCTGCGCGGCGGAGAAAATGCGCGCGTCGGACGTCATTGCGGCTTAATATCTCTTGTCTCCTTGGGAGTAGAAAGTCTTTTCATGGTTCTTTGGAAAGGGTTGCATCTCCCCTGTAATCGCCTTTAAGCGGCACGCGGATCGGACCCACCGTTCTTACGCTACGATTTTTTAAACGTGGTGCGCGTCGGAGAAAATGCGCGTAATATCTCTTGTCTCCTTGGGAGTAGAAAGTCTGTTCATGGCTCTTTGGAAAGGGCTGTATCTCCCCTGTAATCGCCTTCGAGCGGCACGCGCATCGGAACCATCGTTATCACGCTACGATTTTTTAATGCCGCCAGGGATAGGCCGAAAGCGTGGCAGGTGGCGTTCGTTAGGGACAGTCATGGAGGTGATGCACACCGAGTTGCACGCCATTTGGAGTTGGCCCGGCCTAGATGTGAGCGTTCAAAGTCAGCGCGTTTGTTTAAACTTTCTCCTCCAATTCGTTGCAATTGTACAAGCGTTTCTCGTTCATCCGACTGGAGCGTAACGATTTATATGTTAATATTTCTGGTCTCCTTGGGAGTAGAAAGTCTGTTCATGGCTCTTTTGAAAGGGATGCATCTCCCCTGTAATCGCCTTCGAGCGGCACGCGGATCGAAGCCACGTTTTTCACGCTACGATTTTTTTTAAATGTGTTGCGCGGCGGAGAAAAGACGCGCGCCGGACGTATTTGCGGCTTAATATCTCTTGTCTCATTGGGTGTAGAAAGTCTGTTCATGGCTCTTTGGAAAGGGCTGCATCTCCCCTGTAATCGCCTTCGAGCGGCACGCGGATCGAACCCACGGTTTTCACGCTATGATTTTTTTAAATGTGGTGCGCGGCGGAGGAAATGCGCGCGTCGGACGTAATTTCGGCTTAATATCTCTTGTCTCCTTGGGAGTAGAAAGTCTTTTCATGGCTCTTTGGAAAGGGCTGCATCTCCGCTGTAATCGCCTTCGAGCGGCACGCGGATCGAACCCACGGTTTTCACGCTATGATTTTTTTAAATGTGTTGCGCGTCGGAGAAAATGCGCGCGTCGGACGTCATTGCGGCTTAATATCTCTTGTCTCCTTGGGAGTAGAAAGTCTTTTCATGGCTCTTTGGAAAGGTTTGCATCTCCCCTGTAATCGCCTTTAAGCGGCACGCGGATCGGACCCACCGTTCTTACGCTACGATTTTTTAAATGTGGTGCGCGGCGTAGAAAAGACGCGCGTAGGACGTATTTGCGGCTTAATATCTTTGGGCTCCTTGGGAGTAGGAAGTCTGTTCATGCCTCTTTGGAAAGGGCTCCATCTCCCCTGTAATCGCCTTCGAGCGGCTCGCGGATCGAACCCACGGTTTTCACGCTATGATTTTTTTAAATGTGCTGCGCGGCGGAGAAAATGCGCGCGTCGGACGTCATTGCGGCTTAATATCTCTTGTCTCCTTGGGAGTAGAAAGTCTTTTCATGGTTCTTTGGAAAGGGTTGCATCTCCCCTGTAATCGCCTTTAAGCGGCACGCGGATCGGACCCACCGTTCTCACGCTACGATTTTTTAAACGTGGTGCGCGTCGGAGAAAATGCGCGTAATATCTCTTGTCTCCTTGGGAGTAGAAAGTCTGTTCATGGCTCTTTGGAAAGGGCTGTATCTCCCCTGTAATCGCCTTCGAGCGGCACGCGCATCGGAACCATCGTTATCACGCTACGATTTTTTAATGCCGCCAGGGATAGGCCGAAAGCGTGGCAGGTGGCGTTCGTTAGGGACAGTCATGGAGGTGATGCACACCGAGTTGCACGCCATTTGGAGTTGGCCCGGCCTAGATGTGAGCGTTCAAAGTCAGCGCGTTTGTTTAAACTTTCTCCTCCAATTCGTTGCAATTGTACAAGCGTTTCTCGTTCATCCGACTGGAGCGTAACGCTTTATATGTTAATATTTCTGGTCTCCTTGGGAGTAGAAAGTCTGTTCATGGCTCTTTTGAAAGGGATGCATCTCCCCTGTAATCGCCTTCGAGCGGCACGCGGATCGAACCCACGTTTTTCACGCTACGATTTTTTTTAAATGTGTTGCGCGGCGGAGAAAAGATGCGCGCCGGACGTATTTGCGGCTTAATATCTCTTGTCTCATTGGGTGTAGAAAGTCTGTTCATGGCTCTTTGGAAAGGGCTGCATCTCCCCTGTAATCGCCTTCGAGCGGCACGCGGATCGAACCCACGGTTTTCACGCTATGATTTTTTTAAATGTGGTGCGCGGCGGAGGAAATGCGCGCGTCGGACGTCATTTCGGCTTAATATCTCTTGTCTCCTTGGGAGTAGAAAGTCTTTTCATGGCTCTTTGGAAAGGGCTGCATCTCCGCTGTAATCGCCTTCGAGCGGCACGCGGATCGAACCCACGGTTTTCACGCTATGATTTTTTTAAATGTGGTGCGCGGCGGAGAAAATGCGCGCGTCGGACGTCATTTCGGCTTAATATCTATTGTCTCCTTGGGAGTAGAAAGTCTTTTCATGGCTCTTTGGAAAGGTTTGCATCTCCCTTGTAATCGCCTTTAAGCGGCACGCGGATTGGACCCACCGTTCTTCCGATACGATTTTTTAAATGTGGTGCGCGGCGTAGAAAAGACGCGCGTAGGACGTATTTGCGGCTTAATATCTTTGGGCTCCTTGGGAGTAGGAAGTCTGTTCATGCCTCTTTGGAAAGGGCTGCATCTCCCCTGTAATCGCCTTCGAGCGGCACGCGGATCGAACCCACGGTTTTCACGCTATGATTTTTTTAAATGTGGTGCGCGGCGGAGGAAATGCGCGCGTCGGACGTCATTTCGGCTTAATATCTCTTGTCTCCTTGGGAGTAGAAAGTCTTTTCATGGCTCTTTGGAAAGGGTTGCATCTCCCCTGTAATCGCCTTTAAGCGGCACGCGGATCGGACCCATCGTTCTCACGCTACGATTTTTTAAAATCCGCCAGGGACGGAACGAACGCTTGGCAGGTGGCGTTCGTGACCGACAGTCAAGCAGTTAATGCGCACCGAGCTGCAGGCCATTTGGACCTGGCCCAGCCTAGATGTGAGTATTCAAAGTCAGCACGTTTGTTTCAAAGTTCTCCACCAATTCGTTGTAATTGCGTGTGTGCGCGTGAACACCAGGTTTGTGGAGGAGTTCGTCCTTGGACTGTACAAGGGGAGACAGTGTGTGGCCTGGCTGCGTGAGGTTGCAGTTTGCTGGGCATGAGAGATTGGCATGTGGTGCCCTGGAGGTGTGGTTGTTCCAGGACGGGCAAGGTGGAGTAGTGTGGCTGGGTGACGGTGCGCTTCACTGGGGATGTGGTTGTGAGTTGCAGGCCCATTCCTTTGAATGACAGAAAGGATCTGATTTGTTTTCAGGTTTAAACGTACTTTGCTGGGTATGACTGTGACCTCTTGGGCCAGGAAGTCTGTTTCTAGTTTTATTTAAACGGTCAAACTGCGTGAAGTGTGCCCAGGCCCAGAGCTACTTTGCTGGGCATGGCTGTGTGACCTCTTGGGCCTGGAAGTCTGGTTGTAGTATGATTTTAAAGGGTCAAATGCTCTCCATTGTGTGTCCAGGTTTAAGGCTACTTTGCTGGGCATGTGATTTGGACCCATCGGGTACGGAAGCCTTTCCGTCACGTGCTCGTTTTCCACGCCTTCAGCGCAGGTAGCCTGCGAATTTAAAACCGACGTGCATTTTATTCTTTTCCCCTTTTATCCTTTCATATCTCTCCGCTACCTTGGAGAAGAGAGACGCACGCTGGGAAATAAAATGTAAATATCTGTAAATATCTGTATAATATGTAAATAAAAGGAAGAAGTGGTTGTGTAGTGTAGTCGTTTGATTATAAATAATCTCATAATAATTTTATCCACAAATTCTTATACATTTATACATGTTTATCTCTCTCTTTGTGTGTGTGTGTGTGTGTGTGGTTCTGTGTCACTAGTGGGGCCTGTGGCCCGATTGGAGTGTTTGCGGTGTGAGAAGGAGGAGTTGGAGAACAGTTTGTTGGAGCAGCTGAAGGAGTTGAGGTTGCAGAAGCAGAAGGAGCTGCAGGTTCTTCAGGAGATGCTGAAACACAAGCAGCATGAGGAGACAGAGCTCCTGCAGAAACAGAAGGAGGAGGAGGAGCATAACAGGTCCATCAAGAGTAAGTACTATGGAAATGCAATAATACTAACATAACTAATAATGAATGCTAGCCTTTAGGCTCCAATAAAAGTGATACTAATATATGTATAGTACTATATATATTATATTTTATATATTCAGTAGTAATTATGTAGTATATACAATCTATGTTATATCCAGCAGTAATGATACTTGCTCTGGCAGATATGAAAATGGCCTGTGAACAGGAGAAGAAATCTCTGGAGGAAGAACTTGAGAAGCTCAGACTGTCACTGCAGGTAGAGATCCCTTATAGTGTCAGTACACATCCACCAGTACCTCCACCTTTCACTTATAACGTCAGTATACATTCAGTACACATTCCCACCTTTCCATTGTACTGGCTGTAGTGATGATTCGTATGTGTGGGTTATACCAGCCCATAGAGGAGGACATTATGAGTCTGAAAGTGGCGCTGGAGATGAAGAACCAGGAGATCAAAGATCAGCACGATCTTTTGGTCAAACTATATACTCTGTATGTATACTATATACTCTGTATGTAGTACCTGGTTTAACACTATATCCTCTTTATATATACTATATACTGTTTATGTAGCTCCTGGTTTAACACTATACCCTCAGCTTACTCTAGTCTGCAGATGTGAAGAAATTAAACAGAATGTGTATCTGTGTATATGTGCGCACCTGTATGTGTCTGGTTGTAGTATTATTTAAAGGGTCAAACTCCTTAAAGTGTGCCCAGGCCCAGAGCTACTTTGATGGGCATGATTCTGTGACCTCTTGGGCCTTGAAATGTGGTGCTTTGAATGAATTAAAGAGTGAAACGGTCTGAAGTGTGCCCACGTTTAAAGCAACCTTGCTGGGCATGACTGTGTGACCTCTTGGGCCAGGAAGTCTGTTTCTAGTTTTATTTAAACGGTCAAACTGCGTGAAGTGTGCCCAGGCCCAGAGCTACTTTGCTGGGCATGACTGTGTGACCTCTTGGGCCTGGAAGTCTGGTTGTAGTATGATTTTAAAGGGTCAAATGGTCTCCATTGTGTGTCCAGGTTTAAGGCTACTTTGCTGGGCATGTGATTTGGACCCATCGGGTACGGAAGCCTTTCCGTCACGTGCTCGTTTTCCACGCCTTCAGCGCAGGTAGCCTGCGAATTTAAAACCGACGTGCATTTTATTCTTTTCCCCTTTTATCCTTTCATATCTCTCCGCTACCTTGGAGAAGAGAGACGCACGCGGGTAAATAAAATGTAAATATCTCTAAATATCTGTATAATATGTAAATAAAAGGAAGATGTGGTTGTGTAGTGTAGTCGTTTGATTATAAATAATCTCATAATAATTTTATCCACAAATTCTTATACATTTATACATGTTTATCTCTCTCTGTGTGTGTGTGTGTGTGTGTGTGTGTCTGTGTGTGTGTGTGTGTGTGGTTCTGTGTCACTAGTGGGGCCTGTGGCCCGATTGGAGTGTTTGCGGTGTGAGAAGGAGGAGTTGGAGAACAGTTTGTTTGAGCAGCTGAAGGAGTTGAGGTTGCAGAAGCAGAAGGAGCTGCAGGTTCTTCAGGAGATGCTGAAACACAAGCAGCAGGAGGAGACAGAGCTCCTGCAGAAACAGCAGGAGGAGGAGGAGCATAACAGGTCCATCAAGAGTAAGTACTATGGAAATGCAATAATACTAACATAACTAATAATGAATGTTAGCCTTTAGGCTCCAATAAAAGTGACACTAATATATGTATAGTACTATATATATTATATTTTATATATTCAGCAGTAATTATGTAGTATATACAATCTGTGTTATATCCAGCAGTAATGATACTTGCTCTGGCAGATATAAAAATGGCCTGTGAACAGGAGAAGAAATCTCTGGAGGAAGAACTTGAGAAGCTCAAACTGTCACTGCAGGTAGAGATCCCTTATAGTGTCAGTACACATCCACCAGTACCACCACCTCTCACTTATAACGTCAGTACACATTCAGTACACATTCCCACCTTTCCATTGTACTGGCTGTAGTGATGATTCGTGTCTGTGTTATACCAGCCCATAGAGGAGGACATTATGAGTCTGAAAGTGGCGCTGGAGATGAAGAACCAGGAGATCAAAGATCAGCACGATCTTTTGGTCAAACTATATACTCTGTATGTATACTATATCGAACCCACGGTTTTCACGCTACGATTTTTTTAAATGTGGTGAGCTGCGGAGAAAAGACGCGGTCCGGACGTATTTGTGGCTTAATATCTCTTGTCTCCTTGGGAGTAGAAAGTCTTTTCATGGCTCTTTGGAAAGGGCTGCATCTCCCTTGTAATCGCCTTTAAGCGGCACGCGGATTGGACCCACCGTTCTTCCGATACGATTTTTTAAATGTGGTGCGCGGCGTAGAAAAGACGCGCGTAGGACGTATTTGCGGCTTAATATCTTTGGGCTCCTTGGGAGTAGGAAGTCTGTTCATGCCTCTTTGGAAAGGGCTGCATCTCCCCTGTAATCGCCTTCGAGCGGCACGCGGATCGAACCCACGGTTTTCACGCTATGATTTTTTTAAATGTGGTGCGCGGCGGAGGAAATGCGCGCGTCGGACGTCATTTCGGCTTAATATCTCTTGTCTCCTTGGGAGTAGAAAGTCTTTTCATGGCTCTTTGGAAAGGGCTGCATCTCCCCTGTAATCGCCTTTAAGCGGCACGCGGATCGAACCCACGGTTTTCACGCTACGATTTTTTTTAAATGTGTTGCGCGGCGGAGAATAGACGCGCGCCGGACGTATTTGCGGCTTGATATCTCTTGTCTCATTGGGAGTAGAAAGTCTGTTCATGGCTCTTTGGAAAGGTTTGCATCTTCCCTGTAATCGCCTTTAAGCGGCACGCGGATCGGACCCACCGTTCTTACGCTACGATTTTTTAAATGTGGTGCGCGGCGTAGAAAAGACGCGCGTAGGACGTATTTGCGGCTTAATATCTTTGGGCTCCTTGGGAGTAGGAAGTCTGTTCATGCCTCTTTGGAAAGGGCTCCATCTCCCCTGTAATCGCCTTCGAACGGCACGCGGATCGAACCCACGGTTTTCACGCTATGATTTTTTTAAATGTGCTGCGCGGCGGAGAAAATGCGCGCGTCGGACGTCATTGCGGCTTAATATCTCTTGTCTCCTTGGGAGTAGAAAGTCTTTTCATGGTTCTTTGGAAAGGGTTGCATCTCCCCTGTAATCGCCTTTAAGCGGCACGCGGATCGGACCCAGCGTTCTCACGCTACGATTTTTTAAACGTGGTGCGCGTCGGAGAAAATGCGCGTAATATCTCTTGTCTCCTTGGGAGTAGAAAGTCTGTTCATGGCTCTTTGGAAAGGGCTGTATCTCCCCTGTAATCGCCTTCGAGCGGCACGCGCATCGGAACTATCGTTATCACGCTACGATTTTTTAATGCCGCCAGGGATAGGCCGAAAGCGTGGCAGGTGGCGTTCGTTAGGGACAGTCATGGAGGTGATGCACACCGAGTTGCACGCCATTTGGAGTTGGCCCGGCCTAGATGTGAGCGTTCAAAGTCAGCGCGTTTGTTTAAACTTTCTCCTCCAATTCGTTGCAATTGTACAAGCGTTTCTCGTTCATCCGACTGGAGCGTAACGCTTTATATGTTAATATTTCTGGTCTCCTTGGGAGTAGAAAGTCTGTTCATGGCTCTTTTGAAAGGGATGCATCTCCCCTGTAATCGCCTTCGAGCGGCACGCGGATCGAACCCACGTTTTTCACGCTACGATTTTTTTTAAATGTGTTGCGCGGCGGAGAAAAGACGCGCGCCGGACGTATTTGCGGCTTAATATCTCTTGTCTCATTGGGTGTAGAAAGTCTGTTCATGGCTCTTTGGAAAGGGCTGCATCTCCCCTGTAATCGCCTTCGAGCGGCACGCGGATCGAACCCACGGTTTTCACGCTATGATTTTTTTAAATGTGGTGCGCGGCGGAGGAAATGCGCGCGTCGGACGTCATTTCGGCTTAATATCTCTTGTCTCCTTGGGAGTAGAAAGTCTTTTCATGGCTCTTTGGAAAGGGCTGCATCTCCGCTGTAATCGCCTTCGAGCGGCACGCGGATCGAACCCACGGTTTTCACGCTATGATTTTTTTAAATGTGGTGCGCGGCGGAGAAAATGCGCGCGTCGGACGTCATTTCGGCTTAATATCTATTGTCTCCTTGGGAGTAGAAAGTCTTTTCATGGCTCTTTGGAAAGGTTTGCATCTCCCCTGTAATCGCCTTTAAGCGGCACGCGGATCGGACCCACCGTTCTCACGCTAAGATTTTTTAAATGTGGTGCGCGGCGGAGAAAATGCGCGTGTCGGACATCATTGCTGCTTAATATCTCTTGTCTCCTTGGGAGTAGGAAGTCTGTTCATGGCTCTTTGGAAAGGGCTGCATCTCCCCTGTAATCGCCTTTAAGCGGCACGCGGATCGAACCCACGGTTTTCACGCTACGATTTTTTTTAAATGTGTTGCGCGGCGGAGAATAGACGCGCGCCGGACGTATTTGCGGCTTGATATCTCTTGTCTCATTGGGAGTAGAAAGTCTGTTCATGGCTCTTTGGAAAGGTTTGCATCTTCCCTGTAATCGCCTTTAAGCGGCACGCGGATCGGACCCACCGTTCTTACGCTACGATTTTTTAAATGTGGTGCGCGGCGTAGAAAAGACGCGCGTAGGACGTATTTGCGGCTTAATATCTTTGGGCTCCTTGGGAGTAGGAAGTCTGTTCATGCCTCTTTGGAAAGGGCTGCATCTCCCCTGTAATCGCCTTCGAGCGGCACGCGGATCGAACCCACGGTTTTCACGCTATGATTTTTTTAAATGTGCTGCGCGGCGGAGAAAATGCGCGCGTCGGACGTCATTGCGGCTTAATATCTCTTGTCTCCTTGGGAGTAGAAAGTCTTTTCATGGCTCTTTGGAAAGGTTTGCATCTCCCCTGTAATCGCCTTTAAGCGGCACGCGGATCGGACCCACCGTTCTTACGCTACGATTTTTTAAATGTGGTGCGCGGCGTAGAAAAGACGCGCGTAGGACGTATTTGCGGCTTAATATCTTTGGGCTCCTTGGGAGTAGGAAGTCTGTTCATGCCTCTTTGGAAAGGGCTCCATCTCCCCTGTAATCGCCTTCGAGCGGCACGCGGATCGAACCCACGGTTTTCACGCTATGATTTTTTTAAATGTGCTGCGCGGCGGAGAAAATGTGCGCGTCGGACGTCATTGCGGCTTAATATCTCTTGTCTCCTTGGGAGTAGAAAGTCTTTTCATGGTTCTTTGGAAAGGGTTGCATCTCCCCTGTAATCGCCTTTAAGCGGCACGCGGATCGGACCCACCGTTCTTACGCTACGATTTTTTAAACGTGGTGCGCGTCGGAGAAAATGCGCGTAATATCTCTTGTCTCCTTGGGAGTAGAAAGTCTGTTCATGGCTCTTTGGAAAGGGCTGTATCTCCCCTGTAATCGCCTTCGAGCGGCACGCGCATCGGAACCATCGTTATCACGCTACGATTTTTTAATGCCGCCAGGGATAGGCCGAAAGCGTGGCAGGTGGCGTTCGTTAGGGACAGTCATGGAGGTGATGCACACCGAGTTGCACGCCATTTGGAGTTGGCCCGGCCTAGATGTGAGCGTTCAAAGTCAGCGCGTTTGTTTAAACTTTCTCCTCCAATTCGTTGCAATTGTACAAGCGTTTCTCGTTCATCCGACTGGAGCGTAACGATTTATATGTTAATATTTCTGGTCTCCTTGGGAGTAGAAAGTCTGTTCATGGCTCTTTTGAAAGGGATGCATCTCCCCTGTAATCGCCTTCGAGCGGCACGCGGATCGAAGCCACGTTTTTCACGCTACGATTTTTTTTAAATGTGTTGCGCGGCGGAGAAAAGACGCGCGCCGGACGTATTTGCGGCTTAATATCTCTTGTCTCATTGGGTGTAGAAAGTCTGTTCATGGCTCTTTGGAAAGGGCTGCATCTCCCCTGTAATCGCCTTCGAGCGGCACGCGGATCGAACCCACGGTTTTCACGCTATGATTTTTTTAAATGTGGTGCGCGGCGGAGGAAATGCGCGCGTCGGACGTAATTTCGGCTTAATATCTCTTGTCTCCTTGGGAGTAGAAAGTCTTTTCATGGCTCTTTGGAAAGGGCTGCATCTCCGCTGTAATCGCCTTCGAGCGGCACGCGGATCGAACCCACGGTTTTCACGCTATGATTTTTTTAAATGTGTTGCGCGTCGGAGAAAATGCGCGCGTCGGACGTCATTGCGGCTTAATATCTCTTGTCTCCTTGGGAGTAGAAAGTCTTTTCATGGCTCTTTGGAAAGGTTTGCATCTCCCCTGTAATCGCCTTTAAGCGGCACGCGGATCGGACCCACCGTTCTTACGCTACGATTTTTTAAATGTGGTGCGCGGCGTAGAAAAGACGCGCGTAGGACGTATTTGCGGCTTAATATCTTTGGGCTCCTTGGGAGTAGGAAGTCTGTTCATGCCTCTTTGGAAAGGGCTCCATCTCCCCTGTAATCGCCTTCGAGCGGCTCGCGGATCGAACCCACGGTTTTCACGCTATGATTTTTTTAAATGTGCTGCGCGGCGGAGAAAATGCGCGCGTCGGACGTCATTGCGGCTTAATATCTCTTGTCTCCTTGGGAGTAGAAAGTCTTTTCATGGTTCTTTGGAAAGGGTTGCATCTCCCCTGTAATCGCCTTTAAGCGGCACGCGGATCGGACCCACCGTTCTCACGCTACGATTTTTTAAACGTGGTGCGCGTCGGAGAAAATGCGCGTAATATCTCTTGTCTCCTTGGGAGTAGAAAGTCTGTTCATGGCTCTTTGGAAAGGGCTGTATCTCCCCTGTAATCGCCTTCGAGCGGCACGCGCATCGGAACCATCGTTATCACGCTACGATTTTTTAATGCCGCCAGGGATAGGCCGAAAGCGTGGCAGGTGGCGTTCGTTAGGGACAGTCATGGAGGTGATGCACACCGAGTTGCACGCCATTTGGAGTTGGCCCGGCCTAGATGTGAGCGTTCAAAGTCAGCGCGTTTGTTTAAACTTTCTCCTCCAATTCGTTGCAATTGTACAAGCGTTTCTCGTTCATCCGACTGGAGCGTAACGCTTTATATGTTAATATTTCTGGTCTCCTTGGGAGTAGAAAGTCTGTTCATGGCTCTTTTGAAAGGGATGCATCTCCCCTGTAATCGCCTTCGAGCGGCACGCGGATCGAACCCACGTTTTTCACGCTACGATTTTTTTTAAATGTGTTGCGCGGCGGAGAAAAGATGCGCGCCGGACGTATTTGCGGCTTAATATCTCTTGTCTCATTGGGTGTAGAAAGTCTGTTCATGGCTCTTTGGAAAGGGCTGCATCTCCCCTGTAATCGCCTTCGAGCGGCACGCGGATCGAACCCACGGTTTTCACGCTATGATTTTTTTAAATGTGGTGCGCGGCGGAGGAAATGCGCGCGTCGGACGTCATTTCGGCTTAATATCTCTTGTCTCCTTGGGAGTAGAAAGTCTTTTCATGGCTCTTTGGAAAGGGCTGCATCTCCGCTGTAATCGCCTTCGAGCGGCACGCGGATCGAACCCACGGTTTTCACGCTATGATTTTTTTAAATGTGGTGCGCGGCGGAGAAAATGCGCGCGTCGGACGTCATTTCGGCTTAATATCTATTGTCTCCTTGGGAGTAGAAAGTCTTTTCATGGCTCTTTGGAAAGGTTTGCATCTCCCTTGTAATCGCCTTTAAGCGGCACGCGGATTGGACCCACCGTTCTTCCGATACGA
This sequence comes from Electrophorus electricus, assembly GCF_041902795.1. Classification (NCBI taxonomy): domain Eukaryota; kingdom Metazoa; phylum Chordata; class Actinopteri; order Gymnotiformes; family Gymnotidae; genus Electrophorus; species Electrophorus electricus. The sequence goes on along the minus strand of NC_137505.1, from coordinate 1,399,851 downwards.
TTTTTTAAATGTGGTGCGCGGCGTAGAAAAGACGCGCGTAGGACGTATTTGCGGCTTAATATCTTTGGGCTCCTTGGGAGTAGGAAGTCTGTTCATGCCTCTTTGGAAAGGGCTGCATCTCCCCTGTAATCGCCTTCGAGCGGCACGCGGATCGAACCCACGGTTTTCACGCTATGATTTTTTTAAATGTGGTGCGCGGCGGAGGAAATGCGCGCGTCGGACGTCATTTCGGCTTAATATCTCTTGTCTCCTTGGGAGTAGAAAGTCTTTTCATGGCTCTTTGGAAAGGGTTGCATCTCCCCTGTAATCGCCTTTAAGCGGCACGCGGATCGGACCCATCGTTCTCACGCTACGATTTTTTAAAATCCGCCAGGGACGGAACGAACGCTTGGCAGGTGGCGTTCGTGACCGACAGTCAAGCAGTTAATGCGCACCGAGCTGCAGGCCATTTGGACCTGGCCCAGCCTAGATGTGAGTATTCAAAGTCAGCACGTTTGTTTCAAAGTTCTCCACCAATTCGTTGTAATTGCGTGTGTGCGCGTGAACACCAGGTTTGTGGAGGAGTTCGTCCTTGGACTGTACAAGGGGAGACAGTGTGTGGCCTGGCTGCGTGAGGTTGCAGTTTGCTGGGCATGAGAGATTGGCATGTGGTGCCCTGGAGGTGTGGTTGTTCCAGGACGGGCAAGGTGGAGTAGTGTGGCTGGGTGACGGTGCGCTTCACTGGGGATGTGGTTGTGAGTTGCAGGCCCATTCCTTTGAATGACAGAAAGGATCTGATTTGTTTTCAGGTTTAAACGTACTTTGCTGGGTATGACTGTGACCTCTTGGGCCAGGAAGTCTGTTTCTAGTTTTATTTAAACGGTCAAACTGCGTGAAGTGTGCCCAGGCCCAGAGCTACTTTGCTGGGCATGGCTGTGTGACCTCTTGGGCCTGGAAGTCTGGTTGTAGTATGATTTTAAAGGGTCAAATGCTCTCCATTGTGTGTCCAGGTTTAAGGCTACTTTGCTGGGCATGTGATTTGGACCCATCGGGTACGGAAGCCTTTCCGTCACGTGCTCGTTTTCCACGCCTTCAGCGCAGGTAGCCTGCGAATTTAAAACCGACGTGCATTTTATTCTTTTCCCCTTTTATCCTTTCATATCTCTCCGCTACCTTGGAGAAGAGAGACGCACGCTGGGAAATAAAATGTAAATATCTGTAAATATCTGTATAATATGTAAATAAAAGGAAGAAGTGGTTGTGTAGTGTAGTCGTTTGATTATAAATAATCTCATAATAATTTTATCCACAAATTCTTATACATTTATACATGTTTATCTCTCTCTTTGTGTGTGTGTGTGTGTGTGGTTCTGTGTCACTAGTGGGGCCTGTGGCCCGATTGGAGTGTTTGCGGTGTGAGAAGGAGGAGTTGGAGAACAGTTTGTTGGAGCAGCTGAAGGAGTTGAGGTTGCAGAAGCAGAAGGAGCTGCAGGTTCTTCAGGAGATGCTGAAACACAAGCAGCATGAGGAGACAGAGCTCCTGCAGAAACAGAAGGAGGAGGAGGAGCATAACAGGTCCATCAAGAGTAAGTACTATGGAAATGCAATAATACTAACATAACTAATAATGAATGCTAGCCTTTAGGCTCCAATAAAAGTGATACTAATATATGTATAGTACTATATATATTATATTTTATATATTCAGTAGTAATTATGTAGTATATACAATCTATGTTATATCCAGCAGTAATGATACTTGCTCTGGCAGATATGAAAATGGCCTGTGAACAGGAGAAGAAATCTCTGGAGGAAGAACTTGAGAAGCTCAGACTGTCACTGCAGGTAGAGATCCCTTATAGTGTCAGTACACATCCACCAGTACCTCCACCTTTCACTTATAACGTCAGTATACATTCAGTACACATTCCCACCTTTCCATTGTACTGGCTGTAGTGATGATTCGTATGTGTGGGTTATACCAGCCCATAGAGGAGGACATTATGAGTCTGAAAGTGGCGCTGGAGATGAAGAACCAGGAGATCAAAGATCAGCACGATCTTTTGGTCAAACTATATACTCTGTATGTATACTATATACTCTGTATGTAGTACCTGGTTTAACACTATATCCTCTTTATATATACTATATACTGTTTATGTAGCTCCTGGTTTAACACTATACCCTCAGCTTACTCTAGTCTGCAGATGTGAAGAAATTAAACAGAATGTGTATCTGTGTATATGTGCGCACCTGTATGTGTCTGGTTGTAGTATTATTTAAAGGGTCAAACTCCTTAAAGTGTGCCCAGGCCCAGAGCTACTTTGATGGGCATGATTCTGTGACCTCTTGGGCCTTGAAATGTGGTGCTTTGAATGAATTAAAGAGTGAAACGGTCTGAAGTGTGCCCACGTTTAAAGCAACCTTGCTGGGCATGACTGTGTGACCTCTTGGGCCAGGAAGTCTGTTTCTAGTTTTATTTAAACGGTCAAACTGCGTGAAGTGTGCCCAGGCCCAGAGCTACTTTGCTGGGCATGACTGTGTGACCTCTTGGGCCTGGAAGTCTGGTTGTAGTATGATTTTAAAGGGTCAAATGGTCTCCATTGTGTGTCCAGGTTTAAGGCTACTTTGCTGGGCATGTGATTTGGACCCATCGGGTACGGAAGCCTTTCCGTCACGTGCTCGTTTTCCACGCCTTCAGCGCAGGTAGCCTGCGAATTTAAAACCGACGTGCATTTTATTCTTTTCCCCTTTTATCCTTTCATATCTCTCCGCTACCTTGGAGAAGAGAGACGCACGCGGGTAAATAAAATGTAAATATCTCTAAATATCTGTATAATATGTAAATAAAAGGAAGATGTGGTTGTGTAGTGTAGTCGTTTGATTATAAATAATCTCATAATAATTTTATCCACAAATTCTTATACATTTATACATGTTTATCTCTCTCTGTGTGTGTGTGTGTGTGTGTGTGTGTCTGTGTGTGTGTGTGTGTGTGGTTCTGTGTCACTAGTGGGGCCTGTGGCCCGATTGGAGTGTTTGCGGTGTGAGAAGGAGGAGTTGGAGAACAGTTTGTTTGAGCAGCTGAAGGAGTTGAGGTTGCAGAAGCAGAAGGAGCTGCAGGTTCTTCAGGAGATGCTGAAACACAAGCAGCAGGAGGAGACAGAGCTCCTGCAGAAACAGCAGGAGGAGGAGGAGCATAACAGGTCCATCAAGAGTAAGTACTATGGAAATGCAATAATACTAACATAACTAATAATGAATGTTAGCCTTTAGGCTCCAATAAAAGTGACACTAATATATGTATAGTACTATATATATTATATTTTATATATTCAGCAGTAATTATGTAGTATATACAATCTGTGTTATATCCAGCAGTAATGATACTTGCTCTGGCAGATATAAAAATGGCCTGTGAACAGGAGAAGAAATCTCTGGAGGAAGAACTTGAGAAGCTCAAACTGTCACTGCAGGTAGAGATCCCTTATAGTGTCAGTACACATCCACCAGTACCACCACCTCTCACTTATAACGTCAGTACACATTCAGTACACATTCCCACCTTTCCATTGTACTGGCTGTAGTGATGATTCGTGTCTGTGTTATACCAGCCCATAGAGGAGGACATTATGAGTCTGAAAGTGGCGCTGGAGATGAAGAACCAGGAGATCAAAGATCAGCACGATCTTTTGGTCAAACTATATACTCTGTATGTATACTATATCGAACCCACGGTTTTCACGCTACGATTTTTTTAAATGTGGTGAGCTGCGGAGAAAAGACGCGGTCCGGACGTATTTGTGGCTTAATATCTCTTGTCTCCTTGGGAGTAGAAAGTCTTTTCATGGCTCTTTGGAAAGGGCTGCATCTCCCTTGTAATCGCCTTTAAGCGGCACGCGGATTGGACCCACCGTTCTTCCGATACGATTTTTTAAATGTGGTGCGCGGCGTAGAAAAGACGCGCGTAGGACGTATTTGCGGCTTAATATCTTTGGGCTCCTTGGGAGTAGGAAGTCTGTTCATGCCTCTTTGGAAAGGGCTGCATCTCCCCTGTAATCGCCTTCGAGCGGCACGCGGATCGAACCCACGGTTTTCACGCTATGATTTTTTTAAATGTGGTGCGCGGCGGAGGAAATGCGCGCGTCGGACGTCATTTCGGCTTAATATCTCTTGTCTCCTTGGGAGTAGAAAGTCTTTTCATGGCTCTTTGGAAAGGGCTGCATCTCCCCTGTAATCGCCTTTAAGCGGCACGCGGATCGAACCCACGGTTTTCACGCTACGATTTTTTTTAAATGTGTTGCGCGGCGGAGAATAGACGCGCGCCGGACGTATTTGCGGCTTGATATCTCTTGTCTCATTGGGAGTAGAAAGTCTGTTCATGGCTCTTTGGAAAGGTTTGCATCTTCCCTGTAATCGCCTTTAAGCGGCACGCGGATCGGACCCACCGTTCTTACGCTACGATTTTTTAAATGTGGTGCGCGGCGTAGAAAAGACGCGCGTAGGACGTATTTGCGGCTTAATATCTTTGGGCTCCTTGGGAGTAGGAAGTCTGTTCATGCCTCTTTGGAAAGGGCTCCATCTCCCCTGTAATCGCCTTCGAACGGCACGCGGATCGAACCCACGGTTTTCACGCTATGATTTTTTTAAATGTGCTGCGCGGCGGAGAAAATGCGCGCGTCGGACGTCATTGCGGCTTAATATCTCTTGTCTCCTTGGGAGTAGAAAGTCTTTTCATGGTTCTTTGGAAAGGGTTGCATCTCCCCTGTAATCGCCTTTAAGCGGCACGCGGATCGGACCCAGCGTTCTCACGCTACGATTTTTTAAACGTGGTGCGCGTCGGAGAAAATGCGCGTAATATCTCTTGTCTCCTTGGGAGTAGAAAGTCTGTTCATGGCTCTTTGGAAAGGGCTGTATCTCCCCTGTAATCGCCTTCGAGCGGCACGCGCATCGGAACTATCGTTATCACGCTACGATTTTTTAATGCCGCCAGGGATAGGCCGAAAGCGTGGCAGGTGGCGTTCGTTAGGGACAGTCATGGAGGTGATGCACACCGAGTTGCACGCCATTTGGAGTTGGCCCGGCCTAGATGTGAGCGTTCAAAGTCAGCGCGTTTGTTTAAACTTTCTCCTCCAATTCGTTGCAATTGTACAAGCGTTTCTCGTTCATCCGACTGGAGCGTAACGCTTTATATGTTAATATTTCTGGTCTCCTTGGGAGTAGAAAGTCTGTTCATGGCTCTTTTGAAAGGGATGCATCTCCCCTGTAATCGCCTTCGAGCGGCACGCGGATCGAACCCACGTTTTTCACGCTACGATTTTTTTTAAATGTGTTGCGCGGCGGAGAAAAGACGCGCGCCGGACGTATTTGCGGCTTAATATCTCTTGTCTCATTGGGTGTAGAAAGTCTGTTCATGGCTCTTTGGAAAGGGCTGCATCTCCCCTGTAATCGCCTTCGAGCGGCACGCGGATCGAACCCACGGTTTTCACGCTATGATTTTTTTAAATGTGGTGCGCGGCGGAGAATAGACGCGCGCCGGACGTATTTGCGGCTTGATATCTCTTGTCTCATTGGGAGTAGAAAGTCTGTTCATGGCTCTTTGGAAAGGTTTGCATCTTCCCTGTAATCGCCTTTAAGCGGCACGCGGATCGGACCCACCGTTCTTACGCTACGATTTTTTAAATGTGGTGCGCGGCGTAGAAAAGACGCGCGTAGGACGTATTTGCGGCTTAATATCTTTGGGCTCCTTGGGAGTAGGAAGTCTGTTCATGCCTCTTTGGAAAGGGCTGCATCTCCCCTGTAATCGCCTTCGAGCGGCACGCGGATCGAACCCACGGTTTTCACGCTATGATTTTTTTAAATGAGCTGCGCGGCGGAGAAAATGCGCGCGTCGGACGTCATTGCGGCTTAATATCTCTTGTCTCCTTGGGAGTAGAAAGTCTTTTCATGGCTCTTTGGAAAGGTTTGCATCTCCCCTGTAATCGCCTTTAAGCGGCACGCGGATCGGACCCACCGTTCTTACGCTACGATTTTTTAAATGTGGTGCGCGGCGTAGAAAAGACGCGCGTAGGACGTATTTGCGGCTTAATATCTTTGGGCTCCTTGGGAGTAGGAAGTCTGTTCATGCCTCTTTGGAAAGGGCTCCATCTCCCCTGTAATCGCCTTCGAGCGGCACGCGGATCGAACCCACGGTTTTCACGCTATGATTTTTTTAAATGTGCTGCGCGGCGGAGAAAATGTGCGCGTCGGACGTCATTGCGGCTTAATATCTCTTGTCTCCTTGGGAGTAGAAAGTCTTTTCATGGTTCTTTGGAAAGGGTTGCATCTCCCCTGTAATCGCCTTTAAGCGGCACGCGGATCGGACCCACCGTTCTTACGCTACGATTTTTTAAACGTGGTGCGCGTCGGAGAAAATGCGCGTAATATCTCTTGTCTCCTTGGGAGTAGAAAGTCTGTTCATGGCTCTTTGGAAAGGGCTGTATCTCCCCTGTAATCGCCTTCGAGCGGCACGCGCATCGGAACCATCGTTATCACGCTACGATTTTTTAATGCCGCCAGGGATAGGCCGAAAGCGTGGCAGGTGGCGTTCGTTAGGGACAGTCATGGAGGTGATGCACACCGAGTTGCACGCCATTTGGAGTTGGCCCGGCCTAGATGTGAGCGTTCAAAGTCAGCGCGTTTGTTTAAACTTTCTCCTCCAATTCGTTGCAATTGTACAAGCGTTTCTCGTTCATCCGACTGGAGCGTAACGATTTATATGTTAATATTTCTGGTCTCCTTGGGAGTAGAAAGTCTGTTCATGGCTCTTTTGAAAGGGATGCATCTCCCCTGTAATCGCCTTCGAGCGGCACGCGGATCGAAGCCACGTTTTTCACGCTACGATTTTTTTTAAATGTGTTGCGCGGCGGAGAAAAGACGCGCGCCGGACGTATTTGCGGCTTAATATCTCTTGTCTCATTGGGTGTAGAAAGTCTGTTCATGGCTCTTTGGAAAGGGCTGCATCTCCCCTGTAATCGCCTTCGAGCGGCACGCGGATCGAACCCACGGTTTTCACGCTATGATTTTTTTAAATGTGGTGCGCGGCGGAGGAAATGCGCGCGTCGGACGTAATTTCGGCTTAATATCTCTTGTCTCCTTGGGAGTAGAAAGTCTTTTCATGGCTCTTTGGAAAGGGCTGCATCTCCGCTGTAATCGCCTTCGAGCGGCACGCGGATCGAACCCACGGTTTTCACGCTATGATTTTTTTAAATGTGTTGCGCGTCGGAGAAAATGCGCGCGTCGGACGTCATTGCGGCTTAATATCTCTTGTCTCCTTGGGAGTAGAAAGTCTTTTCATGGCTCTTTGGAAAGGTTTGCATCTCCCCTGTAATCGCCTTTAAGCGGCACGCGGATCGGACCCACCGTTCTTACGCTACGATTTTTTAAATGTGGTGCGCGGCGTAGAAAAGACGCGCGTAGGACGTATTTGCGGCTTAATATCTTTGGGCTCCTTGGGAGTAGGAAGTCTGTTCATGCCTCTTTGGAAAGGGCTCCATCTCCCCTGTAATCGCCTTCGAGCGGCTCGCGGATCGAACCCACGGTTTTCACGCTATGATTTTTTTAAATGTGCTGCGCGGCGGAGAAAATGCGCGCGTCGGACGTCATTGCGGCTTAATATCTCTTGTCTCCTTGGGAGTAGAAAGTCTTTTCATGGTTCTTTGGAAAGGGTTGCATCTCCCCTGTAATCGCCTTTAAGCGGCACGCGGATCGGACCCACCGTTCTCACGCTACGATTTTTTAAACGTGGTGCGCGTCGGAGAAAATGCGCGTAATATCTCTTGTCTCCTTGGGAGTAGAAAGTCTGTTCATGGCTCTTTGGAAAGGGCTGTATCTCCCCTGTAATCGCCTTCGAGCGGCACGCGCATCGGAACCATCGTTATCACGCTACGATTTTTTAATGCCGCCAGGGATAGGCCGAAAGCGTGGCAGGTGGCGTTCGTTAGGGACAGTCATGGAGGTGATGCACACCGAGTTGCACGCCATTTGGAGTTGGCCCGGCCTAGATGTGAGCGTTCAAAGTCAGCGCGTTTGTTTAAACTTTCTCCTCCAATTCGTTGCAATTGTACAAGCGTTTCTCGTTCATCCGACTGGAGCGTAACGCTTTATATGTTAATATTTCTGGTCTCCTTGGGAGTAGAAAGTCTGTTCATGGCTCTTTTGAAAGGGATGCATCTCCCCTGTAATCGCCTTCGAGCGGCACGCGGATCGAACCCACGTTTTTCACGCTACGATTTTTTTTAAATGTGTTGCGCGGCGGAGAAAAGATGCGCGCCGGACGTATTTGCGGCTTAATATCTCTTGTCTCATTGGGTGTAGAAAGTCTGTTCATGGCTCTTTGGAAAGGGCTGCATCTCCCCTGTAATCGCCTTCGAGCGGCACGCGGATCGAACCCACGGTTTTCACGCTATGATTTTTTTAAATGTGGTGCGCGGCGGAGGAAATGCGCGCGTCGGACGTCATTTCGGCTTAATATCTCTTGTCTCCTTGGGAGTAGAAAGTCTTTTCATGGCTCTTTGGAAAGGGCTGCATCTCCGCTGTAATCGCCTTCGAGCGGCACGCGGATCGAACCCACGGTTTTCACGCTATGATTTTTTTAAATGTGGTGCGCGGCGGAGAAAATGCGCGCGTCGGACGTCATTTCGGCTTAATATCTATTGTCTCCTTGGGAGTAGAAAGTCTTTTCATGGCTCTTTGGAAAGGTTTGCATCTCCCTTGTAATCGCCTTTAAGCGGCACGCGGATTGGACCCACCGTTCTTCCGATACGATTTTTTAAATGTGGTGCGCGGCGTAGAAAAGACGCGCGTAGGACGTATTTGCGGCTTAATATCTTTGGGCTCCTTGGGAGTAGGAAGTCTGTTCATGCCTCTTTGGAAAGGGCTGCATCTCCCCTGTAATCGCCTTCGAGCGGCACGCGGATCGAACCCACGGTTTTCACGCTATGATTTTTTTAAATGTGGTGCGCGGCGGAGGAAATGCGCGCGTCGGACGTCATTTCGGCTTAATATCTCTTGTCTCCTTGGGAGTAGAAAGTCTTTTCATGGCTCTTTGGAAAGGGTTGCATCTCCCCTGTAATCGCCTTTAAGCGGCACGCGGATCGGACCCATCGTTCTCACGCTACGATTTTTTAAAATCCGCCAGGGACGGAACGAACGCTTGGCAGGTGGCGTTCGTGACCGACAGTCAAGCAGTTAATGCGCACCGAGCTGCAGGCCATTTGGACCTGGCCCAGCCTAGATGTGAGTATTCAAAGTCAGCACGTTTGTTTCAAAGTTCTCCACCAATTCGTTGTAATTGCGTGTGTGCGCGTGAACACCAGGTTTGTGGAGGAGTTCGTCCTTGGACTGTACAAGGGGAGACAGTGTGTGGCCTGGCTGCGTGAGGTTGCAGTTTGCTGGGCATGAGAGATTGGCATGTGGTGCCCTGGAGGTGTGGTTGTTCCAGGACGGGCAAGGTGGAGTAGTGTGGCTGGGTGACGGTGCGCTTCACTGGGGATGTGGTTGTGAGTTGCAGGCCCATTCCTTTGAATGACAGAAAGGATCTGATTTGTTTTCAGGTTTAAACGTACTTTGCTGGGTATGACTGTGACCTCTTGGGCCAGGAAGTCTGTTTCTAGTTTTATTTAAACGGTCAAACTGCGTGAAGTGTGCCCAGGCCCAGAGCTACTTTGCTGGGCATGGCTGTGTGACCTCTTGGGCCTGGAAGTCTGGTTGTAGTATGATTTTAAAGGGTCAAATGCTCTCCATTGTGTGTCCAGGTTTAAGGCTACTTTGCTGGGCATGTGATTTGGACCCATCGGGTACGGAAGCCTTTCCGTCACGTGCTCGTTTTCCACGCCTTCAGCGCAGGTAGCCTGCGAATTTAAAACCGACGTGCATTTTATTCTTTTCCCCTTTTATCCTTTCATATCTCTCCGCTACCTTGGAGAAGAGAGACGCACGCTGGGAAATAAAATGTAAATATCTGTAAATATCTGTATAATATGTAAATAAAAGGAAGAAGTGGTTGTGTAGTGTAGTCGTTTGATTATAAATAATCTCATAATAATTTTATCCACAAATTCTTATACATTTATACATGTTTATCTCTCTCTTTGTGTGTGTGTGTGTGTGTGTGGTTCTGTGTCACTAGTGGGGCCTGTGGCCCGATTGGAGTGTTTGCGGTGTGAGAAGGAGGAGTTGGAGAACAGTTTGTTGGAGCAGCTGAAGGAGTTGAGGTTGCAGAAGCAGAAGGAGCTGCAGGTTCTTCAGGAGATGCTGAAACACAAGCAGCATGAGGAGACAGAGCTCCTGCAGAAACAGAAGGAGGAGGAGGAGCATAACAGGTCCATCAAGAGTAAGTACTATGGAAATGCAATAATACTAACATAACTAATAATGAATGCTAGCCTTTAGGCTCCAATAAAAGTGATACTAATATATGTATAGTACTATATATATTATATTTTATATATTCAGTAGTAATTATGTAGTATATACAATCTATGTTATATCCAGCAGTAATGATACTTGCTCTGGCAGATATGAAAATGGCCTGTGAACAGGAGAAGAAATCTCTGGAGGAAGAACTTGAGAAGCTCAGACTGTCACTGCAGGTAGAGATCCCTTATAGTGTCAGTACACATCCACCAGTACCTCCACCTTTCACTTATAACGTCAGTATACATTCAGTACACATTCCCACCTTTCCATTGTACTGGCTGTAGTGATGATTCGTATGTGTGGGTTATACCAGCCCATAGAGGAGGACATTATGAGTCTGAAAGTGGCGCTGGAGATGAAGAACCAGGAGATCAAAGATCAGCACGATCTTTTGGTCAAACTATATACTCTGTATGTATACTATATACTCTGTATGTAGTACCTGGTTTAACACTATATCCTCTTTATATATACTATATACTGTTTATGTAGCTCCTGGTTTAACACTATACCCTCAGCTTACTCTAGTCTGCAGATGTGAAGAAATTAAACAGAATGTGTATCTGTGTATATGTGCGCACCTGTATGTGTCTGGTTGTAGTATTATTTAAAGGGTCAAACTCCTTAAAGTGTGCCCAGGCCCAGAGCTACTTTGATGGGCATGATTCTGTGACCTCTTGGGCCTTGAAATGTGGTGCTTTGAATGAATTAAAGAGTGAAACGGTCTGAAGTGTGCCCACGTTTAAAGCAACCTTGCTGGGCATGACTGTGTGACCTCTTGGGCCAGGAAGTCTGTTTCTAGTTTTATTTAAACGGTCAAACTGCGTGAAGTGTGCCCAGGCCCAGAGCTACTTTGCTGGGCATGACTGTGTGACCTCTTGGGCCTGGAAGTCTGGTTGTAGTATGATTTTAAAGGGTCAAATGGTCTCCATTGTGTGTCCAGGTTTAAGGCTACTTTGCTGGGCATGTGATTTGGACCCATCGGGTACGGAAGCCTTTCCGTCACGTGCTCGTTTTCCACGCCTTCAGCGCAGGTAGCCTGCGAATTTAAAACCGACGTGCATTTTATTCTTTTCCCCTTTTATCCTTTCATATCTCTCCGCTACCTTGGAGAAGAGAGACGCACGCGGGTAAATAAAATGTAAATATCTCTAAATATCTGTATAATATGTAAATAAAAGGAAGATGTGGTTGTGTAGTGTAGTCGTTTGATTATAAATAATCTCATAATAATTTTATCCACAAATTCTTATACATTTATACATGTTTATCTCTCTCTGTGTGTGTGTGTGTGTGTGTGTGTGTCTGTGTGTGTGTGTGTGTGTGGTTCTGTGTCACTAGTGGGGCCTGTGGCCCGATTGGAGTGTTTGCGGTGTGAGAAGGAGGAGTTGGAGAACAGTTTGTTTGAGCAGCTGAAGGAGTTGAGGTTGCAGAAGCAGAAGGAGCTGCAGGTTCTTCAGGAGATGCTGAAACACAAGCAGCAGGAGGAGACAGAGCTCCTGCAGAAACAGCAGGAGGAGGAGGAGCATAACAGGTCCATCAAGAGTAAGTACTATGGAAATGCAATAATACTAACATAACTAATAATGAATGTTAGCCTTTAGGCTCCAATAAAAGTGACACTAATATATGTATAGTACTATATATATTATATTTTATATATTCAGCAGTAATTATGTAGTATATACAATCTGTGTTATATCCAGCAGTAATGATACTTGCTCTGGCAGATATAAAAATGGCCTGTGAACAGGAGAAGAAATCTCTGGAGGAAGAACTTGAGAAGCTCAAACTGTCACTGCAGGTAGAGATCCCTTATAGTGTCAGTACACATCCACCAGTACCACCACCTCTCACTTATAACGTCAGTACACATTCAGTACACATTCCCACCTTTCCATTGTACTGGCTGTAGTGATGATTCGTGTCTGTGTTATACCAGCCCATAGAGGAGGACATTATGAGTCTGAAAGTGGCGCTGGAGATGAAGAACCAGGAGATCAAAGATCAGCACGATCTTTTGGTCAAACTATATACTCTGTATGTATACTATATCGAACCCACGGTTTTCACGCTACGATTTTTTTAAATGTGGTGAGCTGCGGAGAAAAGACGCGGTCCGGACGTATTTGTGGCTTAATATCTCTTGTCTCCTTGGGAGTAGAAAGTCTTTTCATGGCTCTTTGGAAAGGGCTGCATCTCCCTTGTAATCGCCTTTAAGCGGCACGCGGATTGGACCCACCGTTCTTCCGATACGATTTTTTAAATGTGGTGCGCGGCGTAGAAAAGACGCGCGTAGGACGTATTTGCGGCTTAATATCTTTGGGCTCCTTGGGAGTAGGAAGTCTGTTCATGCCTCTTTGGAAAGGGCTGCATCTCCCCTGTAATCGCCTTCGAGCGGCACGCGGATCGAACCCACGGTTTTCACGCTATGATTTTTTTAAATGTGGTGCGCGGCGGAGGAAATGCGCGCGTCGGACGTCATTTCGGCTTAATATCTCTTGTCTCCTTGGGAGTAGAAAGTCTTTTCATGGCTCTTTGGAAAGGGCTGCATCTCCCCTGTAATCGCCTTTAAGCGGCACGCGGATCGAACCCACGGTTTTCACGCTACGATTTTTTTTAAATGTGTTGCGCGGCGGAGAATAGACGCGCGCCGGACGTATTTGCGGCTTGATATCTCTTGTCTCATTGGGAGTAGAAAGTCTGTTCATGGCTCTTTGGAAAGGTTTGCATCTTCCCTGTAATCGCCTTTAAGCGGCACGCGGATCGGACCCACCGTTCTTACGCTACGATTTTTTAAATGTGGTGCGCGGCGTAGAAAAGACGCGCGTAGGACGTATTTGCGGCTTAATATCTTTGGGCTCCTTGGGAGTAGGAAGTCTGTTCATGCCTCTTTGGAAAGGGCTCCATCTCCCCTGTAATCGCCTTCGAACGGCACGCGGATCGAACCCACGGTTTTCACGCTATGATTTTTTTAAATGTGCTGCGCGGCGGAGAAAATGCGCGCGTCGGACGTCATTGCGGCTTAATATCTCTTGTCTCCTTGGGAGTAGAAAGTCTTTTCATGGTTCTTTGGAAAGGGTTGCATCTCCCCTGTAATCGCCTTTAAGCGGCACGCGGATCGGACCCAGCGTTCTCACGCTACGATTTTTTAAACGTGGTGCGCGTCGGAGAAAATGCGCGTAATATCTCTTGTCTCCTTGGGAGTAGAAAGTCTGTTCATGGCTCTTTGGAAAGGGCTGTATCTCCCCTGTAATCGCCTTCGAGCGGCACGCGCATCGGAACTATCGTTATCACGCTACGATTTTTTAATGCCGCCAGGGATAGGCCGAAAGCGTGGCAGGTGGCGTTCGTTAGGGACAGTCATGGAGGTGATGCACACCGAGTTGCACGCCATTTGGAGTTGGCCCGGCCTAGATGTGAGCGTTCAAAGTCAGCGCGTTTGTTTAAACTTTCTCCTCCAATTCGTTGCAATTGTACAAGCGTTTCTCGTTCATCCGACTGGAGCGTAACGCTTTATATGTTAATATTTCTGGTCTCCTTGGGAGTAGAAAGTCTGTTCATGGCTCTTTTGAAAGGGATGCATCTCCCCTGTAATCGCCTTCGAGCGGCACGCGGATCGAACCCACGTTTTTCACGCTACGATTTTTTTTAAATGTGTTGCGCGGCGGAGAAAAGACGCGCGCCGGACGTATTTGCGGCTTAATATCTCTTGTCTCATTGGGTGTAGAAAGTCTGTTCATGGCTCTTTGGAAAGGGCTGCATCTCCCCTGTAATCGCCTTCGAGCGGCACGCGGATCGAACCCACGGTTTTCACGCTATGATTTTTTTAAATGTGGTGCGCGGCGGAGGAAATGCGCGCGTCGGACGTCATTTCGGCTTAATATCTCTTGTCTCCTTGGGAGTAGAAAGTCTTTTCATGGCTCTTTGGAAAGGGCTGCATCTCCGCTGTAATCGCCTTCGAGCGGCACGCGGATCGAACCCACGGTTTTCACGCTATGATTTTTTTAAATGTGGTGCGCGGCGGAGAAAATGCGCGCGTCGGACGTCATTTCGGCTTAATATCTATTGTCTCCTTGGGAGTAGAAAGTCTTTTCATGGCTCTTTGGAAAGGTTTGCATCTCCCTTGTAATCGCCTTTAAGCGGCACGCGGATTGGACCCACCGTTCTTCCGATACGATTTTTTAAATGTGGTGCGCGGCGTAGAAAAGACGCGCGTAGGACGTATTTGCGGCTTAATATCTTTGGGCTCCTTGGGAGTAGGAAGTCTGTTCATGCCTCTTTGGAAAGGGCTGCATCTCCCCTGTAATCAACTTCGAGCGGCACGCGGATCGAACCCACGGTTTTCACGCTATGATTTTTTTAAATGTGGTGCGCGGCGGAGGAAATGCGCGCGTCGGACGTCATTTCGGCTTAATATCTCTTGTCTCCTTGGGAGTAGAAAGTCTTTTCATGGCTCTTTGGAAAGGGCTGCATCTCCCCTGTAATCGCCTTTAAGCGGCACGCGGATCGAACCCACGGTTTTCACGCTACGATTTTTTTTAAATGTGTTGCGCGGCGGAGAATAGACGCGCGCCGGACGTCATTTCGGCTTAATATCTATTGTCTCCTTGGGAGTAGAAAGTCTTTTCATGGCTCTTTGGAAAGGTTTGCATCTCCCTTGTAATCGCCTTTAAGCGGCACGCGGATTGGACCCACCGTTCTTCCGATACGATTTTTTAAATGTGGTGCGCGGCGTAGAAAAGACGCGCGTAGGACGTATTTGCGGCTTAATATCTTTGGGCTCCTTGGGAGTAGGAAGTCTGTTCATGCCTCTTTGGAAAGGGCTCCATCTCCCCTGTAATCGCCTTCGAAGGGCACGCGGATCGAACCCACGGTTTTCACGCTATGATTTTTTTAAATGTGCTGCGCGGCGGAGAAAATGCGCGCGTCGGACGTCATTGCGGCTTAATATCTCTTGTCTCCTTGGGAGTAGAAAGTCTTTTCATGGTTCTTTGGAAAGGGTTGCATCTCCCCTGTAATCGCCTTTAAGCGGCACGCGGATCGGACCCAGCGTTCTCACGCTACGATTTTTTAAACGTGGTGCGCGTCGGAGAAAATGCGCGTAATATCTCTTGTCTCCTTGGGAGTAGAAAGTCTGTTCATGGCTCTTTGGAAAGGGCTGTAT
Source organism: Electrophorus electricus (assembly GCF_041902795.1). Classification (NCBI taxonomy): domain Eukaryota; kingdom Metazoa; phylum Chordata; class Actinopteri; order Gymnotiformes; family Gymnotidae; genus Electrophorus; species Electrophorus electricus. The sequence continues at coordinate 1,384,247 of NC_137505.1, read as the reverse complement.
CTCCCCTGTAATCGCCTTCGAGCGGCACGCGCATCGGAACTATCGTTATCACGCTACGATTTTTTAATGCCGCCAGGGATAGGCCGAAAGCGTGGCAGGTGGCGTTCGTTAGGGACAGTCATGGAGGTGATGCACACCGAGTTGCACGCCATTTGGAGTTGGCCCGGCCTAGATGTGAGCGTTCAAAGTCAGCGCGTTTGTTTAAACTTTCTCCTCCAATTCGTTGCAATTGTACAAGCGTTTCTCGTTCATCCGACTGGAGCGTAACGCTTTATATGTTAATATTTCTGGTCTCCTTGGGAGTAGAAAGTCTGTTCATGGCTCTTTTGAAAGGGATGCATCTCCCCTGTAATCGCCTTCGAGCGGCACGCGGATCGAACCCACGTTTTTCACGCTACGATTTTTTTTAAATGTGTTGCGCGGCGGAGAAAAGACGCGCGCCGGACGTATTTGCGGCTTAATATCTCTTGTCTCATTGGGTGTAGAAAGTCTGTTCATGGCTCTTTGGAAAGGGCTGCATCTCCCCTGTAATCGCCTTCGAGCGGCACGCGGATCGAACCCACGGTTTTCACGCTATGATTTTTTTAAATGTGGTGCGCGGCGGAGGAAATGCGCGCGTCGGACGTCATTTCGGCTTAATATCTCTTGTCTCCTTGGGAGTAGAAAGTCTTTTCATGGCTCTTTGGAAAGGGCTGCATCTCCGCTGTAATCGCCTTCGAGCGGCACGCGGATCGAACCCACGGTTTTCACGCTATGATTTTTTTAAATGTGGTGCGCGGCGGAGAAAATGCGCGCGTCGGACGTCATTTCGGCTTAATATCTATTGTCTCCTTGGGAGTAGAAAGTCTTTTCATGGCTCTTTGGAAAGGTTTGCATCTCCCTTGTAATCGCCTTTAAGCGGCACGCGGATTGGACCCACCGTTCTTCCGATACGATTTTTTAAATGTGGTGCGCGGCGTAGAAAAGACGCGCGTAGGACGTATTTGCGGCTTAATATCTTTGGGCTCCTTGGGAGTAGGAAGTCTGTTCATGCCTCTTTGGAAAGGGCTGCATCTCCCCTGTAATCAACTTCGAGCGGCACGCGGATCGAACCCACGGTTTTCACGCTATGATTTTTTTAAATGTGGTGCGCGGCGGAGGAAATGCGCGCGTCGGACGTCATTTCGGCTTAATATCTCTTGTCTCCTTGGGAGTAGAAAGTCTTTTCATGGCTCTTTGGAAAGGGCTGCATCTCCCCTGTAATCGCCTTTAAGCGGCACGCGGATCGAACCCACGGTTTTCACGCTACGATTTTTTTTAAATGTGTTGCGCGGCGGAGAATAGACGCGCGCCGGACGTCATTTCGGCTTAATATCTATTGTCTCCTTGGGAGTAGAAAGTCTTTTCATGGCTCTTTGGAAAGGTTTGCATCTCCCTTGTAATCGCCTTTAAGCGGCACGCGGATTGGACCCACCGTTCTTCCGATACGATTTTTTAAATGTGGTGCGCGGCGTAGAAAAGACGCGCGTAGGACGTATTTGCGGCTTAATATCTTTGGGCTCCTTGGGAGTAGGAAGTCTGTTCATGCCTCTTTGGAAAGGGCTCCATCTCCCCTGTAATCGCCTTCGAAGGGCACGCGGATCGAACCCACGGTTTTCACGCTATGATTTTTTTAAATGTGCTGCGCGGCGGAGAAAATGCGCGCGTCGGACGTCATTGCGGCTTAATATCTCTTGTCTCCTTGGGAGTAGAAAGTCTTTTCATGGTTCTTTGGAAAGGGTTGCATCTCCCCTGTAATCGCCTTTAAGCGGCACGCGGATCGGACCCACCGTTCTTACGCTACGATTTTTTAAACGTGGTGCGCGTCGGAGAAAATGCGCGTAATATCTCTTGTCTCCTTGGGAGTAGAAAGTCTGTTCATGGCTCTTTGGAAAGGGCTGTATCTCCCCTGTAATCGCCTTCGAGCGGCACGCGCATCGGAACCATCGTTATCACGCTACGATTTTTTAATGCCGCCAGGGATAGGCCGAAAGCGTGGCAGGTGGCGTTCGTTAGGGACAGTCATGGAGGTGATGCACACCGAGTTGCACGCCATTTGGAGTTGGCCCGGCCTAGATGTGAGCGTTCAAAGTCAGCGCGTTTGTTTAAACTTTCTCCTCCAATTCGTTGCAATTGTACAAGCGTTTCTCGTTCATCCGACTGGAGCGTAACGATTTATATGTTAATATTTCTGGTCTCCTTGGGAGTAGAAAGTCTGTTCATGGCTCTTTTGAAAGGGATGCATCTCCCCTGTAATCGCCTTCGAGCGGCACGCGGATCGAAGCCACGTTTTTCACGCTACGATTTTTTTTAAATGTGTTGCGCGGCGGAGAAAAGACGCGCGCCGGACGTATTTGCGGCTTAATATCTCTTGTCTCATTGGGTGTAGAAAGTCTGTTCATGGCTCTTTGGAAAGGGCTGCATCTCCCCTGTAATCGCCTTCGAGCGGCACGCGGATCGAACCCACGGTTTTCACGCTATGATTTTTTTAAATGTGGTGCGCGGCGGAGGAAATGCGCGCGTCGGACGTAATTTCGGCTTAATATCTCTTGTCTCCTTGGGAGTAGAAAGTCTTTTCATGGCTCTTTGGAAAGGGCTGCATCTCCGCTGTAATCGCCTTCGAGCGGCACGCGGATCGAACCCACGGTTTTCACGCTATGATTTTTTTAAATGTGTTGCGCGTCGGAGAAAATGCGCGCGTCGGACGTCATTGCGGCTTAATATCTCTTGTCTCCTTGGGAGTAGAAAGTCTTTTCATGGCTCTTTGGAAAGGTTTGCATCTCCCCTGTAATCGCCTTTAAGCGGCACGCGGATCGGACCCACCGTTCTTACGCTACGATTTTTTAAATGTGGTGCGCGGCGTAGAAAAGACGCGCGTAGGACGTATTTGCGGCTTAATATCTTTGGGCTCCTTGGGAGTAGGAAGTCTGTTCATGCCTCTTTGGAAAGGGCTCCATCTCCCCTGTAATCGCCTTCGAGCGGCTCGCGGATCGAACCCACGGTTTTCACGCTATGATTTTTTTAAATGTGCTGCGCGGCGGAGAAAATGCGCGCGTCGGACGTCATTGCGGCTTAATATCTCTTGTCTCCTTGGGAGTAGAAAGTCTTTTCATGGTTCTTTGGAAAGGGTTGCATCTCCCCTGTAATCGCCTTTAAGCGGCACGCGGATCGGACCCACCGTTCTCACGCTACGATTTTTTAAACGTGGTGCGCGTCGGAGAAAATGCGCGTAATATCTCTTGTCTCCTTGGGAGTAGAAAGTCTGTTCATGGCTCTTTGGAAAGGGCTGTATCTCCCCTGTAATCGCCTTCGAGCGGCACGCGCATCGGAACCATCGTTATCACGCTACGATTTTTTAATGCCGCCAGGGATAGGCCGAAAGCGTGGCAGGTGGCGTTCGTTAGGGACAGTCATGGAGGTGATGCACACCGAGTTGCACGCCATTTGGAGTTGGCCCGGCCTAGATGTGAGCGTTCAAAGTCAGCGCGTTTGTTTAAACTTTCTCCTCCAATTCGTTGCAATTGTACAAGCGTTTCTCGTTCATCCGACTGGAGCGTAACGCTTTATATGTTAATATTTCTGGTCTCCTTGGGAGTAGAAAGTCTGTTCATGGCTCTTTTGAAAGGGATGCATCTCCCCTGTAATCGCCTTCGAGCGGCACGCGGATCGAACCCACGTTTTTCACGCTACGATTTTTTTTAAATGTGTTGCGCGGCGGAGAAAAGATGCGCGCCGGACGTATTTGCGGCTTAATATCTCTTGTCTCATTGGGTGTAGAAAGTCTGTTCATGGCTCTTTGGAAAGGGCTGCATCTCCCCTGTAATCGCCTTCGAGCGGCACGCGGATCGAACCCACGGTTTTCACGCTATGATTTTTTTAAATGTGGTGCGCGGCGGAGGAAATGCGCGCGTCGGACGTCATTTCGGCTTAATATCTCTTGTCTCCTTGGGAGTAGAAAGTCTTTTCATGGCTCTTTGGAAAGGGCTGCATCTCCGCTGTAATCGCCTTCGAGCGGCACGCGGATCGAACCCACGGTTTTCACGCTATGATTTTTTTAAATGTGGTGCGCGGCGGAGAAAATGCGCGCGTCGGACGTCATTTCGGCTTAATATCTATTGTCTCCTTGGGAGTAGAAAGTCTTTTCATGGCTCTTTGGAAAGGTTTGCATCTCCCTTGTAATCGCCTTTAAGCGGCACGCGGATTGGACCCACCGTTCTTCCGATACGATTTTTTAAATGTGGTGCGCGGCGTAGAAAAGACGCGCGTAGGACGTATTTGCGGCTTAATATCTTTGGGCTCCTTGGGAGTAGGAAGTCTGTTCATGCCTCTTTGGAAAGGGCTGCATCTCCCCTGTAATCGCCTTCGAGCGGCACGCGGATCGAACCCACGGTTTTCACGCTATGATTTTTTTAAATGTGGTGCGCGGCGGAGGAAATGCGCGCGTCGGACGTCATTTCGGCTTAATATCTCTTGTCTCCTTGGGAGTAGAAAGTCTTTTCATGGCTCTTTGGAAAGGGTTGCATCTCCCCTGTAATCGCCTTTAAGCGGCACGCGGATCGGACCCATCGTTCTCACGCTACGATTTTTTAAAATCCGCCAGGGACGGAACGAACGCTTGGCAGGTGGCGTTCGTGACCGACAGTCAAGCAGTTAATGCGCACCGAGCTGCAGGCCATTTGGACCTGGCCCAGCCTAGATGTGAGTATTCAAAGTCAGCACGTTTGTTTCAAAGTTCTCCACCAATTCGTTGTAATTGCGTGTGTGCGCGTGAACACCAGGTTTGTGGAGGAGTTCGTCCTTGGACTGTACAAGGGGAGACAGTGTGTGGCCTGGCTGCGTGAGGTTGCAGTTTGCTGGGCATGAGAGATTGGCATGTGGTGCCCTGGAGGTGTGGTTGTTCCAGGACGGGCAAGGTGGAGTAGTGTGGCTGGGTGACGGTGCGCTTCACTGGGGATGTGGTTGTGAGTTGCAGGCCCATTCCTTTGAATGACAGAAAGGATCTGATTTGTTTTCAGGTTTAAACGTACTTTGCTGGGTATGACTGTGACCTCTTGGGCCAGGAAGTCTGTTTCTAGTTTTATTTAAACGGTCAAACTGCGTGAAGTGTGCCCAGGCCCAGAGCTACTTTGCTGGGCATGGCTGTGTGACCTCTTGGGCCTGGAAGTCTGGTTGTAGTATGATTTTAAAGGGTCAAATGCTCTCCATTGTGTGTCCAGGTTTAAGGCTACTTTGCTGGGCATGTGATTTGGACCCATCGGGTACGGAAGCCTTTCCGTCACGTGCTCGTTTTCCACGCCTTCAGCGCAGGTAGCCTGCGAATTTAAAACCGACGTGCATTTTATTCTTTTCCCCTTTTATCCTTTCATATCTCTCCGCTACCTTGGAGAAGAGAGACGCACGCTGGGAAATAAAATGTAAATATCTGTAAATATCTGTATAATATGTAAATAAAAGGAAGAAGTGGTTGTGTAGTGTAGTCGTTTGATTATAAATAATCTCATAATAATTTTATCCACAAATTCTTATACATTTATACATGTTTATCTCTCTCTTTGTGTGTGTGTGTGTGTGTGTGGTTCTGTGTCACTAGTGGGGCCTGTGGCCCGATTGGAGTGTTTGCGGTGTGAGAAGGAGGAGTTGGAGAACAGTTTGTTGGAGCAGCTGAAGGAGTTGAGGTTGCAGAAGCAGAAGGAGCTGCAGGTTCTTCAGGAGATGCTGAAACACAAGCAGCATGAGGAGACAGAGCTCCTGCAGAAACAGAAGGAGGAGGAGGAGCATAACAGGTCCATCAAGAGTAAGTACTATGGAAATGCAATAATACTAACATAACTAATAATGAATGCTAGCCTTTAGGCTCCAATAAAAGTGATACTAATATATGTATAGTACTATATATATTATATTTTATATATTCAGTAGTAATTATGTAGTATATACAATCTATGTTATATCCAGCAGTAATGATACTTGCTCTGGCAGATATGAAAATGGCCTGTGAACAGGAGAAGAAATCTCTGGAGGAAGAACTTGAGAAGCTCAGACTGTCACTGCAGGTAGAGATCCCTTATAGTGTCAGTACACATCCACCAGTACCTCCACCTTTCACTTATAACGTCAGTATACATTCAGTACACATTCCCACCTTTCCATTGTACTGGCTGTAGTGATGATTCGTATGTGTGGGTTATACCAGCCCATAGAGGAGGACATTATGAGTCTGAAAGTGGCGCTGGAGATGAAGAACCAGGAGATCAAAGATCAGCACGATCTTTTGGTCAAACTATATACTCTGTATGTATACTATATACTCTGTATGTAGTACCTGGTTTAACACTATATCCTCTTTATATATACTATATACTGTTTATGTAGCTCCTGGTTTAACACTATACCCTCAGCTTACTCTAGTCTGCAGATGTGAAGAAATTAAACAGAATGTGTATCTGTGTATATGTGCGCACCTGTATGTGTCTGGTTGTAGTATTATTTAAAGGGTCAAACTCCTTAAAGTGTGCCCAGGCCCAGAGCTACTTTGATGGGCATGATTCTGTGACCTCTTGGGCCTTGAAATGTGGTGCTTTGAATGAATTAAAGAGTGAAACGGTCTGAAGTGTGCCCACGTTTAAAGCAACCTTGCTGGGCATGACTGTGTGACCTCTTGGGCCAGGAAGTCTGTTTCTAGTTTTATTTAAACGGTCAAACTGCGTGAAGTGTGCCCAGGCCCAGAGCTACTTTGCTGGGCATGACTGTGTGACCTCTTGGGCCTGGAAGTCTGGTTGTAGTATGATTTTAAAGGGTCAAATGGTCTCCATTGTGTGTCCAGGTTTAAGGCTACTTTGCTGGGCATGTGATTTGGACCCATCGGGTACGGAAGCCTTTCCGTCACGTGCTCGTTTTCCACGCCTTCAGCGCAGGTAGCCTGCGAATTTAAAACCGACGTGCATTTTATTCTTTTCCCCTTTTATCCTTTCATATCTCTCCGCTACCTTGGAGAAGAGAGACGCACGCGGGTAAATAAAATGTAAATATCTCTAAATATCTGTATAATATGTAAATAAAAGGAAGATGTGGTTGTGTAGTGTAGTCGTTTGATTATAAATAATCTCATAATAATTTTATCCACAAATTCTTATACATTTATACATGTTTATCTCTCTCTGTGTGTGTGTGTGTGTGTGTGTGTGTCTGTGTGTGTGTGTGTGTGTGGTTCTGTGTCACTAGTGGGGCCTGTGGCCCGATTGGAGTGTTTGCGGTGTGAGAAGGAGGAGTTGGAGAACAGTTTGTTTGAGCAGCTGAAGGAGTTGAGGTTGCAGAAGCAGAAGGAGCTGCAGGTTCTTCAGGAGATGCTGAAACACAAGCAGCAGGAGGAGACAGAGCTCCTGCAGAAACAGCAGGAGGAGGAGGAGCATAACAGGTCCATCAAGAGTAAGTACTATGGAAATGCAATAATACTAACATAACTAATAATGAATGTTAGCCTTTAGGCTCCAATAAAAGTGACACTAATATATGTATAGTACTATATATATTATATTTTATATATTCAGCAGTAATTATGTAGTATATACAATCTGTGTTATATCCAGCAGTAATGATACTTGCTCTGGCAGATATAAAAATGGCCTGTGAACAGGAGAAGAAATCTCTGGAGGAAGAACTTGAGAAGCTCAAACTGTCACTGCAGGTAGAGATCCCTTATAGTGTCAGTACACATCCACCAGTACCACCACCTCTCACTTATAACGTCAGTACACATTCAGTACACATTCCCACCTTTCCATTGTACTGGCTGTAGTGATGATTCGTGTCTGTGTTATACCAGCCCATAGAGGAGGACATTATGAGTCTGAAAGTGGCGCTGGAGATGAAGAACCAGGAGATCAAAGATCAGCACGATCTTTTGGTCAAACTATATACTCTGTATGTATACTATATCGAACCCACGGTTTTCACGCTACGATTTTTTTAAATGTGGTGAGCTGCGGAGAAAAGACGCGGTCCGGACGTATTTGTGGCTTAATATCTCTTGTCTCCTTGGGAGTAGAAAGTCTTTTCATGGCTCTTTGGAAAGGGCTGCATCTCCCTTGTAATCGCCTTTAAGCGGCACGCGGATTGGACCCACCGTTCTTCCGATACGATTTTTTAAATGTGGTGCGCGGCGTAGAAAAGACGCGCGTAGGACGTATTTGCGGCTTAATATCTTTGGGCTCCTTGGGAGTAGGAAGTCTGTTCATGCCTCTTTGGAAAGGGCTGCATCTCCCCTGTAATCGCCTTCGAGCGGCACGCGGATCGAACCCACGGTTTTCACGCTATGATTTTTTTAAATGTGGTGCGCGGCGGAGGAAATGCGCGCGTCGGACGTCATTTCGGCTTAATATCTCTTGTCTCCTTGGGAGTAGAAAGTCTTTTCATGGCTCTTTGGAAAGGGCTGCATCTCCCCTGTAATCGCCTTTAAGCGGCACGCGGATCGAACCCACGGTTTTCACGCTACGATTTTTTTTAAATGTGTTGCGCGGCGGAGAATAGACGCGCGCCGGACGTATTTGCGGCTTGATATCTCTTGTCTCATTGGGAGTAGAAAGTCTGTTCATGGCTCTTTGGAAAGGTTTGCATCTTCCCTGTAATCGCCTTTAAGCGGCACGCGGATCGGACCCACCGTTCTTACGCTACGATTTTTTAAATGTGGTGCGCGGCGTAGAAAAGACGCGCGTAGGACGTATTTGCGGCTTAATATCTTTGGGCTCCTTGGGAGTAGGAAGTCTGTTCATGCCTCTTTGGAAAGGGCTCCATCTCCCCTGTAATCGCCTTCGAACGGCACGCGGATCGAACCCACGGTTTTCACGCTATGATTTTTTTAAATGTGCTGCGCGGCGGAGAAAATGCGCGCGTCGGACGTCATTGCGGCTTAATATCTCTTGTCTCCTTGGGAGTAGAAAGTCTTTTCATGGTTCTTTGGAAAGGGTTGCATCTCCCCTGTAATCGCCTTTAAGCGGCACGCGGATCGGACCCAGCGTTCTCACGCTACGATTTTTTAAACGTGGTGCGCGTCGGAGAAAATGCGCGTAATATCTCTTGTCTCCTTGGGAGTAGAAAGTCTGTTCATGGCTCTTTGGAAAGGGCTGTATCTCCCCTGTAATCGCCTTCGAGCGGCACGCGCATCGGAACTATCGTTATCACGCTACGATTTTTTAATGCCGCCAGGGATAGGCCGAAAGCGTGGCAGGTGGCGTTCGTTAGGGACAGTCATGGAGGTGATGCACACCGAGTTGCACGCCATTTGGAGTTGGCCCGGCCTAGATGTGAGCGTTCAAAGTCAGCGCGTTTGTTTAAACTTTCTCCTCCAATTCGTTGCAATTGTACAAGCGTTTCTCGTTCATCCGACTGGAGCGTAACGCTTTATATGTTAATATTTCTGGTCTCCTTGGGAGTAGAAAGTCTGTTCATGGCTCTTTTGAAAGGGATGCATCTCCCCTGTAATCGCCTTCGAGCGGCACGCGGATCGAACCCACGTTTTTCACGCTACGATTTTTTTTAAATGTGTTGCGCGGCGGAGAAAAGACGCGCGCCGGACGTATTTGCGGCTTAATATCTCTTGTCTCATTGGGTGTAGAAAGTCTGTTCATGGCTCTTTGGAAAGGGCTGCATCTCCCCTGTAATCGCCTTCGAGCGGCACGCGGATCGAACCCACGGTTTTCACGCTATGATTTTTTTAAATGTGGTGCGCGGCGGAGGAAATGCGCGCGTCGGACGTCATTTCGGCTTAATATCTCTTGTCTCCTTGGGAGTAGAAAGTCTTTTCATGGCTCTTTGGAAAGGGCTGCATCTCCGCTGTAATCGCCTTCGAGCGGCACGCGGATCGAACCCACGGTTTTCACGCTATGATTTTTTTAAATGTGGTGCGCGGCGGAGAAAATGCGCGCGTCGGACGTCATTTCGGCTTAATATCTATTGTCTCCTTGGGAGTAGAAAGTCTTTTCATGGCTCTTTGGAAAGGTTTGCATCTCCCTTGTAATCGCCTTTAAGCGGCACGCGGATTGGACCCACCGTTCTTCCGATACGATTTTTTAAATGTGGTGCGCGGCGTAGAAAAGACGCGCGTAGGACGTATTTGCGGCTTAATATCTTTGGGCTCCTTGGGAGTAGGAAGTCTGTTCATGCCTCTTTGGAAAGGGCTCCATCTCCCCTGTAATCGCCTTCGAAGGGCACGCGGATCGAACCCACGGTTTTCACGCTATGATTTTTTTAAATGTGCTGCGCGGCGGAGAAAATGCGCGCGTCGGACGTCATTGCGGCTTAATATCTCTTGTCTCCTTGGGAGTAGAAAGTCTTTTCATGGTTCTTTGGAAAGGGTTGCATCTCCCCTGTAATCGCCTTTAAGCGGCACGCGGATCGGACCCAGCGTTCTCACGCTACGATTTTTTAAACGTGGTGCGCGTCGGAGAAAATGCGCGTAATATCTCTTGTCTCCTTGGGAGTAGAAAGTCTGTTCATGGCTCTTTGGAAAGGGCTGTATCTCCCCTGTAATCGCCTTCGAGCGGCACGCGCATCGGAACTATCGTTATCACGCTACGATTTTTTAATGCCGCCAGGGATAGGCCGAAAGCGTGGCAGGTGGCGTTCGTTAGGGACAGTCATGGAGGTGATGCACACCGAGTTGCACGCCATTTGGAGTTGGCCCGGCCTAGATGTGAGCGTTCAAAGTCAGCGCGTTTGTTTAAACTTTCTCCTCCAATTCGTTGCAATTGTACAAGCGTTTCTCGTTCATCCGACTGGAGCGTAACGCTTTATATGTTAATATTTCTGGTCTCCTTGGGAGTAGAAAGTCTGTTCATGGCTCTTTTGAAAGGGATGCATCTCCCCTGTAATCGCCTTCGAGCGGCACGCGGATCGAACCCACGTTTTTCACGCTACGATTTTTTTTAAATGTGTTGCGCGGCGGAGAAAAGACGCGCGCCGGACGTATTTGCGGCTTAATATCTCTTGTCTCATTGGGTGTAGAAAGTCTGTTCATGGCTCTTTGGAAAGGGCTGCATCTCCCCTGTAATCGCCTTCGAGCGGCACGCGGATCGAACCCACGGTTTTCACGCTATGATTTTTTTAAATGTGGTGCGCGGCGGAGGAAATGCGCGCGTCGGACGTCATTTCGGCTTAATATCTCTTGTCTCCTTGGGAGTAGAAAGTCTTTTCATGGCTCTTTGGAAAGGGCTGCATCTCCGCTGTAATCGCCTTCGAGCGGCACGCGGATCGAACCCACGGTTTTCACGCTATGATTTTTTTAAATGTGGTGCGCGGCGGAGAAAATGCGCGCGTCGGACGTCATTTCGGCTTAATATCTATTGTCTCCTTGGGAGTAGAAAGTCTTTTCATGGCTCTTTGGAAAGGTTTGCATCTCCCTTGTAATCGCCTTTAAGCGGCACGCGGATTGGACCCACCGTTCTTCCGATACGATTTTTTAAATGTGGTGCGCGGCGTAGAAAAGACGCGCGTAGGACGTATTTGCGGCTTAATATCTTTGGGCTCCTTGGGAGTAGGAAGTCTGTTCATGCCTCTTTGGAAAGGGCTGCATCTCCCCTGTAATCAACTTCGAGCGGCACGCGGATCGAACCCACGGTTTTCACGCTATGATTTTTTTAAATGTGGTGCGCGGCGGAGGAAATGCGCGCGTCGGACGTCATTTCGGCTTAATATCTCTTGTCTCCTTGGGAGTAGAAAGTCTTTTCATGGCTCTTTGGAAAGGGCTGCATCTCCCCTGTAATCGCCTTTAAGCGGCACGCGGATCGAACCCACGGTTTTCACGCTACGATTTTTTTTAAATGTGTTGCGCGGCGGAGAATAGACGCGCGCCGGACGTCATTTCGGCTTAATATCTATTGTCTCCTTGGGAGTAGAAAGTCTTTTCATGGCTCTTTGGAAAGGTTTGCATCTCCCTTGTAATCGCCTTTAAGCGGCACGCGGATTGGACCCACCGTTCTTCCGATACGATTTTTTAAATGTGGTGCGCGGCGTAGAAAAGACGCGCGTAGGACGTATTTGCGGCTTAATATCTTTGGGCTCCTTGGGAGTAGGAAGTCTGTTCATGCCTCTTTGGAAAGGGCTCCATCTCCCCTGTAATCGCCTTCGAAGGGCACGCGGATCGAACCCACGGTTTTCACGCTATGATTTTTTTAAATGTGCTGCGCGGCGGAGAAAATGCGCGCGTCGGACGTCATTGCGGCTTAATATCTCTTGTCTCCTTGGGAGTAGAAAGTCTTTTCATGGTTCTTTGGAAAGGGTTGCATCTCCCCTGTAATCGCCTTTAAGCGGCACGCGGATCGGACCCAGCGTTCTCACGCTACGATTTTTTAAACGTGGTGCGCGTCGGAGAAAATGCGCGTAATATCTCTTGTCTCCTTGGGAGTAGAAAGTCTGTTCATGGCTCTTTGGAAAGGGCTGTATCTCCCCTGTAATCGCCTTCGAGCGGCACGCGCATCGGAACCATCGTTATCACGCTACGATTTTTTAATGCCGCCAGGGATAGGCCGAAAGCGTGGCAGGTGGCGTTGGTTAGGGACAGTCATGGAGGTGATGCACACCGAGTTGCACGCCATTTGGAGTTGGCCCGGCCTAGATGTGAGCGTTCAAAGTCAGCGCGTTTGTTTAAACTTTCTCCTCCAATTCGTTGCAATTGTACAAGCGTTTCTCGTTCATCCAACTGGAGCGTAACGCTTTATATGTTAATATTTCTGGTCTCCTTGGGAGTAGAAAGTCTGTTCATGGCTCTTTTGAAAGGGATGCATCTCCCCTGTAATCGCCTTCGAGCGGCACGCGGATCGAACCCACGTTTTTCACGCTACGATTTGTTTTAAATGTGTTGCGCGGCGGAGAAAAGACGCGCGTCGGACGTATTTGCGGCTTAATATCTCTTGTCTCATTGGGTGTAGAAAGTCTGTTCATGGCTCTTTGGAAAGGGCAGCATCTCCCCTGTAATCGCCTTCGAGCGGCACGCGGATCGAACCCACGGTTTTCACGCTATGATTTTTTTAAATGTGGTGCGCGGCGGAGGAAATGCGCGCGTCGGACGTCATTGCGGCTTAATATCTCTTGTCTCCTTGGGAGTAGAAAGTCTTTTCATGGCTCTTTGGAAAGGTTTGCATCTCCCCTGTAATCGCCTTTAAGCGGCACGCGGATCGGACCCACCGTTCTTACGCTACGATTTTTTAAATGTGGTGCGCGGCGTAGAAAAGACGCGCGTAGGACGTATTTGCGGCTTAATATCTTTGGGCTCCTTGGGAGTAGGAAGTCTGTTCATGCCTCTTTGGAAAGGGCTCCATCTCCCCTGTAATCGCCTTCGAGCGGCACGCGGATCGAACCCACGGTTTTCACGCTATGATTTTTTTAAATGTGCTGCGCGGCGGAGAAAATGCGCGCGTCGGACGTCATTGCGGCTTAATATCTCTTGTCTCCTTGGGAGTAGAAAGTCTTTTCATGGTTCTTTGGAAAGGGTTGCATCTCCCCTGTAATCGCCTTTAAGCGGCACGCGGATCGGACCCAGCGTTCTCACGCTACGATTTTTTAAACGTGGTGCGCGTCGGAGAAAATGCGCGTAATATCTCTTGTCTCCTTGGGAGTAGAAAGTCTGTTCATGGCTCTTTGGAAAGGGCTGTATCTCCCCTGTAATCGCCTTCGAGCGGCACGCGCATCGGAACCATCGTTATCACGCTACGATTTTTTAATGCCGCCAGGGATAGGCCGAAAGCGTGGCAGGTGGCGTTCGTTAGGGACAGTCATGGAGGTGATGCACACCGAGTTGCACGCCATTTGGAGTTGGCCCGGCCTAGATGTGAGCGTTCAAAGTCAGCGCGTTTGTTTAAACTTTCTCCTCCAATTCGTTGCAATTGTACAAGCGTTTCTCGTTCATCCGACTGGAGCGTAACGCTTTATATGTTAATATTTCTGGTCTCCTTGGGAGTAGAAAGTCTGTTCATGGCTCTTTTGAAAGGGATGCATCTCCCCTGTAATCGCCTTCGAGCGGCACGCGGATCGAACCCACGTTTTTCACGCTACGATTTTTTTTAAATGTGTTGCGCGGCGGAGAAAAGACGCGCGCCGACGTATTTGCGGCTTAATATCTCTTGTCTCATTGGGTGTAGAAAGTCTGTTCATGGCTCTTTGGAAAGGGCTGCATCTCCCCTGTAATCGCCTTCGAGCGGAACGCGGATCGAACCCACGGTTTTCACGCTATGATTTTTTTAAATGTGGTGCGCGGCGGAGGAAATGCGCGCGTCGGACGTCATTTCGGCTTAATATCTCTTGTCTCCTTGGGAGTAGAAAGTCTTTTCATGGCTCTTTGGAAAGGGCTGCATCTCCGCTGTAATCGCCTTCGAGCGGCACGCGGATCGAACCCACGGTTTTCACGCTATGATTTTTTTAAATGTGGTGCGCGGCGGAGAAAATGCGCGCGTCGGACGTCATTTCGGCTTAATATCTATTGTCTCCTTGGGAGTAGAAAGTCTTTTCATGGCTCTTTGGAAAGGTTTGCATCTCCCTTGTAATCGCCTTTAAGCGGCACGCGGATTGGACCCACCGTTCTTCCGATACGATTTTTTAAATGTGGTGCGCGGCGTAGAAAAGACGCGCGTAGGACGTATTTGCGGCTTAATATCTTTGGGCTCCTTGGGAGTAGGAAGTCTGTTCATGCCTCTTTGGAAAGGGCTGCATCTCCCCTGTAATCACCTTCGAGCGGCACGCGGATCGAACCCACGGTTTTCACGCTATGATTTTTTTAAATGTGGTGCGCGGCGGAGGAAATGCGCGCGTCGGACGTCATTTCGGCTTAATATCTCTTGTCTCCTTGGGAGTAGAAAGTCTTTTCATGGCTCTTTGGAAAGGGCTGCATCTCCCCTGTAATCGCCTTTAAGCAGCACGCGGATCGAACCCACGGTTTTCACGCTACGATTTTTTTTAAATGTGTTGCGCGGCGGAGAATAGACGCGCGCCGGACGTCATTTCGGCTTAATATCTATTGTCTCCTTGGGAGTAGAAAGTCTTTTCATGGCTCTTTGGAAAGGTTTGCATCTCCCTTGTAATCGCCTTTAAGCGGCACGCGGATTGGACCCACCGTTCTTCCGATACGATTTTTTAAATGTGGTGCGCGGCGTAGAAAAGACGCGCGTAGGACGTATTTGCGGCTTAATATCTTTGGGCTCCTTGGGAGTAGAAAGTCTGTTCATGGCTCTTTGGAAAGGGCTGCATCTCCCCTGTAATCGCCTTCGAGCGGCACGCGGATCGGAACCATCGTTATCATGCTACGATTTTTTAATGCCGCCAGGGATAGGCCGAAAGCGTGGCAGGTGGCGTTCGTTAGGGACAGTCATGGAGGTGATGCACACCGAGTTGCACGCCATTTGGAGTTGGCCCGGCCTAGATGTGAGCGTTCAAAGTCAGCGCGTTTGTTTAAACTTTCTCCTCCAATTCGTTGCAATTGTACAAGCGTTTCTCGTTCATCCGACTGGAGCGTAACGCTTTATATGTTAATATTTCTGGTCTCCTTGGGAGTAGAAAGTCTGTTCATGGCTCTTTTGAAAGGGATGCATCTCCCCTGTAATCGCCTTCGAGCGGCACGCGGATCGAACCCACGGTTTTCACGCTATGATTTTTTTAAATGTGGTGCGCGGCGGAGAAAATGCGCGCGTCGGACGTCATTTCGGCTTAATATCTCTTGTCTCCTTGGGAGTAGAAAGTCTTTTCATGGCTCTTTGGAAAGGGCTGCATCTCCCCTGTAATCGCCTTTAAGCGGCACGCGGATCGGACCCACCGTTCTCACGCTAAGATTTTTTAAATGTGGTGCGCGGCGGAGAAAATGCGCGTGTCGGACATCATTGCTGCTTAATATCTCTTGTCTCCTTGGGAGTAGGAAGTCTGTTCATGGCTCTTTGGAAAGGGCTGCATCTCCCCTGTAATCGCCTTTAAGCGGCACGCGGATCGAACCCACGGTTTTCACGCTACGATTTTTTTTAAATGTGTTGCGCGGCGGAGAATAGACGCGCGCCGGACGTATTTGCGGCTTGATATCTCTTGTCTCATTGGGAGTAGAAAGTCTGTTCATGGCTCTTTGGAAAGGTTTGCATCTTCCCTGTAATCGCCTTTAAGCGGCACGCGGATCGGACCCACCGTTCTTACGCTACGATTTTTTAAATGTGGTGCGCGGCGTAGAAAAGACGCGCGTAGGACGTATTTGCGGCTTAATATCTTTGGGCTCCTTGGGAGTAGGAAGTCTGTTCATGCCTCTTTGGAAAGGGCTGCATCTCCCCTGTAATCGCCTTCGAGCGGCACGCGGATCGAACCCACGGTTTTCACGCTATGATTTTTTTAAATGTGCTGCGCGGCGGAGAAAATGCGCGCGTCGGACGTCATTGCGGCTTAATATCTCTTGTCTCCTTGGGAGTAGAAAGTCTTTTCATGGCTCTTTGGAAAGGTTTGCATCTCCCCTGTAATCGCCTTTAAGCGGCACGCGGATCGGACCCACCGTTCTTACGCTACGATTTTTTAAATGTGGTGCGCGGCGTAGAAAAGACGCGCGTAGGACGTATTTGCGGCTTAATATCTTTGGGCTCCTTGGGAGTAGGAAGTCTGTTCATGCCTCTTTGGAAAGGGCTCCATCTCCCCTGTAATCGCCTTCGAGCGGCACGCGGATCGAACCCACGGTTTTCACGCTATGATTTTTTTAAATGTGCTGCGCGGCGGAGAAAATGTGCGCGTCGGACGTCATTGCGGCTTAATATCTCTTGTCTCCTTGGGAGTAGAAAGTCTTTTCATGGTTCTTTGGAAAGGGTTGCATCTCCCCTGTAATCGCCTTTAAGCGGCACGCGGATCGGACCCACCGTTCTTACGCTACGATTTTTTAAACGTGGTGCGCGTCGGAGAAAATGCGCGTAATATCTCTTGTCTCCTTGGGAGTAGAAAGTCTGTTCATGGCTCTTTGGAAAGGGCTGTATCTCCCCTGTAATCGCCTTCGAGCGGCACGCGCATCGGAACCATCGTTATCACGCTACGATTTTTTAATGCCGCCAGGGATAGGCCGAAAGCGTGGCAGGTGGCGTTCGTTAGGGACAGTCATGGAGGTGATGCACACCGAGTTGCACGCCATTTGGAGTTGGCCCGGCCTAGATGTGAGCGTTCAAAGTCAGCGCGTTTGTTTAAACTTTCTCCTCCAATTCGTTGCAATTGTACAAGCGTTTCTCGTTCATCCGACTGGAGCGTAACGATTTATATGTTAATATTTCTGGTCTCCTTGGGAGTAGAAAGTCTGTTCATGGCTCTTTTGAAAGGGATGCATCTCCCCTGTAATCGCCTTCGAGCGGCACGCGGATCGAAGCCACGTTTTTCACGCTACGATTTTTTTTAAATGTGTTGCGCGGCGGAGAAAAGACGCGCGCCGGACGTATTTGCGGCTTAATATCTCTTGTCTCATTGGGTGTAGAAAGTCTGTTCATGGCTCTTTGGAAAGGGCTGCATCTCCCCTGTAATCGCCTTCGAGCGGCACGCGGATCGAACCCACGGTTTTCACGCTATGATTTTTTTAAATGTGGTGCGCGGCGGAGGAAATGCGCGCGTCGGACGTCATTTCGGCTTAATATCTCTTGTCTCCTTGGGAGTAGAAAGTCTTTTCATGGCTCTTTGGAAAGGGCTGCATCTCCGCTGTAATCGCCTTCGAGCGGCACGCGGATCGAACCCACGGTTTTCACGCTATGATTTTTTTAAATGTGTTGCGCGTCGGAGAAAATGCGCGCGTCGGACGTCATTGCGGCTTAATATCTCTTGTCTCCTTGGGAGTAGAAAGTCTTTTCATGGCTCTTTGGAAAGGTTTGCATCTCCCCTGTAATCGCCTTTAAGCGGCACGCGGATCGGACCCACCGTTCTTACGCTACGATTTTTTAAATGTGGTGCGCGGCGTAGAAAAGACGCGCGTAGGACGTATTTGCGGCTTAATATCTTTGGGCTCCTTGGGAGTAGGAAGTCTGTTCATGCCTCTTTGGAAAGGGCTCCATCTCCCCTGTAATCGCCTTCGAGCGGCTCGCGGATCGAACCCACGGTTTTCACGCTATGATTTTTTTAAATGTGCTGCGCGGCGGAGAAAATGCGCGCGTCGGACGTCATTGCGGCTTAATATCTCTTGTCTCCTTGGGAGTAGAAAGTCTTTTCATGGTTCTTTGGAAAGGGTTGCATCTCCCCTGTAATCGCCTTTAAGCGGCACGCGGATCGGACCCACCGTTCTCACGCTACGATTTTTTAAACGTGGTGCGCGTCGGAGAAAATGCGCGTAATATCTCTTGTCTCCTTGGGAGTAGAAAGTCTGTTCATGGCTCTTTGGAAAGGCCTGTATCTCCCCTGTAATCGCCTTCGAGCGGCACGCGCATCGGAACCATCGTTATCACGCTACGATTTTTTAATGCCGCCAGGGATAGGCCGAAAGCGTGGCAGGTGGCGTTCGTTAGGGACAGTCATGGAGGTGATGCACACCGAGTTGCACGCCATTTGGAGTTGGCCCGGCCTAGATGTGAGCGTTCAAAGTCAGCGCGTTTGTTTAAACTTTCTCCTCCAATTCGTTGCAATTGTACAAGCGTTTCTCGTTCATCCGACTGGAGCGTAACGCTTTATATGTTAATATTTCTGGTCTCCTTGGGAGTAGAAAGTCTGTTCATGGCTCTTTTGAAAGGGATGCATCTCCCCTGTAATCGCCTTCGAGCGGCACGCGGATCGAACCCACGTTTTTCACGCTACGATTTTTTTTAAATGTGTTGCGCGGCGGAGAAAAGATGCGCGCCGGACGTATTTGCGGCTTAATATCTCTTGTCTCATTGGGTGTAGAAAGTCTGTTCATGGCTCTTTGGAAAGGGCTGCATCTCCCCTGTAATCGCCTTCGAGCGGCACGCGGATCGAACCCACGGTTTTCACGCTATGATTTTTTTAAATGTGGTGCGCGGCGGAGGAAATGCGCGCGTCGGACGTCATTTCGGCTTAATATCTCTTGTCTCCTTGGGAGTAGAAAGTCTTTTCATGGCTCTTTGGAAAGGGCTGCATCTCCGCTGTAATCGCCTTCGAGCGGCACGCGGATCGAACCCACGGTTTTCACGCTATGATTTTTTTAAATGTGGTGCGCGGCGGAGAAAATGCGCGCGTCGGACGTCATTTCGGCTTAATATCTATTGTCTCCTTGGGAGTAGAAAGTCTTTTCATGGCTCTTTGGAAAGGTTTGCATCTCCCTTGTAATCGCCTTTAAGCGGCACGCGGATTGGACCCACCGTTCTTCCGATACGATTTTTTAAATGTGGTGCGCGGCGTAGAAAAGACGCGCGTAGGACGTATTTGCGGCTTAATATCTTTGGGCTCCTTGGGAGTAGGAAGTCTGTTCATGCCTCTTTGGAAAGGGCTGCATCTCCCCTGTAATCGCCTTCGAGCGGCACGCGGATCGAACCCACGGTTTTCACGCTATGATTTTTTTAAATGTGGTGCGCGGCGGAGGAAATGCGCGCGTCGGACGTCATTTCGGCTTAATATCTCTTGTCTCCTTGGGAGTAGAAAGTCTTTTCATGGCTCTTTGGAAAGGGCTGCATCTCCCCTGTAATCGCCTTTAAGCGGCACGCGGATCGAACCCACGGTTTTCACGCTACGATTTTTTTTAAATGTGTTGCGCGGCGGAGAATAGACGCGCGCCGGACGTATTTGCGGCTTGATATCTCTTGTCTCATTGGGAGTAGAAAGTCTGTTCATGGCTCTTTGGAAAGGTTTGCATCTTCCCTGTAATCGCCTTTAAGCGGCACGCGGATCGGACCCACCGTTCTTACGCTACGATTTTTTAAATGTGGTGCGCGGCGTAGAAAAGACGCGCGTAGGACGTATTTGCGGCTTAATATCTTTGGGCTCCTTGGGAGTAGGAAGTCTGTTCATGCCTCTTTGGAAAGGGCTCCATCTCCCCTGTAATCGCCTTCGAGCGGCACGCGGATCGAACCCACGGTTTTCACGCTATGATTTTTTTAAATGTGCTGCGCGGCGGAGAAAATGCGCGCGTCGGACGTCATTGCGGCTTAATATCTCTTGTCTCATTGGGTGTAGAAAGTCTGTTCATGGCTCGTTGGAAAGGGCTGCATCTCCCCTGTAATCGCCTTCGAGCGGCACGCGGATCGAACCCACGGTTTTCACGCTATGATTTTTTTAAATGTGGTGCGCGGCGGAGAAAATGCGCGCGTCGGACGTCATTTCGGCTTAATATCTCTTGTCTCCTTGGGAGTAGAAAGTCTTTTCATGGCTCTTTGGAAAGGGCTGCATCTCCGCTGTAATCGCCTTCGAGCGGCACGCGAATCGAACCCACGGTTTTCACGCTATGATTTTTTTAAATGTGGTGCGCGGCGGAGAAAATGCGCGCGTCGGACGTCATTTCGGCTTAATATCTCTTGTCTCCTTCGGAGTAGAAAGTCTTTTCATGGCTCTTTGGAAAGGGCTGCATCTCCGCTGTAATCGCCTTCGAGCGGCACGCGAATCGAACCCACGGTTTTCAGGTTATGATTTTTTTAAATGTGGTGCGCGGCGGAGGAAATGCGCGCGTCGGACGTCATTGCGGCTTAATATCTCTTGTCTACTTGGGAGTAGAAAGTCTTTTCATGGCTCTTTGGAAAGGTTTGCATCTCCCCTGTAATCGCCTTTAAGCGGCACGCGGATCGGACCCACCGTTCTTACGCTACGATTTTTTAAATGTGGTGCGCGGCGTAGAAAAGACGCGCGTAGGACGTATTTGCGGCTTAATATCTTTGGGCTCCTTGGGAGTAAGGAGTCTGTTCATGCCTCTTTGGAAAGGGCTCCATCTCCCCTGTAATCGCCTTCGAGCGGCACGCGGATCGGAACCATCGTTATCATGCTACGATTTTTTAATGCTGCCAGGGATAGGCCGAAAGCGTGGCAGGTGGCGTTCGTTAGGGACAGTCATGGAGGTGATGCACACCGAGTTGCACGCCATTTGGAGTTGGCCCGGCCTAGATGTGAGCGTTCAAAGTCAGCGCGTTTGTTTAAACTTTCTCCTCCAATTCGTTGCAATTGTACAAGCGTTTCTCGTTCATCCGACTGGAGCGTAACGCTTTATATGTTAATATTTCTGGTCTCCTTGGGAGTAGAAAGTCTGTTCATGGCTCTTTTGAAAGGGATGCATCTCCCCTGTAATCGCCTTCGAGCGGCACGCGGATCGAACCCACGTTTTTCACGCTACGATTTGTTTTAAATGTGTTGCGCGGCGGAGAAAAGACGCGCGCCGGACGTATTTGCGGCTTAATATCTCTTGTCTCACTGGGTGTAGAAAGTCTGTTCATGGCTCTTTGGAAAGGGCTGCATCTCCCCTGTAATCGCCTTCGAGCGGCACGCGGATCGAACCCACGGTTTTCACGCTATGATTTTTTTAAATGTGGTGCGCGGCGGAGGAAATGCGCGCGTCGGACGTCATTGCGGCTTAATATCTCTTGTCTCCTTGGGAGTAGAAAGTCTTTTCATGGCTCTTTGGAAAGGTTTGCATCTCCCCTGTAATCGCCTTTAAGCGGCACGCGGATCGGACCCACCGTTCTTACGCTACGATTTTTTAAATGTGGTGCGCGGCGTAGAAAAGACGCGCGTAGGACGTATTTGCGGCTTAATATCTTTGGGCTCCTTGGGAGTAGGAAGTCTGTTCATGCCTCTTTGGAAAGGGCTCCATCTCCCCTGTAATCGCCTTCGAGCGGCACGCGGATCGAACCCACGGTTTTCACGCTATGATTTTTTTAAATGTGCTGCGCGGCGGAGAAAATGCGCGCGTCGGACGTCATTGCGGCTTAATATCTCTTGTCTCCTTGGGAGTAGAAAGTCTTTTCATGGTTCTTTGGAAAGGGTTGCATCTCCCCTGTAATCGCCTTTAAGCGGCACGCGGATCGGACCCACCGTTCTCACGCTACGATTTTTTAAACGTGGTGCGCGTCGGAGAAAATGCGCGTAATATCTCTTGTCTCCTTGGGAGTAGAAAGTCTGTTCATGGCTCTTTGGAAAGGGCTGTATCTCCCCTGTAATCGCCTTCGAGCGGCACGCGCATCGGAACCATCGTTATCACGCTACGATTTTTTAATGCCGCCAGGGATAGGCCGAAAGCGTGGCAGGTGGCGTTGGTTAGGGACAGTCATGGAGGTGATGCACACCGAGTTGCACGCCATTTGGAGTTGGCCCGGCCTAGATGTGAGCGTTCAAAGTCAGCGCGTTTGTTTAAACTTTCTCCTCCAATTCGTTGCAATTGTACAAGCGTTTCTCGTTCATCCGACTGGAGCGTAACGCTTTATATGTTGATATTTCTGGTCTCCTTGGGAGTAGAAAGTCTGTTCATGGCTCTTTTGAAAGGGATGCATCTCCCCTGTAATCGCCTTTGAGCGGCACGCGGATCGAACCCACGTTTTTCACGCTACGATTTTTTTTAAATGTGTTGCGCGGCGGAGAAAAGACGCGTGCCGGACGTATTTGCGGCTTAATATCTCTTGTCTCATTGGGTGTAGAAAGTCTGTTCATGGCTCTTTGGAAAGGGCTGCATCTCCCCTGTAATCGCCTTTAAGCGGCATGCGGATCGAACCCACGGTTTTCACGCTATGATTTTTTTAAATGTGCTGCGCGGCGGAGAAAATGCGCGCGTCGGATGTCATTGCGGCTTAATATCTCGTTTCCTTGGGAGTAGAAAGTCTTTTCATGGTTCTTTGGAAAGGGTTGCATCTCCCCTGTAATCGCCTTTAAGCGGCACGCGGATCGGACCCATCGTTCTCACGCTACGATTTTTTAAAATCCGCCAGGGACGGAACGAACGCTTGGCAGGTGGCGTTCGTGACGGACAGTCAAGCAGTTAATGCGCACCGAGCTGCAGGCCATTTGGACCTGGCCCAGCCTAGATGTGAGTATTCAAAGTCAGCACGTTTGTTTCAAAGTTCTCCACCAATTCGTTGTAATTGCGTGTGTGCGCGTGAACACCAGGTTTGTGGAGGAGTTCGTCCTTGGACTGTACAAGGGGAGACAGTGTGTGGCCTGGCTGCGTGAGGTTGCAGTTTGCTGGGCATGAGAGATTGGCATGTGGTGCCCTGGAGTTGTGGTTGTTCCAGGACGGGCAAGGTGGGGTAGTGTGGCTGGGTGACGGTGCGCTTCACTGGGGATGTGGTTGTGAGTTGCAGGCCCATTCCTTTGAATGACAGAAAGGATCTGATTTGTTTCCAGGTTTAAACGTACTTTGCTGGGTATGACTGTGACCTCTTGGGCCAGGAAGTCTGTTTCTAGTTTTATTTAAACGGTCAAACTGCGTGAAGTGTGCCCAGGCCCAGAGCTACTTTGCTGGGCATGGCTGTGTGACCTCTTGGGCCTGGAAGTCTGGTTGTAGTATGATTTTAAAGGGTCAAATGCTCTCCATTGTGTGTCCAGGTTTAAGGCTACTTTGCTGGGCATGTGATTTGGACCCATCGGGTACGGAAGCCTTTCCGTCACGTGCTCGTTTTCCACGCCTTCAGCGCAGGTAGCCTGCGAATTTAAAACCGACGTGCATTTTATTCTTTTCCCCTTTTATCCTTTCATATCTCTCCGCTACCTTGGAGAAGAGAGACGCACGCTGGGAAATAAAATGTAAATATCTGTAAATATCTGTATAATATGTAAATAAAAGGAAGAAGTGGTTGTGTAGTGTAGTCGTTTGATTATAAATAATCTCATAATAATTTTATCCACAAATTCTTATACATTTATACATGTTTATCTCTCTCTTTGTGTGTGTGTGTGTGTGTGTGGTTCTGTGTCACTAGTGGGGCCTGTGGCCCGATTGCAGTGTTTGCGGTGTGAGAAGGAGGAGTTGGAGAACAGTTTGTTGGAGCAGCTGAAGGAGTTGAGGTTGCAGAAGCAGAAGGAGCTGCAGGTTCTTCAGGAGATGCTGAAACACAAGCAGCATGAGGAGACAGAGCTCCTGCAGAAACAGAAGGAGGAGGAGGAGCATAACAGGTCCATCAAGAGTAAGTACTATGGAAATGCAATAATACTAACATAACTAATAATGAATGCTAGCCTTTAGGCTCCAATAAAAGTGATACTAATATATGTATAGTACTATATATATTATATTTTATATATTCAGTAGTAATTATGTAGTATATACAATCTATGTTATATCCAGCAGTAATGATACTTGCTCTGGCAGATATGAAAATGGCCTGTGAACAGGAGAAGAAATCTCTGGAGGAAGAACTTGAGAAGCTCAGACTGTCACTGCAGGTAGAGATCCCTTATAGTGTCAGTACACATCCACCAGTACCTCCACCTTTCACTTATAACGTCAGTATACATTCAGTACACATTCCCACCTTTCCATTGTACTGGCTGTAGTGATGATTCGTATGTGTGGGTTATACCAGCCCATAGAGGAGGACATTATGAGTCTGAAAGTGGCGCTGGAGATGAAGAACCAGGAGATCAAAGATCAGCACGATCTTTTGGTCAAACTATATACTCTGTATGTATACTATATACTCTGTATGTAGTACCTGGTTTAACACTATATCCTCTTTATATATACTATATACTGTTTATGTAGCTCCTGGTTTAACACTATACCCTCAGCTTACTCTAGTCTGCAGATGTGAAGAAATTAAACAGAATGTGTATCTGTGTATATGTGCGCACCTGTATGTGTCTGGTTGTAGTATTATTTAAAGGGTCAAACTCCTTAAAGTGTGCCCAGGCCCAGAGCTACTTTGATGGGCATGATTCTGTGACCTCTTGGGCCTTGAAATGTGGTGCTTTGAATGATTTAAAGAGTGAAACGGTCTGAAGTGTGCCCACGTTTAAAGCAACCTTGCTGGGCATGACTGTGTGACCTCTTGGGCCAGGAAGTCTGTTTCTAGTTTTATTTAAACGGTCAAACTGCGTGAAGTGTGCCCAGGCCCAGAGCTACTTTGCTGGGCATGACTGTGTGACCTCTTGGGCCTGGAAGTCTGGTTGTAGTATGATTTTAAAGGGTCAAATGGTCTCCATTGTGTGTCCAGGTTTAAGGCTACTTTGCTGGGCATGTGATTTGGACCCATCGGGTACGGAAGCCTTTCCGTCACGTGCTCGTTTTCCACGCCTTCAGCGCAGGTAGCCTGCGAATTTAAAACCGACGTGCATTTTATTCTTTTCCCCTTTTATCCTTTCATATCTCTCCGCTACCTTGGAGAAGAGAGACGCACGCGGGTAAATAAAATGTAAATATCTCTAAATATCTGTATAATATGTAAATAAAAGGAAGATGTGGTTGTGTAGTGTAGTCGTTTGATTATAAATAATCTCATAATAATTTTATCCACAAATTCTTATACATTTATACATGTTTATCTCTCTCTGTGTGTGTGTGTGTGTGTGTGTGTGTCTGTGTGTGTGTGTGTGTGTGGTTCTGTGTCACTAGTGGGGCCTGTGGCCCGATTGGAGTGTTTGCGGTGTGAGAAGGAGGAGTTGGAGAACAGTTTGTTTGAGCAGCTGAAGGAGTTGAGGTTGCAGAAGCAGAAGGAGCTGCAGGTTCTTCAGGAGATGCTGAAACACAAGGAGCAGGAGGAGACAGAGCTCCTGCAGAAACAGCAGGAGGAGGAGGAGCATAACAGGTCCATCAAGAGTAAGTACTATGGAAATGCAATAATACTAACATAACTAATAATGAATGTTAGCCTTTAGGCTCCAATAAAAGTGACACTAATATATGTATAGTACTATATATATTATATTTTATATATTCAGCAGTAATTATGTAGTATATACAATCTGTGTTATATCCAGCAGTAATGATACTTGCTCTGGCAGATATAAAATTGGCCTGTGAACAGGAGAAGAAATCTCTGGAGGAAGAACTTGAGAAGCTCAAACTGTCACTGCAGGTAGAGATCCCTTATAGTGTCAGTACACATCCACCAGTACCACCACCTCTCACTTATAACGTCAGTACACATTCAGTACACATTCCCACCTTTCCATTGTACTGGCTGTAGTGATGATTCGTGTCTGTGTTATACCAGCCCATAGAGGAGGACATTATGAGTCTGAAAGTGGCGCTGGAGATGAAGAACCAGGAGATCAAAGATCAGCACGATCTTTTGGTCAAACTATATACTCTGTATGTATACTATATCGAACCCACGGTTTTCACGCTACGATTTTTTTAAATGTGGTGAGCTGCGGAGAAAAGACGCGGTCCGGACGTATTTGTGGCTTAATATCTCTTGTCTCCTTGGGAGTAGGAAGTCTGTTAATGGCTCTTTGGAAACGGCTGCATCTCCCCTGTAATCGCCTTCGAGCGGCACGCGCATCGGAACCATCGTTATCACGCTACGATTTTTTAATGCCGCCAGGGATAGGCCGAAAGCGTGGCAGGTGGCGTTCGTTAGGGACAGTCATGGAGGTGATGCACACCGAGTTGCACGCCATTTGGAGTTGGCCCGGCCTAGATGTGAGCGTTCAAAGTCAGCGCGTTTGTTTAAACTTTCTCCTCCAATTCGTTGCAATTGTACAAGCGTTTCTCGTTCATCCGACTGGAGCGTAACGATTTATATGTTAATATTTCTGGTCTCCTTGGGAGTAGAAAGTCTGTTCATGGCTCTTTGGAAAGGGCTGCATCTCCGCTGTAATCGCCTTCGAGCGGCACGCGGATCGAACCCACGGTTTTCACGCTATGATTTTTTTAAATGTGGTGCGCGGCGGAGAAAATGCGCGTCGGACGTCATTTCGGCTTAATATCTATTGTCTCCTTGGGAGTAGAAAGTCTTTTCATGGCTCTTTGGAAAGGTTTGCATCTCCCTTGTAATCGCCTTTAAGCGGCACGCGGATTGGACCCACCGTTCTTCCGATACGATTTTTTAAATGTGGTGCGCGGCGTAGAAAAGACGCGCGTAGGACGTATTTGCGGCTTAATATCTTTGGGCTCCTTGGGAGTAGGAAGTCTGTTCATGCCTCTTTGGAAAGGGCTGCATCTCCCCTGTAATCGCCTTCGAGCGGCACGCGGATCGAACCCACGGTTTTCACGCTATGATTTTTTTAAATGTGGTGCGCGGCGGAGGAAATGCGCGCGTCGGACGTCATTTCGGCTTAATATCTCTTGTCTCCTTGGGAGTAGAAAGTCTTTTCATGGCTCTTTGGAAAGGGCTGCATCTCCCCTGTAATCGCCTTTAAGCGGCACGCGGATCGAACCCACGGTTTTCACGCTACGATTTTTTTTAAATGTGTTGCGCGGCGGAGAATAGACGCGCGCCGGACGTATTTGCGGCTTGATATCTCTTGTCTCATTGGGAGTAGAAAGTCTGTTCATGGCTCTTTGGAAAGGTTTGCATCTCCCTTGTAATCGCCTTTAAGCGGCACGCGGATTGGACCCACCGTTCTTCCGATACGATTTTTTAAATGTGGTGCGCGGCGTAGAAAAGACGCGCGTAGGACGTATTTGCGGCTTAATATCTTTGGGCTCCTTGGGAGTAGGAAGTCTGTTCATGCCTCTTTGGAAAGGGCTGCATCTCCCCTGTAATCACCTTCGAGCGGCACGCGGATCGAACCCACGGTTTTCACGCTATGATTTTTTTAAATGTGGTGCGCGGCGGAGGAAATGCGCGCGTCGGACGTCATTTCGGCTTAATATCTCTTGTCTCCTTGGGAGTAGAAAGTCTTTTCATGGCTCTTTGGAAAGGGCTGCATCTCCCCTGTAATCGCCTTTAAGCGGCACGCGGATCGAACCCACGGTTTTCACGCTACGATTTTTTTTAAATGTGTTGCGCGGCGGAGAATAGACGCGCGCCGGACGTCATTTCGGCTTAATATCTATTGTCTCCTTGGGAGTAGAAAGTCTTTTCATGGCTCTTTGGAAAGGGTTGCATCTCCCCTGTAATCGCCTTTAAGCGGCACGCGGATCGGACCCAGCGTTCTCACGCTACGATTTTTTAAACGTGGTGCGCGTCGGAGAAAATGCGCGTAATATCTCTTGTCTCCTTGGGAGTAGAAAGTCTGTTCATGGCTCTTTGGAAAGGGCTGTATCTCCCCTGTAATCGCCTTCGAGCGGCACGCGCATCGGAACCATCGTTATCACGCTACGATTTTTTAATGCCGCCAGGGATAGGCCGAAAGCGTGGCAGGTGGTGTTGGTTAGGGACAGTCATGGAGGTGATGCACACCGAGTTGCACGCCATTTGGAGTTGGCCCGGCCTAGATGTGAGCGTTCAAAGTCAGCGCGTTTGTTTAAACTTTCTCCTCCAATTCGTTACAATTGTACAAGCGTTTCTCGTTCATCCAACTGGAGCGTAACGCTTTATATGTTAATATTTCTGGTCTCCTTGGGAGTAGAAAGTCTGTTCATGGCTCTTTTGAAAGGGATGCATCTCCCCTGTAATCGCCTTCGAGCGGCACGCGGATCGAACCCACGTTTTTCACGCTACGATTTGTTTTAAATGTGTTGCGCGTCGGAGAAAAGACGCGCGTCGGACGTATTTGCGGCTTAATATCTCTTGTCTCATTGGGTGTAGAAAGTCTGTTCATGGCTCTTTGGAAAGGTTTGCATCTCCCCTGTAATCGCCTTTAAGCGGCACGCGGATCGGACCCACCGTTCTTACGCTACGATTTTTTAAATGTGGTGCGCCCCGTAGAAAAGACGCTCGTAGGACGTATTTGCGGCTTAATATCTTTGGGCTCCTTGGGAGTAGGAAGTCTGTTCATGCCTCTTTGGAAAGGGCTCCATCTCCCCTGTAATCGCCTTCGAGCGGCACGCGGATCGGAACCATCGTTATCATGCTACGATTTTTTAATGCCGCCAGGGATAGGCCGAAAGCGTGGCAGGTGGCGTTCGTTAGGGACAGTCATGGAGGTGATGCACACCGAGTTGCACGCCATTTGGAGTTGGCCCGGCCTAGATGTGAGCGTTCAAAGTCAGCGCGTTTGTTTAAACTTTCTCCTCCAATTCGTTGCAATTGTACAAGCGTTTCTCGTTCATCCGACTGGAGCGTAACGCTTTATATGTTAATATTTCTGGTCTCCTTGGGAGTAGAAAGTCTGTTCATGGCTCTTTTGAAAGGGATGCATCTCCCCTGTAATCGCCTTTAAGCGGCACGCGGATCGGACCCACCGTTCTTACGCTAAGATTTTTTAAATGTGGTGCGCCCCGTAGAAAAGACGCGCGTAGGACGTATTTGCGGCTTAATATCTTTGGGCTCCTTGGGAGTAGGAAGTCTGTTCATGCCTCTTTGGAAAGGGCTCCATCTCCCCTGTAATCGCCTTCGAGCGGCACGCGGATCGAACCCACGGTTTTCACGCTATGATTTTTTTAAATGTGCTGCGCGGCGGAGAAAATGCGCGCGTCGGACGTCATTGCGGCTTAATATCTCTTGTCTCCTTGGGAGTAGAAAGTCTTTTCATGGTTCTTTGGAAAGGGTTGCATCTCCCCTGTAATCGCCTTTAAGCGGCACGCGGATCGGACCCACCGTTCTCACGCTACGATTTTTTAAACGTGGTGCGCGTCGGAGAAAATGCGCGTAATATCTCTTGTCTCCTTGGGAGTAGAAAGTCTGTTCATGGCTCTTTGGAAAGGGCTGTATCTCCCCTGTAATCGCCTTCGGGCGGCACGCGCATCGGAACCATCGTTATCACGCTACGATTTTTTAATGCCGCCAGGGATAGGCCGAAAGCGTGGCAGGTGGCGTTCGTTAGGGACAGTCATGGAGGTGATGCACACCGAGTTGCACGCCATTTGGAGTTGGCCCGGCCTAGATGTGAGCGTTCAAAGTTAGCGCGTTTGTTTAAACTTTCTCCTCCAATTCGTTGCAATTGTACAAGCGTTTCTCGTTCATCCGACTGGAGCGTAACGCTTTATATGTTAATATTTCTGGTCTCCTTGGGAGTAGAAAGTCTGTTCATGGCTCTTTTGAAAGGGATGCATCTCCCCTGTAATCGCCTTCGAGCGGCACGCGGATCGAACCCACGTTTTTCACGCTACGATTTTTTTTAAATGTGTTGCGCGGCGGAGAAAAGACGCGCGCCGGACGTATTTGCGGCTTAATATCTCTTGTCTCATTGGGTGTAGAAAGTCTGTTCATGGCTCTTTGGAAAGGGCTGCATCTCCCCTGTAATCGCCTTCGAGCGGAACGCGGATCGAACCCACGGTTTTCACGCTATGATTTTTTTAAATGTGGTGCGCGGCGGAGGAAATGCGCGCGTCGGACGTCATTTCGGCTTAATATCTCTTGTCTCCTTGGGAGTAGAAAGTCTTTTCATGGCTCCTTGGAAAGGGCTGCATCTCCGCTGTAATCGCCTTCGAGCGGCACGCGGATCG
The DNA here is from genome assembly GCF_041902795.1 of Electrophorus electricus. Classification (NCBI taxonomy): domain Eukaryota; kingdom Metazoa; phylum Chordata; class Actinopteri; order Gymnotiformes; family Gymnotidae; genus Electrophorus; species Electrophorus electricus. Next base: position 1,353,904 of record NC_137505.1, on the reverse strand, counting down.
AACCCACGGTTTTCACGCTATGATTTTTTTAAATGTGGTGCGCGGCGGAGAAAATGCGCGCGTCGGACGTCATTTCGGCTTAATATCTATTGTCTCCTTGGGAGTAGAAAGTCTTTTCATGGCTCTTTGGAAAGGTTTGCATCTCCCTTGTAATCGCCTTTAAGCGGCACGCGGATTGGACCCACCGTTCTTCCGATACGATTTTTTAAATGTGGTGCGCGGCGTAGAAAAGACGCGCGTAGGACGTATTTGCGGCTTAATATCTTTGGGCTCCTTGGGAGTAGGAAGTCTGTTCATGCCTCTTTGGAAAGGGCTGCATCTCCCCTGTAATCACCTTCGAGCGGCACGCGGATCGAACCCACGGTTTTCACGCTATGATTTTTTTAAATGTGGTGCGCGGCGGAGGAAATGCGCGCGTCGGACGTCATTTCGGCTTAATATCTCTTGTCTCCTTGGGAGTAGAAAGTCTTTTCATGGCTCTTTGGAAAGGGCTGCATCTCCCCTGTAATCGCCTTTAAGCGGCACGCGGATCGAACCCACGGTTTTCACGCTACGATTTTTTTTAAATGTGTTGCGCGGCGGAGAATAGACGCGCGCCGGACGTCATTTCGGCTTAATATCTATTGTCTCCTTGGGAGTAGAAAGTCTTTTCATGGCTCTTTGGAAAGGTTTGCATCTCCCTTGTAATCGCCTTTAAGCGGCACGCGGATTGGACCCACCGTTCTTCCGATACGATTTTTTAAATGTGGTGCGCGGCGTAGAAAAGACGCGCGTAGGACGTATTTGCGGCTTAATATCTTTGGGCTCCTTGGGAGTAGAAAGTCTGTTCATGGCTCTTTGGAAAGGGCTGCATCTCCCCTGTAATCGCCTTCGAGCGGCACGCGGATCGGAACCATCGTTATCATGCTACGATTTTTTTAATGCCGCCAGGGATAGGCCGAAAGCGTGGCAGGTGGCGTTCGTTAGGGACAGTCATGGAGGTGATGCACACCGAGTTGCACGCCATTTGGAGTTGGCCCGGCCTAGATGTGAGCGTTCAAAGTCAGCGCGTTTGTTTAAACTTTCTCCTCCAATTCGTTGCAATTGTACAAGCGTTTCTCGTTCATCCGACTGGAGCGTAACGCTTTATATGTTAATATTTCTGGTCTCCTTGGGAGTAGAAAGTCTGTTCATGGCTCTTTTGAAAGGGATGCATCTCCCCTGTAATCGCCTTCGAGCGGCACGCGGATCGAACCCACGTTTTTCACGCTACGATTTTTTTAAATGTGGTGCGCGGCGGAGAAAAGACGCGCGCCGGACGTATTTGCGGCTTAATATCTCTTGTCTCATTGGGTGTAGAAAGTCTTTTCATGGCTCTTTGGAAAGGTTTGCATCTCCCTTGTAATCGCCTTTAAGCGGCACGCGGATTGGACCCACCGTTCTTCCGATACGATTTTTTAAATGTGGTGCGCGGCGTAGAAAAGACGCGCGTAGGACGTATTTGCGGCTTAATATCTTTGGGCTCCTTGGGAGTAGAAAGTCTGTTCATGGCTCTTTGGAAAGGGCTGCATCTCCCCTGTAATCGCCTTCGAGCGGCACGCGGATCGGAACCATCGTTATCACGCTACGATTTTTTAATGCCGCCAGGGATAGGCCGAAAGCGTGGCAGGTGGCGTTCGTTAGGGACAGTCATGGAGGTGATGCACACCGAGTTGCACGCCATTTGGAGTTGGCCCGGCCTAGATGTGAGCGTTCAAAGTCAGCGCGTTTGTTTAAACTTTCTCCTCCAATTCGTTGCAATTGTACAAGCGTTTCTCGTTCATCCGACTGGAGCGTAACGCTTTATATGTTAATATTTCTGGTCTCCTTGGGAGTAGAAAGTCTGTTCATGGCTCTTTTGAAAGGGATGCATCTCCCCTGTAATCGCCTTCGAGCGGCACGCGGATCGAACCCACGTTTTTCACGCTACGATTTGTTTTAAATGTGTTGCGCGGCGGAGAAAAGACGCGCGCCGGACGTATTTGCGGCTTAATATCTCTTGTCTCATTGGGTGTAGAAAGTCTGTTCATGGCTCTTTGGAAAGGGCTGCATCTCCCCTGTAATCGCCTTCGAGCGGCACGCGGATCGAACCCACGGTTTTCACGCTATGATTTTTTTAAATGTGGTGCGCGGCGGAGGAAATGCGCGCGTCGGACGTCATTGCGGCTTAATATCTCTTGTCTGCTTGGGAGTAGAAAGTCTTTTCATGGCTCTTTGGAAAGGTTTGCATCTCCCCTGTAATCGCCTTTAAGCGGCACGCGGATCGTACCCACCGTTCTCACGCTACGATTTTTTAAACGTGGTGCGCGTCGGAGAAAATGCGCGTAATATCTCTTGTCTCCTTGGGAGTAGAAAGTCTGTTCATGGCTCTTTGGAAAGGGCTGTATCTCCCCTGTAATCGCCTTCGAGCGGCACGCGCATCGGAACCATCGTTATTACGCTACGATTTTTTAATGCCGCCAGGGATAGGCCGAAAGCGTGGCAGGTGGCGTTGGTTAGGGACAGTCATGGAGGTGATGCACACCGAGTTGCACGCCATTTGGAGTTGGCCCGGCCTAGATGTGAGCGTTCAAAGTCAGCGCGTTTGTTTAAACTTTCTCCTCCAATTCGTTGCAATTGTACAAGCGTTTCTCGTTCATCCGACTGGAGCGTAACGCTTTATATGTTAATATTTCTGGTCTCCTTGGGAGTAGAAAGTCTGTTCATGGCTCTTTTGAAAGGGTTGCATCTCCCCTGTAATCGCCTTTAAGCGGCACGCGGATCGGACCCATCGTTCTCACGCTACGATTTTTTAAAATCCGCCAGGGACGGAACGAACGCTTGGCAGGTGGCGTTCGTGACGGACAGTCAAGCAGTTAATGCGCACCGAGCTGCAGGCCATTTGGACCTGGCCCAGCCTAGATGTGAGTATTCAAAGTCAGCACGTTTGTTTCAAAGTTCTCCACCAATTCGTTGTAATTGCGTGTGTGCGCGTGAACACCAGGTTTGTGGAGGAGTTCGTCCTTGGACTGTACAAGGGGAGACAGTGTGTGGCCTGGCTGCGTGAGGTTGCAGTTTGCTGGGCATGAGAGATTGGCATGTGGTGCCCTGGAGGTGTGGTTGTTCCAGGACGGGCAAGGTGGGGTAGTGTGGCTGGGTGACGGTGCGCTTCACTGGGGATGTGGTTGTGAGTTGCAGGCCCATTCCTTTGAATGACAGAAAGGATCTGATTTGTTTCCAGGTTTAAACGTACTTTGCTGGGTATGACTGTGACCTCTTGGGCCAGGAAGTCTGTTTCTAGTTTTATTTAAACGGTCAAACTGCGTGAAGTGTGCCCAGGCCCAGAGCTACTTTGCTGGGCATGGCTGTGTGACCTCTTGGGCCTGGAAGTCTGGTTGTAGTATGATTTTAAAGGGTCAAATGCTCTCCATTGTGTGTCCAGGTTTAAGGCTACTTTGCTGGGCATGTGATTTGGACCCATCGGGTACGGAAGCCTTTCCGTCACGTGCTCGTTTTCCACGCCTTCAGCGCAGGTAGCCTGCGAATTTAAAACCGACGTGCATTTTATTCTTTTCCCCTTTTATCCTTTCATATCTCTCCGCTACCTTGGAGAAGAGAGACGCACGCGGGTAAATAAAATGTAAATATCTCTAAATATCTGTATAATATGTAAATAAAAGGAAGATGTGGTTGTGTAGTGTAGTCGTTTGATTATAAATAATCTCATAATAATTTTATCCACAAATTCTTATACATTTATACATGTTTATCTCTCTCTTTGTGTGTGTGTGTGTGTGTGTGGTTCTGTGTCACTAGTGGGGCCTGTGGCCCGATTGGAGTGTTTGCGGTGTGAGAAGGAGGAGTTGGAGAACAGTTTGTTGGAGCAGCTGAAGGAGTTGAGGTTGCAGAAGCAGAAGGAGCTGCAGGTTCTTCAGGAGATGCTGAAACACAAGCAGCATGAGGAGACAGAGCTCCTGCAGAAACAGCAGGAGGAGGAGGAGCATAACAGGTCCATCAAGAGTAAGTACTATGGAAATGCAATAATACTAACATAACTAATAATGAATGTTAGCCTTTAGGCTCCAATAAAAGTGATACTAATATATGTATAGTACTATATATATTATATTTTATATATTCAGTAGTAATTATGTAGTATATACAATCTATGTTATATCCAGCAGTAATGATACTTGCTCTGGCAGATATGAAAATGGCCTGTGAACAGGAGAAGAAATCTCTGGAGGAAGAACTTGAGAAGCTCAGACTGTCACTGCAGGTAGAGATCCCTTATAGTGTCAGTACACATCCACCAGTAGCTCCACCTTTCACTTATAACGTCAGTACACATTCAGTACACATTCCCACCTTTCCATTGTACTGGCTGTAGTGATGATTCGTGTGTGTGTTATACCAGCCCATAGAGGAGGACATTATGAGTCTGAAAGTGGCGCTGGAGATGAAGAACCAGGAGATCAAAGATCAGCACGATCTTTTGGTCAAACTATATACTCTGTATGTATACTATATACTCTGTATGTAGTACCTGGTTTAACACTATATCCTCTGTATATATACTATATACTGTTTATGTAGTACCTGGTTTAACACTATACCCTCAGCTTACTCTAGTCTGCAGATGTGAAGAAATTAAACAGAATGTGTATCTGTGTATATGTGCCCACCTGTATGTGTCTGGTTGTAGTATTATTTAAAGGGTCAAACTGCGTGAAGTGTGCCCAGGCCCAGAGCTACTTTGATGGGCATGATTCTGTGACCTCTTGGGCCTTGAAATGTGGTGCTTTGAATGATTTAAAGAGTGAAACGGTCTGAAGTGTGCCCACGTTTAAAGCAACCTTGCTGGGCATGACTGTGTGACCTCTTGGGCCAGGAAGTCTGTTTCTAGTTTTATTTAAACGGTCAAACTGCGTGAAGTGTGCCCAGGCCCAGAGCTACTTTGCTGGGCATGACTGTGTGACCTCTTGGGCCTGGAAGTCTGGTTGTAGTATGATTTTAAAGGGTCAAATGGTCTCCATTGTGTGTCCAGGTTTAAGGCTACTTTGCTGAGCATGTGATTTGGACCCATCGGGTACGGAAGCCTTTCCGTCACGTGCTCGTTTTCCACGCCTTCAGCGCAGGTAGCCTGCGAATTTAAAACCGACGTGCATTTTATTCTTTTCCCCTTTTATCCTTTCATATCTCTCCGCTACCTTGGAGAAGAGAGACGCACGCGGGTAAATAAAATGTAAATATCTCTAAATATCTGTATAATATGTAAATAAAAGGAAGATGTGGTTGTGTAGTGTAGTCGTTTGATTATAAATAATCTCATAATAATTTTATCCACAAATTCTTATACATTTATACATGTTTATCTCTCTCTTTGTGTGTGTGTGTGTGTGTGTGTGGTTCTGTGTCACTAGTGGGGCCTGTGGCCCGATTGGAGTGTTTGCGGTGTGAGAAGGAGGAGTTGGAGAACAGTTTCTTGGAGCAGCTGAAGGAGTTGAGGTTGCAGAAGCAGAAGGAGCTGCAGGTTCTTCAGGAGATGCTGAAACACAAGCAGCATGAGGAGACAGAGCTCCTGCAGAAACAGCAGGAGGAGGAGGAGCATAACAGGTCCATCAAGAGTAAGTACTATGGAAATGCAATAATACTAACATAACTAATAATGAATGCTAGCCTTTAGGCTCCAATAAAAGTGATACTAATATATGTATAGTACTATATATATTATATTTTATATATTCAGTAGTAATTATGTAGTATATACAATCTATGTTATATCCAGCAGTAATGATACTTGCTCTGGCAGATATGAAAATGGCATGTGAACAGGAGAAGAAATCTCTGCAGGAAGAACTTGAGAAGCTCAGACTGTCACTGCAGGTAGAGATCCCTTATAGTGTCAGTACACATCCACCAGTACCTCCACCTTTCACTTATAACGTCAGTACACATTCAGTACACATTCCCACCTTTCCATTGTACTGGCTGTAGTGATGATTCGTATGTGTGGGTTATACCAGCCCATAGAGGAGGACATTATGAGTCTGAAAGTGGCGCTGGAGATGAAGAACCAGGAGATCAAAGATCAGCACGATCTTTTGGTCAAACTATATACTCTGTATGTATACTATATACTCTGTATGTAGTACCTGGTTTAACACTATATCCTCTTTATATATACTATATACTGTTTATGTAGCTCCTGGTTAAACACTATACCCTCAGCTTACTCTAGTCTGCAGATGTGAAGAAATTAAACAGAATGTGTATCTGTGTATATGTGCGCACCTGTATGTGTCTGGTTGTAGTATTATTTAAAGGGTCAAACTCCGTAAAGTGTGCCCAGGCCCAGAGCTACTTTGATGGGCATGATTCTGTGACCTCTTGGGCCTTGAAATGTGGTGCTTTGAATGATTTAAAGAGTGAAACGGTCTGAAGTGTGCCCACGTTTAAAGCAACCTTGCTGGGCATGACTGTGTGACCTCTTGGGCCAGGAAGTCTGTTTCTAGTTTTATTTAAACGGTCAAACTGCGTGAAGTGTGCCCAGGCCCAGAGCTACTTTGCTGGGCATGACTGTGTGACCTCTTGGGCCTGGAAGTCTGGTTGTAGTATGATTTTAAAGGGTCAAATGGTCTCCATTGTGTGTCCAGGTTTAAGGCTACTTTGCTGGGCATGTGATTTGGAACCATCGGGTACGGAAGCCTTTCCGTCACGTGCTCGTTTTCCACGCCTTCAGCGCAGGTAGCCTGCGAATTTAACACCGACGTGCATTTTCTTCTTTTCCCCTTTTATCCCTTCATATCTCTCCGCTACCTTGGAGAAGAGAGACGCACGCGGGTAAATAAAATGTAAATATCTCTAAATATCTGTGTAATATGTAAATAAAAGGAAGAAGTGGTTGTGTAGTGTAGTCGTTTCATTATAAATAATCTCATAATAATTTTATCCACAAATTCTTATACATTTATACATGTTTATCTCTCTCTGTGTGTGTGTGTGTGTGTGTCTGTGTGTGTGTGTGTGTGTGGTTCTGTGTCACTAGTGGGGCCTGTGGCCCGATTGGAGTGTTTGCGGTGTGAGAAGGAGGAGTTGGAGAACAGTTTGTTTGAGCAGCTGAAGGAGTTGAGGTTGCAGAAGCAGAAGGAGCTGCAGGTTCTTCAGGAGATGCTGAAACACAAGCAGCAGGAGGAGACAGAGCTCCTGCAGAAACAGCAGGAGGAGGAGGAGCATAACAGGTCCATCAAGAGTAAGTACTATGGAAATGCAATAATACTAACATAACTAATAATGAATGTTAGCCTTTAGGCTCCAATAAAAGTGACACTAATATATGTATAGTACTATATATATTATATTTTATATATTCAGCAGTAATTATGTAGTATATACAATCTGTGTTATATCCAGCAGTAATGATACTTGCTCTGGCAGATATGAAAATGGCCTGTGAACAGGAGAAGAAATCTCTGGAGGAAGAACTTGAGAAGCTCAAACTGTCACTGCAGGTAGAGATCCCTTATAGTGTCAGTACACATCCACCAGTACCACCACCTCTCACTTATAACGTCAGTACACATTTAGTACACATTCCCACCTTTCCATTGTACTGGCTGTAGTGATGATTCGTGTCTGTGTTATACCAGCCCATAGAGGAGGACATTATGAGTCTGAAAGTGGCGCTGGAGATGAAGAACCAGGAGATCAAAGATCAGCACGATCTTTTGGTCAAACTATATACTCTGTATGTATACTATATCGAACCCACGGTTTTCACGCTACAATTTTTTTAAATGTGGTGAGCTGCGGAGAAAAGACGCGGTCCGGACGTATTTGTGGCTTAATATCTCTTGTCTCCTTGGGAGTAGGAAGTCTGTTCATGGCTCTTTGGAAAGGGCTGCATCTCCCCTCTAATCGCCTTCGAGCTTCAAGCGGATTGGACCCACGGTTATCACGCTACGATTTTTTAAAGCCGCCAGGGACGGGCCGAAAGCTTGGCAGGTGGCGTTCGTTAGGGACAGTCATGGAGGTGATGCGCACCGAGTTGCACGCCATTTGGACATGGCCAGACCTAGATGTGAGCGTTCAAAGTCAGCGCGTTTGTTTAAACTTTCTCCTCCAATTCGTTGCAACTGCTCAAGCGTTTCTCGCTCATCCGACTGGAGCGTAACGCTTTATATGTTAATATCTCTTGTCTCCTTGGGAGTAGGAAGTCTGTTCATGGATCTTTGGAAAGGGCTGCATCTCCCCTGTAATCGCCTTCGAGCGGCACGCGGATCGAACCCACGGTTTTCACGCTATGATTTTTTTAAATGTGGTGCGCGGCGGAGAAAATGCGCGCGTCGGACGTCATTTCGGCTTAATATCTCTTGTCTCCTTGGGAGTAGAAAGTCTTTTCATGGCTCTTTGGAAAGGGCTGCATCTCCCCTGTAATCGCCTTTAAGCGGCACGCGGATCGGACCCACCGTTCTCACGCTAAGATTTTTTAAATGTGGTGCGCGGCGGAGAAAATGCGCGTGTCGGACATCATTGCTGCTTAATATCTCTTGTCTCCTTGGGAGTAGGAAGTCTGTTCATGGCTCTTTGGAAAGGGCTGCATCTCCCCTGTAATCGCCTTTAAGCGGCACGCGGATCGAACCCACGGTTTTCACGCTACGATTTTTTTTAAATGTGTTGCGCGGCGGAGAATAGACGCGCGCCGGACGTATTTGCGGCTTGATATCTCTTGTCTCATTGGGAGTAGAAAGTCTGTTCATGGCTCTTTGGAAAGGTTTGCATCTTCCCTGTAATCGCCTTTAAGCGGCACGCGGATCGGACCCACCGTTCTTACGCTACGATTTTTTAAATGTGGTGCGCGGCGTAGAAAAGACGCGCGTAGGACGTATTTGCGGCTTAATATCTTTGGGCTCCTTGGGAGTAGGAAGTCTGTTCATGCCTCTTTGGAAAGGGCTGCATCTCCCCTGTAATCGCCTTCGAGCGGCACGCGGATCGAACCCACGGTTTTCACGCTATGATTTTTTTAAATGTGCTGCGCGGCGGAGAAAATGCGCGCGTCGGACGTCATTGCGGCTTAATATCTCTTGTCTCCTTGGGAGTAGAAAGTCTTTTCATGGCTCTTTGGAAAGGTTTGCATCTCCCCTGTAATCGCCTTTAAGCGGCACGCGGATCGGACCCACCGTTCTTACGCTACGATTTTTTAAATGTGGTGCGCGGCGTAGAAAAGACGCGCGTAGGACGTATTTGCGGCTTAATATCTTTGGGCTCCTTGGGAGTAGGAAGTCTGTTCATGCCTCTTTGGAAAGGGCTCCATCTCCCCTGTAATCGCCTTCGAGCGGCACGCGGATCGAACCCACGGTTTTCACGCTATGATTTTTTTAAATGTGCTGCGCGGCGGAGAAAATGTGCGCGTCGGACGTCATTGCGGCTTAATATCTCTTGTCTCCTTGGGAGTAGAAAGTCTTTTCATGGTTCTTTGGAAAGGGTTGCATCTCCCCTGTAATCGCCTTTAAGCGGCACGCGGATCGGACCCACCGTTCTTACGCTACGATTTTTTAAACGTGGTGCGCGTCGGAGAAAATGTGCGTAATATCTCTTGTCTCCTTGGGAGTAGAAAGTCTGTTCATGGCTCTTTGGAAAGGGCTGTATCTCCCCTGTAATCGCCTTCGAGCGGCACGCGCATCGGAACCATCGTTATCACGCTACGATTTTTTAATGCCGCCAGGGATAGGCCGAAAGCGTGGCAGGTGGCGTTCGTTAGGGACAGTCATGGAGGTGATGCACACCGAGTTGCACGCCATTTGGAGTTGGCCCGGCCTAGATGTGAGCGTTCAAAGTCAGCGCGTTTGTTTAAACTTTCTCCTCCAATTCGTTGCAATTGTACAAGCGTTTCTCGTTCATCCGACTGGAGCGTAACGATTTATATGTTAATATTTCTGGTCTCCTTGGGAGTAGAAAGTCTGTTCATGGCTCTTTTGAAAGGGATGCATCTCCCCTGTAATCGCCTTCGAGCGGCACGCGGATCGAAGCCACGTTTTTCACGCTACGATTTTTTTTAAATGTGTTGCGCGGCGGAGAAAAGACGCGCGCCGGACGTATTTGCGGCTTAATATCTCTTGTCTCATTGGGTGTAGAAAGTCTGTTCATGGCTCTTTGGAAAGGGCTGCATCTCCCCTGTAATCGCCTTCGAGCGGCACGCGGATCGAACCCACGGTTTTCACGCTATGATTTTTTTAAATGTGGTGCGCGGCGGAGGAAATGCGCGCGTCGGACGTCATTTCGGCTTAATATCTCTTGTCTCCTTGGGAGTAGAAAGTCTTTTCATGGCTCTTTGGAAAGGTTTGCATCTCCCTTGTAATCGCCTTTAAGCGGCACGCGGATTGGACCCACCGTTCTTCCGATACGATTTTTTAAATGTGGTGCGCGGCGTAGAAAAGACGCGCGTAGGACGTATTTGCGGCTTAATATCTTTGGGCTCCTTGGGAGTAGGAAGTCTGTTCATGCCTCTTTGGAAAGGGCTGCATCTCCCCTGTAATCGCCTTCGAGCGGCACGCGGATCGAACCCACGGTTTTCACGCTATGATTTTTTTAAATGTGGTGCGCGGCGGAGGAAATGCGCGCGTCGGACGTCATTTCGGCTTAATATCTCTTGTCTCATTGGGAGTAGAAAGTCTGTTCATGGCTCTTTGGAAAGGGCTGCATCTCCCCTGTAATCGCCTTCGAGCGGCACGCGGATCGAACCCACGGTTTTCACGCTATGATTTTTTTAAATGTGTTGCGCGTCGGAGAAAATGCGCGCGTCGGACGTCATTGCGGCTTAATATCTCTTGTCTCCTTGGGAGTAGAAAGTCTTTTCATGGCTCTTTGGAAAGGTTTGCATCTCCCCTGTAATCGCCTTTAAGCGGCACGCGGATCGGACCCACCGTTCTTACGCTACGATTTTTTAAATGTGGTGCGCGGCGTAGAAAAGACGCGCGTAGGACGTATTTGCGGCTTAATATCTTTGGGCTCCTTGGGAGTAGGAAGTCTGTTCATGCCTCTTTGGAAAGGGCTCCATCTCCCCTGTAATCGCCTTCGAGCGGCTCGCGGATCGAACCCACGGTTTTCACGCTATGATTTTTTTAAATGTGCTGCGCGGCGGAGAAAATGCGCGCGTCGGACGTCATTGCTGCTTAATATCTCTTGTCTCCTTGGGAGTAGAAAGTCTTTTCATGGTTCTTTGGAAAGGGTTGCATCTCCCCTGTAATCGCCTTTAAGCGGCACGCGGATCGGACCCACCGTTCTCACGCTACGATTTTTTAAACGTGGTGCGCGTCGGAGAAAATGCGCGTAATATCTCTTGTCTCCTTGGGAGTAGAAAGTCTGTTCATGGCTCTTTGGAAAGGGCTGTATCTCCCCTGTAATCGCTTTCGAGCGGCACGCGCATCGGAACCATCGTTATCACGCTACGATTTTTTAATGCCGCCAGGGATAGGCCGAAAGCGTGGCAGGTGGCGTTCGTTAGGGACAGTCATGGAGGTGATGCACACCGAGTTGCACGCCATTTGGAGTTGGCCCGGCCTAGATGTGAGCGTTCAAAGTCAGCGCGTTTGTTTAAACTTTCTCCTCCAATTCGTTGCAATTGTACAAGCGTTTCTCGTTCATCCGACTGGAGCGTAACGCTTTATATGTTAATATTTCTGGTCTCCTTGGGAGTAGAAAGTCTGTTCATGGCTCTTTTGAAAGGGATGCATCTCCCCTGTAATCGCCTTCGAGCGGCACGCGGATCGAACCCACGTTTTTCACGCTACGATTTTTTTTAAATGTGTTGCGCGGCGGAGAAAAGATGCGCGCCGGACGTATTTGCGGCTTAATATCTCTTGTCTCATTGGGTGTAGAAAGTCTGTTCATGGCTCTTTGGAAAGGGCTGCATCTCCCCTGTAATCGCCTTCGAGCGGCACGCGGATCGAACCCACGGTTTTCACGCTATGATTTTTTTAAATGTGGTGCGCGGCGGAGGAAATGCGCGCGTCGGACGTCATTTCGGCTTAATATCTCTTGTCTCCTTGGGAGTAGAAAGTCTTTTCATGGCTCTTTGGAAAGGGCTGCATCTCCGCTGTAATCGCCTTCGAGCGGCACGCGGATCGAACCCACGGTTTTCACGCTATGATTTTTTTAAATGTGGTGCGCGGCGGAGAAAATGCGCGCGTCGGACGTCATTTCGGCTTAATATCTATTGTCTCCTTGGGAGTAGAAAGTCTTTTCATGGCTCTTTGGAAAGGTTTGCATCTCCCTTGTAATCGCCTTTAAGCGGCACGCGGATTGGACCCACCGTTCTTCCGATACGATTTTTTAAATGTGGTGCGCGGCGTAGAAAAGACGCGCGTAGGACGTATTTGCGGCTTAATATCTTTGGGCTCCTTGGGAGTAGGAAGTCTGTTCATGCCTCTTTGGAAAGGGCTGCATCTCCCCTGTAATCGCCTTCGAGCGGCACGCGGATCGAACCCACGGTTTTCACGCTATGATTTTTTTAAATGTGGTGCGCGGCGGAGGAAATGCGCGCGTCGGACGTCATTTCGGCTTAATATCTCTTGTCTCCTTGGGAGTAGAAAGTCTTTTCATGGCTCTTTGGAAAGGGCTGCATCTCCCCTGTAATCGCCTTTAAGCGGCACGCGGATCGAACCCACGGTTTTCACGCTACGATTTTTTTTAAATGTGTTGCGCGGCGGAGAATAGACGCGCGCCGGACGTATTTGCGGCTTGATATCTCTTGTCTCATTGGGAGTAGAAAGTCTGTTCATGGCTCTTTGGAAAGGTTTGCATCTTCCCTGTAATCGCCTTTAAGCGGCACGCGGATCGGACCCACCGTTCTTACGCTACGATTTTTTAAATGTGGTGCGCGGCGTAGAAAAGACGCGCGTAGGACGTATTTGCGGCTTAATATCTTTGGGCTCCTTGGGAGTAGGAAGTCTGTTCATGCCTCTTTGGAAAGGGCTGCATCTCCCCTGTAATCGCCTTCGAGCGGCACGCGGATCGAACCCACGGTTTTCACGCTATGATTTTTTTAAATGTGCTGCGCGGTGGAGAAAATGCGCGCGTCGGACGTCATTGCGGCTTAATATCTCTTGTCTCATTGGGTGTAGAAAGTCTGTTCATGGCTCTTTGGAAAGGGCTGCATCTCCCCTGTAATCGCCTTCGAGCGGCACGCGGATCGAACCCACGGTTTTCACGCTATGATTTTTTTAAATGTGGTGCGCGGCGGAGAAAATGCGCGCGTCGGACGTCATTTCGGCTTAATATCTCTTGTCTCCTTGGGAGTAGAAAGTCTTTTCATGGCTCTTTGGAAAGGGCTGCATCTCCGCTGTAATCGCCTTCGAGCGGCACGCGAATCGAACCCACGGTTTTCACGCTATGATTTTTTTAAATGTGGTGCGCGGCGGAGAAAATGCGCGCGTCGGACGTCATTTCGGCTTAATATCTCTTGTCTCCTTCGGAGTAGAAAGTCTTTTCATGGCTCTTTGGAAAGGGCTGCATCTCCGCTGTAATCGCCTTCGAGCGGCACGCGGATCGAACCCACGGTTTTCACGCTATGATTTTTTTAAATGTGGTGCGCGGCGGAGAAAATGCGCGCGTCGGACGTCATTTCGGCTTAATATCTATTGTCTCCTTGGGAGTAGAAAGTCTTTTCATGGCTCTTTGGAAAGGTTTGCATCTCCCTTGTAATCGCCTTTAAGCGGCACGCGGATTGGACCCACCGTTCTTCCGATACGATTTTTTAAATGTGGTGCGCGGCGTAGAAAAGACGCGCGTAGGACGTATTTGCGGCTTAATATCTTTGGGCTCCTTGGGAGTAGGAAGTCTGTTCATGCCTCTTTGGAAAGGGCTGCATCTCCCCTGTAATCGCCTTCGAGCGGCACGCGGATCGAACCCACGGTTTTCACGCTATGATTTTTTTAAATGTGGTGCGCGGCGGAGGAAATGCGCGCGTCGGACGTCATTTCGGCTTAATATCTCTTGTCTCCTTGGGAGTAGAAAGTCTTTTCATGGCTCTTTGGAAAGGGCTGCATCTCCCCTGTAATCGCCTTTAAGCGGCACGCGGATCGAACCCACGGTTTTCACGCTACGATTTTTTTTAAATGTGTTGCGCGGCGGAGAATAGACGCGCGCCGGACGTATTTGCGGCTTGATATCTCTTGTCTCATTGGGAGTAGAAAGTCTGTTCATGGCTCTTTGGAAAGGTTTGCATCTTCCCTGTAATCGCCTTTAAGCGGCACGCGGATCGGACCCACCGTTCTTACGCTACGATTTTTTAAATGTGGTGCGCGGCGTAGAAAAGACGCGCGTAGGACGTATTTGCGGCTTAATATCTTTGGGCTCCTTGGGAGTAGGAAGTCTGTTCATGCCTCTTTGGAAAGGGCTGCATCTCCCCTGTAATCGCCTTCGAGCGGCACGCGGATCGAACCCACGGTTTTCACGCTATGATTTTTTTAAATGTGCTGCGCGGTGGAGAAAATGCGCGCGTCGGACGTCATTGCGGCTTAATATCTCTTGTCTCATTGGGTGTAGAAAGTCTGTTCATGGCTCTTTGGAAAGGGCTGCATCTCCCCTGTAATCGCCTTCGAGCGGCACGCGGATCGAACCCACGGTTTTCACGCTATGATTTTTTTAAATGTGGTGCGCGGCGGAGAAAATGCGCGCGTCGGACGTCATTTCGGCTTAATATCTCTTGTCTCCTTGGGAGTAGAAAGTCTTTTCATGGCTCTTTGGAAAGGGCTGCATCTCCGCTGTAATCGCCTTCGAGCGGCACGCGAATCGAACCCACGGTTTTCACGCTATGATTTTTTTAAATGTGGTGCGCGGCGGAGAAAATGCGCGCGTCGGACGTCATTTCGGCTTAATATCTCTTGTCTCCTTCGGAGTAGAAAGTCTTTTCATGGCTCTTTGGAAAGGGCTGCATCTCCGCTGTAATCGCCTTCGAGCGGCACGCGAATCGAACCCACGGTTTTCACGCTATGATTTTTTTAAATGTGGTGCGCGGCGGAGGAAATGCGCGCGTCGGACGTCATTGCGGCTTAATATCTCTTGTCTACTTGGGAGTAGAAAGTCTTTTCATGGCTCTTTGGAAAGGTTTGCATCTCCCCTGTAATCGCCTTTAAGCGGCACGCGGATCGGACCCACCGTTCTTACGCTACGATTTTTTAAATGTGGTGCGCGGCGTAGAAAAGACGCGCGTAGGACGTATTTGCGGCTTAATATCTTTGGGCTCCTTGGGAGTAAGGAGTCTGTTCATGCCTCTTTGGAAAGGGCTCCATCTCCCCTGTAATCGCCTTCGAGCGGCACGCGGATCGGAACCATCGTTATCATGCTACGATTTTTTAATGCCGCCAGGGATAGGCCGAAAGCGTGGCAGGTGGCGTTCGTTAGGGACAGTCATGGAGGTGATGCACACCGAGTTGCACGCCATTTGGAGTTGGCCCGGCCTAGATGTGAGCGTTCAAAGTCAGCGCGTTTGTTTAAACTTTCTCCTCCAATTCGTTGCAATTGTACAAGCGTTTCTCGTTCATCCGACTGGAGCGTAACGCTTTATATGTTAATATTTCTGGTCTCCTTGGGAGTAGAAAGTCTGTTCATGGCTCTTTTGAAAGGGATGCATCTCCCCTGTAATCGCCTTCGAGCGGCACGCGGATCGAACCCACGTTTTTCACGCTACGATTTGTTTTAAATGTGTTGCGCGGCGGAGAAAAGACGCGCGCCGGACGTATTTGCGGCTTAATATCTCTTGTCTCACTGGGTGTAGAAAGTCTGTTCATGGCTCTTTGGAAAGGGCTGCATCTCCCCTGTAATCGCCTTCGAGCGGCACGCGGATCGAACCCACGGTTTTCACGCTATGATTTTTTTAAATGTGGTGCGCGGCGGAGGAAATGCGCGCGTCGGACGTCATTGCGGCTTAATATCTCTTGTCTCCTTGGGAGTAGAAAGTCTTTTCATGGCTCTTTGGAAAGGTTTGCATCTCCCCTGTAATCGCCTTTAAGCGGCACGCGGATCGGACCCACCGTTCTTACGCTACGATTTTTTAAATGTGGTGCGCGGCGTAGAAAAGACGCGCGTAGGACGTATTTGCGGCTTAATATCTTTGGGCTCCTTGGGAGTAGGAAGTCTGTTCATGCCTCTTTGGAAAGGGCTCCATCTCCCCTGTAATCGCCTTCGAGCGGCACGCGGATCGAACCCACGGTTTTCACGCTATGATTTTTTTAAATGTGCTGCGCGGCGGAGAAAATGCGCGCGTCGGACGTCATTGCGGCTTAATATCTCTTGTCTCCTTGGGAGTAGAAAGTCTTTTCATGGTTCTTTGGAAAGGGTTGCATCTCCCCTGTAATCGCCTTTAAGCGGCACGCGGATCGGACCCACCGTTCTCACGCTACGATTTTTTAAACGTGGTGCGCGTCGGAGAAAATGCGCGTAATATCTCTTGTCTCCTTGGGAGTAGAAAGTCTGTTCATGGCTCTTTGGAAAGGGCTGTATCTCCCCTGTAATCGCCTTCGAGCGGCACGCGCATCGGAACCATCGTTATCACGCTACGATTTTTTAATGCTGCCAGGGATAGGCCCAAAGCGTGGCAGGTGGCGTTGGTTAGGGACAGTCATGGAGGTGATGCACACCGAGTTGCACGCCATTTGGAGTTGGCCCGGCCTAGATGTGAGCGTTCAAAGTCAGCGCGTATGTTTAAACTTTCTCCTCCAATTCGTTGCAATTGTACAAGCGTTTCTCGTTCATCCGACTGGAGCGTAACGCTTTATATGTTAATATTTCTGGTCTCCTTGGGAGTAGAAAGTCTGTTCATGGCTCTTTTGAAAGGGATGCATCTCCCCTGTAATCGCCTTCGAGCGGCACGCGGATCGAACCCACGTTTTTCACGCTACGATTTTTTTAAAATGTGTTGCGCGGCGGAGAAAAGACGCGCGCCGGACGTATTTGCGGCTTAATATCTCTTGTCTCATTGGGTGTAGAAAGTCTGTTCATGGCTCTTTGGAAAGGGCTGCATCTCCCCTGTAATCGCCTTTAAGCGGCATGCGGATCGAACCCACGGTTTTCACGCTATGATTTTTTTAAATGTGCTGCGCGGCGGAGAAAATGCGCGCGTCGGATGTCATTGCGGCTTAATATCTCGTTTCCTTGGGAGTAGAAAGTCTTTTCATGGTTCTTTGGAAAGGGTTGCATCTCCCCTGTAATCGCCTTTAAGCGGCACGCGGATCGGACCCATCGTTCTCACGCTACGATTTTTTAAAATCCGCCAGGGACGGAACGAACGCTTGGCAGGTGGCGTTCGTGACGGACAGTCAAGCAGTTAATGCGCACCGAGCTGCAGGCCATTTGGACCTGGCCCAGCCTAGATGTGAGTATTCAAAGTCAGCACGTTTGTTTCAAAGTTCTCCACCAATTCGTTGTAATTGCGTGTGTGCGCGTGAACACCAGGTTTGTGGAGGAGTTCGTCCTTGGACTGTACAAGGGTAGACAGTGTGTGGCCTGGCTGCGTGAGGTTGCAGTTTGCTGGGCATGAGAGATTGGCATGTGGTGCCCTGGAGGTGTGGTTGTTCCAGGACGGGCAAGGTGGGGTAGTGTGGCTGGGTGACGGTGCGCTTCACTGGGGATGTGGCTGTGAGTTGCAGGCCCATTCCTTTGAATGACAGAAAGGATCTGATTTGTTTCCAGGTTTAAACATACTTTGCTGGGTATGACTGTGACCTCTTGGGCCAGGAAGTCTGTTTCTAGTTTTATTTAAACAGTCAAACTGCGTGAAGTGTGCCCAGGCCCAGAGCTACTTTGCTGGGCATGGCTGTGTGACCTCTTGGGCCTGGAAGTCTGGTTGTAGTATTATTTTAAAGGGTCAAATGGTCTCCATTGTGTGTCCAGGTTTAAGGCTACTTTGCTGGGCATGTGATTTGGACCCATCGGGTACGGAAGCCTTTCCGTCACGTGCTCGTTTTCCACGCCTTCAGCGCAGGTAGCCTGCGAATTTAAAACCGACGTGCATTTTATTCTTTTCCCCTTTTATCCTTTCATATCTCTCCGCTACCTTGGAGAAGAGAGACGCACGCGGGTAAATAAAATGTAAATATCTCTAAATATCTGTATAATATGTAAATAAAAGGAAGATGTGGTTGTGTAGTGTAGTCGTTTGATTATAAATAATCTCATAATAATTTTATCCACAAATTCTTATACATTTATAGATGTTTATCTCTCTCTTTGTGTGTGTGTGTGTGTGTGTGTGTGGTTCTGTGTCACTAGTGGGGCCTGTGGCCCGATTGGAGTGTTTGCGGTGTGAGAAGGAGGAGTTGGAGAACAGTTTGTTGGAGCAGCTGAAGGAGTTGAGGTTGCAGAAGCAGAAGGAGCTGCAGGTTCTTCAGGAGATGCTGAAACACAAGCAGCAGGAGGAGACAGAGCTCCTGCAGAAACAGCAGGAGGAGGAGGAGCATAACAGGTCCATCAAGAGTAAGTACTATGGAAATGCAATAATACTAAAATAACTAATAATGAATGTTAGCCTTTAGTCTCCAATCAAAGTGATACTAATATATGTATAGTACTATATTTATATTATATTTTATATATTCAGTAGTAATTATGTAGTATATACAATCGGTGTTATATCCAGCAGTAATGATACTTGCTCTGGCAGATATGAAAATGGCCTGTGAACAGGAGAAGAAATCTCTGGAGGAAGAACTTGAGAAGCTCAGACTGTCACTGCAGGTAGAGATCCCTTATAGTGTCAGTACACATCCACCAGTAGCTCCACCTTTCACTTATAACGTCAGTACACATTCAGTACACATTCCCACCTTTCCATTGTACTGGCTGTAGTGATGATTCGTGTGTGTGTTATACCAGCCAATAGAGGAGGACATTATGAGTCTGAAAGTGGCGCTGGAGATGAAGAACCAGGAGATCAAAGATCAGCACGATCTTTTGGTCAAACTATATACTCTGTATGTATACTATATACTCTGTATGTAGTACCTGGTTTAACACTATATCCTCTGTATATATACTATATACTGTTTATGTAGTACCTGGTTTAACACTATACCCTCAGCTTACTCTAGTCTGCAGATGTGAAGAAATTAAACAGAATGTGTATCTTTGTATATGTGCGCACCTGTATGTGTCTGGTTGTAGTATTATTTAAAGGGTCAAACTGCGTGAAGTGTGCCCAGGCCCAGAGCTACTTTGATGGGCATGATTCTGTGACCTCTTGGGCCTTGAAATGTGGTGCTTTGAATGATTTAAAGAGTGAAACGGTCTGAAGTGTGCCCACGTTTAAAGCAACCTTGCTGGGCATGACTGTGTGACCTCTTGGGCCAGGAAGTCTGTTTCTAGTTTTATTTAAACGGTCAAACTGCGTGAAGTGTGCCCAGGCCCAGAGCTACTTTGCTGGGCATGACTGTGTGACCTCTTGGGCCTGGAAGTCTGGTTGTAGTATGATTTTAAAGGGTCAAATGGTCTCCATTGTGTGTCCAGGTTTAAGGCTACTTTGCTGGGCATGTGATTTGGACCCATCGGGTACGGAAGCCTTTCCGTCACGTGCTCGTTTTCCACGCCTTCAGCGCAGGTAGCCTGCGAATTTAACACCGACGTGCATTTTATTCTTTTCCCCTTTTATCCCTTCATATCTCTCCGCTACCTTGGAGAAGAGAGACGCACGCGGGTAAATAAAATGTAAATATCTCTAAATATCTGTGTAATATGTAAATAAAAGGAAGAAGTGGTTGTGTAGTGTAGTCGTTTCATTATAAATAATCTCATAATAATTTTATCCACAAATTCTTATACATTTATACATGTTTATCTCTCTCTGTGTGTGTGTGTGTGTGTGTGTGTGTGTGTGTGTGTGTGTGTGTGTGTGTGTGCTTCTGTGTCACTAGTGGGGCCTGTGGCCCGATTGGAGTGTTTGCGGTGTGAGAAGGAGGAGTTGGAGAACAGTTTGTTGGAGCAGCTGAAGGAGTTGAGGTTGCAGAAGCAGAAGGAGCTGCAGGTTCTTCAGGAGATGCTGAAACACAAGCAGCATGAGGAGACAGAGCTCCTGCAGAAACAGCAGGAGGAGGAGGAGCATAACAGGTCCATCAAGAGTAAGTACTATGGAAATGCAATAATACTAACATAACTAATAATGAATGCTAGCCTTTAGGCTCCAATAAAAGTGATACTAATATATGTATAGTACTATATATATTATATTTTATATATTCAGTAGTAATTATGTAGTATATACAATCTATGTTATATCCAGCAGTAATGATACTTGCTCTGGCAGATATGAAAATGGCCTGTGAACAGGAGAAGAAATCTCTGGAGGAAGAACTTGAGAAGCTCAGACTGTCACTGCAGGTAGAGATCCCTTATAGTGTCAGTACACATCCACCAGTACCTCCACCTTTCACTTATAACGTCAGTACACATTCAGTACACATTCCCACCTTTCCATTGTACTGGCTGTAGTGATGATTCGTATGTGTGGGTTATACCAGCCCATAGAGGAGGACATTATGAGTCTGAAAGTGGCGCTGGAGATGAAGAACCAGGAGATCAAAGATCAGCACGATCTTTTGGTCAAACTATATACTCTGTATGTATACTATATACTCTGTATGTAGTACCTGGTTTAACACTATATCCTCTTTATATATACTATATACTGTTTATGTAGCTCCTGGTTTAACACTATACCCTCAGCTTACTCTAGTCTGCAGATGTGAAGAAATTAAACAGAATGTGTATCTGTGTATATGTGCGCACCTGTATGTGTCTGGTTGTAGTATTATTTAAAGGGTCAAACTCCGTAAAGTGTGCCCAGGCCCAGAGCTACTTTGATGGGCATGATTCTGTGACCTCTTGGGCCTTGAAATGTGGTGCTTTGAATGATTTAAAGAGTGAAACGGTCTGAAGTGTGCCCACGTTTAAAGCAACCTTGCTGGGCATGACTGTGTGACCTCTTGGGCCAGGAAGTCTGTTTCTAGTTTTATTTAAACGGTCAAACTGCGTGAAGTGTGCCCAGGCCCAGAGCTACTTTGCTGGGCATGACTGTGTGACCTCTTGGGCCTGGAAGTCTGGTTGTAGTATGATTTTAAAGGGTCAAATGGTCTCCATTGTGTGTCCAGGTTTAAGGCTACTTTGCTGGGCATGTGATTTGGACCCATCGGGTACGGAAGCCTTTCCGTCACGTGCTCGTTTTCCACGCCTTCAGCGCAGGTAGCCTGCGAATTTAACACCGACGTGCATTTTATTCTTTTCCCCTTTTATCCCTTCATATCTCTCCGCTACCTTGGAAAAGAGAGACGCACGCGGGTAAATAAAATGTAAATATCTCTAAATATCTGTATAATATGTAAATAAAAGGAAGAAGTGGTTGTGTAGTGTAGTCGTTTCATTATAAATAATCTCATAATAATTTTATCCACAAATTCTTATACATTTATACATGTTTATCTCTCTGTGTGTGTGTGTGTGTGTGTGTGTGTGTGTGTGTGTGTGGTTCTGTGTCACTAGTGGGGCCTGTGGCCCGATTGGAGTGTTTGCGGTGTGAGAAGGAGGAGTTGGAGAACAGTTTGTTGGAGCAGCTGAAGGAGTTGAGGTTGCAGAAGCAGAAGGAGCTGCAGGTTCTTCAGGAGATGCTGAAACACAAGCAGCATGAGGAGACAGAGCTCCTGCAGAAACAGCAGGAGGAGGAGGAGCATAACAGGTCCATCAAGAGTAAGTACTATGGAAATGCAATAATACTAACATAACTAATAATGAATGCTAGCCTTTAGGCTCCAATAAAAGTGATACTAATATATGTATAGTACTATATATATTATATTTTATATATTCAGTAGTAATTATGTAGTATATACAATCTATGTTATATCCAGCAGTAATGATACTTGCTCTGGCAGATATGAAAATGGCCTGTGAACAGGAGAAGAAATCTCTGGAGGAAGAACTTGAGAAGCTCAGACTGTCACTGCAGGTAGAGATCCCTTATAGTGTCAGTACACATCCACCAGTACCTCCACCTTTCACTTATAACGTCAGTACACATTCAGTACACATTCCCACCTTTCCATTGTACTGGCTGTAGTGATGATTCGTATGTGTGGGTTATACCAGCCCATAGAGGAGGACATTATGAGTCTGAAAGTGGCGCTGGAGATGAAGAACCAGGAGATCAAAGATCAGCACGATCTTTTGGTCAAACTATATACTCTGTATGTAGTACCTGGTTTAACACTATATCCTCTTTATATATACTATATACTGTTTATGTAGCTCCTGGTTAAACACTATACCCTCAGCTTACTCTAGTCTGCAGATGTGAAGAAATTAAACAGAATGTGTATCTGTGTATATGTGCGCACCTGTATGTGTCTGGTTGTAGTATTATTTAAAGGGTCAAACTCCGTAAAGTGTGCCCAGGCCCAGAGCTACTTTGATGGGCATGATTCTGTGACCTCTTGGGCCTTAAAATGTGGTGCTTTGAATGATTTAAAGAGTGAAACGGTCTGAAGTGTGCCCACGTTTAAAGCAACCTTGCTGGGCATGACTGTGTGACCTCTTGGGCCAGGAAGTCTGTTTCTAGTTTTATTTAAACGGTCAAACTGCGTGAAGTGTGCCCAGGCCCAGAGCTACTTTGCTGGGCATGACTGTGTGACCTCTTGGGCCTGGAAGTCTGGTTGTAGTATGATTTTAAAGGGTCAAATGGTCTCCATTGTGTGTCCAGGTTTAAGGCTACTTTGCTGGGCATGTGATTTGGAACCATCGGGTACGGAAGCCTTTCCGTCACGTGCTCGTTTTCCACGCCTTCAGCGCAGGTAGCCTGCGAATTTAACACCGACGTGCATTTTCTTCTTTTCCCCTTTTATCCCTTCATATCTCTCCGCTACCTTGGAGAAGAGAGACGCATGCGGGTAAATAAAATGTAAATATCTCTAAATATCTGTGTAATATGTAAATAAAAGGAAGAAGTGGTTGTGTAGTGTAGTCGTTTCATTATAAATAATCTCATAATAATTTTATCCACAAATTCTTATACATTTATACATGTTTATCTCTCTCTGTGTGTGTGTGTGTGTGTGTCTGTGTGTGTGTGTGTGTGTGTGTGGTTCTGTGTCACTAGTGGGGCCTGTGGCCCGATTGGAGTGTTTGCGGTGTGAGAAGGAGGAGTTGGAGAACAGTTTGTTTGAGCAGCTGAAGGAGTTGAGGTTGCAGAAGCAGAAGGAGCTGCAGGTTCTTCAGGAGATGCTGAAACACAAGCAGCAGGAGGAGACAGAGCTCCTGCAGAAACAGCAGGAGGAGGAGGAGCATAACAGGTCCATCAAGAGTAAGTACTATGGAAATGCAATAATACTAACATAACTAATAATGAATGTTAGCCTTTAGGCTCCAATAAAAGTGACACTAATATATGTATAGTACTATATATATTATATTTTATATATTCAGCAGTAATTATGTAGTATATACAATCTGTGTTATATCCAGCAGTAATGATACTTGCTCTGGCAGATATGAAAATGGCCTGTGAACAGGAGAAGAAATCTCTGGAGGAAGAACTTGAGAAGCTCAAACTGTCACTGCAGGTAGAGATCCCTTATAGTGTCAGTACACATCCACCAGTACCACCACCTCTCACTTATAACGTCAGTACACATTTAGTACACATTCCCACCTTTCCATTGTACTGGCTGTAGTGATGATTCGTGTCTGTGTTATACCAGCCCATAGAGGAGGACATTATGAGTCTGAAAGTGGCGCTGGAGATGAAGAACCAGGAGATCAAAGATCAGCACGATCTTTTGGTCAAACTATATACTCTGTATGTATACTATATCGAACCCACGGTTTTCACGCTACAATTTTTTTAAATGTGGTGAGCTGCGGAGAAAAGACGCGGTCCGGACGTATTTGTGGCTTAATATCTCTTGTCTCCTTGGGAGTAGGAAGTCTGTTCATGGCTCTTTGGAAAGGGCTGCATCTCCCCTCTAATCGCCTTCGAGCTTCAAGCGGATTGGACCCACGGTTATCACGCTACGATTTTTTAAAGCCGCCAGGGACGGGCCGAAAGCTTGGCAGGTGGCGTTCGTTAGGGACAGTCATGGAGGTGATGCGCACCGAGTTGCACGCCATTTGGACATGGCCAGACCTAGATGTGAGCGTTCAAAGTCAGCGCGTTTGTTTAAACTTTCTCCTCCAATTCGTTGCAACTGCTCAAGCGTTTCTCGCTCATCCGACTGGAGCGTAACGCTTTATATGTTAATATCTCTTGTCTCCTTGGGAGTAGGAAGTCTGTTCATGGATCTTTGGAAAGGGCTGCATCTCCCCTGTAATCGCCTTCGAGCGGCACGCGGATCGAACCCACGGTTTTCACGCTATGATTTTTTTAAATGTGGTGCGCGGCGGAGAAAATGCGCGCGTCGGACGTCATTTCGGCTTAATATCTCTTGTCTCCTTGGGAGTAGAAAGTCTTTTCATGGCTCTTTGGAAAGGGCTGCATCTCCCCTGTAATCGCCTTTAAGCGGCACGCGGATCGGACCCACCGTTCTCACGCTAAGATTTTTTAAATGTGGTGCGCGGCGGAGAAAATGCGCGTGTCGGACATCATTGCTGCTTAATATCTCTTGTCTCCTTGGGAGTAGGAAGTCTGTTCATGGCTCTTTGGAAAGGGCTGCATCTCCCCTGTAATCGCCTTTAAGCGGCACGCGGATCGAACCCACGGTTTTCACGCTACGATTTTTTTTAAATGTGTTGCGCGGCGGAGAATAGACGCGCGCCGGACGTATTTGCGGCTTGATATCTCTTGTCTCATTGGGAGTAGAAAGTCTGTTCATGGCTCTTTGGAAAGGTTTGCATCTTCCCTGTAATCGCCTTTAAGCGGCACGCGGATCGGACCCACCGTTCTTACGCTACGATTTTTTAAATGTGGTGCGCGGCGTAGAAAAGACGCGCGTAGGACGTATTTGCGGCTTAATATCTTTGGGCTCCTTGGGAGTAGGAAGTCTGTTCATGCCTCTTTGGAAAGGGCTGCATCTCCCCTGTAATCGCCTTCGAGCGGCACGCGGATCGAACCCACGGTTTTCACGCTATGATTTTTTTAAATGTGCTGCGCGGCGGAGAAAATGCGCGCGTCGGACGTCATTGCGGCTTAATATCTCTTGTCTCCTTGGGAGTAGAAAGTCTTTTCATGGCTCTTTGGAAAGGTTTGCATCTCCCCTGTAATCGCCTTTAAGCGGCACGCGGATCGGACCCACCGTTCTTACGCTACGATTTTTTAAATGTGGTGCGCGGCGTAGAAAAGACGCGCGTAGGACGTATTTGCGGCTTAATATCTTTGGGCTCCTTGGGAGTAGGAAGTCTGTTCATGCCTCTTTGGAAAGGGCTCCATCTCCCCTGTAATCGCCTTCGAGCGGCACGCGGATCGAACCCACGGTTTTCACGCTATGATTTTTTTAAATGTGCTGCGCGGCGGAGAAAATGTGCGCGTCGGACGTCATTGCGGCTTAATATCTCTTGTCTCCTTGGGAGTAGAAAGTCTTTTCATGGTTCTTTGGAAAGGGTTGCATCTCCCCTGTAATCGCCTTTAAGCGGCACGCGGATCGGACCCACCGTTCTTACGCTACGATTTTTTAAACGTGGTGCGCGTCGGAGAAAATGCGCGTAATATCTCTTGTCTCCTTGGGAGTAGAAAGTCTGTTCATGGCTCTTTGGAAAGGGCTGTATCTCCCCTGTAATCGCCTTCGAGCGGCACGCGCATCGGAACCATCGTTATCACGCTACGATTTTTTAATGCCGCCAGGGATAGGCCGAAAGCGTGGCAGGTGGCGTTCGTTAGGGACAGTCATGGAGGTGATGCACACCGAGTTGCACGCCATTTGGAGTTGGCCCGGCCTAGATGTGAGCGTTCAAAGTCAGCGCGTTTGTTTAAACTTTCTCCTCCAATTCGTTGCAATTGTACAAGCGTTTCTCGTTCATCCGACTGGAGCGTAACGATTTATATGTTAATATTTCTGGTCTCCTTGGGAGTAGAAAGTCTGTTCATGGCTCTTTTGAAAGGGATGCATCTCCCCTGTAATCGCCTTCGAGCGGCACGCGGATCGAAGCCACGTTTTTCACGCTACGATTTTTTTTAAATGTGTTGCGCGGCGGAGAAAAGACGCGCGCCGGACGTATTTGCGGCTTAATATCTCTTGTCTCATTGGGTGTAGAAAGTCTGTTCATGGCTCTTTGGAAAGGGCTGCATCTCCCCTGTAATCGCCTTCGAGCGGCACGCGGATCGAACCCACGGTTTTCACGCTATGATTTTTTTAAATGTGGTGCGCGGCGGAGGAAATGCGCGCGTCGGACGTCATTTCGGCTTAATATCTCTTGTCTCCTTGGGAGTAGAAAGTCTTTTCATGGCTCTTTGGAAAGGGCTGCATCTCCGCTGTAATCGCCTTCGAGCGGCACGCGGATCGAACCCACGGTTTTCACGCTATGATTTTTTTAAATGTGGTGCGCGGCGGAGAAAATGCGCGCGTCGGACGTCATTTCGGCTTAATATCTATTGTCTCCTTGGGAGTAGAAAGTCTTTTCATGGCTCTTTGGAAAGGTTTGCATCTCCCTTGTAATCGCCTTTAAGCGGCACGCGGATTGGACCCACCGTTCTTCCGATACGATTTTTTAAATGTGGTGCGCGGCGTAGAAAAGACGCGCGTAGGACGTATTTGCGGCTTAATATCTTTGGGCTCCTTGGGAGTAGGAAGTCTGTTCATGCCTCTTTGGAAAGGGCTGCATCTCCCCTGTAATCGCCTTCGAGCGGCACGCGGATCGAACCCACGGTTTTCACGCTATGATTTTTTTAAATGTGGTGCGCGGCGGAGGAAATGCGCGCGTCGGACGTCATTTCGGCTTAATATCTCTTGTCTCATTGGGAGTAGAAAGTCTGTTCATGGCTCTTTGGAAAGGGCTGCATCTCCCCTGTAATCGCCTTCGAGCGGCACGCGGATCGAACCCACGGTTTTCACGCTATGATTTTTTTAAATGTCTTGCGCGTCGGAGAAAATGCGCGCGTCGGACGTCATTGCGGCTTAATATCTCTTGTCTCCTTGGGAGTAGAAAGTCTTTTCATGGCTCTTTGGAAAGGTTTGCATCTCCCCTGTAATCGCCTTTAAGCGGCACGCGGATCGGACCCACCGTTCTTACGCTACGATTTTTTAAATGTGGTGCGCGGCGTAGAAAAGACGCGCGTAGGACGTATTTGCGGCTTAATATCTTTGGGCTCCTTGGGAGTAGGAAGTCTGTTCATGCCTCTTTGGAAAGGGCTCCATCTCCCCTGTAATCGCCTTCGAGCGGCTCGCGGATCGAACCCACGGTTTTCACGCTATGATTTTTTTAAATGTGCTGCGCGGCGGAGAAAATGCGCACGTCGGACGTCATTGCGGCTTAATATCTCTTGTCTCCTTGGGAGTAGAAAGTCTTTTCATGGTTCTTTGGAAAGGGTTGCATCTCCCCTGTAATCGCCTTTAAGCGGCACGCGGATCGGACCCACCGTTCTCACGCTACGATTTTTTAAACGTGGTGCGCGTCGGAGAAAATGCGCGTAATATCTCTTGTCTCCTTGGGAGTAGAAAGTCTGTTCATGGCTCTTTGGAAAGGGCTGTATCTCCCCTGTAATCGCCTTCGAGCGGCACGCGGATCGGAACCATCGTTATCATGCTACGATTTTTTAATGCCGCCAGGGATAGGCCGAAAGCGTGGCAGGTGGCGTTCGTTAGGGACAGTCATGGAGGTGATGCACACCGAGTTGCACGCCATTTGGAGTTGGCCCGGCCTAGATGTGAGCGTTCAAAGTCAGCGCGTTTGTTTAAACTTTCTCCTCCAATTCCTTGCAATTTTACAAGCGTTTCTCGTTCATCCGACTGGAGCGTAACGCTTTATATGTTAATATTTCTGGTCTCCTTGGGAGTAGAAAGTCTGTTCATGGCTCTTTTGAAAGGGATGCATCTCCCCTGTAATCGCCTTCGAGCGGCACGCGGATCGAACCCACGTTTTTCACGCTACGATTTGTTTTAAATGTGTTGCGCGGCGGAGAAAAGACGCGCGCCGGACGTATTTGCGGCTTAATATCTCTTGTCTCACTGGGTGTAGAAAGTCTGTTCATGGCTCTTTGGAAAGGGCTGCATCTCCCCTGTAATCGCCTTCGAGCGGCACGCGGATCGAACCCACGGTTTTCACGCTATGATTTTTTTAAATGTGGTGCGCGGCGGAGGAAATGCGCGCGTCGGACGTCATTGCGGCTTAATATCTCTTGTCTCCTTGGGAGTAGAAAGTCTTTTCATGGCTCTTTGGAAAGGTTTGCATCTCCCCTGTAATCGCCTTTAAGCGGCACGCGGATCGGACCCACCGTTCTTACGCTACGATTTTTTAAATGTGGTGCGCGGCGTAGAAAAGACGCGCGTAGGACGTATTTGCGGCTTAATATCTTTGGGCTCCTTGGGAGTAGGAAGTCTGTTCATGCCTCTTTGGAAAGGGCTCCATCTCCCCTGTAATCGCCTTCGAGCGGCACGCGGATCGAACCCACGGTTTTCACGCTATGATTTTTTTAAATGTGCTGCGCGGCGGAGAAAATGCGCGCGTCGGACGTCATTGCGGCTTAATATCTCTTGTCTCCTTGGGAGTAGAAAGTCTTTTCATGGTTCTTTGGAAAGGGTTGCATCTCCCCTGTAATCGCCTTTAAGCGGCACGCGGATCGGACCCACCGTTCTCACGCTACGATTTTTTAAACGTGGTGCGCGTCGGAGAAAATGCGCGTAATATCTCTTGTCTCCTTGGGAGTAGAAAGTCTGTTCATGGCTCTTTGGAAAGGGCTGTATCTCCCCTGTAATCGCCTTCGAGCGGCACGCGCATCGGAACCATCGTTATCACGCTACGATTTTTTAATGCCGCCAGGGATAGGCCGAAAGCGTGGCAGGTGGAGTTGGTTAGGGACAGTCATGGAGGTGATGCACACCGAGTTGCACGCCATTTGGAGTTGGCCCGGCCTAGATGTGAGCGTTCAAAGTCAGCGCGTTTGTTTAAACTTTCTCCTCCAATTCGTTGCAATTGTACAAGCGTTTCTCGTTCATCCGACTGGAGCGTAACGCTTTATATGTTAATATTTCTGGTCTCCTTGGGAGTAGAAAGTCTGTTCATGGCTCTTTTGAAAGGGATGCATCTCCCCTGTAATCGCCTTCGAGCGGCACGCGGATCGAACCCACGTTTTTCACGCTACGATTTTTTTTAAATGTGTTGCGCGGCGGAGAAAAGACGCGTGCCGGACGTATTTGCGGCTTAATATCTCTTGTCTCATTGGGTGTAGAAAGTCTGTTCATGGCTCTTTGGAAAGGGCTGCATCTCCCCTGTAATCGCCTTTAAGCGGCATGCGGATCGAACCCACGGTTTTCACGCTATGATTTTTTTAAATGTGCTGCGCGGCGGAGAAAATGCGCGCGTCGGATGTCATTGCGGCTTAATATCTCGTTTCCTTGGGAGTAGAAAGTCTTTTCATGGTTCTTTGGAAAGGGTTGCATCTCCCCTGTAATCGCCTTTAAGCGGCACGCGGATCGGACCCATCGTTCTCACGCTACGATTTTTTAAAATCCGCCAGGGACGGAACGAACGCTTGGCAGGTGGCGTTCGTGACCGACAGTCAAGCAGTTAATGCGCACCGAGCTGCAGGCCATTTGGACCTGGCCCAGCCTAGATGTGAGTATTCAAAGTCAGCACGTTTGTTTCAAAGTTCTCCACCAATTCGTTGTAATTGCGTGTGTGCGCGTGAACACCAGGTTTGTGGAGGAGTTCGTCCTTGGACTGTACAAGGGGAGACAGTGTGTGGCCTGGCTGCGTGAGGTTGCAGTTTGCTGGGCATGAGAGATTGGCATGTGGTGCCCTGGAGGTGTGGTTGTTCCAGGACGGGCAAGGTGGAGTAGTGTGGCTGGGTGACGGTGCGCTTCACTGGGGATGTGGTTGTGAGTTGCAGGCCCATTCCTTTCAATGACAGAAAGGATCTGATTTGTTTTCAGGTTTAAACGTACTTTGCTGGGTATGACTGTGACCTCTTGGGCCAGGAAGTCTGTTTCTAGTTTTATTTAAACGGTCAAACTGCGTGAAGTGTGCCCAGGCCCAGAGCTACTTTGCTGGGCATGGCTGTGTGACCTCTTGGGCCTGGAAGTCTGGTTGTAGTATGATTTTAAAGGGTCAAATGCTCTCCATTGTGTGTCCAGGTTTAAGGCTACTTTGCTGGGCATGTGATTTGGACCCATCGGGTACGGAAGCCTTTCCGTCACGTGCTCGTTTTCCACGCCTTCAGCGCAGGTAGCCTGCGAATTTAAAACCGACGTGCATTTTATTCTTTTCCCCTTTTATCCTTTCATATCTCTCCGCTACCTTGGAGAAGAGAGACGCACGCTGGGAAATAAAATGTAAATATCTGTAAATATCTGTATAATATGTAAATAAAAGGAAGAAGTGGTTGTGTAGTGTAGTCGTTTGATTATAAATAATCTCATAATAATTTTATCCACAAATTCTTATACATTTATACATGTTTATCTCTCTCTTTGTGTGTGTGTGTGTGTGTGTGGTTCTGTGTCACTAGTGGGGCCTGTGGCCCGATTGGAGTGTTTGCGGTGTGAGAAGGAGGAGTTGGAGAACAGTTTGTTGGAGCAGCTGAAGGAGTTGAGGTTGCAGAAGCAGAAGGAGCTGCAGGTTCTTCAGGAGATGCTGAAACACAAGCAGCATGAGGAGACAGAGCTCCTGCAGAAACAGAAGGAGGAGGAGGAGCATAACAGGTCCATCAAGAGTAAGTACTATGGAAATGCAATAATACTAACATAACTAATAATGAATGCTAGCCTTTAGGCTCCAATAAAAGTGATACTAATATATGTATAGTACTATATATATTATATTTTATATATTCAGTAGTAATTATGTAGTATATACAATCTATGTTATATCCAGCAGTAATGATACTTGCTCTGGCAGATATGAAAATGGCCTGTGAACAGGAGAAGAAATCTCTGGAGGAAGAACTTGAGAAGCTCAGACTGTCACTGCAGGTAGAGATCCCTTATAGTGTCAGTACACATCCACCAGTACCTCCACCTTTCACTTATAACGTCAGTATACATTCAGTACACATTCCCACCTTTCCATTGTACTGGCTGTAGTGATGATTCGTATGTGTGGGTTATACCAGCCCATAGAGGAGGACATTATGAGTCTGAAAGTGGCGCTGGAGATGAAGAACCAGGAGATCAAAGATCAGCACGATCTTTTGGTCAAACTATATACTCTGTATGTATACTATATACTCTGTATGTAGTACCTGGTTTAACACTATATCCTCTTTATATATACTATATACTGTTTATGTAGCTCCTGGTTTAACACTATACCCTCAGCTTACTCTAGTCTGCAGATGTGAAGAAATTAAACAGAATGTGTATCTGTGTATATGTGCGCACCTGTATGTGTCTGGTTGTAGTATTATTTAAAGGGTCAAACTCCTTAAAGTGTGCCCAGGCCCAGAGCTACTTTGATGGGCATGATTCTGTGACCTCTTGGGCCTTGAAATGTGGTGCTTTGAATGATTTAAAGAGTGAAACGGTCTGAAGTGTGCCCACGTTTAAAGCAACCTTGCTGGGCATGACTGTGTG
The DNA here is from genome assembly GCF_041902795.1 of Electrophorus electricus. NCBI lineage: Eukaryota > Metazoa > Chordata > Actinopteri > Gymnotiformes > Gymnotidae > Electrophorus > Electrophorus electricus. The sequence continues at coordinate 1,322,216 of NC_137505.1, read as the reverse complement.
ACCTCTTGGGCCAGGAAGTCTGTTTCTAGTTTTATTTAAACGGTCAAACTGCGTGAAGTGTGCCCAGGCCCAGAGCTACTTTGCTGGGCATGACTGTGTGACCTCTTGGGCCTGGAAGTCTGGTTGTAGTATGATTTTAAAGGGTCAAATGGTCTCCATTGTGTGTCCAGGTTTAAGGCTACTTTGCTGGGCATGTGATTTGGACCCATCGGGTACGGAAGCCTTTCCGTCACGTGCTCGTTTTCCACGCCTTCAGCGCAGGTAGCCTGCGAATTTAAAACCGACGTGCATTTTATTCTTTTCCCCTTTTATCCTTTCATATCTCTCCGCTACCTTGGAGAAGAGAGACGCACGCGGGTAAATAAAATGTAAATATCTCTAAATATCTGTATAATATGTAAATAAAAGGAAGATGTGGTTGTGTAGTGTAGTCGTTTGATTATAAATAATCTCATAATAATTTTATCCACAAATTCTTATACATTTATACATGTTTATCTCTCTCTGTGTGTGTGTGTGTGTGTGTGTGTGTCTGTGTGTGTGTGTGTGTGTGGTTCTGTGTCACTAGTGGGGCCTGTGGCCCGATTGGAGTGTTTGCGGTGTGAGAAGGAGGAGTTGGAGAACAGTTTGTTTGAGCAGCTGAAGGAGTTGAGGTTGCAGAAGCAGAAGGAGCTGCAGGTTCTTCAGGAGATGCTGAAACACAAGCAGCAGGAGGAGACAGAGCTCCTGCAGAAACAGCAGGAGGAGGAGGAGCATAACAGGTCCATCAAGAGTAAGTACTATGGAAATGCAATAATACTAACATAACTAATAATGAATGTTAGCCTTTAGGCTCCAATAAAAGTGACACTAATATATGTATAGTACTATATATATTATATTTTATATATTCAGCAGTAATTATGTAGTATATACAATCTGTGTTATATCCAGCAGTAATGATACTTGCTCTGGCAGATATAAAAATGGCCTGTGAACAGGAGAAGAAATCTCTGGAGGAAGAACTTGAGAAGCTCAAACTGTCACTGCAGGTAGAGATCCCTTATAGTGTCAGTACACATCCACCAGTACCACCACCTCTCACTTATAACGTCAGTACACATTCAGTACACATTCCCACCTTTCCATTGTACTGGCTGTAGTGATGATTCGTGTCTGTGTTATACCAGCCCATAGAGGAGGACATTATGAGTCTGAAAGTGGCGCTGGAGATGAAGAACCAGGAGATCAAAGATCAGCACGATCTTTTGGTCAAACTATATACTCTGTATGTATACTATATCGAACCCACGGTTTTCACGCTACGATTTTTTTAAATGTGGTGAGCTGCGGAGAAAAGACGCGGTCCGGACGTATTTGTGGCTTAATATCTCTTGTCTCCTTGGGAGTAGAAAGTCTTTTCATGGCTCTTTGGAAAGGGCTGCATCTCCCTTGTAATCGCCTTTAAGCGGCACGCGGATTGGACCCACCGTTCTTCCGATACGATTTTTTAAATGTGGTGCGCGGCGTAGAAAAGACGCGCGTAGGACGTATTTGCGGCTTAATATCTTTGGGCTCCTTGGGAGTAGGAAGTCTGTTCATGCCTCTTTGGAAAGGGCTGCATCTCCCCTGTAATCACCTTCGAGCGGCACGCGGATCGAACCCACGGTTTTCACGCTATGATTTTTTTAAATGTGGTGCGCGGCGGAGGAAATGCGCGCGTCGGACGTCATTTCGGCTTAATATCTCTTGTCTCCTTGGGAGTAGAAAGTCTTTTCATGGCTCTTTGGAAAGGGCTGCATCTCCCCTGTAATCGCCTTTAAGCGGCACGCGGATCGAACCCACGGTTTTCACGCTACGATTTTTTTTAAATGTGTTGCGCGGCGGAGAATAGACGCGCGCCGGACGTCATTTCGGCTTAATATCTATTGTCTCCTTGGGAGTAGAAAGTCTTTTCATGGCTCTTTGGAAAGGTTTGCATCTCCCTTGTAATCGCCTTTAAGCGGCACGCGGATTGGACCCACCGTTCTTCCGATACGATTTTTTAAATGTGGTGCGCGGCGTAGAAAAGACGCGCATAGGACGTATTTGCGGCTTAATATCTTTGGGCTCCTTGGGAGTAGGAAGTCTGTTCATGCCTCTTTGGAAAGGGCTCCATCTCCCCTGTAATCGCCTTCGAACGGCACGCGGATCGAACCCACGGTTTTCACGCTATGATTTTTTTAAATGTGCTGCGCGGCGGAGAAAATGCGCGCGTCGGACGTCATTGCGGCTTAATATCTCTTGTCTCCTTGGGAGTAGAAAGTCTTTTCATGGTTCTTTGGAAAGGGTTGCATCTCCCCTGTAATCGCCTTTAAGCGGCACGCGGATCGGACCCAGCGTTCTCACGCTACGATTTTTTAAACGTGGTGCGCGTCGGAGAAAATGCGCGTAATATCTCTTGTCTCCTTGGGAGTAGAAAGTCTGTTCATGGCTCTTTGGAAAGGGCTGTATCTCCCCTGTAATCGCCTTCGAGCGGCACGCGCATCGGAACCATCGTTATCACGCTACGATTTTTTAATGCCGCCAGGGATAGGCCGAAAGCGTGGCAGGTGGCGTTCGTTAGGGACAGTCATGGAGGTGATGCACACCGAGTTGCACGCCATTTGGAGTTGGCCCGGCCTAGATGTGAGCGTTCAAAGTCAGCGCGTTTGTTTAAACTTTCTCCTCCAATTCGTTGCAATTGTACAAGCGTTTCTCGTTCATCCGACTGGAGCGTAACGCTTTATATGTTAATATTTCTGGTCTCCTTGGGAGTAGAAAGTCTGTTCATGGCTCTTTTGAAAGGGATGCATCTCCCCTGTAATCGCCTTCGAGCGGCACGCGGATCGAACCCACGTTTTTCACGCTACGATTTTTTTTAAATGTGTTGCGCGGCGGAGAAAAGATGCGCGCCGGACGTATTTGCGGCTTAATATCTCTTGTCTCATTGGGTGTAGAAAGTCTGTTCATGGCTCTTTGGAAAGGGCTGCATCTCCCCTGTAATCGCCTTCGAGCGGCACGCGGATCGAACCCACGGTTTTCACGCTATGATTTTTTTAAATGTGGTGCGCGGCGGAGGAAATGCGCGCGTCGGACGTCATTTCGGCTTAATATCTCTTGTCTCCTTGGGAGTAGAAAGTCTTTTCATGGCTCTTTGGAAAGGGCTGCATCTCCGCTGTAATCGCCTTCGAGCGGCACGCGGATCGAACCCACGGTTTTCACGCTATGATTTTTTTAAATGTGGTGCGCGGCGGAGAAAATGCGCGCGTCGGACGTCATTTCGGCTTAATATCTATTGTCTCCTTGGGAGTAGAAAGTCTTTTCATGGCTCTTTGGAAAGGTTTGCATCTCCCTTGTAATCGCCTTTAAGCGGCACGCGGATCGGACCCACCGTTCTTCCGATACGATTTTTTAAATGTGGTGCGCGGCGTAGAAAAGACGCGCGTAGGACGTATTTGCGGCTTAATATCTTTGGGCTCCTTGGGAGTAGGAAGTCTGTTCATGCCTCTTTGGAAAGGGCTGCATCTCCCCTGTAATCGCCTTCGAGCGGCACGCGGATCGAACCCACGGTTTTCACGCTATGATTTTTTTAAATGTGGTGCGCGGCGGAGGAAATGCGCGCGTCGGACGTCATTTCGGCTTAATATCTCTTGTCTCCTTGGGAGTAGAAAGTCTTTTCATGGCTCTTTGGAAAGGGCTGCATCTCCCCTGTAATCGCCTTTAAGCGGCACGCGGATCGAACCCACGGTTTTCACGCTACGATTTTTTTTAAATGTGTTGCGCGGCGGAGAATAGACGCGCGCCGGACGTATTTGCGGCTTGATATCTCTTGTCTCATTGGGAGTAGAAAGTCTGTTCATGGCTCTTTGGAAAGGTTTGCATCTTCCCTGTAATCGCCTTTAAGCGGCACGCGGATCGGACCCACCGTTCTTACGCTACGATTTTTTAAATGTGGTGCGCGGCGTAGAAAAGACGCGCGTAGGACGTATTTGCGGCTTAATATCTTTGGGCTCCTTGGGAGTAGGAAGTCTGTTCATGCCTCTTTGGAAAGGGCTCCATCTCCCCTGTAATCGCCTTCGAGCGGCACGCGGATCGAACCCACGGTTTTCACGCTATGATTTTTTTAAATGTGCTGCGCGGCGGAGAAAATGCGCGCGTCGGACGTCATTGCGGCTTAATATCTCTTGTCTCATTGGGTGTAGAAAGTCTGTTCATGGCTCTTTGGAAAGGGCTGCATCTCCCCTGTAATCGCCTTCGAGCGGCACGCGGATCGAACCCACGGTTTTCACGCTATGATTTTTTTAAATGTGGTGCGCGGCGGAGAAAAGACGCGCGTCGGACGTCATTTCGGCTTAATATCTCTTGTCTCCTTGGGAGTAGAAAGTCTTTTCATGGCTCTTTGGAAAGGGCTGCATCTCCGCTGTAATCGCCTTCGAGCGGCACGCGAATCGAACCCACGGTTTTCACGCTATGATTTTTTTAAATGTGGTGCGCGGCGGAGAAAATGCGCGCGTCGGACGTCATTTCGGCTTAATATTTCTTGTCTCCTTCGGAGTAGAAAGTCTTTTCATGGCTCTTTGGAAAGGGCTGCATCTCCGCTGTAATCGCCTTCGAGCGGCACGCGAATCGAACCCACGGTTTTCACGCTATGATTTTTTTAAATGTGGTGCGCGGCGGAGGAAATGCGCGCGTCGGACGTCATTGCGGCTTAATATCTCTTGTCTACTTGGGAGTAGAAAGTCTTTTCATGGCTCTTTGGAAAGGTTTGCATCTCCCCTGTAATCGCCTTTAAGCGGCACGCGGATCGGACCCACCGTTCTTACGCTACGATTTTTTAAATGTGGTGCGCGGCGTAGAAAAGACGCGCGTAGGACGTATTTGCGGCTTAATATCTTTGGGCTCCTTGGGAGTAAGGAGTCTGTTCATGCCTCTTTGGAAAGGGCTCCATCTCCCCTGTAATCGCCTTCGAGCGGCACGCGGATCGGAACCATCGTTATCATGCTACGATTTTTTAATGCCGCCAGGGATAGGCCGAAAGCGTGGCAGGTGGCGTTCGTTAGGGACAGTCATGGAGGTGATGCACACCGAGTTGCACGCCATTTGGAGTTGGCCCGGCCTAGATGTGAGCGTTCAAAGTCAGCGCGTTTGTTTAAACTTTCTCCTCCAATTCGTTGCAATTGTACAAGCGTTTCTCGTTCATCCGACTGGAGCGTAACGCTTTATATGTTAATATTTCTGGTCTCCTTGGGAGTAGAAAGTCTGTTCATGGCTCTTTTGAAAGGGATGCATCTCCCCTGTAATCGCCTTCGAGCGGCACGCGGATCGAACCCACGTTTTTCACGCTACGATTTGTTTTAAATGTGTTGCGCGGCGGAGAAAAGACGCGCGCCGGACGTATTTGCGGCTTAATATCTCTTGTCTCACTGGGTGTAGAAAGTCTGTTCATGGCTCTTTGGAAAGGGCTGCATCTCCCCTGTAATCGCCTTCGAGCGGCACGCGGATCGAACCCACGGTTTTCACGCTATGATTTTTTTAAATGTGGTGCGCGGCGGAGGAAATGCGCGCGTCGGACGTCATTGCGGCTTAATATCTCTTGTCTCCTTGGGAGTAGAAAGTCTTTTCATGGCTCTTTGGAAAGGTTTGCATCTCCCCTGTAATCGCCTTTAAGCGGCACGCGGATCGGACCCACCGTTCTTACGCTACGATTTTTTAAATGTGGTGCGCGGCGTAGAAAAGACGCGCGTAGGACGTATTTGCGGCTTAATATCTTTGGGCTCCTTGGGAGTAGGAAGTCTGTTCATGCCTCTTTGGAAAGGGCTCCATCTCCCCTGTAATCGCCTTCGAGCGGCACGCGGATCGAACCCACGGTTTTCACGCTATGATTTTTTTAAATGTGCTGCGCGGCGGAGAAAATGCGCGCGTCGGACGTCATTGCGGCTTAATATCTCTTGTCTCCTTGGGAGTAGAAAGTCTTTTCATGGTTCTTTGGAAAGGGTTGCATCTCCCCTGTAATCGCCTTTAAGCGGCACGCGGATCGGACCCACCGTTCTCACGCTACGATTTTTTAAACGTGGTGCGCGTCGGAGAAAATGCGCGTAATATCTCTTGTCTCCTTGGGAGTAGAAAGTCTGTTCATGGCTCTTTGGAAAGGGCTGTATCTCCCCTGTAATCGCCTTCGAGCGGCACGCGCATCGGAACCATCGTTATCACGCTACGATTTTTTAATGCCGCCAGGGATAGGCCGAAAGCGTGGCAGGTGGCGTTGGTTAGGGACAGTCATGGAGGTGATGCACACCGAGTTGCACGCCATTTGGAGTTGGCCCGGCCTAGATGTGAGCGTTCAAAGTCAGCGCGTTTGTTTAAACTTTCTCCTCCAATTCGTTGCAATTGTACAAGCGTTTCTCGTTCATCCGACTGGAGCGTAACGCTTTATATGTTAATATTTCTGGTCTCCTTGGGAGTAGAAAGTCTGTTCATGGCTCTTTTGAAAGGGATGCATCTCCCCTGTAATCGCCTTCGAGCGGCACGCGGATCGAACCCACGTTTTTCACGCTACGATTTTTTTTAAATGTGTTGCGCGGCGGAGAAAAGACGCGTGCCGGACGTATTTGCGGCTTAATATCTCTTGTCTCATTGGGTGTAGAAAGTCTGTTCATGGCTCTTTGGAAAGGGCTGCATCTCCCCTGTAATCGCCTTTAAGCGGCATGCGGATCGAACCCACGGTTTTCACGCTATGATTTTTTTAAATGTGCTGCGCGGCGGAGAAAATGCGCGCGTCGGATGTCATTGCGGCTTAATATCTCGTTTCCTTGGGAGTAGAAAGTCTTTTCATGGTTCTTTGGAAAGGGTTGCATCTCCCCTGTAATCGCCTTTAAGCGGCACGCGGATCGGACCCATCGTTCTCACGCTACGATTTTTTAAAATCCGCCAGGGACGGAACGAACGCTTGGCAGGTGGCGTTCGTGACCGACAGTCAAGCAGTTAATGCGCACCGAGCTGCAGGCCATTTGGACCTGGCCCAGCCTAGATGTGAGTATTCAAAGTCAGCACGTTTGTTTCAAAGTTCTCCACCAATTCGTTGTAATTGCGTGTGTGCGCGTGAACACCAGGTTTGTGGAGGAGTTCGTCCTTGGACTGTACAAGGGGAGACAGTGTGTGGCCTGGCTGCGTGAGGTTGCAGTTTGCTGGGCATGAGAGATTGGCATGTGGTGCCCTGGAGGTGTGGTTGTTCCAGGACGGGCAAGGTGGAGTAGTGTGGCTGGGTGACGGTGCGCTTCACTGGGGATGTGGTTGTGAGTTGCAGGCCCATTCCTTTCAATGACAGAAAGGATCTGATTTGTTTTCAGGTTTAAACGTACTTTGCTGGGTATGACTGTGACCTCTTGGGCCAGGAAGTCTGTTTCTAGTTTTATTTAAACGGTCAAACTGCGTGAAGTGTGCCCAGGCCCAGAGCTACTTTGCTGGGCATGGCTGTGTGACCTCTTGGGCCTGGAAGTCTGGTTGTAGTATGATTTTAAAGGGTCAAATGCTCTCCATTGTGTGTCCAGGTTTAAGGCTACTTTGCTGGGCATGTGATTTGGACCCATCGGGTACGGAAGCCTTTCCGTCACGTGCTCGTTTTCCACGCCTTCAGCGCAGGTAGCCTGCGAATTTAAAACCGACGTGCATTTTATTCTTTTCCCCTTTTATCCTTTCATATCTCTCCGCTACCTTGGAGAAGAGAGACGCACGCTGGGAAATAAAATGTAAATATCTGTAAATATCTGTATAATATGTAAATAAAAGGAAGAAGTGGTTGTGTAGTGTAGTCGTTTGATTATAAATAATCTCATAATAATTTTATCCACAAATTCTTATACATTTATACATGTTTATCTCTCTCTTTGTGTGTGTGTGTGTGTGTGTGGTTCTGTGTCACTAGTGGGGCCTGTGGCCCGATTGGAGTGTTTGCGGTGTGAGAAGGAGGAGTTGGAGAACAGTTTGTTGGAGCAGCTGAAGGAGTTGAGGTTGCAGAAGCAGAAGGAGCTGCAGGTTCTTCAGGAGATGCTGAAACACAAGCAGCATGAGGAGACAGAGCTCCTGCAGAAACAGAAGGAGGAGGAGGAGCATAACAGGTCCATCAAGAGTAAGTACTATGGAAATGCAATAATACTAACATAACTAATAATGAATGCTAGCCTTTAGGCTCCAATAAAAGTGATACTAATATATGTATAGTACTATATATATTATATTTTATATATTCAGTAGTAATTATGTAGTATATACAATCTATGTTATATCCAGCAGTAATGATACTTGCTCTGGCAGATATGAAAATGGCCTGTGAACAGGAGAAGAAATCTCTGGAGGAAGAACTTGAGAAGCTCAGACTGTCACTGCAGGTAGAGATCCCTTATAGTGTCAGTACACATCCACCAGTACCTCCACCTTTCACTTATAACGTCAGTATACATTCAGTACACATTCCCACCTTTCCATTGTACTGGCTGTAGTGATGATTCGTATGTGTGGGTTATACCAGCCCATAGAGGAGGACATTATGAGTCTGAAAGTGGCGCTGGAGATGAAGAACCAGGAGATCAAAGATCAGCACGATCTTTTGGTCAAACTATATACTCTGTATGTATACTATATACTCTGTATGTAGTACCTGGTTTAACACTATATCCTCTTTATATATACTATATACTGTTTATGTAGCTCCTGGTTTAACACTATACCCTCAGCTTACTCTAGTCTGCAGATGTGAAGAAATTAAACAGAATGTGTATCTGTGTATATGTGCGCACCTGTATGTGTCTGGTTGTAGTATTATTTAAAGGGTCAAACTCCTTAAAGTGTGCCCAGGCCCAGAGCTACTTTGATGGGCATGATTCTGTGACCTCTTGGGCCTTGAAATGTGGTGCTTTGAATGATTTAAAGAGTGAAACGGTCTGAAGTGTGCCCACGTTTAAAGCAACCTTGCTGGGCATGACTGTGTGACCTCTTGGGCCAGGAAGTCTGTTTCTAGTTTTATTTAAACGGTCAAACTGCGTGAAGTGTGCCCAGGCCCAGAGCTACTTTGCTGGGCATGACTGTGTGACCTCTTGGGCCTGGAAGTCTGGTTGTAGTATGATTTTAAAGGGTCAAATGGTCTCCATTGTGTGTCCAGGTTTAAGGCTACTTTGCTGGGCATGTGATTTGGACCCATCGGGTACGGAAGCCTTTCCGTCACGTGCTCGTTTTCCACGCCTTCAGCGCAGGTAGCCTGCGAATTTAAAACCGACGTGCATTTTATTCTTTTCCCCTTTTATCCTTTCATATCTCTCCGCTACCTTGGAGAAGAGAGACGCACGCGGGTAAATAAAATGTAAATATCTCTAAATATCTGTATAATATGTAAATAAAAGGAAGATGTGGTTGTGTAGTGTAGTCGTTTGATTATAAATAATCTCATAATAATTTTATCCACAAATTCTTATACATTTATACATGTTTATCTCTCTCTGTGTGTGTGTGTGTGTGTGTGTGTGTCTGTGTGTGTGTGTGTGTGTGGTTCTGTGTCACTAGTGGGGCCTGTGGCCCGATTGGAGTGTTTGCGGTGTGAGAAGGAGGAGTTGGAGAACAGTTTGTTTGAGCAGCTGAAGGAGTTGAGGTTGCAGAAGCAGAAGGAGCTGCAGGTTCTTCAGGAGATGCTGAAACACAAGCAGCAGGAGGAGACAGAGCTCCTGCAGAAACAGCAGGAGGAGGAGGAGCATAACAGGTCCATCAAGAGTAAGTACTATGGAAATGCAATAATACTAACATAACTAATAATGAATGTTAGCCTTTAGGCTCCAATAAAAGTGACACTAATATATGTATAGTACTATATATATTATATTTTATATATTCAGCAGTAATTATGTAGTATATACAATCTGTGTTATATCCAGCAGTAATGATACTTGCTCTGGCAGATATAAAAATGGCCTGTGAACAGGAGAAGAAATCTCTGGAGGAAGAACTTGAGAAGCTCAAACTGTCACTGCAGGTAGAGATCCCTTATAGTGTCAGTACACATCCACCAGTACCACCACCTCTCACTTATAACGTCAGTACACATTCAGTACACATTCCCACCTTTCCATTGTACTGGCTGTAGTGATGATTCGTGTCTGTGTTATACCAGCCCATAGAGGAGGACATTATGAGTCTGAAAGTGGCGCTGGAGATGAAGAACCAGGAGATCAAAGATCAGCACGATCTTTTGGTCAAACTATATACTCTGTATGTATACTATATCGAACCCACGGTTTTCACGCTACGATTTTTTTAAATGTGGTGAGCTGCGGAGAAAAGACGCGGTCCGGACGTATTTGTGGCTTAATATCTCTTGTCTCCTTGGGAGTAGAAAGTCTTTTCATGGCTCTTTGGAAAGGGCTGCATCTCCCTTGTAATCGCCTTTAAGCGGCACGCGGATTGGACCCACCGTTCTTCCGATACGATTTTTTAAATGTGGTGCGCGGCGTAGAAAAGACGCGCGTAGGACGTATTTGCGGCTTAATATCTTTGGGCTCCTTGGGAGTAGGAAGTCTGTTCATGCCTCTTTGGAAAGGGCTGCATCTCCCCTGTAATCACCTTCGAGCGGCACGCGGATCGAACCCACGGTTTTCACGCTATGATTTTTTTAAATGTGGTGCGCGGCGGAGGAAATGCGCGCGTCGGACGTCATTTCGGCTTAATATCTCTTGTCTCCTTGGGAGTAGAAAGTCTTTTCATGGCTCTTTGGAAAGGGCTGCATCTCCCCTGTAATCGCCTTTAAGCGGCACGCGGATCGAACCCACGGTTTTCACGCTACGATTTTTTTTAAATGTGTTGCGCGGCGGAGAATAGACGCGCGCCGGACGTCATTTCGGCTTAATATCTATTGTCTCCTTGGGAGTAGAAAGTCTTTTCATGGCTCTTTGGAAAGGTTTGCATCTCCCTTGTAATCGCCTTTAAGCGGCACGCGGATTGGACCCACCGTTCTTCCGATACGATTTTTTAAATGTGGTGCGCGGCGTAGAAAAGACGCGCGTAGGACGTATTTGCGGCTTAATATCTTTGGGCTCCTTGGGAGTAGGAAGTCTGTTCATGCCTCTTTGGAAAGGGCTCCATCTCCCCTGTAATCGCCTTCGAACGGCACGCGGATCGAACCCACGGTTTTCACGCTATGATTTTTTTAAATGTGCTGCGCGGCGGAGAAAATGCGCGCGTCGGACGTCATTGCGGCTTAATATCTCTTGTCTCCTTGGGAGTAGAAAGTCTTTTCATGGTTCTTTGGAAAGGGTTGCATCTCCCCTGTAATCGCCTTTAAGCGGCACGCGGATCGGACCCAGCGTTCTCACGCTACGATTTTTTAAACGTGGTGCGCGTCGGAGAAAATGCGCGTAATATCTCTTGTCTCCTTGGGAGTAGAAAGTCTGTTCATGGCTCTTTGGAAAGGGCTGTATCTCCCCTGTAATCGCCTTCGAGCGGCACGCGCATCGGAACCATCGTTATCACGCTACGATTTTTTAATGCCGCCAGGGATAGGCCGAAAGCGTGGCAGGTGGCGTTGGTTAGGGACAGTCATGGAGGTGATGCACACCGAGTTGCACGCCATTTGGAGTTGGCCCGGCCTAGATGTGAGCGTTCAAAGTCAGCGCGTTTGTTTAAACTTTCTCCTCCAATTCGTTGCAATTGTACAAGCGTTTCTCGTTCATCCAACTGGAGCGTAACGCTTTATATGTTAATATTTCTGGTCTCCTTGGGAGTAGAAAGTCTGTTCATGGCTCTTTTGAAAGGGATGCATCTCCCCTGTAATCGCCTTCGAGCGGCACGCGGATCGAACCCACGTTTTTCACGCTACGATTTGTTTTAAATGTGTTGCGCGGCGGAGAAAAGACGCGCGTCGGACGTATTTGCGGCTTAATATCTCTTGTCTCATTGGGTGTAGAAAGTCTGTTCATGGCTCTTTGGAAAGGGCAGCATCTCCCCTGTAATCGCCTTCGAGCGGCACGCGGATCGAACCCACGGTTTTCACGCTATGATTTTTTTAAATGTGGTGCGCGGCGGAGGAAATGCGCGCGTCGGACGTCATTGCGGCTTAATATCTCTTGTCTCCTTGGGAGTAGAAAGTCTTTTCATGGCTCTTTGGAAAGGTTTGCATCTCCCCTGTAATCGCCTTTAAGCGGCACGCGGATCGGACCCACCGTTCTTACGCTACGATTTTTTAAATGTGGTGCGCGGCGTAGAAAAGACGCGCGTAGGATGTATTTGCGGCTTAATATCTTTGGGCTCCTTGGGAGTAGGAAGTCTGTTCATGCCTCTTTGGAAAGGGCTCCATCTCCCCTGTAATCGCCTTCGAGCGGCACGCGGATCGAACCCACGGTTTTCACGCTATGATTTTTTTAAATGTGCTGCGCGGCGGAGAAAATGCGCGCGTCGGACGTCATTGCGGCTTAATATCTCTTGTCTCCTTGGGAGTAGAAAGTCTTTTCATGGTTCTTTGGAAAGGGTTGCATCTCCCCTGTAATCGCCTTTAAGCGGCACGCGGATCGGACCCAGCGTTCTCACGCTACGATTTTTTAAACGTGGTGCGCGTCGGAGAAAATGCGCGTAATATCTCTTGTCTCCTTGGGAGTAGAAAGTCTGTTCATGGCTCTTTGGAAAGGGCTGTATCTCCCCTGTAATCGCCTTCGAGCGGCACGCGCATCGGAACCATCGTTATCACGCTACGATTTTTTAATGCCGCCAGGGATAGGCCGAAAGCGTGGCAGGTGGCGTTCGTTAGGGACAGTCATGGAGGTGATGCACACCGAGTTGCACGCCATTTGGAGTTGGCCCGGCCTAGATGTGAGCGTTCAAAGTCAGCGCGTTTGTTTAAACTTTCTCCTCCAATTCGTTGCAATTGTACAAGCGTTTCTCGTTCATCCGACTGGAGCGTAACGCTTTATATGTTAATATTTCTGGTCTCCTTGGGAGTAGAAAGTCTGTTCATGGCTCTTTTGAAAGGGATGCATCTCCCCTGTAATCGCCTTCGAGCGGCACGCGGATCGAACCCACGTTTTTCACGCTACGATTTTTTTTAAATGTGTTGCGCGGCGGAGAAAAGACGCGCGCCGACGTATTTGCGGCTTAATATCTCTTGTCTCATTGGGTGTAGAAAGTCTGTTCATGGCTCTTTGGAAAGGGCTGCATCTCCCCTGTAATCGCCTTCGAGCGGAACGCGGATCGAACCCACGGTTTTCACGCTATGATTTTTTTAAATGTGGTGCGCGGCGGAGGAAATGCGCGCGTCGGACGTCATTTCGGCTTAATATCTCTTGTCTCCTTGGGAGTAGAAAGTCTTTTCATGGCTCTTTGGAAAGGGCTGCATCTCCGCTGTAATCGCCTTCGAGCGGCACGCGGATCGAACCCACGGTTTTCACGCTATGATTTTTTTAAATGTGGTGCGCGTCGGAGAAAATGCGCGCGTCGGACGTCATTTCGGCTTAATATCTATTGTCTCCTTGGGAGTAGAAAGTCTTTTCATGGCTCTTTGGAAAGGTTTGCATCTCCCTTGTAATCGCCTTTAAGCGGCACGCGGATTGGACCCACCGTTCTTCCGATACGATTTTTTAAATGTGGTGCGCGGCGTAGAAAAGACGCGCGTAGGACGTATTTGCGGCTTAATATCTTTGGGCTCCTTGGGAGTAGGAAGTCTGTTCATGCCTCTTTGGAAAGGGCTGCATCTCCCCTGTAATCACCTTCGAGCGGCACGCGGATCGGAACCATCGTTATCATGCTACGATTTTTTAATGCCGCCAGGGATAGGCCGAAAGCGTGGCAGGTGGCGTTCGTTAGGGACAGTCATGGAGGTGATGCACACCGAGTTGCACGCCATTTGGAGTTGGCCCGGCCTAGATGTGAGCGTTCAAAGTCAGCGCGTTTGTTTAAACTTTCTCCTCCAATTCGTTGCAATTGTACAAGCGTTTCTCGTTCATCCGACTGGAGCGTAACGCTTTATATGTTAATATTTCTGGTCTCCTTGGGAGTAGAAAGTCTGTTCATGGCTCTTTTGAAAGGGATGCATCTCCCCTGTAATCGCCTTCGAGCGGCACGCGGATCGAACCCACGGTTTTCACGCTATGATTTTTTTAAATGTGGTGCGCGGCGGAGAAAATGCGCGCGTCGGACGTCATTTCGGCTTAATATCTCTTGTCTCCTTGGGAGTAGAAAGTCTTTTCATGGCTCTTTGGAAAGGGCTGCATCTCCCCTGTAATCGCCTTTAAGCGGCACGCGGATCGGACCCACCGTTCTCACGCTAAGATTTTTTAAATGTGGTGCGCGGCGGAGAAAATGCGTGTGTCGGACATCATTGCTGCTTAATATCTCTTGTCTCCTTGGGAGTAGGAAGTCTGTTCATGGCTCTTTGGAAAGGGCTGCATCTCCCCTGTAATCGCCTTTAAGCGGCACGCGGATCGAACCCACGGTTTTCACGCTACGATTTTTTTTAAATGTGTTGCGCTGCGGAGAATAGACGCGCGCCGGACGTATTTGCGGCTTGATATCTCTTGTCTCATTGGGAGTAGAAAGTCTGTTCATGGCTCTTTGGAAAGGTTTGCATCTTCCCTGTAATCGCCTTTAAGCGGCACGCGGATCGGACCCATCGTTCTCACGCTACGATTTTTTAAAATCCGCCAGGGACGGAACGAACGCTTGGCAGGTGGCGTTCGTGACCGACAGTCAAGCAGTTAATGCGCACCGAGCTGCAGGCCATTTGGACCTGGCCCAGCCTAGATGTGAGTATTCAAAGTCAGCACGTTTGTTTCAAAGTTCTCCACCAATTCGTTGTAATTGCGTGTGTGCGCGTGAACACCAGGTTTGTGGAGGAGTTCGTCCTTGGACTGTACAAGGGGAGACAGTGTGTGGCCTGGCTGCGTGAGGTTGCAGTTTGCTGGGCATGAGAGATTGGCATGTGGTGCCCTGGAGGTGTGGTTGTTCCAGGACGGGCAAGGTGGAGTAGTGTGGCTGGGTGACGGTGCGCTTCACTGGGGATGTGGTTGTGAGTTGCAGGCCCATTCCTTTGAATGACAGAAAGGATCTGATTTGTTTTCAGGTTTAAACGTACTTTGCTGGGTATGACTGTGACCTCTTGGGCCAGGAAGTCTGTTTCTAGTTTTATTTAAACGGTCAAACTGCGTGAAGTGTGCCCAGGCCCAGAGCTACTTTGCTGGGCATGGCTGTGTGACCTCTTGGGCCTGGAAGTCTGGTTGTAGTATGATTTTAAAGGGTCAAATGCTCTCCATTGTGTGTCCAGGTTTAAGGCTACTTTGCTGGGCATGTGATTTGGACCCATCGGGTACGGAAGCCTTTCCGTCACGTGCTCGTTTTCCACGCCTTCAGCGCAGGTAGCCTGCGAATTTAAAACCGACGTGCATTTTATTCTTTTCCCCTTTTATCCTTTCATATCTCTCCGCTACCTTGGAGAAGAGAGACGCACGCTGGGAAATAAAATGTAAATATCTGTAAATATCTGTATAATATGTAAATAAAAGGAAGAAGTGGTTGTGTAGTGTAGTCGTTTGATTATAAATAATCTCATAATAATTTTATCCACAAATTCTTATACATTTATACATGTTTATCTCTCTCTTTGTGTGTGTGTGTGTGTGTGTGGTTCTGTGTCACTAGTGGGGCCTGTGGCCCGATTGGAGTGTTTGCGGTGTGAGAAGGAGGAGTTGGAGAACAGTTTGTTGGAGCAGCTGAAGGAGTTGAGGTTGCAGAAGCAGAAGGAGCTGCAGGTTCTTCAGGAGATGCTGAAACACAAGCAGCATGAGGAGACAGAGCTCCTGCAGAAACAGAAGGAGGAGGAGGAGCATAACAGGTCCATCAAGAGTAAGTACTATGGAAATGCAATAATACTAACATAACTAATAATGAATGCTAGCCTTTAGGCTCCAATAAAAGTGATACTAATATATGTATAGTACTATATATATTATATTTTATATATTCAGTAGTAATTATGTAGTATATACAATCTATGTTATATCCAGCAGTAATGATACTTGCTCTGGCAGATATGAAAATGGCCTGTGAACAGGAGAAGAAATCTCTGGAGGAAGAACTTGAGAAGCTCAGACTGTCACTGCAGGTAGAGATCCCTTATAGTGTCAGTACACATCCACCAGTACCTCCACCTTTCACTTATAACGTCAGTATACATTCAGTACACATTCCCACCTTTCCATTGTACTGGCTGTAGTGATGATTCGTATGTGTGGGTTATACCAGCCCATAGAGGAGGACATTATGAGTCTGAAAGTGGCGCTGGAGATGAAGAACCAGGAGATCAAAGATCAGCACGATCTTTTGGTCAAACTATATACTCTGTATGTATACTATATACTCTGTATGTAGTACCTGGTTTAACACTATATCCTCTTTATATATACTATATACTGTTTATGTAGCTCCTGGTTTAACACTATACCCTCAGCTTACTCTAGTCTGCAGATGTGAAGAAATTAAACAGAATGTGTATCTGTGTATATGTGCGCACCTGTATGTGTCTGGTTGTAGTATTATTTAAAGGGTCAAACTCCTTAAAGTGTGCCCAGGCCCAGAGCTACTTTGATGGGCATGATTCTGTGACCTCTTGGGCCTTGAAATGTGGTGCTTTGAATGATTTAAAGAGTGAAACGGTCTGAAGTGTGCCCACGTTTAAAGCAACCTTGCTGGGCATGACTGTGTGACCTCTTGGGCCAGGAAGTCTGTTTCTAGTTTTATTTAAACGGTCAAACTGCGTGAAGTGTGCCCAGGCCCAGAGCTACTTTGCTGGGCATGACTGTGTGACCTCTTGGGCCTGGAAGTCTGGTTGTAGTATGATTTTAAAGGGTCAAATGGTCTCCATTGTGTGTCCAGGTTTAAGGCTACTTTGCTGGGCATGTGATTTGGACCCATCGGGTACGGAAGCCTTTCCGTCACGTGCTCGTTTTCCACGCCTTCAGCGCAGGTAGCCTGCGAATTTAAAACCGACGTGCATTTTATTCTTTTCCCCTTTTATCCTTTCATATCTCTCCGCTACCTTGGAGAAGAGAGACGCACGCGGGTAAATAAAATGTAAATATCTCTAAATATCTGTATAATATGTAAATAAAAGGAAGATGTGGTTGTGTAGTGTAGTCGTTTGATTATAAATAATCTCATAATAATTTTATCCACAAATTCTTATACATTTATACATGTTTATCTCTCTCTGTGTGTGTGTGTGTGTGTGTGTGTGTCTGTGTGTGTGTGTGTGTGTGGTTCTGTGTCACTAGTGGGGCCTGTGGCCCGATTGGAGTGTTTGCGGTGTGAGAAGGAGGAGTTGGAGAACAGTTTGTTTGAGCAGCTGAAGGAGTTGAGGTTGCAGAAGCAGAAGGAGCTGCAGGTTCTTCAGGAGATGCTGAAACACAAGCAGCAGGAGGAGACAGAGCTCCTGCAGAAACAGCAGGAGGAGGAGGAGCATAACAGGTCCATCAAGAGTAAGTACTATGGAAATGCAATAATACTAACATAACTAATAATGAATGTTAGCCTTTAGGCTCCAATAAAAGTGACACTAATATATGTATAGTACTATATATATTATATTTTATATATTCAGCAGTAATTATGTAGTATATACAATCTGTGTTATATCCAGCAGTAATGATACTTGCTCTGGCAGATATAAAAATGGCCTGTGAACAGGAGAAGAAATCTCTGGAGGAAGAACTTGAGAAGCTCAAACTGTCACTGCAGGTAGAGATCCCTTATAGTGTCAGTACACATCCACCAGTACCACCACCTCTCACTTATAACGTCAGTACACATTCAGTACACATTCCCACCTTTCCATTGTACTGGCTGTAGTGATGATTCGTGTCTGTGTTATACCAGCCCATAGAGGAGGACATTATGAGTCTGAAAGTGGCGCTGGAGATGAAGAACCAGGAGATCAAAGATCAGCACGATCTTTTGGTCAAACTATATACTCTGTATGTATACTATATCGAACCCACGGTTTTCACGCTACGATTTTTTTAAATGTGGTGAGCTGCGGAGAAAAGACGCGGTCCGGACGTATTTGTGGCTTAATATCTCTTGTCTCCTTGGGAGTAGAAAGTCTTTTCATGGCTCTTTGGAAATGGCTGCATCTCCCTTGTAATCGCCTTTAAGCGGCACGCGGATTGGACCCACCGTTCTTCCGATACGATTTTTTAAATGTGGTGCGCGGCGTAGAAAAGACGCGCGTAGGACGTATTTGCGGCTTAATATCTTTGGGCTCCTTGGGAGTAGGAAGTCTGTTCATGCCTCTTTGGAAAGGGCTGCATCTCCCCTGTAATCGCCTTCGAGCGGCACGCGGATCGAACCCACGGTTTTCACGCTATGATTTTTTTAAATGTGGTGCGCGGCGGAGGAAATGCGCGCGTCGGACGTCATTTCGGCTTAATATCTCTTGTCTCCTTGGGAGTAGAAAGTCTTTTCATGGCTCTTTGGAAAGGGCTGCATCTCCCCTGTAATCGCCTTTAAGCGGCACGCGGATCGAACCCACGGTTTTCACGCTACGATTTTTTTTAAATGTGTTGCGCGGCGGAGAATAGACGCGCGCCGGACGTCATTTCGGCTTAATATCTATTGTCTCCTTGGGAGTAGAAAGTCTTTTCATGGCTCTTTGGAAAGGTTTGCATCTCCCTTGTAATCGCCTTTAAGCGGCACGCGGATTGGACCCACCGTTCTTCCGATACGATTTTTTAAATGTGGTGCGCGGCGTAGAAAAGACGCGCGTAGGACGTATTTGCGGCTTAATATCTTTGGGCTCCTTGGGAGTAGGAAGTCTGTTCATGCCTCTTTGGAAAGGGCTCCATCTCCCCTGTAATCGCCTTCGAACGGCACGCGGATCGAACCCACGGTTTTCACGCTATGATTTTTTTAAATGTGCTGCGCGGCGGAGAAAATGCGCGCGTCGGACGTCATTGCGGCTTAATATCTCTTGTCTCCTTGGGAGTAGAAAGTCTTTTCATGGTTCTTTGGAAAGGGTTGCATCTCCCCTGTAATCGCCTTTAAGCGGCACGCGGATCGGACCCAGCGTTCTCACGCTACGATTTTTTAAACGTGGTGCGCGTCGGAGAAAATGCGCGTAATATCTCTTGTCTCCTTGGGAGTAGAAAGTCTGTTCATGGCTCTTTGGAAAGGGCTGTATCTCCCCTGTAATCGCCTTCGAGCGGCACGCGCATCGGAACCATCGTTATCACGCTACGATTTTTTAATGCCGCCAGGGATAGGCCGAAAGCGTGGCAGGTGGCGTTGGTTAGGGACAGTCATGGAGGTGATGCACACCGAGTTGCACGCCATTTGGAGTTGGCCCGGCCTAGATGTGAGCGTTCAAAGTCAGCGCGTTTGTTTAAACTTTCTCCTCCAATTCGTTGCAATTGTACAAGCGTTTCTCGTTCATCCAACTGGAGCGTAACGCTTTATATGTTAATATTTCTGGTCTCCTTGGGAGTAGAAAGTCTGTTCATGGCTCTTTTGAAAGGGATGCATCTCCCCTGTAATCGCCTTCGAGCGGCACGCGGATCGAACCCACGTTTTTCACGCTACGATTTGTTTTAAATGTGTTGCGCGGCGGAGAAAAGACGCGCGTCGGACGTATTTGCGGCTTAATATCTCTTGTCTCATTGGGTGTAGAAAGTCTGTTCATGGCTCTTTGGAAAGGGCAGCATCTCCCCTGTAATCGCCTTCGAGCGGCACGCGGATCGAACCCACGGTTTTCACGCTATGATTTTTTTAAATGTGGTGCGCGGCGGAGGAAATGCGCGCGTCGGACGTCATTGCGGCTTAATATCTCTTGTCTCCTTGGGAGTAGAAAGTCTTTTCATGGCTCTTTGGAAAGGTTTGCATCTCCCCTGTAATCGCCTTTAAGCGGCACGCGGATCGGACCCACCGTTCTTACGCTACGATTTTTTAAATGTGGTGCGCGGCGTAGAAAAGACGCGCGTAGGACGTATTTGCGGCTTAATATCTTTGGGCTCCTTGGGAGTAGGAAGTCTGTTCATGCCTCTTTGGAAAGGGCTCCATCTCCCCTGTAATCGCCTTCGAGCGGCACGCGGATCGAACCCACGGTTTTCACGCTATGATTTTTTTAAATGTGCTGCGCGGCGGAGAAAATGCGCGCGTCGGACGTCATTGCGGCTTAATATCTCTTGTCTCCTTGGGAGTAGAAAGTCTTTTCATGGTTCTTTGGAAAGGGTTGCATCTCCCCTGTAATCGCCTTTAAGCGGCACGCGGATCGGACCCAGCGTTCTCACGCTACGATTTTTTAAACGTGGTGCGCGTCGGAGAAAATGCGCGTAATATCTCTTGTCTCCTTGGGAGTAGAAAGTCTGTTCATGGCTCTTTGGAAAGGGCTGTATCTCCCCTGTAATCGCCTTCGAGCGGCACGCGCATCGGAACCATCGTTATCACGCTACGATTTTTTAATGCCGCCAGGGATAGGCCGAAAGCGTGGCAGGTGGCGTTCGTTAGGGACAGTCATGGAGGTGATGCACACCGAGTTGCACGCCATTTGGAGTTGGCCCGGCCTAGATGTGAGCGTTCAAAGTCAGCGCGTTTGTTTAAACTTTCTCCTCCAATTCGTTGCAATTGTACAAGCGTTTCTCGTTCATCCGACTGGAGCGTAACGCTTTATATGTTAATATTTCTGGTCTCCTTGGGAGTAGAAAGTCTGTTCATGGCTCTTTTGAAAGGGATGCATCTCCCCTGTAATCGCCTTCGAGCGGCACGCGGATCGAACCCACGTTTTTCACGCTACGATTTTTTTTAAATGTGTTGCGCGGCGGAGAAAAGACGCGCGCCGACGTATTTGCGGCTTAATATCTCTTGTCTCATTGGGTGTAGAAAGTCTGTTCATGGCTCTTTGGAAAGGGCTGCATCTCCCCTGTAATCGCCTTCGAGCGGAACGCGGATCGAACCCACGGTTTTCACGCTATGATTTTTTTAAATGTGGTGCGCGGCGGAGGAAATGCGCGCGTCGGACGTCATTTCGGCTTAATATCTCTTGTCTCCTTGGGAGTAGAAAGTCTTTTCATGGCTCTTTGGAAAGGGCTGCATCTCCGCTGTAATCGCCTTCGAGCGGCACGCGGATCGAACCCACGGTTTTCACGCTATGATTTTTTTAAATGTGGTGCGCGGCGGAGAAAATGCGCGCGTCGGACGTCATTTCGGCTTAATATCTATTGTCTCCTTGGGAGTAGAAAGTCTTTTCATGGCTCTTTGGAAAGGTTTGCATCTCCCTTGTAATCGCCTTTAAGCGGCACGCGGATTGGACCCACCGTTCTTCCGATACGATTTTTTAAATGTGGTGCGCGGCGTAGAAAAGACGCGCGTAGGACGTATTTGCGGCTTAATATCTTTGGGCTCCTTGGGAGTAGGAAGTCTGTTCATGCCTCTTTGGAAAGGGCTGCATCTCCCCTGTAATCACCTTCGAGCGGCACGCGGATCGGAACCATCGTTATCATGCTACGATTTTTTAATGCCGCCAGGGATAGGCCGAAAGCGTGGCAGGTGGCGTTCGTTAGGGACAGTCATGGAGGTGATGCACACCGAGTTGCACGCCATTTGGAGTTGGCCCGGCCTAGATGTGAGCGTTCAAAGTCAGCGCGTTTGTTTAAACTTTCTCCTCCAATTCGTTGCAATTGTACAAGCGTTTCTCGTTCATCCGACTGGAGCGTAACGCTTTATATGTTAATATTTCTGGTCTCCTTGGGAGTAGAAAGTCTGTTCATGGCTCTTTTGAAAGGGATGCATCTCCCCTGTAATCGCCTTCGAGCGGCACGCGGATCGAACCCACGGTTTTCACGCTATGATTTTTTTAAATGTGGTGCGCGGCGGAGAAAATGCGCGCGTCGGACGTCATTTCGGCTTAATATCTCTTGTCTCCTTGGGAGTAGAAAGTCTTTTCATGGCTCTTTGGAAAGGGCTGCATCTCCCCTGTAATCGCCTTTAAGCGGCACGCGGATCGGACCCACCGTTCTCACGCTAAGATTTTTTAAATGTGGTGCGCGGCGGAGAAAATGCGTGTGTCGGACATCATTGCTGCTTAATATCTCTTGTCTCCTTGGGAGTAGGAAGTCTGTTCATGGCTCTTTGGAAAGGGCTGCATCTCCCCTGTAATCGCCTTTAAGCGGCACGCGGATCGAACCCACGGTTTTCACGCTACGATTTTTTTTAAATGTGTTGCGCGGCGGAGAATAGACGCGCGCCGGACGTATTTGCGGCTTGATATCTCTTGTCTCATTGGGAGTAGAAAGTCTGTTCATGGCTCTTTGGAAAGGTTTGCATCTTCCCTGTAATCGCCTTTAAGCGGCACGCGGATCGGACCCACCGTTCTTACGCTACGATTTTTTAAATGTGGTGCGCGGCGTAGAAAAGACGCGCGTAGGACGTATTTGCGGCTTAATATCTTTGGGCTCCTTGGGAGTAGGAAGTCTGTTCATGCCTCTTTGGAAAGGGCTGCATCTCCCCTGTAATCGCCTTCGAGCGGCACGCGGATCGAACCCACGGTTTTCACGCTATGATTTTTTTAAATGTGCTGCGCGGCGGAGAAAATGCGCGCGTCGGACGTCATTGCGGCTTAATATCTCTTGTCTCCTTGGGAGTAGAAAGTCTTTTCATGGCTCTTTGGAAAGGTTTGCATCTCCCCTGTAATCGCCTTTAAGCGGCACGCGGATCGGACCCACCGTTCTTACGCTACGATTTTTTAAATGTGGTGCGCGGCGTAGAAAAGACGCGCGTAGGACGTATTTGCGGCTTAATATCTTTGGGCTCCTTGGGAGTAGGAAGTCTGTTCATGCCTCTTTGGAAAGGGCTCCATCTCCCCTGTAATCGCCTTCGAGCGGCACGCGGATCGAACCCACGGTTTTCACGCTATGATTTTTTTAAATGTGCTGCGCGGCGGAGAAAATGTGCGCGTCGGACGTCATTGCGGCTTAATATCTCTTGTCTCCTTGGGAGTAGAAAGTCTTTTCATGGTTCTTTGGAAAGGGTTGCATCTCCCCTGTAATCGCCTTTAAGCGGCACGCGGATCGGACCCACCGTTCTTACGCTACGATTTTTTAAACGTGGTGCGCGTCGGAGAAAATGCGCGTAATATCTCTTGTCTCCTTGGGAGTAGAAAGTCTGTTCATGGCTCTTTGGAAAGGGCTGTATCTCCCCTGTAATCGCCTTCGAGCGGCACGCGCATCGGAACCATCGTTATCACGCTACGATTTTTTAATGCCGCCAGGGATAGGCCGAAAGCGTGGCAGGTGGCGTTCGTTAGGGACAGTCATGGAGGTGATGCACACCGAGTTGCACGCCATTTGGAGTTGGCCCGGCCTAGATGTGAGCGTTCAAAGTCAGCGCGTTTGTTTAAACTTTCTCCTCCAATTCGTTGCAATTGTACAAGCGTTTCTCGTTCATCCGACTGGAGCGTAACGATTTATATGTTAATATTTCTGGTCTCCTTGGGAGTAGAAAGTCTGTTCATGGCTCTTTTGAAAGGGATGCATCTCCCCTGTAATCGCCTTCGAGCGGCACGCGGATCGAAGCCACGTTTTTCACGCTACGATTTTTTTTAAATGTGTTGCGCGGCGGAGAAAAGACGCGCGCCGGACGTATTTGCGGCTTAATATCTCTTGTCTCATTGGGTGTAGAAAGTCTGTTCATGGCTCTTTGGAAAGGGCTGCATCTCCCCTGTAATCGCCTTCGAGCGGCACGCGGATCGAACCCACGGTTTTCACGCTATGATTTTTTTAAATGTGGTGCGCGGCGGAGGAAATGCGCGCGTCGGACGTCATTTCGGCTTAATATCTCTTGTCTCCTTGGGAGTAGAAAGTCTTTTCATGGCTCTTTGGAAAGGTTTGCATCTCCCTTGTAATCGCCTTTAAGCGGCACGCGGATTGGACCCACCGTTCTTCCGATACGATTTTTTAAATGTGGTGCGCGGCGTAGAAAAGACGCGCGTAGGACGTATTTGCGGCTTAATATCTTTGGGCTCCTTGGGAGTAGGAAGTCTGTTCATGCCTCTTTGGAAAGGGCTGCATCTCCCCTGTAATCGCCTTCGAGCGGCACGCGGATCGAACCCACGGTTTTCACGCTATGATTTTTTTAAATGTGGTGCGCGGCGGAGGAAATGCGCGCGTCGGACGTCATTTCGGCTTAATATCTCTTGTCTCATTGGGAGTAGAAAGTCTGTTCATGGCTCTTTGGAAAGGGCTGCATCTCCCCTGTAATCGCCTTCGAGCGGCACGCGGATCGAACCCACGGTTTTCACGCTATGATTTTTTTAAATGTGTTGCGCGTCGGAGAAAATGCGCGCGTCGGACGTCATTGCGGCTTAATATCTCTTGTCTCCTTGGGAGTAGAAAGTCTTTTCATGGCTCTTTGGAAAGGTTTGCATCTCCCCTGTAATCGCCTTTAAGCGGCACGCGGATCGGACCCACCGTTCTTACGCTACGATTTTTTAAATGTGGTGCGCGGCGTAGAAAAGACGCGCGTAGGACGTATTTGCGGCTTAATATCTTTGGGCTCCTTGGGAGTAGGAAGTCTGTTCATGCCTCTTTGGAAAGGGCTCCATCTCCCCTGTAATCGCCTTCGAGCGGCTCGCGGATCGAACCCACGGTTTTCACGCTATGATTTTTTTAAATGTGCTGCGCGGCGGAGAAAATGCGCGCGTCGGACGTCATTGCTGCTTAATATCTCTTGTCTCCTTGGGAGTAGAAAGTCTTTTCATGGTTCTTTGGAAAGGGTTGCATCTCCCCTGTAATCGCCTTTAAGCGGCACGCGGATCGGACCCACCGTTCTCACGCTACGATTTTTTAAACGTGGTGCGCGTCGGAGAAAATGCGCGTAATATCTCTTGTCTCCTTGGGAGTAGAAAGTCTGTTCATGGCTCTTTGGAAAGGGCTGTATCTCCCCTGTAATCGCCTTCGAGCGGCACGCGCATCGGAACCATCGTTATCACGCTACGATTTTTTAATGCCGCCAGGGATAGGCCGAAAGCGTGGCAGGTGGCGTTCGTTAGGGACAGTCATGGAGGTGATGCACACCGAGTTGCACGCCATTTGGAGTTGGCCCGGCCTAGATGTGAGCGTTCAAAGTCAGCGCGTTTGTTTAAACTTTCTCCTCCAATTCGTTGCAATTGTACAAGCGTTTCTCGTTCATCCGACTGGAGCGTAACGCTTTATATGTTAATATTTCTGGTCTCCTTGGGAGTAGAAAGTCTGTTCATGGCTCTTTTGAAAGGGATGCATCTCCCCTGTAATCGCCTTCGAGCGGCACGCGGATCGAACCCACGTTTTTCACGCTACGATTTTTTTTAAATGTGTTGCGCGGCGGAGAAAAGATGCGCGCCGGACGTATTTGCGGCTTAATATCTCTTGTCTCATTGGGTGTAGAAAGTCTGTTCATGGCTCTTTGGAAAGGGCTGCATCTCCCCTGTAATCGCCTTCGAGCGGCACGCGGATCGAACCCACGGTTTTCACGCTATGATTTTTTTAAATGTGGTGCGCGGCGGAGGAAATGCGCGCGTCGGACGTCATTTCGGCTTAATATCTCTTGTCTCCTTGGGAGTAGAAAGTCTTTTCATGGCTCTTTGGAAAGGGCTGCATCTCCGCTGTAATCGCCTTCGAGCGGCACGCGGATCGAACCCACGGTTTTCACGCTATGATTTTTTTAAATGTGGTGCGCGGCGGAGAAAATGCGCGCGTCGGACGTCATTTCGGCTTAATATCTATTGTCTCCTTGGGAGTAGAAAGTCTTTTCATGGCTCTTTGGAAAGGTTTGCATCTCCCTTGTAATCGCCTTTAAGCGGCACGCGGATTGGACCCACCGTTCTTCCGATACGATTTTTTAAATGTGGTGCGCGGCGTAGAAAAGACGCGCGTAGGACGTATTTGCGGCTTAATATCTTTGGGCTCCTTGGGAGTAGGAAGTCTGTTCATGCCTCTTTGGAAAGGGCTGCATCTCCCCTGTAATCGCCTTCGAGCGGCACGCGGATCGAACCCACGGTTTTCACGCTATGATTTTTTTAAATGTGGTGCGCGGCGGAGGAAATGCGCGCGTCGGACGTCATTTCGGCTTAATATCTCTTGTCTCCTTGGGAGTAGAAAGTCTTTTCATGGCTCTTTGGAAAGGGCTGCATCTCCCCTGTAATCGCCTTTAAGCGGCACGCGGATCGAACCCACGGTTTTCACGCTACGATTTTTTTTAAATGTGTTGCGCGGCGGAGAATAGACGCGCGCCGGACGTATTTGCGGCTTGATATCTCTTGTCTCATTGGGAGTAGAAAGTCTGTTCATGGCTCTTTGGAAAGGTTTGCATCTTCCCTGTAATCGCCTTTAAGCGGCACGCGGATCGGACCCACCGTTCTTACGCTACGATTTTTTAAATGTGGTGCGCGGCGTAGAAAAGACGCGCGTAGGACGTATTTGCGGCTTAATATCTTTGGGCTCCTTGGGAGTAGGAAGTCTGTTCATGCCTCTTTGGAAAGGGCTGCATCTCCCCTGTAATCGCCTTCGAGCGGCACGCGGATCGAACCCACGGTTTTCACGCTATGATTTTTTTAAATGTGCTGCGCGGTGGAGAAAATGCGCGCGTCGGACGTCATTGCGGCTTAATATCTCTTGTCTCATTGGGTGTAGAAAGTCTGTTCATGGCTCTTTGGAAAGGGCTGCATCTCCCCTGTAATCGCCTTCGAGCGGCACGCGGATCGAACCCACGGTTTTCACGCTATGATTTTTTTAAATGTGGTGCGCGGCGGAGAAAATGCGCGCGTCGGACGTCATTTCGGCTTAATATCTCTTGTCTCCTTGGGAGTAGAAAGTCTTTTCATGGCTCTTTGGAAAGGGCTGCATCTCCGCTGTAATCGCCTTCGAGCGGCACGCGAATCGAACCCACGGTTTTCACGCTATGATTTTTTTAAATGTGGTGCGCGGCGGAGAAAATGCGCGCGTCGGACGTCATTTCGGCTTAATATCTCTTGTCTCCTTCGGAGTAGAAAGTCTTTTCATGGCTCTTTGGAAAGGGCTGCATCTCCGCTGTAATCGCCTTCGAGCGGCACGCGAATCGAACCCACGGTTTTCACGCTATGATTTTTTTTAAATGTGGTGCGCGGCGGAGGAAATGCGCGCGTCGGACGTCATTGCGGCTTAATATCTCTTGTCTACTTGGGAGTAGAAAGTCTTTTCATGGCTCTTTGGAAAGGTTTGCATCTCCCCTGTAATCGCCTTTAAGCGGCACGCGGATCGGACCCACCGTTCTTACGCTACGATTTTTTAAATGTGGTGCGCGGCGTAGAAAAGACGCGCGTAGGACGTATTTGCGGCTTAATATCTTTGGGCTCCTTGGGAGTAAGGAGTCTGTTCATGCCTCTTTGGAAAGGGCTCCATCTCCCCTGTAATCGCCTTCGAGCGGCACGCGGATCGGAACCATCGTTATCATGCTACGATTTTTTAATGCCGCCAGGGATAGGCCGAAAGCGTGGCAGGTGGCGTTCGTTAGGGACAGTCATGGAGGTGATGCACACCGAGTTGCACGCCATTTGGAGTTGGCCCGGCCTAGATGTGAGCGTTCAAAGTCAGCGCGTTTGTTTAAACTTTCTCCTCCAATTCGTTGCAATTGTACAAGCGTTTCTCGTTCATCCGACTGGAGCGTAACGCTTTATATGTTAATATTTCTGGTCTCCTTGGGAGTAGAAAGTCTGTTCATGGCTCTTTTGAAAGGGATGCATCTCCCCTGTAATCGCCTTCGAGCGGCACGCGGATCGAACCCACGTTTTTCACGCTACGATTTGTTTTAAATGTGTTGCGCGGCGGAGAAAAGACGCGCGCCGGACGTATTTGCGGCTTAATATCTCTTGTCTCACTGGGTGTAGAAAGTCTGTTCATGGCTCTTTGGAAAGGGCTGCATCTCCCCTGTAATCGCCTTCGAGCGGCACGCGGATCGAACCCACGGTTTTCACGCTATGATTTTTTTAAATGTGGTGCGCGGCGGAGGAAATGCGCGCGTCGGACGTCATTGCGGCTTAATATCTCTTGTCTCCTTGGGAGTAGAAAGTCTTTTCATGGCTCTTTGGAAAGGTTTGCATCTCCCCTGTAATCGCCTTTAAGCGGCACGCGGATCGGACCCACCGTTCTTACGCTACGATTTTTTAAATGTGGTGCGCGGCGTAGAAAAGACGCGCGTAGGACGTATTTGCGGCTTAATATCTTTGGGCTCCTTGGGAGTAGGAAGTCTGTTCATGCCTCTTTGGAAAGGGCTCCATCTCCCCTGTAATCGCCTTCGAGCGGCACGCGGATCGAACCCACGGTTTTCACGCTATGATTTTTTTAAATGTGCTGCGCGGCGGAGAAAATGCGCGCGTCGGACGTCATTGCGGCTTAATATCTCTTGTCTCCTTGGGAGTAGAAAGTCTTTTCATGGTTCTTTGGAAAGGGTTGCATCTCCCCTGTAATCGCCTTTAAGCGGCACGCGGATCGGACCCACCGTTCTCACGCTACGATTTTTTAAACGTGGTGCGCGTCGGAGAAAATGCGCGTAATATCTCTTGTCTCCTTGGGAGTAGAAAGTCTGTTCATGGCTCTTTGGAAAGGGCTGTATCTCCCCTGTAATCGCCTTCGAGCGGCACGCGCATCGGAACCATCGTTATCACGCTACGATTTTTTAATGCTGCCAGGGATAGGCCCAAAGCGTGGCAGGTGGCGTTGGTTAGGGACAGTCATGGAGGTGATGCACACCGAGTTGCACGCCATTTGGAGTTGGCCCGGCCTAGATGTGAGCGTTCAAAGTCAGCGCGTATGTTTAAACTTTCTCCTCCAATTCGTTGCAATTGTACAAGCGTTTCTCGTTCATCCGACTGGAGCGTAACGCTTTATATGTTAATATTTCTGGTCTCCTTGGGAGTAGAAAGTCTGTTCATGGCTCTTTTGAAAGGGATGCATCTCCCCTGTAATCGCCTTCGAGCGGCACGCGGATCGAACCCACGTTTTTCACGCTACGATTTTTTTAAAATGTGTTGCGCGGCGGAGAAAAGACGCGTGCCGGACGTATTTGCGGCTTAATATCTCTTGTCTCATTGGGTGTAGAAAGTCTGTTCATGGCTCTTTGGAAAGGGCTGCATCTCCCCTGTAATCGCCTTTAAGCGGCATGCGGATCGAACCCACGGTTTTCACGCTATGATTTTTTTAAATGTGCTGCGCGGCGGAGAAAATGCGCGCGTCGGATGTCATTGCGGCTTAATATCTCGTTTCCTTGGGAGTAGAAAGTCTTTTCATGGTTCTTTGGAAAGGGTTGCATCTCCCCTGTAATCGCCTTTAAGCGGCACGCGGATCGGACCCATCGTTCTCACGCTACGATTTTTTAAAATCCGCCAGGGACGGAACGAACGCTTGGCAGGTGGCGTTCGTGACGGACAGTCAAGCAGTTAATGCGCACCGAGCTGCAGGCCATTTGGACCTGGCCCAGCCTAGATGTGAGTATTCAAAGTCAGCACGTTTGTTTCAAAGTTCTCCACCAATTCGTTGTAATTGCGTGTGTGCGCGTGAACACCAGGTTTGTGGAGGAGTTCGTCCTTGGACTGTACAAGGGTAGACAGTGTGTGGCCTGGCTGCGTGAGGTTGCAGTTTGCTGGGCATGAGAGATTGGCATGTGGTGCCCTGGAGGTGTGGTTGTTCCAGGACGGGCAAGGTGGGGTAGTGTGGCTGGGTGACGGTGCGCTTCACTGGGGATGTGGCTGTGAGTTGCAGGCCCATTCCTTTGAATGACAGAAAGGATCTGATTTGTTTCCAGGTTTAAACGTACTTTGCTGGGTATGACTGTGACCTCTTGGGCCAGGAAGTCTGTTTCTAGTTTTATTTAAACAGTCAAACTGCGTGAAGTGTGCCCAGGCCCAGAGCTACTTTGCTGGGCATGGCTGTGTGACCTCTTGGGCCTGGAAGTCTGGTTGTAGTATTATTTTAAAGGGTCAAATGGTCTCCATTGTGTGTCCAGGTTTAAGGCTACTTTGCTGGGCATGTGATTTGGACCCATCGGGTACGGAAGCCTTTCCGTCACGTGCTCGTTTTCCACGCCTTCAGCGCAGGTAGCCTGCGAATTTAAAACCGACGTGCATTTTATTCTTTTCCCCTTTTATCCTTTCATATCTCTCCGCTACCTTGGAGAAGAGAGACGCACGCGGGTAAATAAAATGTAAATATCTCTAAATATCTGTATAATATGTAAATAAAAGGAAGATGTGGTTGTGTAGTGTAGTCGTTTGATTATAAATAATCTCATAATAATTTTATCCACAAATTCTTATACATTTATAGATGTTTATCTCTCTCTTTGTGTGTGTGTGTGTGTGTGTGTGTGGTTCTGTGTCACTAGTGGGGCCTGTGGCCCGATTGGAGTGTTTGCGGTGTGAGAAGGAGGAGTTGGAGAACAGTTTGTTGGAGCAGCTGAAGGAGTTGAGGTTGCAGAAGCAGAAGGAGCTGCAGGTTCTTCAGGAGATGCTGAAACACAAGCAGCAGGAGGAGACAGAGCTCCTGCAGAAACAGCAGGAGGAGGAGGAGCATAACAGGTCCATCAAGAGTAAGTACTATGGAAATGCAATAATACTAAAATAACTAATAATGAATGTTAGCCTTTAGGCTCCAATCAAAGTGATACTAATATATGTATAGTACTATATTTATATTATATTTTATATATTCAGTAGTAATTATGTAGTATATACAATCGGTGTTATATCCAGCAGTAATGATACTTGCTCTGGCAGATATGAAAATGGCCTGTGAACAGGAGAAGAAATCTCTGGAGGAAGAACTTGAGAAGCTCAGACTGTCACTGCAGGTAGAGATCCCTTATAGTGTCAGTACACATCCACCAGTAGCTCCACCTTTCACTTATAACGTCAGTACACATTCAGTACACATTCCCACCTTTCCATTGTACTGGCTGTAGTGATGATTCGTGTGTGTGTTATACCAGCCCATAGAGGAGGACATTATGAGTCTGAAAGTGGCGCTGGAGATGAAGAACCAGGAGATCAAAGATCAGCACGATCTTTTGGTCAAACTATATACTCTGTATGTATACTATATACTCTGTATGTAGTACCTGGTTTAACACTATATCCTCTGTATATATACTATATACTGTTTATGTAGTACCTGGTTTAACACTATACCCTCAGCTTACTCTAGTCTGCAGATGTGAAGAAATTAAACAGAATGTGTATCTTTGTATATGTGCGCACCTGTATGTGTCTGGTTGTAGTATTATTTAAAGGGTCAAACTGCGTGAAGTGTGCCCAGGCCCAGAGCTACTTTGATGGGCATGATTCTGTGACCTCTTGGGCCTTGAAATGTGGTGCTTTGAATGATTTAAAGAGTGAAACGGTCTGAAGTGTGCCCACGTTTAAAGCAACCTTGCTGGGCATGACTGTGTGACCTCTTGGGCCAGGAAGTCTGTTTCTAGTTTTATTTAAACGGTCAAACTGCGTGAAGTGTGCCCAGGCCCAGAGCTACTTTGCTGGGCATGACTGTGTGACCTCTTGGGCCTGGAAGTCTGGTTGTAGTATGATTTTAAAGGGTCAAATGGTCTCCATTGTGTGTCCAGGTTTAAGGCTACTTTGCTGGGCATGTGATTTGGACCCATCGGGTACGGAAGCCTTTCCGTCACGTGCTCGTTTTCCACGCCTTCAGCGCAGGTAGCCTGCGAATTTAACACCGACGTGCATTTTATTCTTTTCCCCTTTTATCCCTTCATATCTCTCCGCTACCTTGGAGAAGAGAGACGCACGCGGGTAAATAAAATGTAAATATCTCTAAATATCTGTATAATATGTAAATAAAAGGAAGAAGTGGTTGTGTAGTGTAGTCGTTTCATTATAAATAATCTCATAATAATTTTATCCACAAATTCTTATACATTTATACATGTTTATCTCTCTCTGTGTGTGTGTGTGTGTGTGTGTGTGTGTGTGTGTGTGTGTGTGTGTGTGTGCTTCTGTGTCACTAGTGGGGCCTGTGGCCCGATTGGAGTGTTTGCGGTGTGAGAAGGAGGAGTTGGAGAACAGTTTGTTGGAGCAGCTGAAGGAGTTGAGGTTGCAGAAGCAGAAGGAGCTGCAGGTTCTTCAGGAGATGCTGAAACACAAGCAGCATGAGGAGACAGAGCTCCTGCAGAAACAGCAGGAGGAGGAGGAGCATAACAGGTCCATCAAGAGTAAGTACTATGGAAATGCAATAATACTAACATAACTAATAATGAATGCTAGCCTTTAGGCTCCAATAAAAGTGATACTAATATATGTATAGTACTATATATATTATATTTTATATATTCAGTAGTAATTATGTAGTATATACAATCTATGTTATATCCAGCAGTAATGATACTTGCTCTGGCAGATATGAAAATGGCCTGTGAACAGGAGAAGAAATCTCTGGAGGAAGAACTTGAGAAGCTCAGACTGTCACTGCAGGTAGAGATCCCTTATAGTGTCAGTACACATCCACCAGTACCTCCACCTTTCACTTATAACGTCAGTACACATTCAGTACACATTCCCACCTTTCCATTGTACTGGCTGTAGTGATGATTCGTATGTGTGGGTTATACCAGCCCATAGAGGAGGACATTATGAGTCTGAAAGTGGCGCTGGAGATGAAGAACCAGGAGATCAAAGATCAGCACGATCTTTTGGTCAAACTATATACTCTGTATGTATACTATATACTCTGTATGTAGTACCTGGTTTAACACTATATCCTCTTTATATATACTATATACTGTTTATGTAGCTCCTGGTTTAACACTATACCCTCAGCTTACTCTAGTCTGCAGATGTGAAGAAATTAAACAGAATGTGTATCTGTGTATATGTGCGCACCTGTATGTGTCTGGTTGTAGTATTATTTAAAGGGTCAAACTCCGTAAAGTGTGCCCAGGCCCAGAGCTACTTTGATGGGCATGATTCTGTGACCTCTTGGGCCTTGAAATGTGGTGCTTTGAATGATTTAAAGAGTGAAACGGTCTGAAGTGTGCCCACGTTTAAAGCAACCTTGCTGGGCATGACTGTGTGACCTCTTGGGCCAGGAAGTCTGTTTCTAGTTTTATTTAAACGGTCAAACTGCGTGAAGTGTGCCCAGGCCCAGAGCTACTTTGCTGGGCATGACTGTGTGACCTCTTGGGCCTGGAAGTCTGGTTGTAGTATGATTTTAAAGGGTCAAATGGTCTCCATTGTGTGTCCAGGTTTAAGGCTACTTTGCTGGGCATGTGATTTGGACCCATCGGGTACGGAAGCCTTTCCGTCACGTGCTCGTTTTCCACGCCTTCAGCGCAGGTAGCCTGCGAATTTAACACCGACGTGCATTTTATTCTTTTCCCCTTTTATCCCTTCATATCTCTCCGCTACCTTGGAAAAGAGAGACGCACGCGGGTAAATAAAATGTAAATATCTCTAAATATCTGTATAATATGTAAATAAAAGGAAGAAGTGGTTGTGTAGTGTAGTCGTTTCATTATAAATAATCTCATAATAATTTTATCCACAAATTCTTATACATTTATACATGTTTATCTCTCTGTGTGTGTGTGTGTGTGTGTGTGTGTGTGTGGTTCTGTGTCACTAGTGGGGCCTGTGGCCCGATTGGAGTGTTTGCGGTGTGAGAAGGAGGAGTTGGAGAACAGTTTGTTGGAGCAGCTGAAGGAGTTGAGGTTGCAGAAGCAGAAGGAGCTGCAGGTTCTTCAGGAGATGCTGAAACACAAGCAGCATGAGGAGACAGAGCTCCTGCAGAAACAGCAGGAGGAGGAGGAGCATAACAGGTCCATCAAGAGTAAGTACTATGGAAATGCAATAATACTAACATAACTAATAATGAATGCTAGCCTTTAGGCTCCAATAAAAGTGATACTAATATATGTATAGTACTATATATATTATATTTTATATATTCAGTAGTAATTATGTAGTATATACAATCTATGTTATATCCAGCAGTAATGATACTTGCTCTGGCAGATATGAAAATGGCCTGTGAACAGGAGAAGAAATCTCTGGAGGAAGAACTTGAGAAGCTCAGACTGTCACTGCAGGTAGAGATCCCTTATAGTGTCAGTACACATCCACCAGTACCTCCACCTTTCACTTATAACGTCAGTACACATTCAGTACACATTCCCACCTTTCCATTGTACTGGCTGTAGTGATGATTCGTATGTGTGGGTTATACCAGCCCATAGAGGAGGACATTATGAGTCTGAAAGTGGCGCTGGAGATGAAGAACCAGGAGATCAAAGATCAGCACGATCTTTTGGTCAAACTATATACTCTGTATGTAGTACCTGGTTTAACACTATATCCTCTTTATATATACTATATACTGTTTATGTAGCTCCTGGTTAAACACTATACCCTCAGCTTACTCTAGTCTGCAGATGTGAAGAAATTAAACAGAATGTGTATCTGTGTATATGTGCGCACCTGTATGTGTCTGGTTGTAGTATTATTTAAAGGGTCAAACTCCGTAAAGTGTGCCCAGGCCCAGAGCTACTTTGATGGGCATGATTCTGTGACCTCTTGGGCCTTAAAATGTGGTGCTTTGAATGATTTAAAGAGTGAAACGGTCTGAAGTGTGCCCACGTTTAAAGCAACCTTGCTGGGCATGACTGTGTGACCTCTTGGGCCAGGAAGTCTGTTTCTAGTTTTATTTAAACGGTCAAACTGCGTGAAGTGTGCCCAGGCCCAGAGCTACTTTGCTGGGCATGACTGTGTGACCTCTTGGGCCTGGAAGTCTGGTTGTAGTATGATTTTAAAGGGTCAAATGGTCTCCATTGTGTGTCCAGGTTTAAGGCTACTTTGCTGGGCATGTGATTTGGAACCATCGGGTACGGAAGCCTTTCCGTCACGTGCTCGTTTTCCACGCCTTCAGCGCAGGTAGCCTGCGAATTTAACACCGACGTGCATTTTCTTCTTTTCCCCTTTTATCCCTTCATATCTCTCCGCTACCTTGGAGAAGAGAGACGCATGCGGGTAAATAAAATGTAAATATCTCTAAATATCTGTGTAATATGTAAATAAAAGGAAGAAGTGGTTGTGTAGTGTAGTCGTTTCATTATAAATAATCTCATAATAATTTTATCCACAAATTCTTATACATTTATACATGTTTATCTCTCTCTGTGTGTGTGTGTGTGTGTGTCTGTGTGTGTGTGTGTGTGTGTGTGGTTCTGTGTCACTAGTGGGGCCTGTGGCCCGATTGGAGTGTTTGCGGTGTGAGAAGGAGGAGTTGGAGAACAGTTTGTTTGAGCAGCTGAAGGAGTTGAGGTTGCAGAAGCAGAAGGAGCTGCAGGTTCTTCAGGAGATGCTGAAACACAAGCAGCAGGAGGAGACAGAGCTCCTGCAGAAACAGCAGGAGGAGGAGGAGCATAACAGGTCCATCAAGAGTAAGTACTATGGAAATGCAATAATACTAACATAACTAATAATGAATGTTAGCCTTTAGGCTCCAATAAAAGTGACACTAATATATGTATAGTACTATATATATTATATTTTATATATTCAGCAGTAATTATGTAGTATATACAATCTGTGTTATATCCAGCAGTAATGATACTTGCTCTGGCAGATATGAAAATGGCCTGTGAACAGGAGAAGAAATCTCTGGAGGAAGAACTTGAGAAGCTCAAACTGTCACTGCAGGTAGAGATCCCTTATAGTGTCAGTACACATCCACCAGTACCACCACCTCTCACTTATAACGTCAGTACACATTTAGTACACATTCCCACCTTTCCATTGTACTGGCTGTAGTGATGATTCGTGTCTGTGTTATACCAGCCCATAGAGGAGGACATTATGAGTCTGAAAGTGGCGCTGGAGATGAAGAACCAGGAGATCAAAGATCAGCACGATCTTTTGGTCAAACTATATACTCTGTATGTATACTATATCGAACCCACGGTTTTCACGCTACAATTTTTTTAAATGTGGTGAGCTGCGGAGAAAAGACGCGGTCCGGACGTATTTGTGGCTTAATATCTCTTGTCTCCTTGGGAGTAGGAAGTCTGTTCATGGCTCTTTGGAAAGGGCTGCATCTCCCCTCTAATCGCCTTCGAGCTTCAAGCGGATTGGACCCACGGTTATCACGCTACGATTTTTTAAAGCCGCCAGGGACGGGCCGAAAGCTTGGCAGGTGGCGTTCGTTAGGGACAGTCATGGAGGTGATGCGCACCGAGTTGCACGCCATTTGGACATGGCCAGACCTAGATGTGAGCGTTCAAAGTCAGCGCGTTTGTTTAAACTTTCTCCTCCAATTCGTTGCAACTGCTCAAGCGTTTCTCGCTCATCCGACTGGAGCGTAACGCTTTATATGTTAATATCTCTTGTCTCCTTGGGAGTAGGAAGTCTGTTCATGGATCTTTGGAAAGGGCTGCATCTCCCCTGTAATCGCCTTCGAGCGGCACGCGGATCGAACCCACGGTTTTCACGCTATGATTTTTTTAAATGTGGTGCGCGGCGGAGAAAATGCGCGCGTCGGACGTCATTTCGGCTTAATATCTCTTGTCTCCTTGGGAGTAGAAAGTCTTTTCATGGCTCTTTGGAAAGGGCTGCATCTCCCCTGTAATCGCCTTTAAGCGGCACGCGGATCGGACCCACCGTTCTCACGCTAAGATTTTTTAAATGTGGTGCGCGGCGGAGAAAATGCGCGTGTCGGACATCATTGCTGCTTAATATCTCTTGTCTCCTTGGGAGTAGGAAGTCTGTTCATGGCTCTTTGGAAAGGGCTGCATCTCCCCTGTAATCGCCTTTAAGCGGCACGCGGATCGAACCCACGGTTTTCACGCTACGATTTTTTTTAAATGTGTTGCGCGGCGGAGAATAGACGCGCGCCGGACGTATTTGCGGCTTGATATCTCTTGTCTCATTGGGAGTAGAAAGTCTGTTCATGGCTCTTTGGAAAGGTTTGCATCTTCCCTGTAATCGCCTTTAAGCGGCACGCGGATCGGACCCACCGTTCTTACGCTACGATTTTTTAAATGTGGTGCGCGGCGTAGAAAAGACGCGCGTAGGACGTATTTGCGGCTTAATATCTTTGGGCTCCTTGGGAGTAGGAAGTCTGTTCATGCCTCTTTGGAAAGGGCTGCATCTCCCCTGTAATCGCCTTCGAGCGGCACGCGGATCGAACCCACGGTTTTCACGCTATGATTTTTTTAAATGTGCTGCGCGGCGGAGAAAATGCGCGCGTCGGACGTCATTGCGGCTTAATATCTCTTGTCTCCTTGGGAGTAGAAAGTCTTTTCATGGCTCTTTGGAAAGGTTTGCATCTCCCCTGTAATCGCCTTTAAGCGGCACGCGGATCGGACCCACCGTTCTTACGCTACGATTTTTTAAATGTGGTGCGCGGCGTAGAAAAGACGCGCGTAGGACGTATTTGCGGCTTAATATCTTTGGGCTCCTTGGGAGTAGGAAGTCTGTTCATGCCTCTTTGGAAAGGGCTCCATCTCCCCTGTAATCGCCTTCGAGCGGCACGCGGATCGAACCCACGGTTTTCACGCTATGATTTTTTTAAATGTGCTGCGCGGCGGAGAAAATGTGCGCGTCGGACGTCATTGCGGCTTAATATCTCTTGTCTCCTTGGGAGTAGAAAGTCTTTTCATGGTTCTTTGGAAAGGGTTGCATCTCCCCTGTAATCGCCTTTAAGCGGCACGCGGATCGGACCCACCGTTCTTACGCTACGATTTTTTAAACGTGGTGCGCGTCGGAGAAAATGCGCGTAATATCTCTTGTCTCCTTGGGAGTAGAAAGTCTGTTCATGGCTCTTTGGAAAGGGCTGTATCTCCCCTGTAATCGCCTTCGAGCGGCACGCGCATCGGAACCATCGTTATCACGCTACGATTTTTTAATGCCGCCAGGGATAGGCCGAAAGCGTGGCAGGTGGCGTTCGTTAGGGACAGTCATGGAGGTGATGCACACCGAGTTGCACGCCATTTGGAGTTGGCCCGGCCTAGATGTGAGCGTTCAAAGTCAGCGCGTTTGTTTAAACTTTCTCCTCCAATTCGTTGCAATTGTACAAGCGTTTCTCGTTCATCCGACTGGAGCGTAACGATTTATATGTTAATATTTCTGGTCTCCTTGGGAGTAGAAAGTCTGTTCATGGCTCTTTTGAAAGGGATGCATCTCCCCTGTAATCGCCTT
Organism: Electrophorus electricus; assembly: GCF_041902795.1. NCBI lineage: Eukaryota > Metazoa > Chordata > Actinopteri > Gymnotiformes > Gymnotidae > Electrophorus > Electrophorus electricus. The sequence goes on along the minus strand of NC_137505.1, from coordinate 1,284,004 downwards.
CGAGCGGCACGCGGATCGAAGCCACGTTTTTCACGCTACGATTTTTTTTAAATGTGTTGCGCGGCGGAGAAAAGACGCGCGCCGGACGTATTTGCGGCTTAATATCTCTTGTCTCATTGGGTGTAGAAAGTCTGTTCATGGCTCTTTGGAAAGGGCTGCATCTCCCCTGTAATCGCCTTCGAGCGGCACGCGGATCGAACCCACGGTTTTCACGCTATGATTTTTTTAAATGTGGTGCGCGGCGGAGGAAATGCGCGCGTCGGACGTCATTTCGGCTTAATATCTCTTGTCTCCTTGGGAGTAGAAAGTCTTTTCATGGCTCTTTGGAAAGGGCTGCATCTCCGCTGTAATCGCCTTCGAGCGGCACGCGGATCGAACCCACGGTTTTCACGCTATGATTTTTTTAAATGTGGTGCGCGGCGGAGAAAATGCGCGCGTCGGACGTCATTTCGGCTTAATATCTATTGTCTCCTTGGGAGTAGAAAGTCTTTTCATGGCTCTTTGAAAAGGTTTGCATCTCCCTTGTAATCGCCTTTAAGCGGCACGCGGATTGGACCCACCGTTCTTCCGATACGATTTTTTAAATGTGGTGCGCGGCGTAGAAAAGACGCGCGTAGGACGTATTTGCGGCTTAATATCTTTGGGCTCCTTGGGAGTAGGAAGTCTGTTCATGCCTCTTTGGAAAGGGCTGCATCTCCCCTGTAATCGCCTTCGAGCGGCACGCGGATCGAACCCACGGTTTTCACGCTATGATTTTTTTAAATGTGGTGCGCGGCGGAGGAAATGCGCGCGTCGGACGTCATTTCGGCTTAATATCTCTTGTCTCATTGGGAGTAGAAAGTCTGTTCATGGCTCTTTGGAAAGGGCTGCATCTCCCCTGTAATCGCCTTCGAGCGGCACGCGGATCGAACCCACGGTTTTCACGCTATGATTTTTTTAAATGTGTTGCGCGTCGGAGAAAATGCGCGCGTCGGACGTCATTGCGGCTTAATATCTCTTGTCTCCTTGGGAGTAGAAAGTCTTTTCATGGCTCTTTGGAAAGGTTTGCATCTCCCCTGTAATCGCCTTTAAGCGGCACGCGGATCGGACCCACCGTTCTTACGCTACGATTTTTTAAATGTGGTGCGCGGCGTAGAAAAGACGCGCGTAGGACGTATTTGCGGCTTAATATCTTTGGGCTCCTTGGGAGTAGGAAGTCTGTTCATGCCTCTTTGGAAAGGGCTCCATCTCCCCTGTAATCGCCTTCGAGCGGCTCGCGGATCGAACCCACGGTTTTCACGCTATGATTTTTTTAAATGTGCTGCGCGGCGGAGAAAATGCGCACGTCGGACGTCATTGCGGCTTAATATCTCTTGTCTCCTTGGGAGTAGAAAGTCTTTTCATGGTTCTTTGGAAAGGGTTGCATCTCCCCTGTAATCGCCTTTAAGCGGCACGCGGATCGGACCCACCGTTCTCACGCTACGATTTTTTAAACGTGGTGCGCGTCGGAGAAAATGCGCGTAATATCTCTTGTCTCCTTGGGAGTAGAAAGTCTGTTCATGGCTCTTTGGAAAGGGCTGTATCTCCCCTGTAATCGCCTTCGAGCGGCACGCGCATCGGAACCATCGTTATCACGCTACGATTTTTTAATGCCGCCAGGGATAGGCCGAAAGCGTGGCAGGTGGCGTTCGTTAGGGACAGTCATGGAGGTGATGCACACCGAGTTGCACGCCATTTGGAGTTGGCCCGGCCTAGATGTGAGCGTTCAAAGTCAGCGCGTTTGTTTAAACTTTCTCCTCCAATTCGTTGCAATTGTACAAGCGTTTCTCGTTCATCCGACTGGAGCGTAACGCTTTATATGTTAATATTTCTGGTCTCCTTGGGAGTAGAAAGTCTGTTCATGGCTCTTTTGAAAGGGATGCATCTCCCCTGTAATCGCCTTCGAGCGGCACGCGGATCGAACCCACGTTTTTCACGCTACGATTTTTTTTAAATGTGTTGCGCGGCGGAGAAAAGATGCGCGCCGGACGTATTTGCGGCTTAATATCTCTTGTCTCATTGGGTGTAGAAAGTCTGTTCATGGCTCTTTGGAAAGGGCTGCATCTCCCCTGTAATCGCCTTCGAGCGGCACGCGGATCGAACCCACGGTTTTCACGCTATGATTTTTTTAAATGTGGTGCGCGGCGGAGGAAATGCGCGCGTCGGACGTCATTTCGGCTTAATATCTCTTGTCTCCTTGGGAGTAGAAAGTCTTTTCATGGCTCTTTGGAAAGGGCTGCATCTCCGCTGTAATCGCCTTCGAGCGGCACGCGGATCGAACCCACGGTTTTCACGCTATGATTTTTTTAAATGTGGTGCGCGGCGGAGAAAATGCGCGCGTCGGACGTCATTTCGGCTTAATATCTATTGTCTCCTTGGGAGTAGAAAGTCTTTTCATGGCTCTTTGGAAAGGTTTGCATCTCCCTTGTAATCGCCTTTAAGCGGCACGCGGATCGGACCCACCGTTCTTCCGATACGATTTTTTAAATGTGGTGCGCGGCGTAGAAAAGACGCGCGTAGGACGTATTTGCGGCTTAATATCTTTGGGCTCCTTGGGAGTAGGAAGTCTGTTCATGCCTCTTTGGAAAGGGCTGCATCTCCCCTGTAATCGCCTTCGAGCGGCACGCGGATCGAACCCACGGTTTTCACGCTATGATTTTTTTAAATGTGGTGCGCGGCGGAGGAAATGCGCGCGTCGGACGTCATTTCGGCTTAATATCTCTTGTCTCCTTGGGAGTAGAAAGTCTTTTCATGGCTCTTTGGAAAGGGCTGCATCTCCCCTGTAATCGCCTTTAAGCGGCACGCGGATCGAACCCACGGTTTTCACGCTACGATTTTTTTTAAATGTGTTGCGCGGCGGAGAATAGACGCGCGCCGGACGTATTTGCGGCTTGATATCTCTTGTCTCATTGGGAGTAGAAAGTCTGTTCATGGCTCTTTGGAAAGGTTTGCATCTTCCCTGTAATCGCCTTTAAGCGGCACGCGGATCGGACCCACCGTTCTTACGCTACGATTTTTTAAATGTGGTGCGCGGCGTAGAAAAGACGCGCGTAGGACGTATTTGCGGCTTAATATCTTTGGGCTCCTTGGGAGTAGGAAGTCTGTTCATGCCTCTTTGGAAAGGGCTCCATCTCCCCTGTAATCGCCTTCGAGCGGCACGCGGATCGAACCCACGGTTTTCACGCTATGATTTTTTTAAATGTGCTGCGCGGCGGAGAAAATGCGCGCGTCGGACGTCATTGCGGCTTAATATCTCTTGTCTCATTGGGTGTAGAAAGTCTGTTCATGGCTCTTTGGAAAGGGCTGCATCTCCCCTGTAATCGCCTTCGAGCGGCACGCGGATCGAACCCACGGTTTTCACGCTATGATTTTTTTAAATGTGGTGCGCGGCGGAGAAAAGACGCGCGTCGGACGTCATTTCGGCTTAATATCTCTTGTCTCCTTGGGAGTAGAAAGTCTTTTCATGGCTCTTTGGAAAGGGCTGCATCTCCGCTGTAATCGCCTTCGAGCGGCACGCGAATCGAACCCACGGTTTTCACGCTATGATTTTTTTAAATGTGGTGCGCGGCGGAGAAAATGCGCGCGTCGGACGTCATTTCGGCTTAATATTTCTTGTCTCCTTCGGAGTAGAAAGTCTTTTCATGGCTCTTTGGAAAGGGCTGCATCTCCGCTGTAATCGCCTTCGAGCGGCACGCGAATCGAACCCACGGTTTTCACGCTATGATTTTTTTAAATGTGGTGCGCGGCGGAGGAAATGCGCGCGTCGGACGTCATTGCGGCTTAATATCTCTTGTCTACTTGGGAGTAGAAAGTCTTTTCATGGCTCTTTGGAAAGGTTTGCATCTCCCCTGTAATCGCCTTTAAGCGGCACGCGGATCGGACCCACCGTTCTTACGCTACGATTTTTTAAATGTGGTGCGCGGCGTAGAAAAGACGCGCGTAGGACGTATTTGCGGCTTAATATCTTTGGGCTCCTTGGGAGTAAGGAGTCTGTTCATGCCTCTTTGGAAAGGGCTCCATCTCCCCTGTAATCGCCTTCGAGCGGCACGCGGATCGGAACCATCGTTATCATGCTACGATTTTTTAATGCCGCCAGGGATAGGCCGAAAGCGTGGCAGGTGGCGTTCGTTAGGGACAGTCATGGAGGTGATGCACACCGAGTTGCACGCCATTTGGAGTTGGCCCGGCCTAGATGTGAGCGTTCAAAGTCAGCGCGTTTGTTTAAACTTTCTCCTCCAATTCGTTGCAATTGTACAAGCGTTTCTCGTTCATCCGACTGGAGCGTAACGCTTTATATGTTAATATTTCTGGTCTCCTTGGGAGTAGAAAGTCTGTTCATGGCTCTTTTGAAAGGGATGCATCTCCCCTGTAATCGCCTTCGAGCGGCACGCGGATCGAACCCACGTTTTTCACGCTACGATTTGTTTTAAATGTGTTGCGCGGCGGAGAAAAGACGCGCGCCGGACGTATTTGCGGCTTAATATCTCTTGTCTCACTGGGTGTAGAAAGTCTGTTCATGGCTCTTTGGAAAGGGCTGCATCTCCCCTGTAATCGCCTTCGAGCGGCACGCGGATCGAACCCACGGTTTTCACGCTATGATTTTTTTAAATGTGGTGCGCGGCGGAGGAAATGCGCGCGTCGGACGTCATTGCGGCTTAATATCTCTTGTCTCCTTGGGAGTAGAAAGTCTTTTCATGGCTCTTTGGAAAGGTTTGCATCTCCCCTGTAATCGCCTTTAAGCGGCACGCGGATCGGACCCACCGTTCTTACGCTACGATTTTTTAAATGTGGTGCGCGGCGTAGAAAAGACGCGCGTAGGACGTATTTGCGGCTTAATATCTTTGGGCTCCTTGGGAGTAGGAAGTCTGTTCATGCCTCTTTGGAAAGGGCTCCATCTCCCCTGTAATCGCCTTCGAGCGGCACGCGGATCGAACCCACGGTTTTCACGCTATGATTTTTTTAAATGTGCTGCGCGGCGGAGAAAATGCGCGCGTCGGACGTCATTGCGGCTTAATATCTCTTGTCTCCTTGGGAGTAGAAAGTCTTTTCATGGTTCTTTGGAAAGGGTTGCATCTCCCCTGTAATCGCCTTTAAGCGGCACGCGGATCGGACCCACCGTTCTCACGCTACGATTTTTTAAACGTGGTGCGCGTCGGAGAAAATGCGCGTAATATCTCTTGTCTCCTTGGGAGTAGAAAGTCTGTTCATGGCTCTTTGGAAAGGGCTGTATCTCCCCTGTAATCGCCTTCGAGCGGCACGCGCATCGGAACCATCGTTATCACGCTACGATTTTTTAATGCCGCCAGGGATAGGCCGAAAGCGTGGCAGGTGGCGTTGGTTAGGGACAGTCATGGAGGTGATGCACACCGAGTTGCACGCCATTTGGAGTTGGCCCGGCCTAGATGTGAGCGTTCAAAGTCAGCGCGTTTGTTTAAACTTTCTCCTCCAATTCGTTGCAATTGTACAAGCGTTTCTCGTTCATCCGACTGGAGCGTAACGCTTTATATGTTAATATTTCTGGTCTCCTTGGGAGTAGAAAGTCTGTTCATGGCTCTTTTGAAAGGGATGCATCTCCCCTGTAATCGCCTTCGAGCGGCACGCGGATCGAACCCACGTTTTTCACGCTACGATTTTTTTTAAATGTGTTGCGCGGCGGAGAAAAGACGCGTGCCAGACGTATTTGCGGCTTAATATCTCTTGTCTCATTGGGTGTAGAAAGTCTGTTCATGGCTCTTTGGAAAGGGCTGCATCTCCCCTGTAATCGCCTTTAAGCGGCATGCGGATCGAACCCACGGTTTTCACGCTATGATTTTTTTAAATGTGCTGCACGGCGGAGAAAATGCGCGCGTCGGATGTCATTGCGGCTTAATATCTCGTTTCCTTGGGAGTAGAAAGTCTTTTCATGGTTCTTTGGAAAGGGTTGCATCTCCCCTGTAATCGCCTTTAAGCGGCACGCGGATCGGACCCATCGTTCTCACGCTACGATTTTTTAAAATCCGCCAGGGACGGAACGAACGCTTGGCAGGTGGCGTTCGTGACCGACAGTCAAGCAGTTAATGCGCACCGAGCTGCAGGCCATTTGGACCTGGCCCAGCCTAGATGTGAGTATTCAAAGTCAGCACGTTTGTTTCAAAGTTCTCCACCAATTCGTTGTAATTGCGTGTGTGCGCGTGAACACCAGGTTTGTGGAGGAGTTCGTCCTTGGACTGTACAAGGGGAGACAGTGTGTGGCCTGGCTGCGTGAGGTTGCAGTTTGCTGGGCATGAGAGATTGGCATGTGGTGCCCTGGAGGTGTGGTTGTTCCAGGACGGGCAAGGTGGAGTAGTGTGGCTGGGTGACGGTGCGCTTCACTGGGGATGTGGTTGTGAGTTGCAGGCCCATTCCTTTCAATGACAGAAAGGATCTGATTTGTTTTCAGGTTTAAACGTACTTTGCTGGGTATGACTGTGACCTCTTGGGCCAGGAAGTCTGTTTCTAGTTTTATTTAAACGGTCAAACTGCGTGAAGTGTGCCCAGGCCCAGAGCTACTTTGCTGGGCATGGCTGTGTGACCTCTTGGGCCTGGAAGTCTGGTTGTAGTATGATTTTAAAGGGTCAAATGCTCTCCATTGTGTGTCCAGGTTTAAGGCTACTTTGCTGGGCATGTGATTTGGACCCATCGGGTACGGAAGCCTTTCCGTCACGTGCTCGTTTTCCACGCCTTCAGCGCAGGTAGCCTGCGAATTTAAAACCGACGTGCATTTTATTCTTTTCCCCTTTTATCCTTTCATATCTCTCCGCTACCTTGGAGAAGAGAGACGCACGCTGGGAAATAAAATGTAAATATCTGTAAATATCTGTATAATATGTAAATAAAAGGAAGAAGTGGTTGTGTAGTGTAGTCGTTTGATTATAAATAATCTCATAATAATTTTATCCACAAATTCTTATACATTTATACATGTTTATCTCTCTCTTTGTGTTTGTGTGTGTGTGTGTGGTTCTGTGTCACTAGTGGGGCCTGTGGCCCGATTGGAGTGTTTGCGGTGTGAGAAGGAGGAGTTGGAGAACAGTTTGTTGGAGCAGCTGAAGGAGTTGAGGTTGCAGAAGCAGAAGGAGCTGCAGGTTCTTCAGGAGATGCTGAAACACAAGCAGCATGAGGAGACAGAGCTCCTGCAGAAACAGAAGGAGGAGGAGGAGCATAACAGGTCCATCAAGAGTAAGTACTATGGAAATGCAATAATACTAACATAACTAATAATGAATGCTAGCCTTTAGGCTCCAATAAAAGTGATACTAATATATGTATAGTACTATATATATTATATTTTATATATTCAGTAGTAATTATGTAGTATATACAATCTATGTTATATCCAGCAGTAATGATACTTGCTCTGGCAGATATGAAAATGGCCTGTGAACAGGAGAAGAAATCTCTGGAGGAAGAACTTGAGAAGCTCAGACTGTCACTGCAGGTAGAGATCCCTTATAGTGTCAGTACACATCCACCAGTACCTCCACCTTTCACTTATAACGTCAGTATACATTCAGTACACATTCCCACCTTTCCATTGTACTGGCTGTAGTGATGATTCGTATGTGTGGGTTATACCAGCCCATAGAGGAGGACATTATGAGTCTGAAAGTGGCGCTGGAGATGAAGAACCAGGAGATCAAAGATCAGCACGATCTTTTGGTCAAACTATATACTCTGTATGTATACTATATACTCTGTATGTAGTACCTGGTTTAACACTATATCCTCTTTATATATACTATATACTGTTTATGTAGCTCCTGGTTTAACACTATACCCTCAGCTTACTCTAGTCTGCAGATGTGAAGAAATTAAACAGAATGTGTATCTGTGTATATGTGCGCACCTGTATGTGTCTGGTTGTAGTATTATTTAAAGGGTCAAACTCCTTAAAGTGTGCCCAGGCCCAGAGCTACTTTGATGGGCATGATTCTGTGACCTCTTGGGCCTTGAAATGTGGTGCTTTGAATGATTTAAAGAGTGAAACGGTCTGAAGTGTGCCCACGTTTAAAGCAACCTTGCTGGGCATGACTGTGTGACCTCTTGGGCCAGGAAGTCTGTTTCTAGTTTTATTTAAACGGTCAAACTGCGTGAAGTGTGCCCAGGCCCAGAGCTACTTTGCTGGGCATGACTGTGTGACCTCTTGGGCCTGGAAGTCTGGTTGTAGTATGATTTTAAAGGGTCAAATGGTCTCCATTGTGTGTCCAGGTTTAAGGCTACTTTGCTGGGCATGTGATTTGGACCCATCGGGTACGGAAGCCTTTCCGTCACGTGCTCGTTTTCCACGCCTTCAGCGCAGGTAGCCTGCGAATTTAAAACCGACGTGCATTTTATTCTTTTCCCCTTTTATCCTTTCATATCTCTCCGCTACCTTGGAGAAGAGAGACGCACGCGGGTAAATAAAATGTAAATATCTCTAAATATCTGTATAATATGTAAATAAAAGGAAGATGTGGTTGTGTAGTGTAGTCGTTTGATTATAAATAATCTCATAATAATTTTATCCACAAATTCTTATACATTTATACATGTTTATCTCTCTCTGTGTGTGTGTGTGTGTGTGTGTGTGTCTGTGTGTGTGTGTGTGTGTGGTTCTGTGTCACTAGTGGGGCCTGTGGCCCGATTGGAGTGTTTGCGGTGTGAGAAGGAGGAGTTGGAGAACAGTTTGTTTGAGCAGCTGAAGGAGTTGAGGTTGCAGAAGCAGAAGGAGCTGCAGGTTCTTCAGGAGATGCTGAAACACAAGCAGCAGGAGGAGACAGAGCTCCTGCAGAAACAGCAGGAGGAGGAGGAGCATAACAGGTCCATCAAGAGTAAGTACTATGGAAATGCAATAATACTAACATAACTAATAATGAATGTTAGCCTTTAGGCTCCAATAAAAGTGACACTAATATATGTATAGTACTATATATATTATATTTTATATATTCAGCAGTAATTATGTAGTATATACAATCTGTGTTATATCCAGCAGTAATGATACTTGCTCTGGCAGATATAAAAATGGCCTGTGAACAGGAGAAGAAATCTCTGGAGGAAGAACTTGAGAAGCTCAAACTGTCACTGCAGGTAGAGATCCCTTATAGTGTCAGTACACATCCACCAGTACCACCACCTCTCACTTATAACGTCAGTACACATTCAGTACACATTCCCACCTTTCCATTGTACTGGCTGTAGTGATGATTCGTGTCTGTGTTATACCAGCCCATAGAGGAGGACATTATGAGTCTGAAAGTGGCGCTGGAGATGAAGAACCAGGAGATCAAAGATCAGCACGATCTTTTGGTCAAACTATATACTCTGTATGTATACTATATCGAACCCACGGTTTTCACGCTACGATTTTTTTAAATGTGGTGAGCTGCGGAGAAAAGACGCGGTCCGGACGTATTTGTGGCTTAATATCTCTTGTCTCCTTGGGAGTAGAAAGTCTTTTCATGGCTCTTTGGAAAGGGCTGCATCTCCCTTGTAATCGCCTTTAAGCGGCACGCGGATTGGACCCACCGTTCTTCCGATACGATTTTTTAAATGTGGTGCGCGGCGTAGAAAAGACGCGCGTAGGACGTATTTGCGGCTTAATATCTTTGGGCTCCTTGGGAGTAGGAAGTCTGTTCATGCCTCTTTGGAAAGGGCTGCATCTCCCCTGTAATCGCCTTCGAGCGGCACGCGGATCGAACCCACGGTTTTCACGCTATGATTTTTTTAAATGTGGTGCGCGGCGGAGGAAATGCGCGCGTCGGACGTCATTTCGGCTTAATATCTCTTGTCTCCTTGGGAGTAGAAAGTCTTTTCATGGCTCTTTGGAAAGGGCTGCATCTCCCCTGTAATCGCCTTTAAGCGGCACGCGGATCGAACCCACGGTTTTCACGCTACGATTTTTTTTAAATGTGTTGCGCGGCGGAGAATAGACGCGCGCCGGACGTATTTGCGGCTTGATATCTCTTGTCTCATTGGGAGTAGAAAGTCTGTTCATGGCTCTTTGGAAAGGTTTGCATCTTCCCTGTAATCGCCTTTAAGCGGCACGCGGATCGGACCCACCGTTCTTACGCTACGATTTTTTAAATGTGGTGCGCGGCGTAGAAAAGACGCGCGTAGGACGTATTTGCGGCTTAATATCTTTGGGCTCCTTGGGAGTAGGAAGTCTGTTCATGCCTCTTTGGAAAGGGCTCCATCTCCCCTGTAATCGCCTTCGAACGGCACGCGGATCGAACCCACGGTTTTCACGCTATGATTTTTTTAAATGTGCTGCGCGGCGGAGAAAATGCGCGCGTCGGACGTCATTGCGGCTTAATATCTCTTGTCTCCTTGGGAGTAGAAAGCCTTTTCATGGTTCTTTGGAAAGGGTTGCATCTCCCCTGTAATCGCCTTTAAGCGGCACGCGGATCGGACCCAGCGTTCTCACGCTACGATTTTTTAAACGTGGTGCGCGTCGGAGAAAATGCGCGTAATATCTCTTGTCTCCTTGGGAGTAGAAAGTCTGTTCATGGCTCTTTGGAAAGGGCTGTATCTCCCCTGTAATCGCCTTCGAGCGGCACGCGCATCGGAACCATCGTTATCACGCTACGATTTTTTAATGCCGCCAGGGATAGGCCGAAAGCGTGGCAGGTGGCGTTCGTTAGGGACAGTCATGGAGGTGATGCACACCGAGTTGCACGCCATTTGGAGTTGGCCCGGCCTAGATGTGAGCGTTCAAAGTCAGCGCGTTTGTTTAAACTTTCTCCTCCAATTCGTTGCAATTGTACAAGCGTTTCTCGTTCATCCGACTGGAGCGTAACGCTTTATATGTTAATATTTCTGGTCTCCTTGGGAGTAGAAAGTCTGTTCATGGCTCTTTTGAAAGGGATGCATCTCCCCTGTAATCGCCTTCGAGCGGCACGCGGATCGAACCCACGTTTTTCACGCTACGATTTTTTTTAAATGTGTTGCGCGGCGGAGAAAAGACGCGCGCCGGACGTATTTGCGGCTTAATATCTCTTGTCTCATTGGGTGTAGAAAGTCTGTTCATGGCTCTTTGGAAAGGGCTGCATCTCCCCTGTAATCGCCTTCGAGCGGCACGCGGATCGAACCCACGGTTTTCACGCTATGATTTTTTTAAATGTGGTGCGCGGCGGAGGAAATGCGCGCGTCGGACGTCATTTCGGCTTAATATCTCTTGTCTCCTTGGGAGTAGAAAGTCTTTTCATGGCTCTTTGGAAAGGGCTGCATCTCCGCTGTAATCGCCTTCGAGCGGCACGCGGATCGAACCCACGGTTTTCACGCTATGATTTTTTTAAATGTGGTGCGCGGCGGAGAAAATGCGCGCGTCGGACGTCATTTCGGCTTAATATCTATTGTCTCCTTGGGAGTAGAAAGTCTTTTCATGGCTCTTTGGAAAGGTTTGCATCTCCCTTGTAATCGCCTTTAAGCGGCACGCGGATTGGACCCACCGTTCTTCCGATACGATTTTTTAAATGTGGTGCGCGGCGTAGAAAAGACGCGCGTAGGACGTATTTGCGGCTTAATATCTTTGGGCTCCTTGGGAGTAGGAAGTCTGTTCATGCCTCTTTGGAAAGGGCTGCATCTCCCCTGTAATCACCTTCGAGCGGCACGCGGATCGAACCCACGGTTTTCACGCTATGATTTTTTTAAATGTGGTGCGCGGCGGAGGAAATGCGCGCGTCGGACGTCATTTCGGCTTAATATCTCTTGTCTCCTTGGGAGTAGAAAGTCTTTTCATGGCTCTTTGGAAAGGGCTGCATCTCCCCTGTAATCGCCTTTAAGCGGCACGCGGATCGAACCCACGGTTTTCACGCTACGATTTTTTTTAAATGTGTTGCGCGGCGGAGAATAGACGCGCGCCGGACGTCATTTCGGCTTAATATCTATTGTCTCCTTGGGAGTAGAAAGTCTTTTCATGGCTCTTTGGAAAGGTTTGCATCTCCCTTGTAATCGCCTTTAAGCGGCACGCGGATTGGACCCACCGTTCTTCCGATACGATTTTTTAAATGTGGTGCGCGGCGTAGAAAAGACGCGCGTAGGACGTATTTGCGGCTTAATATCTTTGGGCTCCTTGGGAGTAGGAAGTCTGTTCATGCCTCTTTGGAAAGGGCTCCATCTCCCCTGTAATCGCCTTCGAACGGCACGCGGATCGAACCCACGGTTTTCACGCTATGATTTTTTTAAATGTGCTGCGCGGCGGAGAAAATGCGCGCGTCGGACGTCATTGCGGCTTAATATCTCTTGTCTCCTTGGGAGTAGAAAGTCTTTTCATGGTTCTTTGGAAAGGGTTGCATCTCCCCTGTAATCGCCTTTAAGCGGCACGCGGATCGGACCCAGCGTTCTCACGCTACGATTTTTTAAACGTGGTGCGCGTCGGAGAAAATGCGCGTAATATCTCTTGTCTCCTTGGGAGTAGAAAGTCTGTTCATGGCTCTTTGGAAAGGGCTGTATCTCCCCTGTAATCGCCTTCGAGCGGCACGCGCATCGGAACCATCGTTATCACGCTACGATTTTTTAATGCCGCCAGGGATAGGCCGAAAGCGTGGCAGGTGGCGTTGGTTAGGGACAGTCATGGAGGTGATGCACACCGAGTTGCACGCCATTTGGAGTTGGCCCGGCCTAGATGGGAGCGTTCAAAGTCAGCGCGTTTGTTTAAACTTTCTCCTCCAATTCGTTGCAATTGTACAAGCGTTTCTCGTTCATCCAACTGGAGCGTAACGCTTTATATGTTAATATTTCTGGTCTCCTTGGGAGTAGAAAGTCTGTTCATGGCTCTTTTGAAAGGGATGCATCTCCCCTGTAATCGCCTTCGAGCGGCACGCGGATCGAACCCACGTTTTTCACGCTACGATTTGTTTTAAATGTGTTGCGCGGCGGAGAAAAGACGCGCGTCGGACGTATTTGCGGCTTAATATCTCTTGTCTCATTGGGTGTAGAAAGTCTGTTCATGGCTCTTTGGAAAGGGCAGCATCTCCCCTGTAATCGCCTTCGAGCGGCACGCGGATCGAACCCACGGTTTTCACGCTATGATTTTTTTAAATGTGGTGCGCGGCGGAGGAAATGCGCGCGTCGGACGTCATTGCGGCTTAATATCTCTTGTCTCCTTGGGAGTAGAAAGTCTTTTCATGGCTCTTTGGAAAGGTTTGCATCTCCCCTGTAATCGCCTTTAAGCGGCACGCGGATCGGACCCACCGTTCTTACGCTACGATTTTTTAAATGTGGTGCGCGGCGTAGAAAAGACGCGCGTAGGACGTATTTGCGGCTTAATATCTTTGGGCTCCTTGGGAGTAGGAAGTCTGTTCATGCCTCTTTGGAAAGGGCTCCATCTCCCCTGTAATCGCCTTCGAGCGGCACGCGGATCGAACCCACGGTTTTCACGCTATGATTTTTTTAAATGTGCTGCGCGGCGGAGAAAATGCGCGCGTCGGACGTCATTGCGGCTTAATATCTCTTGTCTCCTTGGGAGTAGAAAGTCTTTTCATGGTTCTTTGGAAAGGGTTGCATCTCCCCTGTAATCGCCTTTAAGCGGCACGCGGATCGGACCCAGCGTTCTCACGCTACGATTTTTTAAACGTGGTGCGCGTCGGAGAAAATGCGCGTAATATCTCTTGTCTCCTTGGGAGTAGAAAGTCTGTTCATGGCTCTTTGGAAAGGGCTGTATCTCCCCTGTAATCGCCTTCGAGCGGCACGCGCATCGGAACCATCGTTATCACGCTACGATTTTTTAATGCCGCCAGGGATAGGCCGAAAGCGTGGCAGGTGGCGTTCGTTAGGGACAGTCATGGAGGTGATGCACACCGAGTTGCACGCCATTTGGAGTTGGCCCGGCCTAGATGTGAGCGTTCAAAGTCAGCGCGTTTGTTTAAACTTTCTCCTCCAATTCGTTGCAATTGTACAAGCGTTTCTCGTTCATCCGACTGGAGCGTAACGCTTTATATGTTAATATTTCTGGTCTCCTTGGGAGTAGAAAGTCTGTTCATGGCTCTTTTGAAAGGGATGCATCTCCCCTGTAATCGCCTTCGAGCGGCACGCGGATCGAACCCACGTTTTTCACGCTACGATTTTTTTTAAATGTGTTGCGCGGCGGAGAAAAGACGCGCGCCGACGTATTTGCGGCTTAATATCTCTTGTCTCATTGGGTGTAGAAAGTCTGTTCATGGCTCTTTGGAAAGGGCTGCATCTCCCCTGTAATCGCCTTCGAGCGGAACGCGGATCGAACCCACGGTTTTCACGCTATGATTTTTTTAAATGTGGTGCGCGGCGGAGGAAATGCGCGCGTCGGACGTCATTTCGGCTTAATATCTCTTGTCTCCTTGGGAGTAGAAAGTCTTTTCATGGCTCTTTGGAAAGGGCTGCATCTCCGCTGTAATCGCCTTCGAGCGGCACGCGGATCGAACCCACGGTTTTCACGCTATGATTTTTTTAAATGTGGTGCGCGGCGGAGAAAATGCGCGCGTCGGACGTCATTTCGGCTTAATATCTATTGTCTCCTTGGGAGTAGAAAGTCTTTTCATGGCTCTTTGGAAAGGTTTGCATCTCCCTTGTAATCGCCTTTAAGCGGCACGCGGATTGGACCCACCGTTCTTCCGATACGATTTTTTAAATGTGGTGCGCGGCGTAGAAAAGACGCGCGTAGGACGTATTTGCGGCTTAATATCTTTGGGCTCCTTGGGAGTAGGAAGTCTGTTCATGCCTCTTTGGAAAGGGCTGCATCTCCCCTGTAATCACCTTCGAGCGGCACGCGGATCGGAACCATCGTTATCATGCTACGATTTTTTAATGCCGCCAGGGATAGGCCGAAAGCGTGGCAGGTGGCGTTCGTTAGGGACAGTCATGGAGGTGATGCACACCGAGTTGCACGCCATTTGGAGTTGGCCCGGCCTAGATGTGAGCGTTCAAAGTCAGCGCGTTTGTTTAAACTTTCTCCTCCAATTCGTTGCAATTGTACAAGCGTTTCTCGTTCATCCGACTGGAGCGTAACGCTTTATATGTTAATATTTCTGGTCTCCTTGGGAGTAGAAAGTCTGTTCATGGCTCTTTTGAAAGGGATGCATCTCCCCTGTAATCGCCTTCGAGCGGCACGCGGATCGAACCTACGGTTTTCACGCTATGATTTTTTTAAATGTGGTGCGCGGCGGAGAAAATGCGCGCGTCGGACGTCATTTCGGCTTAATATCTCTTGTCTCCTTGGGAGTAGAAAGTCTTTTCATGGCTCTTTGGAAAGGGCTGCATCTCCCCTGTAATCGCCTTTAAGCGGCACGCGGATCGGACCCACCGTTCTCACGCTAAGATTTTTTAAATGTGGTGCGCGGCGGAGAAAATGCGTGTGTCGGACATCATTGCTGCTTAATATCTCTTGTCTCCTTGGGAGTAGGAAGTCTGTTCATGGCTCTTTGGAAAGGGCTGCATCTCCCCTGTAATCGCCTTTAAGCGGCACGCGGATCGAACCCACGGTTTTCACGCTACGATTTTTTTTAAATGTGTTGCGCTGCGGAGAATAGACGCGCGCCGGACGTATTTGCGGCTTGATATCTCTTGTCTCATTGGGAGTAGAAAGTCTGTTCATGGCTCTTTGGAAAGGTTTGCATCTTCCCTGTAATCGCCTTTAAGCGGCACGCGGATCGGACCCACCGTTCTTACGCTACGATTTTTTAAATGTGGTGCGCGGCGTAGAAAAGACGCGCGTAGGACGTATTTGCGGCTTAATATCTTTGGGCTCCTTGGGAGTAGGAAGTCTGTTCATGCCTCTTTGGAAAGGGCTGCATCTCCCCTGTAATCGCCTTCGAGCGGCACGCGGATCGAACCCACGGTTTTCACGCTATGATTTTTTTAAATGTGCTGCGCGGCGGAGAAAATGCGCGCGTCGGACGTCATTGCGGCTTAATATCTCTTGTCTCCTTGGGAGTAGAAAGTCTTTTCATGGCTCTTTGGAAAGGTTTGCATCTCCCCTGTAATCGCCTTTAAGCGGCACGCGGATCGGACCCACCGTTCTTACGCTACGATTTTTTAAATGTGGTGCGCGGCGTAGAAAAGACGCGCGTAGGACGTATTTGCGGCTTAATATCTTTGGGCTCCTTGGGAGTAGGAAGTCTGTTCATGCCTCTTTGGAAAGGGCTCCATCTCCCCTGTAATCGCCTTCGAGCGGCACGCGGATCGAACCCACGGTTTTCACGCTATGATTTTTTTAAATGTGCTGCGCGGCGGAGAAAATGTGCGCGTCGGACGTCATTGCGGCTTAATATCTCTTGTCTCCTTGGGAGTAGAAAGTCTTTTCATGGTTCTTTGGAAAGGGTTGCATCTCCCCTGTAATCGCCTTTAAGCGGCACGCGGATCGGACCCACCGTTCTTACGCTACGATTTTTTAAACGTGGTGCGCGTCGGAGAAAATGCGCGTAATATCTCTTGTCTCCTTGGGAGTAGAAAGTCTGTTCATGGCTCTTTGGAAAGGGCTGTATCTCCCCTGTAATCGCCTTCGAGCGGCACGCGCATCGGAACCATCGTTATCACGCTACGATTTTTTAATGCCGCCAGGGATAGGCCGAAAGCGTGGCAGGTGGCGTTCGTTAGGGACAGTCATGGAGGTGATGCACACCGAGTTGCACGCCATTTGGAGTTGGCCCGGCCTAGATGTGAGCGTTCAAAGTCAGCGCGTTTGTTTAAACTTTCTCCTCCAATTCGTTGCAATTGTACAAGCGTTTCTCGTTCATCCGACTGGAGCGTAACGATTTATATGTTAATATTTCTGGTCTCCTTGGGAGTAGAAAGTCTGTTCATGGCTCTTTTGAAAGGGATGCATCTCCCCTGTAATCGCCTTCGAGCGGCACGCGGATCGAAGCCACGTTTTTCACGCTACGATTTTTTTTAAATGTGTTGCGCGGCGGAGAAAAGACGCGCGCCGGACGTATTTGCGGCTTAATATCTCTTGTCTCATTGGGTGTAGAAAGTCTGTTCATGGCTCTTTGGAAAGGGCTGCATCTCCCCTGTAATCGCCTTCGAGCGGCACGCGGATCGAACCCACGGTTTTCACGCTATGATTTTTTTAAATGTGGTGCGCGGCGGAGGAAATGCGCGCGTCGGACGTCATTTCGGCTTAATATCTCTTGTCTCCTTGGGAGTAGAAAGTCTTTTCATGGCTCTTTGGAAAGGGCTGCATCTCCGCTGTAATCGCCTTCGAGCGGCACGCGGATCGAACCCACGGTTTTCACGCTATGATTTTTTTAAATGTGTTGCGCGTCGGAGAAAATGCGCGCGTCGGACGTCATTGCGGCTTAATATCTCTTGTCTCCTTGGGAGTAGAAAGTCTGTTCATGGCTCTTTGGAAAGGTTTGCATCTCCCCTGTAATCGCCTTTAAGCGGCACGCGGATCGGACCCACCGTTCTTACGCTACGATTTTTTAAATGTGGTGCGCGGCGTAGAAAAGACGCGCGTAGGACGTATTTGCGGCTTAATATCTTTGGGCTCCTTGGGAGTAGGAAGTCTGTTCATGCCTCTTTGGAAAGGGCTCCATCTCCCCTGTAATCGCCTTCGAGCGGCTCGCGGATCGAACCCACGGTTTTCACGCTATGATTTTTTTAAATGTGCTGCGCGGCGGAGAAAATGCGCGCGTCGGACGTCATTGCGGCTTAATATCTCTTGTCTCCTTGGGAGTAGAAAGTCTTTTCATGGTTCTTTGGAAAGGGTTGCATCTCCCCTGTAATCGCCTTTAAGCGGCACGCGGATCGGACCCACCGTTCTCACGCTACGATTTTTTAAACGTGGTGCGCGTCGGAGAAAATGCGCGTAATATCTCTTGTCTCCTTGGGAGTAGAAAGTCTGTTCATGGCTCTTTGGAAAGGGCTGTATCTCCCCTGTAATCGCCTTCGAGCGGCACGCGCATCGGAACCATCGTTATCACGCTACGATTTTTTAATGCCGCCAGGGATAGGCCGAAAGCGTGGCAGGTGGCGTTCGTTAGGGACAGTCATGGAGGTGATGCACACCGAGTTGCACGCCATTTGGAGTTGGCCCGGCCTAGATGTGAGCGTTCAAAGTCAGCGCGTTTGTTTAAACTTTCTCCTCCAATTCGTTGCAATTGTACAAGCGTTTCTCGTTCATCCGACTGGAGCGTAACGCTTTATATGTTAATATTTCTGGTCTCCTTGGGAGTAGAAAGTCTGTTCATGGCTCTTTTGAAAGGGATGCATCTCCCCTGTAATCGCCTTCGAGCGGCACGCGGATCGAACCCACGTTTTTCACGCTACGATTTTTTTTAAATGTGTTGCGCGGCGGAGAAAAGATGCGCGCCGGACGTATTTGCGGCTTAATATCTCTTGTCTCATTGGGTGTAGAAAGTCTGTTCATGGCTCTTTGGAAAGGGCTGCATCTCCCCTGTAATCGCCTTCGAGCGGCACGCGGATCGAACCCACGGTTTTCACGCTATGATTTTTTTAAATGTGGTGCGCGGCGGAGGAAATGCGCGCGTCGGACGTCATTTCGGCTTAATATCTCTTGTCTCCTTGGGAGTAGAAAGTCTTTTCATGGCTCTTTGGAAAGGGCTGCATCTCCGCTGTAATCGCCTTCGAGCGGCACGCGGATCGAACCCACGGTTTTCACGCTATGATTTTTTTAAATGTGGTGCGCGGCGGAGAAAATGCGCGCGTCGGACGTCATTTCGGCTTAATATCTATTGTCTCCTTGGGAGTAGAAAGTCTTTTCATGGCTCTTTGGAAAGGTTTGCATCTCCCTTGTAATCGCCTTTAAGCGGCACGCGGATCGGACCCACCGTTCTTACGCTAAGATTTTTTAAATGTGGTGCGCGGCGTAGAAAAGACGCGCGTAGGACGTATTTGCGGCTTAATATCTTTGGGCTCCTTGGGAGTAGGAAGTCTGTTCATGCCTCTTTGGAAAGGGCTCCATCTCCCCTGTAATCGCCTTCGAGCGGCACGCGGATCGAACCCACGGTTTTCACGCTATGATTTTTTTAAATGTGCTGCGCGGCGGAGAAAATGCGCGCGTCGGACGTCATTGCGGCTTAATATCTCTTGTCTCATTGGGTGTAGAAAGTCTGTTCATGGCTCGTTGGAAAGGGCTGCATCTCCCCTGTAATCGCCTTCGAGCGGCACGCGGATCGAACCCACGGTTTTCACGCTATGATTTTTTTAAATGTGGTGCGCGGCGGAGAAAATGCGCGCGTCGGACGTCATTTCGGCTTAATATCTCTTGTCTCCTTGGGAGTAGAAAGTCTTTTCATGGCTCTTTGGAAAGGGCTGCATCTCCGCTGTAATCGCCTTCGAGCGGCACGCGAATCGAACCCACGGTTTTCACGCTATGATTTTTTTAAATGTGGTGCGCGGCGGAGAAAATGCGCGCGTCGGACGTCATTTCGGCTTAATATCTCTTGTCTCCTTCGGAGTAGAAAGTCTTTTCATGGCTCTTTGGAAAGGGCTGCATCTCCGCTGTAATCGCCTTCGAGCGGCACGCGAATCGAACCCACGGTTTTCAGGCTATGATTTTTTTAAATGTGGTGCGCGGCGGAGGAAATGCGCGCGTCGGACGTCATTGCGGCTTAATATCTCTTGTCTACTTGGGAGTAGAAAGTCTTTTCATGGCTCTTTGGAAAGGTTTGCATCTCCCCTGTAATCGCCTTTAAGCGGCACGCGGATCGGACCCACCGTTCTTACGCTACGATTTTTTAAATGTGGTGCGCGGCGTAGAAAAGACGCGCGTAGGACGTATTTGCGGCTTAATATCTTTGGGCTCCTTGGGAGTAAGGAGTCTGTTCATGCCTCTTTGGAAAGGGCTCCATCTCCCCTGTAATCGCCTTCGAGCGGCACGCGGATCGGAACCATCGTTATCATGCTACGATTTTTTAATGCCGCCAGGGATAGGCCGAAAGCGTGGCAGGTGGCGTTCGTTAGGGACAGTCATGGAGGTGATGCACACCGAGTTGCACGCCATTTGGAGTTGGCCCGGCCTAGATGTGAGCGTTCAAAGTCAGCGCGTTTGTTTAAACTTTCTCCTCCAATTCGTTGCAATTGTACAAGCGTTTCTCGTTCATCCGACTGGAGCGTAACGCTTTATATGTTAATATTTCTGGTCTCCTTGGGAGTAGAAAGTCTGTTCATGACTCTTTTGAAAGGGATGCATCTCCCCTGTAATCGCCTTCGAGCGGCACGCGGATCGAACCCACGTTTTTCACGCTACGATTTGTTTTAAATGTGTTGCGCGGCGGAGAAAAGACGCGCGCCGGACGTATTTGCGGCTTAATATCTCTTGTCTCACTGGGTGTAGAAAGTCTGTTCATGGCTCTTTGGAAAGGGCTGCATCTCCCCTGTAATCGCCTTCGAGCGGCACGCGGATCGAACCCACGGTTTTCACGCTATGATTTTTTTAAATGTGGTGCGCGGCGGAGGAAATGCGCGCGTCGGACGTCATTGCGGCTTAATATCTCTTGTCTCCTTGGGAGTAGAAAGTCTTTTCATGGCTCTTTGGAAAGGTTTGCATCTCCCCTGTAATCGCCTTTAAGCGGCACGCGGATCGGACCCACCGTTCTTACGCTACGATTTTTTAAATGTGGTGCGCGGCGTAGAAAAGACGCGCGTAGGACGTATTTGCGGCTTAATATCTTTGGGCTCCTTGGGAGTAGGAAGTCTGTTCATGCCTCTTTGGAAAGGGCTCCATCTCCCCTGTAATCGCCTTCGAGCGGCACGCGGATCGAACCCACGGTTTTCACGCTATGATTTTTTTAAATGTGCTGCGCGGCGGAGAAAATGCGCGCGTCGGACGTCATTGCGGCTTAATATCTCTTGTCTCCTTGGGAGTAGAAAGTCTTTTCATGGTTCTTTGGAAAGGGTTGCATCTCCCCTGTAATCGCCTTTAAGCGGCACGCGGATCGGACCCACCGTTCTCACGCTACGATTTTTTAAACGTGGTGCGCGTCGGAGAAAATGCGCGTAATATCTCTTGTCTCCTTGGGAGTAGAAAGTCTGTTCATGGCTCTTTGGAAAGGGCTGTATCTCCCCTGTAATCGCCTTCGAGCGGCACGCGCATCGGAACCATCGTTATCACGCTACGATTTTTTAATGCCGCCAGGGATAGGCCGAAAGCGTGGCAGGTGGCGTTGGTTAGGGACAGTCATGGAGGTGATGCACACCGAGTTGCACGCCATTTGGAGTTGGCCCGGCCTAGATGTGAGCGTTCAAAGTCAGCGCGTTTGTTTAAACTTTCTCCTCCAATTCGTTGCAATTGTACAAGCGTTTCTCGTTCATCCGACTGGAGCGTAACGCTTTATATGTTGATATTTCTGGTCTCCTTGGGAGTAGAAAGTCTGTTCATGGCTCTTTTGAAAGGGATGCATCTCCCCTGTAATCGCCTTCGAGCGGCACGCGGATCGAACCCACGTTTTTCACGCTACGATTTTTTTTAAATGTGTTGCGCGGCGGAGAAAAGACGCGTGCCGGACGTATTTGCGGCTTAATATCTCTTGTCTCATTGGGTGTAGAAAGTCTGTTCATGGCTCTTTGGAAAGGGCTGCATCTCCCCTGTAATCGCCTTTAAGCGGCATGCGGATCGAACCCACGGTTTTCACGCTATGATTTTTTTAAATGTGCTGCGCGGCGGAGAAAATGCGCGCGTCGGATGTCATTGCGGCTTAATATCTCGTTTCCTTGGGAGTAGAAAGTCTTTTCATGGTTCTTTGGAAAGGGTTGCATCTCCCCTGTAATCGCCTTTAAGCGGCACGCGGATCGGACCCATCGTTCTCACGCTACGATTTTTTAAAATCCGCCAGGGACGGAACGAACGCTTGGCAGGTGGCGTTCGTGACGGACAGTCAAGCAGTTAATGCGCACCGAGCTGCAGGCCATTTGGACCTGGCCCAGCCTAGATGTGAGTATTCAAAGTCAGCACGTTTGTTTCAAAGTTCTCCACCAATTCGTTGTAATTGCGTGTGTGCGCGTGAACACCAGGTTTGTGGAGGAGTTCGTCCTTGGACTGTACAAGGGGAGACAGTGTGTGGCCTGGCTGCGTGAGGTTGCAGTT
This sequence comes from Electrophorus electricus, assembly GCF_041902795.1. Lineage (NCBI taxonomy): Eukaryota > Metazoa > Chordata > Actinopteri > Gymnotiformes > Gymnotidae > Electrophorus > Electrophorus electricus. The sequence goes on along the minus strand of NC_137505.1, from coordinate 1,261,968 downwards.
TGCTGGGCATGAGAGATTGGCATGTGGTGCCCTGGAGTTGTGGTTGTTCCAGGACGGGCAAGGTGGGGTAGTGTGGCTGGGTGACGGTGCGCTTCAATGGGGATGTGGTTGTGAGTTGCAGGCCCATTCCTTTGAATGACAGAAAGGATCTGATTTGTTTCCAGGTTTAAACGTACTTTGCTGGGTATGACTGTGACCTCTTGGGCCAGGAAGTCTGGTTGTAGTATGATTTTAAAGGGTCAAATGCTCTCCATTGTGTGTCCAGGTTTAAGGCTACTTTGCTGGGCATGTGATTTGGACCCATCGGGTACGGAAGCCTTTCCGTCACGTGCTCGTTTTCCACGCCTTCAGCGCAGGTAGCCTGCGAATTTAAAACCGACGTGCATTTTATTCTTTTCCCCTTTTATCCTTTCATATCTCTCCGCTACCTTGGAGAAGAGAGACGCACGCTGGGAAATAAAATGTAAATATCTGTAAATATCTGTATAATATGTAAATAAAAGGAAGAAGTGGTTGTGTAGTGTAGTCGTTTGATTATAAATAATCTCATAATAATTTTATCCACAAATTCTTATACATTTATACATGTTTATCTCTCTCTTTGTGTGTGTGTGTGTGTGTGTGGTTCTGTGTCACTAGTGGGGCCTGTGGCCCGATTGGAGTGTTTGCGGTGTGAGAAGGAGGAGTTGGAGAACAGTTTGTTGGAGCAGCTGAAGGAGTTGAGGTTGCAGAAGCAGAAGGAGCTGCAGGTTCTTCAGGAGATGCTGAAACACAAGCAGCATGAGGAGACAGAGCTCCTGCAGAAACAGAAGGAGGAGGAGGAGCATAACAGGTCCATCAAGAGTAAGTACTATGGAAATGCAATAATACTAACATAACTAATAATGAATGCTAGCCTTTAGGCTCCAATAAAAGTGATACTAATATATGTATAGTACTATATATATTATATTTTATATATTCAGTAGTAATTATGTAGTATATACAATCTATGTTATATCCAGCAGTAATGATACTTGCTCTGGCAGATATGAAAATGGCCTGTGAACAGGAGAAGAAATCTCTGGAGGAAGAACTTGAGAAGCTCAGACTGTCACTGCAGGTAGAGATCCCTTATAGTGTCAGTACACATCCACCAGTACCTCCACCTTTCACTTATAACGTCAGTATACATTCAGTACACATTCCCACCTTTCCATTGTACTGGCTGTAGTGATGATTCGTATGTGTGGGTTATACCAGCCCATAGAGGAGGACATTATGAGTCTGAAAGTGGCGCTGGAGATGAAGAACCAGGAGATCAAAGATCAGCACGATCTTTTGGTCAAACTATATACTCTGTATGTATACTATATACTCTGTATGTAGTACCTGGTTTAACACTATATCCTCTTTATATATACTATATACTGTTTATGTAGCTCCTGGTTTAACACTATACCCTCAGCTTACTCTAGTCTGCAGATGTGAAGAAATTAAACAGAATGTGTATCTGTGTATATGTGCGCACCTGTATGTGTCTGGTTGTAGTATTATTTAAAGGGTCAAACTCCTTAAAGTGTGCCCAGGCCCAGAGCTACTTTGATGGGCATGATTCTGTGACCTCTTGGGCCTTGAAATGTGGTGCTTTGAATGATTTAAAGAGTGAAACGGTCTGAAGTGTGCCCACGTTTAAAGCAACCTTGCTGGGCATGACTGTGTGACCTCTTGGGCCAGGAAGTCTGTTTCTAGTTTTATTTAAACGGTCAAACTGCGTGAAGTGTGCCCAGGCCCAGAGCTACTTTGCTGGGCATGACTGTGTGACCTCTTGGGCCTGGAAGTCTGGTTGTAGTATGATTTTAAAGGGTCAAATGGTCTCCATTGTGTGTCCAGGTTTAAGGCTACTTTGCTGGGCATGTGATTTGGACCCATCGGGTACGGAAGCCTTTCCGTCACGTGCTCGTTTTCCACGCCTTCAGCGCAGGTAGCCTGCGAATTTAAAACCGACGTGCATTTTATTCTTTTCCCCTTTTATCCTTTCATATCTCTCCGCTACCTTGGAGAAGAGAGACGCACGCGGGTAAATAAAATGTAAATATCTCTAAATATCTGTATAATATGTAAATAAAAGGAAGATGTGGTTGTGTAGTGTAGTCGTTTGATTATAAATAATCTCATAATAATTTTATCCACAAATTCTTATACATTTATACATGTTTATCTCTCTCTGTGTGTGTGTGTGTGTGTGTGTGTGTCTGTGTGTGTGTGTGTGTGTGGTTCTGTGTCACTAGTGGGGCCTGTGGCCCGATTGGAGTGTTTGCGGTGTGAGAAGGAGGAGTTGGAGAACAGTTTGTTTGAGCAGCTGAAGGAGTTGAGGTTGCAGAAGCAGAAGGAGCTGCAGGTTCTTCAGGAGATGCTGAAACACAAGCAGCAGGAGGAGACAGAGCTCCTGCAGAAACAGCAGGAGGAGGAGGAGCATAACAGGTCCATCAAGAGTAAGTACTATGGAAATGCAATAATACTAACATAACTAATAATGAATGTTAGCCTTTAGGCTCCAATAAAAGTGACACTAATATATGTATAGTACTATATATATTATATTTTATATATTCAGCAGTAATTATGTAGTATATACAATCTGTGTTATATCCAGCAGTAATGATACTTGCTCTGGCAGATATAAAAATGGCCTGTGAACAGGAGAAGAAATCTCTGGAGGAAGAACTTGAGAAGCTCAAACTGTCACTGCAGGTAGAGATCCCTTATAGTGTCAGTACACATCCACCAGTACCACCACCTCTCACTTATAACGTCAGTACACATTCAGTACACATTCCCACCTTTCCATTGTACTGGCTGTAGTGATGATTCGTGTCTGTGTTATACCAGCCCATAGAGGAGGACATTATGAGTCTGAAAGTGGCGCTGGAGATGAAGAACCAGGAGATCAAAGATCAGCACGATCTTTTGGTCAAACTATATACTCTGTATGTATACTATATCGAACCCACGGTTTTCACGCTACGATTTTTTTAAATGTGGTGAGCTGCGGAGAAAAGACGCGGTCCGGACGTATTTGTGGCTTAATATCTCTTGTCTCCTTGGGAGTAGGAAGTCTGTTCATGGCTCTTTTGAAAGGTTTGCATCTCCCTTGTAATCGCCTTTAAGCGGCACGCGGATTGGACCCACCGTTCTTCCGATACGATTTTTTAAATGTGGTGCGCGGCGTAGAAAAGACGCGCGTAGGACGTATTTGCGGCTTAATATCTTTGGGCTCCTTGGGAGTAGGAAGTCTGTTCATGCCTCTTTGGAAAGGGCTGCATCTCCCCTGTAATCACCTTCGAGCGGCACGCGGATCGAACCCACGGTTTTCACGCTATGATTTTTTTAAATGTGGTGCGCGGCGGAGGAAATGCGCGCGTCGGACGTCATTTCGGCTTAATATCTCTTGTCTCCTTGGGAGTAGAAAGTCTTTTCATGGCTCTTTGGAAAGGGCTGCATCTCCCCTGTAATCGCCTTTAAGCGGCACGCGGATCGAACCCACGGTTTTCACGCTACGATTTTTTTTAAATGTGTTGCGCGGCGGAGAATAGACGCGCGCCGGACGTCATTTCGGCTTAATATCTATTGTCTCCTTGGGAGTAGAAAGTCTTTTCATGGCTCTTTGGAAAGGTTTGCATCTCCCTTGTAATCGCCTTTAAGCGGCACGCGGATTGGACCCACCGTTCTTCCGATACGATTTTTTAAATGTGGTGCGCGGCGTAGAAAAGACGCGCGTAGGACGTATTTGCGGCTTAATATCTTTGGGCTCCTTGGGAGTAGAAAGTCTGTTCATGGCTCTTTGGAAAGGGCTGCATCTCCCCTGTAATCGCCTTCGAGCGGTACGCGGATCGGAACCATCGTTATCATGCTACGATTTTTTAATGCCGCCAGGGATAGGCCGAAAGCGTGGCAGGTGGCGTTCGTTAGGGACAGTCATGGAGGTGATGCACACCGAGTTGCACGCCATTTGGAGTTGGCCCGGCCTAGATGTGAGCGTTCAAAGTCAGCGCGTTTGTTTAAACTTTCTCCTCCAATTCGTTGCAATTGTACAAGCGTTTCTCGTTCATCCGACTGGAGCGTAACGCTTTATATGTTAATATTTCTGGTCTCCTTGGGAGTAGAAAGTCTGTTCATGGCTCTTTTGAAAGGGATGCATCTCCCCTGTAATCGCCTTTAAGCGGCACGCGGATCGGACCCACCGTTCTTACGCTAAGATTTTTTAAATGTGGTGCGCCCCGTAGAAAAGACGCGCGTAGGACGTATTTGCGGCTTAATATCTTTGGGCTCCTTGGGAGTAGGAAGTCTGTTCATGCCTCTTTGGAAAGGGCTCCATCTCCCCTGTAATCGCCTTCGAGCGGCACGCGGATCGAACCCACGGTTTTCACGCTATGATTTTTTTAAATGTGCTGCGCGGCGGAGAAAATGCGCGCGTCGGACGTCATTGCGGCTTAATATCTCTTGTCTCCTTGGGAGTAGAAAGTCTTTTCATGGTTCTTTGGAAAGGGTTGCATCTCCCCTGTAATCGCCTTTAAGCGGCACGCGGATCGGACCCACCGTTCTCACGCTACGATTTTTTAAACGTGGTGCGCGTCGGAGAAAATGCGCGTAATATCTCTTGTCTCCTTGGGAGTAGAAAGTCTGTTCATGGCTCTTTGGAAAGGGCTGTATCTCCCCTGTAATCGCCTTCGAGCGGCACGCGCATCGGAACCATCGTTATCACGCTACGATTTTTTAATGCCGCCAGGGATAGGCCGAAAGCGTGGCAGGTGGCGTTCGTTAGGGACAGTCATGGAGGTGATGCACACCGAGTTGCACGCCATTTGGAGTTGGCCCGGCCTAGATGTGAGCGTTCAAAGTCAGCGCGTTTGTTTAAACTTTCTCCTCCAATTCGTTGCAATTGTACAAGCGTTTCTCGTTCATCCGACTGGAGCGTAACGCTTTATATGTTAATATTTCTGGTCTCCTTGGGAGTAGAAAGTCTGTTCATGGCTCTTTTGAAAGGGATGCATCTCCCCTGTAATCGCCTTCGAGCGGCACGCGGATCGAACCCACGTTTTTCACGCTACGATTTTTTTTAAATGTGTTGGGCGGGGTAGAAAAGACGCGCGCCGGACGTATTTGCGGCTTAATATCTCTTGTCTCATTGGGTGTAGAAAGTCTGTTCATGGCTCTTTGGAAAGGGCTGCATCTCCCCTGTAATCGCCTTCGAGCGGAACGCGGATCGAACCCACGGTTTTCACGCTATGATTTTTTTAAATGTGGTGCGCGGCGGAGGAAATGCGCGCGTCGGACGTCATTTCGGCTTAATATCTCTTGTCTCCTTGGGAGTAGAAAGTCTTTTCATGGCTCCTTGGAAAGGGCTGCATCTCCGCTGTAATCGCCTTCGAGCGGCACGCGGATTGGACCCACCGTTCTTCCGATACGATTTTTTAAATGTGGTGCGCGGCGTAGAAAAGACGCGCGTAGGACGTATTTGCGGCTTAATATCTTTGGGCTCCTTGGGAGTAGAAAGTCTGTTCATGGCTCTTTGGAAAGGGCTGCATCTCCCCTGTAATCGCCTTCGAGCGGCACGCGGATCGGAACCATCGTTATCATGCTACGATTTTTTTAATGCCGCCAGGGATAGGCCGAAAGCGTGGCAGGTGGCGTTCGTTAGGGACAGTCATGGAGGTGATGCACACCGAGTTGCACGCCATTTGGAGTTGGCCCGGCCTAGATGTGAGCGTTCAAAGTCAGCGCGTTTGTTTAAACTTTCTCCTCCAATTCGTTGCAATTGTACAAGCGTTTCTCGTTCATCCGACTGGAGCGTAACGCTTTATATGTTAATATTTCTGGTCTCCTTGGGAGTAGAAAGTCTGTTCATGGCTCTTTTGAAAGGGATGCATCTCCCCTGTAATCGCCTTCGAGCGGCACGCGGATCGAACCCACGTTTTTCACGCTACGATTTTTTTTAAATGTGTTGCGCGGCGGAGAAAAGACGCGCGCCGGACGTATTTGCGGCTTAATATCTCTTGTCTCATTGGGTGTAGAAAGTCTGTTCATGGCTCTTTGGAAAGGGCTGCATCTCCCCTGTAATCGCCTTCGAGCGGCACGCGGATCGAACCCACGGTTTTCACGCTATGATTTTTTTAAATGTGGTGCGCGGCGGAGAAAATGCGCGCGTCGGACGTCATTTCGGCTTAATATCTCTTGTCTCCTTGGGAGTAGAAAGTCTTTTCATGGCTCCTTGGAAAGGGCTGCATCTCCGCTGTAATCGCCTTCGAGCGGCACGCGAATCGAACCCACGGTTTTCACGCTATGATTTTTTTAAATGTGGTGCGCGGCGGAGAAAATGCGCGCGTCGGACGTCATTTCGGCTTAATATCTATTGTCTCCTTGGGAGTAGAAAGTCTTTTCATGGCTCTTTGGAAAGGTTTGCATCTCCCTTGTAATCGCCTTTAAGCGGCACGCGGATTGGACCCACCGTTCTTCCGATACGATTTTTTAAATGTGGTGCGCGGCGTAGAAAAGACGCGCGTAGGACGTATTTGCGGCTTAATATCTTTGGGCTCCTTGGGAGTAGAAAGTCTTTTCATGGCTCTTTGGAAAGGTTTGCATCTCCCCTGTAATCGCCTTTAAGCGGCACGCGGATCGTACCCACCGTTCTCACGCTACGATTTTTTAAACGTGGTGCGCGTCGGAGAAAATGCGCGTAATATCTCTTGTCTCCTTGGGAGTAGAAAGTCTGTTCATGGCTCTTTGGAAAGGGCTGTATCTCCCCTGTAATCGCCTTCGAGCGGCACGCGCATCGGAACCATCGTTATCACGCTACGATTTTTTAATGCCGCCAGGGATAGGCCGAAAGCGTGGCAGGTGGCGTTGGTTAGGGACAGTCATGGAGGTGATGCACACCGAGTTGCACGCCATTTGGAGTTGGCCCGGCCTAGATGTGAGCGTTCAAAGTCAGCGCGTTTGTTTAAACTTTCTCCTCCAATTCGTTGCAATTGTACAAGCGTTTCTCGTTCATCCGACTGGAGCGTAACGCTTTATATGTTAATATTTCTGGTCTCCTTGGGAGTAGAAAGTCTGTTCATGGCTCTTTTGAAAGGGATGCATCTCCCCTGTAATCGCCTTCGAGCGGCACGCGGATCGAACCCACGTTTTTCACGCTACGATTTGTTTTAAATGTGTTGCGCGGCGGAGAAAAGACGCGCGCCGGACGTATTTGCGGCTTAATATCTCTTGTCTCATTGGGTGTAGAAAGTCTGTTCATGGCTCTTTGGAAAGGGCTGCATCTCCCCTGTAATCGCCTTTAAGCGGCATGCGGATCGAACCCACGGTTTTCACGCTATGATTTTTTTAAATGTGCTGCGCGGCGGAGAAAATGCGCGCGTCGGATGTCATTGCGGTTTAATATCTCGTTTCCTTGGGAGTAGAAAGTCTTTTCATGGTTCTTTGGAAAGGGTTGCATCTCCCCTGTAATCGCCTTTAAGCGGCACGCGGATCGGACCCATCGTTCTCACGCTACGATTTTTTAAAATCCGCCAGGGACGGAACGAACGCTTGGCAGGTGGCGTTCGTGACGGACAGTCAAGCAGTTAATGCGCACCGAGCTGCAGGCCATTTGGACCTGGCCCAGCCTAGATGTGAGTATTCAAAGTCAGCACGTTTGTTTCAAAGTTCTCCACCAATTCGTTGTAATTGCGTGTGTGCGCGTGAACACCAGGTTTGTGGAGGAGTTCGTCCTTGGACTGTACAAGGGGAGACAGTGTGTGGCCTGGCTGCGTGAGGTTGCAGTTTGCTGGGCATGAGAGATTGGCATGTGGTGCCCTGGAGGTGTGGTTGTTCCAGGACGGGCAAGGTGGGGTAGTGTGGCTGGGTGACGGTGCGCTTCACTGGGGATGTGGTTGTGAGTTGCAGGCCCATTCCTTTGAATGACAGAAAGGATCTGATTTGTTTCCAGGTTTAAACGTACTTTGCTGGGTATGACTGTGACCTCTTGGGCCAGGAAGTCTGTTTCTAGTTTTATTTAAACGGTCAAACTGCGTGAAGTGTGCCCAGGCCCAGAGCTACTTTGCTGGGCATGGCTGTGTGACCTCTTGGGCCTGGAAGTCTGGTTGTAGTATGATTTTAAAGGGTCAAATGCTCTCCATTGTGTGTCCAGGTTTAAGGCTACTTTGCTGGGCATGTGATTTGGACCCATCGGGTACGGAAGCCTTTCCGTCACGTGCTCGTTTTCCACGCCTTCAGCGCAGGTAGCCTGCGAATTTAAAACCGACGTGCATTTTATTCTTTTCCCCTTTTATCCTTTCATATCTCTCCGCTACCTTGGAGAAGAGAGACGCACGCGGGTAAATAAAATGTAAATATCTCTAAATATCTGTATAATATGTAAATAAAAGGAAGATGTGGTTGTGTAGTGTAGTCGTTTGATTATAAATAATCTCATAATAATTTTATCCACAAATTCTTATACATTTATACATGTTTATCTCTCTCTTTGTGTGTGTGTGTGTGTGTGTGGTTCTGTGTCACTAGTGGGGCCTGTGGCCCGATTGGAGTGTTTGCGGTGTGAGAAGGAGGAGTTGGAGAACAGTTTGTTGGAGCAGCTGAAGGAGTTGAGGTTGCAGAAGCAGAAGGAGCTGCAGGTTCTTCAGGAGATGCTGAAACACAAGCAGCATGAGGAGACAGAGCTCCTGCAGAAACAGCAGGAGGAGGAGGAGCATAACAGGTCCATCAAGAGTAAGTACTATGGAAATGCAATAATACTAACATAACTAATAATGAATGCTAGCCTTTAGGCTCCAATAAAAGTGATACTAATATATGTATAGTACTATATATATTATATTTTATATATTCAGTAGTAATTATGTAGTATATACAATCTATGTTATATCCAGCAGTAATGATACTTGCTCTGGCAGATATGAAAATGGCCTGTGAACAGGAGAAGAAATCTCTGGAGGAAGAACTTGAGAAGCTCAGACTGTCACTGCAGGTAGAGATCCCTTATAGTGTCAGTACACATCCACCAGTACCTCCACCTTTCACTTATAACGTCAGTACACATTCAGTACACATTCCCACCTTTCCATTGTACTGGCTGTAGTGATGATTCGTATGTGTGGGTTATACCAGCCCATAGAGGAGGACATTATGAGTCTGAAAGTGGCGCTGGAGATGAAGAACCAGGAGATCAAAGATCAGCACGATCTTTTGGTCAAACTATATACTCTGTATGTATACTATATACTCTGTATGTAGTACCTGGTTTAACACTATATCCTCTTTATATATACTATATACTGTTTATGTAGCTCCTGGTTTAACACTATACCCTCAGCTTACTCTAGTCTGCAGATGTGAAGAAATTAAACAGAATGTGTATCTGTGTATATGTGCGCACCTGTATGTGTCTGGTTGTATTATTATTTAAAGGGTCAAACTCCATAAAGTGTGCCCAGGCCCAGAGCTACTTTGATGGGCATGATTCTGTGACCTCTTGGGCCTTGAAATGTGGTGCTTTGAATGATTTAAAGAGTGAAACGGTCTGAAGTGTGCCCACGTTTAAAGCAACCTTGCTGGGCATGACTGTGTGACCTCTTGGGCCAGGAAGTCTGTTTCTAGTTTTATTTAAACGGTCAAACTGCGTGAAGTGTGCCCAGGCCCAGAGCTACTTTGCTGGGCATGACTGTGTGACCTCTTGGGCCTGGAAGTCTGGTTGTAGTATGATTTTAAAGGGTCAAATGGTCTCCATTGTGTGTCCAGGTTTAAGGCTACTTTGCTGAGCATGTGATTTGGACCCATCGGGTACGGAAGCCTTTCCGTCACGTGCTCGTTTTCCACGCCTTCAGCGCAGGTAGCCTGCGAATTTAAAACCGACGTGCATTTTATTCTTTTCCCCTTTTATCCTTTCATATCTCTCCGCTACCTTGGAGAAGAGAGACGCACGCGGGTAAATAAAATGTAAATATCTCTAAATATCTGTATAATATGTAAATAAAAGGAAGATGTGGTTGTGTAGTGTAGTCGTTTGATTATAAATAATCTCATAATAATTTTATCCACAAATTCTTATACATTTATACATGTTTATCTCTCTCTGTGTGTGTGTGTGTGTGTGTCTGTGTGTGTGTGTGTGTGTGGTTCTGTGTCACTAGTGGGGCCTGTGGCCCGATTGGAGTGTTTGCGGTGTGAGAAGGAGGAGTTGGAGAACAGTTTGTTTGAGCAGCTGAAGGAGTTGAGGTTGCAGAAGCAGAAGGAGCTGCAGGTTCTTCAGGAGATGCTGAAACACAAGCAGCAGGAGGAGACAGAGCTCCTGCAGAAACAGCAGGAGGAGGAGGAGCATAACAGGTCCATCAAGAGTAAGTACTATGGAAATGCAATAATACTAACATAACTAATAATGAATGTTAGCCTTTAGGCTCCAATAAAAGTGACACTAATATATGTATAGTACTATATATATTATATTTTATATATTCAGCAGTAATTATGTAGTATATACAATCTGTGTTATATCCAGCAGTAATGATACTTGCTCTGGCAGATATGAAAATGGCCTGTGAACAGGAGAAGAAATCTCTGGAGGAAGAACTTGAGAAGCTCAAACTGTCACTGCAGGTAGAGATCCCTTATAGTGTCAGTACACATCCACCAGTACCACCACCTCTCACTTATAACGTCAGTACACATTCAGTACACATTCCCACCTTTCCATTGTACTGGCTGTAGTGATGATTCGTGTCTGTGTTATACCAGCCCATAGAGGAGGACATTATGAGTCTGAAAGTGGCGCTGGAGATGAAGAACCAGGAGATCAAAGATCAGCACGATCTTTTGGTCAAACTATATACTCTGTATGTATACTATATCAAACCCACGGTTTTCACGCTACGATTTTTTTAAATGTGGTGAGCTGCGGAGAAAAGACGCGGTCCGGACGTATTTGTGGCTTAATATCTCTTGTCTCCTTGGGAGTAGGAAGTCTGTTCATGGCTCTTTGGAAAGGGCTGCATCTCCCCTCTAATCGCCTTCGAGCTTCAAGCGGATTGGACCCACGGTTATCACGCTACGATTTTTTAAAGCCGCCAGGGACGGGCCGAAAGCTTGGCAGGTGGCGTTCGTTAGGGACAGTCATGGAGGTGATGCGCACCGAGTTGCACGCCATTTGGACATGGCCAGACCTAGATGTGAGCGTTCAAAGTCAGCGCGTTTGTTTAAACTTTCTCCTCCAATTCGTTGCAACTGCTCAAGCTTTTCTCGCTCATCCGACTGGAGCGTAACGATTTATATGTTAATATTTCTGGTCTCCTTGGGAGTAGAAAGTCTGTTCATGGCTCTTTTGAAAGGGATGCATCTCCCCTGTAATCGCCTTCGAGCGGCACGCGGATCGAACCCACGTTTTTCACGCTACGATTTTTTTTAAATGTGTTGCGCGGCGGAGAAAAGACGCGCGCCGGACGTATTTGCGGCTTAATATCTCTTGTCTCATTGGGAGTAGAAAGTCTGTTCATGGCTCTTTGGAAAGGGCTGCATCTCCCCTGTAATCGCCTTCGAGCGGCACGCGGATCGAACCCACGGTTTAAACGCTACGATTTTTTTAAAATGTGTTGCGCGGCGGAGAATAGACGCGCGCCGGACGTATTTGCGGCTTGATATCTCTTGTCTCATTGGGAGTAGAAAGTCTGTTCATGGCTCTTTGGAAAGGGCTGCATCTCCCCTGTAATCGCCTTCGAGCGGCACGCGGATCGAACCCACGGTTTTCACGCTATGATTTTTTTAAATGTGTTGCGTGTCGGAGAAAATGCGCGCGTCGGACGTCATTGCGGCTTAATATCTCTTGTCTCCTTGGGAGTAGAAAGTCTTTTCATGGCTCTTTGGAAAGGTTTGCATCTCCCCTGTAATCGCCTTTAAGCGGCACGCGGATCGGACCCACCGTTCTCACGCTACGATTTTTTAAACGTGGTGCGCGTCGGAGAAAATGCGCGTAATATCTCTTGTCTCCTTGGGAGTAGAAAGTCTGTTCATGGCTCTTTGGAAAGGGCTGTATCTCCCCTGTAATCGCCTTCGAGCGGCACGCGCATCGGAACCATCGTTATCACGCTACGATTTTTTAATGCCGCCAGGGATAGGCCGAATGCGTGGCAGGTGGCGTTCGTTAGGGACAGTCATGGAGGTGATGCACACCGAGTTGCACGCCATTTGGAGTTGGCCCGGCCTAGATGTGAGCGTTCAAAGTCAGCGCGTTTGTTTAAACTTTCTCCTCCAATTCGTTGCAGTTGTACAAGCGTTTCTCGTTCATCCGACTGGAGCGTAACGCTTTATATGTTAATATTTCTGGTCTCCTTGGGAGTAGAAAGTCTGTTCATGGCTCTTTTGAAAGGGATGCATCTCCCCTGTAATCGCCTTCGAGCGGCACGCGGATCGAACCCACGTTTTTCACTGCTACGATTTTTTTTAAATGTGTTGCGCGGCGGAGAAAAGACGCGCGCCGGACGTATTTGCGGCTTAATATCTCTTGTCTCATTGGGTGTAGAAAGTCTGTTCATGGCTCTTTGGAAAGGGCTGCATCTCCCCTGTAATCGCCTTCGAGCGGCACGCGGATCGAACCCACGGTTTTCACGCTATGATTTTTTTAAATGTGGTGCGCGGCGGAGGAAATGCGCGCGTCGGACGTCATTTCGGCTTAATATCTCTTGTCTCCTTGGGAGTAGAAAGTCTTTTCATGGCTCTTTGGAAAGGGCTGCATCTCCGCTGTAATCGCCTTCGAGCGGCATGCGGATCGAACCCACGGTTTTCACGCTATGATTTTTTAAAATGTGGTGCGCGTCGGAGAAAATGCGCGCGTCGGACGTCATTTCGGCTTAATATCTATTGTCTCCTTGGGAGTAGAAAGTCTTTTCATGGCTCTTTGGAAAGGTTTGCATCTCCCTTGTAATCGCCTTTAAGCGGCACGCGGATTGGACCCACCGTTCTTCCGATACGATTTTTTAAATGTGGTGCGCGGCGTAGAAAAGACGCGCGTAGGACGTATTTGCGGCTTGATATCTCTTGTCTCATTGGGAGTAGAAAGTCTGTTCATGGCTCTTTGGAAAGGGCTGCATCTCCCCTGTAATCGCCTTCGAGCGGCACGCGGATCGAACCCACGGTTTTCACGCTACGATTTTTTTAAAATGTGTTGCGCGGCGGAGAATAGACGCGCGCCGGACGTATTTGCGGCTTGATATCTCTTGTCTCATTGGGAGTAGAAAGTCTGTTCATGGCTCTTTGGAAAGGGCTGCATCTCCCCTGTAATCGCCTTCGAGCGGCACGCGGATCGAACCCACGGTTTTCACGCTATGATTTTTTTAAATGTGTTGCGTGTCGGAGAAAATGCGCGCGTCGGACGTCATTGCGGCTTAATATCTCTTGTCTCCTTGGGAGTAGAAAGTCTTTTCATGGCTCTTTGGAAAGGTTTGCATCTCCCCTGTAATCGCCTTTAAGCGGCACGCGGATCGGACCCACCGTTCTCACGCTACGATTTTTTAAACGTGGTGCGCGTCGGAGAAAATGCGCGTAATATCTCTTGTCTCCTTGGGAGTAGAAAGTCTGTTCATGGCTCTTTGGAAAGGGCTGTATCTCCCCTGTAATCGCCTTCGAGCGGCACGCGCATCGGAACCATCGTTATCACGCTACGATTTTTTAATGCCGCCAGGGATAGGCCGAAAGCGTGGCAGGTGGCGTTCGTTAGGGACAGTCATGGAGGTGATGCACACCGAGTTGCACGCCATTTGGAGTTGGCCCGGCCTAGATGTGAGCGTTCAAAGTCAGCGCGTTTGTTTAAACTTTCTCCTCCAATTCGTTGCAGTTGTACAAGCGTTTCTCGTTCATCCGACTGGAGCGTAACGCTTTATATGTTAATATTTCTGGTCTCCTTGGGAGTAGAAAGTCTGTTCATGGCTCTTTTGAAAGGGATGCATCTCCCCTGTAATCGCCTTCGAGCGGCACGCGGATCGAACCCACGTTTTTCACTGCTACGATTTTTTTTAAATGTGTTGCGCGGCGGAGAAAAGACGCGCGCCGGACGTATTTGCGGCTTAATATCTCTTGTCTCATTGGGTGTAGAAAGTCTGTTCATGGCTCTTTGGAAAGGGCTGCATCTCCCCTGTAATCGCCTTCGAGCGGCACGCGGATCGAACCCACGGTTTTCACGCTATGATTTTTTTAAATGTGGTGCGCGGCGGAGGAAATGCGCACGTCGGACGTCATTTCGGCTTAATATCTCTTGTCTCCTTGGGAGTAGAAAGTCTTTTCATGGCTCTTTGGAAAGGGCTGCATCTCCGCTGTAATCGCCTTCGAGCGGCATGCGGATCGAACCCACGGTTTTCACGCTATGATTTTTTAAAATGTGGTGCGCGTCGGAGAAAATGCGCGCGTCGGACGTCATTTCGGCTTAATATCTATTGTCTCCTTGGGAGTAGAAAGTCTTTTCATGGCTCTTTGGAAAGGTTTGCATCTCCCTTGTAATCACCTTTAAGCGGCACGCGGATTGGACCCACCGTTCTTCCGATACGATTTTTTAAATGTGGTGCGCGGCGTAGAAAAGACTTGCGTAGGACGTATTTGCGGCTTAATATCTTTGGGCTCCTTGGGAGTAGGAAGTCTGTTCATGGCTCTTTTGAAAGGGATGCATCTCCCCTGTAATCGCCTTCGAGCGGCACGCGGATCGAACCCACGTTTTTCACGCTACGATTTTTTTTAAATGTGTTGCGCGGCGGAGAAAAGACGCGCGCCGGACGTATTTGCGGCTTAATATCTCTTGTCTCATTGGGTGTAGAAAGTCTGTTCATGGCTCTTTGGAAAGGGCTGCATCTCCCCTGTAATCGCCTTCGAGCGGCACGCGGATCGAACCCACGGTTTTCACGCTATGATTTTTTTAAATGTGTTGCGCGTCGGAGAAAATGCGCGCGTCGGACGTCATTGCGGCTTAATATCTCTTGTCTCCTTGGGAGTAGAAAGTCTTTTCATGGCTCTTTGGAAAGGTTTGCATCTCCCCTGTAATCGCCTTTAAGCGGCACGCGGATCGGACCCACCGTTCTTACGCTACGATTTTTTAAATGTGGTGCGCGGCGTAGAAAAGACGCGCGTAGGACGTATTTGCGGCTTAATATCTTTGGGCTCCTTGGGAGTAGGAAGTCTGTTCATGCCTCTTTGGAAAGGGCTCCATCTCCCCTGTAATCGCCTTCGAGCGGCACGCGGATCGAACCCACGGTTTTCACGCTATGATTTTTTAAACGTGGTGCGCGTCGGAGAAAATGCGCGTAATATTTCTTGTCTCCTTGGGAGTAGAAAGTCTGTTCATGGCTCTTTGGAAAGGGCTGTATCTCCCCTGTAATCGCCTTCGAGCGGCACGCGCATCGGAACCATCGTTATCACGCTACGATTTTTTAATGCCGACAGGGACGGGCTGAAAGCGTGGCAGGTGGCGTTGGTTAGGGACAGTCATGGAGGTGATGCACACCGAGTTGCACGCCATTTGGAGTTGGCCCGG
This sequence comes from Electrophorus electricus, assembly GCF_041902795.1. NCBI lineage: Eukaryota > Metazoa > Chordata > Actinopteri > Gymnotiformes > Gymnotidae > Electrophorus > Electrophorus electricus. The sequence continues at coordinate 1,246,430 of NC_137505.1, read as the reverse complement.
CCTAGATGTGAGCGTTCAAAGTCAGCGCGTATGTTTAAACTTTCTCCTCCAATTCGTTGCAATTGTACAAGCGTTTCTCGTTCATCCGACTGGAGCGTAACGCTTTATATGTTAATATTTCTGGTCTCCTTGGGAGTAGAAAGTCTGTTCATGGCTCTTTTGAAAGGGATGCATCTCCCCTGTAATCGCCTTCGAGCGGCACGCGGATCGAACCCACGTTTTTCACGCTACGATTTTTTTTAAATGTGTTGCGCGGCGGAGAAAAGACGCGCGCCGGACGTATTTGCGGCTTAATATCTCTTGTCTCATTGGGTGTAGAAAGTCTGTTCATGGCTCTTTGGAAAGGGCTGCATCTCCCCTGTAATCGCCTTTAAGCGGCATGCGGATCGAACCCACGGTTTTCACGCTATGATTTTTTTAAATGTGCTGCGCGGCGGAGAAAATGCGCGCGTCGGATGTCATTGCGGCTTAATATCTCGTTTCCTTGGGAGTAGAAAATCTTTTCATGGTTCTTTGGAAAGGGTTGCATCTCCCCTGTAATCGCCTTTAAGCGGCACGCGGATCGGACCCATCGTTCTCACGCTACGATTTTTTAAAATCCGCCAGGGACGGAACGAACGCTTGGCAGGTGGCGTTCGTGACGGACAGTCAAGCAGTTAATGCGCACCGAGCTGCAGGCCATTTGGACCTGGCCCAGCCTAGATGTGAGTATTCAAAGTCAGCACGTTTGTTTCAAAGTTCTCCACCAATTCGTTGTAATTGCGTGTGTGCGCGTGAACACCAGGTTTGTGGAGGAGTTCGTCCTTGGACTGTACAAGGGGAGACAGTGTGTGGCCTGGCTGCGTGAGGTTGCAGTTTGCTGGGCATGAGAGATTGGCATGTGGTGCCCTGGAGGTGTGGTTGTTCCAGGACGGGCAAGGTGGGGTAGTGTGGCTGGGTGACGGTGCGCTTCACTGGGGATGTGGTTGTGAGTTGCAGGCCCATTCCTTTGAATGACAGAAAGGATCTGATTTGTTTCCAGGTTTAAACGTACTTTGCTGGGTATGACTGTGACCTCTTGGGCCAGGAAGTCTGTTTCTAGTTTTATTTAAACGGTCAAACTGCGTGAAGTGTGCCCAGGCCCAGAGCTACTTTGCTGGGCATGGCTGTGTGACCTCTTGGGCCTGGAAGTCTGGTTGTAGTATGATTTTAAAGGGTCAAATGCTCTGCATTGTGTGTCCAGGTTTAAGGCTACTTTGCTGGGCATGTGATTTGGACCCATCGGGTACGGAAGCCTTTCCGTCACGTGCTCGTTTTCCACGCCTTCAGCGCAGGTAGCCTGCGAATTTAAAACCGACGTGCATTTTATTCTTTTCCCCTTTTATCCTTTCATATCTCTCCGCTACCTTGGAGAAGAGAGACGCACGCGGGTAAATAAAATGTAAATATCTCTAAATATCTGTATAATATGTAAATAAAAGGAAGATGTGGTTGTGTAGTGTAGTCGTTTGATTATAAATAATCTCATAATAATTTTATCCACAAATTCTTATACATTTATACATGTTTATCTCTCTCTTTGTGTGTGTGTGTGTGTGTGTGTGGTTCTGTGTCACTAGTGGGGCCTGTGGCCCGATTGGAGTGTTTGCGGTGTGAGAAGGAGGAGTTGGAGAACAGTTTCTTGGAGCAGCTGAAGGAGTTGAGGTTGCAGAAGCAGAAGGAGCTGCAGGTTCTTCAGGAGATGCTGAAACACAAGCAGCATGAGGAGACAGAGCTCCTGCAGAAACAGCAGGAGGAGGAGGAGCATAACAGGTCCATCAAGAGTAAGTACTATGGAAATGCAATAATACTAACATAACTAATAATGAATGCTAGCCTTTAGGCTCCAATAAAAGTGATACTAATATATGTATAGTACTATATATATTATATTTTATATATTCAGTAGTAATTATGTAGTATATACAATCTATGTTATATCCAGCAGTAATGATACTTGCTCTGGCAGATATGAAAATGGCCTGTGAACAGGAGAAGAAATCTCTGCAGGAAGAACTTGAGAAGCTCAGACTGTCACTGCAGGTAGAGATCCCTTATAGTGTCAGTACACATCCACCAGTACCTCCACCTTTCACTTATAACGTCAGTAGACATTCAGTACACATTCCCACCTTTCCATTGTACTGGCTGTAGTGATGATTCGTATGTGTGGGTTATACCAGCCCATAGAGGAGGACATTATGAGTCTGAAAGTGGCGCTGGAGATGAAGAACCAGGAGATCAAAGATCAGCACGATCTTTTGGTCAAACTATATACTCTGTATGTATACTATATACTCTGTATGTAGTACCTGGTTTAACACTATATCCTCTTTATATATACTATATACTGTTTATGTAGCTCCTGGTTAAACACTATACCCTCAGCTTACTCTAGTCTGCAGATGTGAAGAAATTAAACAGAATGTGTATCTGTGTATATGTGCGCACCTGTATGTGTCTGGTTGTAGTATTATTTAAAGGGTCAAACTCCGTAAAGTGTGCCCAGGCCCAGAGCTACTTTGATGGGCATGATTCTGTGACCTCTTGGGCCTTGAAATGTGGTGCTTTGAATGATTTAAAGAGTGAAACGGTCTGAAGTGTGCCCACGTTTAAAGCAACCTTGCTGGGCATGACTGTGTGACCTCTTGGGCCAGGAAGTCTGTTTCTAGTTTTATTTAAACGGTCAAACTGCGTGAAGTGTGCCCAGGCCCAGAGCTACTTTGCTGGGCATGACTGTGTGACCTCTTGGGCCTGGAAGTCTGGTTGTAGTATGATTTTAAAGGGTCAAATGGTCTCCATTGTGTGTCCAGGTTTAAGGCTACTTTGCTGGGCATGTGATTTGGAACCATCGGGTACGGAAGCCTTTCCGTCACGTGCTCGTTTTCCACGCCTTCAGCGCAGGTAGCCTGCGAATTTAACACCGACGTGCATTTTCTTCTTTTCCCCTTTTATCCCTTCATATCTCTCCGCTACCTTGGAGAAGAGAGACGCACGCGGGTAAATAAAATGTAAATATCTCTAAATATCTGTGTAATATGTAAATAAAAGGAAGAAGTGGTTGTGTAGTGTAGTCGTTTCATTATAAATAATCTCATAATAATTTTATCCACAAATTCTTATACATTTATACATGTTTATCTCTCTCTGTGTTTGTGTGTGTGTGTGTCTGTGTGTGTGTGTGTGTGTGGTTCTGTGTCACTAGTGGGGCCTGTGGCCCGATTGGAGTGTTTGCGGTGTGAGAAGGAGGAGTTGGAGAACAGTTTGTTTGAGCAGCTGAAGGAGTTGAGGTTGCAGAAGCAGAAGGAGCTGCAGGTTCTTCAGGAGATGCTGAAACACAAGCAGCAGGAGGAGACAGAGCTCCTGCAGAAACAGCAGGAGGAGGAGGAGCATAACAGGTCCATCAAGAGTAAGTACTATGGAAATGCAATAATACTAATATAACTAATAATGAATGTTAGCCTTTAGGCTCCAATAAAAGTGACACTAATATATGTATAGTACTATATATATTATATTTTATATATTCAGCAGTAATTATGTAGTATATACAATCTGTGTTATATCCAGCAGTAATGATACTTGCTCTGGCAGATATGAAAATGGCCTGTGAACAGGAGAAGAAATCTCTGGAGGAAGAACTTGAGAAGCTCAAACTGTCACTGCAGGTAGAGATCCCTTATAGTGTCAGTACACAACCACCAGTACCACCACCTCTCACTTATAACGTCAGTACACATTTAGTACACATTCCCACCTTTCCATTGTACTGGCTGTAGTGATGATTCGTGTCTGTGTTATACCAGCCCATAGAGGAGGACATTATGAGTCTGAAAGTGGCGCTGGAGATGAAGAACCAGGAGATCAAAGATCAGCACGATCTTTTGGTCAAACTATATTCTCTGTATGTATACTATATCGAACCCACGGTTTTCACGCTACGATTTTTTTAAATGTGGTGAGCTGCGGAGAAAAGACGCGGTCCAGACGTATTTGTGGCTTAATATCTCTTGTCTCCTTGGGAGTAGGAAGTCTGTTCATGGCTCTTTGGAAAGGGCTGCATCTCCCCTCTAATCGCCTTCGAGCTTCAAGCGGATTGGACCCACGGTTATCACGCTACGATTTTTTAAAGCCGCCAGGGATGGGCCGAAAGCTTGGCAGGTGGCGTTCGTTAGGGACAGTCATGGAGGTGATGCGCACCGAGTTGCACGCCATTTGGACATGGCCAGACCTAGATGTGAGCGTTCAAAGTCAGCGCGTTTGTTTAAACTTTCTCCTCCAATTCGTTGCAACTGCTCAAGCGTTTCTCGCTCATCCGACTGGAGCGTAACGCTTTATATGTAAATATCTCTTGTCTCCTTGGGAGTAGGAAGTCTGTTCATGGATCTTTGGAAAGGGCTGCATCTCCCCTGTAATCGCCTTCGAGCGGCACGCGGATCGAACCCACGGTTTTCACGCTATGATTTTTTTAAATGTGGTGCGCGGCGGAGAAAATGCGCGCGTCGGACGTCATTTCGGCTTAATATCTCTTGTCTCCTTGGGAGTAGAAAGTCTTTTCATGGCTCTTTGGAAAGGGCTGCATCTCCCCTGTAATCGCCTTTAAGCGGCACGCGGATCGGACCCACCGTTCTCACGCTAAGATTTTTTAAATGTGGTGCGCGGCGGAGAAAATGCGCGTGTCGGACATCATTGCTGCTTAATATCTCTTGTCTCCTTGGGAGTAGGAAGTCTGTTCATGGCTCTTTGGAAAGGGCTGCATCTCCCCTGTAATCGCCTTCGAGCGGCACGCGGATCGAACCCACGGTTTTCACGCTATGATTTTTTTAAATGTGCTGCGCGGCGGAGAAAATGCGCGCGTCGGACGTCATTGCGGCTTAATATCTCTTGTCTCCTTGGGAGTAGAAAGTCTTTTCATGGCTCTTTGGAAAGGTTTGCATCTCCCCTGTAATCGCCTTTAAGCGGCACGCGGATCGGACCCACCGTTCTTACGCTACGATTTTTTAAATGTGGTGCGCGGCGTAGAAAAGACGCGCGTAGGACGTATTTGCGGCTTAATATCTTTGGGCTCCTTGGGAGTAGGAAGTCTGTTCATGCCTCTTTGGAAAGGGCTCCATCTCCCCTGTAATCGCCTTCGAGCGGCACGCGGATCGAACCCACGGTTTTCACGCTATGATTTTTTTAAATGTGCTGCGCGGCGGAGAAAATGTGCGCGTCGGACGTCATTGCGGCTTAATATCTCTTGTCTCCTTGGGAGTAGAAAGTCTTTTCATGGTTCTTTGGAAAGGGTTGCATCTCCCCTGTAATCGCCTTTAAGCGGCACGCGGATCGGACCCACCGTTCTTACGCTACGATTTTTTAAACGTGGTGCGCGTCGGAGAAAATGCGCGTAATATCTCTTGTCTCCTTGGGAGTAGAAAGTCTGTTCATGGCTCTTTGGAAAGGGCTGTATCTCCCCTGTAATCGCCTTCGAGCGGCACGCGCATCGGAACCATCGTTATCACGCTACGATTTTTTAATGCCGCCAGGGATAGGCCGAAAGCGTGGCAGGTGGCGTTCGTTAGGGACAGTCATGGAGGTGATGCACACCGAGTTGCACGCCATTTGGAGTTGGCCCGGCCTAGATGTGAGCGTTCAAAGTCAGCGCGTTTGTTTAAACTTTCTCCTCCAATTCGTTGCAATTGTACAAGCGTTTCTCGTTCATCCGACTGGAGCGTAACGATTTATATGTTAATATTTCTGGTCTCCTTGGGAGTAGAAAGTCTGTTCATGGCTCTTTTGAAAGGGATGCATCTCCCCTGTAATCGCCTTCGAGCGGCACGCGGATCGAAGCCACGTTTTTCACGCTACGATTTTTTTTAAATGTGTTGCGCGGCGGAGAAAAGACGCGCGCCGGACGTATTTGCGGCTTAATATCTCTTGTCTCATTGGGTGTAGAAAGTCTGTTCATGGCTCTTTGGAAAGGGCTGCATCTCCCCTGTAATCGCCTTCGAGCGGCACGCGGATCGAACCCACGGTTTTCACGCTATGATTTTTTTAAATGTGGTGCGCGGCGGAGGAAATGCGCGCGTCGGACGTCATTTCGGCTTAATATCTCTTGTCTCCTTGGGAGTAGAAAGTCTTTTCATGGCTCTTTGGAAAGGGCTGCATCTCCGCTGTAATCGCCTTCGAGCGGCACGCGGATCGAACCCACGGTTTTCACGCTATGATTTTTTTAAATGTGGTGCGCGGCGGAGAAAATGCGCGCGTCGGACGTCATTTCGGCTTAATATCTATTGTCTCCTTGGGAGTAGAAAGTCTTTTCATGGCTCTTTGGAAAGGTTTGCATCTCCCTTGTAATCGCCTTTAAGCGGCACGCGGATTGGACCCACCGTTCTTCCGATACGATTTTTTAAATGTGGTGCGCGGCGTAGAAAAGACGCGCGTAGGACGTATTTGCGGCTTAATATCTTTGGGCTCCTTGGGAGTAGGAAGTCTGTTCATGCCTCTTTGGAAAGGGCTGCATCTCCCCTGTAATCGCCTTCGAGCGGAACGCGGATCGAACCCACGGTTTTCACGCTATGATTTTTTTAAATGTGGTGCGCGGCGGAGGAAATGCGCGCGTCGGACGTCATTTCGGCTTAATATCTCTTGTCTCATTGGGAGTAGAAAGTCTGTTCATGGCTCTTTGGAAAGGGCTGCATCTCCCCTGTAATCGCCTTCGAGCGGCACGCGGATCGAACCCACGGTTTTCACGCTATGATTTTTTTAAATGTGTTGCGCGTCGGAGAAAATGCGCGCGTCGGACGTCATTGCGGCTTAATATCTCTTGTCTCCTTGGGAGTAGAAAGTCTTTTCATGGCTCTTTGGAAAGGTTTGCATCTCCCCTGTAATCGCCTTTAAGCGGCACGCGGATCGGACCCACCGTTCTTACGCTACGATTTTTTAAATGTGGTGCGCGGCGTAGAAAAGACGCGCGTAGGACGTATTTGCGGCTTAATATCTTTGGGCTCCTTGGGAGTAGGAAGTCTGTTCATGCCTCTTTGGAAAGGGCTCCATCTCCCCTGTAATCGCCTTCGAGCGGCTCGCGGATCGAACCCACGGTTTTCACGCTATGATTTTTTTAAATGTGCTGCGCGGCGGAGAAAATGCGCGCGTCGGACGTCATTGCGGCTTAATATCTCTTGTCTCCTTGGGAGTAGAAAGTCTTTTCATGGTTCTTTGGAAAGGGTTGCATCTCCCCTGTAATCGCCTTTAAGCGGCACGCGGATCGGACCCACCGTTCTCTCGCTACGATTTTTTAAACGTGGTGCGCGTCGGAGAAAATGCGCGTAATATCTCTTGTCTCCTTGGGAGTAGAAAGTCTTTTCATGGCTCTTTGGAAAGGGCTGCATCTCCCCTGTAATCGCCTTCGAGCGGCACGCGGATCGGAACCATCGTTATCACGCTACGATTTTTTAATGCCGCCAGGGATAGGCCGAAAGCGTGGCAGGTGGCGTTCGTTAGGGACAGTCATGGAGGTGATGCACACCGAGTTGCACGCCATTTGGAGTTGGCCCGGCCTAGATGTGAGCGTTCAAAGTCAGCGCGTTTGTTTAAACTTTCTCCTCCAATTCGTTGCAATTGTACAAGCGTTTCTCGTTCATCCGACTGGAGCGTAACGCTTTATATGTTAATATTTCTGGTCTCCTTGGGAGTAGAAAGTCTGTTCATGGCTCTTTTGAAAGGGATGCATCTCCCCTGTAATCGCCTTCGAGCGTCACGCGGATCGAACCCACGTTTTTCACGCTACGATTTGTTTTAAATGTGTTGCGCGGCGGAGAAAAGACGCGCGCCGGACGTATTTGCGGCTTAATATCTCTTGTCTCATTGGGTGTAGAAAGTCTGTTCATGGCTCTTTGGAAAGGGCTGCATCTCCCCTGTAATCGCCTTCGAGCGGCACGCGGATCGAACCCACGGTTTTCACGCTATGATTTTTTGAAATGTGGTGCGCGGCGGAGGAAATGCGCGCGTCGGACGTCATTGCGGCTTAATATCTCTTGTCTCCTTGGGAGTAGAAAGTCTTTTCATGGCTCTTTGGAAAGGTTTGCATCTCCCCTGTAATCGCCTTTAAGCGGCACGCGGATCGGACCCACCGTTCTCACGCTACGATTTTTTAAACGTGGTGCGCGTCGGAGAAAATGCGCGTAATATCTCTTGTCTCCTTGGGAGTAGAAAGTCTTTTCATGGCTCTTTGGAAAGGTTTGCATCTCCCCTGTAATCGCCTTTAAGCGGCACGCGGATCGGACCCACCGTTCTCACGCTACGATTTTTTAATGCCGCCAGGGATAGGCCGAAAGCGTGGCAGGTGGCGTTCGTTAGGGACAGTCATGGAGGTGATGCACACCGAGTTGCACGCCATTTGGAGTTGGCCCGGCCTAGATGTGAGCGTTCAAAGTCAGCGCGTTTGTTTAAACTTTCTCCTCCAATTCGTTGCAATTGTACAAGCGTTTCTCGTTCATCCGACTGGAGCGTAACGCTTTATATGTTAATTTTTCTGGTCTCCTTGGGAGTAGAAAGTCTGTTCATGGCTCTTTTGAAAGGGATGCATCTCCCCTGTAATCGCCTTCGAGCGGCACGCGGATCGAACCCACGTTTTTCACGCTACGATTTTTTTTAAATGTGTTGCGCGGCGGAGAAAAGACGCGCGCCGGACGTATTTGCGGCTTAATATCTCTTGTCTCATTGGGTGTAGAAAGTCTGTTCATGCCTCTTTGGAAAGGGCTGCATCTCCGCTGTAATCGCCTTCGAGCAGCACGCGGATCGAACCCACGGTTTTCACGCTATGATTTTTTTAAATGTGGTGCGCGGCGGAGGAAATGCGCGCGTCGGACGTCATTTCGGCTTAATATCTCTTGTCTCCTTGGGAGTAGAAAGTCTTTTCATGGCTCTTTGGAAAGGGCTGCATCTCCCCTGTAATCGCCTTTAAGCGGCACGCGGATCGAACCCACGGTTTTCACGCTACGATTTTTTTTAAATGTGTTGCGCGGCGGAGAATAGACGCGCGCCGGACGTATTTGCGGCTTGATATCTCTTGTCTCATTGGGAGTAGAAAGTCTGTTCATGGCTCTTTGGAAAGGTTTGCATCTTCCCTGTAATCGCCTTTAAGCGGCACGCGGATCGGACCCACCGTTCTTACGCTACGATTTTTTAAATGTGGTGCGCGGCGTAGAAAAGACGCGCGTAGGACGTATTTGCGGCTTAATATCTTTGGGCTCCTTGGGAGTAGGAAGTCTGTTCATGCCTCTTTGGAAAGGGCTCCATCTCCCCTGTCATCGCCTTCGAGCGGCACGCGGATCGAACCCACGGTTTTCACGCTATGATTTTTTTAAATGTGCTGCGCGGCGGAGAAAATGCGCGCGTCGGACGTCATTGCGGCTTAATATCTCTTGTCTCCTTGGGAGTAGAAAGTCTTTTCATGGCTCGTTGGAAAGGTTTGCATCTCCCCTGTAATCGCCTTTAAGCGGCATGCGGATCGGACCCACCGTTCTTACGCTACGATTTTTTAAATGTGGTGCGCGGCGTAGAAAAGACGCGCGTAGGACGTATTTGCGGCTTAATATCTTTGGGCTCCTTGGGAGTAGGAAGTCTGTTCATGCCTCTTTGGAAAGGGCTGCATCTCCCCTGTAATCGCCTTCGAGCGGCACGCGGATCGAACCCACGTTTTTCACGCTACGATTTTTTTTAAATGTGTTGCGCGGCGGAGAAAAGACGCGCGCCGCACGTATTTGCGGCTTAATATCTCTTGTCTCCTTGGGAGTAGGAAGTCTGTTCATGGCTCTTTGGAAAGGGCTACATCTCCCCTGTAATCGCTTTTAAGCGGCACCCGGATCGGACCCACCGTTCTCACGCTACGATTTTTTAAACGTGGTCCGCGTCGGAGAAAATGCGCGTAATATCTCTTGTCTCCTTGGGAGTAGAAAGTCTGTTCATGGCTCTTTGGAAAGGGCTGTATCTCCCCTGTAATCGCCTTCGAGCGGCACGCGCATCGGAACCATCGTTATCACGCTACGATTTTTTAATGCCGCCAGGGATAGGCCGAAAGCGTGGCAGGTGGCGTTCGTTAGCGACAGTCATGGAGGTGATGCGCACCGAGTTGCACGCCATTTGGAGTTGGCCCGGCCTAGATGTGAGCGTTCAAAGTCAGCGCGTTTGTTTAAACTTTCTCCTCCAATTCGTTGCAATTGTACAAGCGTTTCTCGTTCATCCGACTGGAGCGTAACGCTTTATATGTTAATATTTCTGGTCTCCTTGGGAGTAGAAAGTCTGTTCATGGCTCTTTTGAAAGGGATGCATCTCCCCTGTAATCGCCTTCGAGCGGCACGCGGATCGAACCCACGTTTTTCACGCTACGATTTTTTTTAAATGTGTTGCGCGGCGGAGAAAAGACGCGCGCCGGACGTATTTGCGGCTTAATATCTCTTGTCTCATTGGGAGTAGAAAGTCTGTTCATGGCTCTTTGGAAAGGTTTGCATCTTCCCTGTAATCGCCTTTAAGCGGCACGCGGATCGGACCCACCGTTCTTACGCTACGATTTTTTAAATGTGGTGCGCGGCGTAGAAAAGACGCGCGTAGGACGTATTTGCGGCTTAATATCTTTGGGCTCCTTGGGAGTAGGAAGTCTGTTCATGCCTCTTTGGAAAGGGCTCCATCTCCCCTGTAATCGCCTTCGAGCGGCACGCGGATCGAACCCACGGTTTTCACGCTATGATTTTTTTAAATGTGCTGCGCGGCGGAGAAAATGCGCGCGTCGGACGTCATTGCGGCTTAATATCTCTTGTCTCCTTGGGAGTAGAAAGTCTTTTCATGGTTCTTTGGAAAGGGCTGCATCTCCCCTGTAATCGCCTTCGCGCGGCACGCGGATCGGAACCATCGTTATCACGCTACGATTTTTTAATGCCGACAGGGACGGGCCGAAAGCTTGGCAGGTGGCGTTCGTTAGGAAAAGTCATGGACGTGATGCGGACCGAGTTGCAGGCCATTTGGACCTGGCCCGGCCTAGATTTGAGCCTTCAAAGTCAGCGCGTTTGTTTAAACTTTCTCCTCCAATTCGTTGCAATTGTACAAGCGTTTCTCGCTCATCCGACTGGAGCGTAACGCTTTATCTGTTAATATCTCTGGTCTCCTTGGGAGTAGAAAGTTTGTTCATGGCTCTTTGGAAAGGGATGCATCTCCCCTGTAATCGCCTTTAAGCGGCATGCGGATCGGACCCACCGTTCTCACGCTACGATTTTTTAAACGTGGTGCGCGTCGGAGAAAATGCGCGTAATATCTCTTGTCTCCTTGGGAGTAGAAAGTCTGTTCATGGCTCTTTGGAAAGGGCTGTATCTCCCCTGTAATCACCTTCGAGCGGCACGCGGATCGAACCCACGTTTTTCACGCTACGATTTTTTTTAAATGTGTTGCGCGGCGGAGAAAAGACGCGCGCCGGACGTATTTGCGGCTTAATATCTCTTGTCTCATTGGGTGTAGAAAGTCTGTTCATGGCTCTTTGGAAAGGTTTGCATCTCCCTTGTAATCGCCTTTAAGCGGCACGCGGATTGGACCCACCGTTCTTCCGATACGATTTTTTAAATGTGGTGCGCGGCGTAGAAAAGACGCGCGTAGGACGTCATTTCGGCTTAATATCTCTTGTCTCCTTGGGAGTAGAAAGTCTTTTCATGGCTCTTTGGAAAGGGCTGCATCTCCGCTGTAATCATCTTCGAGCGGCACGCGGATCGAACCCACGGTTTTCACGCTATGATTTTTTTAAATGTGGTGCGCGGCGGAGGAAATGCGCGCGTCGGACGTCATTTCGGCTTAATATCTCTTGTCTCCTTGGGAGTAGAAAGTCTTTTCATGGCTCTTTGGAAAGGGCTGCATCTCCCCTGTAATCGCCTTTAAGCGGCACGCGGATCGAACCCACGGTTTTCACGCTACGATTTTTTTTAAATGTGTTGCGCGGCGGAGAATAGACGCGCGCCGGACGTATTTGCGGCTTGATATCTCTTGTCTCATTGGGAGTAGAAAGTCTGTTCATGGCTCTTTGGAAAGGGCTGCATCTCCCCTGTAATCGCCTTCGAGCGGCACGCGGATCGAACCCACGGTTTTCACGCTATGATTTTTTTAAATGTGTTGCGCGTCGGAGAAAATGCGCGCGTCGGACGTCATTGCGGCTTAATATCTCTTGTCTCCTTGTGAGTAGAAAGTCTTTTCATGGCTCTTTGGAAAGGTTTGCATCTCCCCTGTAATCGCCTTTAAGCGGAACGCGGATCGGACGCACCGTTCTCACGCTACGATTTTTTAAACGTGGTGCGCGTCGGAGAAAATGCGCGTAATATCTCTTGTCTCCTTGGGAGTAGAAAGTCTGTTCATGGCTCTTTGGAAAGGGCTGTATCTCCCCTGTAATCGCCTTCGAGCGGCACGCGCATCGGAACCATCGTTATCACGCTACGATTTTTTAATGCCGCCAGGGATAGGCCGAAAGCGTGGCAGGTGGCGTTCGTTAGGGACAGTCATGGAGGTGATGCACACCGAGTTGCACGCCATTTGGAGTTGGCCCGGCCTAGATGTGAGCGTTCAAAGTCAGCGCGTTTGTTTAAACTTTCTCCTCCAATTCGTTGCAGTTGTACAAGCGTTTCTCGTTCATCCGACTGGAGCGTAACGCTTTATATGTTAATATTTCTGGTCTCCTTGGGAGTAGAAAGTCTGTTCATGGCTCTTTTGAAAGGGATGCATCTCCCCTGTAATCGCCTTCGAGCGGCACGCGGATCGAACCCACGTTTTTCACGCTACGATTTTTTTTAAATGTGTTGCGCGGCGGAGAAAAGACGCGCGCCGGACGTATTTGCGGCTTAATATCTCTTGTCTCCTTGGGAGTAGGAAGTCTTTTCATGGTTCTTTGGAAAGGGCTGCATCTCCGCTGTAATCGCCTTCGAGCGGCACGCGGATCGAACCCAGGGTTTTCACGCTATGATTTTTTTAAATGTGGTGCGCGTCGGAGAAAATGCGCCCGTCGGACGTCATTTCGGCTTAATATCTATTGTCTCCTTGGGAGTAGAAAGTCTTTTCATGGCTCTTTGGAAAGGTTTGCATCTCCCTTGTAATCGCCTTTAAGCGGCACGCGGATTGGACCCACCGTTCTTCCGATACGATTTTTTAAATGTGGTGCGCGGCGTAGAAAAGACTTGCGTAGGACGTATTTGCGGCTTAATATCTTTGGGCTCCTTGGGAGTAGGAAGTCTGTTCATGGCTCTTTTGAAAGGGATGCATCTCCGCTGTAATCGCCTTCGAGCGGCACGCGGATCGAACCCACGTTTTTCACGCTACGATTTTTTTTAAATGTGTTGCGCGGCGGAGAAAAGACGCGCGCCGGACGTATTTGCGGCCTAATATCTCTTGTCTCCTTGGGAGTAGGAAGTCTGTTCATGGCTCTTTGGAAAGGGCTGCATCTCCCCTGTAATCGCCTTTAAGCGGCACCCGGATCGGACCCACCGTTCTCACGCTACGATTTTTTAAACGTGGTGCGCGTCGGAGAAAATGCGCGTAATATCTCTTGTCTCCTTGGGAGTAGAAAGTCTGTTCATGGCTCTTTGGAAAGGGCTGTATCTCCCCTGTAATCACCTTTGAGCGGCACGCGGATCGAACCCACGTTTTTCACGCTACGATTTTTTTTAAATGTGTTGCGCGGCGGAGAAAAGACGCGCGCCGGACGTATTTGCGGCTTATTATCTCTTGTCTCATTGGGTGTAGAAAGTCTGTTCATGGCTCTTTGGAAAGGTTTGCATCTCCCTTATAATCGCCTTTAAGCGGCACGCGGATTGGACCCACCGTTCTTCCGATACGATTTTTTAAATGTGGTGCGCGGCGTAGAAAAGACGCGCGTAGGACGTCATTTCGGCTTAATATCTCTTGTCTCCTTGGGAGTAGAAAGTCTTTTCATGGCTCTTTGGAAAGGGCTGCATCTCCGCTGTAATCGCCTTCGAGCGGCACGCGGATCGAACCCACGGTTTTCACGCTATGATTTTTTTAAATGTGGTGCGCGGCGGAGAAAATGCGCGCGTCGGACGTCATTTCGGCTTAATATCTATTGTCTCCTTGGGAGTAGAAAGTCTTTTCATGGCTCTTTGGAAAGGTTTGCATCTCCCTTGTAATCGCCTTTAAGCGGCACGCGGATTGGACCCACCGTTCTTCCGATACGATTTTTTAAATGTGGTGCGCGGCGTAGAAAAGACGCGCGTAGGACGTATTTGCGGCTTAATATCTTTGGGCTCCTTGGGAGTAGGAAGTCTGTTCATACCTCTTTGGAAAGGGCTGCATCTCCCCTGTAATCGCCTTCGAGCGGCACGCGGATCGAACCCACGGTTTTCACGCTATGATTTTTTTAAATGTGGTGCGCGGCGGAGAATAGACGCGCGCCGGACGTATTTGCGGCTTGATATCTCTTGTCTCATTGGGAGTAGAAAGTCTGTTCATGGCTCTTTGGAAAGGGCTGCATCTCCGCTATAATCGCCTTCGAGCGGCACGCGGATCGAACCCACGGTTTTCACGCTATGATTTTTTTAAATGTGGTGCGCGTCGGAGAAAATGCACCCGTCGGACGTCATTTCGGCTTAATATCTATTGTCTCCTTGGGAGTAGAAAGTCTTTTCATGGCTCTTTGGAAAGGTTTGCATCTCCCTTGTAATCGCCTTTAAGCGGCACGCGGATTGGACCCACCGTTCTTCCGATACGATTTTTTAAATGTGGTGCGCGGCGTAGAAAAGACTTGCGTAGGACGTATTTGCGGCTTAATATCTTTGGGCTCCTTGGGAGTAGGAAGTCTGTTCATGGCTCTTTTGAAAGGGATGCATCTCCCCTGTAATCGCCTTCGAGCGGCACGCGGATCGAACCCACGTTTTTCACGCTACGATTTTTTTTTAAATGTGTTGCGCGGCGGAGAAAAGACGCGCGCCGGACGTATTTGCTGCTTAATATCTCTTGTCTCATTGGGAGTAGAAAGTCTGTTCATGGCTCTTTGGAAAGGTTTGCATCTTCCCTGTAATCGCCTTTAAGCGGCACGCGGATCGGACCCACCGTTCTTACGCTACGATTTTTTAAATGTGGTGCGCGGCGTAGAAAAGACGCGCGTAGGACGTATTTGCGGCTTAATATCTTTGGGCTCCTTGGGAGTAGGAAGTCTGTTCATGCCTCTTTGGAAAGGGCTCCATCTCCCCTGTAATCGCCTTCGAGCGGCATGCGGATCGAACCCACGGTTTTCACGCTATGATTTTTTTAAATGTGCTGCGCGGCGGAGAAAATGCGCGCGTCGGACGTCATTGCGGCTTAATATCTCTTGTCTCCTTGGGAGTAGGAAGTCTTTTCATGGTTCTTTGGAAAGGGCTGCATCTCCCCTGTAATCGCCTTCGCGCGGCACGCGGATCGGAACCATCGTTATCACGTTACGATTTTTTAATGCCGACAGGGACGGGCCGAAAGCTTGGCAGGTGGCGTTCGTTAGGAAAAGTCATGGACGTGATGCGGACCGAGTTGCAGGCCATTTGGACCTGGCCCGGCCTAGATGTGAGCCTTCAAAGTCAGCGCGTTTGTTTAAACTTTCTCCTCCAATTCGTTGCAATTGTACAAGCGTTTCTCGCTCATCCGACTGGAGCGTAACGCTTTATCTGTTAATATCTCTGGTCTCCTTGGGAGTAGAAAGTTTGTTCATGGCTCTTTGGAAAGGGATGCATCTCCCCTGTAATCGCCTTTAAGCGGCACGCGGATCGGACCCACCGTTCTCACGCTACGATTTTTTAAACGTGGTGCGCGTCGGAGAAAATGCGCGTAATATCTCTTGTCTCCTTGGGAGTAGAAAGTCTGTTCATGGCTCTTTGGAAAGGGCTGTATCTCCCCTGTAATCGCCTTCGAGCGGCACGCGGATCGAACCCACGTTTTTCACGCTACGATTTTTTTTAAATGTGTTGCGCGGCGGAGAAAAGACGCGCGCCGGACGTATTTGCGGCTTAATATCTCTTGTCTCATTGGGTGTAGAAAGTCTGTTCATGGCTCTTTGGAAAGGTTTGCATCTCCCTTGTAATCGCCTTTAAGCGGCACGCGGATTGGACCCACCGTTCTTCCGATACGATTTTTTAAATGTGGTGCGCGGCGTAGAAAAGACGCGCGTAGGACGTCATTTCGGCTTAATATCTCTTGTCTCCTTGGGAGTAGAAAGTCTTTTCATGGCTCTTTGGAAAGGGCTGCATCTCCCCTGTAATCGCCTTCGAGCGGCACGCGGATCGAACCCACGGTTTTCACGCTATGATTTTTTTAAATGTGTTGCGCGTCGGAGAAAATGCGCGCGTCGGACGTCATTGCGGCTTAATATCTCTTGTCTCCTTGGGAGTAGAAAGTCTTTTCATGGCTCTTTGGAAAGGTTTGCATCTCCCCTGTAATCGCCTTTAAGCGGCACGCGGATCGGACCCACCGTTCTTACGCTACGATTTTTTAAATGTGGTGCGCGGCGTAGAAAAGACGCGTAATATCTCTTGTCTCCTTGGGAGTAGAAAGTCTGTTCATGGCTCTTTGGAAAGGGCTGTATCTCCCCTGTAATCGCCTTCGAGCGGCTCGCGCATCGGAACCATCGTTATCACGCTACGATTTTTTAATGCCGCCAGGGATAGGCCGAAAGCGTGGCAGGTGGCGTTCGTTAGGGACAGTCATGGAGGTGATGCACACCGAGTTGCACGCCATTTGGAGTTGGCCCGGCCTAGATGTGAGCGTTCAAAGTCAGCGCGTTTGTTTAAACTTTCTCCTCCAATTCGTTGCAGTTGTACAAGCGTTTCTCGTTCATCCGACTGGAGCGTAACGCTTTATATGTTAATATTTCTGGTCTCCTTGGGAGTAGAAAGTCTGTTCATGGCTCTTTTGAAAGGGATGCATCTCCCCTGTAATCGCCTTCGAGCGGCACGCGGATCGAACCCACGTTTTTCACGCTACGATTTTTTTTAAATGTGTTGCGCGGCGGAGAAAAGACGCGCGCCGGACGTATTTGCGGCTTAATATCTCTTGTCTCATTGGGTGTAGAAAGTCTGTTCATGGCTCTTTGGAAAGGGCTGCATCTCCCCTGTAATCGCTTTCGAGCGGCACGCGGATCGAACCCACGGTTTTCACGCTATGATTTTTTTAAATGTGGTGCGCGGCGGAGGAAATGCGCGCGTCGGACGTCATTTCGGCTTAATATCTCTTGTCTCCTTGGGAGTAGAAAGTCTTTTCATGGCTCTTTGGAAAGGGCTGCATCTCCGCTGTAATCGCCTTCGAGTGGCACGCGGATCGAACCCACGGTTTTCACGCTATGATTTTTTTAAATGTGGTGCGCGTCGGAGAAAATGCGCGCGTCGGACGTCATTTCGGCTTAATATCTATTGTCTTCTTGGGAGTAGAAAGTATTTTCATGGCTCTTTGGAAAGGTTTGCATCTCCCTTGTAATCGCCTTTAAGCGGCACGCGGATTGGACCCACCGTTCTTCCGATACGATTTTTTAAATGTGGTGCGCGGCGTGGAAAAGACGCGCGTAGGACGTATTTGCGGCTTAATATCTTTGGGCTCCTTGGGAGTAGGAAGTCTGTTCATGGCTCTTTTGAAAGGGATGCATCTCCCCTGTAATCGCCTTCGAGCGGCACGCGGATCGAACCCACGTTTTTCACGCTACGATTTTTTTAAATGTGCTGCGCGGCGGAGAAAATGCGCGCGTCGGACGTCATTGCGGCTTAATATCTCTTGTCTCCTTGGGAGTAGGAAGTCTTTTCATGGTTCTTTGGAAAGGGCTGCATCTCCCCTGTAATCGCCTTCGCGCGGCACGCGGATCGGAACCATCGTTATCACGCTACGATTTTTTAATGCCGACAGGGACGGGCCGAAAGCTTGGCAGGTGGCGTTCGTTAGGAAAAGTCATGGACGTGATGCGGACCGAGTTGCAGGCCATTTGGACCTGGCCTGGCCTAGATGTGAGCCTTCAAAGTCAGCGCGTTTGTTTAAACTTTCTCCTCCAATTCGTTGCAATTGTACAAGCGTTTCTCGCTCATCCGACTGGAGCGTAACGCTTTATCTGTTAATATCTCTGGTCTCCTTGGGAGTAGAAAGTTTGTTCATGGCTCTTTGGAAAGGGATGCATCTCCCCTGTAATCGCCTTTAAGCGGCACGCGGATCGGACCCACCGTTCTCACGCTACGATTTTTTAAACGTGGTGCGCGTCGGAGAAAATGCGCGTAATATCTCTTGTCTCCTTGGGAGTAGAAAGTCTGTTCATGGCTCTTTGGAAAGGGCTGTATCTCCCCTGTAATCGCCTTCGAGCGGCACGCGGATCGAACCCACGTTTTTCACGCTACGATTTTTTTTAAATGTGTTGCGCGGCGGAGAAAAGACGCGCGCCGGACGTATTTGCGGCTTAATATCTCTTGTCTCATTGGGTGTAGAAAGTCTGTTCATGGCTCTTTGGAAAGGTTTGCATCTCCCTTGTAATCGCCTTTAAGCGGCACGCGGATTGGACCCACCGTTCTTCCGATACGATTTTGTAAATGTGGTGCGCGGCGTAGAAAAGACGCGCGTAGGACGTCATTTCGGCTTAATATCTCTTGTCTCCTTGGGAGTAGAAAGTCTTTTCATGGCTCTTTGGAAAGGGCTGCATCTCCCCTGTAATCGCCTTTAAGCGGCACGCGGATCGAACCCACGGTTTTCACGTTACGATTTTTTTTAAATGTGTTGCGCGGCGGAGAATAGACGCGCGCCGGACGTATTTGCGGCTTGATATCTCTTGTCTCATTGGGAGTAGAAAGTCTGTTCATGGCTCTTTGGAAAGGGCTGCATCTCCCCTGTAATCGCTTTCGAGCGGCACGCGGATCGAACCCACGGTTTTCACGCTATGATTTTTTTAAATGTGGTGCGCGGCGGAGGAAATGCGCGCGTCGGACGTCATTTCGGCTTAATATCTCTTGTCTCCTTGGGAGTAGAAAGTCTTTTCATGGCTCTTTGGAAAGGGCTGCATCTCCGCTGTAATCGCCTTCGAGCGGCACGCGGATCGAACCCACGGTTTTCACGCTATGATTTTTTTAAATGTGGTGCGCGTCGGAGAAAATGCGCGCGTCGGACGTCATTTCGGCTTAATATCTATTGTCTTCTTGGGAGTAGAAAGTATTTTCATGGCTCTTTGGAAAGGTTTGCATCTCCCTTGTAATCGCCTTTAAGCGGCACGCGGATTGGACCCACCGTTCTTCCGATACGATTTTTTAAATGTGGTGCGCGGCGTGGAAAAGACGCGCGTAGGACGTATTTGCGGCTTAATATCTTTGGGCTCCTTGGGAGTAGGAAGTCTGTTCATGGCTCTTTTGAAAGGGATGCATCTCCCCTGTAATCGCCTTCGAGCGGCACGCGGATCGAACCCACGTTTTTCACGCTACGATTTTTTTTAAATGTGTTGCGCGGCGGAGAAAAGACGCGTGCCGGACGTATTTGCTGCTTAATATCTCTTGTCTCATTGGGAGTAGAAAGTCTGTTCATGGCTCTTTGGAAAGGTTTGCATCTTCCCTGTAATCGCCTTTAAGCGGCACGCGGATCGGACCCACCGTTCTTACGCTACGATTTTTTAAATGTGGTGCGCGGCGTAGAAAAGACGCGCGTAGGACGTATTTGCGGCTTAATATCTTTGGGCTCCTTGGGAGTAGGAAGTCTGTTCATGCCTCTTTGGAAAGGGCTCCATCTCCCCTGTAATCGCCTTCGAGCGGCATGCGGATCGAACCCACGGTTTTCACGCTATGATTTTTTTAAATGTGCTGCGCGGCGGAGAAAATGCGCGCGTCGGACGTCATTGCGGCTTAATATCTCTTGTCTCCTTGGGAGTAGGAAGTCTTTTCATGGTTCTTTGGAAAGGGCTGCATCTCCCCTGTAATCGCCTTCGCGCGGCACGCGGATCGGAACCATCGTTATCACGCTACGATTTTTTAATGCCGACAGGGACGGGCCGAAAGCTTGGCAGGTGGCGTTCGTTAGGAAAAGTCATGGACGTGATGCGGACCGAGTTGCAGGCCATTTGGACCTGGCCTGGCCTAGATGTGAGCCTTCAAAGTCAGCGCGTTTGTTTAAACTTTCTCCTCCAATTCGTTGCAATTGTACAAGCGTTTCTCGCTCATCCGACTGGAGCGTAACGCTTTATCTGTTAATATCTCTGGTCTCCTTGGGAGTAGAAAGTTTGTTCATGGCTCTTTGGAAAGGGATGCATCTCCCCTGTAATCGCCTTTAAGCGGCACGCGGATCGGACCCACCGTTCTCACGCTACGATTTTTTAAACGTGGTGCGCGTCGGAGAAAATGCGCGTAATATCTCTTGTCTCCTTGGGAGTAGAAAGTCTGTTCATGGCTCTTTGGAAAGGGCTGTATCTCCTCTGTAATCGCCTTCGAGCGGCACGCGGATCGAACCCACGTTTTTCACGCTACGATTTTTTTTAAATGTGTTGCGCGGCGGAGAAAAGACGCGCGCCGGACGTATTTGCGGCTTAATATCTCTTGTCTCATTGGGTGTAGAAAGTCTGTTCATGGCTCTTTGGAAAGGTTTGCATCTCCCTTGTAATCGCCTTTAAGCGGCACGCGGATTGGACCCACCGTTCTTCCGATACGATTTTGTAAATGTGGTGCGCGGCGTAGAAAAGACGCGCGTAGGACGTCATTTCGGCTTAATATCTCTTGTCTCCTTGGGAGTAGAAAGTCTTTTCATGGCTCTTTGGAAAGGGCTGCATCTCCCCTGTAATCGCCTTTAAGCGGCACGCGGATCGAACCCACGGTTTTCACGTTACGATTTTTTTTAAATGTGTTGCGCGGCGGAGAATAGACGCGCGCCGGACGTATTTGCGGCTTGATATCTCTTGTCTCATTGGGAGTAGAAAGTCTGTTCATGGCTCTTTGGAAAGGGCTGCATCTCCCCTGTAATCGCCTTCGAGCGGCACGCGGATCGAACCCACGGTTTTCACGCTATGATTTTTTTAAATGTGCTGCGCGGCGGAGAAAATGCGCGCGTCGGACGTCATTGCGGCTTAATATCTCTTGTCTCCTTGGGAGTAGAAAGTCTTTTCATGGTTCTTTGGAAAGGGTTGCATCTCCCCTGTAATCGCCTTTAAGCGGCACGCGGATCGGACCCACCGTTCTCACGCTACGATTTTTTAAACGTGGTGCGCGTCGGAGAAAATGCGCGTAATATCTCTTGTCTCCTTGGGAGTAGAAAATCTGTTCATGGCTCTTTGGAAAGGGCTGTATCTCCCCTGTAATCGCCTTCGAGCGACACGCGCATCGGAACCATCGTTATCACGCTACGATTTTTTAATGCCGCCAGGGATAGGCCGAAAGCGTGGCAGGTGGCGTTCGTTAGGGACAGTCATGGAGGTGATGCACACCGAGTTGCACGCCATTTGGAGTTGGCCCGGCCTAGATGTGAGCGTTCAAAGTCAGCGCGTTTGTTTAAACTTTCTCCTCCAATTCGTTGCAATTGTACAAGCGTTTCTCGTTCATCCGACTGGAGCGTAACGCTTTATATGTTAATATTTCTGGTCTCCTTGGGAGTAGAAAGTCTGTTCATGGCTCTTTTGAAAGGGATGCATCTCCCCTGTAATCGCCTTCGAGCGGCACGCGGATCGAACCCACGTTTTTCACGCTACGATTTTTTTTAAATTTGTTGCGCGGCGGAGAAAAGACGCGCGCTGGACGTATTTGCGGCTTAATATCTCTTGTCTCATTGGGTGTAGAAAGTCTGTTCATGGCTCTTTGGAAAGGGCTGCATCTCCCCTGTAATCGCCTTCGAGCGGCACGCGGATCGAACCCACGGTTTTCACGCTATGATTTTTTTAAATGTGGTGCGCGGCGGAGGAAATGCGCGCGTCGGACGTCATTTCGGCTTAATATCTCTTGTCTCCTTGGGAGTAGAAAGTCTTTTCATGGCTCTTTGGAAAGGGCTGCATCTCCGCTGTAATCGCCTTCGAGCGGCACGCGGATCGAACCCACGGTTTTCACGCTATGATTTTTTTAAATGTGCGCGGCGGAGAAAATGCGCGCGTCGGACGTCATTTCGGCTTAATATCTATTGTCTCCTTGGGAGTAGAAAGTCTTTTCATGGCTCTTTGGAAAGGTTTGCATCTCCCTTGTAATCGCCTTTAAGCGGCACGCGGATTGGACCCACCGTTCTTCCGATACGATTTTTTAAATGTGGTGCGCGGCGTAGAAAAGACGCGCGTAGGACGTATTTGCGGCTTAATATCTTTGGGCTCCTTGGGAGTAGGAAGTCTGTTCATGCCTCTTTGGAAAGGGCTGCATCTCCCCTGTAATCGCCTTCGAGCGGCACGCGGATCGAACCCACGGTTTTCACGCTATGATTTTTTTAAATGTGGTGCGCGGCGGAGGAAATGCACGCGTCGGACGTCATTTCGGCTTAATATCTCTTGTCTCCTTGGGAGTAGAAAGTCTTTTCATGGCTCTTTGGAAAGGGCTGCATCTCCCCTGTAATCGCCTTTAAGCGGCACGCGGATCGAACCCACGGTTTTCACGCTACGATTTTTTTTAAATGTGTTGCGCGGCGGAGAATAGACGCGCGCCGGACGTATTTGCGGCTTGATATCTCTTGTCTCATTGGGAGTAGAAAGTCTGTTCATGGCTCTTTGGAAAGGTTTGCATCTTCCCTGTAATCGCCTTTAAGCGGCACGCGGATCGGACCCACCGTTCTTACGCTACGATTTTTTAAATGTGGTGCGCGGCGTAGAAAAGACGCGCGTAGGACGTATTTGCGGCTTAATATCTTTGGGCTCCTTGGGAGTAGGAAGTCTGTTCATGCCTCTTTGGAAAGGGCTCCATCTCCCCTGTAATTGCCTTCGAGCGGCACGCGGATCGAACCCACGGTTTTCACGCTATGATTTTTTTAAATGTGCTGCGCGGCGGAGAAAATGCGCGCGTCGGACGTCATTGCGGCTTAATATCTCTTGTCTCCTTGGGAGTAGAAAGTCTTTTCATGGCTCTTTGGAAAGGTTTGCATCTCCCCTGTAATCGCCTTTAAGCGGCACGCGGATCGGACCCACCGTTCTTACGCTACGATTTTTTAAATGTGGTGCGCGGCGTAGAAAAGACGCGCGTAGGACGTATTTGCGGCTTAATATCTTTGGGCTCCTTGGGAGTAGGAAGTCTGTTCATGCCTCTTTGGAAAGGGCTCCATCTCCGCTGTAATCGCCTTCGAGCGGCACGCGGATCGAACCCACGGTTTTCACGCTATGATTTTTTTAAATGTGGTGCGCGGCGGAGGAAATGCGCGCGTCGGACGTCATTTCGGCTTAATATCTATTGTCTCCTTGGGAGTAGAAAGTCTTTTCATGGCTCTTTGGAAAGGGCTGCATCTCCCCTGTAATCGCCTTTAAGCGGCACGCGGATCGAACCCACGGTTTTCACGCTACGATTTTTTTTAAATGTGTTGCGCGGCGGAGAATAGACGCGCGCCGGACGTATTTGCGGCTTGATATCTCTTGTCTCATTGGGAGTAGAAAGTCTGTTCATGGCTCTTTGGAAAGGGCTGCATCTCCCCTGTAATCGTCTTCGAGCGGCACGCGGATCGAACCCACGGTTTTCACGCTACGATTTTTTTTAAATGTGTTGCGCGGCGGAGAAAAGACGCGCGCCGGACGTATTTGCGGCTTAATATCTCTTGTCTCATTGGGTGTAGAAAGTCTGTTCATGGCTCTTTGGAAAGGGCTGCATCTCCCCTGTAATCGCCTTCGAGCGGCACGCGGTTGGAACCCACGGTTTTCACGCTATGATTTTTTTAAATGTGGTGCGCGGCGGAGGAAATGCGCGCGTCGGACGTCATTTCGGCTTAATATCTCTTGTCTCCTTGGGAGTAGAAAGTCTTTTCATGGCTCTTTGGAAAGGGCTGCATCTCCGCTGTAATCGCCTTCGAGCGGCACGCGGATCGAACCCACGGTTTTCACGCTATGATTTTTTTAAATGTGGTGCGCGGCGGAGAAAATGCGCGCGTCGGACGTCATTTCGGCTTAATATCTATTGTCTCCTTGGGAGTAGAAAGTCTTTTCATGGCTCTTTGGAAAGGTTTGCATCTCCCTTGTAATCGCCTTTAAGCGGCACGCGGATTGGACCCACCGTTCTTCCGATACGATTTTTTAAATGTGGTGCGCGGCGTAGAAAAGACGCGCGTAGGACGTATTTGCGGCTTAATATCTTTGGGCTCCTTGGGAGTAGGAAGTCTGTTCATGCCTCTTTGGAAAGGGCTGCATCTCCCCTGTAATCGCCTTCGAGCGGCACGCGGATCGAACCCACGGTTTTCACGCTATGATTTTTTTAAATGTGGTGCGCGGCGGAGGAAATGCGCGCGTCGGACGTCATTTCGGCTTAATATCTCTTGTCTCCTTGGGAGTAGAAAGTCTTTTCATGGCTCTTTGGAAAGGGCTGCATCTCCCCTGTAATCGCCTTTAAGCGGCACGCGGATCGAACCCACGGTTTTCACGTTACGATTTTTTTTAAATGTGTTGCGCGGCGGAGAATAGACGCGCGCCGGACGTATTTGCGGCTTGATATCTCTTGTCTCATTGGGAGTAGAAAGTCTGTTCATGGCTCTTTGGAAAGGGCTGCATCTCCCCTTTAATCGCCTTCGAGCGGCACGCGGATCGAACCCACGGTTTTCACGCTATGATTTTTTTAAATGTGTTGCGCGTCGGAGAAAATGCGCGCGTCGGACGTCATTGCGGCTTAATATCTCTTGTCTCCTTGGGAGTAGAAAGTCTTTTCATGGCTCTTTGGAAAGGTTTGCATCTCCCCTGTAATCGCCTTTAAGCGGCACGCGGATCGGACCCACCGTTCTTACGCTACGATTTTTTAAATGTGGTGCGCGGCGTAGAAAAGACGCGCGTAGGACGTATTTGCGGCTTAATATCTTTGGGCTCCTTGGGAGTAGGAAGTCTGTTCATGCCTCTTTGGAAAGGGATGCATCTCCCCTGTAATCGCCTTAGAGCGGCACGCGGATCGGACCCACCGTTCTCACGCTACGATTTTTTAAACGTGGTGCGCGTCGGAGAAAATGCGCGTAATATCTCTTGTCTCCTTGGGAGTAGAAAGTCTGTTCATGGCTCTTTGGAAAGGGCTGCATCTCCCTTGTAATCGCCTTTAAGCGGCACGCGGATTGGACCCACCGTTCTTCCGATACGATTTTTTAAATGTGGTGCGCGGCGTAGAAAAGACGCGCGTAGGACGTCATTTCGGCTTAATATCTCTTGTCTCCTTGGGAGTAGAAAGTCTTTTCATGGCTCTTTGGAAAGGGCTGCATCTCCCCTGTAATCGCCTTTAAGCGGCACGCGGATCGAACCCACGGTTTTCACGCTACGATTTTTTTTAAATGTGTTGCGCGGCGGAGAATAGACGCGCGCCGGACGTATTTGCGGCTTGATATCTCTTGTCTCATTGGGAGTAGAAAGTCTGTTCATGGCTCTTTGGAAAGGGCTGCATCTCCCCTGTAATCGTCTTCGAGCGGCACGCGGATCGAACCCACGGTTTTCACGCTACGATTTTTTTTAAATGTGTTGCGCGGCGGAGAAAAGACGCGCGCCGGACGTATTTGCGGCTTAATATCTCTTGTCTCATTGGGTGTAGAAAGTCTGTTCATGGCTCTTTGGAAAGGGCTGCATCTCCCCTGTAATCGCCTTCGAGCGGCACGCGGTTGGAACCCACGGTTTTCACGCTATGATTTTTTTAAATGTGGTGCGCGGCGGAGGAAATGCGCGCGTCGGACGTCATTTCGGCTTAATATCTCTTGTCTCCTTGGGAGTAGAAAGTCTTTTCATGGCTCTTTGGAAAGGGCTGCATCTCCGCTGTAATCGCCTTCGAGCGGCACGCGGATCGAACCCACGGTTTTCACGCTATGATTTTTTTAAATGTGGTGCGCGGCGGAGAAAATGCGCGCGTCGGACGTCATTTCGGCTTAATATCTATTGTCTCCTTGGGAGTAGAAAGTCTTTTCATGGCTCTTTGGAAAGGTTTGCATCTCCCTTGTAATCGCCTTTAAGCGGCACGCGGATTGGACCCACCGTTCTTCCGATACGATTTTTTAAATGTGGTGCGCGGCGTAGAAAAGACGCGCGTAGGACGTATTTGCGGCTTAATATCTTTGGGCTCCTTGGGAGTAGGAAGTCTGTTCATGCCTCTTTGGAAAGGGCTGCATCTCCCCTGTAATCGCCTTCGAGCGGCACGCGGATCGAACCCACGGTTTTCACGCTATGATTTTTTTAAATGTGGTGCGCGGCGGAGGAAATGCGCGCGTCGGACGTCATTTCGGCTTAATATCTCTTGTCTCCTTGGGAGTAGAAAGTCTTTTCATGGCTCTTTGGAAAGGGCTGCATCTCCCCTGTAATCGCCTTTAAGCGGCACGCGGATCGAACCCACGGTTTTCACGTTACGATTTTTTTTAAATGTGTTGCGCGGCGGAGAATAGACGCGCGCCGGACGTATTTGCGGCTTGATATCTCTTGTCTCATTGGGAGTAGAAAGTCTGTTCATGGCTCTTTGGAAAGGGCTGCATCTCCCCTTTAATCGCCTTCGAGCGGCACGCGGATCGAACCCACGGTTTTCACGCTATGATTTTTTTAAATGTGTTGCGCGTCGGAGAAAATGCGCGCGTCGGACGTCATTGCGGCTTAATATCTCTTGTCTCCTTGGGAGTAGAAAGTCTTTTCATGGCTCTTTGGAAAGGTTTGCATCTCCCCTGTAATCGCCTTTAAGCGGCACGCGGATCGGACCCACCGTTCTTACGCTACGATTTTTTAAATGTGGTGCGCGGCGTAGAAAAGACGCGCGTAGGACGTATTTGCGGCTTAATATCTTTGGGCTCCTTGGGAGTAGGAAGTCTGTTCATGCCTCTTTGGAAAGGGATGCATCTCCCCTGTAATCGCCTTCGAGCGGCACGCGGATCGGACCCACCGTTCTCACGCTACGATTTTTTAAACGTGGTGCGCGTCGGAGAAAATGCGCGTAATATCTCTTGTCTCCTTGGGAGTAGAAAGTCTGTTCATGGCTCTTTGGAAAGGGCTGCATCTCCCTTGTAATCGCCTTTAAGCGGCACGCGGATTGGACCCACCGTTCTTCCGATACGATTTTTTAAATGTGGTGCGCGGCGTAGAAAAGACGCGCGTAGGACGTCATTTCGGCTTAATATCTCTTGTCTCCTTGGGAGTAGAAAGTCTTTTCATGGCTCTTTGGAAAGGGCTGCATCTCCCCTGTAATCGCCTTTAAGCGGCACGCGGATCGAACCCACGGTTTTCACGTTACGATTTTTTTTAAATGTGTTGCGCGGCGGAGAATAGACGCGCGCCGGACGTATTTGCGGCTTGATATCTCTTGTCTCATTGGGAGTAGAAAGTCTGTTCATGGCTCCTTGGAAAGGGCTGCATCTCCCCTGTAATCGCCTTCGAGCGGCACGCGGATCGAACCCACGGTTTTCACGCTATGATTTTTTTAAATGTGTTGCGCGTCGGAGAAAATGCGCGTGTCGGACGTCATTGCGGCTTAATATCTCTTGTCTCCTTGGGAGTAGAAAGTCTTTTCATGGCTCTTTGGAAAGGTTTGCATCTCCCCTGTAATCGCCTTTAAGCGGCACGCGGATCGGACCCACCGTTCTTACGCTACGATTTTTTAAATGTGGTGCGCGGCGTAGAAAAGACGCGTAATATCTCTTGTCTCCTTGGGAGTAGAAAGTCTGTTCATGGCTCTTTGGAAAGGGCTGTATCTCCCCTGTAATCGCCTTCGAGCGGCACGCGCATCGGAACCATCGTTATCACGCTACGATTTTTTAATGCCGCCAGGGATAGGCCGAAAGCGTGGCAGGTGGCGTTCGTTAGGGACAGTCATGGAGGTGATGCACACCGAGTTGCACGCCATTTGGAGTTGGCCCGGCCTAGATGTGAGCGTTCAAAGTCAGCGCGTTTGTTTAAACTTTCTCCTCCAATTCGTTGCAGTTGTACAAGCGTTTCTCGTTCATCCGACTGGAGCGTAACGCTTTATATGTTA
This sequence comes from Electrophorus electricus, assembly GCF_041902795.1. NCBI lineage: Eukaryota > Metazoa > Chordata > Actinopteri > Gymnotiformes > Gymnotidae > Electrophorus > Electrophorus electricus. Next base: position 1,218,357 of record NC_137505.1, on the reverse strand, counting down.
ATATTTCTGGTCTCCTTGGGAGTAGAAAGTCTGTTCATGGCTCTTTGGAAAGGGCTGCATCTCCCCTGTAATCGCCTTCGAGCGGCACGTGGATCGAACCCACGGTTTTCACACTATGATTTTTTTAAATGTGCTGCGCGGCGGAGAAAATGCGCGCGTCGGACGTCATTGCGGCTTAATATCTCTTGTCTCCTTGGGAGTAGAAAGTCTTTTCATGGTTCTTTGGAAAGGGCTGCATCTCCCCTGTAATCGCCTTCGCGCGGCACGCGGATCGGAACCATCGTTATCACGCTACGATTTTTTAATGCCGACAGGGACGGGCCGAAAGCTTGGCAGGTGGCGTTCGTTAGGAAAAGTCATGGACGTGATGCGGACCGAGTTGCAGGCCATTTGGACCTGGCCCGGCCTAGATGTGAGCCTTCAAAGTCAGCGCGTTTGTTTAAACTTTCTCCTCCAATTCGTTGCAATTGTACAAGCGTTTCTCGCTCATCCGACTGGAGCGTAACGCTTTATCTGTTAATATCTCTGGTCTCCTTGGGAGTAGAAAGTCTGTTCATGGCTCTTTGGAAAGGGATGCATCTCCCCTGTAATCGCCTTTAAGCGGCACGCGGATCGGACCCACCGTTCTCACGCTACGATTTTTTAAACGTGGTGCGCGTCGGAGAAAATGCGCGTAATATCTCTTGTCTCCTTGGGAGTAGAAAGTCTGTTCATGGCTCTTTAGAAAGGGCTGTATCTCCCCTGTAATCGCCTTCGAGCGGCACGCGCATCGGAACCATCGTTATCACGCTACGATTTTTTAATGCCGCCAGGGACGGGCCGAAAGCGTGGCAGGTGGCGTTCGTTAGGGACAGTCATGGAGGTGATGCGCACCGAGTTGCACGCCATTTGGAGTTGGCCCGGCCTAGATGTGAGCGTTCAAAGTCAGCGCGTTTGTTTAAACTTTCTTCTCCAATTCGTTGCAATTGTACAAGCGTTTCTCGTTCATCCGACTGGAGCGTAACGCTTTATATGTTAATATTTCTGGTCTCCTTGGGAGTAGAAAGTCTGTTCATGGCTCTTTGGAAAGGGCTGTATCTCCCCTGTAATCGCCTTCGAGCGGCACGCGGATCGAACCCACGTTTTTCACGCTACGATTTTTTTTAAATGTGTTGCGCGGCGGAGAAAAGACGCGCGCCGGACGTATTTGCGGCTTAATATCTCTTGTCTCATTGGGTGTAGAAAGTCTGTTCATGGCTCTTTTGAAAGGGCTGCATCTCCCCTGTAATCGCCTTCGAGCGGCACACGGATCGAACCCACGGTTTTCACGCTATGATTTTTTTAAATGTGGTGCGCGGCGGAGGAAATGCGCGCGTCGGACGTCATTTCGGCTTAATATCTATTGTCTCCTTGGGAGTAGAAAGTCTTTTCATGGCTCTTTGGAAAGGGCTGCATCTCCCCTGTAATCGCCTTTAAGCGGCACGCGGATCGAACCCACGGTTTTCACGCTACGATTTTTTTTAAATGTGTTGCGCGGCGGAGAATAGACGCGCGCCGGACGTATTTGCGGCTTGATATCTCTTGTCTCATTGGGAGTAGAAAGTCTGTTCATGGCTCTTTGGAAAGGGCTGCATCTCCCCTGTAATCGTCTTCGAGCGGCACGCGGATCGAACCCACGGTTTTCACGCTACGATTTTTTTTAAATGTGTTGCGCGGCGGAGAAAAGACGCGCGCCGGACGTATTTGCGGCTTAATATCTCTTGTCTCATTGGGTGTAGAAAGTCTGTTCATGGCTCTTTGGAAAGGGCTGCATCTCCCCTGTAATCGCCTTCGAGCGGCACGCGGTTGGAACCCACGGTTTTCACGCTATGATTTTTTTAAATGTGGTGCGCGGCGGAGGAAATGCGCGCGTCGGACGTCATTTCGGCTTAATATCTCTTGTCTCCTTGGGAGTAGAAAGTCTTTTCATGGCTCTTTGGAAAGGGCTGCATCTCCGCTGTAATCGCCTTCGAGCGGCACGCGGATCGAACCCACGGTTTTCACGCTATGATTTTTTTAAATGTGGTGCGCGGCGGAGAAAATGCGCGCGTCGGACGTCATTTCGGCTTAATATCTATTGTCTCCTTGGGAGTAGAAAGTCTTTTCATGGCTCTTTGGAAAGGTTTGCATCTCCCTTGTAATCGCCTTTAAGCGGCACGCGGATTGGACCCACCGTTCTTCCGATACGATTTTTTAAATGTGGTGCGCGGCGTAGAAAAGACGCGCGTAGGACGTATTTGCGGCTTAATATCTTTGGGCTCCTTGGGAGTAGGAAGTCTGTTCATGCCTCTTTGGAAAGGGCTGCATCTCCCCTGTAATCGCCTTCGAGCGGCACGCGGATCGAACCCACCGTTCTCACGCTACGATTTTTTAAACGTGGTGCGCGTCGGAGAAAATGCGCGTAATATCTCTTGTCTCCTTGGGAGTAGAAAGTCTGTTCATGGCTCTTTGGAAAGGGCTGTATCTCCCCTGTAATCGCCTTCGAGCGGCACGCGGATCGAACCCACGTTTTTCACGCTACGATTTTTTTTAAATGTGTTGAGCGGCGGAGAAAAGACGCGCGCCGGACGTATTTGCGGCTTAATATCTCTTGTCTCATTGGGTGTAGAAAGTCTGTTCATGGCTCTTTGGAAAGGGTTGCATCTCCCCTGTAATCGCCTTTAAGCGGCACGCGGATCGGACCCACCGTTCTCACGCTACGATTTTTTAAACGTGGTGCGCGTCGGAGAAAATGCGCGTAATATCTCTTGTCTCCTTGGGAGTAGAAAGTCTGTTCATGGCTCTTTGGAAAGGGCTGTATCTCCCCTGTAATCGCCTTCGAGCGGCACGCGCATCGGAACCATCGTTATCACGCTACGATTTTTTAATGCCGCCAGGGATAGGCCGAAAGCGTGGCAGGTGGCGTTCGTTAGGGACAGTCATGGAGGTGATGCACACCGAGTTGCACGCCATTTGGAGTTGGCCCGGCCTAGATGTGAGCGTTCAAAGTCAGCGCGTTTGTTTAAACTTTCTCCTCCAATTCGTTGCAGTTGTACAAGCGTTTCTCGTTCATCCGACTGGAGCGTAACGCTTTATATGTTAATATTTCTGGTCTCCTTGGGAGTAGAAAGTCTGTTCATGGCTCTTTTGAAAGGGATGCATCTCCACTGTAATCGCCTTCGAGCGGCACGCGGATCGAACCCACGTTTTTCACGCTACGATTTTTTTTAAATGTGTTGCGCGGCGGAGAAAAGACGCGCGCCGGACGTATTTGCGGCTTAATATCTCTTGTCTCATTGGGTGTAGAAAGTCTGTTCATGGCTCTTTGGAAAGGGCTGCATCTCCGCTGTAATCGCCTTCGAGCGGCACGCGGATCGAACCCACGGTTTTCACGCTATGATTTTTTTAAATGTGGTGCGCGGCGGAGGAAATGCGCACGTCGGACGTCATTTCGGCTTAATATCTCTTGTCTCCTTGGGAGTAGAAAGTCTTTTCATGGCTCTTTGGAAAGGGCTGCATCTCCCCTGTAATCGCCTTCGAGCGGCACGCGGATCGAACCCACGGTTTTCACGCTATGATTTTTTTAAATGTGGTGCGCGTCGGAGAAAATGCGCGCGTCGGACGTCATTTCGGCTTAATATCTATTGTCTCCTTGGGAGTAGAAAGTCTGTTCATGGTTCTTTGGAAAGGTTTGCATCTTCCCTGTAATCGCCTTTAAGCGGCACGAGGATCGGACCCACCGTTCTTACGCTACGATTTTTTAAATGTGGTGCGCGGCGTAGAAAAGACGCGCGTAGGACGTATTTGCGGCTTAATATCTTTGGGCTCCTTGGGAGTAGGAAGTCTGTTCATGCCTCTTTGGAAAGGGCTCCATCTCCCCTGTAATCGCCTTCGAGCGGCACACGGATCGAACCCACGGTTTTCACGCTATGATTTTTTTAAATGTGCTGCGCGGCGGAGAAAATGCGCGCGTCGGACGTCATTGCGGCTTAATATCTCTTGTCTCCTTGGGAGTAGAAAGTCTTTTCATGGTTCTTTGGAAAGGGCTGCATCTCCCCTGTAATCGCCTTCGCGCGGCACGCGGATCGGAACCATCGTTATCACGCTACGATTTTTTAATGCCGACAGGGACGGGCCGAAAGCTTGGCAGGTGGCGTTCGTTAGGAAAAGTCATGGACGTGATGCGGACCGAGTTGCAGGCCATTTGGACCTGGCCCGGCCTAGATGTGAGCCTTCAAAGTCAGCGCGTTTGTTTAAACTTTCTCCTCCAATTCGTTGCAATTGTACAAGCGTTTCTCGCTCATCCGACTGGAGCGTAACGCTTTATCTGTTAATATCTCTGGTCTCCTTGGGAGTAGAAAGTTTGTTCATGGCTCTTTGGAAAGGGATGCATCTCCCCTGTAATCGCCTTTAAGCGGCACGCGGATCGGACCCACCGTTCTCACGCTACGATTTTTTAAACGTGGTGCGCGTCGGAGAAAATGCGCGTAATATCTCTTCTCTCCTTGGGAGTAGAAAGTCTGTTCATGGCTCTTTGGAAAGGGCTGTATCTCCCCTGTAATCGCCTTCGAGCGGCACGCGGATCGAACCCACGTTTTTCACGCTACGATTTTTTTTAAATGTGTTGCGCGGCGGAGAAAAGACGCGCGCCGGACGTATTTGCGGCTTAATATCTCTTGTCTCATTGGGTGTAGAAAGTCTGTTCATGGCTCTTTGGAAAGGTTTGCATCTCCCTTGTAATCGCCTTTAAGCGGCACGCGGATTGGACCCACCGTTCTTCCGATACGATTTTTTAAATGTGGTGCGCGGCGTAGAAAAGACGCGCGTAGGACGTCATTTCGGCTTAATATCTCTTGTCTCCTTGGGAGTAGAAAGTCTTTTCATGGCTCTTTGGAAAGGGCTGCATCTCCCCTGTAATCGCCTTTAAGCGGCACGCGGATCGAACCCACGGTTTTCACGTTACGATTTTTTTTAAATGTGTTGCGCGTCGGAGAAAATGCGCGCGTCGGACGTCATTGCGGCTTAATATCTCTTGTCTCCTTGGGAGTAGAAAGTCTTTTCATGGCTCTTTGGAAAGGTTTGCATCTCCCCTGTAATCGCCTTTAAGCGGCACGCGGATCGGACCCACCGTTCTTACGCTACGATTTTTTAAATGTGGTGCGCGGCGTAGAAAAGACGCGTAATATCTCTTGTCTCCTTGGGAGTAGGAAGTCTGTTCATGCCTCTTTGGAAAGGGCTCCATCTCCCCTGTAATCGCCTTCGAGCGGCACACGGATCGAACCCACGGTTTTCACGCTATGATTTTTTTAAATGTGCTGCGCGGCGGAGAAAATGCGCGCGTCGGACGTCATTGCGGCTTAATATCTCTTGTCTCCTTGGGAGTAGAAAGTCTTTTCATGGTTCTTTGGAAAGGGCTGCATCTCCCCTGTAATCGCCTTCGCGCGGCACGCGGATCGGAACCATCGTTATCACGCTACGATTTTTTAATGCCGACAGGGACGGGCCGAAAGCTTGGCAGGTGGCGTTCGTTAGGAAAAGTCATGGACGTGATGCGGACCGAGTTGCAGGCCATTTGGACCTGGCCCGGCCTAGATGTGAGCCTTCAAAGTCAGCGCGTTTGTTTAAACTTTCTCCTCCAATTCGTTGCAATTGTACAAGCGTTTCTCGCTCATCCGACTGGAGCGTAACGCTTTATCTGTTAATATCTCTGGTCTCCTTGGGAGTAGAAAGTTTGTTCATGGCTCTTTGGAAAGGGATGCATCTCCCCTGTAATCGCCTTTAAGCGGCACGCGGATCGGACCCACCGTTCTCACGCTACGATTTTTTAAACGTGGTGCGCGTCGGAGAAAATGCGCGTAATATCTCTTCTCTCCTTGGGAGTAGAAAGTCTGTTCATGGCTCTTTGGAAAGGGCTGTATCTCGCCTGTAATCGCCTTCGAGCGGCACGCGGATCGAACCCACGTTTTTCACGCTACGATTTTTTTTAAATGTGTTGCGCGGCGGAGAAAAGACGCGCGCCGGACGTATTTGCGGCTTAATATCTCTTGTCTCATTGGGTGTAGAAAGTCTGTTCATGGCTCTTTGGAAAGGTTTGCATCTCCCTTGTAATCGCCTTTAAGCGGCACGCGGATTGGACCCACCGTTCTTCCGATACGATTTTTTAAATGTGGTGCGCGGCGTAGAAAAGACGCGCGTAGGACGTCATTTCGGCTTAATATCTCTTGTCTCCTTGGGAGTAGAAAGTCTTTTCATGGCTCTTTGGAAAGGGCTGCATCTCCCCTGTAATCGCCTTTAAGCGGCACGCGGATCGAACCCACGGTTTTCACGTTACGATTTTTTTTAAATGTGTTGCGCGTCGGGGAAAATGCGCGCGTCGGACGTCATTGCGGCTTAATATCTCTTGTCTCCTTGGGAGTAGAAAGTCTTTTCATGGCTCTTTGGAAAGGTTTGCATCTCCCCTGTAATCGCCTTTAAGCGGCACGCGGATCGGACCCACCGTTCTTACGCTACGATTTTTTAAATGTGGTGCGCGGCGTAGAAAAGACGCGTAATATCTCTTGTCTCCTTGGGAGTAGAAAGTCTGTTCATGGCTCTTTGGAAAGGGCTGTATCTCCCCTGTAATCGCCTTCGAGCGGCACACGCATCGGAACCATCGTTATTACGCTACGATTTTTTAATGCCGCCAGGGATAGGCCGAAAGCGTGGCAGGTGGCATTCGTTAGGGACAGTCATGGAGGTGATGCACACCGAGTTGCACGCCATTTGGAGTTGGCCCGGCCTAGATGTGAGCGTTCAAAGTCAGCGCGTTTGTTTAAACTTTCTCCTCCAATTCGTTGCAGTTGTACAAGCGTTTCTCGTTCATCCGACTGGAGCGTAACGCTTTATATGTTAATATTTCTGGTCTCCTTGGGAGTAGAAAGTCTGTTCATGGCTCTTTGGAAAGGGCTGCATCTCCCCTGTAATCGCCTTCGAGCGGCACGTGGATCGAACCCACGGTTTTCACACTATGATTTTTTTAAATGTGCTGCGCGGCGGAGAAAATGCGCGCGTCGGACGTCATTGCGGCTTAATATCTCTTGTCTCCTTGGGAGTAGAAAGTCTTTTCATGGTTCTTTGGAAAGGGCTGCATCTCCCCTGTAATCGCCTTCGCGCGGCACGCGGATCGGAACCATCGTTATCACGCTACGATTTTTTAATGCCGACAGGGACGGGCCGAAAGCTTGGCAGGTGGCGTTCGTTAGGAAAAGTCATGGACGTGATGCGGACCGAGTTGCAGGCCATTTGGACCTGGCCCGGCCTAGATGTGAGCCTTCAAAGTCAGCGCGTTTGTTTAAACTTTCTCCTCCAATTCGTTGCAATTGTACAAGCGTTTCTCGCTCATCCGACTGGAGCGTAACGCTTTATCTGTTAATATCTCTGGTCTCCTTGGGAGTAGAAAGTCTGTTCATGGCTCTTTGGAAAGGGATGCATCTCCCCTGTAATCGCCTTTAAGCGGCACGCGGATCGGACCCACCGTTCTCACGCTACGATTTTTTAAACGTGGTGCGCGTCGGAGAAAATGCGCGTAATATCTCTTGTCTCCTTGGGAGTAGAAAGTCTGTTCATGGCTCTTTGGAAAGGGCTGTATCTCCCCTGTAATCGCCTTCGAGCGGCACGCGCATCGGAACCATCGTTATCACGCTACGATTTTTTAATGCCGCCAGGGACGGGCCGAAAGCGTGGCAGGTGGCGTTCGTTAGGGACAGTCATGGAGGTGATGCGCACCGAGTTGCACGCCATTTGGAGTTGGCCCGGCCTAGATGTGAGCGTTCAAAGTCAGCGCGTTTGTTTAAACTTTCTCCTCCAATTCGTTGCAATTGTACAAGCGTTTCTCGTTCATCCGACTGGAGCGTAACGCTTTATATGTTAATATTTCTGGTCTCCTTGGGAGTAGAAAGTCTGTTCATGGCTCTTTTGAAAGGGATGCATCTCCCCTGTAATCGCCTTCGAGCGGCACGCGGATCGAACCCACGTTTTTCACGCTACGATTTTTTTTAAATGTGTTGCGCGGCGGAGAAAAGACGCGCGCCGGACGTATTTGCGGCTTAATATCTCTTGTCTCATTGGGTGTAGAAAGTCTGTTCATGGCTCTTTTGAAAGGGCTGCATCTCCCCTGTAATCGCCTTCGAGCGGCACACGGATCGAACCCACGGTTTTCACGCTATGATTTTTTTAAATGTGGTGCGCGGCGGAGGAAATGCGCGCGTCGGACGTCATTTCGGCTTAATATCTCTTGTCTCCTTGGGAGTAGAAAGTCTTTTCATGGCTCTTTGGAAAGGGCTGCATCTCCGCTGTAATCACCTTCGAGCGGCACGCGGATCGAATCCACGGTTTTCACGCTATGATTTTTTTAAATGTGGTGCGCGGCGGAGAAAATGCGCGCGTCGGACGTCATTTCGGCTTAATATCTATTGTCTCCTTGGGAGTAGAAAGTCTTTTCATGGCTCTTTGGAAAGGTTTGCATCTCCCTTGTAATCGCCTTTAAGCGGCACGCGGATTGGACCCACCGTTCTTCCGATACGATTTTTTAAATGTGGTGCGCGGCGTAGAAAAGACGCGCGTAGGACGTATTTGCGGCTTAATATCTTTGGGCTCCTTGGGAGTAGGAAGTCTGTTCATGCCTCTTTGCAAAGGCCTGCATCTCCGCTGTAATCGCCTTCGAGCGGCACGCGGATCGAACCCACGGTTTTCACGCTATGATTTTTTTAAATGTGGTGCGCGGCGGAGGAAATGCGCGCGTCGGACGTCATTTCGGCTTAATATCTATTGTCTCCTTGGGAGTAGAAAGTCTTTTCATGGCTCTTTGGAAAGGGCTGCATCTCCCCTGTAATCGCCTTTAAGCGGCACGCGGATCGAACCCACGGTTTTCACGCTACGATTTTTTTTAAATGTGTTGCGCGGCGGAGAATAGACGCGCGCCGGACGAATTTGCGGCTTGATATCTCTTGTCTCATTGGGAGTAGAAAGTCTGTTCATGGCTCTTTGGAAAGGGCTGCATCTCCCCTGTAATCGTCTTCGAGCGGCACGCGGATCGAACCCACGGTTTTCACGCTACGATTTTTTTTAAATGTGTTGCGCGGCGGAGAAAAGACGCGCGCCGGACGTATTTGCGGCTTAATATCTCTTGTCTCATTGGGTGTAGAAAGTCTGTTCATGGCTCTTTGGAAAGGGCTGCATCTCCCCTGTAATCGCCTTCGAGCGGCACGCGGTTCGAACCCACGGTTTTCACGCTATGATTTTTTTAAATGTGGTGCGCGGCGGAGAAAATGCGCGCGTCGGACGTCATTTCGGCTTAATATCTATTGTCTCCTTGGGAGTAGAAAGTCTTTTCATGGCTCTTTGGAAAGGTTTGCATCTCCCTTGTAATCGCCTTTAAGCGGCACGCGGATTGGACCCACCGTTCTTCCGATACGATTTTTTAAATGTGGTGCGCGGCGTAGAAAAGACGCGCGTAGGACGTATTTGCGGCTTAATATCTTTGGGCTCCTTGGGAGTAGGAAGTCTGTTCATGCCTCTTTGGAAAGGCCTGCATCTCCGCTGTAATCGCCTTCGAGCGGCACGCGGATCGAACCCACGGTTTTCACGCTATGATTTTTTTAAATGTGGTGCGCGGCGGAGGAAATGCGCGCGTCGGACGTCATTTCGGCTTAATATCTATTGTCTCCTTGGGAGTAGAAAGTCTTTTCATGGCTCTTTGGAAAGGGCTGCATCTCCCCTGTAATCGCCTTTAAGCGGCACGCGGATCGAACCCACGGTTTTCACGCTACGATTTTTTTTAAATGTGTTGCGCGGCGGAGAATAGACGCGCGCCGGACGAATTTGCGGCTTGATATCTCTTGTCTCATTGGGAGTAGAAAGTCTGTTCATGGCTCTTTGGAAAGGGCTGCATCTCCCCTGTAATCGTCTTCGAGCGGCACGCGGATCGAACCCACGGTTTTCACGCTACGATTTTTTTTAAATGTGTTGCGCGGCGGAGAAAAGACGCGCGCCGGACGTATTTGCGGCTTAATATCTCTTGTCTCATTGGGTGTAGAAAGTCTGTTCATGGCTCTTTGGAAAGGGCTGCATCTCCCCTGTAATCGCCTTCGAGCGGCACGCGGTTCGAACCCACGGTTTTCACGCTATGATTTTTTTAAATGTGGTGCGCGGCGGAGGAAATGCGCGCGTCGGACGTCATTTCGGCTTAATATCTCTTGTCTCCTTGGGAGTAGAAAGTCTTTTCATGGCTCTTTGGAAAGGGCTGCATCTCCCTTGTAATCGCCTTTAAGCGGCACGCGGATTGGACCCACCGTTCTTCCGATACGATTTTTTAAATGTGGTGCGCGGCGTAGAAAAGACGCGCGTAGGACGTCATTTCGGCTTAATATCTCTTGTCTCCTTGGGAGTAGAAAGTCTTTTCATGGCTCTTTGGAAAGGGCTGCATCTCCCCTGTAATCGCCTTTAAGCGGCACGCGGATCGAACCCACGGTTTTCACGTTACGATTTTTTTTAAATGTGTTGCGCGTCGGGGAAAATGCGCGCGTCGGACGTCATTGCGGCTTAATATCTCTTGTCTCCTTGGGAGTAGAAAGTCTTTTCATGGCTCTTTGGAAAGGGCTGCATCTCCCCTGTAATCGCCTTTAAGCGGCACGCGGATCGAACCCACGGTTTTCACGTTACGATTTTTTTTAAATGTGTTGCGCGTCGGGGAAAATGCGCGCGTCGGACGTCATTGCGGCTTAATATCTCTTGTCTCCTTGGGAGTAGAAAGTCTGTTCATGGCTCTTTGGAAAGGGCTGTATCTCCCCTGTAATCGCCTTCGAGCGGCACGCGCATCGGAACCATCGTTATTACGCTACGATTTTTTAATGCCGCCAGGGATAGGCCGAAAGCGTGGCAGGTGGCATTCGTTAGGGACAGTCATGGAGGTGATGCACACCGAGTTGCAGGCCATTTGGACCTGGCCCGGCCTAGATGTGAGCCTTCAAAGTCAGCGCGTTTGTTTAAACTTTCTCCTCCAATTCGTTGCAATTGTACAAGCGTTTCTCGCTCATCCGACTGGAGCGTAACGCTTTATCTGTTAATATCTCTGGTCTCCTTGGGAGTAGAAAGTTTGTTCATGGCTCTTTGGAAAGGGATGCATCTCCCCTGTAATCGCCTTTAAGCGGCACGCGGATCGGACCCACCGTTCTCACGCTACGATTTTTTAAACGTGGTGCGCGTCGGAGAAAATGCGCGTAATATCTCTTCTCTCCTTGGGAGTAGAAAGTCTGTTCATGGCTCTTTGGAAAGGGCTGTATCTCGCCTGTAATCGCCTTCGAGCGGCACGCGGATCGAACCCACGTTTTTCACGCTACGATTTTTTTTAAATGTGTTGCGCGGCGGAGAAAAGACGCGCGCCGGACGTATTTGCGGCTTAATATCTCTTGTCTCATTGGGTGTAGAAAGTCTGTTCATGGCTCTTTGGAAAGGTTTGCATCTCCCTTGTAATCGCCTTTAAGCGGCACGCGGATTGGACCCACCGTTCTTCCGATACGATTTTTTAAATGTGGTGCGCGGCGTAGAAAAGACGCGCGTAGGACGTCATTTCGGCTTAATATCTCTTGTCTCCTTGGGAGTAGAAAGTCTTTTCATGGCTCTTTGGAAAGGGCTGCATCTCCCCTGTAATCGCCTTTAAGCGGCACGCGGATCGAACCCACGGTTTTCACGTTACGATTTTTTTTAAATGTGTTGCGCGTCGGGGAAAATGCGCGCGTCGGACGTCATTGCGGCTTAATATCTCTTGTCTCCTTGGGAGTAGAAAGTCTTTTCATGGCTCTTTGGAAAGGTTTGCATCTCCCCTGTAATCGCCTTTAAGCGGCACGCGGATCGGACCCACCGTTCTTACGCTACGATTTTTTAAATGTGGTGCGCGGCGTAGAAAAGACGCGTAATATCTCTTGTCTCCTTGGGAGTAGAAAGTCTGTTCATGGCTCTTTGGAAAGGGCTGTATCTCCCCTGTAATCGCCTTCGAGCGGCACGCGCATCGGAACCATCGTTATTACGCTACGATTTTTTAATGCCGCCAGGGATAGGCCGAAAGCGTGGCAGGTGGCATTCGTTAGGGACAGTCATGGAGGTGATGCACACCGAGTTGCACGCCATTTGGAGTTGGCCCGGCCTAGATGTGAGCGTTCAAAGTCAGCGCGTTTGTTTAAACTTTCTCCTCCAATTCGTTGCAGTTGTACAAGCGTTTCTCGTTCATCCGACTGGAGCGTAACGCTTTATATGTTAATATTTCTGGTCTCCTTGGGAGTAGAAAGTCTGTTCATGGCTCTTTGGAAAGGGCTGCATCTCCCCTGTAATCGCCTTCGAGCGGCACGTGGATCGAACCCACGGTTTTCACACTATGATTTTTTTAAATGTGCTGCGCGGCGGAGAAAATGCGCGCGTCGGACGTCATTGCGGCTTAATATCTCTTGTCTCCTTGGGAGTAGAAAGTCTGTTCATGGCTCTTTGGAAAGGGATGCATCTCACCTGTAATCGCCTTTAAGCGGCACGCGGATCGGACCCACCGTTCTCACGCTACGATTTTTTAAACGTGGTGCGCGTCGGAGAAAATGCGCGTAATATCTCTTGTCTCCTTGGGAGTAGAAAGTCTGTTCATGGCTCTTTGGAAAGGGCTGTATCTCCCCTGTAATCGCCTTCGAGCGGCACGCGCATCGGAACCATCGTTATCACGCTACGATTTTTTAATGCCGCCAGGGACGGGCCGAAAGCGTGGCAGGTGGCGTTCGTTAGGGACAGTCATGGAGGTGATGCGCACCGAGTTGCACGCCATTTGGAGTTGGCCCGGCCTAGATGTGAGCGTTCAAAGTCAGCGCGTTTGTTTAAACTTTCTCCTCCAATTCGTTGCAATTGTACAAGCGTTTCTCGTTCATCCGACTGGAGCGTAACGCTTTATATGTTAATATTTCTGGTCTCCTTGGGAGTAGAAAGTCTGTTCATGGCTCTTTTGAAAGGGATGCATCTCCCCTGTAATCGCCTTCGAGCGGCACGCGGATCGAACCCACGTTTTTCACGCTACGATTTTTTTTAAATGTGTTGCGCGGCGGAGAAAAGACGCGCGCCGGACGTATTTGCGGCTTAATATCTCTTGTCTCATTGGGTGTAGAAAGTCTGTTCATGGCTCTTTTGAAAGGGCTGCATCTCCCCTGTAATCACCTTCGAGCGGCACGCGGATCGAACCCACGGTTTTCACGCTATGATTTTTTTAAATGTGGTGCGCGGCGGAGAAAATGCGCGCGTCGGACGTCATTTCGGCTTAATATCTATTGTCTCCTTGGGAGTAGAAAGTCTTTTCATGGCTCTTTGGAAAGGTTTGCATCTCCCTTGTAATCGCCTTTAAGCGGCACGCGGATTGGACCCACCGTTCTTCCGATACGATTTTTTAAATGTGGTGCGCGGCGTAGAAAAGACGCGCGTAGGACGTATTTGCGGCTTAATATCTTTGGGCTCCTTGGGAGTAGGAAGTCTGTTCATGCCTCTTTGGAAAGGCCTGCATCTCCGCTGTAATCGCCTTCGAGCGGCACGCGGATCGAACCCACGGTTTTCACGCTATGATTTTTTTAAATGTGGTGCGCGGCGGAGGAAATGCGCGCGTCGGACGTCATTTCGGCTTAATATCTATTGTCTCCTTGGGAGTAGAAAGTCTTTTCATGGCTCTTTGGAAAGGGCTGCATCTCCCCTGTAATCGCCTTTAAGCGGCACGCGGATCGAACCCACGGTTTTCACGCTACGATTTTTTTTAAATGTGTTGCGCGGCGGAGAATAGACGCGCGCCGGACGAATTTGCGGCTTGATATCTCTTGTCTCATTGGGAGTAGAAAGTCTGTTCATGGCTCTTTGGAAAGGGCTGCATCTCCCCTGTAATCGTCTTCGAGCGGCACGCGGATCGAACCCACGGTTTTCACGCTACGATTTTTTTTAAATGTGTTGCGCGGCGGAGAAAAGACGCGCGCCGGACGTATTTGCGGCTTAATATCTCTTGTCTCATTGGGTGTAGAAAGTCTGTTCATGGCTCTTTGGAAAGGGCTGCATCTCCCCTGTAATCGCCTTCGAGCGGCACGCGGTTCGAACCCACGGTTTTCACGCTATGATTTTTTTAAATGTGGTGCGCGGCGGAGGAAATGCGCGCGTCGGACGTCATTTCGGCTTAATATCTGTTGTCTCCTTGGGAGTAGAAAGTCTTTTCATGGCTCTTTGGAAAGGGCTGCATCTCCCTTGTAATCGCCTTTAAGCGGCACGCGGATTGGACCCACCGTTCTTCCGATACGATTTTTTAAATGTGGTGCGCGGCGTAGAAAAGACGCGCGTAGGACGTCATTTCGGCTTAATATCTCTTGTCTCCTTGGGAGTAGAAAGTCTTTTCATGGCTCTTTGGAAAGGGCTGCATCTCCCCTGTAATCGCCTTTAAGCGGCACGCGGATCGAACCCACGGTTTTCACGTTACGATTTTTTTTAAATGTGTTGCGCGTCGGGGAAAATGCGCGCGTCGGACGTCATTGCGGCTTAATATCTCTTGTCTCCTTGGGAGTAGAAAGTCTTTTCATGGCTCTTTGGAAAGGGCTGCATCTCCCCTGTAATCGCCTTTAAGCGGCACGCGGATCGAACCCACGGTTTTCACGTTACGATTTTTTTTAAATGTGTTGCGCGTCGGGGAAAATGCGCGCGTCGGACGTCATTGCGGCTTAATATCTCTTGTCTCCTTGGGAGTAGAAAGTCTGTTCATGGCTCTTTGGAAAGGGCTGTATCTCCCCTGTAATCGCCTTCGAGCGGCACGCGCATCGGAACCATCGTTATTACGCTACGATTTTTTAATGCCGCCAGGGATAGGCCGAAAGCGTGGCAGGTGGCATTCGTTAGGGACAGTCATGGAGGTGATGCACACCGAGTTGCACGCCATTTGGAGTTGGCCCGGCCTAGATGTGAGCGTTCAAAGTCAGCGCGTTTGTTTAAACTTTCTCCTCCAATTCGTTGCAGTTGTACAAGCGTTTCTCGTTCATCCGACTGGAGCGTAACGCTTTATATGTTAATATTTCTGGTCTCCTTGGGAGTAGAAAGTCTGTTCATGGCTCTTTGGAAAGGGCTGCATCTCCCCTGTAATCGCCTTCGAGCGGCACGTGGATCGAACCCACGGTTTTCACACTATGATTTTTTTAAATGTGCTGCGCGGCGGAGAAAATGCGCGCGTCGGACGTCATTGCGGCTTAATATCTCTTGTCTCCTTTGGAGTAGAAAGTCTTTTCATGGTTCTTTGGAAAGGGCTGCATCTCCCCTGTAATCGCCTTCGCGCGGCACGCGGATCGGAACCATCGTTATCACGCTACGATTTTTTAATGCCGACAGGGACGGGCCGAAAGCTTGGCAGGTGGCGTTCGTTAGGAAAAGTCATGGACGTGATGCGGACCGAGTTGCAGGCCATTTGGACCTGGCCCGGCCTAGATGTGAGCCTTCAAAGTCAGCGCGTTTGTTTAAACTTTCTCCTCCAATTCGTTGCAATTGTACAAGCGTTTCTCGCTCATCCGACTGGAGCGTAACGCTTTATCTGTTAATATCTCTGGTCTCCTTGGGAGTAGAAAGTCTGTTCATGGCTCTTTGGAAAGGGATGCATCTCCCCTGTAATCGCCTTTAAGCGGCACGCGGATCGGACCCACCGTTCTCACGCTACGATTTTTTAAACGTGGTGCGCGTCGGAGAAAATGCGCGTAATATCTCTTGTCTCCTTGGGAGTAGAAAGTCTGTTCATGGCTCTTTGGAAAGGGCTGTATCTCCCCTGTAATCGCCTTCGAGCGGCACGCGCATCGGAACCATCGTTATCACGCTACGATTTTTTAATGCCGCCAGGGACGGGCCGAAAGCGTGGCAGGTGGCGTTCGTTAGGGACAGTCATGGAGGTGATGCGCACCGAGTTGCACGCCATTTGGAGTTGGCCCGGCCTAGATGTGAGCGTTCAAAGTCAGCGCGTTTGTTTAAACTTTCTCCTCCAATTCGTTGCAATTGTACAAGCGTTTCTCGTTCATCCGACTGGAGCGTAACGCTTTATATGTTAATATTTCTGGTCTCCTTGGGAGTAGAAAGTCTGTTCATGGCTCTTTTGAAAGGGATGCATCTCCCCTGTAATCGCCTTCGAGCGGCACGCGGATCGAACCCACGGTTTTCACGCTACGATTTTTTAAATGTGGTGCGAGGCGTAGAAAAGACGCGCGTAGGACGTATTTGCGGCTTAATATCTTTGGGCTCCTTGGGAGTAGGAAGTCTGTTCATGCCTCTTTGGAAAGGGATGCATCTCCCCTGTAATCGCCTTCGAGCGGCACGCGGATCGGACCCACCGTTCTCACGCTACGATTTTTTAAACGTGGTGCGCGTCGGAGAAAATGCGCGTAATATCTCTTGTCTCCTTGGGAGTAGAAAGTCTGTTCATGGCTCTTTGGAAAGGGCTGCATCTCCCCTGTAATCGCCTTCGAGCGGCACGCGGATCGAACCCACGGTTTTCACGCTATGATTTTTTTAAATGTGTTGCGCGTCGGAGAAAATGCGCGCGTCGGACGTCATTGCGGCTTAATATCTCTTGTCTCCTTGGGAGTAGAAAGTCTTTTCATGGCTCTTTGGAAAGGTTTGCATCTCCCCTGTAATCGCCTTTAAGCGGCACGCGGATCGGACCCACCGTTCTTACGCTACGATTTTTTAAATGTGGTGCGCGGCGTAGAAAAGACGCGTAATATCTCTTGTCTCCTTGGGAGTAGAAAGTCTGTTCATGGCTCTTTGGAAAGGGCTGCATCTCCCCTGTAATCGCCTTTAAGCGGCACGCGGATCGAACCCACGGTTTTCACGTTACGATTTTTTTTAAATGTGTTGCGCGGCGGAGAATAGACGCGCGTAGGACGTATTTGCGGCTTAATATCTTTGGGCTCCTTGGGAGTAGGAAGTCTGTTCATGCCTCTTTGGAAAGGGCTGCATCTCCGCTGTAATCGCCTTCGAGCGGCACGCGGATCGAACCCACGGTTTTCACGCTATGATTTTTTTAAATGTGGTGCGCGGCGGAGGAAATGCGCGCGTCGGACGTCATTTCGGCTTAATATCTATTGTCTCCTTGGGAGTAGAAAGTCTTTTCATGGCTCTTTGGAAAGGGCTGCATCTCCCCTGTAATCGCCTTTAAGCGGCACGCGGATCGAACCCACGGTTTTCACGCTACGATTTTTTTTAAATGTGTTGCGCGGCGGAGAATAGACGCGCGCCGGACGTATTTGCGGCTTGATATCTCTTGTCTCATTGGGAGTAGAAAGTCTGTTCATGGCTCTTTGGAAAGGGCTGCATCTCCCCTGTAATCGTCTTCGAGCGGCACGCGGATCGAACCCACGGTTTTCACGCTACGATTTTTTTTAAATGTGTTGCGCGGCGGAGAAAAGACGCGCGCCGGACGTATTTGCGGCTTAATATCTCTTGTCTCATTGGGTGTAGAAAGTCTGTTCATGGCTCTTTGGAAAGGGCTGCATCTCCCCTGTAATCGCCTTCGAGCGGCACGCGGTTCGAACCCACGGTTTTCACGCTATGATTTTTTTAAATGTGGTGCGCGGCGGAGGAAATGCGCGCGTCGGACGTCATTTCGGCTTAATATCTCTTGTCTCCTTGGTAGTAGAAAGTCTTTTCATGGCTCTTTGGAAAGGGCTGCATCTCCGCTGTAATCGCCTTCGAGCGGCACGCGGATCGAACCCACGTTTTTCACGCTACGATTTTTTTTAAATGTGTTGCGCGGCGGAGAAAAGACGCGCGCCGGACGTATTTGCGGCTTAATATCTCTTGTCTCATTGGGAGTAGAAAGTCTTTTCATGGCTCTTTGGAAATGGCTGCATCTCCCCTGTAATCGCCTTTAAGCGGCACGCGGATCGAACCCACGGTTTTCACGTTACGATTTTTTTTAAATGTGTTGCGCGGCGGAGAATAGACGCGCGCCGGACGTATTTGCGGCTTGATATCTCTTGTCTCATTGGGAGTAGAAAGTCTGTTCATGGCTCTTTGGAAAGGGCTGCATCTCCCCTGTAATCGCCTTCGAGCGGCACGCGGATCGAACCCACGGTTTTCACGCTATGATTTTTTTAAATGTGTTGCGCGTCGGAGAAAATGCGCGCGTCGGACGTCATTGCGGCTTAATATCTCTTGTCTCCTTGGGAGTAGAAAGTCTTTTCATGGCTCTTTGGAAAGGTTTGCATCTCCCCTGTAATCGCCTTTAAGCGGCACGCGGATCGGACCCACCGTTCTTACGCTACGATTTTTTAAATGTGGTGCGCGGCGTAGAAAAGACGCGCGTAGGACGTATTTGCGGCTTAATATCTTTGGGCTCCTTGGGAGTAGGAAGTCTGTTCATGCCTCTTTGGAAAGGGCTCCATCTCCCCTGTAATCGCCTTCGAGCGGCACGCGGATCGAACCCACGGTTTTCACGCTATGATTTTTTTAAATGTGCTGCGCGTCGGAGAAAATGCGCGCGTCGGACGTCATTGCGGCTTAATATCTCTTGTCTCCTTGGGAGTAGAAAGTCTTTTCATGGCTCTTTGGAAAGGTTTGCATCTCCCCTGTAATCGCCTTTAAGCGGCACGCGGATCGGACCCACCGTTCTTACGCTACGATTTTTTAAATGTGGTGCGAGGCGTAGAAAAGACGCGCGTAGGACGTATTTGCGGCTTAATATCTTTGGGCTCCTTGGGAGTAGGAAGTCTGTTCATGCCTCTTTGGAAAGGGCTGCATCTCCCCTGTAATCGCCTTCGAGCGGCACGCGGATCGAACCCACGGTTTTCACGCTATGATTTTTTTAAATGTGCTGCGCGGCGGAGAAAATGCTCGCGTCGGACGTCATTGCGGCTTAATATCTCTTGTCTCCTTGGGAGTAGAAAGTCTTTTCATGGTTCTTTGGAAAGGGTTGCATCTCCCCTGTAATCGCCTTTAAGCGGCACGCGGATCGGACCCATCGTTCTCACGCTACGATTTTTTAAAATCCGCCAGGGACGGAACGAACGCTTGGCAGGTGGCGTTCGTGACGGACAGTCAAGCAGTTAATGCGCACCGAGCTGCAGGCCATTTGGACCTGGCCCAGCCTAGATGTGAGTATTCAAAGTCAGCACGTTTGTTTCAAAGTTCTCCACAAATTCGTTGTAATTGCGTGTGTGCGCGTGAACACCAGGTTTGTGGAGGAGTTCGTCCTTGGACTGTACAAGGGGAGACAGTGTGTGGCCTGGCTGCGTGAGGTTGCAGTTTGCTGGGCATGAGAGATTGGCATGTGGTGCCCTGGAGGTGTGGTTGTTCCAGGACGGGCAAGGTGGGGTAGTGTGGCTGGGTGACGGTGCGCTTCACTGGGGATGTGGTTGTGAGTTGCAGGCCCATTCCTTTGAATGACAGAAAGGATCTGATTTGTTTCCAGGTTTAAACGTACTTTGCTGGGTATGACTGTGACCTCTTGGGCCAGGAAGTCTGTTTCTAGTTTTATTTAAACGGTCAAACTGCGTGAAGTGTGCCCAGGCCCAGAGCTACTTTGCTGGGCATGGCTGTGTGACCTCTTGGGCCTGGAAGTCTGGTTGTAGTATAATTTTAAAGGGTCAAATGGTCTCCATTGTGTGTCCAGGTTTAAGGCTACTTTGCTGGGCATGTGATTTGGACCCATCGGGTACGGAAGCCTTTCCGTCACGTGCTCGTTTTCCACGCCTTCAGCGCAGGTAGCCTGCGAATTTAAAACCGACGTGCATTTTATTCTTTTCCCCTTTTATCCTTTCATATCTCTCCGCTACCTTGGAGAAGAGAGACGCACGCTGGGAAATAAAATGTAAATATCTGTAAATATCTGTATAATATGTAAATAAAAGGAAGAAGTGGTTGTGTAGTGTAGTCGTTTCATTATAAATAATCTCATAATAATTTTATCCACAAATTCTTATACATTTATACATGTTTATCTCTCTCTTTGTGTGTGTGTGTGTGGTTCTGTGTCACTCGTGGGGCCTGTGGCCCGATTGGAGTGTTTGCGGTGTGAGAAGGAGGAGTTGGAGAACAATTTGTTGGAGCAGCTGAAGGAGTTGAGGTTGCAGAAGCAGAAAGAGCTGCAGGTTCTTCAGGAGATGCTGAAACACAAGCAGCAAGAGGAGACAGAGCTCCTGCAGAAACAGCAGGAGGAGGAGGAGCATAACAGGTCCATCAAGAGTAAGTACTATGGAAATGCAATAATACTAACATAACTAATAATGAATGTTAGCCTTTAGGCTCCAATAAAAGTGATACTAATATATGTATAGTACTATATATATTATATTTTATATATTCAGTAGTAATTATGTAGTATATACAATCTATGTTATATCCAGCAGTAATGATACTTGCTCTGGCAGATATGAAAATGGCCTGTGAACAGGAGAAGAAATCTCTGGAGGAAGAACTTGAGAAGCTGAGACTCTCACTGCAGGTAGAGATCCCTTATAGTGTCAGTACACATCCACCAGTAGCTCCACCTTTCACTTATAACGTCAGTACACATTCAGTACACATTCCCACCTTTCCATTGTACTCGCTGTAGTGATGATTCGTGTGTGTGTTATACCAGCCCATAGAGGAGGACATTATGAGTCTGAAAGTGGCGCTGGAGATGAAGAACCAGGAGATCAAAGATCAGCACGATCTTTTGGTCAAACTATATACTCTGTATGTATACTATATACTCTGTATGTAGTACCTGGTTTAACACTATACCCTCAGCTTACTCTAGTCTGCAGATGTGAAGAAATTAAACAGAATGTGTATCTGTGTATATGTGCGCACCTGTATGTGTCTGGTTGTAGTATTATTTAAAGGGTCAAACTGCGTCAAGTGTGCCCAGGCCCAGAGCTACTTTGATGGGCATGATTCTGTGACCTCTTGGGCCTCGAAATGTGGTGCTTTGAATGATTTAAAGAGTGAAACGGTCTGAAGTGTGCCCACGTTTAAAGTAACCTTGCTGGGCATGACTGTGTGACCTCTTGGGCCTGGAAGTCTGGTTGTAGAATGATTTTAAAGGGTCAAATGGTCTCCATTGTGTGTCCAGGTTTAAGGCTACTTTGCTGGGCATGTGATTTGGACCCATCGGGTACGGAAGCCTTTCCGTCATGTGCTCGTTTTCCACGCCTTCAGCGCAGGTAGCCTGCGAATTTAAAACCGACGTGCATTTTATTCTTTTCCCCTTTTATCCCTTCATATCTCTCCGCTACCTTGGAGAAGAGAGACGCACGCGGGTAAATAAAATGTAAATATCTGTATAATATGTAAATAAAAGGAAGAAGTGGTTGTGTAGTGTAGTCGTTTGATTATAAATAATCTCATAATAATTTTATCCACAAATTCTCTATTTTATCGTTTTTTCCTGATCAATAATAGAAGAAAAGAAAAAAAAAAGATGAACAGCACCCTCTAGCGATGAACCTCAATTATTTCAAGATAACTGTAAAACATGGCTAGGTTAAGTCGGCGTTAGAACAAAAAATGCTCAGATTAACTTGTGTCTCATGGCACGCAGCTGAGTTTAAAATTAAACACAATGAAATCAAATTAAATTGACCCAGCTGCAACAGGCTCAGCAACCACATTTAATTTCACTGATTGGTCAGTTAGCCAGGCTATACAAAACAGGCTATTGTTAGAAATTCTGCACATGTGCTTCGCTTAGCTTCACATCTCACACTGCTTATAATTATAAGATAACGTATCCACGTTCGTAATAACATGGTGAAATCTGCCAAAAATGGTGAGACTGAGCATAATAAGTAATAAGACAATCTGAGCACTTAGTCCACATATTTCTAAATGAGAAGAAAAAGTTCCTCCAAACAATATAAGGCACACAATTCTATATGGGAAAACAGTTACAGTTGTCATTAAGAGAAGCACTACTCATTACACAGATGTCAATAACCGTCCTAATATTAATAGTTCAACAGTCTTCCTCTGTCTATTATACGCACTGTACACATGTTAAATATCTGCCTTGAAATGACAATGAAATGACTTCCGGGCGCACTGAAAATTGTTATATACACACAGACACCCCCATACCAACATAAGCATAGTGCAACTCTTTGTTTACGCACCAGAGATTGAGTGGGCAAGTGCGTGTATATGCGAGTTTAAATTATTATACACAAATGTAAGTAGTAGGCTATTTATGTGAAAATGTTTCATATGTATGTACAAGTAGTGTTTCCCTGATTTCTCCCTAAATGGCCCCTCATAGTTCAGCAGTAATGAGGCTAGTTAGATTTTGCTCAGAATTAAGTACACTTTGGGATGTTATACGTATCACAGTCTCCGGTGAGCCGTACATGGTTGATCAATCCAGGTTGAGGTAGAGTCACTGCATTAATGACACGTCTGTTTGCATTGCCAGTTGTTGCTATGGCAGCAATGAAATTAGGAAATTCAAAGAAAAACAACTCATCTACGCTCTTGGAACTTTAGAACCCCATATGTCCTGTGGCCCGATGTCACACGTGAGGGGAATCCCATGAACACCTTTACAGATCAGTCTGTGGAAAGACACTGAAGAGGACAGAGGAAAAATGAGGCGTTTCTGGAGCTGGTGTGCTGGACGCATCGAGGACGAATACACAGACACAAAGGATGTGGAGGGTAAATGTAAATATAATGCCACTCACACCTGCGGTTGCTGGTGCTGGCACTCATACCTGTGGTTAAAATTCCTTTTTTGTCTTTAGCGCTGCATTGTCGCCTCTATCTCCCAATAATTCATATTCGAGGCTTTAGAAATCTAAGTTTTTGGGGGGTATATGCCATTTCCTGTTATTTGTGCAGAATACACACACTTTCACTTTGGAATCCACAAAGTTTTATAAATGAGGTCCCTGAATAACATCAATCTATTTCTACACTATATGGCTTGCTAATTGCATATGTCTGTGTGTCTTTCTGTTTGTCTGTGTGTGTGTGTGTGTGTGTGTGTGTGTGTGTGTGTGTGTGTGTGTGTGTGTGTGTGTGTGTGTGTGTGTGTGTGTGTGTTATACCAGCCCATAGAGGAGGACATGAGTCTGAAAGTGGCTGGAGATAAAGAACCAGGAGATCAAAGATCAGCACGATCTTTTGGTAAAACTATATACTGTTTACATAGTACCTGGTTTAACATTATACCCTCAGCTTACTCTAGTCTGCAGATGTGAAGAAATTAAACAGAATGTGTATCTGTGTATATGTGCGCACCTGTATGTGTCTGGTTGTAGTATTATTTAAAGGGTCAAACTGCGTGAAGTGTGCCCAGGCCCAGAGCTACTTTGATGGGCATGACTGTGTGACCTCTTGGGCCAGGAAGTCTGTTTCTAGTTTTATTTAAACGGTCAAACTGCGTGAAGCGTGCCCAGGCCCAGAGCTACTTTGCTGGGCATGACTGTGTGACCTCTTGGGCCTGGAAGTCTGGTTGTAGTATGATTTTAAAGGGTCAAATGGTCTCCATTGTGTGTCCAGGTTTAAGGCTACTTTGCTGGGCATGACTGTGTGACCTCTTGGGCCAGGAAGTCTGTTTCTAGTTTTATTTAAACGGTCAAACTGCGTGAAGTGTGCCCAGGCCCAGAGCTACTTTGCTGGGCATGACTGTGTGACCTCTTGGGCCTGGAAGTCTGGTTGTAGTATGATTTTAAAGGGTCAAATGGTCTCCATTGTGTGTCCAGGTTTAAGGCTACTTTGCTGGGCATGACTGTGTGACCTCTAAATGAGAAGAAAAAGTTCCTCCAAACAATATAAGGCACACAATTCTATATGGGAAAACAGTTACAGTTGTCATTAAGAGAAGCACTACTCATTACACAGATGTCAATAACCGTCCTAATATTAATAGTTCAACAGTCTTCCTCTGTCTATTATACGCACTGTACACATGTTAAATATCTGCCTTGAAATGACAATGAAATGACTTCCGGGCGCACTGAAAATTGTTATATACACACAGACACCCCCATACCAACATAAGCATAGTGCAACTCTTTGTTTACGCACCAGAGATTGAGTGGGCAAGTGCGTGTATATGCGAGTTTAAATTATTATACACAAATGTAAGTAGTAGGCTATTTATGTGAAAATGTTTCATATGTATGTACAAGTAGTGTTTCCCTGATTTCTCCCTAAATGGCCCCTCATAGTTCAGCAGTAATGAGGCTAGTTAGATTTTGCTCAGAATTAAGTACACTTTGGGATGTTATACGTATCACAGTCTCCGGTGAGCCGTACATGGTTGATCAATCCAGGTTGAGGTAGAGTCACTGCATTAATGACACGTCTGTTTGCATTGCCAGTTGTTGCTATGGCAGCAATGAAATTAGGAAATTCAAAGAAAAACAACTCATCTACGCTCTTGGAACTTTAGAACCCCATATGTCCTGTGGCCCGATGTCACACGTGAGGGGAATCCCATGAACACCTTTACAGATCAGTCTGTGGAAAGACACTGAAGAGGACAGAGGAAAAATGAGGCGTTTCTGGAGCTGGTGTGCTGGACGCATCGAGGACGAATACACAGACACAAAGGATGTGGAGGGTAAATGTAAATATAATGCCACTCACACCTGCGGTTGCTGGTGCTGGCACTCATACCTGTGGTTAAAATTCCTTTTTTGTCTTTAGCGCTGCATTGTCGCCTCTATCTCCCAATAATTCATATTCGAGGCTTTAGAAATCTAAGTTTTTGGGGGGTATATGCCATTTCCTGTTATTTGTGCAGAATACACACACTTTCACTTTGGAATCCACAAAGTTTTATAAATGAGGTCCCTGAATAACATCAATCTATTTCTACACTATATGGCTTGCTAATTGCATATGTCTGTGTGTCTTTCTGTTTGTCTGTGTGTGTGTGTGTGTGTGTGTGTGTGTGTGTGTGTGTGTGTGTGTGTGTGTGTGTGTGTGTGTGTGTGTGTGTGTGTGTGTGTGTGTTATACCAGCCCATAGAGGAGGACATGAGTCTGAAAGTGGCTGGAGATAAAGAACCAGGAGATCAAAGATCAGCACGATCTTTTGGTAAAACTATATATTGTTTACATAGTACCTGGTTTAACATTATACCCTCAGCTTACTCTAGTCTGCAGATGTGAAGAAATTAAACAGAATGTGTATCTGTGTATATGTGCGCACCTGTATGTGTCTGGTTGTAGTATTATTTAAAGGGTCAAACTGCGTGAAGTGTGCCCAGGCCCAGAGCTACTTTGATGGGCATGACTGTGTGACCTCTTGGGCCAGGAAGTCTGTTTCTAGTTTTATTTAAACGGTCAAACTGCGTGAAGTGTGCCCAGGCCCAGAGCTACTTTGCTGGGCATGACTGTGTGACCTCTTGGGCCTGGAAGTCTGGTTGTAGTATGATTTTAAAGGGTCAAATGGTCTCCATTGTGTGTCCAGGTTTAAGGCTACTTTGCTGGGCATGACTGTGTGACCTCTTGGGCCAGGAAGTCTGTTTCTAGTTTTATTTAAACGGTCAAACTGCGTGAAGTGTGCCCAGGCCCAGAGCTACTTTGCTGGGCATGACTGTGTGACCTCTTGGGCCTGGAAGTCTGGTTGTAGTATGATTTTAAAGGGTCAAATGGTCTCCATTGTGTGTCCAGGTTTAAGGCTACTTTGCTGGGCATGACTGTGTGACCTCTTGGGCCAGGAAGTCTGTTTCTAGTTTTATTTAAACGGTCAAACTGCGTGAAGTGTGTATAGGCCCAGAGTTACTTTTCTGGGCATGACTGTGTGACCTCTTGGGCCTGGAGGTCTGGTGTTTCCATTATATAAAAGGTGAAATGGCCTGAAGTGTACACAGGCCCAGAGCTACTTTGATGGGCATGATTCTGTGACCTCCTGGGCTTTGAGTTCTGTTTCTAGTTTTGGTTAAAGGGTCAAATTGCATGGTCTGCCCAGGCCCATAGCGACTTTGCTGGGCATGACTCTGTGACCTCTTCGGCTTGGAAGTCTGGTTGTAGTATTATTTAAAGGCACAAAGTACATGAAGTGTGCCCTGGCCCAGCACTACTTTGCTGTGCATGACTGTGTGACCTCTTGTGCCTGGAAGTCTGGTTGTAGTATTATTTAAAGGGTCAAACTGCATGAAGTGTGCCCATGCCCAGAGCTACTTTGCTGGGCATGACTGTGTGACCTCTTGTGCCTGGAAGTCTGGTTGTAGTATTATTTAAAGGGTCAAACTGCATGAAGTGTGCCCAGGCCCAGAGCTACTTTGCTGGGCATGATTCTGTGACCTCTTGGGCCTTGAAATCTGGTGCTTTGAACGATTTAAAGAGTGAAACGGTCTGAAGTGTGCCCACGTTTAAAGCAACCTTGCTGGGCATGACTGTGTGACCTCTTGTGCCTGGAAGTCTGGTTGTAGTATTATTTAAAGGGTCAAACTGTGCCCTGTAAACCGCACTGTGCCCTTCTGCGAAGAGCAAAGATGGTAAGGAAATCTCACAATTAATATCGTGATATGTCATCAGCTTGGCAAACGTCACATCCGGGTCAACCCAACACCATCTCAGCCTGCAGATGGCGTAAGTTTACACGACGGATTCTTTTATTCTCTTCAACGACAAAACTCAGGTCTATACACCAAAAATATGGCTGATTAAAATGCACGTAAATTAAATTTTGAGTCAATAAAATGCATATGAATTGACGTTTTGACTGATAAGTAGTTTTATTTGACTCAAGTTTAATCAACTTATCTTTCAACTTTATCCATTTTTATTACTTGCCTTATTTATCGTTTATTTGAAGTTTGCGGGCGCAACGTTCTGATTGACATTTTTGCGTCGAGAGGCGGAAGTAACGAAAATTGCTTGGGTTAAACCATGGATTGATTAATTAATGAATGTTATTGGATAAACAAGGCAACTAAAACAGTTACTAATGTTAAGTGATAAAAGAGTCCGGTAACACAAACGGCTTGAGTTAAACGTTAAATGACGTGACACAAAGTTATTCCAATTATTTAATTATATACCACTGTAGTATTTAGTTCACATGCATTTGTTGTTTACACCCTCATAGAAACTCCCTTGGTCATGAATGATCAAACTTGATATTTGATTTTTTAAAATATATCAAATCAAGACTGTTTTAATCCTATCACTTACATTTTCAATTCACAAGCATTTTTTCATGACCAGTTTATATTTTCATGGATTTTTATCAGCTTCGATTTCATCATTTAGAATTTGCTAGTTCCTCCACTCATGTGCCTGAAATGTTACTAAATTAGTAGATTCATTCCTGTTTGAGGAATTCTGGCTTGTGTTTATTGTCTGTGGGCAGAAAGGCTTTCCTAGATGCCAACTGGCAAAATGTTCCAAGATTTCTAAGAAATTATTAAACTTCCCTGAAAAAAACACACACACAAAAAAACCAAATAAGTAAGCTGAGAGAACTAAAACGAAAGCTATAAATACAACTTGACAGTTTTCAGCAGCAGGCGAATTTGTACGGTTACTGAGCTGCTAGCTAGCTAGCGAGCTACCGGCTGCAAGGTTAACAGTGCAAAGTCAGTAGCTAGCTAGCTAGCTACAGTAGCTACTACTAGCTAGCTACTGACTTTGCACTGTTAAAAGTGCTTCCGGTAGCTAGCTAGCTACAGTAGCTACTACTAGCTAGCTACTGACTTTGCACTGTTAAAAGTGCTTCCGGTAGCTAGCTAGCTACAGTAGCTACTACTAGCTAGCTACTGACTTTGCACTGTTAAAAGTGCTTCCGGTAGCTAGCTAGCTAGCTAGTTAGCTTGGTAATGGCTTTGCACTGTTAACTGTGCAGCCGGTAACTAGCGGTATCTAGTGGTTTAAATGCTTGCGGTTTAAATGCTTGGTGGACATTTGATTGTATGGTTTACTGAGCTGATAGCTAGCTAGCTAGCTACGGTTACTGAGCTGAAAGCTAGCTAGCTACTTTACTGGGTATGATTCTGTGAGCTCCTGGGCTTGCAGGTCTGTTTCTAGTTTTGGTTAAAGGGTCAAACTGCGTGAAGTGTGCCCAGGCCCAGAGCTACTTTGCTGGGCATGACTGTGTGACCTCTTGGGCCTGGAAGTCTGGTTGTAGTATGATTTTAAAGGGTCAAATGGTCTCCATTGTGTGTCCAGGTTTAAGGCTACTTTGCTGGGCATGTGATTTGGACCCATCGGGTACGGAAGCCTGTCCGTTACGTGCTCGTTTTCCACGCCTTCAGCGCAGGTAGCCTGCGAATTTAAAACCGACGTGCATTTTATTCTTTTCCCCTTTTATCCTTTCATATCTCTCCGCTACCTTGGAGAAGAGAGACGCACACGGGTAAATATCTGTA